>NC_082594.1:1625387-2825387 GCF_030936135.1 Gavia stellata
TCGGGAGACGGGGACAGAGGTGGAGGGCAGGGGAGAGGGGACAGGGGGATAGAGGATGGTGGTTTGGGGCTGGGACATGGAGGACTGGGCCTGGGGACATGGGATGTGGCCCCAGTCGGGGTACCGGGGACGGGGTCTGCGGTAGGGATTGGGGACAGGGGATAGGAGATTGGGGACAGGGCATTGTGCTTGGGACAGGGGTTAGAGATAGGGGACGGGGCCTGGGGAGGGGGGATAAGGCACGGGGACGAGGTCAGGGGCCTGGGGGTGGCTGATAGGGCCCAGGGCTGCAGGGGGGGCATGGGGAGGAGAGATAGGGCCCCCATCGCCATAGGGTGTGGGGCACAGGGCACTAGGGTGGGGGCCGGGGCGAGGGGGGGGGACAGCGCAGCAGTGGCAGGTGGGGTACGGGCAGGGGGTGAGGGCAGGGCACGGGGACGGGGCGTCCTGGTGGGGCTGGGTCGGGGTGGGCTGGGCAGTCACAGAGACCTGCTCAAAATGGGGTGAAATTGGGATTCTGGGGTGGCACCTCAAGGTCGTGGACTGTGAATAAAGCTATTGTGCTGCTGAAGCGCTGGTGTGCGCTGCAATTAGTCACCCGCGACTTTGAAAGCGATAAAACGTTCCCACCTCAACTTTTTATTACAAATGTAGAAAATACGCAAGTCTGGTCGGACCGCTAATGAGTCAACCATTAAAACCCAAGCAAACCGTTCCCAGCCCGCAGTCCTTCCAACTTATCGACCAGATTAAGCGTGTGAAAGGGTTTTTTGATTTTATAGAGCAATCGACTGTGTTAATAAACTCTTGTTTTTATCAAAGATACGCCTCGCTGGTAATCTACCCTTGTTGCCGCGGGTAATTCAGCTGTTGTCTGCAGCAGGGTTAACTTCTGTCCGGGTATTTGCAAGGAAGGGAAGGCGCTTCCCTTTGTTTACTCGTTTTCTTGATGAAAAGGAGCGAGCGCTTCGATGGATTATAAAATTGATATGGCCTGGGGAAAAAAAAAATGGGGAAAAAACCACCATAAACCTCACCAGGTCATCATGTCAGCTCCTATTCAAGCACACAGAGCAGCGCCCAGCTTGCTTCGGGTGGGATCATCGCCTCGACCACCGACTTCAGGAGAACTGCTCCGGGTCTCTGCCCTTGGCAGGAGAGACTCGTATTTTGCCACCGACATTGTGCGTGTATCGAGTTATTTCCTTTTTTTTATGATTAAGCATCAACTTCTTGCTGGAGATCAAAGCCAAATGCTCTTCCTTTTTGGCTTGCCGCGGCGCTGCATGCGTAAGATGAGGCGAGTTGCGTGTAATAGGTCTGGGATCCTCGTAAGTAAGACGACAGAGATGAGCGTGGTTGCGTCGCTGGGGTATTTACTGTCAATATCCTGCTTTTGAAGCAGAGAGGAAATTTGTATGGACGGGAGCCACGGATGGCTCACGTTTTATCCTTCTGCTAGTGTTTGAGTATTTTTGAAGTGTTTTTTTCTTCCTTCATGATGGGGTATTTTGCTGTTCTGTCGTACCTTTCCCTTTGGGTACCTTAAACGTTAGCCGAGTCTTGAATCCTCACCAATTCCTTTGATTGCAGAGGCCATGTTTCTGGCGCGAGAGCCTCCCTCGGGGAGCTTTAGAGCTAACGCAAGTCAGGGCTTAATAGCAGGAAGGGGAGGAAAGGACAAAGGTGGTGGCTGTGAAACAGGTGCCTGGCAAGAGGGACTGTCACAGCTCACAGAGAGCTACAGACGGATGCAAAGGGCAACATCTTGGCCCCGGTAAAGTCCGGGACAAAATTCCTGTTGACTTTGGCAAGGCAGGGATGTCATGGAGAGGTGACGGAGCTGTCCCGGCGTCACAGGCAGAGCCAGGAGCGGAGCGGCCCAGCCTGGGCTGCCTCTTGTAGCTCCAGGTACCCCCTCCCCACGCAGCCCCAAGCCTTTCCGCAAAATCCCATTATCTTTTTTCAAAGAAAATTGTACCCAAGGGCCACAGCAGCAACGGTGCTAACCGCGGCTCTGTTTGCATGTGCCAATGACATTAATTATTTGAAGCGTGCAGGAGTTCGGCACATGGGCTAGAGCCCAGCTGTGCTACGGGCTACACAAGCTCAGAAGAAAAAGCCTATCCTGAAGACATCGGAGCATCCCTGCCTGTGCTTCTGGAATCAACGCTGTGTGCCCCCCTTCTCCCGTAGGGCTGGAAGGAGCTCAGAGGTCACCTCTTCCGTCACCCTCGCCCTGGCGGGGTTCGATCCTGGCTGGCCATCCCCGCTGACATCCAGCTGGGTCTCTCAGCCCTCCAGTGATGGAGAGGTCTCCCAGCTTGGTGCGTAGGAGGTGGTGCTGGGAAGCATTAACCTGTGGCTTTATTTTAACTTGGTATCTTTTACAGCACGTTGTGTGCCCGCAGATTCCCGTGCAATACCTTTGAAGGGTCAGCCAACCTCCCTACACAGGACACCAGCATCAATCAAGTCCTGCAAGTACCAGTTACCAGCCCTGCTGTTACTGAGGAAGACAAACATTTTCACTACATCTTATTCCATAATCATAGAATCATAGAATCATTTAGGTTGGAAAAGACCCTTAAGATCATCGAGTCCAACCGTAAACCTAACACTGCCAAGTCCACCACTAAACCACGTCCCTGAGTGCCTCATCCACATGTCTTTTAAATACCTCCAGGGATGGTGACTCCACCACTTCTCTGGGCAGCCTCTGCCAGTGCCTGACAATCCTTTCGGTGAAGCAGTTGTTCCTAATACCCAATCTAAACCTCCCCTGGTGCAACTTGAGGCCATTTCCTCTTGCCCTGTCGCTTGTCACTTGGGAGAAGAGACCAACACCCACCTCCCCACAACCCCCTTTCAGGCAGTTGTAGAGAGCGATGAGGTCTCCCCTCAGCCTCCTCTTCTCCAGACTGAACAACCCCAGCTCCCTCAGCCGCTCCTCATCAGACTTGTGCTCCAGACCCCTCACCAGCTCCGTCGCCCTTCTCTGGACACGCTCCAGCACCTCAAGGTCCTTCTTGGAGTGAGGGGCCCAAAACTGAACACAGCATTCGAGGTGCGGCCTCACCAGCACCGAGTACAGGGGCACGATCCCCTCCCTACTCCTGCTGGCCACACTGTTTCTGATACAGGCCAGGATGCCGGTGGCCGCCTTGGCCACCTGGGCACACTGCTGGCTCATCTTCAGCCGGCTGTCGACCAACACCCCCAGGTCCTTTTCTGCAGGGGAGCTTTCCAGCCACTCGTCCCCAAGCCTGTAGCGTTGCATGGGGTTGTTGTGACCCAAGTGCAGGACCCGGCACTTGGCCTTGTTGGACCTCATACCATTGGCCTGGGCCCATCGATCCAGCCTGTCCAGATCCCTCTGCAGAGCCTTCCGACCCTCCAGCACATCAACACTCCCAACCAACTTGGTGTCATCTGCAAACTTTCTGAGGGAGCACTCGATCCCCTCATCCAGATCATCCATAAAGATATTAAACAAGACTGGCCCCAGTACCGAGCCCTGAGAAACACTGCTTGTGACCAGACGCCAACTGGATTTAACTCCATTCACCTTTGGGCCCAGCCATGCAGCCAGTTTTTTACGCAGCGAATAAACCTTTCCCACAGGGTGTTGGGAGGGAATTGCTTGGGCTGAGATCTCTGGTTCATTCAGGTGGGATCTCAGTGGATGTGACCCATAAGCAGAACCGCTCCTGCCCCCCTGATTATTCATTGACTCAAAAAAGAACATTCCGCGGCCGTGACAAAGGGGAAGAAAAACAAGGAAACGCACGTGCAAGGCTGTGCTGCCGGCTGCGTGCACCACGGGGTGCATTAAGGAAGTAGTTAAGGAAGCTCCTGGCTGCGCCTGGGCAGAGGGGTCAGAGCCGGTGTGAGCTTCTGTGTTGACTGTGCTTCTCTCGGTGGTCGTCATCTTTTGACTGAACTTGGAGCTGATATGGCAGGCAGCTCCGCTCCTCCGAGCTTCCCGTGCTGCCGGGAGCTTGTGTTTCCACTCACAACACTCAGATACACTGCTTGGCCTTCATCCACCCCAATGAAGATGCTCTTGTCTCTGTTTTGTCCCCAGCTGCTGGCCAGCCACCCTGCCAAGGGTCACCCTCCCTTCTGGTCAACCAGCATGACTTCACAGATCTGCTGAAACCATCCCAGTTAGGTTAAACACTCGTCACAGCATTGTTTTTAAGAAGGATCCTCTGGAAAAGCTCAGTTAGGGAGCGGGCTGGCATGCAGTGATGTCGCAGGTCTTTGGGGACAGCAGCCCCAGAAGGGACACTGGGGACATGTCTAGGTCTAGAGACCCCCTGCCCAGAATACTGCGTCCAACTCTGGGGTCCTCAGCACAGGAAACACATGGACCTGTGGGAGCGGGTCCAGAGGAGGGTCACGAAGATGATCAGAGGACTGGAACACCTCTGCTGTGAGGACAGGCTGAGAGGGTTGGGGTTGTTCAGCCTGGAGAAGAGAAGGCTCCAGGGAGACCTTATTGTGGCCTTTCAGTACTTGAAGGAGGCTTGTGAGAAAGATGGAGACAGGCTTTTTAGCAGGGCCTGCAGCGGTAAGACAAGGGGTAATGGTTTTAAACCAAAAGAGGGGAGATTCGGACTAGATATAAGGAAGAAATGTCTTAGGATGAGGGTGGTGAGACATGGCCCAGGTGGCCCAGAGAGGTGGTGGATGCCCCATCCCTGGAAACATTCCAGGTCAGGTTGGACGGGGCTCTGAGCAACCTGATGTAGTGGAAGATGTCCCTGCCCATGGCAGGGGGGTTGGACAAGATGACCTTTAAAGGTCCCTTCCCACCCAAACCATTCCATGATTCTGTGATTCTATGACATCTCTCCAGAGCTGCAGTCCAGAGCAAAGCCGGCTGCAAGGGACGGCTGTTTTAATGCACCGAGGGCATTTTGCCTCCTAGTCGTGCTGATTTGAATTCAGTACCAAATTTCATCTGTCACATCAAATAATGTGTGTCTTGGCTACCTGACCCGAATGCCTTGGTTCAAATCATACATACAGCCAAGCCTCAAATTGTCCTAGAATTATAACTTTCCAGTGCACTTTCACATGGCCTCTGCCTCAAGAGGCGAGAGCAGAAGTCGCTCAGACGGGTTGTTACGCATCTCTGGCATCCGGGATCAGACCTGCTTGTCAGTGTGTCCTTTAGAAACTCGGCTCTTTTGATGTAACCTTGTTTTGTTGACTCTCTGCTTTTCATACCTCGGGGAGCTGACGCTTAAACTTCAGAGTTAGCACAACAGAGGAAGAAGAAAAAGGTGGAGCAAGTGGATGTCGATAGATCTCGAAAGGAGAGCTCTTCTTTACCACGGAGATCAGGATCCATTTTACCAATGGGAAAACAGAGAGAAATCATACTGCAATCATGGTTGTGCCACAACCCAGGACCAGGAGGAGAACCCAGGCCTGAACCTGCTGCCTGCAGCTCTGTGGACCACTGCAGATGCTCTGCCAGACTACACCGCTCTGGCAATGACAGTACAGGCAGGGACTGATGCAGGCAGGGACTGATGTGGGCAGGGGATTAATAAAACGAGCACAAACTGGACAGGAGGTAATGCTATGAAAACAGAAGTGTGTGCTCGTGGGTAGCCTAGCAAGGCTCAGTGCCGCCATCCTGGTGAGTGAAGCTCTTCACACCCCAGTCCCAGCTGCTTCATTTTTATCTCTATCCAACATGAATTTCGAGGTGGCTTTGATTTGATACTGTTCTCTCCGTGCTCTATGCAAAGAAATGTGAAAAGGGACAGTCGGGATGGTAAAAATTGCTATTCCTTCTGTCTTGTCTTTCTGCTGCCAAAAACCTGTCAGTTCAGAATGTTTTTCAGGGATTAATCTCCCGAGAGAAGTTATTTCTGCTCTGAAGCAGTTGTCTCTTTCAAAAGGTCTTATTTCAGACATGAGACTGGAAAAAAGATCATTTATTCCAACTGTCAGGGATCAAACCTGTGACAAGGAGCAGACGCACCCCTAAGTGTCCATCCGGGAGCTGCGAGCTGCAGCGGCAATAAGGGAACCTTGTTTGCGAAGAAGTCTCAGAGACCCGCTCCATTTTTGCTGGCACACACAGACTTGCAGCAGTTGCTGTTCTAGTTGTGGTAAAATCAATAATATTCTTTAAAAATATGAAAGAGTGGCTGTATTCTGCTCCTTTCAGGTGCAGGTTTGCAGTTCATATTGTCCGTGTATTTGCTATTTGAGTGTCACTAGAAGGAGAGCGGGGCTGGCATCATGGGGGACAGGTATGGGTCAGAAGGCACTGCCTTTTTCCCCGAATCTGAGCTAAAGCAGGGCTCAGAGGCCACAAACCTGCCCCAGCATCCTTCCAGAGAGCAATGCGATGGCTGCCTCCATCTTACTAGCTTGAGATGCTGATTTCTCCCATCTCTTCCTCTCCCTCACCCCACGAAGACTTCTGCAGGTCGAGGCCAGCTCCTCTGAATTACGGCCACGTCCTCCCACCCTCCCCACTCCCCATCCTCTCTCTCTGGCAGTTTGGGGTGACCTGGGCAGTTGTTTCACAAACATCCCCCCCCCAGCAAACCGCTGCTTGCTCTGCCTCCGCTGAAGGAGCCCGTGCAGCGCTGGGGTGCACAAGAAACCCAAATGCCATCCGATCTATTGCGGAGCTGGCAGGTCACTCTTGCGTCACCCCTCTCCTCTCGTGCAGGCAGCCACAGGCACACGCTGTGCAGCCTCAGCTCCCGCAGGAAGTGCTGGGATGAATCCCTTTAGGATGACTGTACTTCAGATGATCCTTTTTCCCTGCACTCTGGGACCTTCTGTTGGAAAACAAGCCGGTAGAGGTGTGAGCTGTGGGAATTTGGGACCCAGACTAGGCAGGAGACTGGTTAGGAGTCAGAAGATGCGAGTACTCAACGTGTGATGTGGAAACAACTGTGTTTGCCTTTATTTGTTAAATGCTTTTAGATTCTGAATGGAAAGAGCTTTAAAATTTTAAAAATGCTGTTTAGCAGCGCTCGGTATCTTCAAGGCCTTTTTAAACTCAAAAGCATAAATCTTCAGGAATTAATGAAGTTCCTAACCTTTCTTCTCTTTCCTTCCATACTAGAGACCTGCTGCTTCTCTCATTTCCATGCTGCAAAGCAGGTATCACGGAGGTTTGTAGGATCATAATTCAGGTTGGAAGGGACCTTGGGGGGTCTTGGGTCCAACCTCCTGCTGAAAGCAGGGTCAGCTCTGAGATCGGGCCGAGTTGATCAGGGCTTTATCCAGTCAGGTCTTGAAAACCTCCAAGATCAGCCATGCACAACCTCCCCGGGGCCTTGTCCCACTGTTTGACCATCTGCATGGAGAAAAAGCTTCTCCTTATGTCCAGTCCGAACCGCTCTTGTTTCAACTTATGCCCATCTAGTTACCTCAGAGTATAAAGCAGGTATGAGTGAGATCAGAACCAGATGCCATAGCATTTTTGTAAACAGTAAAGAAATCCTCAGCTAAGAACGTCAATAAGCTCATTCTTACCCTCAAGCCAATCTGCAATACCAAGACACACACTGTGCCCTGAAGGTGAAAAGTGTAATTTTACAGTTACCAGGCACGTTAACCCAGGTCAGGAAATCATCCAGAAAGCTCAAAGCACGAAACTTCAAGGAGGAAAAAACAAAAGATGAAAAGAGACTTTTTTAAAAAAAATGCTGAGACATGTGTTAAGACCTGCACATTCCTTCCGTAAACCAAACGCAAATGTCAATCCGGGAGCAAAACGTCGCAGTACAAGAATAGCTACAGTGAAACGAAGAAAAAGAGAGAACAAGAGTGTGAGAGAAAGTGCACGGGACCGCAGGAGGAAGAGGATGTATATAATTTTGTTACCAGCAAAACAAACACGATGCCAACTGAGTAATGTGAGTGTTGTGACCACGAGAGAAACACTCGAGCACGCTGCGGGGCCATGTGCGTCACATGAGTTTATTTTAACACTTATTAAATGTGTGCAATTTCCTTCCCTGACCTTTGCCAGGTAAAAAATTGTTCAACTGAGGATCTGTATCTGCCCGGAGTTCTCATGGAGTGAGTGACGCTGCCTCGAGCAAGGTGCACTCCTGCTAAAAGTGGCTACCGTCACACAGCATCGCTGTGTGTCCTCCCCAGCCCGTGGTTCTTCTTTGGGGCTCTACGCCCGTTGGAGCTGTGCAAGAGCATGGTTGCTCCTGGGATCGTGCAACCCCATTCACCCAAAAGCCATCTATGTGTTCATAATGGGTTATTTTTCAGCTTGCTCAGCTCTTTAAGGTGTTGCATCAGGTGATTTCAGAAGTCCTGGTGCACGCTATGCAGTGGGGATCGAGGGGAGTGGGCCCATCTCAGCCACAATTTGCATGAGCTGAAAGCTGCTGTGAAACAGCAGTTGTACGAGGTTCAACAAGGCCAAGTGCCGGGTCCTGCACTTGGGTCACAACAACCCCAGGCAACGCTACAGGCTTGGGGACGAGTGGCTGGAAAGCTCCCCTGCAGAAAAGGACCTGGGGTGCTGGTTGAGAGCTGGCTGAATATGAGCCAGCAGTGTGCCCAGGTGGCCAAGAAGGCCACCGGCATCCTGGCCTGTGTCAGAAATGGTGTGGCCAGCGGGAGTAGGGAGGGGATCGTGCCCCTGTACTCGGTGCTGGTGAGGCCACACCTCGAATACTGTGTTCAGTTTTGGGCCCCTCACTCCAAGAAGGACCTTGAGGTGCTGGAGCGTGTCCAGAGAAGGGCGACGGAGCTGGTGAGGGGTCTGGAGCACAAGTCTGATGAGGAGCGGCTGAGGGAGCTGGGGTTGTTCAGTGTGGAGAAGAGGAGGCTGAGGGGAGACCTCATCGCTCTCTACAACTGCCTGAAAGGGGGTTGTGGGGAGGTGGGTGTTGGTCTCTTCTCCCAAGTAACAAAGGATAGGATGAGAGGAAACAGCCCCACGTTGTGCCAGGAGAGATTTAGCTTGGATATTGGGAACAACTGCTTCACCGAAAGGATTGTCAGACATTGGAACAGGCTGCCCAGAGAAGTGGTGGAGTCACCATCCCTGGAGGTATTTAAAAGACATGTGGATGAGACGCTTAAGGACATGGTTTAGTGGTGGACTTGGCAGCGTTAGGTTTATGGTTGGACTCAATGATCTTAAGGGTCTTTTCCAACCTAAATGATTCTATGATTGATGCCGCCACTCCATCAACAGTTTAAACTGGGATAAGCTTGCACGTTGTCAGACACAGCAGTGCTGCCGTCCTGCTGCTCCCCAGCTGTAGTGTTTGTGTGCTAGGGTGTTGAGCTGCTTTGGGGGTATTGATCCAGACTAAAATTAGTCCAGGAAAAAGTTTGTTTTAACCTAAACTGGTTTTCCTGACCCAGTTCACAGCATGGCTGCACAAAGGCTCGTGCCAGCAGTAAGGAGGAGACGGTGGGTGGTGGGAAGCAGGAGGGAAGAGCAGCAGAAGCTCTGGTTTGCATAAACTGAAGAGTAATGTAGCTCTCTCGCTATTCCCAGCAACAGCAGCAGAGCTTCACTGCCCAGGCTGGCGGCGTGCAGCTCCAGGGCTGCCGGGCAAGCGTGGTGTCCAGCTGTCATCTGCTGACTCAGACAGGGAATTGCATGAGAAGAGGTGATTTGGGAAACACGGTGCCCACGCCACGATACGAGGTCACGATACGAGGTCGATGCGTTCACAGACTGCATCAGCTGTCGCTACTGTTTGGCTGTTTGCAAGCTCTGTTAAGTAAATGACCCCTCTCACAACTGTAGTGGGTCTTTTTCAGAATTGCTGTTTCGTGCTGCAACTTATCAACTCTGTTATGGGTTATTTTCCCCCAATTCTACTAACCAGCCTTTTTTTGAAATTGAATCTCACTCGCAGTAAAGTGAAGATGTACAGAGACGCCAAAGAACCCATCTTCAGGCTATTCTCAGAGCTCAGATCTCGCAGTGCAAGGAGTAGCTTAAATTCTCTCATTACTTTCTTTGGCTAGGGTGTAAGATAGGGAGGAGGGAAGGAGTTACCCCGTTTTCTCTCCCTGGGCACAGTATGTGACACGGCTGAGCCAACGCCTAAGAGTTTGCTCCCAATATCTCCTTGCCTGCTCATCCCCGGGATGCTGTAGCTGTGCACTGCCCCGTATTTGGGGAAATGCTTTCCTGCTCATTCTCATCTCTGCTTTATCAGTAGTCATTCTTCGGAGGATTTTCATTATTTCCTAGCAGTTACTCTTGTTTATATTCTTTAATAGCCTGTCTGCTTGTGGAAACAGGTCTGCAGAGCTGCTAGAAAACAAGCTGTTCTGCCACAGCTCCTTCTGTGCCTGTCCTGCTATTGAATAAATGTCAAATACTCCATGCTGAGGCACGCTAATTATCTTGAAATAGAAGACATCAAGAACAGGAGTCCATAGGGGAACTATTCCATCCATCTTCCCATGCAAACAGCCCCGAGAACATGCTCGGAATGAGATGTGGGTATTAGTTAACAACCTGAAGTCAGAAATGCCATCTAATGTGACTCAAAATGGGAAATTTGTCACAATGCTTTTGAAGACGTTCATGTCAGTCATCTTCATTTAGATGTGATAACATGTACTTGGTGGTAGCAGAGATTATATTCTTCTGGCTGATACATTCCCAGATGGTTACACGTGCCTTTTTCTACTACAGTGCTTAAACCTTGCATTTTTATTTTTTGAGAAGGGACTCAATACAAATATACAAGAAATCTTGGCAAAAAGAACTGTACAAAGTATAAAAGTAAATCTATCTGCTCGTACCATTAACAACGCAACATTTCTCTTCCTGAAGGCATGTGGCACTGTGACGCACCACAAAACCTGTCAGTGGACTGGGAACCAGCTCCAGATTAAGACACTTAAATTTAGGTGTCTCCACATATGCTGGGTGTCTAAAACTCTCCGTGTCACTAGTGGAGACGGTAGTCAGTACCGTCAGCGGTGCCAGGAGTGATTTGGCTAACTAAGATAGACAGCAACCGGCTGTCGGCGGTCACGCTGCTGTTCTGCACTGGTTGTCAGAGGGGTGAAGCATTCCTGCTCGTATGTCCTTCTTCCACCTGAAACTTATCTTAGTATTTTCTTAGATGCTTTGTCTGCATTATTGCTGCCTCACTCTTTAAGCACCTCAAGATTTTTTTATTGTGAACACGCATAAAAAAGCACATGGAAAAGACGATGAAGCCGTGCAAACATATGCATCTGTCTCAAACGTAGCTGTCTCCTGTGATATCAATTTTTGTTCTAGTTTATGGACTTGCCTGTGCTGATTCTGACCCTTGCAAGCCTAGAAGCAAATTAATTGTGTTAGGTTTACGGTTGGACTCGATGATCTTAAAGGTCTTTTCCAACCTGAATGATTCTGTGATTCTATGATTCTAATTCCCACTGTTTTTCTGATGGTGTTTGATCCTAAGTCTTCCAGCTACGCTTTTCCATTTTGTATAGTTAAGGAAGGAGTATCACCTTGACTCCTTCCTTAGCTATGACTTGCCCATCACACAGGTTTCCTACTGACAAGACCCCACTAATTGTACCTGGTTATTTGTAATTCATCTTGGTGACAGAAAGGAGGAGGATCAGGCTCTGATCTCCTTATGTGTCTGTCTTACGACTTTCAGTTCATAACCGAAATCCCCCACTTCTGCTCAGATGGGATTCATTTCTGCCCAAAAACTGGATCTTCAGAAGCCTCTAAAAGATTTGATGAGCTCCAAAAGGAAACACGTGTCAGGACCTAGACGATTTTTGGACAGATTCAATTAACTGTGCTTTGACACCAGGATCTCTACATTTCTGTTCTCCCTTCAGCGTTGCTCAGTTGCTCAAGGAAGTCCCCCCTCATACGGCATTAATCAAAACTTCAACAGAACTCCTTTCACTCAAACTCCTCCTCAGGCAGACGCTTGCCAGCAACTACATGTAATAAATTTCCAGGGACTCTGCCCATTCTTTTTTGTCTTTTTGGAAAGCACTTGTGAAACAAGCATTATTATGAGTCTCCGGGCTCAGTTTCTGCTGGTGCTGGTGGTTTTGGCTGTGGGCAGCTGTAAGAACAAGACATTTTGTTATTAACAAGCGATCTTTGAAAGAATCCTTTATAGCGCTTTGAGAAAAAAAGTTTGGGAGTCGGGATACTTGGGCTTTACACCTGGGAGTATTGAAAGATTCTTGGATAAATCACATAACCTCTCTGTGTCTCAGTGTCGTCATCTTTGAAATGGGGATAAGACTTCTGTACTTCTTCAAAGAGGAATGTACATTTAATGTACTTTTTTCAGGGCTTCATATGAGAGTACTGGAAATCCTATACAAAAGAGTATTATCAGAACTTTTAATGGAATAGTCCCAAAGTATTTTCAGATCCTGCATTAGAATTCAAACACCCTGCCATCTCCAGTTGTGCAAGAGAAATCCCAGGCACATACTCTTCGGCGTCTGTCAGTTTGCTGCATTACAATGAGATTATTTCCCTTGTTCCCATTTTTCCTTCTTTTTAAAATTACTTTATGTATTTTAGCTGTGAAAGATCATTTACAAGTGTGACCATCCAGGGAAAGGAGATAGGGTAAGTTCTGGTCTTCAGCTCCTCATTCAAGTTAATGAGCCAGTCTGTAGCTACACTGCTCTACTTTAATGTGCAAAAGTAAACAACATTCACTACAGACCATAAGGATCCGTGCAGCTCCCCAGTCAACTAGTGCTGTCCTCACGCTATTTCCAAGATGAGTGTAGCATTCGGTAGATTTATGATGCAAAAAAAAAAAATTGACAAAGTCATCCAGGTTGTGAGGAGATGTTTTAAAGGCCATTTCGTCCTTTGACAGGTGGACTGGAAACTGGGCTGTGCGTACGACCAGGGTGATTGCTGCACACTCTGCCTTCCTCAGGAGGATTCGCTGGGACCCAAGGACTGCTCTGCAGGGTTTGTGTGAGTCCCCACTGCTGCATCTCTTTCCAGATTTCCTTTTCTGGCTTTTTCACAAAAAATAAAAAGAAAACACAGATTCTCAGAGAATAAACTGGGATTCCCAAAACCACCAGGGCTGAGACGGGACCTAATTAATTTACAATGAGATTGCTGCTGTCTACAGTGATATCAGGGAGGTGCACCTGGTTTACACCTTGGATCTAGTACGTACAACCTGAAAAGTGGCAATATTTGCCACGTTGAAGCGCAAGTGGAGAAAAGATCACAAACAACAAGCCAGGTTATCACACACATCCCTGGTTAGCTTAGGTGGAGTATGAGGTCCACGAGTGTTCAGTTACCAAGCTCTTTCATCTCCTATGATGATAGATTCATATAGATTCTCCACAGAATGATAGAATCATGGAATGGTTTGGGTTGGAAGGGACATTTCAAGGTCACCTAGTCCAACCCCCTGCCATGAGCAGGGACATCTTCCACTACATCAGGTTGCTCAGAGCCCCGTCCAACCTGACCTGGAATGTTTCCAGGGATGGGGCATCCACCACCTCTCTGGGCCACCTGGGCCATGTCTCACCACCCTCATCCTAAGACATTTCTTCCTTATATCTAGCCTGACTCTCCCCTCTTTTGGTTTAAAACCATTACCCCTTGTCCTATTGCTGCAGGCCCTACTAAAAAGCCTGTCCCCATCTTTCTTGTAAGCCCCCTCTAAGTACTGAAAGGCCACAAGAAGGTGTCCCCAGAGCCTTCTCTTCTCCAGGCTGAACAACCCCAACCCTCTCAGCCTGTCCTCACAGCAGAGGTGTTCCAGCCCTCTGATCATCTTCGTGACCCTCCTCTGGACCCGCTCCCACAGGTCCACGTCTTCCCTGTGCTGAGGACCCCAGAGCTGGACGCAGTGCTGCAGTGGGGTCTCACCAGAGCGGAGCAGAGGGGTAGAATCCCCTCCCTCGACCTGCTGGCCACGCTGCTCTGGATGCAGCCCAGGATACGGTTGGCTTTCTGGGCTGCGAGCGCATGTTGCCAGCTCATGTCCAGCTTTTCACCCCCCAGTATCCCCAAGTCCTTCTCCGCAGGACTGCTCTCCAACCCTTCATCCCCCAGCCTGTATGGATACTGGGGGTTGCCCCCACCCAGGTGCAGGACCTTGCACTTGGCCTTGTTGAACCTCATGAGGTTCACATGGGCCCACTTCTCGAGCTTATTGCAGCTGATGACTCCAATATTTGTATGGGAATCAATGCATTCAGAGCATGAAGTCACAAATGGGATCAGCGCACCTTGGTTCTTCTCATCCTCTGTCCTGACCTGATGTACAACTTCAGGGAAATCTCATAACTTACCCCAAGCCTCTTTGCATCCCTCTCTGCGGTGCTATTTCGGGAGTTTAAGTGGTTCTGTCTGTCACATGACCATTTCTTTTTACTTTAACTGTAAGAAAAATGTAAAGTAATATTAAACTGCTCCATGCCTTGGTCACAGGTTGTAATCTTTATCTGTTTGTCAGCTGCTGTGTTTCAAGCACTGTTGGATAGGAACATTTTTGCCCAAGGACTTGATTCACGAGATGAAACTGCATAATGACTCTTCATCAGTTCTGGGCAGTTCTGGAGACCTCTCTACTAGCGACAAGAATAACCAGCGAGTCCCAGAATCTGCAAAAAATCATTGACTTTTCATAACAAAGAGCAGTATGTGGGTAATGATTTTGACCTTTCTCCTGCTCCTTTTGAAGCCAGAAAGAAAATCTCTGACTTCACGGAGTGAAAGGTTCTTGCTGAGCACTTGCTAATTAAATGTACACTTTGCAGCATAACTAACGTTAACGCTGGTGTCACGACCTTGGGTACCCGAGGGAAGATTACTCCTTTGAGATGTTAAGGCTAATTTTGTGATCTTTCCTTGCAAACCAGCAGAGTCCGTCTCTCTAATTCTCCTCTGTTACAGCTCTAGAACCGACACATGAACGCATTCATCTCACACACCCAAATGTCATTTGAAATTCTCCTGACGAGCAGTTCAGTCCCGTAAGCTGCAGCGCTCCATTTCGACCTCTCAATTCCCTGAAGCCAGTACTCCTAGAGACAATATATAAATGAGGAAAACACCTATATGCTTGTAAAGGTAATGTTTCAGTGACCTCTTTGTCAGAGGAACTCGCTTCTGACCCTAAAAGCACATTTTTCAGCTCAGCACTGCATCCCACCTGAAAACGCAGAGCGCAGAGGAAGCATGCATCGGTTCCCTCCCGCAGAAACGGATGTCGTGGCAGCGTTAGGCACTAAGAACTTAGTTTTTTTGTGTTGCTTGTACCTAACTCTCAGTAAATGAAGCAAGCCATACGCATGCAGTGACAAAGGAAGAGGTCCCTGCGGTAACAGTTTTATTTTCCCAGTGAAGGGAGAGGTCTATGGAATTGATTGAGGGTGGTTTCATATGTTATAGACTATTCCCGACCATTTAAATCTTAGGCTCAATTTGTAAGCAACGCTTTGCTAACCTAACTAGATGGTGTATGGAAAAAAGCCATTCACTGAGGTAAAACAAGCTGATAAATGTGCAGGAGACAGAGGGATTCGGGCCGATGAGGTGCAGGGAGGGGGGGAGATGCCAGACATCACTGAAAGGAAAAAAAATAACCCTCCTCAAAACCACCTCATAGACTTTATCAGATTTTAAATTAATTTTATCGCGGAGAAGTATTTAGAAAACAATATATCAATGAAGTCCTCAGCTGCCTGTGAAGTTGTATTAAAAATGTGACGCAAATGGGATGGGATTGGGAAGCAAAGATGGGAGTCTCGTGTTCCAGCGTTTCCTAGTTATCTTAGAAAAAGAAAGCATGGAGTAATGTTTATCAGGAGCTGTGAGAAGGGCTGGAAGTGGTCACCAGTGGAAATGTGGGGACCGTTTGAGATGAAGAAGAGTTTTAAATAACACCTCACCCTGCCTTGGAACGACGACAGCATTTATTCAGGGGAGGGAGCGACAGGACTCCAATGCCTGGTTTCCCTCCGCCGTTCCGCCGAGGATCAGGCAGGGCTGAAAGAAAAGGAAAATCGGAGAAAGGGAAAATTGGTGATTCCCAACAAGCGGGTGGTTTACGCTCCCTTGCTCCGTGCCGTGGCTCATCCTGCCCTGGACGTCAGGGACAGGGTGCTGGGTCAGCCCACAGCCGGGAAGATGGAGGTGAGGAGGAGCGGGATGGCGGGAAGGCCGTGGGTCTGTGAGGGGATGGCGTGGGGACGGGTGAGGGGATGGTGTGGGGCCGGCCGTGGGTCTGTGAGGGGATGGCGTGGGGACGGGTGAGGGGATGGTGTGGGGCCGGCCGTGGGTCTGTGATGGGACAGTGTGGAGCTGTGTGAGGGGATGGTGTGGGGCCGGCCATGGGTCCGTGACAGGACAGCGTGGAGCTGTGTGAGGGGATGGTGTGGGGCCGGCTGTGGGTCTGTGAGGGGATGGCGTGGGGCCGTGAGGGGATGGTGCGGGGCCGGCCGTGGGTCCGTGATGGGACAGTGTGGAGCTGTGTGAGGGGATGGTGCGGGGCCGGCCGTGGGTCTGTGAGGGGATGGTGTGAGGCCGGCCGTGGGTCTGTGAGGGGATGGTGTGAGGCCGGCCGTGGGTCCGTGATGGGACAGTGTGGAGCTGTGTGAGGGGATGGTGCGGGGCCGGCTGTGGGTCCGTGATGGGACAGTGTGGAGCTGTGTGAGGGGATGGTGCGGGGCCGGCCGTGGGTCTGTGAGGGGATGGCGTGGGGACGGGTGAGGGGATGGTGTGGGGCCGTGGGTCTGTGAGAAGGCAGTGTAGGGACAAGTGTGATGATGGTGTGGGGCCGGCCGTGGGTCTGTGAGGGGATGGTGTGGGGCCGTGAGGGGACAGCATGGGGCCGTGTGAGGGGATGGTGTGGGGCCGGCCATGGGTCCGTGACAGGACAGCGTGGAGCTGTGTGAGGGGATGGTGTGGGGCCGGCTGTGGGTCTGTGAGGGGATGGCGTGGGGCCGTGAGGGGATGGTGCGGGGCCGGCCGTGGGTCCGTGATGGGACAGTGTGGAGCTGTGTGAGGGGATGGTGCGGGGCCGGCCGTGGGTCTGTGAGGGGATGGTGCGGGGCCGTGAGGGGACGGCGCGGTGCCGTGTGAGGGGACGGCGCGAAGCGTCGCGGCGCGCGGGCAGAGCGGAGGGACGTGGCGCGGCCGGAGCGGGGCGGGCACAAGGACCCCGCGGCGCCGCCTCTCCCGCCGCGCTCCTTTTTGTCCCCGCGCGGCCGCCGTCCCCTCCGCCCGCGCCTCGCTCGGTTGCCATGGCGGCGGGCAGGCGGCCGCGGCCCTGAGCTGCGCGGGAACCCTCCCGCCCGCGGCCTACCCGGCCCTGCCCTCTCCGCCCCGTCATGGAGGACGAGCTGTACCTCGAGAACATCGACGAGTTCGTCACCGACCAGAACCGCATCGTGAGTCCGGCCGGCGGGGCTGCGGGGTGGGGGGGGTGGGGGGGAGACCGCCGCCATTGCACGACCCCCTCAGGAGGGAGCGACCCCCCTCCGCCCTTCCTACCCCCTCCCGCCAGCGCGGCTGCCGTGGGAGGGCGGTCAGCCGCGTGTTTGGGGGATCCCCTCAGGCTGGGCCCCAAACCCGGCCCTGGGGGTGCGGGAAACGTTGCGGGGTGTGTGTGTGTGTGTGGGGGGGTGTGGTGTGTGTGTGGGGGGGTGTGGTGTGTGTGGGGGGGGGTGTGGTGTGTGTGGGGGGGTGTGTGTGTGTGTGGGGGGGGGGGGGGGTGTGTGTGGGGGGGGGGGGGTGTGTGTGGGGGGGGTGTGTGTGTGGGGGGGGGTGGGGGGGGGGGTGTGGGGGGGGTGTGTGTGTGGGGGGTGTGTGTGGGGGTGTGGGTGTGGGGGGGGTGTGGGGGGTGTGTGTGTGTGGGGGGTGTGTGTGTGGGGGGGGTGTGGGTGGGTGTGGGGGGGGTGTGTGGGTGGGGGGGTGTGTGTGCGTGGGTGCGTGGGGGGGGGTGGTGTGTGTGTGGGGTGTGTGCGTGTGTGTGTGTTTGCTTTTCCACAGGTTGCAATTAGACTGGAGAGGAGATGCTTTCCTTGTAAGGATTTTTCCCCCTCCTGTGCTGCAAATTAACGTAAAGTCTTGGGAAAGAATTGGTAATTTTATCATTTATATCACAGGAAAAGCAGGTCTCCCCAAATTCCTTATGCTCGCTAATAGGTGACCGGTTTTTCCTCAAAAAAAAAAAAAAGCGCCCAAAACACTGTAGTGACAGCAGTGTTTTAGCTCGAGGTATAAACGACAGAAGTCTATGAAACAGTGGGGTTTTTTCCACGGAAGTTTGAGGCAGTCTGCACCACTATTTCAGCTTAAAAGTAAAATTACTACTTATCATCTGTAGTCTCTTGAAACTTTGCTTTTTTTTAGGAAAATTCAGAAAAATGGTAAGCGTGCGCACCTGTGTTTCTTTCAACGTAGAGACTTTTTGCTTAGAAAGTGGTACAGCGAAGTTGGTGCATCTCATCTGTCAAAGCAGTTGTATTAACATGAACTGCCTATGTCATTATAGTTCATTTCAGTAAACTGCTAGACTAATAAAATTTAATTTAACTGTTGTCTTTGAGACGGGAGAGGCCGTAGCCTGAGGATTAGTTTAAAAAGGCAGAGCGGGAAGAGAAACAGGTGTAAAAGACATGCCTTGTCTAAGTAACACAGCAAGTCAGGTCTGGGATTAGAGCTGTAGCCTCCTGAGACTTGGCACACTGTGCTGTCAGACTTGTGATGCAGCCGGAGATCCCCGTCTCCCCGTGACAGGGGAGGGTGGCAGAAATCCGATAAATCCTCAGGAGTTGTTTGGGAGAGCAATAAGAGCTTCTCACAATTAAGGTTTGTGCTGTTTAATCTTTTCTCTCTGTTGTGAAGCTAAGCAGGGCAGGTGTTTTGAAGGGCTTTTATTTATGTGATTGCATTTCGAAGTGTTGACAAAACCACACCTTTTAGGTTAGTTTGTTTAGGTCTTAGGGATTCAATCTACTCATTAAAGCACAGGTGGGTGGGTGTCCACCTGCTCTCACTTCTAACAGGTTTTGCTGTGGGTTTCTTGGAGGGGGGGTCTAAAGAGTTTGACTTGCTTATGAAACAAGCTAAGGATGGGAGGTTTAACAAGTGAAGAGATGGAGATTTTCTTACTAAAGTGTTGTGGTTTGTTTTTTTTTTTTCTTTGACAGGTAACATACAAATGGCTAAGCTATACTCTGGGAGTTCACGTCAACCAGGCTAAACAGTAGGTATCAGTGCATCCCACAATGGTTTTGTTTTGTGGCAAAGCCTTGTTAATTACTGTTTTCATGATTGTGGCTAGTGTATTAAAATTGTCTCTCTGGAAATGTTTAAAAATCCTGCTTGTCTTCTCAGGAACAGTAGTTAATGTTCTTCAACATGCTTTACTCATTCTTCCTGTAGGCAGATCTTGCCTTGACTTTGACGGGAGTTGTGCTTTAGAGAGCAGTGCTCAGCTGGACGCCCTATGCTGCTTCATATCATAAATATGAATACTTGGGTCAGAATAGATCTTTTAGTGCTATATTACTACAGAAATGTATGTAGCTCCTTTCATCCTGAAATGCGGATGTGTTTTCTGAACTTGTCTCCGAGTCCTGCAAACAGAGCTCTGCCTCTGTGCGAATCTGCCACTGCGTATCCCTGCACGGCTCAGGATGCTGTACGTTTTCCATGGATATTGCTGGGAGCAGAGTCGGGAAAACACGAAACAGCTCATGTGTATGGCAAATGCTCATCTGCTCTGACCGCCCTGCTGCGTAGTGCATGACCCATTATAAATACATACTTACCATGCTTGATGGGCACGGGTAAATGTTTGAAGGATGGGGAAGTCAGCTGTGCGGTCAGAGTGTTTCTGCTTCTCCAAATTTAGCATAAATCTGTAACCTTGTCTTGGTGTTTTGAAGAATAAAAATTACTGTAACCTTTTACATACCCTATCAAACAAAGAATGAGCTCTCAAGGATTCTGGGGATGTTGCTACACAGCAAGGTAAAGTTCAGCATAAGATTTGAAGGCTCCATAAGAGTGTCAAGTTCCATAATATGAATATTTTCTCTCCTTGTTTCTGGCTATAGCTTGGACCTAAAGGGGCGTTTGCTGCCTACTCAGCTGCAGTGTACTGAGCCCAGCTTCACCTGTCTTGTCCAAACTACTAGAAAATCAACTCGGGCATCTAATATAATGAAGAGATTGTTTGGTCTCTTTCCTCTGCGTGTGTGTGAACAATTTAGATGATGGGTAAATCTGAGTGTGCTTCAGTGATGGTGTAGACCTGACTGGAGAGCTCTGCTGGGAACGGTTCTGGTCATACAGTGAACTTGAAGGAGCCAGAGAACTTTTTGCTCTGAAGAAGATGGTCCAGGTGAAGCAGAGGCACCTCCTCATACCCTTGAAAGCAACCTGGAGATGGAGAACTCCTGTGGCATCTTTGTGCTTAAAACTCTCTCCTAGAAGCTGGAGAAGTGCCTGATAACACAAGTGAATTATTTTAGTGATTGTGCGGGCTGTGACAGCATGGTAATTGCAGTCTATCTCTGTAGCAGTAACGATCTTCAGGTATCTTTACCAGATAGTGTCCTCATGGAGTGTGCAGTAGTGTCTCTGCCCAGTTACGTGGGACACTCATCATAAATCGGTGGTATAAGTGGGAGCTGAAAGCTTGAGTCTCAGCTCAATCTCGTCATCACTAATCATGCTCTTTCCTCCTGTTTCTGATCACTTTGTCAGTGGCTGTAACTGGGTTTGTATATATACACCTGGCAATGTGATCCCACACCAAAAATCACCGGTTCCTCTGTCAGGTGTTTCAGAATGCTGGGTTGTAATGAGGGAAACAGTCTTCTCAGGGGAGACTTTGGAACAAGCTGCCCAGAGGATGTGAGACCATCTGCAACCAACTATTAAAGCTTTGAGAGCTTACATTCATTTCACCTTTGGAGAATCTCAGTCCAACAACTATATAAACCAAAGTGGCAGAGGAGGAGGGTGTCTCAGTAAGATTAATTTAATCCTGGTTAAAATAACTGTGCTTATGTGAAATGTTTCCATGGCAGGCTGGCTTTGCTCTATTTTATGTAAGCTTCACGGAAGGGGTGGTGACGGGCTCTTTCCTTTCTAGGTGATTAACTCTGGTTTCTTTTCTACAGGATGCTGTATGATTACGTAGAGAGGAAACGAAAGGAGAATTCAGGAGCTCAGCTTCATGTCACCTACTTAGTAGCAGGAAACCTCATGCAGAATGGACACGTTGTGAGTGTTTTATTTCTCAAAGGTGTCTGTTAGCTCTTTGTGTCTTCCATCTTGTTTTGTAATCTTCGGGTCAAAAGCTGAACTTGCTCCCTTTTTCCAGTAACAGGCACAGTGTGCTCGGTCTTCTGTACATGTGCAACATAAGGTGCTATCTCTGTCCCAGCACACAAACAATGGGGAGGAAAGATCAGTTAGTCATGATTTGGTAATACAGTGCTGAAAAATGCAGCAGGGTTTTTATTTAATTAACTTAAATCCTGTTACCAGTCATCTCTCAATCTTATCGCTACTAGTTGGACAGCAAAGATTATAAAACAATCTGGAGGGGGCCCCTGTGAGATCAGCTAATCCATTTCCCAGGATCTGCTGTGGAGTGCAGAGTAGCGTTTGGAAAGAGCTTGGAATTCAGTTAGAATAGAATAATAATAAGTAAAATAATAAATAAATAGTTGAAGTTGTCTTGTTAATTAAGGCAACTTTTTTATCCTGGTATACAACAGAAACATACGTTTATTAATAGTATTTTGTATTTAAAATGCATTGACTTATTAAGCAAAGGAATCGCTACTTGTAGCAATGTAATTATTTTTTCTCATTGCTGCTTGTCGGATTTTCAAGAATGTCATCTAAAATTTCAGACAGGTACCTCAGGGGTCTTTGAAAGAAGATGAGCAAATTGAGCGTCTGTCTCTCTTTGTTCGCAGAAGAATTTAATAGCCAAACACTAAATGCCTTTGACATTTCACTAGATGTCTATTTGTGTATTTAGGTACCCAAATATCTCTTGCAATACAATCCAGTCTTCATTCACAGAATCACTATGGTTGGAAAAGACCTGTGAGATCATCAAGTCCAACTGTCAACCCAACAATACCATGCCCACTAAACCATGTCCCGCAAATTAATTTAGAATTAGTACATCTTGGGGTGTTCTGGCTTTTATTTGTAGATTGGAAAAAAACCCCAACAAATCTTTTTTTTTGTGCTTTCCTGAATAATAAGCTAGTTCACATGCGTAGAATAGTCTCTTTAAGTCTCCAAATCATCCTGAGATTGAAGGTAATTGTTTATTGCATTAGTTCTGTATAATGGAATGTATTTATTTAAAGTGGTACAGGTGGTGTCACATTTATAGCCCGAGTTTAACAAGTTTTCCCTCTGATTTCTTTTGGAAATGACAAGGTAGCATCTCTTGGCTCACTAAAACTGTCCAGAGGTTTGTCAACATATTCTGTTATTTTTAAATTTGCCATAATGTATTTAAAACAAACAAGTGAGTTCTGACATAGGATACAAATAATTTTTTAACTCTGTCTTAGCAGCTATATATTTTTAAAACAAGATCTACCAAGGTAAACATATAAAGGTCACTTCTTTAATCTTGCTTTTAAATACCGTATTTTTGAATGCTGCAATTGCAGTGCCTGCTAAGAAAGGTGACCTGCAGGTGCCGTAAGTTGTTAGGGGCAGAGATGAAGCAATGTCGGGGTTAGGAATGCCACACAGGAGGATTTTAAAGTTCCTCAGACTGGGCATCTGAGGGCTAACCAGAGCGCGTGGGAGAAGAGGTCAGATCTGGAAGATACTTCCTGAAGACGTGCAGGCATTGGAGTAGCTGGTGGGTAATATCTGGCACAAGTCAATTTTGGGTAGGAAAGGGATGCGAGCGCTTCAGGTGCAAGCCTGTGCTTGCTGGTAACCCTGCACTACTGTCTCCTGTCAGTAGGTGTAGCCACAAGGCTGTGGCTTCAACTGCAAGGCTCGCCTGAAGAGAGATATGGATAGAAATCAATCACAAATAATTCTCATCATGTGTTAAGTACTGCACGCTCTTTACTTGCAACTTTTTGTCCACCTCAGTGAGGGACAGAGACTCTCAATCTTTCTTTACCGTTTCAGGTTGCCTGTGTTTTCTTGCCTCTTACTCTTTTGCTGGCTAGTCTGTGTTACCAGTTAAACGCAAAATTAACGGTTGGATTTTGTCCAGTCTGTCTCTTTGGATACTCTCTGTATTAACCACAACCTGTTAAATGTCATAGAGCGGGTATAGTCCTTGAAGACTGGCTGTAGAGCACGCTTCCAGAAACATTCATTTCTGGCTTTTAAATTAATGCTTAACTTCTCATGGTGTTTTGCTTCTCTGGTGCTGTGTCTGTGCTACAGATTGCTATGTTAGAGTTTACTGGCAATCTAAATATACATGGGTGATGTGGGCTAGCGCGGCAGGCTTCTAGCGGTTGGGTCATCAGCTGCCTTGGTTTGCTTTTCTCCCCTGTCCCACATGGTTTTTAGTTCTCATTTCATCTATGTCTCATCTCCCAGTGTTAGGAATGGAGGACAGAAGATTTCTTCAGGGTTGTGGTGACCTGTGAAACAGTCTATTAGAAAAGCAGGGAGGCAGAGCTTTAAAAACTAGTGGCCGATGACAGTTCAAAGGCATTGGCAGTGTTCTTTGCGGCTATGAAGCTGCACCTATAATCAGTAGATGTTCTTATTCAATAGATAACCGAAAATATCAGTCTTATGTACAACAGATGTTTTCAAATTTTAAGATTGCAATTTATTTATTTTCTACAGTGCCACAAGGTTGCAGTAGTGAGAGAGGATAAACTCGAAGGTAAGCAGATCGTGAAAATTATGTGGTTTTAACTTTTTTCTTTGAGAGAACAGCAAAGTGAGTAAAGCTCAGAGCTTGCCATCTGCACGTAAATGCCTAGTCAGGCTGTTGGGTTCAGGTGTGTACTTTTTGTACTAGCTTTTTCTCAGAATTTTGAATATCTGAGCCAACAGCTGTGTAACTTCAGACTTGTGACTTGGGTCTATTTTTTTTCTTTTTAATGTTGAACATTTTAGTTAGTGATTCTTTTCCACCTCCCTGCTGCTGACAGATGGCTCCTCCTTAAAGGCAACAATATCTGAGTAGTGTACAGCAATGTCTCACAGTGTTTGAGAACAATTATGAGCCTTCAAGCTCCCAAGGATGCTGAAGCAGATAGCTCTAGTTATTGGTTAAATGCAATTGCAGTCTTTGTTTGCCCTGAGTGACGTGGGTATTAGTTAAATGTCCCATAAGAACGTTCTCACTTTTGTCTGGGGTATTTGCTTTCACAGTAAAAGGTGAAAAAGCCCACCACTATAACACTGCTTCCTGCAACCGCTCTTCATGTGCTGCCAGTCATCTTACCATCTTCCCAGGTCTGGTCCTGCTGATGACATCTGATCCATAGCGCTTGAAAGACAACTGCAGGCTCTTCATCGCTTTCAAATAACATCTTTGGCGTTTGAGAACATACTGTGGCATTTGTGACCTTAAATATCCACACTAATGATCTAACTTTGTTTGAAAGACCTGTGTTGTTTTCCTTTTTGAAATCTGAAGTGGATTTCTAGCTAAAGTTGTCTTCATCAGGCTAGTGGATAGTAGTTGCACTGCTTGACAATCTGTCATGTTTGTGGAATTATGTGTGCTGCGTAATGTTCTGTTTTGCTGTGGAGGAAAGGGTTGTTCATGTTTTTTGTATTAGAAGACAGGCCAAAGGTATGACTTACATTTGGAAGAGGCTGAGATTTGTGATGGGAATAGGGCTGCATAGTCTAGGACTGGCCCCAAGAAATGATTACTGTGTGTATTTTTACAGTGCCTAGAAGCTCTGTCTCAGACCAGGACTGTGTGGAAAGAACAATATAAGCAATGAACAAAGAATTCCTAAAAACCAGCCCTTGTCTCAGGGGGGTAACAGTCTAAATAGCATAGAAGAGACAAAACATTGATTCCAGCAGATTATTAGAGAAGACGCTGTGGCGCTAGTTGATACGGCGGACGCTACCTTAATGGCAGGGAGCAGTTCCAGCAGGGTAGAGTTATGACCACCTATTTTCTTCCTTAGCTTTAGGTAGTTATATAGATATTCTGGATCCCAAACACCAGATAGTTTGAAAGTGAACACAGAGCGATTGCTCTTAATTCAGTTGTGTAAGAAGCGAGTGTGTACAATGGAAAACATGTTTGACAGGCATGCGGAGTCTGTTGCCTTGAATTCTCACTTAGTGAGCATTGGAAGAAGGTACAATTACACATTTGTATTTTCAGGTCCTTGCTGTCAAGTGGTCTGTCAGTCTTTCTCATCCTTGGTAGAGCCTGATGCTTAAAGTTGCCACCTGATTCTCTAAAGGTTGTGCTAACAGAGGACTTTTTTTTTTTTTCTTTTCCCACCCCCAGCAATGAAGTCTAAACTAACCACGATTGCGAGCGTGCATGTCTACAGCATTCAGAAAGCCTTGCTCAAGGACAGCGGACCACTCTACAACACAGACTATGATATTGTCAAAACAAACCTGCACAACTGCAGCAAGTGAGTTGCGTCTTGGTTTTTCTTCTTATGCTATGTGACTTGAGACTGATGAGATGTTGCTATATAGTGCACTTCAGCAGAAGTCAATGGTTACCAGATATGCCTGGATTTTTAGAAAGCTAGAAAAAGATATCTTCTAAGTCATGCCAGACCAGTCCCCGGACAGCATGTTGTGCGATGGTTTCGTAAACCGAGCTATTTCCAGCTTACAGTTGGTTCACTTGCTCTGTTACTCCAACGGGCAGACTGTTCCAGTACCTTTCTTCTCTGATGGCTAGAATCCTTTTTCTTATTTCCAGGCCACACTTCATCATGACCATTTTTATCCAGTTTTCAGTCACGCAGGAAGAGTAAATTGAAACAGACTTCCAAAACCAGGAGTGATGTGCTCAGCAAAGTGCTGACGTGAGTTTGCCTTCTGTTTTGTGAGACTGTGTTTTCTTCCACTAGATGATGAAGATGATCCGTAGCAACTGAAACACAACTGCAGGCTCTTCATCGCTTTTAAATAGTATCTTAGGCATTTGAGAACATGCTGTGGCATTTGTGACCTTAAATATCCATATTAACGATCTAACTTTGAAAGACTTGTTTTCCTTTTTGAAACCTGAAGTGGATTTCTAGCTAAGGTCTGAAGATGTCTTGCAGGAACTCATTCTCCATATAGAAGATGAGAGCCTGAGGCACAGGGGAAGCACGCAAAACAGACCAGGCAGCACAAGTGCCCTTCATGGTTGAGCTAGAGAAAGGTTGTCCTGGAATTCAGAGGGACTTCAGTCTCCAGGGGTCATTGTCTCTCCTCCTGAACAGTGCCTGGCAGCTGTGGCTTTTCATTTATATGTTGTTTCCACTACGACAGCTTCAGCTTGATGTAATCAGTACGTACAGTGCCATGACCAATCTGGTTTAGAAGGGGGATGCCTGAATGTTGTGTCATAGAAAGAGTATAGAATTTGAACGTAGAAACGTAGCTGTCTTCAACATGTTGTCAAGAGAGTGGCTGAGAAAATAACGTCCTAGAAGCTGTGTGTTTCAAATGTGAATGTCAGTACCCTGGTAAGTGCTAGAAAACCCTGCTTCAATGAAGACACGTGCCATAGGTTTGGCTGCAGTTGCCGTGTTCCAGTCTGTTTACTCTCAGGCACCCCAGCATGGCTGTACTTGTGTCTCAGACTCGCACATCCAGAAGGTTTAGACAATTCAGATTCTGAAATTGCTTTCTGCAGCCTGTTTGTAAATCCCTGCCTGGCTTTGGAGCAGAATTTCCCAAGCAAACTACGAAAAATTCAGCTGCTTCACCTGTCACCTAGCTGAACTAGATTCAGACTGACCATATTCCCGCTCCCTTGTCAACTACCTGAATTGTCTTTCACGCTTGAGACAAGATTCTTGCAGTACCTATGAAAGACAGAGGTTTAACTATGTGCATACTTATAGCAAACAGAGCCTACTGGTTTCTTAAGGTTCCCTCTCATTCCATGTATCTCATAAGCTGCGAGGCAAGCTTCTTTATTCTCTTCTGTGTTTGTAAGGGACCTGTTATGCCCTGAAGACGGTGGAGGTGGCTAGATGTTGTGCTAATAGGACTAACTGATTTAACGCATGTTGCTAATGTCAGCTTTCCAAGTGGAAGCAGCTCCTTGCTTGCAGAGCATAGTCCAAACATTGCTTATTTTTTTTCAGTGATTATTTAGAGAATTTTGGATCAAGCCCATAAGCTATAGTCACACAGCAGCATCAAGGCAAGCTAACTTCCCACGTGCCTGGAATGCGTGAGGTTTAGATGTCCTTGCTGCGCAGTCAATATAACCATTGACAATAAAACATTATTTGTAATCTGGAGGGTTGTTGGTGTTACTTATGGGTATGTGTGGAGTAGGAGTGAAAGCTGTCCAGAGAGCGGTGTTGACCACGTTGAAAACAGATTGAAAGTAGGAAGGAAAGAAGACGTTGAAGAAAAAAATATTCCTTTAAAGGTTTGAATGTCAAGAGATCGCTGCTGCAGCCTAGAAATGCTGTAGGGATGGTGTTGTTTTGTTAATACGTTACAGTTCCTGATCCGAGTAGAAGTGGACTGTGCATGTGAGCTGCTAATGCTGAGGCACAGAAATTAATTGGCAGAAGACTGGTTTATTTCTTATGCAAATAAAAATACGCTATGTAATTCAGTGGATTGGAAGGCGTGAGTCTGTGCTCTTTTGTGGCATTTCTGTAGGAAATCTGGAAAGCCTTGCCTGTGATTTGCACAGTGGGGGTAGAGTTCAGTTATTTTTGGGTACTGCTATTCCTGACTGTCAGGGAATTGTATTGTAACTGTGAGGACATCATTTAGTTCTTATATCTCTGTATCCCCAAACAATCACGTTTCAGACTGTTACAAGCTGAGATACATCTCGGTCTACTAGTGATTACATGGAAATGACTTTATATAGTTAGTCTGAATGTCATGGATATCTTCTGAGCCATTTAAGTAGTTCAGTTTCAGTTGTGATTTACTTACCTGGCTGGTGCGATTGCGGCCGCTTGTTGCGGCAGTGGTGGACTCTGTCAAAGCATCTCAAAGTTGTAAATGTTTCAGGTCATCAGACAGCCATACAATTTATGCTGTGAACTTCAGAGAGCGTAACCCGTTTAGGAATAAAATGCAGTCTACTCCATCTCCACTCTGGATGCGGAGTCGGGCTTTTCCCCCCCATGAAATCTGAACAGCTTGTTTAGCATTTGAATGCTCTGGTTCTTGCTGACACATTCAGCTGACCTTTTCAGTAGAGGTCTCCACCACTCTCCTTCTGTGCCAGCCTTTCTTTCTTGTCCCGTGCACAAACTAGATTGCTCTTTTTTTCCATAACAGGAGAACACAGGACCAGAGAAGCAAGGCGCTACTGGGCAGGAAACAGAGATGAAAAATAAGAAGTTAAAAGGCTAATTAAATTTTTCATTCCATCATGCAGGTTCAGTGCCATTCAGTGTGCCGCTGCGGTCCCCAGGACGTCGGCCGAAGTTTCTCAAGCGCAGATGTCTGTGCAGACTGGTTCCCAGACACCAAGCGACACGAATGCTGTCAGCGTACCTGTGGTCAACGGCCACGGTCCGTCGACCGCTAAACAGCCCTCGCAGCAGCCCAAAGGGATCATGGGAATGTTTGCAGCAAAAGCGGCTTCCAAACCCCAGGACACAAATAAAGAAACTAAAGCAGAGGCTAAGGAGGCCCCAGGTGTAAGTTACCTCAGACCCTTTGGCAGCCCTCCGGGTTAATAGCTTTAATGAACCACTCTTCTAGCTTCGCTCTTACTCGACCTAAATAACCTTAACCACCGTAACGCAGGCTGATCCACTGCTTCTAGTGCTAAACTTGCTGTCCCCTGGGAATGCTCGGTCACTGTTTTGTACGTATTTAACTCTATAGTACAGGCATGCCTTCTGTCAGTCATCTTGGGCAAAAATATATTGTACCACACTCTTGATCTATCCACAAAAGTGTATTTGCCATAACTTTGACGCTTTGGCATTCCTCCTTGAGCCAGATCTCCAGTGATTATAAACCAGCGTAGCTGCATTATTGAGACAATTGTTCCGTTGTCTTCAGTTAGGCCAATATATACACCGGTTGAGAATCTCGCTCTCTCCATTGTGCTTAAAAGGATTTGTTTTGAGCAATAAGTGAAATGTGAGAAGTCCAGGTCTTAAAAGTATCTAGGTGTTTAAACTTGGTCTGTGAGGGAAGTTTCAGAGCTTGACCTGTGCAAGACTAAATTGTTTATCTTCTCAACTGCTGTTTTTTCCAGGGTAGGATTATGTTCTAATTTTAATTAGTATAAGGTTTTTTAAAGCAATGTGGCCAGTAAATGGGTATTAAAATGGTAACGTTCCCTGCATACGGTTTGGCTTTTTTATAACAGCTAAGTACATTTTAGTTCATTTTTCTGATTTTTATAGTGAATTTAGAACTGGTGAAATATTTGTGTCTGAGTGTTTTGGGAACTTTAGGGTCTGATTGCCTTTTTTTGCATGAAAATAAATGGGATTAGGATGCCAAGCTTCCTTAGGTGGGTTTTCTTGTGTGTGTGATTTTTCACTTTGGTGGTGGTTATATTAATGGACTAGAGCAATGATACTTTTTGCAAATGGCTCAGCAGAACAGCACACGTGCCAGAGTAGCTGGATAAAGTCTTCATGGTTTGGCCAATCTGTGTTCTTTCCTCTGTCAGTTAATGTGAATTGAAGCACTGATAGTTTGCAAAAAGAACAGTTCTTTACTGGGAACTGACCCAAGTCCCAACCACTTATTTCAGTAACACTGTCAGATGAGAATGTGACCCAAGTTAGATTTGAAGGCCTAGCTAAGGAGTTGTGAGTAACTTACTCTCGACCTTTTGAGGCGTGTAATACCTAGTATCTTCAATTTCTCCTAAACACATACTGAAATCTAAGGCACTGACTAGTCAGCAAATCATACATATTTATTTTTGCTTGTGCAGAAGCAGTACTATGCATTTTATGTTGCATGAATAATTCCTGTGGTTACTCCTCTGTTTGCTTCTAGGTGTCTGCAGTAAGCAGCAAACCACCCACAAAGGGCAACATAATGAACAACTTCTTTGGAAAAGCTGCCATGAGTAAGTGCTCTATAACATGCATCTGTTTTCAGAAACCATTGTGGTCAGGGACCAGCCTGCTGTAGTTTAAAAAAAAAAAAAAAGAAAAAAGAAATAAAAATCCTGAGGGATATTGGAAATCTCTTTTTTTTCTGAGTAGCAATTAAAAAAAATCAGTCATATTAGGTGTCTTGTTATACAGCTGTGATGGGAAGTATGAACAGAAAGGAGCAGAACTCTTCCTTCCCACCGCCATACCACCAAACTTGTTGGATTTTCATTATATCTCCTCTTTTCTTACAATTTTCCATACTGTTCTTCTGCTCTTTTGGACTCAGAGGGGTTAAATGTTTTTATATGCAGCTCTTAAGGCAAAAATTAAAAGTTGTAAGTGGAATTTTTAAGACAAAAAGCTTGCTGGATGGAGATCAATTAAAATGACATATTTGTGCAGACTAACCCAGGAAGGATTTTCTAGTGCAGAAGAAATCTGATTTAAAGTGAGTACTTCTGGCTGGAAGACTAGCTATTGGTAAAATGTTTGCCAAAACGTGTTACGCAGGGCGTGTTAATGATGCTTGCGTTTCATCACAAATCACTGAGGAGTCTATGGTTAGATTTAGGGTTAATTTCTTTACTGAAAACTGAAGAGCTAATAATTGGAGGATAAAAATGAGGGGTGGCCTTCCCCTTTCAGCTGGGGTTTGGACTAGGTGGCTTCTGGAGATCCCTTCTGACCTAAATTATCCAAGCCTAAAGAAAATATGCTGAAGCTTTTAAATAGATGTTGGAAAAGGACTGTAGGCCTTTCTTCAAAGATGCTCTTATAATAACGAATACAAAAGTATTCAAAGAAGAGTTACTGGGAGAGAGTAAACAGCAAAGTTCACTTTCTAATAGGCATCTGTCAGAGTTTGCAGTGTAGAGTTCCAGTGCTGAACACACAAGGCACAGTACTGTTGGGCATCTTTGAGTTCCTGTTTTGATGAGTCTGAGGGAGCTGAGGATGCTTTCAGCCTCTGCCTCAACAAGCCTAAGCACAGTTACTACAATTAACTCGAGTAAATTCTTAAGATCCGAGAAGAGCCCTAGATGAAAATTCATATGCTGAAAACCCAAGAAGTTGAAATTGCGTGGTAAAGATAACCCAGGGGTGATGGAGAAAGCTTTGTGGATGCATTTCTATGATTTCCAACGGGGTTCACTTCTCTGCTGAGTCCTGTCAGAGAGCACTTCCAGGAAACTTGTGAGGTGGCGGCAGGGAAGGAGCAAACGGAGCAGAACTGGAAATGATTATGTGTATAGAAGAGATAGGGTGATTCCAGGAGTAAGATTTATTCCCTACATGTTGTGCGTCTCTTCTGGCTTCAAAGATTTCACCATTGCCAGAAAGTCCTGAGTTAGCAATAATTGGGTCCTTCAGCTCTCTGCTGTTGATCGTAAATAAGAAAGCTGTCATTCAAGTTCTTATGTGTGATGTTTTCCCTTGCTCAATGAAGCAGACAGCCTGTTTTTCCAGGCAGTGTCAGAAAGGCGTTGGAATGAAATCTTCTAGCCCTCTCGGCAGCCCCTGTTCCTATTGACAATGTAGTTGATCTCGTTGAATGCTTTCGATCGCTCGGGCATCTCGTGCTTGGGATGACACAGGTTTCTAACTTGTCTGCTCCTCTCCTCTGGTGGGGTGTGTGTGTGTAAAGCTGCCGAATGAAGCTCACAGACTGTAATTAGGTGCTAGTGTGCTAACAGCACCAACTATCAGGTTGATAAATATATTATTTTGCTGTCCACTCCTACCTGCTATCTCTTCTCTGGTACTAGATTAAGCTTTTTGAAGCAGAATTGTCTGTGTATATGGTGCTGTGTAGGCAAAAGAGGCTGTTTCTTGATCACATTGGGATTGGGATAGGACGAGAAGCCACTACATTAATGAAAATACTAATCGTGAGCTCTAATGTTATGCAGGATGGGGGCTGCGCGCAGCTCTCGTTGTTCTTCGTCCGTCCTGATTCTTTTGTTTCTGGGCTTTTCTGTGCTTGATTAGAACTCTAATTTAGAAAGGATAAACTGACTATAAAGATGGATGTGGTGTTTTGCCAAGGGGGCTGTCTAGAAAAGGGGCTCCCAATCCTTCTGCCTTTGGTCCTGGTGACTGCAAGGGCTTCTGCCACTGCCTCCTAGCCCTCTTCTGTTGCATTTAACTGCTGCAGCACACTCATTGCAGTGTGCTTGAGCTGTGCCATCAGGAACAGAACCAAACTGGTAAATCAGCTAGAAATTTAAGCATGCACCTTTTAATGTGTACAACACGGCTTGGTCAATCTAGATCCCTAATGCTTTTACACATCATTTGTAGGGTTTTCTGTATTCTCGGTGCACAGGGTTTTGTTTAGCCAACTCCTTTGTAAGCTGTCGTTCATACTGAATGCCCAGTGTTTGCTCTTTTCTAATGGCTTGTTCACAGATAAACTCAAAGTCAACTCTGTGCCTGAGCAGCCAAAGGAGGAGAAAGAAGTAGCGAAGCCTTCAGTTCCTGCAGCAGAACCAGAGTCATCCCCTAATACTGTAGTAGAGAAACCTGGGAAGAAAACAGAGTCTGCTAGAAGTCAACAAAAGGACAAAAAAAGGTGGGCCATGCCATTCACGGTCCCTGTAATCTGTTAACCTGCTTGTTGATGGCCTGCATGGAGCTGGCTGGTCATACAATGCTGGCTCACCTCCTGTTTCCAGCTACTAAATTGCATTAAACCTGGCTAAAATTATCTCTCTTGGAATTCTTTCCTAATATTTCTTTTCCATTTAGTGCTGTAGATGCCTCAGGGCCATTTGTGCCATTGCAAATGGGAAGGGACACAGTCCAGGTAGTCTTCAGTGGGAGGGGATGGCTTTCTACGAGACAACCTCACGCTGTGAGCAGACTTAGTATAGACCCCGCAGGCAATCTGTGGGGGCTGGCAGGAGCACCTGTACTGCAGGGAAGGTAGTATATTCCCAAGCTTATATGTACACAGCTTCCAGCACACAAAGTTCTGCTTGTTGATTCCCATAGCTAATGTACTGCTGCTTTCAATGCCGCTGGTTTACTTTGGGCTGAGACTCCAAGTAAATTTTAAGTTCAGCCCTTTGTGTTTAATCCAACCCAAACTGACAGAGACAAAAAATCATTACAGTCTGATGGCTCTCTGGTGGCCTATGAGTAATTAATTGGTGGTCTCAATCTATTTGTAACTGAATAGGTAAGCACACCACCCAGCCCACCATCGCAGTTAGTGCTAACTGGTCATCTTATTGATAGCCTTATTCAAAAAGCCAAGGGCCTGGAAAGGGCATGTTGGCAGTGTGGTGTTGGGAAGGCCACTTAGGCTGTACCAGCTCTATGAGGATACGTGGGCCTTTAGCCTCCAGGCTTGTTAGTCTGACACGTCTCGCCAACATTAAAAAGAAAGAAGCTATTTTATTTTTCCAGTAGTCTTTAAAAATGGCTCCAGGATTCTGAGACACTACCTCATAGTCAGTCAGTGGCAAGCAGTCTGTCAAAAGAGCTTCTGAGCGATGCTGTTGGGGACATTAGTGTTTGGGAGCCTGAGCTGTAGAGACAAGATCAGAAATGCGCTCTTGCCAGGTTGCTGTGGCCAAGCTAGGTGAGGTACTGGGCAAACTGTTGGACTGCAGGGGGGCTAAAGAAATCCTTGTTTGGGGAACTGGATATGGGTAAGGCTGAGAGGCTTGAAAATGCGCGTGCACCTATGCCTGATTGTATAGGTCGGTATACTTCAGCATATGTGATGCTTGTGTTTTTAAGGGGTACAGGGGTATTTAATTTCCTTGCTAGCAGTACTTCTATCAGGAACGTGCTTGTCTAAACATGCCTGACGCTTTCATGCACGCACAAGGGATAACACATGTTCGTTCCTTTTTTCTTTTCTTTTTTGTGGCAGTAAAATGAAGAAGGTGGACAAGTCAGATAACGAGGAAGAAAGAGATACCGAAAATCTAAAGAAAAAGAGGAAGCGAATCAAACAACTTCAGTCTGACAGCAGTGACGAGGAAGGTAAAAAGAGATGTAAACATCCAGGCATGTAGGTCAGGGGCCTGATTTTGACAATATTACTATCCACGGCTGTTGGTCAACGATTGAGGGAATAGTTTAGAGGACTAAAGACCATGCAAATGGCTGTAGCTTGAGCTTTCTGTTTATCTTGTGCTGCAAGCACTTGGGCTTGCACAGTTGAGATGCCTCAGTCATTCAGTCTTTGTTTTAGCTTAGCTCAGATCTGGCTGTCTCCTCACGAAGTGTGCTGCCAGTCACACTGATGTGTGGGAAGGAGGTTCTCAAATCTCTTGTGAAAGATATTGCGCCTTCCAGAACTGTAGGACTGGTCATAACCAGTTTATTTGGGGAGTAAACACTCGCAAAGTGACCTCCCCCTCTTCCAGGGTCATTTTTAGTATCTTTATTCTGTCTGTTTATAGAAATGGTTTGGACGACAGCATTGGAAGCAAGACTTCCAAAAAAAAAAAAAAAGATAATGGAGAAACTGGAGGCAAAACAGTTGAGCCATATCCGATGCGACTCTGCGTCTCCTCGGTGGCTGTTGGCTTTGATAGGAGTAGGGTGCCCAGAACGTCGCAAGATTTGGGCTTATAATGAGGAACAGCAGGGCCGGATTCCAAAGAATTTGGATAATTGAGGTGACAAATGCCGTTCAATATAGATAACTGGAAAATAAGTTGGGATCGAGCTAGGGAGTATGTGCTAAATGGAACAGTCATCCAACAAGCTGATCAGGAAAAGAATTCGGGGATCATTATGGGCAAATAATTGAAACCACCAGTTTGGTGTACAGCTCCAGTAAAAAAAGGTGAAACAGCAAATAGGTTGTATTAACAAGGAGGTGGACTCCAGCAGAAGAACTGAAGCTGTTTGCTTATTTAGTGTGGCCAGCACGTGAGAAACAACCATGAAATGAAGAGAATCTGTAATACAAGTTGGAGAGGCAAATACTGTTGGATATCTGAGCGGTCTCCATGCCACCTTAGGCGTATTTTCATGGTTTCTCTTCTGCCCAGCATAATTTGAAGTGATCTCTGTCATCAGGCATCTGTCACTTCTGCTCAGACTATTCCACAGGATGATAAATCTCTCAGGAAGCTGTTCTTCATGATCAGCCTTAATTTCATCACATTCCTGTGTGCAGCTCCTTGTTTGGCCATAAAAAATATATATGCCCACACTATTTGGTATTTATTTCTTTGAATGTTTGTAAGCTGTTATCTGGCCTTTCCATTTACTCATCGCTCGGCCTACTGACAAGCTGTGTTGTTTATGAAGAGGGAAGATTGAAATCAGCCTGTTTAGCCACTTGAAGCGCTGCTCCTTGCTGGGCTGGAATCTCTCAGCTCGTCTGTTCTCTGCTAACGAGAGCAGGCAGAAATGAGCCCCGTGTTTCAGGCGCGCGGCAGGGCTGTGCAGAGAGGCGTCTCTTTGAAGCACGAAGGCTTGTTGGTTCGGTCTTCCTTGTGCTGCCGTGAGTTGGGGACCCCCAGCCTTCTGTGTTCATGATGGTGCTTTGAGCATACAGCAAACTGGGAGGTGACCACGCAGTCTCTTTTCCTTATCTGTTTCTCTTAGAGCTCTTTTAATCTCCTGAGACTAAGAGCAGCACCTTAGGACTGTCATAAATTGAGGAGCACTTTCTACAGAGTACTGCAAACTCCTGCTTGCTGCATACCCGCTTTCGGTTTTGAATATTAGAGCACTCTCCTCTCTTGTTGAATAGCTGTATTACGTTAGCATGTGCCGAATAGTTAATGCCGTTGAATGTGGTGCCTTGTGTTTTTGTTTATTCCAAGGTACAGTCCAGAGACTGCGCGTGTACTCCTACCTCAGTGCACGCAGCAGGTCTGTGCAGCTGTTCTCCCTTGTTTTATTTGTCATCTTAAGTGTGAGTTAACCGGATTTGCGATTAGAAACCATGGGTCTGGTCCTCTGGTTAGGTTGGGGGCCCAGTTGTCTTGTTAACCTCATTCTCGGTAGCTCCAGACATTAAAAACAGTACAAGTAAGGCTACCTACCCACTCATCTGTGGGGAGGGCTGGCTTTTGTTTTACCCCTATGTATCTACTGGAGATGTATGCAGGAAGTTTGACTTTCCATTTGGAGAGTTTTCTTGTCACTGCTGTTGCTCCTTCTGCATCGTAGTAGTCCTCTTTGTTCTTTCCATTATGTCAAGAATCAGCTTTGTGTTGTGTATTAGAATTGTAAATTTACGCAAATTATAGCTTGTGTATACAATTTTGTCTATTACTCAGATTAGCTTAGTACTATTCCCACATTCAAAAGGGAAAGATGAGAATCAAGAAAGCTTCTGTCTTCTTCCTTTTTAAGCTAATGGCTATCTAAACCACCCTGATGAGGTCTGCGTTCAGCCATTCAGTTCTGCTGCTTGCCCTTCTAAATCCAACGGGATGAAAGAGGATAGATTTGAATTCTTTGAAATGTTCATACTGAATCCAAACTGGTAATGTTACATTCGGTATTCAAGTATAGGAATGTAAGTTGGATGAAACAAATAATGGGGCGGGGGGGGGGAAATGTACAGTAGCTGGACTTTGAGAGCATTTATCCTTGGAAAGGTTGGAAACAGGTTTCTCCAGAGAGCAGGGGCAATTTTAATCATCAGCATCGGTGAGCAAAATGGGGCCTGGAGTGACATTGTTCCACGCTGCGTCCCTGTGGGAGCAGGAGGAAGGTGCCATATGCTGCACAGCATTTGGAAATCGCTGCCAGACAGGGCACGGTTCATCCGCCACCTGCGTAATTCACCCGCAGATGATAGAGGGGTAAGTTTTAAATATGCAAAATGCAATATGGGAAGCTGCACCACCAGAGCAGATATCAAAGGCTAACGGTCTAGCTGCTGCTTATGCTAACGCACCACGCTAACCTGGCTGACCTCCGCCGGCAGCCAACGAAGAGGTGCTTACAGAGGCTGCTCCCCGCAGCTCAAGGAGGCACGGCCTCGGGCAGGGGTGCTAACCTTTCCTGCGGGTGCAGCTGCAGATACAAGGGGACGCTTGTCCGCAGCCATTGCTGTGATTGAACAGCATTCAGACAGGGCTCCACCTGTGTAACTGCTAGTAAAACCACTGCCCTTTTTCAGGCAGACTTAGCGACGTTTTGTGGGTTTGAAACTAGGTCCGTACGACTGATGCGAAGCACTGTATGGGCGCTCTTATGTCGGGGCAAGTCTTCTGCGTTGTTCTGTATTAGTCTGCTCTTAATGTACTGAAATTAGCCCAAAATAAGCTCCTCTTACACGAGCATCAGCACATTGTACAAGTTGAAAATACAGAGAGGGCATAAGGCACAATCCTCTCCATTTAAATGATTTTTCATTAAAAAGTTATATTGGTATGAGGGTGCCTTAGTCACTGCAGGTTGTTTTGCTTCCAGTGCCAGAATAAACTACACAAGTGTGTCCACAGAGGACAGGAGGTTTTGGCAACTTCAGCTATACCAACACAGGCAGTGTTTCGCAGTGTTGACAAGTGTTTTACAGCCACTTTGGAGGGTGATTTCAGTGGCACTGGAACCTACAAACTCTATCGGTTTCGGAGAGCCGCAGCAGAAGCACTAAAACTTCTCACAGTTTTTTCAGGCAGGGTCAGAGCAAACCGAACAAAGCCAGGATTTACATCTTTGGTACATCCAATTGCCCAACTTGTATCCATTTCATGCAGCTGTTGCTGTTGAGTAAACTGTGGGCAGCAGCTAGAGGTTGACTCAGGAGTTATCACATGTCAGAGGGCTGTGTTGGCTAGAAGAGGATAATAAAGTAATAGAAACGCAGCTTAATGGTAGTCCGAAACACTCTGACATCGGGAGAAGGTGCCTTCTGCCTGCCAAAAGCTGGAGGAACTCATTTGAAGGAGGCTGAAGAAAAGCCCAGATTCTCCCCAGACAAGCATAGTGGAGGTGACACACTGAAAATACCTTCAGCAGCCTCTGCTTGAGCACGGCAGAGGTGGCAGTTCTTCACCAGGCTGATTTTCAGCCCTCTTAGCCTATGCTCTCCTAAAAATATTTTCAAATTGCTGTGGCCAGCCTGGGTAGTCTGTGAAGCAGGTTTGGTGCTGTGCAGCATATGGGTGCTTCAGCCTGCAGTTGCTGTGAGACTATGATAAATATTGAGAATTTTGAGTTCCCTGCAGCTCCTCGGCTGCGGTCCTGGCTGCCCCAGCAGTTAGCACCTTAGAGTAGATCTGTTGTTTGGTTTTTATCTTTGCACAGCTGCCAGACCCAGCTCTTTGGAGCAAGGTGAAATACCGAGTCATGTTATCCCACTCTGTTTGCATTTCTGTGCCTCGCTTACTGAAGTAGTTAGGAGGCTGAGTCCTTGTTTGAAGAATGTAATTTATTATTTAGCCTTGGCAGCCAACCACTGTTTCACTCGAGCCCTTCTTAACCTATGAAGGTCAGCTGGCCGTATGCCTGGCACAGTCATAACTCTTAACACTGACCTAGTCGGTTGGGACAGCTACAGATCCAGAATTCGTGTTACAATGACAGGATGAATGCAGTGCTACAGCCAGCAGAGCTGGGAGCAGAAGCCAAGCAGGCACTCTGTGCTCCTGTCCAGCGGCATCGTTGTTATTATTAAGCAATAGGTCAGATGAGGAGTTTCTTCCCCCACATTCCTCGCTCTCCCCCACATTTGAGGACTTGCATGGCCGCGTTTCTCACTTGGAGAGGATTCCTTAAAGCCATTTAAATTAGTCACGGTGCCTGCTGTGTGGTGCAAGGTGCTGCTCCCTCCCCTCTTGCCCTGCACTGTTTTTTTTCTTTGCCATCACGGCTCTGTCCTTCTGCCAGCCCCACAGAAGAGTGACCCTGGCTTTCTCTCATGTCTATAAGCCCTGCTAGCCTTGCTAAGGCCCTGGTAGAGGCTCCAGAGCTGGTTTTGCTCTGTACGAATTCGTGAAGGTGGCCTTGACCGTTTCAGTCAGTTTTGGCATTGAAGGGATTCCACTATCTCCATCCTTGCAACCAGAGGAGAACATGGATGATGACAGATGAGAGGATGGGCTTAGGTTTTTGGGGTGGTTTGGTTTTTTTTTTTGTTTGTTTCTTCAAATGAAAGGTTGGGGTGTCCCTTAATCTTCCAGGGTGAGTAATGATACATTGCACTTAATTCTTGGACTAAGGTAGTTTCAAGCTAATAGCATTGATTGTTTGGGATGTGTAGCACCACCTGTGAAGCAATGACTTTTTACTAGTGGGGAAGAGGTAGAGAAAGTAGGGTCATCCAGTGTTTTGGGAATACGTAGTCTTAAACCCTGACTCTTTCAATTTTTAAACAAATTACAGTCCTTCTTTTTAATGAGCAAGTGAAATATATGGCTAAAACATGCCAGTTTCTGTGCCTGTTTTCAAAGTTTCATTTGGTGGAACTGATTTTGGCTTACCAAAAATTGCAAATGTACTTCTGCCATCCTATCCCACCCTGCACCCTCCTTCCTTTGGGAACTGCGGTGTGTATCACCTTAGCGCACAGGGTAGGCTGTCTGGCTGGAGGCAGACCGCTCTGAACAATTTGTCCTGACTTGAATTAAACAAATCTGAGTGAGAACTTGTAAACCTTGATCTAAATACAGGTTACAAGCAATTGCTCAGAGTTAAATGAAGTGATCTGAGACAAAAGGGTAGCTGCAAGGGGGCATTATACCCGTGTGCTATTAAGATGTTTTTCTTCTTAGCAGATGTCCCACTGTCTCCCACACCTGAGGAAGAGAAAGCTCCATCTCCACCTCCTGTACCTGCTCTGAAAACTGAACTGGAGCCTGCATCCGTGGAGGTAAGAGCATATGAGGGTGATTAACTTCTGTTTTAATCTGACTCAATGGGGATTGCCCAACCACTTTTCAGATGGTAGGGGAGAGGTCCTGTTTGCCTGTCGGGTCCATCACGCCATCCTGCTTGGAAGCATCCACCATGTTCACTAGTTCGTTCATTTTCTAGACCATTATTTAAATTGTAACTTTTCTGTTGACATAGCACAGTTTTCTGCTTTCTTCCTCTCTTTTTCCCTCCTGATGGTTCTGAGTTGTGGCTCATATTTGAACGCTCTTCCCTCTGAATCTTGGCTTCAGGAGTCAGGGCAGGGCCAGAAATGAAACCAGAGACTCTTGGTATTCAACCTTGTATGGCAGGGAAGCTGCTGCGTAATGGAGGTGGGCTGCGATTGGCAAGAAGTCAACCTCTGAGCTGAGAAAATACATGTAGTTTTACTGGAAGTGCAGCTGTTTGTCACAGCAGGAGTTCTGATGTCTTGCACACCTTGTTATTTCCTCATTCTCATACCTCAGAGGTATGATGGGACAACCCTGGTGCCACCTTCTCACATAACTAAATGCATATCAAAATGTCACATGCCCCTGAAGAGGAACCTGCCCTCTGTGCTGGCAGACGGGAAAGCTTGCGGTCTCATTTTAAGTTCTCTTTTGTCTCTCTGAAATTTGTCCCGGTAGGATGGGGAGAATTGTGGCATTAGCAAAAATGAGACTGGGATATCCTGGGAAGGGATGGAATTAGTTATCAAATCATGCTCAGCCTCATTAGAGAGAGTAGATTTCACTCCCGGGGCTGACGCTTTTATGACCTGTGTATGTGCACAGGGCCTTAACTCTTGATTTCTCACAATACTGCAATGTTCTTCAGGTTTCAGCTGGAGGGAGGAAGAGGAAGCGGAAGCGTGTGCTGAAATCCAAAATGTTTATTGACGAAGAAGAAGGCTGCATGGGTAAGACTAGCTGTCTCCTACACCTCAGTGGAACTAACTCTATTGAAGATGTGCTGAAGATTTTTACAGGCCAGTCTCTCCCAGGCTTAGAAAGAGGTTCACAAAACCACTTTGTTATTCCACTTCAACCTCATGCTCCCCGATGGAGGTAACTGCCCTTTTGGTGAAGGCCTGGGCAGGGAGTCATGGAGCTGGGGCTGAATTCTTATTCTTTTTTGATTATTCAAAGATTTTCTTACAGTTCTTCTCCCTTCCCTCCTGCCAGCATGAGCACCTCCTTCATTTGCTCTCCTCTCCAAAGATACAAACTTTTAAAGATGTTGCACAGAGAGTTCTGGGTTTTGGGATAAATTCTGGGTGGGAGAAGTTTGGGTTTGTGTTTTTTTTTTCTTTTAGGGATAAATCCAGAGCTGTGCAGCAGAGCTTGATTATATGTTAATATAAACTTCTAAGTATCCCAAATAAACAAGGAATAAGTTGGGGCTTAAATCCTTGAGAGGGTTTCTGTTTCTGATAAGGATGGCTCTGCTTTCAGGAGGGAAAGTCTTTACAGAAGTACTGAGAGGCAGAGGCTTTGAATTCCAGCCTGACTGGACACTGCTTCCTCCTGTGACCTGGAGAAAGCTGTCTAATGCCACTGTACTTGTTTCCTCCTCTGTGTCCTGACATTGAAGTAGAGCTGCAGGAGTTCAGAATCTTTTTCATTTTTTTTAAGTTTTTTAAAATTTGAGAGGGTGGAACGTGTTTTTGTAGTGCTGTTGTCAGCTCAATTGTATGGGATGCTTAACATTCTCCAGCATTGCTGATCTGAGTAGATGTCAAGGGAGCTCAGCCAGTTCTAGGAGAAGATCTGTTGCCGTTGTACAGGTTTGTCGTAGATAGATACAGGCTTGCTTGGCCCAGATTTGGAGTTGCCTGGACGTGAGTCAGCTTGTGTCTGTTTGCACCTGTCTGTATAGTTGTATCTTATGTTTCCTATTAACTTTGTGTGTCTCCTTTAAAGAAATATAAAGCTAGCACTCAGCAACTGGCTACGCTAGTAACTGAAATCTCAAGTACTGGATTTTTGTCAAAGAATTGGATTTGCACAAAGTTATTGACTGCTTTGGCTAGTTGTGTTATGGGGTGTTTTGCTCTCCCATCCCAGATAGAACCATTAAAACACTTGGAAGGAAAACGGAACAAAAAAGTGTTAGCTGGGGAGTTGAGTTGAACGAGGTCTGCATCCAGAGCTCGCAGTAATGACTGTTCCGGGTTCAGCTTCCAGCGAAGAGTGCTCTTCTCGTTCTGTTCAGCCTTTTCCAAACGTACTAGGGCAGGGAAGATTGACTTTCTTTCTCTTCTCCTCACCCCCAAAGGGTTTAATAGTCTCTTGTGAAATCCAGACCTTTGGTTTTACAGGTCATATCCACTACCATTTTGTGAAAAGAGAAATGCAAGCCCCTGTTGTGCCTTTGGGAGACAGATCCTCTAGGAAGGAGGGAGGGATGGAGCTGAGATACTGAGGAACTGGGTAGGGAGGAGATGCTGCGTTCCATACTGAAAACCTACCAGTCTGTTGCACAGAACTTGCTGTCTGGTTATTGTCCAGTTTCTCTCCTCCCCTCCCTTCCCTACACTTTCCATGCACAGGCCTAATCATTTGAAGGCTAAATAACTTGCAAATCTCCCAGGCTAATGTAAATTGTTGTTATTCTTTGAAATATAGGGGCTTTTTTCCCCTCTCCCTGCTGTCTGGTGGTTTTTTTGGTGTTTTTTTATTAAACAAGGACTAGATTATAGAGACATCAAATCCTGACATTAGGATTAGGCTGTACTTTATATTTCTCCATGATTTTAAGTGATCATTTTCACAATAGCTGCAATACCAAGGAATTGGTGTCAAAAAGCAAAACTAATTTAGGGATTAGCCCTGAGGGAAATTAAGCAATTGAAGTCTCTGTGGAGTTAAGCACAAGGCATGTTACCGTGCATCAACTGGGACTCAGTCGAGTGCCTGCTCTTAGTCTATAGCAAAGGGGAATTACAGAGGTTTAAGCTAATGCATTTCTACCTTGCATGTTCTAAAGCTTGAAAGGATGCACAGAGACTTGTATATTGGAATACATATGTGTACATCGTAGGTAAATTCATCTTACGGCGCTGGTTAAAGTTAGAGCTCACATAATTTGAGTTACTGTGATTTAGCGAGCCTGGCTCTGAGCTGAACATCAGTAACTATTTATCTGTGTGCCTGTAGCTGCCGCAAATACAGAATTTTTAAGTTCAGCTGAGATCTTGGTAAAAGAAAGTTGATCTAAGCTGTGTTATCTTGCAGTTGGAGGGGATTAAGTGCACGCTTTCGGAGTTACCAGTGATTACTGACAGGGGTGACAACGCGATAACTTTTTAAAGCTCAGTAGGTGGCCACTGGTCTGTTAAAGCTGCTCACTGAAAAGCCCGTTGCCTCCGAAGGGAGGTTAGCTTGGGTTTACAGTCTCTGTTTGAGCATCCGCTAGCACTGCGGAGCAGAATTTCATACCATTCCTCTTCCCAGTCTCTGGTTACGTAGAAAACCTTATTTAATTTGATGCATTAATACAAGCGAAAGCCAGTTTCCCAGAAGAAGGGAAGTTAGGACATCTGTTTAAAAGAATACAGTTGCTGAAGAAAAATGGCTTACTAGAAGAATACCAGAGCACTGCTGGGAAAGCTGATATAACAACATTTACTAGTATCTAATGATGGCTTTCATCAGCAGAGCTGACTCCAGTTTAATTTCCGTGAGCATTGTTTTATATCCCTTAGCTTTCCATCACCGGATGCTGACAGTAGTGAGCTGGCAATCCCATTCAGTCATAGTCCCTGATTTCAGTCACGGATTTGGTTCTGGTTTTTTAAGGGATTTCTTTATTTCTGCCCTGCTTGCCCACCTGTATAGAAAGAAGCTGCCCCCAAGGTTTTTTGCTCCTTCTCTCATTTCTGAGACGCACTACGTTTGCTTCATTTTTCCACGACTGTCTGATGTACGTGGTGCTGGTGAGGGAGGGCTGGGTCTGTCTCGGTTGTCTTGTCTGGATTTCAGGACAATCTGATTGCTTTGGCCCCCGTGGAAATCAGACCAAGTCAGAATGGTGGGTTTTAATCGTAAAATAGATGTTCCATCATCTAATGCTAAACTATGGATTCTGACCTTGTTCAGTATCTCGTACCACTTTCTGGTAGCTGCTTGCTGACCTCTGCAAGATGATGGTCTTCAGCGCAGTTGGGCCTTGTTTCTAGAAGTGGGCAACACTTGCACAGGTTTGGAGAGGGAACTGTCCTCTCGAGGGTGGTGACACTGAGCAATTTTGAAAGAGCTGAATGACATTAAAGCTCCCGAGTCATTCACCTGCCATCTTACACTTAAGAAAGAGGGGAGGCAGTTTGACTAGGTGTATGGAAAGCCTGTCCAGTCATCTGGATCTACTGCATGACCTTGAGCAATGGACTTAATTCCTGTATCTGGCATGTACTCCTTGAACCCAAAATGTTCATTTCCAGAAACGCAGTGGGAAGGCTGCGGTGGGGAGGTCTCTGCTCTTTGGTACGCCAGCTTAACCGTCATCATCTGTTCTTCTTTTCTTTTAACCAGTGACTGAGAAGGTTTACGAGAGTGAATCCTGTACAGATAGCGAGGATGACTTTGCCCAGTCCAAGCCACCAGCTGCACACAAACAGCCTGCGCTGCCTACGAAGAAAGAACCAAAGGAAGAAAGGAAGAACCCGAAGAAAGGGGCAGCTACTGCCAACAGAGCCAACAAACAGGTCTCCATCATGGGTTTTTTTCAGAAGAAATGAACCAGGTCTTTCTCCCGGTCCTCTTGGCAGCTTGAGAGTGTTGCTCTTTTTGCGTGGCTTTCTAAAAGCTGCTGCGCTGGAGGAGAACAACATGCAATCTTCAGTTACGTAAGATATCTTGCTTACTGTGTAAGTAAGCCCTCTGGACTAGATTTTTGTATTGAAGAAAAGTGGGGTTTTTTATTTGTTACTGCAATAATTTCAATCGCCTTTACTAAGCAGAATGGGAATCGCCAGCTAGAAGCAGAATCTAAAGGAACTCTTGAAAGACTTAATCTATTCACATGAAATTTTATTTTTTTTTAATATGGCCTTTCACCTGTTCAGTGCTGAAGGCCTGTTCCACGCGTGGTAGATGGACTAAATTATGAGTTGAGTTGTGGCATCTTTTTTCCCCTCTTTTTACACCCCCAGCTCTCCAGGTTGATCTAGATGTTCACGTTGGTTAGAAGCTGTAATGTAGCAGGTCTTCAGGCATACACACAAATATTGAACATCTGCTTCAGCTTTAACTGAATGAAAAGAACTTAATTTTTCCCCTAAGACTGGTAAATAGTTTTTACTCTGCCTTTCATAATCTTTTTTTTGGACAAAGCAGTGCATATAAAATTCTCTTACTCTTTTCTTCCTTGAACATATCCTCTGTAAATTGCTCAGATGCCTAATTATAGACCGGGACACTGCTGGTGCTCTGTCTTTGCAAAAACATCTTTGAGGCTTCCCACACAATTGGCTCCAGTGTAATTGGGAGAAGGCTTCGCCGTTATTGGGAAAGCAACTGAGTCTTTAACCTTGAAAGTTAATGAGTCAAAGGGGAGGGTGTTTAGAGGGCACTTCTGATAACACCACTCAGGTACCTGCTGTCTGTGAAGAATTGCACGCGGCTTTTTGGGTTTGTAGGCTTTGGTTTGCCTGAAGTTTTTTTTACAGGCATAAACCAGGCAACAGAAGAGTTGTTTTCTAGGACATCTCATCATCTGCCCGCTGAAGGAAGCGTGCCACAGCAAAAGGTCCTGAGCAACCACTTATTGGAGATGAATAAAGCACTGCAGTCCTGTTAATCAGAAACGAGTTGTTGTTTTGTATACCTTCGGGTTTTCTGGTGCTAAATTTGACAGATAGATATCTAAAAGGCCAGGTTTTCCAGAGGAAGGGTGCTGAGCATTTCTGAAGTTTGGCCTGGTGAGGGCTCCCAAACGGGCAGCTGATGTCATAAGTGGTTGTTAGGTCAGTGTACATATGGATATGTATCTATGTATTGGTTTATAAAGTGTTTGTGGGTGGCAGAAAGGTAGATGAAGAGTGTGAACCAGGGAAGAAATGTCTTCAGGCACCCAGCTGAAAGTATTGCGACCCGTGGCCAGTAAAAGGGCCAACCGAGCGTATTTCCACAATCCTTCTGACCAGGAGATTGGGTTGGTGACTCGAGAAATTTGAACAAGCACCTAACAGTGACCAACAGTTGACTTGATTGAAGTCACGTCACCCTAGGCAGCTTGCACCCTCAGCAGATGTGAGAGGATCTACTCAAAACCAGCGGTGTCTCTGGATTTGTGGCCATGCTTGTGTCCTGGCTGGGTGCGGACATGGATCGCTGCTATCACGGGTATTCAGGGATAATCTCATAGCTCAGCACCCTCCCCACATAGCTCCCTGTAAGCGTTAAGAACTTAAACTCCGGTCTTTTTGAATCAGAGACATGTAGGAAAAATAATGGAAAGATGGGTATGGGAAGGCAGACTTGGCATGGTATCACAGGCACCCAAACATGGAGCTTGTGGTACAGGCTGAAAGAGGTTTCATGCTCTCAAGGTATGTTTGAGTGATGTGGGCAGGAGAGGTCCGTGGGCAAAGAATGAACAACCTTGGTCTGACTTTCATGAAGCAAATTTACGTGTTCAAAAAAAAAAATACTGCTGTAGTGTTTCTGTTTTTCTTGGTAGGATCAGGGGTGTATTTTGAAAAGTAATGATAAGTAACAAACCCCATTAAATGCAGATTTTTTTCTTTTGTCCTTGATATTTATTAAAGGATGTGCTACATCCTGATTTCCAGTGGTTGCTGTGACATTTGACTGCGTGGAAAAATATCACTGGTGAAGTGCGGTAAAGAGTTCTTCCATCGGAACCAGGGCTGGAAGTATTTTAGAGCATCTGAAATGTGGGTGAGAACACCTCAAACTACCAGGATCTGTATTGAATTGACCCCTTGAGTCTTACTTCTATGGCAAATGTTGACAGGACATGGTGTCCCGCTGCTCTTGCACCTCACCTCCACCGTGGTCTAGCTGGAGCTCGCTGCTCCACCCCAACTCCCTCTATAACCAGATCAACGTCATATGCGACTTCCTCAGGAAAATGACTTAATGTCTGAAGAAGCAGGACATAGGCGAACTTCAGACTTCCAAAAATCATGATCTAATACTCCCCTCCCCTCCTGCACTTCATGGGCTGCCAGCCCCAGGGGGGGCCGTAGGTCCCTGGATGCCCCCTTGGCGAGGCTGGAGCGTCCCCAGGCCCTGTGTGGGAGTGAGGAATGGGGCTGCGTCCCTGAGCTGCTGGTTAAAGAGAAGGTTCCCTGGTGCTGCCAGGGGCAGATGTCGCCCATTTGGCACCCGCTGGCTGCTTGGGGGGTGAAATGTCTGGGGTGCGGTGGCAGCTCTCTGCACCTCTGGGTCCCAAACCTCGTCCTGAAGATACAGAAATCTTTTAGGGATTTCCTCTCCTCTTCCCTGTCTCTCTCCCAACCACACTGATGCCCTCAGAAGAGCAATGCCTCAGAACAGGCAGTGGGAGAGGATGTTTGTCAATTTAATATTCTCTTCTAGATAGCGCATTTTGTAGTCTGTCTTTCCTCAGCCTCCATGAAAGCCTTTTTTCAGGTGGAAGGAGCTTCATCCTTGTTTTCCAGGTGGGGAGAGAAGCTGACGAATTGGCACTGTCAGATATTCTGGGGCAAAACTATTGATCTACCACGTTCCTGTCGGACAAGGTGCCCTAGGAAGGGGCTAGAAACATCGCTGCTCTTAGGCGTAAAAATAAATCCCCATCCCTTGTTCGGGAGGCAGCTGAGCTGATTTACAACCCTCCTTCCCGCAGGGCAGAGCCTGCTCGGAAAAAAAAACCCCTCCGTGTTTCCCGCTTTGGGCCTGCCTGGCCTTTATCTAGTTAAAAGAAAAAACAGAGGAGGGATGCGAGGAAGCGCTGCTGGGTGCTAACCTAGGATAACAAACGGCGGGCAGGAGGGTGTCCCGGCGGCGTGCGGGGAATTGTTTTGCTCTCCGAACAGGCGATGCCAGCTCGGCGGCAGATACCGGAGAGGGGAGCGTGAAGCAGCAGGGCCTTATAAGGAAGCAAAACACATCGCGGCGAGGCCGAGCGCCGGCGGAGGGGAGAGCGGGCGCTTGCCAGGGCCCCGTGCCAGCGCCTCGCTTCTCCCCAGCTATGGGAAACGGGCTGCAGCACCCCGGGGTGCATGTGGGGTGCTGCTGGGCTGAATTTGGGGCACCCCCTGCCATGTTGGGGTCCGCTTCGGTAGCAGCGGGTCAGGGTGTCTGCAGCCCTCGATGCAGAGATCCCCATGGAAGCTCGACGGTGGCTTTCGCCCCATCTGTCCCTCTCAAGCGCTGCTCCATGCGGTGCAACACTGCTGGCTTTGTCTCGTGCTTGGGTTTTTTTTTTCCAAGGCACATGGAGCTGAAGGGAAAAGGGTAGACAAGACCCCGTGTATTTTCTGCTCTGCTCTCCCTCTGAAATCAGTCCCTCCCCCCTGGCTAAGGGTTTTACCCATCCTCTGTCGGAGCAGACAGCAAAGCTGCTCCTGGCCATAGCCAGCGGCATCCCCAGCGCGAGGAAACCGCTGCTGAATGGGCTGACGACAGCTCCTTTGAGCCTTGGAAAAAGGTGCTGGAGATGTAGGGGGGCTCGGAGAGCACTCCTGAGGAACCATCATTTCCAGCTCCTTAGGACTTACAATGATTTAAAGACTTAAAACATCTTTCCCCTCACCAAGAGCTGCCAATTCATGACCCGACAGCTACGCAAGGGTAAAGGCCGGAGGCTGAGATACATTCAGGATTACAACCTGCTTGTACAGACACCTTTTCAGGTGTTTCGGTGGCTTCTTTTGAGAAGGTGGAGATGGTTCTGCTGATCCTGTTTGGCTGATGGGCAGGGGACTGGATGGAAGGACGAGGTTGAACGCAGGGCAGTGGGTCTGAAGCCCAAGTGAGCTTTGTTAATCTTCCCCCCCAGGAGACTCTTAATTCTCATTTCAGCTCCGAGTGTCACACCAGGGCAGGGAAGAGCCCTCAGTGCTGTCCCTGGACCAAGATGGGCCACGGTGACCTCTGACGAGGTCCGGTTCATCACCCATCCCTGGTCTTTGACTATTTTAAGGAAGGTTATGGGTGATTCTGCCCATGTTCGTGTCCCCTGGCTGCCAAGTTTCAGCAGAACTTCGTCCAGGGTTGCTGGTGTCATTATTTGATGTTTTCAGCCGCTGTCCTACCAGGAACTGTGCACAGATTGCACATCTTAATTGTTGGTTTGGCTTTTTTAAGAGGTTTCCCCTCTTAAACCGCATCTTCTGCAAGGCTCGGAGGAGGGGGTTCAGTGTCTGGAGCACCCCGAAAGCTCCCGGTTTGGAAACCGGCAGCGCACCAGGGCAACTCACCTGCAGAAAACTGGAACCTCTGCTCTAATTTTGGAGCTGGATCTCACATCAAAGCTGGCCCTGCTGTGGGACTCAGACAGGAGACCTCGAGGGGTCGCATCCAGAATTCTGGAAATTAAAGTGGCAGCCCCTACGTGGTGTTCTCCGAGGTGGGACGCTTCCCTGTGGGGTGTCCGCTGAAATAGCATTTCTGTTGGGCCGTGGTGGGGCACGTTAGACGTCTGCAACGGAAAAACACAACAAATGGTGCCCGGATGGGGCTGGGGGATGAGTACGAGGGCACAGCCGCTAAACAGATCCAGCCCAGAGAGCATCACCAGGACCTTCAGGTTGGTAGAGAGGGGAGGAAAGCTGCAAAAAGCGAGGAGAAAAAACATCCGGGGGATTTTGGAGATTGTTTTTCCGCATCCCCCTTCTCATGGTGGGTACCACATGCCACAGCCGAGCATCCCGTCCCACTCACTGAGCCATGAGGACACCAGGACCATGATGCTGGGGGAGATAAGCCATTCTGCCTGGGTGCTGAGCATCCCTCAACCTTGGTACTGAGCACCCTGGGCTGAGTATCCCCCCCTGGGTACGCAGGATCCCCCCTGGGCGCTGAGTGTCCTTCCTCAGGGCTGAGCATCGCCCAACCTTGGTGCTGAGCATCCCACCTGGGTGGTGAGTACCTTCCCTTGGGGCTGAGCAGCCACCCTGGGTGCTGAGCATCCTCCCTCAGGGCTGAGCATCCGCACTGGTGCTGGGCGCCGCAGCCCTTTTATGTGACCCTGCATCTCCTTGCGGCCACGTCCATGGCCCGTGGTGGCCCATGATGTCCCCATCCCCACGAGCATCCTCGGAGCCGTGGCTCCCGCGCCGCTCGGCACGTCCCAGTGCTTGTTTACTCCTCACGTCCCGCCGCGTCGCTTCACCCCAGCGTTTCCTGGGCTGGTGTCTGAAAATAGATATTTTTAACCTTTTAAAAATAGAAAGTCTTGCAGAATAGCAGCTCCTGTTTTTCCATTCCCTTCTCATTTCATCTTACGCTGAAGGAACCCGAGCCGGGTTGCACCGGGGGTGGTGGGAACCCAGCCCCGTAAACAGGCTCCTGCAAACTGGGCGCTGGGGAAAACACACGTGTGTCTTGAGAACGAAAAGAAAGGAGGAAAAAAAAAGAGAAGAAAAAAAAAATCAATAGAAAGGCCGTCCACCTTTCGCATGGAGCCTTATTTGGTATTTTCATGAAAAGTTATATCTTCACACTGTAAAAAGTGCCACTTATTACTCATGCTTTACTAGGTAAGTGTATTTTCCTTGGCATCAAGTGCATTGGGTTTTTTTTTTTTTGCTTCACTACTCCCGTACAAACTATTTCGAAGGTCTCATTAGTTTCTCCATCAGAACTGGCGCTTTTCGCCACTGTCTGGAGGACCGGTCTATTAAACCCGAGACAGAACCGCTGTTTGTTCGGTAAATATTAGCCTTGACTTCGTGGGACCATAAAATTACAGCGCGGGTGTCCCGCGACAGGGCGCACAGGGCAGCCTTTCAGCCCCGGTAACCGGCCGCTCCAGCGCCGGCCATTGCATGGACACGGATGTCACCCCATCCATGGATGTCACCCCGTCCCCCTGGCACTGGTGTGCGTGGGCATCACCCATCCCATGGTCACTACAGACACATGGATGCCACCCCATCCCCATGGCACTGCTTGTGCCCGGACATCACCCATCCCATGTATGGGTGTCACCGTCACTATGCACACACAGACCCCTTGTCACAACACACGCACGGACATCAGCCTATTCCCGTGTCGTTGGTGCGTAGACATCACCCCATCCCACGGTCACTACAGATGCATGGCTGTCACCCTGTCCCCACAGTCACTATGTATGCATAGATGTCACCCTGTCCCCATGGTCACTGCATACAGGTGGACGTCGCCCTGTCCCCATGTCACTATGTACGCACGGACATGTGGTCACTATGCACACATGGATATCGCCCTATCCCATGGTCACCACATACGCACATGTGTCACTGTCACCATGCACACAATGATGTCAACCTGTCCCCATGATCACTGCGCACACACGTGGATGTCATCTTCTCCCAGGATCCCTGCACACGCATGGACATCACCTTGTCCCAGGGTCCCCGCACCTACATGGACATCACTCTGTGCCCTGGTCACTACATACACGTAGACGTCACCTTGTCCCATGCTCCCTGTGCACACATAGATGTCACCTTGACCCTGTGGTCACTACATGCCCATGGGTGTCACCTTGTCACCGGGTCCCTGCACACACGTGGACACCACCTTGTCCGAGGGTCCCTGCATACACACAGATGTCACCTTGTCCCCACGGTCACTACATACACATGGACATCACCTTGACCCAGGGTCCCTACACATGGACATCACCTTGTCCCTAAGGTCACTACGTGCACACGGATGTCACCTTGTCCAAGGTCCCCGCGCACACACAGACACCACCCTCCACCTCCACCCCTCCTGGAGCCACGCACCCCTCCTGCCCTGCCACGGGGAAAAAGAGCTGCCGAAAATCCTCCCCGCCAGCCCCGTGCCCGTCCTGCCGGCCACCGCCGCCTGCCTCCACCGCCCCGCGGCCGCCTGGCCCCGGGCCCGGGGTTCGGCGCGAGCCGCGGTTCCCAGCCGCTCTAAAAGCCAGCTTTGTGTTTTACAGCCGGGCCCTCGCTTGGCATACGATTTTAATTAGAGTCTGGTTACACGGCTCGGCAGATGTGGAATGTATTTCTTAGCCCAGGTGGAATAAATCTATTGCCATAAAAACCAACCCCCCTGTTATTAAATTCTCCCTTCTAAATAGCCCAGTATTGAGATGCACGGCCCCCCCCCCGGCCCCCCGCCCACACCCCTTCAATGCAAACCCTTCTCTAAGTGCTTAATGAGCTTTAATTTTATTATATTCCCCGGCTGTATGAAACGGGCTTCTGGTCCCGGCGCAGGTTCCCAGCTACTGGCCCTGCTGCGAGAGGGGGTGCAGGCTGCCGGGGAGGACCCCGGTGCGGGGGACCAGCCGGCCCCATGGCCAGGGGGTGGCTTGGGGGGGCTGGCACAAGGGTGTCACCCTGCCCTGCACCCAGAAGGGGTTGCTTGGGGCCAGGGATGGCAGAGCTCAGCGCCAGCTGCTGATGCCCCATCCTGTCGTCCCCAGTGACAGGGATGCTCGTGGGGACTGGTCCCCCCCAGTTTGGAGACCTGTGTCAGCCACCCCCGGGGAGGGGACACAGCCCCCAGACAGGGTGTCCGTCGTGGCCACTGCCAGCACAGCTCCCTCCTCGTCCCTCACCGCGGACACGACATCGCAGAGGGTCTGCCTTGGTGCCGCGCAGTGCCTGCCCCGTGCCAAGGCGCGGGACACCAGGAATTAACTCGCGGGGATGTTGTCGTAACTCCGGCAGCGAAACAACCGCCCCACGCTCCCAGCCTTGCCCTCCCCAGGAACGGGGCCGAAACATGGTGGCAGACCCGCTGCGGGATGCCTGGGTGCGACGGAGCTGGGAGGATCAGGACACAGCATCCCGTCCCCAGGGAATTAAATCTTCTCCACTTTCCCTACGTGTTGCGGATGCCAGGGGGCTGTTTGCAGCTTTTTGGGAGTTGCTTCCACGGGTTTGGGGACTGCACCCAGCACACAGCCCCCAGTGATGCTCACTGACATCCCCTGGCATGGCACACCGTCACATAACCACCTGCTCACCCATGTCCTGCTAAATCTGGGGGGTCTTGAAGACTTTTGACCTATTTATCCAAAAGCAGACCTGACCCTTCTCTTCCTCCACTTTCCCCTCCTCCACCATCGCTGCTCCTGCTCCAGGTCCTACTCACCCACCACCACAACGTCTTCTGCTAAGGCGGCCATCCCCACCATGCATTTTAAGTAATAATATTCAAATAATAAGATTATTCTTATAATGATGGATTTCTGGCATTCCTCCCATCCTACATGGCCACGCTCAAGCCCAAGGGACTGCATCTTTCAGCCCTTTACCTGCACTCACCACATCCACCGGTACTGAGCACAGGGCTGTGCTTCTGAAAGGACTTTAGGAGTAAATTTGGGTGGGATGGGACCCAACATCACCTTCAGCCATCCTCACCTGCTCCCATCCTTACATCCCAGGGATATCTGCTGTAGGGGTATCCCGATTACCCTGTATCGTCCCGGTCTTGGCCATGAGGATGCTAAAGGAGTTGATGTCAAAAGCTTTGCTAAAATCCCAGTGATTCCCATCCCCAGCGCGCAGCTGGAGGTTGGGTTGGTCCTGATCCATGCTGGCTCTTCCCATCCCCTTCCCACCCTTTGCCTGGAGGCGACATTTTCCAGCTGGGATAAAGCAGTGGTGGCAGGAGTGGGATCTTCAGTGCTTTGGCCCCAAAGCCAAACTCTCTGCCCCGCCCAGGGATGGGGCAGAAAAGGGGTGTCAATGTGTGCATTTGGGGGGGACACACAAATCTCAGCCACTACTGAGGGAGGGGATGTGCCCGCTCCCACTGGCTCTGCAGTGCCGCCCATCATGGTCCAGGGATGGTCCACCTCCGTCCATCCCACGCCAGCATTGACAGTCGGGTGGCTAAAACTGCTCTAACCCTGGAAAAAAGGCTTTGCCATGCCAGGACTGGCTGGATCCTGGGTCAGAGCTGAGTGCCAGAGAGAAAATCCGGTTCCTGCAGGGTGGGGAGCAGCGTTTTGGTCTCCTAAGCTGGTCGGACATCCCCTCATGATGCTCCACCGGGCTGGAGAAAGCCTCTAAATGCTTCCTGAGATGGAAACTCAGAAACATAGTAAAAAAAAGCAGCATTTCTAACCGAATCCCCAAGTGCTGGGGGGTCTCATCCTCTTGGGTGCAAATCAGGAGCAATCAGGGGCCAAAGGTGTTCCTGCAGGACTGCAGCAGTGAATTCAGACCTTCTGCAAGACCTTGTGGAGGCCAAAATTATGGGTGGGTTCAAACAGGGACCCTGGAGCTGCTGGTGGCTATTGAGCATGATGGTTTTAGACGTGACATCCATCTCCAAGCCCCAACACATCTCCTGCCAGGAACCAGGGAGGGGACCCCAAGGAAGGGGTGTCACCCACCCACCCCGTTTCTTGTGGTTTTCCTTAATCCGGGGAGACAAGGCTGGGGGGCGGCAGGGGGGAGTTGTCTGCACGCTCCCCTCCAGCGGGCTGAGCAGTGCCATGGCTGGCATTTGGTAACTTCAAAACTCACTGCGGGGAAAAAAAAAAAACAAGTAGCAGCATCTGCCCCCCCCAAGATCCCACCTCTCCCAACAGGGACCACGGGCTGGAAAGGGGAGCAGACTCTGCCTTGCCGGCATCAAAGCGAGGGCTGGAGCCCACGTCAAAGCCTGAAGAGCTTCGTGAACCATCACAACACTCTGTTGGGCCTCTGAAAAAATAGAGGAAAGAGGGAAGAAGAGAGGGATGTGGGAAAGGAGCATGCACAGAGTCACAGGGCACCCCGGCCCAGCTGAGTCCATCCCATGGGAACTCCGGGATGTCATGTCCCAAAAACCTTTCACTGACATACCCCACTGGACCATCCCAAACCAAGATGTTTGAAGAACAAAATCCCAGGGTTTTTTTGGTTGCAAGAGATGCCCCCTCCCTCCCCTTACCTTGGTGTAAAGGGAAAAAAACCGCAGGCTCTCTGAAAAGCGGAGCCTGAGCCCTCCCCACCAATTCCCGGCTGGGAGACTTGGCGCTGGGCTCACCCATAAGTTTTCCCCCAGCTGGCCTCTCTTCTGGCCTGCTGGCTGGTATTTTGCAATCGCTTTTGTGCCAAGGAGCTGCGGATGACGTTATCCCTCTTCCCCAGACCAGGTGTGGGGAGCACGGCTGCTCCCCGAGGGTGCAAAACTTCACGGGGGAGGAGGGACGATCCCCACTGGGAACGGGGACCCTGGATCTGGTAAAAACATCACCCAAGGTTCGTTTTGGAGCCCGACGCAGAGATTGGGCTACTCTACTGCTGGTCTCACCAAAAGACCAATGAGCTACAACCGAGCTATGGCTGCAAGTCCCAGCTCCCACCACTTCTCCACGTGCAGCCCATCATCTGTTTTCTCCTAGGATCTGCAACATGACCCCAAGGGGCACCAAGTCCCTTGGAAGCTAGCCAACAGCCAAGTCAACCTAGACATCCCCATCCCAACGGGCGCATACGCTGCCCGGCCAAGGAAGAGAGGTAAAACTCAAGTTTTGGGTCATGGGAAAGCGATTCCCCCAAGGCAATGACCAGCTAGAAAGGGTTAAATTGCCGTTTCAAATACAAAACCTCCCTCAAAATCCTTTTGGATACGTAGATTTAAACCCTGGTCATGACAATGTGAAGGACAAAACTCCCTCCAATTCCAGCGTGCCCTGATTTTCACCAGAGCTGCTCAGATCTGCAGGGCAGGTTCAAGGGCAAGAGGCACCCAAATGCCTTTCAGGATCTGGTCATCTTGGGCCAGCGGTTGGCGAGGCTGATCTGGAAATCCTGTGCCAGACATGCAATCTCTTGCTTATTAGGAGATCAACGCTGTCTGGAGAGTTTATTCTAGTAATTTCTGGTATCTATCACAGGCTGGTGGTTGTTTAGATGAAGGGCCAAAATATATTCACCTCTAACTGACCTTTTTTGTTGGGTTTGGTGAATCACATTCAGCTTCAAATGTCAATAATCCATCTCAGGAAGTCGACAAAGTAATTTGCAGCTTTCTCCTGGGAACCTCTTGGCCCAGGTAGCGATGGCTAATAGCTGCATCATGGATTGATGCAGCTATCATCACGTACTGAAAGCCTTCGCCCTTTGTGTAACTGGGTCTTCCTGACTTCCAAGGAAGGTCATCGAGGGAAGGACAATGTGCAGCTCTCCTCTGTGTCACATCTGGGCTGCTACGTCAGTAGGCTCCAGATTCCCTCGCTCCGCTGAGGAGAAGAAGCCCACGCTGGTGTCTGCGTAACTTCTTGGGACGTGCTAAAAGCAGCCTGGAAGGGGATCAATGTTCCCATTCATTATTTAGTGCCGATTCTCCTGCCATGGAACAGGAGCCGGAAGACTGACGGGGTTCGGAGGAACCTCAGTGGGTCCCTCTGCAGCCCCCTGCCAAACCCCACTTGCAAACCACTGTCTTGGGTAGCCCACAGGTGAGAAAAACTCTGCTTTAGCAGGTTTTTCTGTGCAGACTGCAGCCTGGAGCACTCGGCACCAAGCAAAAACCAGCCACAGGGACAGACAGGAAAAAAAAAAGACCTAAATGTGGCCTGTTTGGATGGCCACTGATGTGGTAGGTGTTGGCGGTGGGGGACGCTGCTGCGGGACACTTGCCTACATCTGACATCTAGGTATAGGTTTCTTGGAGACCTGCCTGTCCATCCCACTCTGGACATGGGCGTTTAATATCTTGTGGTTCCCTTTGTTCTCACAAATACCTGGAGGTCGGAGGACTGGTTGCTGAGGTTGTCCCAGAGCTTATCCCTTCCTACAGCCCCGACCCATCTCACTGTGGGCATCACTGGGGGAATAATCTTCCCAGTTCTCCAGAAGTCGGTGGCTGCGCAACCCAGCATGGAAGAGACATGGAGACAGGCAAGAAGGAGCCCCCCAATCATGGGAGTGGGCTCTCAGGACCTTCCTCCCCCAGGATGAAAGCGGGGCTTGCGTTTAGGGCTTGGAAGAGGTGATGGGTTCCCACCTGGCAGGAGCCAGCATGCAAGCCCATGCTTGGTCCTCCAAGCAGGACCAAGTCCTGGAGGGCAACCAGACCAGATCCTTCCTAAAATGTGGATGAAGGCCTCGATGCCATGCAAAAATGGAAGATGCACGGGATAGCAGCAACAGGACCAACTGATGAAAAAAATCTCCCACCCAGTCCTCAGCAGTCATCGCGCTGCTCGGTGGGGGCACCACACCAAGAGCACAGCCTGCTCCAACCCCTAGCAGTGCTTGGGAGAACCATTGCTGAGCACAAACACCAAGAAACATCTCATTTTCTGTTGCAAAAAGGGATCACAGACACCACTTTGGAGATGGAGGCACCCCTTCCCAGCACAAGCAGAACTTCTGCTGATAGGGATCGCTCACACACACATATCCTTAGCATGACCATTCTCTTAAAAGCCAATTTTTTCCATCCCCCGGGAGGAGCAGAGCTCTCTTGTGCCACAGGGCAGCTTCAGGATGGTGCAAGAGGGACAAGGGGTTGGGAATGATGTCATTCATACCCCTGCAGAGGAGAACAAGCTCATCCCCGGGCTGTTGGACAAGGCTGGTGAGATGCAGTGCTACAAGGGAGGGAAGCCGTCGGGACAGCCGTACCATGAATCAGTATCCAATGCACAATGCTGCATTTGCCCTGGGAATACCCTTCAGGCATGTGTCCCCTGCCTGAGACACCGTGAGTGGGGTCACCCAGCCAAAAAGCATGCCCAAATGCAATGTCCCCTCCCAAGCCAGTCACCTTGGCTTTCCCCCGTGACCCGCAGGGAGAAATGGTGCTGCAAGGGTAGAGCTGGTGCCACTGGATGACCATGTTTCACAGCAGCCCCTTCCATTACTTTGTCTCTGTCCCCTTTTGAATTCATATCTATGTTCTTGGCCATCACAAGAAGCCACAGTGCCCATTCCAGCCCATGGGTGAACCCCACCACCCCAGCCTGGCTGGGACCTGCACCTTCCCGGGACAGAGAAGAAGTTAGTTGTCTTCCTCTGACCACCCAAAATCCACCCCTCTGGGCCTCTAGACCAAAAGTTTGTCACACAACCACATTTCGGGGATGTCCAGTCAATCTCAAGGAGATGTATGGGTGTATGATCAGATCTGAGCACGAGTCATGCTGCTGTCTGGTCATGAAAGCAATTGCCCCGTTGACGAGAGGAGGTTGATGTATCCTGCTGGCAAAGCTCCTGGTGCAAGTTGTGGTGGCTGCAACAGTGCCCTGCGGAAGAAGAGATGTCCCAAATCAGTGCTGCTGTGGCTAGGTCAGGGTGTAGGAAGCTGGGTGTCCTCTCTGCAGAAGACATGGTGGTGTCCATGCTTAGCACAGCCTCCACCAGCCGTGTCCAGATGCCCAGCTCCTGTGGGCACCATGAGAGTGCTGCACAACGGTGATTGCAGCAAAACCAGGGCTGTAAATCCATGTGTTGTTCCTACCCAAGACCCCATCCGCACCCAGATCCCCCCCAGCCTGGGGGACATGGGGGACAGTGCATCTCACGTGGCTGATGCGAGGTGGTGGTGATGGGGATGCAGAAGCCCATGGTACCACCACTGCTCCTCCCATGATGTAGGAAGGGGACAATGGACCCCAGGGATGCATGCCCAGGCATGAGGATGAGGGAAGGTGTTGGGACCCCAAGGGAAGAACATTTGGGGACTGTAGAAGACAATGTTGAGGTGATGGACCGATGGTGGGCAAAGGGAGGGATGAAGGGGGAGGAACAAGCATGTGAAAATAGAGGGATAAGGGGATAAATGGGCCGGTTCCATCTAAACAAGTGGATGGTCACCGCATTTATCCCTAGTCAGCACAGTTTGCCTCATTAATTAAACTCCATTTCCTCATTAAGCTTCATTTCTAATTATTTTCCTGGCTGAGGGGCTCTCTCCTGTGTGTGCACGTGTGTTTGGAGGTCTGGGTGCCAGCAACAGTCAGACCACAGATCACAGCTGGGTGTTGGAGAAGCCGTCAGTCTGGGACGTATATTGGTGAGACTGGGGGGCCTGTGAGTTGGGACTGGTGGGACTGGGAGGTCCAAGCCAGCTACTGGAGACTCCATGGGACCTGGAGGTTGGCTACCGGGAAAGCCATGCAGGACGCACATGGGCTACCAGATGTGGTATCTCCTAACTTACACGATGTGGGGAGCCTCACTTCTCAGGTCGCCACCCCGGGGATGGACTATACATGACTGTCCTGAATTTCCAGCAGGCTCTGAGCCCTCTTGGGGCAGCTTTGGACATGGTGAGCAGCCACTCGCCCTTAAAAATCAACAGTGCTCCCCTCTGCCTTCCCAACTGGGGGGAAGCCCAAGCCCAACTTGGCAAACCCTCAAACCCATTGCCCAGCACGCACAAGAAACTGCCCAATCTCCAAAGCGGTCCAAGTCCTTCTGAGCACCAGCAGAGACCTCTGCAAACCCCAACCTTTCCATGGGGATGCCTCAAGCTTCACCTGCTCAAACTCAACCCCCAAAGCTTGAGGAGGAGCGTGTCCAGGCAGAGCTCTTTTCTATTTGGACATGTGGCCAAGCTCTTCTCCCCTGCTCCCTCCAAGGCCACCACCTTCCCATTTGGTGACACCGACCCACAGCTCAGAGGGGCATAGCGAGATACGGGGTGATGTTTGCTCCGCAGTCCCTCTCCCTGTGTCTGACGGGTCCATCGGGATTATTTTCATTGTCTGTGCAGCTGGGAGGCAAAAAGGGGTGTCTGGGCCAAGCAATCCTTCTTACTTCATTTTCAACTGTTTTCAAAGCCCCTGATCAGACGACCCAGATGGTGCTAAATGGCCATGAACGACCTTTAAACAGTGGGTTATTGTTGTGCTCATTGAGTTAGATAATTGTGATGGGCCTGAACTAATTAATTTCTACCCAAAAAAGAGCACTGAATCATGGTCTTTTGGCAGTGCTGGTGAGAAGGACTCATAAGCAGTTTCCTTCGGATTTATCCAGCCCGTACAAACAGGGATCTCCGCCGGGGGCTGCGTGCTCCCGTGGGCAAAAAAAAACAGGAGAGAAAGAAACACCGCCTCGGTGCGACAGAGAGGGCAGCCGGCGGTGGTGTGGGCAGCTCTCCTGCATCCCACGGGGCAGGAGGGCCAGGAGTACCATGGGATGCTCCACCAGCTCCTTTGCACCATCGGTCTCTCCTACCGCCCCTTTGGAAACCCCTCGTTTGGGGATGGCCACGTAACACGTACAGGGCAGAGAGGCCAAGCATCGCACCGGAGGAAGGAGTCCCCAGGGCTGCAGTCGTGCCGTGCCGGTCACGTTTCCTCCACCTCCCATCCTTCCTTCTGCTCCAGCCCCGCCAGCCGCAGTCTCCGAGGATTTCCCTGTTTTTCTCATCACCCCTTTCTCGGCACCCGTTTTCCAGGCAGCCGGGGGCTTTTTCCAGTGTCCGGATAGTCCTGACTTGCTGGCAAAGCTTTCCTCTGCAGGGATTTTTTTTTGTTTCCCAGTTTTGGGGGTGTCAAGCTTTGACAAAGCTGGCAGAAGGGAAATGCGATCTCGTTTCCCTAGCAGCTCAGACAACCCGCCAGATTAGGTACATCCTGAGCGGCTCCGGCAACCAAAAAGGTGCAGAAACAGGGGAAAAGAGTGATTACAGACACATTTCTATGTGAGAAGAGACAGGAAATATTAGGACTGTTTAGTCTGGAGAGGAGACAGGTCCGTGGTGGCACGAGAACAGCCTGTGAGCTGTGCAGCACGGACAATCCTCTGGTTTCTCCATTTCTCGTCGCCGAAAAAGAAAGGGATGTGCAAGGGAGAGTGGATGAGGGGGAAACGCTCGCCTGGTGCGGTGCGCAGGTCTCTATGGAGAGCTGCAAGCGCCGTTTTAAGAGAAATCCCATTCCTTTGGGGAGAAATCCCCCCCTTTTGGCTGGGAGAAGGTGATACAAGAACTTACCTCCCAGTTCATGGGGAGCTGCTTCATCTACGAGCGAAAAATTTAAACCATCTCCAGAGCCATGGGCTTCATACAGGACTTTCAGGGCAGCACCAAACTCAACAAAACCTTCTTTTACGTGACTAAATTTCCCCATGGCAGAGCCCCAAGGGTGAAGTGACACCCCAAATTGAGCAGAGCACGTCACCAGCCCCTGCTCTCCTGTCTTGCCCAGTGGGGAACGAGGCTCCAGTGGATGTAGCCGAGAGGTATTGGCTTCCCCTTCGCTCCTGAGCCGCCTGCGGGGAAGGGGGGCTTCATGCAGATTAAGGTGAAAGTAGATATTTTGCATGACTGAAAATCCGATGCAATGGAAAACAGCAGGAGCCAAGGAAGTGAGTGTAGCTGGCAATTATATAGACATATAGTTTAGAGAAGTGTTTTGACTAACCTGATAATAGAGCATGAAATAGCATGGCTCTGACGTAAAAAAACCCTAAGACCCCGAAGGTAGAGCCAAGATTTCTGATGGTGACTTGCCATCCGTCCCGGAGCACACAGCCACGGGGTAATTCAGGTTGGACGGGACCCCAGGAGGTCCCTGGTCCAACCTCCTGCTCCAAGCAGGGATAGCTTTGAAGTTACATCAGGTTGCTCAGGGTTGCGTCCAGGCAAGGGGTGAGTTTCTCCAAGGATGGGATGCCCCTCCTTCCCTTGATCCCTGTTCCAGCGTTTGATCAGCCTGAAGGGGAAAACTTTTTCGGCGTATCTTTCAGCGGGACTGGGTCCAGCCTGTCACTGCCTGCCTGGTACTGGGCACCCAAACTGGACCCAGTGCCCAAATGCTCTCTGAAGAGACCAAAGCAGAGGTTACGCCAGCCATGGGTTATCTGATGCGCTTATTGCACACGAAACAGATCACAGCAAGAGGAGAGAGGGATTGCAGGAAGGCTGGCAGGAGATACAGGTCCCATAGAAGAAGCAGCAGGAGGGACGGGTCCTGCAGAAGGAGTGGCAGGAGATGCAGCTCCTGAAGAAGCAGTGGCAGCTTGCAATTAAATCACAGCATCTTCTCCCTGAGGGTCTAGAAGGGACTGTGGTGATGGGACAACTGCCCCAGCCAGGGATGCCCCATGGAGCCAAATCCCTTCCAACCGGAGAGATGCTGTCGCAGTCCAATTGCATGGATGCACCTGCAAATACCCCGAGGAGCCCACAGCGAGTTAAACAGAGGAGCTACCCAGCAGTGCTCAGAATTAGCTGTGTTTAACCCACATGCAAATGCTGGCAGAGGCTAGGCAGATGCAGGGTAGCAAAACCCATCGATGCCATCTCAGCCCTCATGCAAGAGCACTTCTCCTCGCAGGGCTGAGCACGCTGATGTCCCCCTCTCCTCCTGGCTCAGGCCAGGGCTGGTGTCTGGGTCCGTGCCAGATTCTCTTGGACAGGGCGTTGGAAGTCCCAAAGCTCTCGGTGTCACACACAAGCTGCATTTGGGTGTTTGCTTTGAATTTTTTTTGCTCTCAAAACATCAGGTAACCGCTATGTGACAGCATCACAACCCATGCTGCTCCTCCAGCTCGGTGATGCCACCAACGGGTGCTGGCTTTCCGCTCACGGGTTTTGTCCATATCAGCAAAGGTCTGAGCTGGCTGAAAAGTCTTCTCATGGCTAATTCAAGAGAAACATGGGGAAGGCAGTCTAGAGCAGGGGGATGTCAGCCAGGTTATGGAGGGAGGTCTCGGGGAGATCCAGCTTTCCCAAACCATGCATCATCTCTGCAACCACAAGCTGAGGTTTCTCCTTGCTCATAGATGTGCAAACACAGGCAGGGTTGCAGGGGTTTTGTTCCCAACCCTTAAATAGATCAGAAATGAGTCACAACCAGCACATCTGGACAATGATGGGGCTGCAAACCCTCTTAAGAAGCTGTAAAGAAGGTGGCCCAGCTGTAAAGAAAGACCACGAAGGTGCTGAGCTACCTCAGGGTAAGGGGAGCAAACGCAGTCATCAGTGAGGGGTCATGGGCACTTGGCCCTACCCGGGGCGGGTGGCCTGCACACGCCGGGAAGGACTCCATCCCTCCTGGTCCTCCACCCGCGGTGGGATGGGCGCCCACATGGTCAGGGCTGCAGCAGAGGTGGCAGTGAGACAGGTGGGATGTCCCCAGGGACTGTCCCCTGCAGACCCTGGGAGCAGCCCCCCGCAAACCCCCTGCCGAAAGCCCAGCCCTGCCCGGCAAACTCAGCGGCGCAAGAGATGAAAGGTGCCAGGGTGCTGAGCCAGCTCTGCCCCCGGATCAACCCCGTCTTCACGGCTGGGGGTGGAAACGGGGTGATTCCTGCAGAGGCAAACGGACGCAGGGAGGAGGAGCGGGGCGAGGGAGGCGATGTCATCGACTGCAAAATGTTGGCTTCTGTTCTGTGGCTGCTGATCCAATTAAAAGGGTTAATCCCCAGAGATGCCCCCCGTGGGGAAAGCAGCTTCTAAGAGGTCCCCCGCAGGGAGGCATGGTCATTAGGGCAGGCTCCCGGGAGGGACGGGTCTGGCGGATCACTGACACGACTGCAGGAGATTCCCCACCGCTCGCAGCCCCGTCCAGCCCCACAGCAAGTCCCTCTGCCCCTCCTTGGCCACACGTCACCAGGCAGTGCTACGTGCGGAGGTTGGTCACCAGCCCACGTGGCCCCTGCGCATGTCCCCAGCGCTCCTCTGGGATGTTTTTTTACAGTCCTGGGAGAAATGAAGGTCTCCGGCAGTGGCCAGCATTCAGGTGAAGCTGATGTCTTCTCCCTCCCATGCCACTGTGGGGAAGGAAAAGCCAGAGCCCAAAAGGTTATAGCTGGAGAAGGATGGATGAATGGAGGGAGGGAGGGAGGGAGGGAGGGAGGGAGGGAGGGAGAAGGATGGATGGATGGAAGGATGAATGGGGAAGGATGGATGGATGGATGCATGGAGAAGGATAGACGGATGGATGGATGGATGGAAGGATGGTTGGGGAAGGATGGATGGAGAAGGATGGATGGATGGATCAATCGATCGATGGAGAAGGATAGATGGATGGATGGAAGGATGGACGGGGAAAGATGGATGGGGAAGGATGGATGGAGAAGGATAGATGGATGGATGGAAAGATGGATGGGGAAGGATGGATGGAGAAGGATGGATGGAGAAGGATGGATGGAGGGATGGATGGATCAATCAATCAATGGAGAAGGATAGATGGATGGATGGAAGGATGGATGGAGAAGGATGGATGGAGAAGGATGGATGGAGAAGGATGGATGGATGGATGGATGGATGGATGGTGAAGAGTGAGGAACCCACCTAAGAAATCCATGGCTGCAGCTCTGCCATCTGAAGGGAGAGCTGAGCCCACCCCTCATACGCCTGTTGGCTCAGGGATCACTTCAGATGGGTAAAAGCCCTTCCTGCCTCACCACAGAAAGCAGAGGGGATGCTTTTGGGTCTCCTTGGGTGGAGACAAGCTGTCCTGTGCCACCCGTGGCTGTGTCCCTTGGACAGCAGACGCCAGTGCTGCTCCGGGGCCGGTGCAAAGTGAGGTGCCTCCAAGATTATTCCTCCAACCAAACTACCAAAAATCAATATTGTCCTAGCTTTTTCTGCCAGAAGCCAGCAGCCAAGATACGGTGCTTGGCTCCTGCCTAACTGGAGCTTGCCCCTTTGGTCTGTGCTGCCGCAGTGAGTGAGGGGGAACAGCAGCCAAGGCGAAAATGTTTTACTGTTCAATATAAAATTTATGGGGTGCCTTTTATGACAGCGTCCCAAAGCAGAGCTGCAGTAAAGGGATAACTAAAAGGCAGCAGAAAGCCTGACTCGCAGCAACAGAGAGCTGGCAGTGGCGTAACGCCTGAAGGCGGGGAAGAAGCTGAGACCGGGGAAGACGAGATGCTGCTCGGAGGCAGCCGGGGCCTGGAGGTGCGATGGGTCTGGGAGATAAAGAAAGTTATGGGAGGATGGGACAGTCACATCATGCAAATGGCATCTTCGGAGACTTCCACATCTTCCTTTCATGGCAGGTATGCTCAGCATCAAACCCTGTTTGCTAGGGCCAACTTCAATGCAAGGACAACGACAGCAGCAGGAGCAGAGCATACCCAGTCCACCTTGAAGCATCTGCACCAGGGCAATGCCCTCCGTGTTTCCCAGGAAGGGACCAGGCAGCATCGTCATCTCTTGGTGGGAAGGTCCTTGGGATGAAACTGCTTCTCCATCTCTACCTTGCATCTCCATGAAACCTCTCTGCAAAGAAACTCCCTCTTGCACATCACTGTTAGGCTCCAAATCTCCCCACCCAAGGCAAAGCTCAGCCAGGGGTCCAGGGCGATGCAGCACAGGGGTGATGCAGCTCTGCGGTTACTTCAAACACACTTTTTAGAAGAAATATGATGCACCGTGCTCTGGTTACCCAGTGAAGGATGGCAGGGACCTCACCCCAGGCAGGTTCCTCCATCGCTACTCACCAAAGGGTTTCTCCTGGCCGTGGAGCAGCCGGCAACATCCACCACCGTCCTGGAGATGGTAGAGGAGCTCTGTGTGCATGGCACTCTGCTGATTTGCACTCAAGAGGTCTGCTGCCTGTGTCTGGGCTCAGTATAACCTATATGGGCTCAGTATAACCTATATGGGCTCAGTGACCTATAGATATCTGCATGAAACCTCGTTTGGGCCAGGCAGTGCAGGGTTTGTGCTGGTTTTCTTCAGCCATCCCTAGGAACCCAACCGGGCAGCTTCATTTCAAACACCTGCCGCTTCTGGTAAATGAGAGTAAATTGGACCTCTGCTCTGCTTCAATTAGAGCACGCAAGAGCGACTTAATTAGGCTGATGAGTGAGGGGTCAGGCTCTGCCTGGGCTCTGGCAGCATCCTCCTCGCTGGGGCACGGCTGCAGTCATGCACACAGCCGTGGGGCAAGAGGGTGGCTTTGCCCCTCTCCCTTTGCCCCACGCCATGGGGGACACCCCCAATGCCCAAAGCATCACTGGGATTTTTTTCTTGGATAAATTTAACCAGATCAGCCCTGTCGCCTGGATCATCGCACGGCTCTGGTGAGCGGTGCCGGATTGGTGCCCGGTGGCTGTTCTGACTGTCCCCAGTTGCCGCAGGTCCACTGGAGCTGCGGATGCTTTGCTCTCTGGCTTCTCCATCCTTTGGCCGTGCACAGACCTGGTTTCCATCCACGTCCCGAGTGCGTGGCAGCAACCCCCATTTTTTTTGGAGCATAACAAAGAGAGAAGGGGAAGGCACGGCCATCCCTGGGGTGGGAGCTGCTTGTATTGATCCTTTTATAGCCCCACGTGAGCGGTTGCCTGTCCAAGAGCGAGCACCTGCACTCACTTAGCAGCTTGCTTGGGCGCCTGTCCAGCACGCCAGGTCCTCCCGTTTCCTGGCCCAGGTTTGCCCCCAGCCTTCGCCTGACCCCCGTGCCCACTGCCAGCCCCGAGCTCCGTTTTCAGCCCCGAACTGGCTGCAGAACGTAAGCAAGTGGGGCAGGATGATCCCCTGATGATGAGCAAAGCATCCGTGGGATGCTCTCTGCATGCCCCAACCCCACATCCCAACCCTGAGGACATTGCCTGAGTGAGTGCAAGGGGATTAGACCCCACCGGAATGGGGGTCCCAGCGAGGCCCCCCGAGTTGTAACACAGACCCTACAGGGAAAGGAGAGCCGGCACAGGAGGATGAATCAAGAAGACGCTTTAATCAGATTTAACAGACAGATCTGGATCTCCAAATAAATAGATTTATCAAAACAGAATAAAACAAGAAACCAGGGATAAATACATGTACCAAAACAACCTGAAAATCCCCCAAAGCTATTTCCAGACAGGGGGAGGGCGATGCTGCTGCATGCCCTCCTCCCCACGCTGCAGAAATGGTCCTGTTCGCCCTTTGGGAGATGCCCCTTTTGTGAATACAGCCCAGTAGATATTATGTAGGATATATATATAAATATATAGCATAATAACATGCTTAGTAGCAACCTTAGTGCAGTGTTTGGGGTCTCAGACCCTGTCAGCAAGTGGGTCCTCCCAAAAACTACACCTTCAAATGACCTGCAAAGAAGGGAGAAGAATCCTCCCAGCTGAAACAGAGGAGAAAAGACCCAAGATTTTTCAAGAAATACCTTTTGGGGGCTATTCAGCCAAAGAAACCCTTTGCAGATCACAGAGGCTCCAGGAAAGGAAATAAGGATGAGTTTTTCTCTCCTTGCAGGTCATCTTTATGCCAGCGGTGGTAAAAAGCATGGTCTTTTCCTGCTTTACTGCTAGCTCCTGATGCTCTTCAGAAATGCCGGGGTGTCAGGGACGTATCCCACCTCTTCACGTCGCACCAGGTCTCACATCTCCGCCATCTCTCCCTCCTCCCTCTGCACACCCAACATCTTCGGTAGCAGGAGATGCCGGCCGGCCTCTTGCGCTCTCCCGCTGGAGAGAGGCACCTCCACAGCTGTGGCTTCAGTGCGGTTCAATTTGGTTTGTTTGCTGGAATTTCTGTAATTTACACTAGTGTATCCTTTATTGCTGTGCCAGTCTATTTAATACTGCAACTTTTTTTTTTTATATATGTGTATGTGTGTATGTGTGTCTGTGTGTAAATAAATCAATAGCTAGGTTAAAGTTTTTTTCTTTACAAGTTCTTCGTTTCTTTCTCTGGGCTCTCTGTCATCCTCAGCTCTGACGTCTGGGCTCGGAAGATGTTCCAGTGACCTGGATGAGCAGAGACAGACATTCATTAGCAACAACCCTTGGAGCAGAAGAACACAATTTACCCAACACATAGCACCCTCCGCACTGGAGGACTCATGAGGACCATGCTGGGAGAGAGGTGGGGAGAGAGGTCTGCCCATGACGCTGGTCATGGCCAGAGCAGCTCATCAGCAGTGCCATAATCTGGTCCTAGACTTTGCCATCTTGCAATTAAAATAGTATTTGAGGTCAAGAGGGGCCCTATATACCTCCTGCAATGCAATCAACAGCACAATCAACAGCATTTCCAATGTTTTCCCTGGAAACCGCTCGCACGCTCTTAAAAGAAAAGGAGCTCAGTCTGAAACAGGGATAAATCCCCCTCTCTGACTCCTCAAAGGATGCTTTAACGTGAGCAGTTACGGCCACGTCCTCCCCGGCACATCTGGGATTCGGGCTGACTCCCTGCCTCTCAGGGGGAGAAGCAGCAGAAAAGCAAAATTCACATTTCATGGGCCGTGGGCAGGTATGCTTCTCCCCTCCCTTCTGTCAGCCCCATTTCTTTGGGGTGGGTTGCTCAAAGCCCCCCCAATTATACTCATTTTTCTGCTGCTGCCCCAGCCTTGGCTCTTCGTGCAGGGCATTGCCACCACCTACAGTCGGGAAAGGTCCTGCTGCAGAAGGAGAAGAAACCCCCTGGGTCCCCCCACAGCCTCACCGGTGAGCTGCAGACCCCCTGCAAAGCAAATGCATTGGTGGGAGCTGGGCAACACCCCAAAAATGAGCACAAAGCTCCCCAATCCCTCTCTTTGCTCCCCCAAAACACCAGCATCCTCCTACTTGCAGGAGGTGGCTGGAGGCACTTTCCCTCTAGGTGCTTCCCCCATAATCCCAGCAAGGATTACGCAGCCCTGTCGTCAGCCCCGGGGGGGCATATTTTCTAGCTGAATTGATCTCCTGTTGTGAAGAAATCATCAGCCAATGCTTTCCTATAACTTGCGGCAACGCAGAGGGATGGTTTCACAACAGGGTTATTTGTCAGGGGAAACTGAGGCAAGAAGCATTGGGTACGCGCCAGAGATCCCATCAGGGTGGGAAGCCCAACCTGGGAGCAGGGACTTGAAAAATCCCCCAGGATTAGGTCAAGAGATGTTGTCTCAAACAGATTGGGGGTGAAAACAAATCTCCATCCTCCCTGTGGAACTGGGTGTGCTGGTATGCGCTGGGCACCAGCGCTGTTCCTGGCTGACCCAATGACCTGCGGGTGCTGCACAACTGGGAATGGCTCCGATCCGAACCTAACCCATTAAAAACTCTAACCCAGCCCAGGCGAAGAGGCAACCAGCGGGAAATAGCGCAGCAGCTTCACTCCACACAGGCACTCTCGGCATGTGCACTGGCATTCCTGCTTTTTGTAACATTTACGCACATCCAAGAACATTAAGAATGATTTTTAAAAATATTTCAAGAGTTTATTTTTTTCAAATCCCTTGCATCATTTCCCCCCCCCCCCATAACACCAGATGGATTAGATATAAAAATCAAACAGTTTTACGGGCTTTGGAGAGACAAAGCCTTTGGATTTCACAAGCGTGCATCCACTTTTAGAAAGCTGGCTGCCCTTTCCGATACCATAAAGTGAAAATGTGACTGCTAACCAGGAGTGTTGCATATGTGTGTGAAGACAGGTCAGCCCCGACCCAGCTGTTTGCACAAACCTTCTCCCTACAGTTCAGCTCCCCACACCGTGCCGGGATTTATGCAGCAAAACACAGGGCTGTTTGGGGCAGGGTCTGCCGGAGGAATGGGGAAATGGTTTTTTTCTCTCCCTACCTTCGTTCGTCCTGGTGATCAGCCTGAAGTTCTGCGCTTCTTGCTTGAATTCTTGTTTGCTGATCTTCTTGGTCTGTATCAGATGAAAGATCCCTGCAGAGGGAAACACAGGGCATCAGGCTCTGCGATGCTCGATTTAAAGCTCAGATGGGTTTGGATGTACCCCTCTCTGTCCCCTCCTGAGATGCAAAAAGGACACAGGCTGCACTGGATGCCCCGGGGTCCTGGTTCAGTGAGGGACCTGCTGCCGAAGCCTGGTGGGAGTTTGGGAGCGAATCCAGGGCTGGCCAAGGACCAGGAGAAATCTCATTTGAAAACAGTAACTGCTCGTTAAATCAGAACACGGTAGGGACAACACTACGACGCAGGGGAAAGCAATAAGATTTTGTTGCTCTGAAAAGCATCTTGCACTGGAGGAGGTCTGATCTCCCCCAAAACCATATGAGAAATTAAGGTGAGACCAATGGGATCGGGGGATCCCTGTCCTCTCTGCTTACTCTTGACCACCTATCTTCCCTGACTGCAGAGGCCCCTCCATCCTCGGATGCTTTCCTTTCCTGGAAGCAGCCAGGGACCAATGTTTTCCATCCCTCTGCCCCCAGCCCTGAAACTCCACCAGGACAGCAGAACCCACGAATGACCTCAGCAGAGATTGATATTTCTTTCCGTGCTAGCATCATCCCGTTAGTGGAGGTGCCTGACTCAGACGTTTGACCCAAGAAAACCAGAACCTGCATTTAGTAACGGATGCGACCTTTCTGCGAGATTAGAGGTTATGATATTCATATTCGCGTGACAAACCAGGCAAGTATGCCTGGCATATCCTTCCCCACCTCTCACCCAGGCTCCCCGTGCATCCAGCATCTTGCTGCCGGCAGATGTCAAGAGGTCAACATGGTCCCCCTTATTTGGTTAAGAGACTTTGCCTGATTCCCAGCAGCAATTACACATAAAAGAGTACGTAACAAATGGGAATCGGCTAGCAATCCATATAAACGAGATGTTATGGACTGTGGAAAATTAATACAGGAAGTCAAAGACATCCAGAGAAATATGTGGATATTTGGACTATTAATAAGTCCTTTAAGTGGCTCAGGAAAAGAAGTCCTACCAGTAACAAAATAAGATACTGGATGGAGATAATAAAACTGTTAATGACGCAAGAAAGGCACAAGTGTTCAATAAATCCTTCTGGTCTATACTTAGAAAGGAGCAGGAGGGTGTGCTTATAGTCCCCGTGGCTGATGAAGCACTTTCCAGTACATTAGTAACCAAGAGGATATTTTAAACAAGAGCTACAAGAGATAAACATCTTTTAATCAACCAACCTAGATAATGTTCACCCAAGAGCCCTCAGAAAGCTGGCTGAGACCTTTGGCCCCCCGGATGGTCGTTTCTGACATATGCCAGGAGCTGGGGAGCAGCGGAGGAATGCAGACGATGCTCTAGCACGCACAAGGAGAGAATGAGGCGGCACAGATAAGAATAGCCCACTGTGCTTGCCATCCGCCGAAGAGGCAATAGGGGATGGAGCTGGTAAAGGGTGATGCCATTTCCCGGCAGGCAGATCCTGCCCAACAGACAGGACCATTCTTTGCAAAGTTTAGGATGAGGTGGAGGGAGGTGGTGGGGCTGTTGGGCACTTAGCACCTTTCTTGGTGCTTTAAAGGGAACTTGTAAGAAAGATGGGTACAGACTTTTTAGTAGGGCCTGTAACGATAGGACAAGGGGTAATGGCTTTAAACTAAAAGAGGGGAGATTCAGACTAGATATAAGGAAGAAATGTCTTAGGATGAGGGTGGTGAAACGCTGGCCCAGGTTGCCCAGAGAGGTGGTGGATGCCCCATCCCTGGAAACATTCCAGGTCAGGTTGGACGGGGCTCTGAGCAACCTGATCTGGTTGGAGATGTCCCTGCTCATGGCAGGGGGTTCGACTAGATGACCTTGAAATGTCCCTTCCAACCCAAACCATTCCATGATTCTATGATTCTATGCTTTAGGCACTGCCTCAGGTCCAAAAATCAAGCAGAGTCCAGTAGAGCACAAGGAATGAATTAAGGACCAGCCCCATCTCCAAGGGAGCAATTAATCTTTCCTAATTTTGGAGAGACAAGGGAGAGACAGGGTCTTCCACAGTGCCATTCTACCCATCCTAAAATGGGTGGACGGGACATATCGTAACTGCTTCTCTCTGCTGACTACGTGGGGGACCAACATGATTCTTTGAACGTGATACTTAACGCTGGGCTGGGGAGTGAAGAGAGTCTAACTCAAGAAACTGGTCTCAGGACTTGCTAAATCATCTGCAAAACAAAGCCTTGGCAGGTGGATGGAGATGGAAGCATTGGGTGCATATGGGTGTATGAGACCCATCCCAGCAGGACACAACCTTTGACCAGAGCCCCACACCCTGTTTTGGGCTCTGTACTTCAAGAAAGACACAGAGAGAGTCCAGAGCAGAGCTATGGGAAGGATCAAAGGACCAGAAATTTCTAACATCAAGGGAAGACTGAAAAAACTCAACTGCTTAAACTGTGTAAGAGAGGACAGAGGCAGGAGCTGATGGCATCTTCAGAAAAAAGGAATCTGCTCTTCACACCTGCGGTGGAGAGGATGAGAAGGCATGAGCTCGAGCTGCAGGGAAGCTGCACGTTGGGAAAAGTCTTCCCTTAGGAAGGGGTTTGTGGCTGTGGAAGAAATTAGATGGGCTGTAGAGCCTCCATGGCACGAGATCTTCAACCACATGCCAGAAGAGTGTGGGGATGGATGGTCCAAGCCCTGTAGGTCTCCGCCAGCCCAGGTGTGAGGTATACCAGCATGGTGAAACACTGGGGATTGCTGAAGGGCCCAGAGCTGCAGGTTTTCAGGAAAGAAAGCAGTATTTTGATCAATGTCTGATCAACATCCTGGCAGGGTAAATGTGGGAAAGAGGTCCGTGGGGGGACTGCACCTCCGAGTACAGCCCAGCCTCCAGTGAGGCAGGGTGAAGGGCAGGAGTCAACGACAGAGCCTCCAAACCGTGCTGGTCCCTCTCTGGTCCTGCCTGTTCCTTTGTTGTCCTCATTCCCAATGATAATTCCTTCTCTAAAACATCATAAAGTCACATTTCAAAACTCATGAGGTGTTCAGACCCCTAAAAGCATGGGGAAGCCCCCACTGCCACTCATCTGAGGGCTGGTCGTGCACCACCGGCAAGCTGGGTAAAGCTTTTGGCTGGGTTTTGGCGCTGGTTTCTCCTCCTGCCTCGTGGAGGAAACAGTCCCAGCACAGAAATAGATGAGGCCACGTAGGTATCGTAAGCCCATACAAAGGCAGATGGATGGGCTCCAGACGCAACTTGCAGCCTCTTTTCTCCACACACACTGCTCTGTTGGTAGAGTGATGGACCATGGAGAGGTGGAATCCATATGTGACTGAGCTCATGCTCTTTCCCAATAGTAACACTTCGCTCTGCCAAGCAAAAGAGCTGTGTTGGCCTCGGGGACAAGGGCCTCCCCTGTCCTTGGCTGGCAGGGCTTGGGAGCTCCGTGCAGACGTGAAGCTTTTGGCCTCAGAAGGTGGCGAGAAGGTTTGGGTGGCAACCTCTGCCAAGGAGCGAGGAGAGGAAACGGTGGGGCCCAGACAGTGCAGGCTCAGAGCTGTCCTCCAGCTACAAGGTGCCATTGTGAAGGAGGCTTTGACGAGGGGGGGAGGACAGGGAGAGGGGCACCGTGGAGGATGGAGGATGGCAGGGGGAGGGTGGAAACATGGTGGCAGCCAGGGCTCCATCTCTGGAGTTAATTTCTCCAGCTACTATCCACGTGTGTCCACCCTTGGCAGCTGGGAAGAGCCAGTCCCAGGAGGTCTGGGGTCTCCTTAAGGTGTGAGGTGAGACAGAAACATACCCTAGAGACCAGAATATCTGCCTACACATGTCCAGAAGACACCAAGCTACACGGGCTGAGGATCACTGTATCCATAGGTAAGGCGTGACCAACGTCAAGCGTTCAAGGCACAAGGTTTTGCAAGAAGTAGAGTATGTCCAGCGGAGACTCAGGTTTGGGGCACTGTGATGCTTTCCTGGGCCCAAGAGAAACACAACACAAATATCTACTGGACCGAGTATCTCTCACAGAGATAGGCTCCTCTGGTCCATAAGAGTGTTGCAAAGCTAAGGTACAGGGCGGAGCAAGAGATTGGTGTCATTTGACAGTGTATTTGCTGTGCTTTGACCTCTGGAGTACCCACCAGCTGGAGCACCCAAATCCACCTATCCAAAAAGTGAGCTAGGGGCAATTCATCCCCCCTTTGTGTATCTTTGCAGCAGTTCTGCAAGCTTTGCTCCCAGTGATGGGTGGACTGGAGGGGAAAAAAAGAGCAAAAGCAAAAATATGGAATGCCCAGAACAATTTCTTGTTTTGTTTTCCATGTGCGTTTGGCATGGAAGCAGGCAGGTTTGGAAGAGCAGCCCTATGGCCCTTGCCTTGCTTGCCCACGTGCTGTGCCTCTGGATGGTGTCGCAGCTTGTGGCGGGGTACACCGGGGCCAAAAATGGTTTCCAGACTTTGGTCTGCATGCAACTGCGGCAAGGGTGCAAAAGCGTGGAGTTAGAAAAGCCAACCTGCTGTCAGCAGGTTTCGACTCACTACACAAAGTCTGGAGCACCACGAGGAAAGCCTGAAAAATTGAACAAAGCTTGGAAAGCACCAGGTTTCCACGCACACCTCCTTCACTGCTGGCTGGTTTCATTATGGTACTCACCTTTAATCAGTTTCCAGTTGTAGATTTCCACCTCTTCTGCGGGCTCCTTCTCGATCGCAATTGTCCTGAGGATCTCCTTGGAGGTCTCCGAGCTTGGCGGCACAAACATGTACACCAGGACGCGGTTGGGGTTCTTGCCACACCGGGTGGTGACTATTTCATCAGTGGGTTTGACTCTAGTTTCTGGGCAAAAACAAGGACAGAATCCATTAAATAGGGGCAGGAAGGAGCTTGGAGGAGGTCATCTCAGCACCCAAGTTGAGGGAAAGGCATCTCATTGGATTTGATGCCACGTGGCACAGCCACATCTCTGAATGGGACCTTGGCTCCCAGGGTCCCAGCTCCCTTGGTCCCCAGCGCCAAGATCGTCAGTGAAGGGAGATGTTGATAAAGGATCTGTGGACCTGCTCATCCTTATATTTTCCATTCCCCTTGATTTTGGCAGCTTCTATGCCAGTGGGGATGGGTAAGGGGGATTTTCTCCAGCTGGATCCCCCATACCCACTGCAGGGACCTTGGTGCCATCAAAACTGCAAAGCGCAGGCTGGATTCCCCGCTTCCCACCTTGCTCCCGCTGCCATCCTGGAGGAGCAACGTCAGTGAAGGGAAGGGATGAGCCTGCAGCACAGGAGCCAGCGCTGTGGCTGGGCTGCCTGGGCAGCGCGCCCAGCTCAGCCCCACGGGTGGGCCCAGCCGCAGCCCAAGCCCCCTCCCCACATGGGGTTCAACGGCAGGGAGACCCACACCAGGGGCACCATCAGGACCCTACGTGACTTTTTCAACATCCCTGGTGAAGCAGGGCTGCTAATTTTTTAATTTTTTTAATGTATCTGGAGTAATTAAGAATCCCCCATGGTTTTGGAAGGAGATTTATTGCCTTTGGTTGTGGTCCTTGGAACGCAGAGGAGCCCAGCTCTGCTGAATTTAGCCTTGTTCTCCCTGTCATTTTGGATGCTGAAGCTTTTTACACTACTCGAAAGAAAGTTTGGCTATAAATAGACACGTGGGGTTTATTTTAGTAGGACAGTTATTTTAGGCCTGATTCTGCTCTCTCCCGTGCTTTCTGGGGCGGTCCTGAGCTACTCTTCTCAGAGAGGGGATAGAAATCCCAATTTAAAGGGATGCAAAGCAGGGATTTTTCAGCAACGGGAAGACAAGCATTCACATCTGCAGGCTCAGCATGACGCAAAGGGAGACAACCACAGCCCACCACCTTCACCCCTGCCACCGTGGGGTCTGGGTGCAGGAAAACCTCTATCACAGACCACTAAACTTCACCCACTCCAGGGCTGCTCTTTGCATTGATCAAGGCAGCCCCACCTTCCCGATAGGGAAGGAACCACATGTCCCTGCAGGTACAACAGGTATTTAACAGCCTCGGAGCTTCACACTGGAGCCACTCGATGGCCAACGGTGTTGGGGAGGGGGAGCAGGGACCCAGGGGTCCCGGCCGCTAGCTCTGCCCCCAGCAGCCGCAGTGGTTTCCCCATCCGACCAATGCATTGCAGCAATTCCTCTTAAATCAGGATCCCTTTTGCAAATAGAAATCACTCAGCGTTTCTCTCCAAGCTACTGGGTACAAAGGAGGAAGAGGAGGACAATCATGGAAACTGCCTGGAAAAAGAAGATGGGCAAAACCTCCATGCAGTAAAGCAAAGGACAAGCATGTAACTTGGCTGAGCAATGTGTATGTGTGTGTGATTGCTATCTATGAGTACTGGAAAGCAAGAACAAAATCATTTTGGCTGGGTCAGAGTGTTTAACTGGAAATAAATGAAGACTGAACAGCAGACAAGAGATTCCAGCAGAGAAAGTTGTAGACTTTAAACCAGAAAGACCCACTATAATGGGAATGCAAGACTGGAAGGGCTCTGCTCACTCATCACATCCCATTCCCACCAGGCACCATGTCATAAATCCTGCTCATAAACATATCAGAAACCTTATTAAAACAAGCTGAGCTTCTGCCCTTCGCTCCCCTGGGGAGGCCATCCCAGAACCTCCCTGCTCAGAGGCTGGAAAACCTTGAAAATCCCAGCTGAAATTCCTTTGCAGCCTGTTTGCCCCCATTCTTATATGTGGCAATGCCCCATGCTTGTTCTCCCTGGTGAGACCCCTCCACGAAACCATCCTGAAGATGCACATCAGAGGAGATCACCCAGAAACTGCTGCATCTGCAGTCAGGCTCACAGACACTCAGGTATCTTTAGTCTCTCTAGGGAAGCAGTGGGTGGGCCATCATCTAAACATCTACTGCTGAATGATAGTACAGAGAGGTGTAATCTAGAAAACATTCTCCAGTGGGAACAGGAGAAGATCTCATGCCCTGCCACATCTTCGCCAGGTCTGTGGTTCAAGGTAAACAGCCTTCCAAAAACCAAGAAGCAGCTGAGAGACCCAAAACACATTGAACATAAAAAAAAAGAGGTCCTCTCCACCACGGCCCAGCCCCAGCCCAGTTCTACCTGTCCCACTCCAATAGTTGTGTGCCTAACCCTCCCCTTCCAGGGACGGGGACCTCAACTGAACTTCAAACAAACCATGAGTGCCACAGATAACCCCGCACCCAGAAAGTGTCCTCCTAATTTCAAACCTACATTTGAGCCGCCACAATTTAACCCTATGACTTCCTGTCGCAGCTGGAGGTCTGGAGAACAGACCGTGCCCTCTCCCCAGAAAGCATCTTCTATCTGTCTGAAGACTCTTAGCATGTCCCTCCTTGGGCATCTTTCTCCAGACTATACCCACCCAACAGATGCAACCTTTTGGGATCGGTGCAGCTTCCTCACCTTGGGTCAATCCTGCTGCCCTCCAACACATGCCAACCCTCACATCAGTGTTTGCCCTGCTGAACTCATCTGGTGTGAATTCAAGTCACCAGCAATGCGAACCCCTACACATCTTCCTGGGGCTCTAAACCAAGGCTAAAGGAAGGAACTGGAAGGCAACTGCAGGAGCAGGTGGGATCCCACCTACCTGGACATATTTTACAGCATTTCCCATCTACTTTCTCCGGATAGTCACACGGATACTCCTTGGGGCATGTGATCTTCTGGCAGTCCTGGACACCGTCCCTGCAAGTGCAGAGGATGCAGGGCAGGAGGCCGTAGAGCCGGAAGACGGGGTGCCAGACTTCCCCATGGGAGTACGTCTTCCCGTTGTAAACACAAGCTGGAGGAGGGAGAGAAAAGAGTTGCTGATGGAAATAAATCCTCCTCCTCTTTGTACACCCAAGGCTTGGTGGAGCTCAACACATTTCACCACCTCAGAAACGGGTGGCCCTGCTGTCTTGAGGAGCATGGTCCTCTGGCAGCACATCCGGCAGCAGCGGACACCAGGATATTGCAGCCACCCAAACCAGGAGGTGCCATGGGGTAGGGAGACCAGGCTCTGGGAGATGGAGGCTGCTGGGGTCAACCACCCTGGTGGGAGTGAGTGGTAAGTGTGGGCAGGACCTCACCTGCCTCCAAGCCTCTGCAAGCCCAGGGTCTCTCCGAGGCTGTCACAGGCATGAAGCACAGTGAAGAGTGCCACCTGCTGACTCCTCCATGAAAAATTTTGGAGGTTCCAAAATTTCCTCCAGGGCTTCATCTCCAAGGACTGGAAAGAGCCCTTCTGGAGACACAGTGGTGGGAGAGCCCCTAAGAGGAGAAGGGACCTGTCTTTCCCCCTTTGACTCCATGGGGTTGCCTTCTCTCTTTCCCACTCTCTCTTCCAGGAGGAAGACCACAGCACCGGGACAGACCCAGCATGTGGCAGGTAGGTGCAAGGAGGAACATCCTGTCCCTCTGTGGCACTGTTCTGGAATGACCACATGGAGTCGAGTCCTCCAGCTGAGCACCTCCCTTCCCAGGTCCCAGATCTCCAAAAAACCCCAAGGACCAATTTTCTTCCAACCCTTTTTGGAAGGTGGTAGATTCATGCAGTCAAGAGGCTGTGGGCCACTGGGGCTGGATGAGGCTGGCTGTGGAGGAGTGGGAAGTAGGACTCGGTGGTGGAAACCTGCTGCTGAAACAGATTCCCTGGAGAATTCAAAGTCCTGGAGAAGTCACCCTAGGCCAAGCACAGATGACCTGGCCCCTCTATCCCTTACCTTTCTTGTGCTTCTCTTTCAAGACGATCTTCACGGTGGTGCCACCTCCTCCCTTGGGTTTGAAGCTCCTGGGAATGAACTCCAGGGAAGAACTGAGAACAGTGGATGCGGTGGCTCCAGGTGGCTTCCTGCCCATCGCTTCCCCCAAGCACTGGTCTTGCGAGTGCCTCTGTGAGCAGTCAGAGAAAAGAAGGGGACTCAGACCCAGGCAGTTGTGTTGTTCTCACTCCAAAGCATGCTGGAAAAAGCCATGCAGTGTCCTACACGCCTTCCATCAGGAATCCACACGGATGAGCAATGACCCAGGAGCCATCTTGGTGCCTGCCACTGCCTAAGGGGTGCTGAGTAGCTTGTGTCAATGCCCCACAATGGTGTCCTCCCTATGCTGCATGTGGGTCACTCTCACTGGGGCAGCACCCTTCTCTTCCCACGCTCAACCCAATGTCCTCAGAGAAGCATGTGAGGTCCTACATCACTAACACAGGCAAGGAAATGGGCTGGTCTTTTCTAGATACCTGCTAGGAGACTGAGGACCGGCATCCATGTGACCCAGACAGGATCAGAGAGGTAAGGATGGGCCATATCCTGCCCTCTCACCTGGCAGGCACCAGGAGGGTTGGTGTGGGGCTGCCAGCCAGTGGGACTGAAATCCCAGGAACATCCCAGGCTTCCAAGAGCAAACTGCTGGGACAAGACATGCAGCACAAAGGGTCCCCTTGTGTCTATTTTGGACATTTTATAGGTGGTGGAGGTGTGACGCTGGCGTTTCACCCAGCAGTATGGAAAAGGGCAGGGCCAGGAGCTGTAAGTGACCTAATCCCACAGACCTGGCATGGGCTGCCCAGCTCTGAAATGTCACCGTGAATCCACCCTCGGCAGCCAAGGAGTCACTTTTTCCTTGCTGGGGCTGCCGATAAAAACAGCCTGGGGAAAGCATACTGATGGCCAGCTCCAGCACTGGCTGCTCTCTGTGGGAGCTACGACTGGGAGGCAGAACACCTTGGAGGCCAAGGTGGAGACGAGACACCAGCTCCTGAAGCAAAAGTCCCCAAAGAGAGATTTGGGTCATCTGACTTTATGGGTAAGGGTTGCGTCTGGCCATCGGTCACCTCTGAGTCTGCTCTGTCCATGGTCCTCAGCTGTCTTAATCTACTGGCCAACCTCAGCCACGTTGGCCAACAAGGAGGAGAAGTGACCAAGACTTCCAGTTCCCGCAGGTCTTTTGCTCTTCCAAAGACATCTGAGATGCTTCAGAGAAGAGAACAAGAGTCTTTCCCTGATGGTCTGAGGTCTCAGCCTATGCTCTCACCTAAAGTCAACTCCCAGACATGATTCATCTGCAAACCAGGTATCCGTGGTTCTGCTGTCCAAAGAACTGACTGCGCTCCTAGAGCTGATGTGGGTCATTTCTTTGTAGAAGACTATAGCCAAGGGGAAATGGCTTTCTTTGAGCTCTTTAATGGGGCTGTGCTAGAAGCAATAATCTGAGTTTTAAAATGCAAACTTCACGTACAACACCTCTGTTTAACTGCAGTGGTTCCTCTTCTGTGGACTTCTCATAGGAGCCATCTGCAAGGAAAAAACATTGTGCTGTGAAATGTGGCAGGGATGGATGGTGATTTGCCCTCTGGGGTCCAGCTGACTAAAAGCAGCTCTCTTCAGGGTGCTGGCCCACCTGTGAGGTCTGGAGAGAGAATAGCTTCGAATATGCAATTCACATAACCCAAAGCAAATGGGAGCCATACCCCAAAAACCCTTTTATCCCCACTATCAACAACAGTTCAGCTCCAGGAAAGACATGGCCTTGTAGACTTCTGAAGTTAGGTGGCATGAAAACACCACAGAGGTAGAGTACGAGGTGATGGGGATGATATGGCATTAAAAAGAATTCCAAAGACATTCCTCACTGAGTCAATGACAGGCCCCAGCTGCACCAAAGAAAACTAGGAGAGAGGAACACAAATTGCAGAAGGGGACAGTTTGGAGGAGGCACCTGGAGGAGGTCATTCTGTGTCCATGGCCAGGAGACCACCACAGCCTTCCAGCTTCATCAATATGTCTTGTATTAAAGAGTCATTTTATGCTGTGACTTCATTGTCAGCAGGTGTGAACCTGCCTATTCAGTCTTGAGTCTGTCTCATTTGGAGACGTGGAGTTTGATTTTCTCCCCACTCTCCCAGGCGTGAGTCAGGGGAAACAGCAGCAAGTTCAGGAGTTTTCTCCCCCATGGAGAGCTGTGGGAGTGAAACTCAGCCATGCTGTACTGGGGTGGAAAGCGGGGGGGGTTCCCTGACTGTCCTGGAAACTTCCCTGGAGCAACAGTACCACGCACCATCTTTACATGGTCCATACAACCATCTCCATCCTGGTGGGTGAGTGGTCTGGAGGACTTTGGCCTGCACGCGGGTCACATCTCTTGCACAATGTACAGTGGCAGGGCAAAGAGCTCAGCCCTAGCGAGTGTATGGGCTGCAGGGAGGCAGGACACAACTAAGTGTGAGAGGGAAAGCATGCAAGAAAAAAACTGAGCCCTCATCTTTTTTTTCCTGGTGCAACCAAGACATAGCAAGTGGCCTGATTTACAGCACAGGCTTCCAAAATCCTGCTAAAGTGGCTTGAAATGGCTCCTGCCAGCTGGTGGCAACCAGCTGGAGTCTCCCAGCCCTCGCTCAGGAGCAGGTCCTGGGCCCCTCATTACCTTTGCAGACCTGGCAGCAGGAATCTGGCACAGTGAGGGGAGAGGAGCACAACAGCTCCGGGCAGGTCACCAAGCCGCAGTAAATCTGGCCTTCCTAGGAGGGCAGAAGACAAAAAAAGCATTGTCAGCATTACCAAGGTCCGGACAGAGCTGTATGTCCTCCATGTTGGAGTGCCAGCACTTCAAATTGCAGATCTAGCATAAATCATAAGCGCCCCAATAGTCCATCCTCAAATATCACCATGTAGCAACTGATAAAAGCTGAAAATCTGCCCCTGCCGCACTCTCCACCCTGTGGGGTATAGCATGGTGGATGGTGTCCTCTCCTGGCATGGCCGGTCCACCAATTGCTGGTCCACATGCTCATGAGTAGAGTGGTCTTCCCCAAAAAGAGGGAGGCAGTGCCTTTCTCTCAGGCATTGTTAGTGCTACCAGATCTGAAATAGCCACCACACACACCTGTAAACTCTGCATAACACCCACCAACCCGAAGTGGCACAAGAACCTTTTCTCTGACATCTCCCAGGACAAGGACCTGGAGGAGACAGGTGGAAAGGGGAAGTGTGATGCATCCACGCCACAGCTCTGCCCTCCCTGTGTGTTGGGTTATTTGACAACACCAGAGCCAAGCACACAAAGACACTGGGTCAAGAGCTGTGGATGGACATTCAGGTGTAGACCTTCTTCCACCAGCTTGGTAGTTAGTTTGGAAAACATAATAGCTGTAGTGATTCAAGCAGAAAACCACAGGCCAAGGCCAGTCTTGACCTTAGTGCATCCCAGTCCCACTTCAGTCAATAGATTTACATCTGTTTGCTGCAGGCCTAAGTTTTTGCTGCTTTGCAGAAAGGTAAAAAAGGATATTCAGCAGCCCAGCAGCAGCCAGACCTCAACAGCAAGGTCCTCTTCTCCATGCAGCAATTTTTCTTTGGGGTATCCCCAGGCTCTCAGACAACCGAAACCAAGAGGTTAACCAAGGATTTCCTTAGAAAACCAAACCACAGCAGCTTCTTCTACCATCAGGAAGCGAAGCTGCTGTGCAGGGGACATGAAGAGGAAGAAGAAAGTTTGGTAAATGAGAGGATCTGGCGGAGAGCGCAGCAAACCAAACCCTGCTCTCCACTTCAGGGACCTCCATGGGGACCAGACCTGCAGGGAGCAGAGTTTGACCATGGAGCCTCTTCCTTCTTTCTCCTTCTGACCGGCATCTCACGGCAAAGACCTGCCTCAGGCGGGAAAGAGCAAATGTCATAAAAAGCAGGATTTATCCCAGAGGCTCTGGTCTCAGGGCGGTTCTCAAAGAGGTTTAGACCAGCTGTTCACGCAGCTGTTCTAGCAGCTGACAACATCAGACACAGCCCGGCGAGACCCTGCCGCTGCAAGGCTCCACAGCCATCCTTTTATTTTCCCCTTTGTATCCAAGGCATTATCCTGCTGAATAAACAGAGCCTGAGTGAAAGCCAGTGCCTCTGAGAGGGACACATAGGTCTGCAGGCTCCTAGGGATGGTGGCAGATGGGGTGGGAAAGCAGAGCCAGGTGGGCACGTACAGACGTGTTCGAGGGTTCATTCCTTGCGTTTGTCCCCAGCCTGGTGGGCTGGCATCCAGCTGGGGTCCATGAGAGAGGAACCAGCCTCAAAAGCTGTATATAATTTCTATGCCTAAGATATTCCTCTTGCCACCTAGCTCCAAGACACTTAGCTCCAAGGGGTGCACAAGCACCAAAGGTTCAGACCAGCTATCCTGGTATCACAGATACTTTACTATCAAGCATCAGCTGATGGTAACCGCCGAGTGTGTGCTCTTGGCATGAGAGAGGGAGGTGGTTTGGGCTCTCTCACTCCATTTTCTTTGCTGGCCAAGCTTAGTCCAATTATTTGCTGCAAGCAAAGCACAGACCAGTGGAGCCTGGTCCCATCCAAGGGCTCTGTATGATGAGCAGTGAAAGCCAAGACTGCAACCCTCTTTTTTATGGCAGAGGCTGTAGCCTCTGCAAGCAGTTCCCCACAGTGTCCAAGTCCAGCGTCAGCACTTTCTATCCCCCTTCTTTGCTCCCTCTCGAGGAGGAGGAGCTGCTCCATTTATCTCCCAACACTCAGCTCCTGGCACACACGGCCCCACGCTCCACACACCTTCCCCATTGCTGCTGGCCAGGCTGCCTTGCGCCTCCTGAGCGAAGCATCAGGACTCAGTTTTCAACAGGTTTTTGCAGGATCCCAGCCTGTGGGAGAGAGCTAGGCAGAGCGGAGCCAAGCCCTGTCTCAGGACATTGCTGGAGGCTCACAGAGAAGGATCATCCCCCTGGTGCTGGCAATGGGTCATGGATGGGCAATCCATCATGGGGACGCACACTGAGGACCACACAGCATCCTGGCCACCGTCACAGCCCTCAGGTAAGGCAATAAGGACCATCAAGAAAGATGGGTTCTGCAAAGGTCATTGCAACTCAGCGTGAAAGGCAGATGCTTCCTGCAAATGCTTTTTGTAGACAGCCTGCAAAGCATATGCACAGCTCTTCTCCAGGGCACAGCTCTGCACACAATGGCCCAGAAGGCTGGTGAACGCACTGCAGGAGTTTCCAGATGAGACCAGCTCCTGGTGCTCAAGCACATCTCAGCCCTGGGTTCAGCTTTCACTTAAATCCAAGCAAGGGGGATGAAGATCACCAGGTGCCTGTCCATTGCTATCTCTGACTGCCAGGCTCCACTGCCCCTGACTCTCTGCTGTCATCTCCTGGCTCTGTCAGGGGGAGAGCTCCAGCCATACAGGGCAGGAGCTGGCTGCTGGAGGCACCACAAGACCCAGGCACCCAGCAGCAGGTGGAAGCTACCAAATCTTTTCTGGAGCTCAGCTCAATCTCCCCAGCTCAACACCGGGCTCGACATCACAAGAACTTCAAAAGCCCAAGAGCTGGCACCTCATGTCCATGTTGCCTTGCAGGCACGCTGAGCTCCCCCAAGTTTCCCTGGCTACAAACCCCATCTGCTTTGGAGCAAGCACATATGCGGAAAGGCTTCCAGTTGTCCTTTCTGACAGCCATCTGCCATACGATGCCCCAGTGGGGCAGTGGAATAGCTGGATGCTGTGGGGACAGCCCCAGAGCGCCGGTCCTCACAGCAGGCAAATGCACCCATTGGTGTGCTCAATGGGGACAGGGCTGTCCCCCTTCCCACCCCAAGGAGAACCAGCAGAGTCCACCAATAACTGGCCCATGGGATCTCCAGTGAATAATCCACCCTTGGAGCAGCTTGTTTGTGCTGTTCCCACTGGGGAGTGCTTTGTGCTCTGACCTCAGGGCCCAGCGGACATCTGCAGCACACCCTACTCTGGGTTGAGGCCAGACAACGCACTCAGGCAGAGGGGAAGCACCCAGCTTTGCGGGGGTCCTTAGTCACTGGGCAGAGAGGACCCAGCACCATTTCAGAGGAAGCTCAAAGGAAGCTCAGTCTCCTGCACTGATAACCCGATGCTGGCAATAAACCGTCCCACCATGGGCTGGTGCCACCCAATGGTCCTCATGAGGTTTTTGACCTGGTGGGACACTGTTGGAATGCAGGAGCAAACCCCGAGCCCTCCCTGCCTCCCATGGGCTCACAGGTAGCTTACAGAGCAGCTGCACTGCACACACTGGTTTGGCTGGCGGCTGGGAAAGAGCTCACTGGTGGTAAACATCTCGCCTTGCTGGTACGTCGTCCCGTTGTACTGGCAGGACTTGATGGGTGCCCGGAGGCCAGAAGGGGAATGTGGCTCTGGAAAAGAAGATGAGAAAGCAGCAGGGTGAGAGACAGCCCCTACCCAGCTCCCATGTAGCATGGATGCTCGGCATATTCTCCATCAGCCCAACCTGAAATGACGAGGAGCCCTTTACACACCACAACTATCATGAAGAAGTAGCCGGGGCATTGCATGTCCCATGGGGATTTATATGCTCAAAAGCTTTTGGAGAATGGGGCTACCCTGACCGCGCTCAGCTTAGCACAGAGGTAAAACCTGGAAGTCTGACCTCCCGGGGTCTTATCCACTGCCATGCCAGAGTGGTGGCAAAGCTAGTCAAAAACCACCAGCAATTTGGGAAATTAGAAAAAAAAAATAGAAAAAAGACCCCTATTTTTAATTTTTAGCTAATTACCCATGGGAGAAGCCCTTTTGATTTGACTCCAGCTGATGTTGGAGGTCATCGCATCCAGGGGAGGGGAAAATCCAATTTTCTTAAAAATCTACAATTTTTTTTTCCCTGTATCCAACACATTTTGCTGGCAAATGATCTGAATAAAGTGCCGGCTTCTGGTTTGTCACTGAACTGTGAACTGACATTTTGTCCCTAGAAGGCTCTCGGGATGAGGGGGAGTTGGAGAAAGTGTTCTGGTAGAAAGCCCTTGTCCATCAAAGTGACATTTTGTGGGAGGAAAGAGCAACATGGGCAGTCCGCGCTGCCATTGCTGCCGTGACCCCATGAGCAGGGCCAGACCCAGCATCACTGCACTGCCCAAGGCGTGAGCATTCAAGTGACTGCAGGTGAGGTACACCCTGTAGGACCACGGCCACCTTGTCACCCACTCCTCGGGGGATGTCCACCTACCGAGACAACGCGGGCAGCACTGCTGGGGGTCTGTGACAGGGCTGGCGCACTGCAGAGCCGGGCACTGGATCCGGTAGCACCTGATGTTGGCGTTCTGGGGAGAGAAAGATGGTTCGGTCAGCTACGTGTTCACCCCTGCACGAGGAAGAAGATGTTGGATGATGGCCCCATTATCACAACAGATTGTGCTGACGTAGCTCACCCAGCCAAGGATGTCTCCATCCCTGGCTCAGACCCTGCTGCCAGCCAGCTCATGGTCTCATCTCTCATCATCAAAGATCACTCGTGGTCCCGCAGTAGCCCTGAGCCACCTCCACCCACAGCCCACCAAGGCTACTGAGACAGCTCCCTCAGAAGGTCAACCCAATACCCCCAGGGGGATGTGGGGCTTTTTCAAAAGGAAAGAGATTAATCCAATGCCCCTATGGGACCGGAAAGGGCTTCTCTGGTCAAATTAGACACCAGAACCAATCTGCTTAAAAGCTGCCAAAGCGATGCCTCAATGCAGCAGCAACCCCACCACCTCCCGCGGCACCTCATGGGGGACGTGCCTCAGAGCAGCTGCAGCGGATGCAGTACATCAGCCCCTGTGGCTCCAGGTAGGGATGCCAGCTCTCGCCTGGGCTGTACTTCTTGCCATTGAAGTCGCAGAACATATCCGGCCCTGAAAGTCAACCAGGAGAAGCTACATGAGAGAAAGGGACGGTCCTTGGGAGAGCTCTCCTCCCTCCGTGATGAGAAGAGCAAGGACAACTCAGTGCTTTCATGCTGTCCCCCGTGAGCAGCTGATGGCCACATCCCATCCACCAAACCCCAGACTGAATACATTTGCCAAAAGCTGTTTCTTTGCCATGATTTGTTTTTTTTTAGCCTGGGACCATCTGACTAACTGGCAACTCCTCTGTGCAAGCTGGACTCCCTTTGCAAGCAAGGAACAGAATGGGTGTTTTTAAGGCATAAATTAGAGTTGTGTATCTAAAATAGGTCAGTAGAAATGCTTGTTTGAAGACAAACAGGTGATTTCAGGGTGATGCTATGGGACTGAATTTTCCCCAGAAGGGCTGGGGGGGGAGGGCGGGCAGGGCAGGAGAGCCTGAATTTAGGAGACATTTTCACTGTTACCCAAAAAAAAGAAGAAGAAAAAAAGACATTTTGGGGTAGAAACACATTCTGAAGGAAAACCTTTTGCTCCCCCTAAGAGCTTCAGCTCATTCTGTCAAGGATCCCTGGACAAGCACTATCAGCACATGGGCAGCCAAGCGTCAGCCCTAAGGAGCAGGACCATGCTGGCTTGCCCCATCCCACGAGGCTCAGTCCCTTGGCTTTACCGGGCTTGACGCAGCACTGGTCTGGCTGTAGTGGGTTGAACATGCTCTTCGTTTATGGGGCTGTCCATGGCGACAGCAAGCCTACCTTGTCCACTTTTTGCCCCAAAACACGCAAACCCATGTATTTTTCTATTCCTCCCTGATCCTATCATCCTGAGAAGCCAGCTGTGCTCCTGAATATGTCTGTCCCAGAAATGATCCAGCCCTGCCTACACTGGGATGGGTTTAACCTTGCCGTGGCACAGGGAAAGAGATGAGATGGTGCTCAGCATGACTAGTGAAGGAGATCCTCTTTGGAGATCCACCCTCTCCACGGATTATAGCAGGTCCCTATCAATCCCCTTCACCTCCAAGCCCTCGGTTACACACCAACCCTTTGGCAGGGCAAGGCCAGCCTGCAGCAGGACCTGTGGGACAAACCGTGGCCATAATCACCACCAAAACCCACAGGGCTTTGGCCAGAAACCCCAATTCAGTCATTCTTAACATTCACATCAAAAAGCATCGCCTGGTCCTGCAGAACCAAGCTCTGACCCTGGTCAGACCTGCAGGAACCTGGACCCTGTAACTGGCCGCCGCAACCCGTTGGCTGCTGCCACTCTCCCATGGCGTGTCTCCAAGCCCCAACCAGCTGGAGGGACATGCCAGGGCTTAAGCTCTTTCGTGAATAAGCACACACCTGCCCATGTGTGTTATTAGTGGTTTCAGTGCTTACAGCCCCACTGAAAACTGAAGGTGACTTACAAGGTTATTTCACTGAGGGGATTTGAGGTAGTTTGGGCGATTATGTTGCTCGAAGGCAGCAGAGACATTTATGCTCCCTGAAGCATTTATGGGTCTTTTAAAACCTTGCAGCACCCTGGGGATGCTGGGAGAGGGGAGAGAGCTGTTTTCCGAGGCATGGTGCTCAGCTCCCGCCGCCCACCACGTGAAGTCAGGCAAGCTAGTGGGTGCTGACCCCGCTACGCTGCTGGAAGGGCTCCTCGATGAATAGCAGAGGGTCCCCAAAACAAGCTCGGTGGCGTTCACCACGCCAGTGATGCTAAAAGCCATCCCATGTTCCACTCTATCACTTGGGGCAAAGCAGTGCTTCAGAGAGCCCAGCCAGCATTGTCCCACCTTGCCAAAGCTGGAGATGCCACCTGCTTAATGTGTTTCTCCCACCAACCAGGCAAAACTCATATGAATATGCCGTGGTGAGCTGCCGTCCCTCCTCCAGCTTTTGACCATCCTCAGGATGAACTTAAGCAATGCTCTGCCACAGCCGGACCCTGTGGCCATCAGGAAAGGCAGCCCTATGGATCTATGATGATCCTTATGGGTCCCTTCCAACTCAAGTCCTCTGGGTCTGCCAGAAGCCCTGAGCTCCTCATTCAGTTAATGGCTTCAAGCACATGATTCTCCAAGTTGTACCTTCAAAGGAGGTGGCCACCAGCTGTCCAGACCGCCTAGGCCAAGCACAGCAGTGTGGGGCCAGTGTTGCATCTGCAGAGGTGGAGATTTGCCATAATTTTGGGGTGGATGCTGTCAGAGGGACAGGCAGGAGGCTTTTCCCTACTCAAGTCTTTACACCATCCCCATAGCTTGCTCCAAACCTCTAACAAGTCAGCAAAGCCATATTCCTGGCCATGCACGACATGAGCTTACAGCAAACCACACAAGAATGGGAAGCGCATAGCTGGAAACTGCAGAAACCCAGGAGAGAAAAAAAGAAAGAAAAAAAAAAAAAAAATCATCACTTTGCAAAAGGGTGAGAAAATGACTTCATTTTTCCCTGCTTGCAGCATCTTCATGAATTACGCTGAGGGTGAAGAAATCAAGTTGCCTTCATGTGACACGGCCCCGCTCAGCTTGCGGGCTCCCATGCCAGTTGGCTGCTTTGTTCAAACATTTAATCACAAGCGGAGCCCTGGTTTGGGTCCAGCCCTCGAAAGCAGCCTGATTCATGTCTGCAAAGGGCCTGCTGGTAAAATTAAAGCCGACTGGCAGCACTGGGCAGCAGCAGACACTTGTCCGCATCTCAGTAGCACTATGCCGCGTATTTGGCAAGAGGCACCAGCATGTTTGGTTAAAAGCAAGCTGGGGATGGATGGAAGGAGGAGGCTTAAAAGCTGGAGGCTCTGGATCATTTTTTCCCATGCCAGGCTAATAATTTCATTTTCAGAGGTCAAACTTTGGATATCTTCCCAATTCACTCGGAGTGAAAAGCCATTTGTGGCAGTAAATTGCTCCCGTGCCGTTCAGTCTCCTTATTTATTGCGTCTTCGGCAACAGCACGCTCACAAAAGTCACGTTGTTTTACTTCTCGTTTTCCAGAGAGGGCTCCTGAGCTGTGGAGCGTTTTCAAGGCTGCAGTACCAAAAGTCCAGATGAAGCCATCACCCTGTTTTCCCTCCTGAGGACCACGCCATCCCTGGGCAGGAGAAGACAGCAGGCCAGCCTAGTCCACACCGCCTTGGAGACACAACCAGAGCCTGCTGATTGCAGGCCAGAGGCTCCACACTTGGAGGTGGCCCTATGGGACCTGGCAGCAGGAGCAGAGGTGGGAAGGGGCAAACACTGCCCATTGCAAACACCTCCAAGAAGAGGTCCCACCAATTAAGTTTCTTCCAAAATACAAGAAGCTCCTGATTCCAGACTCTGCTTTTCAGATTACCATTATGGGTTGTATGAACGTGAAAAACCAACTGAAAGCCATGGAAATGGTTCCTCTGCCACCCAGCAACCAAGTTCTGTGGCCTCATTCCCAGAGGGAGGGTGGGAGATGCTGCGGAGAGCGACTCCTCCACGCAGGAGCTGCTCTGCCTTGCCCACCCCAAAGGGCTCTGCTGGGGACATTGTGGAGGAGAAAGGTTTCTCCCTGCCTCCCCTTCCAACAGCCGTCTTCTGCCGTGGCTCCAGTGTTTTCTTGGGTGAGGACCACCTGGTTACAACCAAATCACCGAATACCCGAGGCCAGGGTCTGGGGCCAGTGGCCTGGCCCAGCTCATGTCCGTACCCACCTGCTGGAACCACCCTGGCCCAGCTGTCCCCAGCATTTGGCAAAGCCCCAGTTGGAACCAGTCAACACCATGCTGGGGAGTATACCCACAGCAAGATTCTGGACACCCCCAGTCAGTGCTCAAGGCTGTGCCCAGGCCCTGGTTTACTTTGCTTATCATTAATTGTCACTAATTATCATTAATTGCACCCTGGACAGCAAGAAGGGTATGTGATATGAAATGGAAAGTACGAGGGGGAGGATGAGGCAAGGGAGCATTGTTACAAAGAAAAGGGTCATCTCTGGCCATGGCAGGGACAAGAAGAAGCAATCAGCTTGGGGCAAAGCCTGGAAGATTTAGGACAGGTATTGCGGGAAGCTTTCCGGCTACCAGGAGCTTTAAACCCCAGAAAAGACTATTGCAGAGGCTCTGAGACACTCTATGAACCCCCTGGAGTCGCATCTTCATGAGATCGTCTGGAGTCATCAATCCAGGGTGACAAACTGAGCAGCATGGAGAAATCCCTCCTGCACTGCCTTTGGTGACTGCTGACATCTCTCTCACACTATGAGAATGGCTCTGACACCTCTTTGGGATGTATCTCAACAGCTTCATACACCAGACACCAATGAGATGCTGCTCTGCAGCAGAGACCTGCTCTAGATCCAGTGAGAGACCATGAACCGAGGAGAGATGGGCAAGACCCCACAGCCTCCTTGTCGAACCATCAAACTGGCCAATGTTGGTCAGACCACCCCCAGACATCTCCTGACCTCAGACACAGACAAGTCCCCTCGGGCCAGCATGCCCTTGAGACCTGTCCCTTGAAGCTCTCCCACCCGCTGGCACAGCCTGTTTGAGCCAGTTCCTTGCACCCCTCCAGGGCTGCAGCAGGCTGTGAGGACAAGGGCCTTCCCATGGGTTTCCCAACATGGTGTGACTTGTCTCACTCCCTGCCTGGGCACTTTGACCATGGCTGAACCAGGGGCCAAAACAGGTCAGCTGTTCTCCTGCACTGATCCTGAGCATGGCAGCAGGAACCACAGCGAGCTATTAAACTTGCAAGCGTGATGGCTACCGAAATACTGTGTTCTGCTGCCAAATCCTCCTTTAGCTCAGGCTCAGCCATGCTCACTTCACCTCTCTCTGGATATAGGGACTGATGCTCAAGAAAGTCAAGCCACATACACATGCACATGCAAGACCCTGCCCCTACATCCCCTGTTCCCACATCAGGGTTTCCCAGACCTGAGCAGAGCATCCTGATGGGTCATGGGAGGTTTAAAGCTGCTTTTACATCACTGCTCCATCAGCCCGGGAAACGGTTCCCGTTCACACACCCATTACTCAGACGTGGGATCCCCGTGCATCAATCCTGATTCATGCTGGAGCAACTCTACGCTACAGGACACTGAGGAGTCCCCAGAGGCAAGTCCCTGCTGCAGGTAAAGCCTTGACTTGTGGCTAGAGAGGGGCTAATGCACCCGCGAGACCCCAAAGAGTGGAAAGCCCCATGCCTCAGTTTCCCTAGCAGGGACTTTCACTCCAGGTACCAAACTGGCTCCAACAAGGGTGCTACCGAAATGTTCTGCAGGTCTCAACCCACTTCTCCATTTCATCCCATGGTGTGGGGGATTTCCTCCATCTCTGCATCCCCCCCGTAGATCTCCCCCGAGCAGGGCACGTCTGAGCCGGGCTCCCAGCCCCGACAGCTTTTTCAGAGGTCGCGCACCTGCCAGCTAGCGTCGCGCCGGGCGTGCGGGGGTGTGTTTATGCAAACCAGTTTGTGAGTTTTAAGAGCGGTCATAAATAAAGTGTAAAAAGCACTGTCTGGTACAGAAAGTCCAGGCGTTCCTATGACAGCCCAGTATTTATGAAGGGCTTAAAATGCAACTTAGCTGTGAAGGGACTGGTTAAAACACACCGGGCCCTTGACATGCAGCATCTTAACGACTCCGCTCACGTCCAGATCACTTCCCACGCACTCGCCTCGCTCAGTCCTGGGCTGGGAATTTCTTCTCGGGACTTTGGGAACCTGGAAAACTCCACAGGTCTGCAAAACCAGCCTCACGAAGCATCGCCAAACTCCCCAGGGTGGAGGAGCAGAGTGAAGTCCCCGTGGGCTCTGCGAGCAGCAGACGGGGCCTGTTTCCCTCCGCTCCTTCCCAAAGGGATGCTTGGATGTCTAAAGCGGGGCGCGCAGCCTTCGCCTCTCCCTTACTGTGGCTACCAGGATTTGCTTTTCATCCCAGTCCTTCCCATCTTGGACCGCTCAGTCCCTCGTCACGCTGGATCCGAACTCATAGGACAGATGGATCCCACGAACACCCTTTTCTCCACGTTAAAAAGAAATTAAATGGCAACTTCCAAGCTCCTGGGGAAAACCACTGCCCCGTGCTCTCCAGAGATGCTGGTGTTTAAATGCCTCCAGCCAAAACATCATTGCATTCAACTATTGCCACTGAATTACGCATAGCGGACGGGCTGCAGCACATTCGGCCCAGTAACCTGTGCCTCTGATATTTTTTCAGCTGAGAGTGTAAATCCCCTAAAATAGCCTGTTTCTGTGGGCAAATTCTTCTTTTCTGACTTGCCTTTAAGTCCGAGTGTTTCTGCTTCTCACCTATTTTTAGCCACGACACTAGGTCTCTTGGCTGATGAGCCTGCTCGTAACTAATTTATTCCTATCTTCATTCTCCCTGAGCACTCAGCCCTGAGAAAAACGTGAAGCAGTGAGCTGCAGAGGTGGATGATGGAGAAAAGTCCACAATTTGATGAGGACCCTGTCACTAAGACCCCCCTGCCCTCGGCCATGGGGCACCTGGAGCCCCAGCCAAGCCCCTGCACCACACCATGAGATGCACCCAGCAGCAGAGCTAAAGCGATGCGGAACTGGGGGCAATCCCAGACCTTCCTGCTCCAATCCTACCTCTGTCCCGCACTTCCCAGCCTTTTATCACCATTATAAATCCCAGAAATAAACCCCAGCGCTTCCTCCCAAAACAGACAAACCCCTACTGTCTCCATTCATCCTGATTTGTGCCCAATTTAGGGGCTCTGCTACCATCAGCCTGAAGAGCAAACACCTCACCTAGCATCTGTTGCACCTTCTGGAGATGTCTCCATCCTCCTCCCGGGTACCACGGTTAACCCCTGGCAGAGGCAGGGATTCAGACACACATCCCTCGTGCAAGAAATGGATGCTGTGGTCTGAGCTCGGTGGCTTTCAATGAGCCCAGGGAAGGGAAAGGAGCCAAACTCACCCGGATTTTGCTCTCCAGGGCTCTGCACAGCCCCATCCACCCGCCTGCCCTTCCCCCCCAGCACACCCCACCGCCGGGACAAGCAATCCAGCGCTCACATTTTGGGTCGGCGCTCCAGGAGGATGATTATTTGCCGAGTGCCTAGCGCACTGCTGGCAGCAGGCAAGTCATAAATCACACTAATGCAGCCACCGACAGACTCTACTGGGATTTTGGGAGATTAAAGGGGAGAATAAACGTAGGGACGCAATGGGTCCTGCTCTGCTCAGCGCTCGGGTGGCTTTGCAATGCTGTAGGGGTGCCCAGAACCCGTTGGTGGGGTCCCAGTGCCTTGCCCAAGCCAAACCCACCTCCTGGCCCCAGTTAACACCTCCAGCACCCTCCAAGCTGCTAAACAGCCCTGGCCAAGTCCTTCAAGCCTTTTTGTACAAGGAAGTGCTGGACCTCCCTTCCCCATCCCAAATCTTATCTGCCCTAGTCGGCCAGCTGGGAGCAGGAGCAAGGAGAGAACAAGGGATGGAGATGGAGATGGACAAGGGATGGACATGGAGGTGGACAAGGGATGGACATGGCCAAGGGATGGACATAGAGAAAAGCCCCCAGCTTTGGTTTGGGGGGGTCATTTTCCCAAATTGCCCACGTCCCCATCCACCCTCGCAGGGGAGGTGCACCCAGGTGGGGTGGGATCTGCGCAGGGGACGGGCTGTAATTCAACCTCCTGCCCTACATGGTTTCTAGACTGTGGGAGGGGGGTCCCAGACCTTCAGCATGTCCCCGCCAGCCCACGAAACCCCACAGCCCCCTCTCCAGCACGCAGCAGTGTGCTCGGCGCTGTACGTCCCCACAAAGCAGCTGGGGACAGCAGTGGGTGGAGGGGGACACAGCTCCTGTCCCTAGCAGTGCAAGATAAGGGACTGGGCTTGCTGCATGGCCTGGGACATCCTGGCCATGGAGGACCGTCACCTGCCATGGCGAGGAGCCTTCCCGTGTCCCTAGCCATGCCCGCAAAGCCCCCCCATAACCTCCTGGGGACCCAGGCGATGGGGAAACTGAGGCACGGAGGGACCCAGAGCAGCTGGGAGGGGAGCGGGGGGGACTTACGAGCCCGGGCTCGGCTCTCGGAGGCGAAGAGGAGCAGCAGGCAGCGGAGGAGGAAGGCACGGAGGGGACCCGCCCCGGGAAGCATCGCAGCCCGGCGATCGGCGCCCGGGGGCTTCGGTCCCGGTGTCCGGGGGTGCCGCTGCCCGATGTCCCGCTGCTGGTCCCGGTGCGGTGCCCGGTGATGTCTCGGTCCCGGTGCCGGGGGGGCTTCGCTCTCGCTGCCGGTGCCCGGCGGTGCCGCGGTCTCGATCCCGGTGTCGGATGCCTCGGGGACACTGTGGGCACCCAGGGGTGCCGCGGTGCCGGTGCGATGCCCGGGGATGCCGCGGTGCCGGTTCCCGGGGGTGCCGGTGCCCGGGGATGCCGGTGTCGGGGGGTGCCGGTGTCCGGGATGCCGCGGTGCCGGTGCGATGCCCCGGGGGTGCCGCGGTGCCGGTTCCCGGGGGTGCCGGTGCCCGGGGATGCCGGTGCCCCGGGGGTGCCGGTGCCCGGGGTGCCGCGGTGCCGGTTCCCGGGGGTGCCGGTGCCTGGGGGTGCCGCGGTGCCGGTTCCCGGGGGTGCCGGTGCCCGGCGGGGCTCGTCTCGCTCCGATCAAAGGCGCCTCCTTTAGGGAGAGCCGAGGAGTTTGTTTGTTGGTATTAAAGGCGGAGATGCGGGGGGGGGGGGGGTGATCCGCAGGGTGGGTTTTTTTTTTAATTATTATTATTTTCCCACTTTTTTTGGGTGTTTTAAGAAATTCCTCGGTGGCAGGAGGGCGGAGGGAGGGCGGGCGGGGAGGGGGTGCGGGAGCCACAGGTTTAACCCCTGCCTCCCTGCAGCCTGGCCGGGGCTCCGCGGGGCGGCTCGGGGGCACAGCCCGGGGCGGGGGGGGGGGGGCTGGACCCCATCCTGGGGTGCTACGAGCCGGGAGGTGCCACTGAAGGGATATATCACCGCCCCACACAAGGCCCGGCTGCACCTCTTCTCCCTCTTAAACCCCACCTGGCTCTGAGATGCTTGAGACCCCCCCGGGAGAGTTTTAAACCCCCACGCTGGGGCTGAGCCCACGCAGATGCATCTACCCCATGGGGGGGTCGAAGACGGCCCCGGCACAGCCCCGAGCCCAGGCCACCCCGAGCATCCCATGCTCCGAGTGGGGCAAAGCAGAAATCCAGGCTGCAGCCTCCCCTCCCAAGGTTCTGCTCCATCACCAAGGTCCCCCAGTGCCCTGACTCCCTTCCCAGTAAATCCCAGTTTCCTCCCCAGTGCCATGGATGGGCTTCTTCCTTCCCGGGACAGTGGGGTGCAGCTATCCCCCCCGTACCCACAGCGCGCAAGGGCAGAGGTTTCAGTGAGACAAAGCGGTCGAGCTCGCTCTCCCCGCCAGCTGCTTTACATTCCTCCAGCTGCATAAAGCCATCTTAAATGACCAGCGTAGCCCCTGCCTGCAGGAACCCCCCCCCCCCCCCCAGCCCCCAGCCATGATCCCAAATCCTCCTCCGGACATCCCAGCAGAGCAGAGAGCAGCGCTCGCACCTTGGCTGCCCTTCGTCTCTGCAGCATGGAGCTGCTGGGCATGAAACGCCATCAGTCAGAAAGCCACCGGTCACGCAGTCACCCCTGGAGAAGCCACCTCGCTTCCAGACACGTTGCTCCTGTTCCCGCTGCTTCCCAAATCCTGCATGAAGTGGTCCAGCTCCAGCTGCCAGCCCTGCCCTGCCTGTCTGTGGGCCTCAGCTTTCTGCTCTCCAGGACCCTCGTGGAGAATTTGGGCAGCACTGGATCCTCCCTGAGCAGCCGTATCCGCTCAGCAGTGCTGCTTCCCATGGCAAAAATAACCCAGGGCCACCAGTCCACCATGGAGACGGGTTCCTGCAGCTTCCTTAGACCCCCAAGGCCAGATTTTGTGTGGGTTTCTACCCATTTCTCCTGCTCCACCTTCACAGTTCATACTTCCAGGGGTGCTTAGAGCAAAACACCTTATTAGCACAAGAAATACAGGTTTAATGCAGTGCTGAATACCTTCATGCCCACATCCCCCACCTCGGGCAGGCTTGTATGGAGGTCCCAGACCTTGCATGAGCCCTGCGCTTCTCCTTTGCGAATGGCTTCATCTCTACACCACAGGGTCTCTCTCTTCCCCTCATCTCCTTCAGCTTCCTTGCACCACTGGCTGGAGAGAGACTGTCATCACCTGCCCTTTGGCACCTGGTGACCGGAGATCTCCTCCATCAGCCAAGTTATTTATTTTCCTCCATTAATTCAAGCTCGGGATTGGGCTTTGCAGGGTGTGAGATCTTTGTGCCCAACACTGACCAACTTGAGAGTGGCACCAAGCCCCCAATCCGCCAACAGCTCCAAGGTGGCCCCAAACCCCTAATCCTGGTCACACCAGCCATGTGCCCCATTTGGCTCAGAGAGGAAAGCAGTCAAGGAGAATTTCAGCAGCAAAAACTCATCTTTCCATCCATTTCTTCTCTCCATCTGTCTTTAGTCCTTCCCCAGGAGCCAAAGACATCCCCCTGTACCAAACCATGTCTGCAGGTGCCTGTTCCTGCAGCTGTACAAGGGAAATCACCTTTGTAATAAGAAACCTCTTTTAACAACACCTTAAATCATCAGCTTTGTTATTTTCTCTTTAAGCTGATGAGCACAAGAAGTCAAGATGCATTTCTGCACCCGCATGGGCTGGACGCATCTTTCGGGAAGGAGGTGGCAATCACTGAAGTACGGCTAGCAAATGCAGATGAGTCCTCACCCCACCTTGACTCTCCCATACGGGAATACCTGTGATCCTCAAAGAGCCCAGCCCTGTGCGCAGAGCAGGCGACAGAGCTGGGTCGTCTGCGGGGATTGTCACAGGTCTTCTTGTTTACAAGCTCTATAAATAATTTTACCGCTCAGCTCCCTCCCCTGCGAATTGTGAGCATGATTTTGCTGAAGGACCAAGTCACTACAGGGGAATGTAGGAGCCTAGAGCTGCTCTGCACATCGTCTGGCACCCACCATCTACAGAAAGTACAAGCAGTGCCATTGCTGTTGCATTTCAGGGCTAACTGGAGCAATCCTGATGTGAACACACATCTTCAAGACAAACTACAAAGCTGGTTTTTAGAAAAGGCAGCAACATGCCTTGTGGATTACAGCATCTGATGTGTCAGAGCAACCCAAAGCCCAGGATGGTCCATGCTGCCCAATTCTGCTCTGAGCTATGGGCCGGCACCCCTGCAGCCTCCGTGTAGTTCTGGGATGGCAATGTCCCATACTGTGGTTGGAGGACCTGCATTTTTTCCCCATCTTACTGTCCCCGCTGCGTTATCTGTGCACCGACAGCTCCATGCAGGGCAGATTCACACCGGGCAGGTTCAACTCACCCAATGGTCCCAGCTTCTCATCATCCAATCCCTTGTTTCACCACTCTACTCATTTCCAGCTCCCTGCAATTTTTGCTAGCAATGCCCCTCTATTTCTCCTATGCCTCGATAAAGATTTTAAAGGGGTTTGCGTAAACAGCAAGCTCCTTCCAGCTCCCACCAGGAACAGCCGGTACCTCCTCTCCCAGCTCTTCCCTTGCACAGGGTGGACTTGAAAAGCCCGTTTGTAGCGTAGGTCTGTGGGCAAGTTATGAAAGTGCTTAGAAAAATGGGGACGCAAAGCCCAAGTCAATGAAGTTATTTTGTGTCTCCACTGCAACGGCAACAGCTGAATTCAGGACTGTAGATCCTGGCCCCACATCAGGGCTAAAACTTATGGGAAAGTTCAGCCATGTCCTAAGCGCAGACCCAGGAAATAAAGGCCGGCCTTGTCAGGAGCAAGGTGCTGTGTTACATCTCTGTTGCGTCTCATAAAGAATACATTCACCCTTTGGCAAAAACGAGGCTCTTTATCTTCATCTGCGAAGGAATCTGGCTGACAGTTCGATACTGCCAACATCAATCCATCTGCGATCATGAATCAGGCTCCAAAAACCATGGGATTGGCTTGCAAATAATAAAACTTGGGTCCTTTTTATTTGCCTTCTGGTTCCTGAGCCTTTAGGTCAAACTCACTTCATGTTTTCTGGGCAATCGAGAAGAGGAGACGATTCCTTTTTTTTTTTTTTTCCTCAAATGAAAACTGAGATTCTCCTACAAACTACTGAATAAACAGCATGGGTTCCAATAACATCCCCCGCCACGCAAGCCTCGTGGCAGGATCGTGAGCTGGCCAGACTGCAGGCTGGAGGAGCTGGCTGCACACCATACCTTTCCCTGGAAGTTTGTAGTCCAATATCCCTGACGTTTGATCCGGTGCGCGTCTGTGGGCCAGGAGAAACGCACATGCGAGGGCTGCCAGCTGCAGGCGACGGAGCTGGAAAACTGCAGGACCGTGAAGTGTTGCAAGCCGGACTAAAGAAATCCGGATGCAGGAGTGAGTCCTGTCCCGGGGATGGAGGAGCTGCTGCCTGACTTCACATCAGGCTGCAAAAACATGTGGCCTGATGTGGTTTCTTCTGCCCGGGCACGAAGGCTGCCTATCCTGGGGAACACAGAGGTAAATCCTGATTATCAGTCATCCTGCAGTGAAAACCACAGTCCCCGTTCAAACCCCACAGCCAGACCACCCCAACAACTCTCAGCCAGCTACACAACCCAAGTTGGCACCAACCTCCTTTCATCAAGCAGGGAAATACAGCTCCCATGAGTGGATTCTGCTTATTTTTTTTTAAAACACGGGCTATGGCATGAGACCCTGAGCAAAATCATCACAGCCTTGTGGGAACTGCGGCTGGTGAGAGGGCAGATGTGCTGGCACCCAAATTTGGGGTTGTCCAAAGCAGAGGCGAGATTCCTGTTGTAAATCCATAGTCTTCCTCCATCCCCATTGATGACTAGCGACCATGTCCTTTATTTTTGGCATGCATTCGAGGAGGAGTCAATACATCCCACAACAGCATGCCAGAGATCCAAGCTAGAGTCAGTGGAGATGGAGGTGGAGATGGAGTCCTCCCATCCCAGTGAGATGGACATGAAATGAGATAATGCCTCTCCTCCATACTCCACGGCTAAATCGAGCAAAATCCAAATTTTCTTCATCCAAAACTTCACAAAACTCCCATCCTACACCTGGAGCTTCGTGGGTTTCCTCTCCTTGCCTGGGCATTTCAAAGCTGATTCATGCAATTTCTGCAGAGAGACACAAGATCACGGTACCTCCCCAGCCCCCAGCTCCAGCCCAGCCTCCCAGGAGGGCAAGAGTCGTTATCTTCAAAGACCCCCAGCAGCAGAAGGCATGCCACCAACGCTGGCAGCCCCGCCTGAGCCTTGTTGCAGAGTTCAAACAGCGCTGAGGCACAGCCCCGACTGATCTCCTCCATCTGCTTTCCCACACCACCTTGTTTTGGTGGGCTTTATCCCTCCCTCCCTCCCTCCCGCTGCCCTCCTCAAAGAGGGCTCTTCTCTCTTTTGTCACTTCTACGTTGCACTGCCGTTGTGCTCTCTCTGGAGGAGGATGAGGTCCTGCAAAGTCCTGCTTGGAGAGCATCAGCCACAAGCTGGATACCCTGGAAATGCGTCCTATCAGCCCTTTTCCTATTTGTCTCTCTTTTTGGCCCTTCCAGCAGGCAGCAGCTATGAATTCTCCTCCATAGCCAAGAGTGGCCACCACAGAGAAGTCTGTCTCCTCCACCTCTCAAAGCCTTGAGGCTACACATGGGCCCGGCAGGAGTGTAAGACTCCTACTCCTGGCCCATCCTGCTCGACAGCCCTCCTCCCTGCAGGCACAGAAGCCACCAGGAGGTAGAGAGGGACATTTGGATAATTGGGACTGATGGCTTGGGTGGCTCCATTCCACGCTGGTCCCTCTGGGCGCCATGTAGAGATGGAGACTTGGGTGGGGAGGCAAAACATCTCTCTCCAAGCTGCAGAGTCAGTCTTGCCTCCCTGCACGATGCCCCAGGAGCTCCTCTCACCGCTGGCTCTGCAGATGCAGTTGGGGTGGGGAGAGGAGAGCTGGCAAGGATCCTTCGGGCTGAGCCTTGGCCTGTTTTTATGCTGTTCCTTCTCATGCATTAAACCAGTGGTGGAGTAATGCTGTAATTCACAGCGGTGAAACCATGGGAGAAGAGCTACCTCCTTCCCATGACTGACGGTGTAACCCTTGAAATCCTCAGTGGGCTCTTTGCAGCCATCTCTGAAGCTGGTCTCCTGTTCCACCTTGATCCAGGGCCTGGCTTTGGTTCAGTGATAGCAGGAGATGTGCCTCCAAGCTAGAAGTCAGCACTGAATGTCTCCTGGAGCTGCAAGGAGACACCTTGCCTGCAAGCAATCAGCACCTCTTCATGACACAGCAGCTCAGGGAAGCTGCCTCCAGCTGCAAGTCTAGTACAGACACCACCTTACACAGTATCTGACTTCCTGCTCCCATCCTGATAAGCGATTAAACGCGGGCAAGAGCTCCTCCTGAAGGCAACTGTGTTTGGGGGATGTTCAAGCAGAGCTTTCATAGTGGAGCAGCCTTGGAGATTGCTCTGCCTAATGGGCCATGTGTGAAACAGCCTCACTCGAGAGCTTTATCATGTCTCATAAAACACCTTGAGCTACAAAGACATCACCCTACCTCTCCTGACTCGTGCTCCAGGGAAAGGAAGGAGCAGCCTTTACGTCTATCACCCTACAGCAATCTAACAACCTGCAGGACTCGCCCTGGAGGCAACATAATTTGTTACAGCACCTTGAATGCAAAGTGTGTTCCCAAGGGCTTTGTGGAGTTGCAAGAGGATCCAGTCAAACCCTGCGAGAGCACGTGCCAGCTCTGGGTTGCCAGCATCTGAGAACGCCTGTTCCCCATGCAAACAGCCATAACTACTACAGGCGGCAGTTGTTTTTGCATGAATCTGAGTGCTGGAGGACTTTCAAGAGCTCTAAAGCTGCACCTTTAGGGGTTTTAAGGCAGTCAATGACTGATGAGGCTTAAAAAGATAATTTATCAATGGAATTATGTAGTTCAACTAGAATGGGAAATCTGGTAGGTTTTTTTTAGTGTCTGAGCATGTTGCCAAGCACAAGATCAATGCACAGTCAATAGTCTATACTCAGCAATATAGACAGGACAGTGAGTAAGAGATTCTCCTCCAGGGATGGAGATCAGCAACCAAATAGGAGAGAAGGGTGAAGAGAGGCTGGGCAAAGCAAGGGGGAAGGACAGAGAGTAAAAATGGGGTAGCACAGTGCCCTGCGCCTGTCCACATCTCCTGTCTCCACTGTGAAACATCCCCACCTGCACCCCATGGCAAGTGTCTGGCCAGGGGCGGCATCATCTCTGGGAGGGTCACGAAGAGAACGGCGGTGGCAAAACCCTGCCAGCTCCTCGGGAGAGGTGAGAAGCAGAGAAATGTTCCCCGGCAGGTTGGGCAAGGCAGAGGTTTTGGCTTGGGGTGGCGAGATGCAAGGCTGGAGCCTTGCACGGGCTTAGGATACCCTCTGCAGGCCAGCACTGAGCTCCGCACATCCCGAATCGTAGAATCACGGAATGTTTTGGGGTGGAAGGGATCTTCAAAGATCACCTAGTCCAACCTCCCTGCCATGGGCAGGGACATCTTCCACTAGATCAAGTTGCTCAAAGCCCTGTCCAAGCTGACCTTGAGCACTTCCAGTGATGGGGCATCCACAATTCCTCTGGGCAAACTGTGCCAGCGTCTTACCACCCTCATCGTAAAATATTTCTTCCTTATGCCCAACCTAAACCTACCCTCCTTCAGTTTAAAAATGTTGCCCCTTGCAGGGGTTTGGGTTGGAAGACAAGCTGGAGACACAGAAACCAGTTCTGTCCAGGGTGAGCTGGATGTGCAGGAGTAATTTGGCAGAATAACTGGCAGAGATCCCTTTCTAAATCCGCTGTCGGTAGGACCTCTGCACAGCAGCTTGTCCCACAAGTGGCTTTGGTGGGGAACTGTCTCCTCTTACTGTGTTCTCTGTCCCTCCTCGAGGGCTCCCCAGGCCCTAGCTCCCAGGTCAGGCTGATCCCGGGGAGCAGGCAGCTTTGTGGGGGGCCAGGGCATCCATGGGAATAACATATCCCATTTGAATCTGTCTAGCAGCAGCATCTACAGGAGAGGCACCCAAGTTGCTGGACTAAGTCCAGACCCAGCATCAAACCACTGCCTCCTTCATGTCCTCATTCGTCTTAATAAAGTCACTACAATTCTTTTTGTTTCCTGGAAATCAGCTTTTTTGCCAACCAGCATTTTGTGGATCCCCACAACACCAAGGATCGATGCACCGATATCCTTTTAGTCATTCAACAGCTAAACTAGAGACAACTAAAGCTAGAAGTGTGGGTGAGACAGCAAGCAAATGACAACCCCTAGCAAGTTCCTGGCACACATTTAGAGGCTGTTTCTTGGGCACAGATCTTCCCTTCCTCTCTCCAACCGTGGGTCTTTCAAGGAGGCCCAAAGATGTAGGGCTTCACCTCCATCTCTGCAGCCAAATTTTCTCTGCTGCCAACCCCATGTCTAGGGTAGCTGAGAGCCTTCGTCAGAGAGGGAGCTGACACTAAAATATGGTGAAAAGACAGATTGTTTTAGTGCCCCAGTAAACAGATGAAAAGCAGAAGAGAAGCACAAGAGATTTCCATAGCAACCAGTGCAGAGGCTCTGCCTCCTCTGATTTTCTCTGATTCACCTTCTCTGCCCACGGATAATCCAGGAGTGCTGGTATGATCACTGACCCTGCTGGAAAGGGATGACCTTAAAGGAGGTGCGGTGAGTGCGTGATGGAGCTGGGCGGACAGAAATCCCCTGCAGCATCTCCTTCACCAAAGGAAGCACCAAGTTCCTCTGGAAGGGGATTCTGAATCTAAGGCTTGCTTTAAAAAGCCAAAAAAACCCAAAACCCAAAAACAGTTCTTCAAGCTGATTCAGACCCCTGAATATAGAAACCTGCAAAGCCAATTCATGCTCTCAGAGCCCTCAGTACAACTGCCATCACGGTGACATCCAGCCCAAGCACTATAACATCTGCGTTTCAGGCAATACACAGAAAGGCGAGAGCTCTGTTTTTAAAATAAAGCCACACACAGATTCGATGCACCTTTGGTCTTCCCAAGAAAAAAAAAAAAAGAGCAGCAATATAAAATCACCCTGGCCAAGCTGAGGGCTAAGAAAGATGTTCTTGCACACCTGAAGATGAACCTGGTAGGAAGCAGTGTCCTGGGGGAAGCTGATGAAGCAGCTGGGCTGGAGAGCACAGAGAGCAGAGGGACAGCAACCAGCATCATCAAAGCAGGATGGTGGCTGGGGCAGCCCTCTGAGGAGAAACATGTCTTCTGAGCCATGCTGGTGTTTGAGATTTCTTCCTCTACTTATCAGAGAGGTATGTGATAGAAACAAGTACTTGTTCAGACAGGATGGCAGGTAGGGGAAGATATCCCAGCGGGACCGGACAAATCCCAGGCTTAAATTTCAGTGAGAGAAATTCAGGTAAAAGAGTGAGAAACTAAAAGATTGGGAGCGATCATTTGGGAAGGCTGCAGGGTCCCCACTGACGGAGATCTTTGAGAAGAGGCTGAATGTATCTGTCAGCGATGACATACACAGAGCTGATCTCATCTTGGACCAAAGTGTAGGAGCAATCTGGATCGCCATGTCCAGCCCTCTGACCAAAGGCTGCCATGCAGCAGAGGTTTAGTTCTGATGGTCAACCGGGCATCCACACCATGTGCTATGCTGGGACACAAAACACCTCCCAACCACCCACCTAACGAACAGATTAACACACCAGGGGGGTGCCTCTGAGCTCAAAGACCTCTCCTGCACCTACAGCCCTGAAGCAGGAGGGAGGTTGGGTAAAAATCAATCCAGCACCGCAGTTATCTGGACTGGGGTGAAATTCCCTTAAACATGTTTGCTGCTGGTTAAGGGCATTAGGCATTGGAAAGCAGGATGTGCAAACCCAAGGCATGGCGTCTCGGTGCTCTGTCCTGCTCAGCATGCAGCTTTGCAAGAAAAACAATAACTCCCCTAGCAGATGCCCCAAAAACACGCGCATGAGCTGATGGTTTGGTGGCATTTACTGATACCTCATGCTTGTCCCATCCAAACCCTCCGCTCCGCCCCTCCACGATGAGGCCTTTGAACGTCCCTGTGTGAGCGGGTGTCTCTCCCAGTAGCATTGTGTCAGCAATGCAGAGGTCCCCGGAGGCTCTGCTACCCTCGATCCAAAACCTGAGCGCTCCGCTCAGCTGCAGATAAATAAACTCCAACTCTATGGCAGCGATGAGGAAGTGCTGGAGGCATCAGAAAGATGGAGACACCAGAGAGATCTGGTGGCCACAGTGACCTAAAACCAAGAGAGAACAAATCTCCTGAAAAAATCCCTAAATCTCTATTATACCCATTTTCCCCTCATTCCCTGGGGGCTGAAGAGAACAGTCAAACCTGTGGCAGGCAACTGACAAAGTCCAGATTGACCCACATCCCCCTTCCCTAGCCCAGCTGAAGAAACGGCCTCTCCTGCGCCCCGTGTGAGCCCTAACACCCCAACCTCAGCCCCCACCGCTGGTACAGGAAAGAGCAAACTCACCCCAGGAGAAGTTTCAGGGCAATGTGACTGGGATGGCTTATCCCCTTCTTCCTTCCCTGCTACCTCATCTCCCAGGATGATGGGATGTTACTAAATGTCCTGTGCGCTTGGTGCTGCACAGATATTGAAGCAGGGGTCCAGGATCAGCTTGAGCAGAGAGACAAGAGGCCTTCCTGACCCAGCACACGTGATAACCTGGAAAACAGAAGAGCTGGTGAGATGGGCAGGCCTCCTGCCTGCACGGGCGCTGTACTTCTCCCACTCCTCACATTTAACAACCCAACAAGCCGTGGCCCAACTTCAGGAGCCTGCACACAGCTTCGCTCACGCCAGGCCAGCTCAGAGGCCTGCTGGTGGGCTTTCCAAGCAGAATCCCTCTCAGACGCATCACAAGGAGCCCAGATTTTGAAGCAATTTAGGTGTCTGGAGAGGGAGATAGACACCAGGTGGGATTTTGACAGCACAGAGGCAGTGGCAGCAAGGTGCCCAGCGTGGCCACACTCGCCCACCCACCCGCTCCCACCCCTTCCCGGGGTGCCACACTGTTTGTGGTATGCGTCACAGCAACTCGTAGCTCCGCAGACAGAGCCTGTAGCTGCTAACAAATTAAATAGTCCTTACCCAGGCTAAAGCCACACTATTAAGTGCTTTCTTCCTTCCCAAACAGGGTGGCCACATCTAAACTACTTTTGAAGAACAACCTGTGGCCCCAGTAACCCCAAAACTGTGCCTGGGGATCGGCTGAGTTGCAATGGGGCTAGTTTTTCAAGACCAAAACTGTGCCAAGGATCTTTCTAACAATTCACTGGGACACTTTGGGGTGTAACACAAATCCCTTCCCTGGGATCTGGAGTCACCCCCCCAACCAAATTATGGAAGATTTATGTCCGACAATGGAAAAATAGCTTTCTGGTGACAGGAATAGGCTCAGACAGTTGCCGGGGGAGGGCTGTGGGTTGCCAGCACTGGAGGTCTTTAAGAGGAGGCTGAACAAGCATTGCTCAGGAGTGACTCGGGCTGAGCTGATCCTGCTGCAGGGATGGGGGAGTGACTGAATAACCCGTTGGTAACCTTGCCAGCCCAATTTTCCATGAGTCCTGTACCCCCTTGGGCAAAGCCGGGGCGTGATATTACACAGATCTGAAACTCCACGTAGCATTTGTCTTTAATAACCAGCCAGTCAGCTAAGTCCCCTGCCACCAGCAATGTGGCAGGGGGGATTGCATTCCCCCAATTCCCAAGGTAAGCATGTGCATCTGGATGCCACAGCTCCTCTCCTCATCCCTTCCCTCCTGGAAGAGTGTCCTTCTACAAACCCTGTCCGGAGGAAGAAGGGGAAAAAGGGGAGCTACCACGAAACAGACCCCAGGAATCTGCTCCTAAGGCACCTGATGACACCACAGGGATGGAGCTGGGGTTCACTGTACACACCGAGCTATCCCGGCCAGCAGCCAGCACCCCTTGCTCATGCCCACACCTCGCCGTCTTGCTTATTTTCAAAGCCTGTTTGCCTGGCTGTTTGCTGCCTCCTTTTCCCCGCCCGCCCCGCTCTCGATGCACGTCCCCTCTATGCCATCTCTGTTTTGCAACCTCTTTCCCACACCCTCCCTTCCCCACAAAAAAACCCCAAGATGATTAAATGTGATTTTGCATCTCTTCCTCCAAGGCTCCCCCATAGGATGCAGCACCTCTCAGGAGGAAAATAGTTCAAAGCTTTTCTCTCTCAGTAAAAGCTGTTTGTTAAATTGTCAGTCTGTTCCATAAGCCTTGCAGCTCTCCTCCTCATTTGCTAATTGCTTAATGCTGCAGGCCAAACACTGTCGGTCTTCCTTCAGAAATGGCTGTTCCTCATATTAAGCTTCTGAGGAGTATTTGTTAAATGTTGTTAATGAAAATAATCAACTCTGCATCGCTAAACCTTCAAACGCTGACAGCAGTGGATGTACAGCAGTGCTGTCCCTGCAGCTGCAAGACTTCATACAGCACCATAGGTAGGAGCGCACCTTCGTAAGATTTTTAGCCCGGTTTCTTAGCTTGGGCTAAGGAGGCCCTGCATGTCTAATCACTTCTTAGATACAGAAATCTTAAAGATACTCCACATCAAAATATTCTGTGCAAATAGGAGCTAGGTATAAGAAATGTAAATTAGTGCCCTGCACTACATGGGATATATTACTAGACACTGGAGAATCCACAAAGATTAGAGCTTCATGGGCTCCATGTAATTTCCTAAACCTCCCTGCCCCTCACCTCCCAGGAGCTCACACCCTAAATTAGGCAGGAGTAGGACCTGCCCCACCGCCCCTTTTACCCCTCCTCAGCGAGTTATTTAGCAGAAGTGGAAGACTTGAGATTAATTTTAAGCCCCTGTTTCAAGCAACAGTAGAAAATGATGGGTTAGGGGTGGCCTGAAAGTTTTGGGACATGGGTGGGGAGCTGGGAGGAAGGGGTTAGCTTGAGGCTGCAAGTTGGGGATTTGGATTCCTCCAAATCCCATGGCCGTGGAACCGAACGCTGCGGTCACCAAGCAAAAAATGCTTACTGAATACGTACAAGCAGGTATTACCCATCAAGGGTTAAACTAGAGGGTTGGTGTGGCACTGGCCCCTGTGCTCTGCTGGTTTATAACCTGCTAATCTCATCCATGGAGCTCCTGGACCTTTACGGCGAGCCGGAGAGCCGAATGGGTGTTCTCCACAGCTCGGCCTGTTGATGTCCCAGTCAAGTCCTGCTGAGCAAGCGCTGAGGAGTCCAAAAAGGAGCATGTGCTGTGGATGTAAGAAAAGCTGCAACAGCAAATCAAGATAGAAAAGGATTGTTAGTACAATTTTGTGGTGCCTTTTTAAAGACCCACCACTGGATCTTGTCAGAAGGTGGTTGAAGAGGAGGCTGCAACTGGCTGGAGGCCTGTGTCGTGCCCCACAAACACGCACTGGGGCTGCCGAGAGCCTCCATCGGAGAGGGAGGGCCTCAAACCCCCTGAGAGACCACAGGGATTTGAAGCAGCTCCACAAAACTTGGGCCAACGGGAACAACCCAAGATTACACCCTTCACCCAAGGCTGAAATAAGAGGCCTGGAGAACAGCAGTTTGCTGATGGAGCACCGCACCCTACGCCCTCCCTAGGGTGGCGGAGGGGACACCGGCCTCCTTCTGGGCCAGGGCTCCTCCACAGGGAGCCCCTCTCCCGCCACGCAGCCCCTCACACCGGGCCCGGGCTCCGTGAGGAGAGCCGCAGGCTGCGGCAGGGCCACCGCCAGGAGAGGCCTCACGGCTACTGAGGGAGCGAGGAGGCGGCCCCCTCCTTATATAGCCGGGCTCATGAATATTCAAAAAGAAGGCGTGGCCCACGAGGAGGCGGGGCTCGTGAGCACTGCCGGGTCGCGGTGCTCATGAATATGAAGCGAGGGGGCGTGCTCCCTTATGAATTATGCGGGTTGTGGGCGGGGCCGCGCGCCCCAACGCTCTGTCCCTTCAAAGTCTGAGAAGATGGCGGCGGCGGGCCCCGGCGGCCGGGCCGCGGTACCGGCGCGGCGGGGGCGGCGGCGGCGGGGGCGGGCCGGGGCGGCGGCGGAGGAGGACGAGGTGGCGCTGGCGGTGGCGGAGTGCCCGGTGTGCCGCCAGGCGCTGGTGGAGGCGGTGACGCCGCCCTGCCGCCACTCGCTCTGCCTCGCCTGCTTCCAGCGCTGCCTGCAGGGCCCGGGCCTCTGCTGCCCGCTCTGCCGCAGCCGCCTCTCCACCTGGGCCCGCCGCCAGCAGGCCCGCGCCGAGCCCGCCGCGACGACGGCCGCCGGAGGAGGCGGGGAGCAGCGGCCGCCGGACCAAGGTGCGGCGGCGGCGGCGGCGGCGGCGGCGGCGGCGGGCACCTGCCCCTCCCCCTCCCCCCCGGTTCCAACCGCCGCCTGCGGCGGGGGGGGGGGGGGGGACGCGGGGCGCGCGCGGGGGTTCGGCCCCGAGGGGGCGGGGCCGGCGCGCGGGAGGTGCGATGAGCCGGCGGGGGCTCAGCCCCGAGGGGGCGGGGCCGGGCCGGCCCGCCAGGAGGGTGCGCTGAGTTTGCGGGGGCTCAGCCCCGTCCTGCGGGGCCAGGCCGGGGGGGGGGGGGGGCGGTGCGGCGGGGCTGAGCCCACCCTCCTTTGCAGTGGCGGGAGAGGGGCTTTGCGGGGGGGGAGACGTTTCCCCGCCTCGCCATGCCCAGATCAACATCCGCTCCATGCACTGAGTGCGCCCGGGCTCAGCCCTCGGGCTCCCGCGCCGACAGCATCAGCGATGGGAAGAGGGGGGCAGCAGGACGGTGCCCCCCTCCGTAGAGCACCGGCGAGATGGCGGGCTGGGGAGGGCCGAAGGCTGGGCGGGAGCGGACTGCTGGCAGCATCTCGCCCCGTTCTCAGCCCCACGCTCATCTACAGCTTTTAACGCAACACCCCGCGTGGGGCAGGTCTGGCCGCTCCTTCGAGCACCTGCTTGAACCCCGAAATGGCGAACGGCCGATTATTTTTATAATAACGTTGCCCAAAAAGTGAATGGTTACGGCGGTGCTGCCCGTCGGAGGGGCTGGTAAAAGTCGGGCGGCTTTCTGCCGCGTCGAGAGAGGAAAGCTTTTGCCCCGTGGGAAGTCCCGCTCCCTTGTTGACATAAAAAAAAGTCCATCTTTTCTGAGTTCATGGCTTTTTGTCACGCGTTTCCTCCCCGTCTCGAAAGCCGGCAGCCTTCCTCAACTCCTAGAAAACCGTTCCCTGCGTTTCCTTTAAAATAAATCCTCGTTTGAGCCGGTGGCATGGCTCTTTCCCAGTGGGAGCCAAGGCTCTGCGGAAGATGCCCACCTTGCTGCTGTCAAAACTGCCGGTGCGCCGGGAGCGTCTGCCGACGCCGCGGTGCGTGTTGGTTGGCGAGGTGTTGCAGCAGCGCTGGTAGAGATTGGCCGCCTGCGCCGCACCTACACCAGTGCTTCGCCGACACAGCAGCGCTGGTGGGAGCCCGGTAGAGCAGACGAGGCTTTAAGCTATGGATAAACATCCTTTTAGCCGTCCGGCCATGCCCTAACCGTTCCTTTTCATGCCTGTTACTGGTCTCCCGGTTCACGCTTGTGTCAGCACCCTCGACTTTGCTGCGGGCAAAATTGGCAGGATGAACTTAAACAGCTTAAATTGGTGGTTTGAACGAACCCCGCTAACCTTTGCTGGAAGCGAATTGGGAAGCTTCCGCGCAGAAGGATTTGCTGAATCAATGAACAGACGGGCTGTCCGGAGGGAGCCGAGCCAAACGGCTGGGAGCGGTTCCTCCTCCCTGGCCCAGCCGGAGGAGGGACAACAGAAACTCCCTGGGTCGATCCCCGCTCCAAGGCAGTGGTGTCAGTCGTGCTTAAATATCCTCAGCTTGGCCCAACCTACCTTGAATGAGGATATCCAGCCATGCTGCAGGAATGCTGATGCAGGAATGCAGCCTTGGCTGTAGTTTTGTTATTTTTTTAATTAATTTTAATTCTCTGCTTGTCTTGAATTGTCTGAGATGTGTATATTTTGCAGCAAGGCACGCGGTCGTCATGTTGGTTGTCGTTTTCTGCCTGCCCGAACTTCCTAAAGCTCTGGAAGCGTCTTGGAGAGAATCAAGGAGGGGCTTAGCGCTGAGAAACGTGGGGTGTGCCCCCCAAATGCGGACGGACACCTGCACCCGAGCGTCACCTTGTACTCCTTGAGTCTGGCTTTGTCATGGGCACTCTAAATTGGGCTAGACTAACCCCTGCTCGCGCTGTACTCCGGTGGCGTTCCATACCGTAGGCCTCGCCACCGTAAAATTGCACTTAAAGCTGTAGAGCGGTTGAGTTAACAGCTGATGAGGTGAGCTAAAACGAGCTGTAATCTTGAACGGCGTTTCTGCTGCGTTTCTAGCCTAGGCTCAAGCTTGTCCTTAAGCGGCACCAGATGGCTGCGTCGGGCTTAAATCTGTGAAGGTAATTGGCCGCTGATGTTGTAAGTTGGGCTAATAGTGTGGAAGTCAAAGGTAGTTGATCCATTACAAATGGTAACCTGCTGCATGCAGAAAGCGAGCAGTGGATGTGGTTTATCTTGACATTAGTGAGGCTTATCGGAGAATCACAGCGTGGCTGAGGTTGGCAGAGATCTCTGGAGACCCAACCCCTGCTCAAAGCAGGGTCACCAAGAGCAGATTGCCCAGGACCGTGTCCAGTTGGGTTTTGACTGTCTCCAAGGTTGGAGACTCTGCAGCTTCTCTGGGCAACTTGTGTCAGTGCTTGACCACCCTGACAGTAAAAAAGTGTTTTCCAATGTTAAATGGAACTTCTTGTATTTCAGTTTGTGCCCATTTCCTCTTGTCCTCTTACTGGGCACCACTGAGAAGAGCCTAGCTCTGTCTTCTCTGTTGTCTTCCACCAGGCGTTTAAACACATTGGTAAGATCCCCCCAAGCCTTCTCTTCTCCGGGCTGAACAGTCCCAGCTCTCTCAGCCTCCTCTGGTGCATCAGATACTCCGCTCACTTAATGATCTTCGCGGCCCTTCGCTGGTCAAAATAAACAACATCCACTGCTCTCCGCTCATCCACTGAGCCAGTCATCTCCTCACGTTGGTTAAGCATGCTTTCCTTTTCATAAACCCAAGCTGACTACCTCCTGAACACCTCCTTGTCCTTGTCTAGAAGTGGTTTCCAGGAATACTTGCTCCATCACCTTCCCAGGGATCGAGGTGGGGCTGGCCCTGTTCCTCCTCCTTGCCCTTTCTGAAGGGAGGAGTGACATTTGCTTTCTTCCAGGCCTCAAGAACCTCTCTTGATCACCATGACCTTTCAAAGATAATCAAGAGTGGCCTCACAATGATGTTGGTGAGCTCCTTCAGCACTCGTGGATGCAACCCATTAGGTCTCATGGACTTGTGTATGTCTAGTTTGTTTAAGTGTTCCCTAACCTGATCCTCCCTCCAACGAGGGTGGGTCTTCCTTGCTCCAGACTTTCCCCCTGGTCTCAGGGGCCTGGGATTCCTGAAGCTGGTCTTAGAATCACAGAATGGTTTGGGTTGGAAGGGACCTTCAAAGATCACCTGGTCCAACCCCCGGCCGTGGGCAGGGACATCTTCCACCAGATCAGGTTGCTCAAAGCCCCGTCCAACCCGACCTTGAGCACTTCCAGTGATGGGGCATCCACAGCTTCTCTGGGCAACGTGTGCCAGTGTCTCACCTCCCTCATCGTGAAACATTTCTTCCTTATGTCCAACCTAAACCTAACCTATTTCAGTTTAAAGCCGTTGCCCCTTGTCCTGTCACTACAGGCCCTGGTAAAAGGTTTCTTTCCATCTGTTCTATAAGCGCCCTGTATATACTGAAAGACTGCAAGAAGGTCTCCCCAGAGCCTTCTCTTCTCCAGGCTGAACAACCCCAACCCTCTCAGCCTTTCGCCGCAGGAGAGGTGTTCCAGCCCTCTGATCATTTTTGTGGCCTCCTCCGGACCCGCTCTAGCCGTAAAGACTGAGGAAAGGAAGCATTGGACATCTCAGCCTTTTCTGTGTCCTTTAGCATCAGGTCCCCTGCCCTACCCAGCAGCAGACCCACATTTTCCTTTTGCTGCTGATGTACTTGTAGAAGCCTTTTTTGTTGCCCATCGTGTCCATTTGCTTTTCGTCCTTTTGACTCTTGTGTCCTGTAGCATCTGCGCTGACTTGCTGGTGGAGACCTGGGGGGGACCTTATCAATGTATGTAGATCCCTGAGAGGAGCCAGGCTCTTCTCAGTGGTGCCCAGTGACAGGACAGGAGGCAATGGGCACAAACTGAAACACCAGAAGGTTCACTTACCATAAGAAAAAAAAACCCTTTTACTGTGAGCGTGACGAAACACTGGCACAGGTTGCCCAGGGAGGTTGTGGAGTCTCCATCCTCGGAGACAGTCTAAACCCAACTGGACATGGACCTGGCCAGCCTGCTCCTGGTGACCCTGCTTGAGCAGAGGGCTTTGGTCTCTAGAGGTCTTTGCCAACCTCAACTATTCTGTGATTCTGTTGTCAAACACTGAATACACTGATGTATTTAATTCAATCACTTCAAGTCTGCAAGATCTTAAAAACTACTTGGTATGACCTCTTGACATACCTTGATTATTCCAGCTTAAACTGGCTAATTAATCACGGTTTCAAGTCTCAATTTTTGTCATTCACTGTGGGATTTGTACATAATAGTGGACTTAAGGAGCTCTCAGACCTTGGCTGAGATTGGGATTCTGCATTAGGTGCTACACAAATACGTATGAAGATGAAGTCCTTGTCACGACACTTGTGAAACAAAACTGGATAGAAGTAAGCGGAGAGAACGCATACTCCCTGCCTGTGTTGTGTCTTAGTGTGGGCTGGGTTTGCTTGCCTGCTTCTGGGCATCTGATGCCCTTCGAGCTGCCCTGCTGCCTTCAGCCTGGCCTCCAGCTGCTGCTCCAGGAGGGTGTGGGTGGCCCATAGGTCCCACGTCCTCTCTGTCTGCTCTGTGGGCATCTCTAAGTACCATATAGCACCTGGAAAGGTACCCTAGATGCTGGTGCAAAACCAAATTTTGAGCTAAAGATGCAGTATTGGCTGTAATACTTTGCTAAGTAAGGTTTCTTATATTAAAACAGTTGCCTGGTGAAAGTCTTGGAAGGCAGATAGGTGCAGCAGATGGGAGGCTTGGAGACTGCGGGTATGTGTTCGAGGATTCAGCTCGCCAAGAAGAAAGAACATAACATGTTCATGGCGAGGGGCTCAGCCTGATTTGTAAGAAAATAAGTACATTCACATTTCTCCTAAGGAAGATGGAATGCCCTATGAATCAAGACAAAAGAAAAGGATCTTGTGAAAAAGGACAAGCAGGTGAGATCGTGGCTGTATCTTCTCAGACAGCGGGCACAATGCTCACCTTCAGTACCAGATACTCACCCGCGTTGGTCGGTTTTTGCCTATCAATCCTGACATTACCATCACAGATTATAGATGACTTCGGGGAGCTTGGAAAATGGCTGAAGAGCAAGTGTTCCCCCATGCACTGGGAAACAGAAATTCAGTTTTCCAAGGAAAGGGCTCGTTAAGCTGGTCAAGAGCTTTAATGTGAAAGTGGTCTGGGAGGGAGAGAATGAATGCCTGCTTTTGGAAGGGGCAGGGGAAGTCTGCTCCCCTACGCCGAGGTAGGAGCGAGTGTACCTAAACCATTCCTCATAGACATCCCAGTCGTCCGAAGGGGATCCCACGGATGCCTTTGTTTCAGCCTCTGAACACTTGGAAAATTTTGCCTAATATCTAAATCTCCTTTGCCTAATCAAAATCTCCTTTGTTATAAACGCAGCTGATTTCTTTTGTTTCTCTTCTGCCCGGTAGCTATGCAGAACAATTAATAACTGATGCTTTTATAAGAGGGGTGGGGTGCTTTTGCCAGACTTCTAACATGACTTCCCCTCCTTCCTCCGCGTCTTTTTTTGGCTGTGGTTTCCCTCTTTCCCCGCTGGATCAGACCAGTCTAGTTCTTGAGCATTTCCTGGTGATTCCTTAATTTCCTGTCATTTCTGTTGTTCTCTACCCTGTCGCCAGTTTTTTTGTCTCAAGACCACAGTGCTAAGAGTTTAGAAACGGCAGTCCCGATGAAGCCTTTCCCTGCTACGTGAAAAGCAGTGATTTACTCCCCACGTCAAACTGATTAAAGTCGACACCGCTCCTTTTTTCCTCCTCGTCGCAGCATTGGTGTTGGATGGCTGTTTGATGGGATGGGTTAAATTGATTGCCCAGGAGAAGAAATAAGGTCGGGGTGCCTCTTCAGGGGCAGTAACAACGGTGCCATGAGACTGTTAGAGTGCTTGCACCTCCGTCTCCTCCCTCGCTGTCCTCTCTCCAGTCATCCACAATACTTAAATTATTTTTAATCTACCATTCAAGCCGTTAATGAAGAGAGTGATTAGGACCAGACCCAGAGCTAGCCGCAGTGGCCAATGCGAGAGGCTGTGCTGGCATGGCAATGGATCATTAACTCTTGGAAAAACGATTTTTCAGCTAGTTGTGCGTTCATCTGAATAGCGGTCATACCTAGACTAGCTTTTCTCTTCTCACTGTGCTTCTAAGAATGGGGTTTTTTGATGTGCTTCCAACTGAGAAAGACAGAATATTTTGGGCGTGCTCTTACTCAGGGTGCTGAAGATGGGGTTATCCTGCAAAACAGGGATATATCCAGATAATAAGGGAACTAGAGGGAGGGCTGGGAACCGGCATGCAAGGAAACCTCATGGAATGAGCCTGCTTCTGCTGGAATTTCAGCTCCGTCTCGGGACCAGCCCTGCCGTACCCAACCTGGCAGCTCTGCAGGGTTGCATGTGTGTCTCTGGCAGCTCCAGGAGAGCACAAGAGCTTTTGTGTTTGTGCAGCGCTGCGCCTGAGCTGAAACGGTCTCCATGAGCTCAAAGGGTGTTGGCACTAAACCCTATCTAGCAAAGTTTCTTAACCTGTCTTCACGAGGTTAAGAGCTATTGCTCCTTGCCCCTCTCCCACTCCTTACAGCGTCTCCATCTAGGACTCTGAGCTTCTTCCCTCCGATGCCTTCATACCACACTCCTACCTCCCCAGCCAGCTCTCCTCCTTTCTCCGCAGAGGCATAAGGGCAGGATTTTGAGTTCCTTTGCAGTGATTCCTACTCTCGTATTTCCTTGCTTTATTTCCTTATGCATTTCTGTCCAGAGCAAGTTTTGGACAGTGCAGGAGGCGTGAGCTGCCCAAAAGTACGTAGGTGAGCCCTAACACAGCGCATCCTACTAGTCCTTAACTTTCTCTGTAAAGAAAAATTGTGGATATCTTGGTCTCTACAGCAGGTGAAATACCCTCTCACCCCCAAGAGATGGACCGTATTGTTACTTGTTTCCCCCTCATCCCCTAATTATCCCATCAAGGAAGGAGATTGGATTGAATTAACGTGAGTTGTTCATACAGAGCTGGTGTTAGTTTGTCGTCTGCCTGTTACCTTCTAGATACTTGCTAATGAACTAACAATTGTTTGTAGTACCCGTTCGCGTATTGAAACGAAGCCTGCTGGTTTACAGTTTTCAAGTAGCTGCTTCCCCTCTCGTTCCCCTACTTCTCCATGACCTTAAAGAAAACCCCTTTGCTCCAGGAAGCCTCGAAGACAACCACAAACAGTTCAGAACTTACCAAGGGGGATTCCACCAGCTTTCTAAAGCCACCTCTTCTCTCTCTCCCTCTCGCATCCCCAGACAGCCTCTCCATCTTCCATCTTCCTTTATTCAAAGCCTCTTCCCGGGGTTTGCTACCAGCAGGAACACATCTTTTGGATTTATACCCAATATGGCTCGAACAACTCCCATCTTCGCCGAGACTGGCTCTCAGCACACCATGCAGAGGCATCAACCAGTTCTCGGCTGCGTCCCCGGAGAGGTCTTTCCATTTACAGTCTATTGTATTCTTGAACTTGGTACATTCCTTTCAGCTTAAATGGCGTTTCATCTATTTATACCACTGTACAACTCACAAATTTTATAAATCCTATCGTTAAGACCTATTTACGTGCATCGTGTGAAACCCCCAGCCTGGCATTCACTGTTGGCTGTCCATAGAAACCAGGCAAGACAGATCATTCATATGGATGAGAAAGAGTAGGCAAGAGGGTTCTTCCAAAATACCTTTCCTTCGCACTTTTTGTGCCATCCTTGTTATTTACTTGTTTCTGCGCCCCTGTTTCTTAAAGTACCTGATCACAGCTAATTTTTGGTGAACACCAAAGCATCGTTCTTCTGAACACTGAAGCTTTCACTGTATAATTATTGCTCTGCCCTTTTCCCATTAACTGCTGGACTTTTTTGTTTTCTGTCTTGCTTTTAATGCATGTCTAGATCCACTTTTGGGTGGCTTTGTGTGCCTTTTCCCAGCTCCCCCAGCCAAGCTTTTGAAAATGAAGAAACAGAACAAGAGGTGCGGGGGAAAGCAATGCTTTCTGTGCCCCAGTATCAGTGCTAGGGGAGCTGGGTTGCTGCGTTTGGAACATAAATCAAGCAAAATTAGGTGATTTTCCTTCTCTACCCCGCTTTCATGAGACCCCACCTGCAGCACTGCGTCCAGCTCTGGGGTCCTCAGCACAGGGAAGACATGGACCTGTGGGAGCGGGTCCAGAGGAGGGTCACGAAGATGATCAGAGGGCTGGAACAGCTCTGCTGTGAGGACAGGCTGAGAGGGTTGGGGTTGGTCAGCCTGGAGGAGAGAAGGCTCTGGGGAAACCTGGTTGCAGCCTTTTTACCAAGGCCTGTAGTGACAGGACAAGGGGCAACGGCTTTAACCGAACGAGAGTAGGTTTAGATTGGATGTAAGGAGGAAATTCTTTATGATGAGGGACATGAGACACTGTCACAGGTTATCCAGAGAAGCTGTGGATGCCCCATCGTTGGAAGTGCTCAAGGTCAGGTTGGACAGGGCTCTGAGCAACCTGATCTGGTCGAAGATCATAGAATCATGTAATCGTTTAGGTTGGAAAAGACCTTTAAGATCATCGAGTCCAACCATAAACCTAAAACTGCCGAGTCCATCACTAAATGTCTCTGCCCATGGCAGGGGGGTTGGACTAGATGATCTTCAAAGGTCCCTTCCAACCCAAACCATTCTGTGATTCTGTGAAAATCTGTTGGGAAGACTTGTCTCAGGGAGATTATTGAAATTATTGGTACTAGCCTATTTAGGACGTAGCTGGTGAGGGAGACATGACAGTATGTTAATAGCTATCAACCACATTAACGTTTTTCCAGTGTCATCTCCTGCTTCAGCTGGAACTCCAGGCTCAGAACTAGATTAAATCTATTTTTGTCCCATTTGGCTGTGCATGAGAAATGGTCTGGAGACTGTTGTGGTACAGGAGCTGCTTTGGGGTGAAAAAACTGTTTTGGAGGGTCACACCTTTTTTCGGTAGACTGGTCTTAGCTTGACTCAGTTCCCGGCTCCGGTTTGCTGTGACCGCAGATGCCCATGGTGGGGCAGGAGAAGGCAGCTGGCGATGCCGCGTGTTGTCCTACCCGTACGTGACAGCCCGAAGTCTTCCTACAGCTCCAACCTTACTGATTCTTCCACGTACGAAAAAGTTGCAGATTTGTGGCCGAAATATTCTGAGTTTTAATTTCATGTTTCCAAATACACCCTGATCCACCGATGCTGAAGTATGTATATATATGAAGTATGCCATTGGCATATCGTAATGTGATTTAGTTAACATCCTTTTAAAGAACTAGAGTAACTACTCTTGTTGAAAAACTGTTTCCAATCCTCTCCGTAGTCAGAGAACTTCCAAATTCTTGTTTTGTGTTTTGCAAACATTAAGATCTCATCTTCACCTGCAAGTATAAACACTAACTGCTGGAAGTTAAAAGGAAAAACAGTGAAAACCTCAAGATTTTGATTATCCCTGCCAGGAATAAAGGGAAGCTACAAAGTCTGCTGAAAGTTTCCATGGAAGCTGGGGGTCAGGGGGATTCGCTGCCGCGGGTGGCAGAGCTTTGACTTGCCAGATGGCATCAGTTTGGCAAAACCCAGGAGCCTCTGAACGACAGAGAGGGAACCGAAGGGTTTCTGAATCGAGTTCAGCTTCTTTTTATTCAACCCATGTTGCTGAATTCACCAGATGGATGTTTTCTGAATCTTTCGCCAGTAAATATAAAATCTGCTGGTCAGGAGTGCGGATTAACGGTGATGGTGTGTAACGCACACTTCTGCGTGCTAACGTTGAAAGGATGGAGTCATTCAAGGGGGTTGAGGCTACAAGTCAAATGCCTCTTACAAAGAGGACCAGCATTAAATAATTAGAAAATCTTTTATCCTCTCAAATAGTGAAGAAATCAATTGTTTTTTTCCAAGATTGAGCACAATAGGAGGAAACGCTGGTCTGCCAGCATAAAAGAGCAGGATGCTGGGTTTGATCCTGCCGCTGCCACTGTTTCAGTGCTGTCACCCTGCTTGGAAGGAGCATTCCAGTGCCAGCCTTCCCAACAGCCCTTCCAAGTCAGCTTCATTCAGGAACGGTTTCTGGTGACCCGCAGCTCGCTCAAGAGGAAGGGCAAGCAGGAGGTTTGCTGCAAAATCAAGTAAAAGGCCGTTTCTTCCATCATCTTGCCCGTTTCATTGTCCTCCTAGGCCATAGCACGCATCGAAACAGCTGAGCAGCCTCGTCCTGGACCTGAACACGCAGAATTAGCACAGGGACGTGCGCTGGAGGAACACGCGTGATGCTCTGATCATCTTACCTTCCTCCCCAGCTGCATCCCAGTGCGAGGACGGGTCTGGTTGGATTTGCAGCGGTTCTGTGCCGATGGGAGCATCCTTGGCTGGGGGCAGCCGCCGCGCAGCATCGCTCTAACCTAGGAACTATAATGGGGTGTTGTAAACGTAGATATATAGTTGTGCATACATTTTTGTTTTCATCTCTTCTACACAGAGTTAAAAATTTGGGGTCTCTGTCTTCTGACCCATCTATAAAACGTGCAAATTGTTGCATAAAGATGCTATACATAAAATTGCCTCCACCTGATGTTAGACCACTAGCTAAACCGGCACAGCTTTATAGATAAATGTTGGTCCATTATTTAAAATCTCTTCTGGCTTGCTGAACCCATGTAAGCAATGAAACAGTTGATGTGGTTTGTCTTTACTGCTATATGATTCCCTCGGGTTAGCTCGTACGCTTTTATTACCCTGGAGGGAAGAAATACACCTTCTTAGCTATGAAGATAAGGTCTGAGACAAGCCTTAAACATTGAGAAGTAATTGAAGGTTGCTGCGGGCGCGTTATGGATTGCTGCTGTTCTTGGGACTGTCTCTGTGGAAGTTCAGCTTGATAAAATTCACAAAGAACTGGAACCGCTCAAGGACACAATTGAAGAAACATTTGGAGAAGCCGGTGGAAGGTTTCCAGCGCGGCCGGTTGCAGGCGCAGGAGCAGGAGCGAGGAATGCAGCCTGGCCGCCCCAGCATCGCCACCACTCAGGATTTTTATCGCACACGTTGGGACATTTTGGATGTTTTCCTTTAAAAACAAGCCTAGCTCGTGCAGGCGTGCGAGTAAGAGGGAATAGCAGCTCTTTTTCTTTTAAAAAAAGCCTTATAATCTATATGCTTGATGTTTGATTACAAGAGATTTTTTTTTCCCCTTTTAAAGGAAGTATTAAAGAAATACTTTGTGATTTGTTCAGCTCTGGCGTTGGCAGCCTTCCCTCTCCGGAGCTCCTCGAGCTGGAAGCTCCGGAGTTTGCACCCACACTCACCGGTGGGGAGGGACTGAAGTTACGGGGTTTTCCTCGAAGAACTTTAAAAGCAAACTGGTGGAAAGCAGGACAGGTGAAAACAGGATTTAGTCAGTCTTTAAATGAAATGTTTCGGCACCAGGGCTCTGCCCGGTCCCCAGGGAGGAGGCAAATGCGGCCGTGAACCGGAGGATGCCCGCCGGGGCAGTCGGCCACCGGCCGCTGTGTATTTGATTTACTTACCCGCCGTGAACTTTTCATTTCAGGCCAATGTGTTTGAGGAATAAAAACGCTTCCTAAACAAAACATGCGGTGGAGCTGCCGGTTTATATCCCTTCATTTTAGCGAGCTGGGAAAAGGAAATACCACTGATTTTTCCTCCTTGCTCGTGCCCGTTGCATCCCAAGCGCAGTACGTCGGGGTGATGAGCTGTGCTGCACCCTGCCTGGGGCACTGATACGAGCTGAGCCAGGATGGTTGTTCAGGGGTTGTTGGTTTATTCCGGCTGTTCCCTTTTCCATCCAGGCTCTTCCGACTGTAGCGCAACTTGCCCAGACTTGCGCTGCACAGAAGTGGGAGGGAGCTTTGAGGCGGACATAAAGAAGGGAGTCATTTGGGGAGTAACAAACTCCAGGGATGGAGGTTAAACTATAACCCTGTGCCAATATGCTTTTGGTTTCTGAATTCCCAAGGGGGAAGGGAGGAAGCGGGAGCAGGACGGGGAATTCCTGCCGGACGGAGCAGCCCGCCCACCCAGCTTTGAAATATTGACCTCGGGGAGCGCGTTGCAAGCGGAATAAAAGCTGTGCTTGCTCCGGACCGGCGGGACGGCACTGTAAACGGCTGCGAAGGTGAAGGGGACGTGGAGGAGTAAAAAGACGTTTACATAGAAAATAGAGAGCGTTCTCGATGTGTTCGTTTAGATGGCAGAAGGGCACGGGTGTGAGTTCGGGGTGTTGTGCCGCTGCTGTCAGCCTGCGCTTCTTGGGTGTCTGGCTGGAGCGGATGCTTAAAGCCTGGTTTTAGTTCTGAAACTCAGATTCCCTGTGACATCTCAGGGCTGTTAACCTCTGTTTACATCCTCCTAATACTCCCCTGATTGCTTAACTGCTTGTCAAGAACTCTTGAGAATCTCAAAAGAAACTGTAGAAGTGCAAAATGGTATTACTTGGCCATCCTCCTCCTCCGAATGTTTCTGTATGTTAAACGGAGCTTTGATAGCAGTGTCTTAATGTAATCGTACGTGCTTGAAAAAATGCGGCAGACCCTCTTGGGCAGTCCCTGGAGAGCTTCCCCTGTGTGGGAAATAATGGACAACCCCAGCCACCGTACACTAAAAAGCGTTTCCTTTTTTTTTCCTTCTCTTTCCAGACTTTATATTCAGAGCACCCATTAAATTAAGCAAACCAGGGGAACTCCGAGAAGAATATGAAAGCCAGCTGAGGAAGGTACGGTATTCTGTGTAATTGGGGTTTTTCTTTGAGAATAACTTGGATTTCCCGCAGGAATGCCATCCTACCTGCAAGGAGACTTGAAGAGCTTTTTATTCCTGCTCTGTCACAAAGGTCATTTATTCCCTTTAGGCTGTTCAGCCAGTTCAGGAAAATGTTGGCAGTAATGAGCGTGTAGAAGCCAGATTTTGCTGTCTTAGGCTGCCTTCCAGAACACGGAATGTATCTTCCTTGGTGGACCTCGAGGGACTGTTAGGTTTTACAGGGTTTATGAGAGCATCAGTAGTTGTGGATGTAATTCCATAAAGGCTTTTGCAGCAGAACGTGTGGACGAGGCGTTGCGGGACATGGTTTAATGGGCATGGTGGTGTTAGTTGATGGTTGGACTTGATGATCTTACAGGTCTTTTCCAACCTTAGTGATTCTGAGAAAGCATCTCCTGCAGTAACATCCTTCTCTGAAACAATCTATTCCAAACTAGAGCTTCCTGTCTATTTTTAGGTAAGAAAAAGATGTCATTTAAAGACGAAAGACTGAGAAGGGAAGAAAAGCTTGTCAGCTGTTTTGGAGTTAAAGTCTGGGCAAATATTTTCTACATTTAAAAAGGGATTATGGGTTTTTTTAATCTAAATCATTGAAACATCTCCAGTGGCTAGTTGTTTATGGAAATTGGCTGCTTTTGAAGTGAGAAACACTACAGTGAAGGCAATGACTGCTGCAGCCGAGCGGATAATGATTTCCATTGCAGCCCCTCTCATGAGAGTCGCCTGTAACTTGCTAAAACATGCACGCTGCCACTCGTAGCTCCTGCGTCTGTCGTCCCTTCCTCTGCCTGGACCTGCAGACCGTCCTGCCGAAAGAACGTGGACTCTGCCCCGCTGCTGGTGTCTCTGTCAATAGATTTAATCCCTGTCCCAGGGCCTTGATCTCTGTGATGGTGTTTTTTCTTTGAGATGGGTCCAACCTCTCGCTGATCAGTTTACCTGCTGGGGAAAAAGAACAGGTGGGTTTTTTCATCATCGAGGAATTTTCTTTGGGTTTTCACTTGAAGATCTCAACAACCGTAGAAAGCGCTGGGAAGCTGATGTGTAGATAGGAAAAAAAAATAGCCTTGTCCACTGGGTGATGCTAAGTAGGAAAGTACTGCTTAAATGGTATTTAAGGTAAATAACTTGTCTGGGAAATACGTACACGTGAGGAGACAATTAAAAATGTGGAAGGGTCTTCTCTCCTGCTTCTCCACGGGTGGAATTAGCAGTGACACTGATGGGCAGTGTCACTACGGGTTGTTAGGATAACTTTGGCTGACTCTGCGACCTTTCATTAAGTGATCTTACGAAATGCAAACTCTTCTCTGATCCAGGTGACTTTCGCTAGGTAGGCAGGCGTGCTTTGTGCCTAAAGTCTTGTGACTTGGGCATTTTTAGCAACAGTGAGACACTTTGTTGAGAAGCAGTTGGCTTAGGCGGCAGTGTAAGACTTTAAGTGCACAGAAATCTTACTCATATAAAAATCTAGATTATTAGTTAACTTAAACATGCATCATGGTATTTGGCAATTTAATTTATTTTCACTGTAACCTTTAGGATATATACTTAGGCTATCTTTGGCTTAAAGAAGAAATAAAGCTTTTTCTATAGGTATTAACTGTAAACCTTGCTAGGGTTTTATAAATCTCTCTCTAATAGTGAGTGGGAGACTTCCCACGATGATATTGGAGCTAACTCAAAATTGATCCTGCCAGACTTGTTGCTTGATGTCTTCAATCCAGCTGCAAGGCCAGAATTTCCCGGGTGTCCAGAGGAGCAGGAACCGCCTGGATTCATAGGGACAGGATCTTAGCTCTGCAGTTCTTCCAGCTGCCTCCGGACTGATGCATATCCGGATCTTCTGGAAGGATTAAACCATCTTCTCTTCCATGGTCCATAAAACTTTCATAGGAGCGTTGCATCCGTGCAGGACAAAGTGGGTACTTTGTCACCGCTTATTAATCCTGATCACTCCGTTACGGACTTTAAATATTATATCTAAAGTTCAAGTAAGCACATTTGAAGCATGGCCAGACTGCAGCTGAAGAGGTTTGTGCATCTACCGCTTGACTTCAGCAAAAAGATCCCACACGCAGTCCAGTGCCAACACTTCTCACTTCCCCAGCAGTCAAAAGGAAATACTTTAACATGTTTCTGGCATTTTGGGCATGTTTTTGTCTCGTTCCTGTTCAGCCTGCTGCCTTCCCCTTTTCACTCACTGGCAGATGGGAGATAGGTTTCTTTCCCCTGTTGACTTAAACTCACTTTTTATGGACCTCGTCTGAAAGAGCTGGTGGGGGGTGGAGATTCTCTGAATCATCATCTGAGAGGAAAGAGCAATGTAATTTTGCTGACAAAATGACAACCAACGATGCATTCGCGCTTTTTCCTTATTCCAGGCAAAATTGTGACTGTTGCCACTTAGCAAGAGTCTCTTGGTGTCTCTGAACTTCTGAATTAGGCAGGAGGAGACGAGAACTCAGGTTTGGGAATCACAGCTTGTGTATGACTGGGCTTCCCTCTGTGTTTCGAGGCAAGAGGTTTCATCTCAGCTTCCCTGCCCGTGAAACGGGGAGAACCCCTGCTAGCTTTCCTCCTGAGGAAGGGAGAGGAGCGTTCAAAAGCTTGTACGTCTCCCAAATGTGAGTTGTTTTATAAATCCTAGCTCTTGACCCGCTCCCCAGCCTTTTGCAGTTGAAAACAAAGTAGTTACCTTAATTATGTACTGAAGAATTTTTCTTTGAAGTGGATAATCTCGTAGTGTAATTTTCTCAGCGGCCTTCAGAATGAGATGAAATGTTCGCTGTCCGTGCCGGATAGCGAGATTTTTTTTTCCCCTTTTACACAGCGCCCTTGGTGCTCTTGTATTTTATATTTTTCCAAAGGAGGATATCGTTTCTGTGTACTGAAAACCTAACTCATCCTGTGAAACTGTCTTTCTATCACAAGCAGTCTATTGCTTGTAACCGCACGCAATCAGGAGGGAAACTCCTACCTGAGGCATGTGCTGACATGCAGCTTTCCAGCGGCACGGGTAGACAGAGCAGGCTGGGGGAGTGAGCAAGCAAACCCGGACAGTTTATGGAGTGAAGAGAAGATGTCAAATGTGAGTTTACCAAACTTTTGGAAATGAATGTTAGTATCAGGAACGATGTTCCTGAAATTCTCATTTCTTGAGTAATTCTTGAGCAAAAAAGTAGCGATTCCTTGTACAGTATTTTTTCCTGCAGTTTCAAACGGGCTATCCGAAAGGGCTACAGACACGTTAAAAGGCATTTTCCGATAACCGTACCACTAACAGCAGCTGACAGTCCTACATCCAGTATTTCAGAGGCGCTACTCAGATAACGTAAGCTACTTCTCCCAGGGTAGATGTTTCACACCAGCTTGTTTCAGCTTCTAGTCCTCATGTCCCAGCACAGTATTGCCACGTCTGTAAGTAAATTCTCTGGGAGATAATTTACATCAGGCTACTTAAACCGACTTTTTTTAGTTAGTACAGATTTTATCATTAGAGTTTGCTTTTGTTTTCAACCTGAATTCTGGACCTAAATTCCCTTTTGTATCCCATTAATTAGCATTAGGATCCTGTTGTTGCTTTTTTCACCGTTCACTGTCGGCAGAGCTTGTGCTTGCACCTCCCATTAACTGTGCCATGGGTTGGCCTAAAATCCTCGAATATTTCTGTGTCTTGTTACATATGCTTGTGGCTTTAGATTTGGGAATTGAGTAGAATTTATAAGTTAGACAAAAAAGTGAAGATTTCCGTATAGCTTTCTTCCATGTGAGAACTATGGAAGGGACACAAGTGTTGAGTAGTATTTCAGCTGGCTGAAAAGAGTCATCTTCATGATAAACCTTGCTGTGAACTCGTTTTTCAGATATTTAAAAAAGGCTCCTTAAAGTGCAGAAATATTGTTCATGAAACGTACAGCAGACTATTCATCACGTCTGCATCATGTGGCCATAATCCATATTAGTCAGACACTGTGCTGTAGTTACTGCTTCAGATTATTAATAGATCAGGAATTTAAAGATACATCTTAAAACAACTCTAAACGAGAAGTCAAACCAGTCTTTGACATTTGCTGAACACCCACAATCAGCCAAATGGTTTTTTTTTTTCCTGGTTTCTACCATCTCTCCTCCTAACTCTCTCTTCCTTGTCCCTGAGGGTTCGGATTCCGTAGGATTCGGGTCCTTCCCAGTCTGAAAATCATGATGTGCTTTTTGTGTAACGCATCGTGAACTCTGTTTTCTTTATCTCTTCACCTATTAGGGCAAGTTCACCCACATATCCGTGCTTTTCCCCCCCCCCCCCCCCCTTGCAGCAGGGAAGAAAAATACTAAATATTTTTGCAAGAATGAGGAGTTGTTGCAACGTCACCCACTGCCTTTATGTGCAGCGCTGTAAGATCGGTGCTCGAGCTGCCCGCGGATGCCTTGAGCTTTACTGGAGGGCACCATGTCCCGCAGCACTGCTCTCCCGGAAGGCGAGGGGGGAATTGCGGCGGTGTGAGAAGATAGGAGGGAACGTAACAAGGCAGCTTCTTAAGCATCTGAGATACCTACACTCAAATGTGAGGAATAAACAGAAATATTTGAATTCCTAGTGCTTAGCCATAGCTGTGATTCATCAGCGTGATGGAGATCTGTCAATCAAAAGGTCAGGCTTGTTGTCCCAGACGAGGATAACTTACGCACAGAGGTTGGGTGGAGGAAGAAGGAAGAACCTGGTGTATATATAAATATACATGTAGACTATTCATGGCCTGTGTGTAAGCCTGAAGTTGAGGAAGAGGTGAGAGACAAGCTGGGTGAATGGCTGGGTGGTGAGTGAGAAGGGAGCTGGGTGATGTTATCCCGGGCAGGGACGATCGGATGGGGCTATCTGAAGGATGTACTGCAGAGCCTGTTCATCAGGAAGAGTTGGGGGAAAGGAGGAAAAAGGGGGGGTTGATGGTTTTGAGTAGCAAGTCTGCAGAAAAGAGGTCCTGGCAGAAATGGGGAGTTTGATTCCTTAGGGAAGGGGGAGCAAATAATGCAGGAGGACAGGCAGCCCGTCGGAGTCGTGGACCATGCTGGGAAGAAAGGAGTCTCTGCAGGGAGAGCCTGGCCAGGAGGAGCTTGTGGACACTGAAGATCGACCTTGGGTGGTTAAAATGGATCACTAAGTGATGGGTTGTGCTTTTTGGAGGGAGGGAAGGAAGGAAGGAAAGTGTTAGCATTTTGCTGAAATCCACTTTTCTTCTTTCCCACTTTCCTTATTCCTGGTCTTCCACAAGCTCACAAATGGGTAGGGGAAGATAAAGGAGTATATGGGGACTGGCAGTTAATGAAAGAGGCACACTTCAGAAGGCACAGCGAAAAAGCCTTCAGTGCAGAAAAAGGGTGGGAAGTGCAGCAGGACGCAGCTGGGGCTGTCCTGGCAGTCCGGGGGGATTTCTTGGGCAGCCTTTAGGTTTGTGAAATGCAGTAGCACAGCACATGGATAAAATAATGTTGCATCGTAGCCTTTTTGAATTGCCAGGGTGGTAAAAAGTAGCAAGAAAACATCTAAGAATGCATTAGAATAAGAGAAGAACAAAGGGAAATTCAGAAGTATCTCTCATAGGCGGTGATACCAAAAAGGCCGAAAGTGCTCGGTGCCTTCTTTGGATCAGACTTCTTAGATTGCAGGAATGTATTAAAAAAGCAAGGGGATTTCAGTAAGGGCTTAACTACGTGGGGCAGAGTAGGAAGCCAGGAGGTAAAAACAAGTCTGTCCCGCGTGCAGCGGCTCTTCGACGTGCAGCAGGCAGGATCCTGTGGATCCGTGTACCTTGTGTTCTGGATCCTGGCATTCGCTTGCACTTCTCACCCACATTTGCACTTCAGTGGATAAACTGAATTCCAGCTTTGGGCCTCCAGTCGGCCGTCGGGGAGTTAGGTAATCTCTCTGGATCTTCTCCATCCCAACGCATCAATCAGACAATAGGATTTCATATAGCGTATAGGTCTCAACATGGGAATTGCTGTATCTCACCAATTTTAATTCAGGTGATGCTGTCTCTATGTCTGCCAAAGGGTGTGTGCTGTGTTGCAGTCCATTTGAAGACGAAAATTGAAATGTCGTAGCTTGCGTGAAACGACTGTTTTGCACATTTTTATTTGTAGTATGATTATCTACAAATAGACAAAAGCTTTTGCCTCTCTATTTTAGGAAATGGTGTAGCAGAGAAGTCTTTGTCAAACCCTGGACCTAACAGTGCCTTTGCTGTTTTGCAAAGAAGAAAACATCCATGGTATTTGTGTAGAGTGCACGTGAAAGCAAGGTAGAAACAAACGGATCTTCACGTTATTGCTAGTGAGGGAGGCAGTGGCTCTACTCTAGAGTAGAGAAATGAAGACACAAAATTAAACGATGTGGCCAGACTTTTGGAAAATCACTTGTTGGCAACCAGGTGTAGGACTTAAGACATTTCAAATAGACTGTCTTTTTTGTCATTATTTCCAGCTGAGAGAAGAAAAACTACAAGAAGAAAAAGCTTCTGAGGATCTGATTCACAAGTTCATTCTAGATGACATGGACGTGGGAAAAAGAAAAATGGAAGAGCAGCAGAAAAAAGACGAATCTTTAGTGCTTAAAGTGAACCAAGAGTGTGTAAGTAAGCTTCTGCTTCTCTTTCCTATCCCCGTCATAGACACTGACTGGTGGGTGAAATGCTGCTCAGACTCAGGCCTGGAAGAAGAACTAGTTTTTTCAAGACCTTGACTAGTTGAGTATCTCCTGTTCCTGCCCGTTGATACTGGGAGCTTTCATCCTTTGGCATAGGGAGCTTTCCAGGATTGGTTGATTGACTTCTTTATAGCCCTTGAAGGCTACAAGTTAACAGATTATAAAGATCCATGTTAATGAGAACTGTCTTTTAAGGTTTGTTATGACTACAGATGTTCTTCTAGAGGTTTCTGTCCCCCCTTTTACCCACTTTACTCATGACTGAAGGTGCAGCTCTTCCAAACGTATCAGTTAAATCTGTAGAGGTAACGGCTCTTCTTTGTGTATCCTTGGTCTTCAGGCACATACGCATTTCCATGAACATATCTCCATGAATCTTCTACAGTGTGGGTGTACGATACTGCAGTCCAACAGATCCTTCATGCTGAGTTTTGCCTGTTTCTCATTTCAGTTGTGAGACTCCGCAGGGAATGCTCTTAAGATTTAAAGACTGATAGGCTGATATGTGGGTACTGAATAACGTCCCGTAGTACCTTTCTTGTAGGATTTTCTCACGTTTCCTTGATCAATAAATTAACTTTCTTCAATGACTGACAGCTATACATAGGAGCTGTGTGCTTCTCTTTGCATTATTTATGCTTTTGGGGCCAGCCTCTGAGCTGTTACGGCTCCAGTGAAGAGAGCGGCACGAGCATGTGTATCTGCTGGCAGGTTGCATTCCCGGTTTATGTCCTCTAGGTGTAATAAGAATGGGGCTTTTGGAGTCTTTAATATCTTTGCAAGAAAGAGCTTTATTTTCCAAGTGATTCTTTTTGTTGTACGTGTCAGCTAACTCTTCCTTGATTGACTTCAGTTTCCTGAACGTCTCTCGGATTCAGAGAACGAAGAACCATTCCAGGGCAAGCAAACACATCGGTCGGCTTTTGTTTCCAAGACCAGTGCCTACTCCTTTGCTTTCCTTTCAGGGTAAGATGCTGAGACTATATTCAAGCCAACTAATGTCCGATACAGATGTTCTTTTGACTGTTGTTCTAAACATACTTGAGATGTTTTAAATTTAATTAAAATGGTTGTTCCAGTCCAAAATAAGTAATATTTATTCTGGAATTTTGAAACAGACTAATTGGTAGAATGTAGCGTCCGTCTGATTACCTCCTACCTGTTACAAAATCCTGGGGATTAACAAAGTTAGTGTTCGTTCCATGAAGCAGAAAAATCATTGCCCATAGATGTAAATGACAGAAATCATTAAAGTACAAAATTCTGTGTGATGAACTCAAGAGTGCTGGATCCTTCTCCAGCACAGATATTAAGAGATAACATCAGCTCCAAACAGCTTATCAGGGAAAGCCGTTGCATGATGCAGTGGAAGCGCTCGAGTAACTAAGTGTGCTTTCACATGAGAAGCACAGAGGTTTCCATAGCGTCATCATTAGCTCTGACCTCAATTAGTTATAAGCCGTAGGCGGAGGTGTCAACGTGTTTAGTGCGGAGCCCTTGAACGCAGACCAGGGCTCTGTGGCAGATCCAAGATTCCTGGATCCCTTTACCCCGAGGGCATAGGAGACATCTCTTACAGCAGGCGCTGCCAAGGCTGATGCCTCCCCCAGAGGCAGCTGCTGCCAGAGCTGTTGAGCTGGTTGTTCCTAAGGTCATGAGCAATCTCCTCTTTTCACACATCTGCTTTTCAGGAACCTAACCGCCAAGGTGGAAAGGAGTCGGAGCTGCAACGACACCATTCAGGAGAGATCAAAGAGCAGGCAGAGATCAGCCCCAGCCAACAAAACAAAGGTACCGGCTGCCTCCGGAAACGTAGGGTTTCTATGTGTAAATGTTCTTATCTGAGGTTACACAGCGCCAGTAACCTGGAGATATAAAATACTGCGTTTGTGGCGCTGCTGGTGCTGTGTTACCACCATGGGGCCAATCACTTCCTTGCAGCTCCCAATAAAAACCTGCTAGGTTAGAAATTACTAAGCAGAAAAGTAGACAGCTTACAGAGTTGTTTGTTAGCGTTGGGGGATAATTGGAAGCTGGAAGGTTACTCATCATGCTTTTGTTTTGTAATTTTTCTTTTCAAGGCTGAATCCCCAGCCAATTAAAGAAAAATCTTCTGGAAGTTTAGAAAAAAATCCTCTCTTCCTCCCCCTTTCTCTCTTTTTCTTTCCAAAACTGTTTAAACAGAGCAAAACTCATTGCTCTCCTGATGTTAGGATACTTTCTTTTGCACTTTCACGCGATGGGAAGAGCTGGCCTGGTCTTTCTTCCCCTCGCTTCCAGCAGACCAAGTGAATTGCCCGTATCTGTCACCCTGTGCACCTGACTTTTCAGTGCACCGCAGTGCTTCAAAATGAGCGGTGATCACGAAGCACCGCTGAAAATCTGAGCCGGAGGTTTTTCAGGCTCTTCCAGCAGTAATCGCTGGGTACCTTCCGCTCATGGGAGATGACCTTTGCAAACGCCTTTCCTTGCGCCGTGCCTGGCAGCACCACTGACCCCTCTGTTTGGCCCTGCCAGCAGAAGCAAATTTTGCACGCTCGCTCTCGCAGTAATCTCTGTCTCCGAAGCCGTACTCTGCTTCCTTTCCGATGTGCCTCTCTGCCCCATGGGATCCTGGTGGCTGGCAGCAGCAGCTTAAACGATGAAAGCTGCGAGTTTTCAGCCTGGAACAGCTCCAGCGCTGCTCCATCGGGGCCGCTTGCTGGGACGTTCCACCTCCTTGTGCTGACACCCCTCCTTCTTGGGCTCAGTTTCATCCCAGATGGAGAAGGGGAGGGTTCAGTTCCAGAGATCCCATGGGGAACGAAAGCCTCTGCAATCCCTCGGAAGGTCAGTTTGGTTGGGGGACGTTGCTTGGAAAATGGTAAAATCCCCACTGGGCACACTAAGTTGACCCCAGTGATCACCTAGCTACACATCTCCGAGGTTATGGGCATGGACCGTGGTCGGAGAGTCTGTATTTAAAAACCTGGTCCAGTTCCCATCTGAGCTGATAGGAGCTGGACTGAGCTCAAAGCAAGAGTCTGTACCTGACCTTCCCTCGCAGGACCTTTGTTTTTTAAGTAGATGGCTTAGGGACCTGACCAATTAAGAGTTGTGCTACCAGGGTGTTCTACAAACTTATTTTGACCTCAGAATAAGCTAGGGGAAACAACTCTTTCAGGCTAAGCAGGGAAAGGCTATCATTGTTCAAACTAGCTGCTGGATAAAATCATTTCGTCTTAGAGAAGAAGAATACCATTTGCAGCTTTTATTTCTGATTTATTTGTGGCTGGATTCATTGCATTCCAAATGTAGTAGCATTATGGGATGGTTTTGGAGATGACAAGAAATGCTGCTCTTAAGCTCTGCTAGAAGCTGTTTCAGGCAGTGTCCAGTGCGGTGGCCGCGGTGTGGTCCGGGACCACTCAGCAAGGTTGTTCCACCAATCTGCCTCAGGCATATACATACCTTTTCTCATGACATTTTTGCAGCGCAGTGTGTTAAACCTGGGCCAAGTATTTATTCTTTCTCTCCTATGGCTTGGTAGGGAGCAAAAAGCCCTTTGGAGATGATTTCCCTTGAAGAGCATGGCTTCCTTCAGCCAGGGTGGTGCAGTGCTTCTCCGTTTCTCCTTGTCTTGCCTTGCTTCAAGCATTTTGCCATTGGAGTGGTTGCCACTTGTGGCAATAACAGCTCTTACGCTGAAATAAATTTGAGACCCTGATAGTGCTGGACTCCCGTGTCCTCTACTTATGTTACATATCGGCCATGAAAGGTGCCATGACCAGCAGAGGCTGCCACGGCTGTTCCAGAGAGTTCTCCAGCTGGTCTGCTGCAGGAGCTGAGCATGGTAGCCTCACGTTCTCCTGTTCTCCTGTTCTCCTCTCACATGCTTGCCCATATTCTTCCCAATGACAACCTTTTTGAGCTGTGGTGCCTTGCCTTGCAGGTGCCACCCGTCACCAGCACATCAACGCCGCTGGTTGGAGTTTTGTCGTCCACCCAAAACAACCGCTGCCTCTCCGCCCCAGACCTGACGGCAGAGAAACGCCTGGTCCTCAACCCCGTTTCGTCCCTCTCGGCCCTGCACAAGCCAGAGCGATCCATCAGCCCCGAGAGCAATGACAGCATCTCGGAAGAGCTCAACCACTTTAAGCCTATCGTCTGCTCCCCATGTACTCCTCCAAAGAGGCTTCCTGACGGCAGAGTCCTGAGCCCTCTCATTATCAAGTCCACCCCGAGAAACCTGAACCGGAGCCTGCAGAAGCCGACCACCTACGAGGCCAGTCCTAGAATACTGAAAAAATGGGAGCAGATATTTCAGGAGCGCCAGATCAAAAAGACTCTCTCTAAAGCAACCCTTACATCCTTGGCTTCGGAGCCTGGGGAAGACGTTACAGTTCCTGACATCACCAACTCCAGCACTTGCACTAAAGAGCAGCCGCAAATGCAGGATGATCACCTTCCACCTGACACAACAGGAGACCCTCGCCCCGAGCTGGATTTCTTTCCTTCCATCAGTGAAACGAAGCCAGGAAGAGGGAGTGAGAAGAACAGAGATTCACAAGCCTTAACAACAGACGACAGCGCTGCCGAACCAGATGCGAGATCAAATGTCACCTCCCTAAACACACGAGTGCCCGAAGTCCCTGACCTAAAAGTGAACACATTCAAGGACAAGTCCTGTCTTAGTCTTGGCCCGAAAATGCTGAGCAGAAGACTCATGGGCGTCAGCGGATCGCTGCCTGACAACAGCACGCTAGGAGTCCCCGTCAAGACATCGGGAAAAAAGCAGTTGAAATACCTGAACAACAGCGAATTGATCAACGTGCAGAACAGCACCTGCAATTCCGTTGAGAACATCATCGGGGAACAGCCCCCGTCGCTGAGACGGGGCCGGAAGAGACGCTGCAAAACGAAGCACTTGGAGCACAACGGCTCCGTCAAAAGACTGAGGCACGCGGCAGGGGAGGTGGGCTTGCCTCCAGAGGATCGCTTGGTACGGGAGATGGAGCAGAAGCTCCAGCAAGAGGAGGAGGACAGGAGGTTGGCCCTGCATCTGCAGCGGATTTTCGACAGCGAGAATAGGACAGTGGATAGGCGGAAAGTCAGAGTCGATCGGTATCTGCTGCGGTCGAAGAGCACTCTGGGCGCTAAGTAGCACTGGTGGACGATGTTGCCTTTCTAGAGGACAATGAGGTTTATCAGATTATCTTATAGGAAAACTATTTTTTGTCATAATTCCACCCACAGCAATTGTTTTTTCGTTTTGGGGGTAAGACATTTGTAGGTCCAGTTCAGAGAGAAGCCAGAGTCCTTTCAGATTAACAGAAAAAAGAGAGAATGAGAAAAAAAAAATCCTCTAGCTTTCTGGTCCATTGGCCTGAAAGAAGTGTCCGTCGTCCCCATGAATACACTGCAACGCCTCTACATGCGGTCGGTGACATTGGGGTTCCCCAGCTGGGAGGGTTGTGTGAGCAGCACGAGGGGTACGGGATAAGGACCTCCTCCGTTCCTTGCCTTGCCGCTTCAATATGCCAAGAGAAATCAGAGCTCTGCTCGTGGAAAGTAGGCTTTTTCTGTCCTAGAAACAGTCGTCTTCTCTCTGCCTGCCCCATTTTGTTCCTTACACTGCAGTTGGCTGTGGTGGTCAGACTGTCACCGATGTCAGCGTGTTGGAATGACCTGACTTGAGGGGAGGGAGGCTGATCTGGTTTTCTGCTAGGAAGTACCAAATAGATCCACCCGTAGTACTTATGTATGAATGTATCTCCCTGTCTGCACCAGCAGTACAGATCATACGTTACTTTCTTTAAGTAGAAAGCCAAATGCAGTGAAGAAAGACATAAAATAAGGATTTTACTGAAAAGCCTTATAGGAACTTGTACATTCATGTTAGTGACACAGCAGAGAGCTCAGGTAGAGCAGTGGGGAGCTGTGCTCCGGGCACTGTGACCCAGGGAACAAATGCAGCTTTTCTCCCAGTCCCTGCCTCTTCCGAGGCAAGAGGGTTTCATGTTCTTCCCACTAACACTGAAATCTAGAAAGGGAAACACTGGCCAAGTGATTTCAGGAACGACGTTCTCCCTGCTGAGACATACCCTGCAGGTTCTTGCTCAGTTAAGAGATCTCTCAGCACACCTAAGACCTGTCCTTACATGTCCAAGAGCAGCCCGAGGAGGCATCCCGACGTATCTGACGCCGTCATTTCCCAGGCACCCGATGGGTTGGCAGTGGAGCTGGGACAGGAGCCCAGCCCTCTCGGCCCGCAGGCAGACGGATGCGGGTGCTCGGGGCGATGCGAGCCTGCCCTGCCCCTGCTCCGAGCTAGATGTCTTCAGGTTCAAACCACTAAGAAAGCTCAGGTGAGCGATGCACTAAAAATTTCCACTTAAAAGGCATGAAGTCGGGCACGGCAGCCTGGACCAGAGCTAGCTCGGAGCCTGGGCTTGGTGGAGCGTGTGTTGTCTGCCCAGACGTGGCCTTCAGTGGCCGCCCACCCTCTGGGCTCTTTGTGTGACTAATGCTCTTCCCCATCATCCATTAACAGCACAATAATTCCGTTGATTATTTCCAGTAATCGGGCTCAAAAAACATCAACTCAATACTTGAAAGCTGCCTTGCAGAGTATTCACTGGGGACCCTCGGTGCCCGCAGGGACCTTCGTCCAGGGCGGAGGCTGCGGCGTTACCGATCTTGCTGACCCGTGTGCCAGATGATGAGTGCTATTTTCAGGATGTAACTGAAGCACGGTGCTGGGGCAAACTTACCCTGACCCGTGGCGTGTAGGGAGGACAGCCAATGCATTTAAACAGATGGATCTGATTTAAGAGAACGGTCGTTGCCTAATTTCCTCTATCTAAAAAAATGGTTTAATTTCTCCCACCATCTTAAATGGTTAAAAAAAAAACGGGAACTGGTTTTCTTTTTCTCTCCCAGCATACTTGCGTAACTGCAAGGACCCTGGCGTTTTTTTCCTAATTGAACTGGATTTTTTTTTAAAAAAAGAAATCTTATATTTTAATGGATAAAATTTATATATTTTAAATACTATATTTCAAGAGATTGACACTTTCATTTTGAGAAATCTTATAGCAATGATTCCATAATATATATATCTATCTCTGTATCTCCTTAACACACAAACTACTGGATGTTTAAAGTCGTACCTAGGGCCGGCTAGACCTGGCCTGCTCTGCCTACCCCCTGCGGCTCGTGGGCGATGCCTTTCCCCGCCCTCTCGTGCGCCGCAGCCTCGTTAGGTGCTGACTGAAGCAGGCACTTTTCACCCAAACTGAATCCTGCTCCTGTACCCAGCTGTGAATTGGAAGGAAATTAAGCAATTGGAGCCTTGACCGGATCCAGAAGAGCAGCGCAGAGAGAAGTAGCAATGGCCTGGCTCTGTCCTTTGCAGTGAAATAAGCTCAGGAGGGAAACCTACAGCTTTTACTCGGAATTCATGCCATTTTTTCCCAGCATCTTGAGCTAAAGCATGCACTTCTCAAGTGCGTCTAGATTTATAATTATTTTTACAGGCCCCCTTCTCCCCGCCCCTTCCCCACAGTTAATCCCGTGAGCCCGGATCTAACTTCCTTCCAACGGTTTCCTTCTTTCTCATGACACTTGTGTGGGTTTCATCCAGGCTTGGGCTGCCAGGCGCTCCCTGAGCAAGCCTACACCACAAAAAACTAGATTTACACGCTGAATGTATCCTTTCTTTCCCCTCTTAAAATAGATTTCGCAGTCCAACACACCAGGCCAGTGTCTTAAATATCTTTTTTTTTTAAAGATGACATAAATATTTAGGTTTTTGTGTGTTAATTTCCTCTTTCTAAATCCGAGCTGGGCAGAAGTGCGGGAGGCAACGCCTGAGCTGGAGCTTGTCCCCAGCCAAAAAAAGCTTCACGGGACCCCTTGCGCCCCCGGCTCCCCAAACCTCGCCTTCACCGGGCAGCCGGCTCCCCCCGAAACAGAGCCCACGTCCCGGCAGCGCTGCTCGGCTCCCTTAAGCATCACGCACAGACCATTGCATCCACGTTGAAGGAGACCTTTGGACGTGGCATCGCAATCATGTCATGGAAGGGTTGTGGTCGCAGCAGCTTTCAGTAAAGCATCAGAGTGGGAACGATCTTTTCTCATGAGGTGGTGCGCCCACAGGTTTTTAGTCCGATGAAGCTGCTGACTGCATTTCTATGGTCGCTTCTCCATCTCGTTGCTTAAGGACTGGGGAAAACATGGGTCGCCTTGCACCCTCTCGCCTTCTTCCTGAGCTAGCGAGAGCACGACTGCCCTCAGCTGAAATCCACCCGAGGCGGTGTCGGGTTCGAGACTTGAGGCAATGCAAAGCTAGGATGAATGTTTTATTAATTTAACACTCTGTAAGTTTGTGTAAGCTTGCACAAAAAATAATTGTATATAATTACACTTAAAGGAGCAGGAATTCCCAGCCTCCACCCTTTAAAGGTCAGGTATGACGCTACCTTTGCCACAAATAATGCCAGCTGAGAAGTAAAATACCTCTTGCTGAACAGTGGATGCAGCACAAGATTTGCAGAGGGTCTACGATGAAACCAAGTATTTATTTACACTTATATCAAAGTCATTTCTAACCCTCCTCCTTTCTGCAGCCACCTTCTCTCTGGGGTGAAGGCAGTCCTTGCCGGCTGTGGGACAGTGCGGGCGGGCGAGCATCCTCCCAAAATGTGAAGCTGTCTTCTCTTGTGAGAAAAAAAACCAAGAGATCACACTGCTGGTAGCGCTGGAGGGGCTGGGGTTGGTTTGATGACAGAAAGACCATGTCTGCCAAAGATGCCACCAACTCCAGAAAGTTGCTTTCTGACCCTCTGGAGCTCTCTGCCCAGGAAAAGCTGTACGGAAAGGTCCATGTTTGAGTCAGTGAGATCAGATAAATGAAGGAAAAGTGCCAAAAGAAGGGATCATGCCAGATGATTGTATAATGTTGTTCTATATTGTCAGTATTTTTTCTTCAAACGCTATTGTACATGCAGTGCACAGTAGTCATGAAGTGTAGCTTGAACAAGTGCTTCTTTGTATTTTCTCAATGAAAGCAAAGGGGGAGGGTGAAGCCTTAAAGACTATCACTGATTTTAAAAACAAGCCTTTAGCAATGCTCCGAGGACAGACCCCAGGGCTCCGCCTGGACCCTCCAACAGCCCCGTGCCGTCTCCCAGTCGTCCGGCAAAAGGTTGACAAGGAGCTTGTCCTGTGCATGGGGGGGAAGCATTTGACAAAAACCTGGCCCCTCTCGCCCGTCGAGGGACCTGAGACGAAAACTAACGACTGTTGGACGCGACGGACTCGCGTGGCACGGTGACGGAGACCCATGGGATGTCCCCGTGGATGGCAGCTGGGTGGAACTGGGACACGACACCGGTTTGAACTACAGCGCGGAAGCTGGGATGATCCCACGTGTCGCACGCATCGGACCCAAACCTTTCTCTTCCCCGTGTCTGTGAAACACCGCGAAGCATCAGCTCTAGACTTAGCTCTTCACTATGCAAACAGAAAAACCTTCAGCTGGTTACAAAGCGGGGTTGCGTATGCCTGGTTTCCTTGGTGTTTACTGTCAAACTGTTTAAAACAAATCTAGATGTCGCTACACTTTTTTTCCGATAATGCTTTAAATCATTGTGCTTTCGTTGTTCTCCTCAGCTCGCCAGTGGAGCACCGGGGCGGTAAAAGACTTACGGTCGTTTTGGGTCTCAGCTGAACCACCGTGGCTTCATCCAAATGTTTTAAAAGGTGATGGAAGTTACTGAAGGATTGTTGACTTGCATGTGTAAAATGTGTGGGTAAAATGACATGCAGGCGTCTATCATGTTGTGGCTTCTGTTATTTGGAACAGAGTAAATCCTGCTTGTGAAAAAATTGTTACAAACCAGAAATATGCCAACTGTGTACAAATAATGTGTACATTTTAACAGCAGCGAGGACTTTTTAACTGCAGGACAAAGGCCGAGGTTAAAACAGAATAAAACCAGGTTCTGACAGTGAACTACCTGTTTCTGCTGAAGTTGCTGCACTTGGAAACAAGCAGGATCCTACTGCTGCCTATCCCAAACAGGTTACAGTTGCCCCTGGCTGAATGAGGTGGTTGATTAATGTTTTGCAGGGGGGAAAAAAAAAAAAGGCGAAGGTGAGTATTAATGACTTATTTTTCATGTAGGTGAGCAGCCAGTGGGAAGTGAGCATCCTCCATCGCTCCCCATCACTTGTCCCAACCCCTCCAGTTGCACTGACACAGCTGGTTTTAGGGGTGCCTGACTGGGGGATGGATTTGGGTTTTTAATAACTATTTTGTGCCCAGCTCGGCTCCCTGACCTCGCTCAGGTCCGGCTGGTCGGGCATGTACCTGCGGTGGGATGGGGCGCCGTGCTCAGAGCTGCCATGAGCAGCGCTGGCAGCCCTGCCCTGGCGTGAGACGGATTTTCCCCAGCGCTTGGCTGCAGGACAGACTGATACTGGGACAGCGGGCGAGAGCTGAGCGAACTGGGGAGCTCGTATTAGCTTGCCAGTCCATTAATGGTAGTGGTGTTGCTGCTCACCCAAGGATGGGCCTCGTACGACCCATCGGTCAGCGCAGGCAGAGCCACATCGTGAGCTGTGCTCATCATGGGATGGAGCGGTCACAGCGCTCTCTGCCCTGTTCATTGCTGGCCAAAACCTCCCTGCAATGCCCGGAGGGTGCAGCAGTTTTTCTTACAAGTCAGTTTTTACACAGGGATGGGTGAGCACACACCTTACTTTCCAGAAACTGCAGAGCACAACAGTGAGCAGAATCACAGATCACTAAGGTTGGAAAAGACCTGTAAGATCATCAAGTCCAACCACCAGCCCAACCCCACCATGCCCACTAAACCATGTCCCACAATGCCATGTCCACACGTTCCTTGAACACCTCCAGGGATGGTGACTCCACCACCTCCCTGGGCAGCCTCTTCCAGTGCTTCACCACTCTCTCAGGAAAGACATTTTTCCTAATATCCAGCCTGAACCTCCCCTGGCACAACTTGAGGCCGTTTCCTCTTGTCCTGTCGCTTGTCACTTGGGAGAAGAGACCAACACCCACCTCACCACAACCCCCTTTCAGGCAGTTGTAGAGAGCGATGAGGTCTCCCCTCAGCCTCCTCTTCTCCAGACTGAACAACCCCAGCTCCCTCAGCCGCTCCTCATCAGACTTGTGCTCCAGACCCCTCACCAGCTCCGTCGCCCTTCTCTGGACACGCTCCAGCACCTCAAGGTCCTTCTTGTAGTGAGGGGCCCAAAACTGAACACAGCATTCGAGGTGCGGCCTCACCAGCACCGAGTACAGGGGCACGATCCCCTCCCTACTCCCGCTGGCCACACCATTTCTGACACAGGCCAGGATGCCGGTGGCCTTCTTGGCCACCTGGGCACACTGCTGGCTCATCTTCAGCCGGCTGTCGACCAACACCCCCAGGTCCTTTTCCACCGGGCAGCTTTCCAGCCACTCATCCCCAAGCCTGTGGCGTTGCATGGGGTTGTTGTGACCCAAGTGCAGGACCCGGCACTTGGCCTTGTTGAACCTCATCCAATTGGCCTGGGCCCATCGATCCAGCCTGTCCAGATCCCTCTGCAGAGCCTTCCCACCCTCCAGCAGATCAACACTCCCTCCCAACTTGGTGTCATCTGCAAACTTGCTGAGGGAGCACTCGATCCCCTCGTCCAGATCATCGATAAAGACATTAAACAAGACCGGCCCCAAAACTGAGCCCTGGGGGACTCTGCTTGTGACCGGCCGCCAACTGGATTTAATTCCATTCACCACAACTCTCTGGGCTCGGCCATCCAGCCAGTTTTTTACGCAGCGAAGAGCGCACCTGTCTAAGCCACAAGTCGCCAGCTTCTCCAGGAGAATACTGTGGGAGACAGTGGACATGGTTTTCATGTGCTGTCATGGCAGCATTGCGGCTGTATCAGTGCTTTCAAGCTGGAAGTTGCTGCCTGAAAGCCTGAGATGAATCTTGTCATTGCACTCAGTTTTCCAACCTCTGGAGGGGAAAAATGGCTCCAAACAAGTTACAAAATAATGTACATTTTATCCAAGAGGACCAAGGTGTGGGATGCTTTATTCAACCCCTGGCTATACTGTGGGCTAAACTTTGGGTACCTTCTTGGCCACTCTCTTGCCTGGCAGCTGTAGCTGTTTGGGGCTCCCCTGCTTGGACGTCGCCTCTGTGAGAAGGGCTTTTATGACCTGTGCCTCACCCGACAGCTTGGCCATGTCCTCACCAAAGGTTGCGGGGAGGATCTCGAACACCTCCTGAAATTCCTCCATCAGCATCCGTGCCTCCCGGTACGCCCTGGGGCTGGATTTCTTCTTTTGCAGAACAGACACTGGAAAAGGCCAGGGGTGTGAGCAGAGCGATGGGACGGCTGCTTGGCTGCAATTTTTGATCTTCCCTCCCGTGCCTCTGCCCGCTAGTGGCCCCAGCTCTCTCCCGTCCCTGCAGCATGGGGCACGTCACCGTGGCAGGGGCACAAAGGCGGCCGCTGGGATCCCCCTCTGTCCTGGCACCCACAGGAAACACAGGAGCCCCAAAAGCAAAGGCACCGGTGGTCTTGAGTAACCCAAGAGTGAAGAGAGATGTTCTGGGTTCAAGCCTGGGCAGTGGCTCTTACTGTAGGCAGCAGAAAGTGCCTTTATTTCTTGCCTCTCCTCCTCTGCTTTTCCCTGGTCAGTGGAGGGAAGAGACAGCACTGGGGAGTGGCTGGGTTCTGCTTGCACTAGCAGTTCAGGATTGTACCACCATTGGGGCTGGGATGGAGGTAAAACATGGCCGGTGCTCGGAGAGCCGAGTCCTGCTTCATCTCGGGGGCAAAACCACTTTTACTCCAAGGCCACTGTCCCACCCGCTGGGTTTGGGGTGGGGTTAACCCAGCTGTGGCTCCAAGGGACACCAGCAGTGTCTGAGTTGCATTTACCCCTCTGTTGACCACTAGCCAGAGCGCCAGGGTCCAACCTCATGGTGGGATGAGGGTGCTCAGCAGGCGAAGCCCCTGTCCTCTCCACAGGGATATAGGGTGAGGCTGCTGCAACAGGGGAACCCTCCATTCCCAACTCGGCCACACCCCAGGACCCTGCCAGCTCAGGGACACCTTTATGTTCAGATCCTGCCCCTGCCTCTGCGATGCCATCAACAGGAGAGACCGGGAATGCAGGAACATACCCAAGGGGACTTCAGTGATGGTCGAGGTGTTTCTCATGGCCATCAGGATTCCTTCCAGGACCTCTGCTCTTGTCTTTCGGGCAGGAGGGCCAGGCATCCTGCCACGCTGCAAGGAAGACCAGGAGGCTGCAGCATGCCTCCCCTCCACCCCGCAGGCTGATGATCCTCCACCTCCTTTTCCTGCCCCCTCTCCCAAACTAACATGGGCCTGTGCTTCTGCACGAGGTAGGTGAGACGGTATCTTTTTTTTTGGACCAAGCTGGTCCAGTTTAGACACCAGCTTAAGATTATTGAGCAACACTGGATCAGCTTTCTGCAACCCCAGCTCAGCGCAGTGGATTCAGGGACTGTAATTCTACTACAACCCGCCGCGCAGACCCAGCTTGGAGGTTGTTTCCTCCACCTCCCTTGGGACGGGGCTGGCTTTCTCCAGGGCGTTGGTGACAAGCGGTTCCCCCTGCACTGCCCAGGGGCTAGCACGGCTCTTGGCTCTTTACCAGCCCCAGTGTGCTGAGCTGCCCCATCCCTGCAGGTCGGTTCCCATGGGGGCTGCATGCACCGTGCCATGAGGGAGAGAGAACAGCGAGGCACTGGGATCGGGAACTGGGGCCAAGCCCACACTCAGGCTCTCGGCATTCATCCAAACATGTGAGTTTATCCAGATACAGATGCAACAATCCTCCCTTCAGAGCTTCAGCCTTTACCTTTTTCCGAGGCACGTAGGGCTTCTGTATGCTGTCCAGTCGTGGCTTGGTGTCCCGGTAAACCAGGGGGTGTTTCAGGATGTAGTACAGCGCTTGCACATCCTTCTGTATCCCTGTGAACCAAAAGGAAAATAGGACAATAAAGCCTTTGCTGCTTCTTTCTTGGTCAGAGTGGACCATACTGTTCATCAATCTGCCAAGGCTTTTCTAAGCAAGAGCCCTCAGCTATCCTCACTCACCGACGGGCTCAATAAAATCTGGGTCTGTGTCTCCACCGAGCAGCTCCTCGTAGTCTTTGTATCGCTCTGGAACCACCTGGGAGTCTCCTTCCTCCCTCTGCTCACTCCTCTTCTCCAGCCTGCCCTCTGCCACAGGTCTCAGGAGGGGTCTGGACACATCCTCCACCTCAAAGCAGCAAAATAAAGGAATTTGCAGCTGCCCTTTCTTACCAGTCAAGCTGATGGAGTCAGCCAGAGCCTGTCCTGCTGTGGCCAGAAGTCTCTCCTGGTGGCACTGAGCCACACAGCCACCTTCTCATCCCATCTCTGCTCAGCGGGACCAGGCACAGAGAAGAGAGGGGCCATCCCCATCCCGGCACAGACTTTTTTTTCCCTGATAATCCCAAGATTTTCAGGGAAATCAAATCAAAAAGCTCTGCTGATGAGCTCTAGGAGGGAGTTTTCCAGCAGACGCTGCAGGGACGATGCTGGACTGAGGAGCTCCTGCAGTTGGGGCTACCCACCAAGGCAGCACAGCCCCGTGCCACCCTGCGAAATAGGCCACCAATTCTTGTTCTTGGTCACAACACTGCATTTATGCTACTTGCTACCACTTCCTTCCTTAAATCCCTTGCAATCAAAGGAGAGTTATAACCACTGGTGCCCGCAGTGCGTGCGCACCATTCATTCACTTCGGAAATGAAGATTCATCTATGGACCATTTCTGGACAAGCCCTGCAGTCCTGAACACTTACAGCCCGGCCTCACCTGCGTCATGAAGAAGGATGCAACGTCCTCCTCGGCTGGGCCAGGGGGAGGCCTGGAGTCACCCTCCCCTTCCCCCAGCGCCGTCCACCGGCTGCCGGCCGGGGTTGTGGAGCTGATGGAGGGCAGTGACTGGGCCGGACTTGGAGGTGCAGCATCTTTCGCAGCCTCCACCGCAGCTGGGAGCTGTTTCCACGGAAAAGTCTTGACAGGAGCCTCCAGCATCAGCGGCCGCTTAGTGACTTTGGGGAGATGCGACGCAACCTGGGGGGACACAATGGACGTCCATATACGCTGCCACGAGTGTCAGTGTGGGGTGGGGTCAGGTCCACAGGCTGGTCCTTATGGGACAGGGAATGCCAGGGCAGCCCCAGCTCCAGGGATGCCCTGGCATCAGCTTCAGCCCCGTAGGATCCCTCAGCCAAGGCCAAAAGGCGGGACTGAACTCAAAAACCCAGTGACAAACCCTGCCTGCGGCAGCAATAAGGGGGTGATTGGACTCCCCAGCCTCATCCTGAGAAAATACCTCCAATCCTTCCACCCTTCCCTCCATTCTTCCAACCCCGCTGGGATCCGTGTGTCCCACCAGCTCTTCCCATGCTCCCCAGCGAGTCAGTTCCTGTACAATCCTGCCCTGAGTATTGCAGCAAGGGTTTCATCCCTGCCTTAGGCAGGAAAAACCCCACGCTCCCAAAGCACATCCCTCCTTACCTTGCGGCTGGCTTTGAGAGGGATGAAGAAGTGCCACCTCTCCTTGGCTAGGCTCTTCTGTCGGACAAGTTTAATCCCCAGGTTGTGCTGGAGGAGCCGGGTCAGAAGAGGCGGCTGCCCTGGAGGAGCAGAGGCTCACCAGAGCTGCAAGCAGCTGCAGAGAGCCCGTGCCCTGCTCCTTCGCTGGCAGCATACTCTGGCCTGTGCCAGCTAACCCCAGGCTCAGCTCAGGAACCAGAGTAGAAGCCACCTGGTTTTGTAGGGACATGTTTTAGCCTTAAGGACATACATCAACTGGGCTATGTGCCACCAAGGCCAGAGGAGCATCCCTGACCTGTTTTATTTACTAGTCTACACGTAGCTTGTGCAGGGAGCAGCATCATTACAACGTTTCATCAGCATCCTTCTGGCTGCCTTCAAACGTTGCCTATCGAGGCCACGGGCACGTTTGGGGTTTACTCCCCCTGCTCACAAAGCTGCTGCAGGAGGAAACCTGGACCAGCTTCAAACAAGCCCTTTGTGGGATAAACACCATTTTGGGAGCAAAATTTAGCCTGAGACTGCACTGCTGCAGTCACAGATGGGCTGTTACAGACTTCAGTGGGGCCAGGAGCAGCAGCAGGGCATTAACAGCGTTTGCAAGAGCAGTGCTCATCTGTGTTGCTCTTTAGAGAGCAGCAATGTTTAAAGCACCTTCTTGGGGGCCTGGGCCAGGGCCAGCAAGGCAGGAGTGTCTGAACACCAACAGGTAACGTGGTCCCTGTCCCAGAGAGCTAACCGCGAAGGAGGGACAAAGCAGGAGTCCCCCCATGAAGCTGGGCTCATACCGTACCGCTTCGGGTGGTGGTAAGAGGGTTGTTGTGAAACATCAGCTCCTTCAGGCACGGGAAGAAAGCCACAGGTAAGAGAGCTGTCTCATCCGCAATCTGCAAGATAAAATAGTTTACTGTTTGCTCTAAGCATTGAGTCACGCCAGAGGCTGTAGGGTTTCATCCCAACCCTCCCACTAACACGTGTTCCTCCGATGCGTGGGGACCCTGGCACTGGGCAGGTGTGTGCAGTGGGGAGGAGGAGGAAGGAGATGGCACCCCTTAACCAGAGACGGCCTGTTGAGTATGGAGGGTAGTGGCAGCTGTCCCCTCTCTTTCCTGCATGCTGCAGCCAAAGGACTGGTGCCTCCAATGCTCAGAAGAATTGCAAGGTAGAGAGGCAGGACTTTTTTCCTGCTCAGAAGAGCTGCAGCTGCAGCCCCAGGCTCTTCTGAGCAGTAAAAAAATCCTGACTCTCCACCCTGCAGTCCAAACCACAGCCTGGCCAGGGCACAGCAGCCAGAAACCGGCTCACCGACAAGGCAGTGACCTAAAACAGGGTGACAACACATGGGGAACAGCAGCAGAGCTCACTTTGCAAGCAAGCAGAGCCGCCCCATCACGTCACAGGGCATGCTCCAGTGGTAACTCGGCACCGCCAGCTCACCCGGCTGGGAAGCAGCGTGAGTTAAGGCCCGGGCAGGAGCCAAAAGCATCAGGAAGAGGAGTTTAAATGTTGTTGCGTGTTACTTATCTGTTGGGGCACACTGAGAACCTGACATGGCTCAGCAGATGGGTATAACCTGGCACTAAAACAGCGAAGATGAGACATCACCATCCACCAGGCAGCTCCAGCAAAGGATCAGGCCAGGGGAAGGACAATCCTTCATATATTCTCTGATGAAATCTCTGAATATGCAAGGGTTTAGGCAAGCTGGGTGCAATTCAGCTGCCTAAATAGGCATCCTGTCCCACCCGAGAGATCCTGGCTATCTGACACATCGCCGTGGGCTGGCAGGTGGACGCAGGAGCCAGGCAGAGCTGTGCCTTTCTGCAGTGGCAGCTAAAGGCCAGGTTGTCTCCCGGGGCACTAATGCCAAGCTCAGGCAGCTGAACCTTTACACCTATCCAGAGCCACAGGACCCAAATCACCTTGTTGAAGGCCAGGCTGAGAAGCTTCAGTTCAGGAAAGGGAGCACGAACGTTTCTGTGCATGGAGGGAGCGGGCAGAGTCTTAGAGGCAGATGATTCTCCCTCCCTGGGGACAACCTTAAAGAGAGGAGGAAGAGGGTGAGCAGAGGGACTGCTCCAGAGGCTCCTGTTGCAGGAGACACCCCCAGTGGCAGGATAACACCCTTCTGAGCCCAAACAGAGCTATAATTTGAAGAGCTTTTGGTTCAGACCCGCTTCAGAGGTTGTCTTGCAGCAGCTTGCTTTGGCCTCTGCGTTACTGTGGGAGCCCTCCAGGGAGTCATGTCACATGCACCAAACTCCATCATTCAGCACTGAAAACGTGCGCGGGCTCGGGAGGAAGCAGCTGTGCTCTCAGGGAGCGTGCGCATGCACACGTGCGTTACACTAGAACACGCTGCAAGTGCTCAGCATCTCTGAAGCTCAGCCCCTAACTCAGGTTCTAATAAAAATCAAGGTCTTTGGCTTCAAACATCTGATTCTGAAGAGCACGTAAATAAATGTGGGGGGAAAAATTAGAGTGCTAAGAATGAATGAACTCTCAGCTCCTGAGCTTCGGTCCCCACCTGAGCTGCAGAACACCCTTCCCCGTGCAGGGAGGGCACACAGTCATGAGCAAACAGCAACCCAGCTTTTATTTGAAAGTGATATAAGTTTAAGCTCTGGTGTCCCTTGGTTATGGGAAAATTTGCTCCTGATCTCCCTGATGAGAGACAATACTCACTGCAAGCCTTGTAGGCACCCAGAGTCCCGGCTGTACCCACGGGCTTATTGAAACTCAACTGAGAGGCTTGGGGAAGGGAAGTTTTGGAGCACACACCCCAAATCACAGATAAGCCAACAGTTCTTACCAGTGTCGGGTGTTCCTGAGAGCCAGAATTAAAAACGACCTCTGCAATGAAACACAAGCAAAGTGAGGGTTTCTACGTGAAGCCAAGCGCTGGGCTGGCCCCAGCCTTGGCAAGGCTGGAATTACTCTGGAAAAGCAAATCAGCATCAGGCAGGATCTGGCTCAGTGGCAAGACATGCCCAAGGTGAGGAGGGATGAATCCCACCGTAGCAGGCTTGCTGACAGCTCCATCGCTCCAGGTGAGGTCGATATCCCCTGAACACAGCAGAAACCCTGCTACTGGCCTCAGGGCATCCAGGAGCTCCCCGCAGGTAGATTTTGGTTTTGAGTCTTGCCTGCGAGCACAAGGCCTTTCCCACATCACACTGCTACTGCCAGGCCAGCAGCAGAAGTTGCACCATTGCCTGCTCCATGACTACCAAACAACAGGGACTGTAGCAGCAAGCTAGGGGACAGAAGTGCTTGGAGTAGCCCCACTGCCAGCCTCCATCACAGCCCGGTCCACACAGGAGACACCAGGCAGCCTCTGGATCCATCCCATTGTGTGGCCCAGCATGGTGTGTGCATCACGCTTTGGTAAGGACATCCAGAGGAAAGAGCTGACCTACCCCAGGAATGGAGACCTGTGCGTGGGCTACCTACTCACACAACCTTCCTGCCCTCTGCCTGTCCAGGATCCACAATAATCCACTTCCTAACCTGAATTATTTCCCCATTTTTGCCAGTTTTCCTCCCAGCCAGCATGCAATGTCTCCTCTGGAGCAAGCTACGCTGGAGAAGTCCAGGAGAGAGAAAGGGGCATGTCTGAACCATGGGAGATATCTGCTTTAGGGTGATTCATGTCCAGTAAGCTCCCAGTAATTATAGAGGGACTGGACAGGTTAGCTGAGATGTCTAAAATAGTTCCAAGTATCCCTCCCTCACTGTTTCAATTTTGTCAGGCTGCTTCACTCACTAGTAAACATCTAGCAGATCCTCACCCTGACATAACTGAGCCCCACAGTTTCAGTGCAGGCAGGGAGAGGCAGGCGCTGCTCACCCGTCCTGTCTGGATCCCTGTCGCTCTGTAACACGACATATTCAAGCTGTCCTTTCTTCGCTTCCAGCTCTGCTGGCACCTCCGTGTTCTCCTGCTGCAGCGGCCGGGGCTGCTGCCAGAGGCTGCTCAGGGACTGGTACCAATCTGCCCTGAAGCTGTCACCGTCCAGCGCAGGGTGGAGGAAGAACTGCCTGCTCTCTGCTTGGTGCAGGTAGGGGACAGCCGAAATCCCGTTCCTGTCCAGATTCAGCTCCCTCAGGCTATGGGAAGAGGAAATGCGTAAGAAACTCCACTATTGCAATTGGTGTATGCACCCGGCCATCTGTTCGCCCCGGTGCCCACCGGGCAGGGAGCTGGCCCTCGACCTGCCTCCTCGCTGGGCTTCCCAGCAGCGGTGCAGAGGCCTCCATGACACCCGCATCTCACTGCCCTGTTGTTCCTCCTCTCCAAATCCCAACCACAGGCTCAGTCCTTGGCACAGCCCGGTGTTGCCCCTGAAACCCATGACTTCGGTCCCCCACAGCAGCCCAAGGGTCACCTAGCTCTAGGCTCATCTCTTGATGAGAATTTAATGGACAAGGAGACATCCTGGCAGTTCATTAAATCACCCAGGGCTCTGACGAGCTGCGGTCCTACTGGGATTCCCTAACCATGTTCCACCTTCCATGGAAGTATAACATCACCAATGCACTTGCCCAAGTGCTTAGGGAAGAGCAGAAACCCAAACCTCCGCACTCCAGACCTGCAGTCTTGTGCCTAAACCTCACCCACTCCCCCTCCTCTCCCACGAACACTGTGGACAATGTGCAGTTTCCTCCAGGAATGTCTTTGCAGAGCCAAGGCAACAGGACAGACCCAATTCCCATCTCCAATTCGCAGCACTGGAAGCAGCAAGGGAACATCAGAAGGTCTCTGCGCTGTCCCCAAATCCAGCAAAGCCCAGCTGAAGGGCATGTGAGCTGCCCCCTTCCTAGTGACTCCCCTCTAGCTGAATCACAAAGCTCACATTAAACAGAGGGAGCTGATCCACAGCCCTTCCTAGTGCTGCTGCACTGAAATAAAGGATGAATCTGGGGCAAAGAAGGGAAAATGGCAAAAGCAACTGCCATTTCTCAAATCAGACCTGGAGATCAGCAAACACCCAGGGCAGGAGCTGAATTACCAGCCACCTGCCGGGTTTGGCCAGCTTGTGCTTTGCAGCAGGCTGTTTGCTTCCGTTCAGTCCCATTTGCAATACTAGAGAGACTAAACAGGGAAGTATCTAAGTGAATCACAAAGATTTTGGTTTTCATTTTAAGCCTGCTACTGTGCAACAGCTGACAGAAGCAGCTGCCAGCCCCCAAAAGCCAGAGCCGTCTGCTGCCAGGTGCTTCCTTACCTGCAGAGATGAGACAGGCTCACAAAGATGCTCGGGTCTGACAGACGATTGTCATCCAGCGACAAGACCTCCAGAGATGGAAACCTTAAATGAGCAGAGCTGCAGATACAAAGAGACTCATTAATAACACACTCAAGCAAAGACAGGTGGAAAATGTATAATTTGCTGTCACTGGGGGAAGATGTGTCCACTGGGAGACCGGGCTGGGGCTGTTTTCATTCTTTAAATAGAAAACCAATATCCTACCTCAAAGCAGCCAAACTGAATCAGTCCAAATGACCATCTAGCTCAGCGTCTTATCTCCAACGATGGCAAACGGTGGATGCCTTAGCATGGCGACTGTGGCTAAGCTATATGTGAAGGGTCTAATTAACGACGAATAAATAGCATCCTACTCACGTGGCTCGGCCACTCGACAGGGCTGCTGAATCACTGTCCAGAGGTTCCTCTCTAGCTGCTGATGGCAGCAGATGCCCTGGGTGATGTGGGGCTGAGCTGGGATAACACTTCCCTGCCACCCAGCACTGACCATTAGGTTATTCGATCTTCCAGTTTGCAAGGGAAGAGCTCTGCTGCCCAAACTGATAAATCCTGCCTTGCCAGCCCCACCGCTCCATCACCCTGCCTGCCTGCCCGGCACATCCCACTGGTACGCCAGCAGCTCCCCACCACGCCGAAGCAGCACTCACTGTGTGTACTTACTCCCACGAGCCTGCCAGGTCCGCAGGCAGGGACCGAAGCCCGTTGGCTGTCAAGCGAAGGACTTTGAGCTGGGACAAATCTCCCAATGTCCAAATGTCCTGGGGAGACAAGTTATTGTAGGAGAGATCCAGATCCTGAAGGAAACAGAAGAAACAATCCCCTGGAGCAAAGAACAGTATCTGTTGGCTTTCCCCAGGTAGATACTAAATATTTACAGGAGACTTTCAGTCATGCTACCACCCGCCCTAGAGTGATGCTGTGAGCGTCTCTGACTTGCAGGGACTTCACTTACAGCGGTGGCACTCTGCACCTTGGCAGAAGTGCTCAGGGCTGGTCCCCCACTCACATGTGTGACTCACAGGACAACAGCCAGGAGAAAGCCAGGGAGCAGACCCTGCTGGGAGCAAGGATGAGGTTTTTTAGGATACATTAACAGGAATAGCTTTGCCAGGGCATTACAATAAGCTGCATTTCCCCAGGAGGAGCTTAAAGCACTTTCCAAATCAATTTAATATGAATTTCCAATCAGCCTTCCCAGGGCTGATTTCTCCAGGCTGTCAGCAAACAAGATCCTGGACACTGGTCACGGATGAAGCTGGGATCCATGGAGACATGGAGTTTAGGTAGGTCCCATTCCCACCTTTTGTAGCTGATGCCAGTGACAGGGCTGCTCACACAGAGGTACACAGGGATGGACAGGATCAACCCCAGCCTCATAAGCCTTGGAAATTTGGTTCCCCATCACCTGGGCACGTGCCCACTGAGTCAAACCCTGAGCTGGTTACCAACAGTGCATGGGAGAAATGTGGGAGAGCTTTATGGATTTGGGGACCTCCCAAAGCCTGCAGGCTGGAGGGAGGCCAGGATCCAAGCATACAGAGCTGACAGCTGAGCCACCAATAATTGTTTGAATAAGAAAAGAAGAAAGAAACCTTTTAAGACAAAACATTCTATCCAGCAGCAATCAGAAACCAGAGAAATCCAGGCAAGGACACCTCCTCAAAGAGAGCAAACCTAGGTAAAGTCAGTACAGCTGAGCCAGAACCTGAGCTCTCTGTAGCGGAGACCCACTCCAATCTGGAGGGAGAGGACAAGGACAGCCATCATCCCAGGCACAGTTGCTTGTTCTTTGTCTCTACTTTGTCTCTTTTTTAAAGAAAAAAACAAACTGACCCCTTTGCAGTGTTAGAAAGGCAGCCCATAAGTTGGGGAAACTGCAGACACCTATCTGGAGAGGAGAAGGACGGGACGCAGACAGGTAGAGCATAGTGTGGAAGAGGATGGGGATCTGCCAGGGACCACACAGCATCAGGGAGGTGAGGGATGCCATGGGTGACTGACAGACTGCAGGGAGAGGATCCTGCAGCAAAAGGGGTGGCCCATCACACAGGAAACAATGAGTCCTGTGGCAAGGGGCTAAGCAATGGGGATCTGTGAGGGATTGCTCTGCAGAAGGAAACAAGAAGTGAAGGTCTTTGAGGGACACAGCAGAAAGGACATCCCAGAGTCACAAGGCAGCAGAAGAGAGAATGACCCTGCAGTTTCAGAGAACTCACACTGCAGGGACACACGTCAATGCTATGGCTAGGCTTCAGCATGACAGTTGGGAGGAGATTAATAAGCTCTCAGAGCCCCTCATCTTACTTCCAAATGCAGGAAGTCTCCAGCGGTGATTTTCAGATTTCTTAGTCCATTCAAGGAAAGTTCCAGTTCCCGCAGTCCTGGAAACTTCCGAAACGGCTCTGCAAGGGTGGAAAAGGAAACGCTCCAGCAAGTGAGGAACAGCAGTAACAGAACAAACCATGTCTTATCCGGGTCTGGAATGAACCGAAACCAGCAAGAACGAGAGCACTAGTATTATCAAGCGGGCATGTTTGAAAGAAAATGCCAGCTCAGTTAGCTGTTTGTCCATACAGTACATGATGCCCCACCAGCCTACGCCTTCGACATGTGGTTTGCTTTCATGCGTTTGCTCCCACCCCAAACTGGATTATTGCTTGAAGCCACTGATGGCACATTTAGCTTATATGTTTTACTTGTTATAAATGGATTTCCTTCTTTCTTCTTCAAATTAACGGAGCCCATGACACTGGATTTGGATTCACCTCCCAGCTCTACCATTAACCTTCTGAGCCTTTGGGACAAGTCATTTCATTATTCCATGCTTCTATATATTAAATGGGGATTTTCTTTGTAAAGAGCTTTGTTTTCTAATAATGAAAAAGATACCAGAGCGGCCAACAATTATCATTACAATAAAGGGAATTAGCACAAGGATTTCAGCTCAGTAACAGGAAGGAAGCAATTCTGCAAAGAAATGCTGCATGTGCATCTTAAACCTCTTTGTAAAGCTCTAGACCTGCGTTCAGACAAGCATAAGCTTCCCCAGGTTGAAAAGCAGCATCTATTTTTTGGTAATGCCATCCCTTACCTAGTGTCAGCAGGTTCTCAGAAGCATTTATAAAAGCAACGCAATCAAATTTCTCAAAATCATCTTCTTTAGCCTGAAAAATACAGAAAAAAAAAATCATTCCACTCCAGTCCTAAACTGATCTGAAACAACTGGATCTCTCCTTCTCTCAAAATGCCTAAATCATAGCATTTCCCATAATTAGGTCTTCATTTGTTTTTCTGACTATGGAGAGCACCCCTCAGAGTATGCATTTAATGCACAGCTGCCTCAGTGACCGACATCCAGAAGACTTGGATTAGATGAGCCCCAAAGCAAAGCCCCCTCCGTGTCCTCGCTGCTGACCTTGCTCCCCTGCGTGTCACAGGGCTCCTGAGTTATCTGATACCTACATGTGACACAGCAAACGTAGCCACCCTACGATTTAGCACATCTGTCCTTCACAGCACCAGGAGGGAACCCTAAAAAGACACTAAAAACCTATCAGCACCTCAGCTCATTTTCTCTTTGCAATGCAAGTTAGTCATGAACCCAAATAAAAGTCACTTCTCAAGCTACCATAGTTGAGACAAACATCCCTAAACCCAAAGAACAGCATTTTGCAAGGGTATATAAGTGGGGAAGGGTCTACAATTGGTGAAGATCAAGTTAATTTGGTTATGAAGACACTATCCAAAAGTTTGTAGGACAAATCATCCAAGCCTGTTCACAGCCGGCTGGCTCACCTTCCTGTGCAGGAAATATGCCTGCTTCTAATGCATGTCTTCTCTGATCTCTGGGCACTCATGTGCTAACGTGGTAAAGGTTTCAACTTTTAAAGCAGTTCCCTAATACTTCTTGAGTCTCTGATACTCACAGAGACCAGATTTTGGCTGCTAATGTTCACAGAGCACAGGTCAGAGGGGTTCTTCAAACAGTGGTGCTTCATCTGGGGGAAGAAAAAAAAAAAAAAAAGAAACACAAATGGTTAGTCCTTCAGCAATCCTGTATGTCGTGTTCTGGGACCTGAGCCCCAAAACCAGACCGCAGCTACCCCCAGGTGAGCGGGGGGCACCTGGTGCCTTGGATCGTGGGAAGCGGGGAGAAGAGGGCATGGGGATGGGCTGGGAGAGGCAGCTACAGAGTCCGTCCACCAGCAGGATCTCTCCAGCTCCACAAAGCACTATCAGAAAGTTTAGGCAGTAACAGAGGAAATCTGCACTCACCAGAAATGGCTCATCTAGGACATTGTCTTCAATGCTTTCTTCCACAGAGGCAGAATCTGGGGGCTTTCTCCTCTGCTGTGGTGTCTCCTCAGTGGTCCCCTTCTCAGTCCAAGCCCTCGGGGTAGCTCTGCGTGCCAGCACCCAGCGCCCGGACCCTGGCACAATGACGAACCAAGGCAGAAGAGATGGTATGGTGAGCATGCGACCCTTCGAATGTGCCCTTCTCAAAGTAGCTACACTCTGCCACGTGTTTCAGCCCAATGCTGAAATCCGTCAGTTTAAAATCCCCTATATGGGGAAATACTGGAGTATAAAATGTTCAGTGACCATAAATTTAAGGCAGAAACATTAAAGCTACAGCCAGAGCCACGGAAGAGGAGAAACACACTACTTTATAGATGCTAATGAAGCCATAGGTTGCAGACATAGAAACGTGGTCTGGAAGAGCCTTCTGGAGGTCTCCAACCCAACTGCCCACTCAAAGCAGGACCATCAGCAACGTTTGATCAGTCAGTTGTGGCATTGTCTAGCGATTGCACCACCTCCCAGGGTAACCTGACACAGAGCTGCACCTCCTCCCAGCAAAGAAGTTCCTCCTAATGTCCAACCTAAACCTCCCAAGGTGAAATTTTTGGCTTAGTTATGGCATCTGTCATTGTTAAGAGTTCGTAGCTGTCCTTCAAGTAGCTGTAAGCCACAATCTCCTCTTGGATTTCTCTTGGCCAGACAAAAAACAAGCTCAGCAACCTCAACCTCTCCTAAAAGGTCTTGTCCTCCAAACCCCTGACTAGCCTAGTAGACCTGTCCACCACTTCTCAAATGTTAGAAGACATTTCGGCCATTTCTAAGCATTTCACAGATGTGACTCAAAACCCAGAGAAAAAGAAGCTCTAGCTCAGAATAGCTGCTGGAGAACCACGCTGTGCTATCCTCATCCCTGCATGAAGTTTCCCTCCTACCGGCATGTGGAGATGGCTGCTGGACCCTTCATTTAACATGTGCCCTAAACATCCTGCCCTCTTCATTTCAATGAAGCTTTAAACAATTCTAAGACTTTCTGCACACCATTTTAAGTTCTGTTATCAACTGTTATCTATGTTATCAGCTGTGATGTTGTTACAAGAAACCACAGCTGAATGTACCCTCTATCTGGCCCAACAACAGGGTGGATGGCGGACTTGCCCCTGTGGGCACAGCATTATTCTGCAGGGAGACTTTGCCAGCAGAACTCAAAGAATTGTCACCTTCTTTACTTGTGTGCAAAATGTTCCTGGCAGGGAAGCAGTTAGTTGCGTAGTTGCTTCCGTCACCTATTTTATACAGTCCTGTCATAGCCATCTTGACTGCAGCGTTCCTGGGGAGAGAGGGAAAGAAATAAATGGGTTAAAACTTTCACTGGCTCTAACATGACTTTGCTTTAAACGGCTCTTTCAAAGGGTAGCCATAAATGAAGTATCAGCTTGTAGGCAAAGGAACACTTTCAGGGACACATGAGGAGCATCACCTCCTAAAATGGACTTTTCCGTTTAGGAGGTGACATAATCTCTCCATAAATGAGGTGACAGGAGTACATGCATTATTTTCTGCTCAAGACAGCAAAATGCAGACACCGATGTGTGTGTGAGTTGGACTGTATAGATGACAACTCACAGGATTTCTGCTTTATCCCTCATTCCTCCTTCCCCTGTCTCCTTTCTCTTGTCACTTGTGGAGACTCTGGGAAAAGAACCACACCGGTCACCGCTCCCCAAACCTCGGAAATAAACTTCAAAGGCGCTGCATCGTTCTCGCCCGTGCCCCTGTAGCAGGAGATGGTCTCCCAGTGCCATCTGATGGTGTTTCCACACTCGGACACCGCTGTGGCGTACAACGGCACAGTTGGACTACAGTGTTCACACACAGTGCTGGCATTTGGGGTAGCTCTGCCTGCAACAGGCACATGCTGTGTGTTCATGCACCAATATATGCGAGAAGGCAGCTGTGTGCAACGCTGTCACTGGCACCGTCTGGGCAACATGCTGCTTTACCACCGCACAGCGACACTCAGCGTGATGCAGATGCTGGCATTGCCGGTACACCAAGATGGCAGCGGCACAGGGTACACCAGGACATCGGCCAGGGCACACACCTGCACGCCCTGGTACAACTGATACATACGCAGAGCCCAACATCTACACCCATCCATACAAGCCCTACGCACACATTCCCCACACATAACCCACTCACACACACCCCCCATCGTAAACACACACCACCCTCACTCCTGACACACCCCCGTACCTGTTCCTGTACACCAACAACCTGTTCCCGTACACCAACACATACAACCACCGCACATATACACTCATACACCCCCACAGGAACACCCATACACACACCACTCGCACACAGCCCCACACTTACTGGATACACCCGACACGTGAGCCCATACACCCATGCATCCAACACATACTCCTATAACTACACCCCCCACAACGTGCACCCATACACCCCAGCTACCCACGAACACCCTCACACACCCCGCTCCCACACACGCTCCCACTCATCCCATCATATAACACACACCCTCCTGACGTGTACCCCTACATACACATCCACACCACCACCCACAACAGCCCACACACTGACACATCCTCCTGCAAAAAGACCCATGAACACCCTCACACACCCCATTCACACACACGGATACACCCCGCGCACACCCAACACATAAACACCCCCCCACTCCTCACCGCACCTCCTGACCTCACCCCAGCATGCACACAGCCCGCGTCCCTAACACCCCAAAGCACCGACACCTGCACACACCCCCACGCACCCCACGTACACCCACCCCCCCACTCCCCACACTATCACAGAATCACTAAGGTTGGAAAAGACCTGTAAGATCATCAAGTCCAACCACCAACCCAACCCCACCATGCCCACTAAACCATGTCCCGCAGTGCCACGTCCACACGTTCCTTGGACACCTCCAGGGATGGGGACTCCACCACCTCCCTGGGCAGCCTCTTCCAGTGCTTCACCACTCTCTCAGGAAAGACATTTTTCCTAATATCCAGCCTGAACCCCCCCTGATGCAACTTGAGGCCATTTCCTCTTGTCCTGTCGCTTGTCACTTGGGAGAAGAGACCAACACCCACCTCACCACAACCCCCTTTCAGGCAGTTGTAGAGAGCGATGAGGTCTCCCCTCAGCCTCCTCTTCTCCAGACTGAACACCCCCAGCTCCCTCAGCCGCTCCTCATCAGACTTGTGCTCCAGACCCCTCACCAGCTCCGTCGCCCTTCTCTGGACACACTCCAGCACCTCCATGTCCTATCAGACACCCACAACGATGCGCAGCCCACAGACACCCACGCACGCCCTCGCTCGCCCCGCGTACACCCACGCGCACCCTCCCCACGCTGGAGGACACCCACAACCACATACCCCCACATGAACATCCACAAACACCCTCACCCACGCCACCACACCCACTCCCCACACTGGCAGACCCCCACACCCATGTACCCCCCCACAAACACCCCACCCCTCACACAGACCCCACGCAGACACCCGTGGGCACACTCCCACGCCCCACTCGCACACACATACAGCCCCGCACACCCACCCACGACACCACAGACACCCCCACTCCTCACACACACCCCCTCTCCCCCCTCATCCCCTCACAGCCGCCCCCCCACACCCCCCCGACGGCCACAGATTTCACCGTCCTCCACGGCCCAGAGGGGCCCCGCACGCGTCTCCCCCTCACCCTCCCCGGGCCCCAGACCCAGGCAGCCCGGCCGGGCCGCAGTGCTCGCCCCTCACCCCGCGGGCCGGGGGCCGCCCCAGCCTCTCGCCCGTCCCCGCTCCCCGAGCGGGCCCCGCACCGCGGCCGCCGCCACCGCCGCCTCCCTTCCGCACCGCCCCGTCGCCATAGCGACGGGGAACGCGGGCTGGACGGACTACACTTCCCAGCGTGCAACGCGGCGAAGGAGGGGCGGCTTTTCCGCCCGCCCGCTCCCGTCGGCCCCCGCGCGCGGCCAATCAGGAGCGAACAGGTCGCGCGGCGAGGGCGGGGGCGGAGGGCGGTGAGAAGATGGCGGCCAAAGGCGGCAGGAACGGGCTGCTCGACAAGGTACGGTGCCGCGGGCCGCCCGGGGCCCGGCCCTCCGGGGCTGCCCCATCCCGGCGGCGCCGCCCCCCGTCTCAGCGGAGTCCCTAGAGCCGCTGGGCCGAGCCGCAGCCACCCCGAGCTCGGGCCTCAATGCGTGTGTGTGTGTCCCCCCCCCGCCTTGCTGAGGGGCAGCCCCCGCCTCAGCCGTGGGGCTGCGGGGAGCTCCTCCGCCCGGCAGCAGCGCGCCCCGTCGCGGCCACCCGCTGCTGCCTCCTTGTAGGAACCGGGCGGTTAATGGCAGGAGAGGCCCCGGGGGGGGAGCGGGGAGGGAGGAAGCGTCCCGCGGGCGGGCCGTGCCGCGGCACCGGGCGAGCCCGTCCGGCCGCGAAAGCAGCAGCAGCAGCCGCCTGCGAGACCGCTTCTGTTGTTTTTTTTTTTTCTGCCAGCGTGGCTGGTTTTAGCCCAGCCGTCCTGAGAAAAGCCCGGCTAGCGGTACAGCTGCTCTCCTCCCGGTGGGTCTTCTGCCAGGAAAGTAACGCTGGGCATGGCAGAGATGTCAGGTGGAGCAGAGCGTGCTGTAAAAGTCTGCTCCTAAGCCCAGTCTCGTCTCAGTAGTTCAAAGGAACTTGTTTGTAGAGTGGCTTTGATCTCCGTTCAGTTCTAAGCGGTCAGGTGTTTGTGTCACAGCTCTTCACGGTATTTGGCAGTCTGGTAGCTGAAACTAAAGACCCGGAGGCATTTTTTTTCCACGAGAAGATGGAAACGGTTGTGTCTGTATCTCTGGTTGCAAAAGGGTGTATTCAGAGTGGTGTATTTGGCATCTTTCGTTGAACTTCAAAATACGGATGACTGCGATTGAAAACACTTTGATTTTCATTGATACATGTATAGTCATAATTTCTAAAGAGTATAGTTTTCTTGCATCTGAGATGAAGCTATCCTATTGCTAAGATTTGATGGCATTTCTTCAGAACAGTAGATCAAGTTGTCGAGCAAATGCTTTCAGGGGAAGGTGTGGTGATGAAATTTTTTTTGGATATCTTCTGCAAATGGGCTCAGCTTTTGGTTTTGAAATGACAGTGCTTTGTGGTTAAACTTCAAAAACTCTGGAAAGTGTCATGCTCTCGCGGCATTCCTGCTCTTCCTGACATGTTCTGTGAATGCTGAGGTATCGTTATTTCAGAAGGAAAAGCAGTCATTGGTAAGGGAAATAACGCTGTTAGTGTAGGAGCCGAATCCTTTAGTGAGAAACCATTGAATAATTTCAGCAGGGCTTCTGTCTGAAGTACATACACACACTTGATAATGTTCTATCTTCTTTTCCCTCTGTCCCCACCCTGTCTGCCTTCATTTCCTCCCCCTGGATGACTTAAATGAAATCTGGTCATTTCTGTGAACCAGTCTATATATTGCTGAGGTATTATCTGGAGAATGTGGCCTTAGGTCCCTAATTTGCTCGAGCTTTTCTCGAACAGAGAAATCACGGGTTATCAGCGAGACTTTAAAGTCTTGGGATGGGTTGCTTGTTTAGTGTATCTTTTCATACTTTGCTAGTAAGCTGAATCAGGGTGAGTTTAGGGAGATTTGCGTGTTAACTATCCCATTTTTTTGTCCTTCTCACATTCTTCCAGTGTTTGTGATAATCAGGTAGCTCCTTCTGACCTCTCCCTGCTTATCCAGGACCACCTAAGAGTGCACGCTCACTGACTTCAAAGTGGTGTGCAGCAGTGGCTACAGTCCTCTCAAACACCTTGAGATTTCACCCATTTATCACAACACTCAGTTATTAACCACGCTCTGCCCCTACTAGAGCAAAACCTTCGTAGGTTTTGCAAGCTCCAGGACTAAAACCACTTCCTGAATACCAACTGCTGCGACTGCCTTCCGCTCCTGTGCCCCAGAAGGAGCTCTCTGGTACTGGGGGATGTTGACCATGAGTACGGTCAGGCAGCACTGGTATTTTGGGCAGAGTGAGGTCCAGAATTCCTTCCTCCAAGGCAGAGGCTGAGCTAGTCAGAGCTGAGAACGGCCGGGCTGACTCGCCGGAGTTTGCTACAACTGTTCCTTCAAGAAGAAGAGGAGGGAACTGATGTGCAGTGAGGTGTCCCTGGACTCTGCCACTTGCAAATCCTGCTTCTGCCTGGCTCGTGGTGTGCAATGTCACCGTTATTTTAGAATTTATGTTGAGGGGTGGGGACCTGTGGTTTGGGACTCGCTGCTCTGTTGGCTGCAGCCCAACCTACAGGAAAAGGCGATCAGCTGCAGCGTCGGCTGTGTGCTTGAGGGAGTCCATCTGCATCATCTGTTGAGGGTCTTCCAACCTCCCTCGGCTGCAGCGTTGCGGGTCCTGGTTTGAAGAGTTTCTGATCTTAGGGTTTAGGAAGGGGCGGTTACATTCTTTTCATCCTTGCAATAGAAAACACAGGTTAGATGCAAAAATGTTATTTCCCTTGAAGAGTTTATATAGTCTATGCTGGTGCTCCTCTTGTAGTAGCAACAAATCTTTTTTACTGTATGACGTGATTGTTTATGTGTGTAACACCCAAAGTGCACCATAAACTTCAGAGCAATATTCGAAGAGACAAGCTAGCTACCCAGAAGATGTTGCAGGCTAAAATTGGATGTGATGTAAATGAGGCTGACAGTAGCGGAATAAGGCAGGGGGAAGAAAAAGTTAAGTTTGTGCCGCGTCTGTCTTCTGAGATGTGAACATCTTGAAATTTCTCCCGTAGGATTTTTCTGTGCCTCCTGCTTATGAGGGAGTTTTATGAAGGGATTTAAATGAAGGTAGGTGATAGCTTGACAAACGAGCATTGTGAGCACTCAGGTCCTGCGGTGTCTGCTGTGAGAGCAAGCATTTGTTTTGCTGTCCCTTTTTTTGGAGCTAACAGCAGAATGCTCTCCTGCTGCGATCCAGCTGCGGGCAGCATCTTTACTTGAGCATGAACAGCTGGGGCCTTTGTGTGCTTCTAGTGTCAGATTGGTTTTGCGGCTTTCTGAAATTGCATTTCTGATTTTATTCTTTGTTTTTAAGTAAGGTAACCGCTGGCTGTATTTCAGCCTTCGCTCTGAAGCCTTGTTCTTACACAGGTACGCTTTCAGGTACCAAATCCGCTTCCTAGGTGTGCCTGGTTGTAGAACACTGTATTTGCTTCTCATTGATAGTTAGGATGTGTTCAGGACAAGTAAAACTTCTGACACTATAACCTTTCACTTGGTTTTTAAAACGAAGGAGCCAAATCACACCCAAACTGAAAAACTGTTTTAAACTGGTTGTTGTTTTGGTTTTTTTCTCTATCGGGCTGGAACCAAATCTGAGTTTTTCTTTTGAAGCCTTTGGAACTCACATCTGAAGTGCTCAAAATGAGTAACTGTTTGAAAAATACCATCCACTAGCTGGAGGAGCAGACGTGTTTGCATCTGCCAGGCTCCACAGGACATCGGTGCAGCTTCCCATTCCCTGCCCACGTGTGCAGGCAAGGCAGGGCTGTTCTGCAGACCCGAGGGGGGGTGGGTGGAGGCTTTCCCCCCCTGTTTGAGGGTGAGCACTTGGTGGTAGGGGCCAAATCTCTGGCTCTATTCCAGGCTGAACGTGGGGATGGCCATCAGGCAGACGTTTTGCCCAGGGTTGCACTGGTATGTAGACATCAGTGTACAGATGTGCATACATTTCTGTGCACATCTGGACGCAGAGGTAGCGTGGATGTTGACGTTTCCTTTGAGCACCTCTTTCTGCTCCCTCTTCCACAGCCCTGGCGCTCCGGGTGCCAGTGCAGCATCCTAGCCTCTCCCTAGCTCTTTGGTCCTGCAGATCAGCCTGGAAGAATTAAGAGAAGCAGCAGCAGCACTGTGGTGCTGTACTGTGTTAGGAGAAGTAACCTCGCGGGAACGTCAAGACCAAGGTAAAGGGAGGGCTAAAGCTTCTCCCTGGCTGAAATCCCAAATCGCAGGTGTGTCCCTGTTACAAGGTCCCTCCTGACATGAACCACCCTGGGATTATCAAGCTGTTACTGTCCTGAAGCAGAGCAGCCTCAGTCACAAGGAAGCCTGAACTGAAGAACTGCTGGTTCAGCTTGTTGCTTTAGACTGTCTTAAGATGAGATTTTTTTTCCCCAGTAACAGCTTTTCTTCAAAAAATATGTCACGTGGGCTTTACATCTACCCCTGAAAGTGCTGGTTCTCTGTTAGAGATTGGTATCAGTTAAAGATCACTGATGTTCTCTGGCAATTCCAGTGTCAGGTGGTTCGGGGCAGAGCACAAGAAGCAAGAACCTGGTTCTCGCTCTGTCACGGGCTTCCTGGATGTACGTCGTTACGGCAGTGCCTCAACTTGTTTGACATACAGATATTCCCCTCTGTGCAAATCCCTTCTGCGGATGAAGTGTTATCAGTCCTGTGCCTCCAGGGCTGGTTTCCAGGGTGCCTATAAAATAGCTTTAAAATCTTGAGGGTTTTTTTATTTTCATTTATTTCTTGATTTCTGAGCTTTTCTCATTGGTGTTTTCCAGCTATTCTATCTTCAGCTATATCTAGAAAGCTGTTGGTTTTATCTGGGAGAAGAGAAGAAATTTTAGCATAGCTTGATTGCATCCTCATGAGCTTTAGGAAGAAAAAACAGTCATAATAAGATTGATTAAAAACTTGAGTGTTGATGATAGGATAGATGCACTGTGCTTTAATACCCAATAAACCGTGCTGTTGCCAAAAGCAGAGACTCCAATATTAAATATTTAATCGTAAAACATATCAAAAAAAAATCACTTGAGTGTTATCTTCTCAAGTGTCTCTGGATGCTTTGTCTCACAAGAGAGCAGGCTGGAGAATGCTGTTGTGTTTTATACTAAGGATTGTCTTGTTTTAGCCCTAGAAGTGTGGAAAACTTATTCAAAATATTTACTCAGATGTATTTTTTACTTCTTCAAAATGATTTGGTGGCCTTTGGGGGGAAGAAAAATCACAACTGTACTTAAAGGCAGGTCTGGTCTGAAGGAAGGTATCAAATGGCCTGCTGAGGTTCCTTGTGGTGTTTAAAAACTTCTCATTCATTTTGTTCTTCATTATTTGTCGAAAGCAGCAGGGGGAAGGGTAGACCAGCTATAAAGACTGAGCCTTTTCAGGGAGTTTTATCAACAACAAAAATAAACTCCGCAGGCTGAATGACGCCGTCCCTCCTGGGTGAGGCTTACCTTCACTTGAGCTGTACGAGTACAATAAAGGACAGAATGTTTCCCCACAGTCACAGCCGAGTTCAGGGTTCGGTTAGTGACTTATCCAGTAGCGAATCCAGCTGTGCTGCGTCTTGCACGTGTCTCACTAGTCAATATTTTTGTCTTTAAAATAAGAGGACTTTTCAGCACCCTACAAGAATAATCCTGCTGTTGCAGGAAAGTACTCTGTTTTAGGGTTTTGCTAAGTGGAGTACGTTTCCACGTCGGCAGGCTTGTTGGCTTTCCTTCCGCTCCCTCGTGAGAAATAGAGGCTGCACCTGGGAGCGGTGAGGTCAAGTCTGAATGCGTTTCTTCAAAGCTTTTTTGATATATCTGTGGGATAAGGAAAGAGGGACTGGGTGTTGGTGTTATTACTTTGAGACTTCTGACTTCCAATTCACTAATTAGGAAAGAAAAAAGGCATTTTTTTTTCCTTTCCCTAGTCTAGCTCTTGATACTTTAATCTCTGGGAATTCCAAAGGGCAAGAAATAAAACTGTTGTAGATGCTTTTATAAGGAAAAATAAATAGTTGAAAGAATTCTTCCGTATTCTTCATGGGAAAGGGTTTGGCTTTCAATTGTCATGTGTGCTAATTAACCCTAGGAAAAAAAAGGGGGCTACAAAAAAGTAGCTGCCTAAAACATTTTGTAGCTTACACTGGTGTGAGAGTTCTTTCCCAGTTGTCCGTGACTTTTCAATGCTTCTGGCTGGTTTTGTCCCTCGTAAACCAGCTATTGCATGTGCACACACGGTGACATTTACTGTGCACCTAATAATTCATACCTGAGAGCCTGAAGGAGAACCAGGCTTTTCCCTGTGCGAGTGTAGGGGAAGTAGATCAGGTTTTACATCTTACTTTAGAATGGTTTCATTCCTGCTGCAGAAGGGAAATGAGCTCTTCTGACAGGTAGTTAATAAATCCAACTTGTGAGCTTCGGGAGCAGGAAATAACACGAGTGAAGTTGAGAATTACTGCTAATGGCAGATAAAATTTGAGCTCAAGTCACTCAAGTGTTTGAAATGACTTAAATGCACAGGGCTCAAGCTCATGTGTCCGACTGTGGCTAAAAGGAATAGTGTCACCAAAAAATATCATCGTTCAGAGGAAAATTAACCCCTTTGATAAGCTGAGCTGTTGTAGCTGAGATTCGCTGTTGATGAAGGAACAGATTATGAGGAAAATCTGAATATAGAAGAGAGACGGAGTCTCTTGCTTTCCTTCTGGAGGATGGTCTGACTTCATTTCTTGTTCATGCCTTTATATTCTCCCCTTGCACCTGAATTGTTAAGAGTGCCTTGAAATTCTCCTCCTCTCATCAACCCCCAAATAGTGCGTTTGTAACAGCTTGGCTGAAAAGCGTGAATACCTTCAAAGGCAAGAATTCAGTCATAACTGACGCTTTCGGCACATGGCAGCAGGAGCAGCAAAAGCAGAATCGAAATTAGGATAAAACTGATGTAAAAAGTCACTTCACCAAATATTTTCAGTACCCATGACAAGACGGATAAGCTTAAATCTGCAAGGGTGATGGGTACGTTGGTGCTGAGGTGACTTTTGGTGCCATACAGCTGTGTAACAGGCCCCAGATTCCGTCCATCTCTGGTCAGGTTTTCCCAAACAGGTAGGTATTTTCTGGGTTGCCGCCCATCCTTGTGCTCACGACAGGAACAAGCATATTAAAACGAAAGGCTAACCCGTGCCAAATTCTCTTAACTGCGTTTGGTTTCCATTGCAGTGGAAGATCGACGACAAGCCGGTAAAAATTGACAAATGGGACGGTTCAGCTGTGAAAAATTCTCTGGATGATTCTGCCAAAAAGGTATGTTCTGTGACTGCAGATTTCTCCCTCTTGGGAAACACTCTTATTTTCTTAGGTTTCTACATTTAGTTTAAAAACCCTGTAAACTTGTTTGGTTTCATTGTGAAGTGCCTGTAGCCGTGCCGGTTCTGTAGCATCTCTTGGGATTCCCGTGGCTAAAGCAGTGTTTGTGCTTAGAGTATCAGCAGTTATTACGATGTCTGATGCAGACATTAATTCTGTATAAAGTTTCTGCTCAGTTTGCCCATGTATTCAAGATTGTTTTATCTAAATCCTTTCCAGAAGCAGTTTGTCAAATGTATGAAAAGCACAAAATAAACTCAGCTGCCTGTTTCTCCCACAGGTTCTCCTGGAGAAGTACAAGTACGTCGAAAATTTCCGGTTGATCGACGGCCGACTCATCATCTGCACAATCTCTTGTCTCTTCGCGATTGTAGCTTTGATTTGGGATTACCTGCACCCCTTTCCTGAATCCAAACCTGTTCTTGCCTTTTGTGTTGTATCATATCCTTTACAGATGTTGTCTCGTTTATACCAAAAGGGGTTTATTTTCCCCGTGAAGCACAACAAAACCCTTCTCTGTATTCCCATTTTCAGGCCTGTGGGAATTTTACTGCCCGTGATGTGGAGATCAGCTGATGATCAAATAGTCTTCATGTGATGGTAAAATTCCTGCCTTGTCTGGCTGTAATGCACCTAAATTTGGGTGATCTGGGTGTCCAGCCTTCCCCTGCAGCAGTGTGGAAGCCTGGACAGCAGCTCGGCTCACGTCGGAGGAGTCAGCGGCTGCCTGGGCAGCTGATCTGCTGCTCTCCACGCTCCCGACTGTGTGTGAGGTGATTTCCCAGATCTCAGACACCGACTGTGTAGAGATTCCTCCACTTTGTGTTAATCTCAAACCGAAGATCAGCCCTTGAAAGTTTTGGGGGTTTGTTTTGTGTTTTGGTGGTTATTATTTTTTTAATTCTACCTATAGGCTGGTTAGAGAGACGGCTGCTCTTTCCTAATATGACAGATCAGGTACCAAGAGCGCAGAGTAAAACAGAGGTAATTCTTGCCAGCACCTCCACCTCCACCTCCAAAGAAGAGCAGATGCTGCAAATCGGGGTTTAAATGTTTAGAAGTCAACTCTGTTTAGAAGTCAACGGTAAAATTTCCGGTGTTACAGCCCAGCTGGGTTGGGGTTTTTTATGTTTGGGCCCAGAGGGTCAGCGTGGCGCTGATTTCCCCGCAGCTCCTCTAGCAAGATAAGATGCCTGCAGAGGTTTTACATCCAAAATGTACGTGACAGCTGAGAGACGCTTTCAAGGGCGGTTTTGATGGTACCAGCATGAACTGGTAGCCTGGAAACTTCTTGCCGGCCTGGGAGTCACTGTACCGCTAACGGCTGCGTGATCTGTGCCGAGGCCAGTTGGATGAGGTTCAACAAGGCCAAGTGCCGGGTCCTGCACTTGGGTCACAACAACCCCACGCAACGCTACAGGCTTGGGGACGAGTGGCTGGAAAGCTGCCCGGTGGAAAAGGACCTGGGGGTGATGGTTGACAGCCGGCTGAAGATGAGCCAGCAGTGTGCCCAGGTGGCCAAGAAGGCCAACGCCATCCTGGCTTGTATCAGAAACAGTGTGGCCAGCGGGAGTAGGGAGGGGATCGTGCCCCTGTACTCGGCGCTGGTGAGGCCGCACCTCAAATGCTGTGTTCAGTTTTGGGCCTCTCACTACAAGAAGGACATTGAGGTGCTGGAGCGTGTCCAGAGAAGGGCGACGGAGCTGGTGAGGGGTCTGGAGCACAAGTCTGATGAGGAGCGGCTGAGGGAGCTGGGGTTGTTCAGTCTGGAGAAGAGGAGGCTGAGGGGAGACCTCATCGCTCTCTACAACTGCCTGAAAGGGGGTTGTGGGGAGGTGGGTGTTGGTCTCTTCTCCCAAGTGACAATGACAGGACAAGAGGAAATGGCCTCAAGTTGCACCAGGGGAGGTTCAGGCTGGATATTAGGAAAAATGTCTTTCCTGAGAGAGTGGTGAAGCACTGGCAGAGGCTGCCCAGGGAGGTGGTGGAGTCACTGTCACTGGAGGTGTTCAAGGAACGTGTGGACATGGCACTGTGGGACGTGGTTTAGTGGGCATGGTGGGGTTGGGTTGGTGGTTGGACTTGATGATCTTACAGGTCTTTTCCAACCTTCAAGATTCTGTGATCATGGGCAAGTCATTTCGTTGTTCCAGGCTAACAGTTCTAGTTGGCTTTTAGCATGAACCTTGAGATAATTAATCCTGTAGCGCTGAAAATTATTTAATTCCAAAAATGAGAAAGATAAATTGCTTGATCCGTGCTGAGGAGGAACGCACAGAGATTAATTCTGTGGCTCGTTTGGTCTCACGCTTTCCCGCTGTCTCCCAACAGATGTTGCTCCAAAAAAATTAGCGAAGTAATTGAAAACAGTATTTCGTTGTTGTGATTTCCGCTTTACTTCATGCTTTCACGAACAAAGCATTTTGTGTGGCCGGAGAAATCCCTTTCAGAAAAGCGTGTAGGGAGTTGTTGCTTTCCCCCACTGCTTCTAGGCATTGATTAATGCTCTTGTGCAACGGCAAAGATTTAAGAAAGTGTCCCAATAATTATTTAATTTCTCACGCTAACGAGACGTCAGCCAAGCATCCTGTTTGGAATGATAATGTCACGAGAGGTGGTTGGATGACGGTGTCCGAGGGGATCCAAGCAATTTCTCTGCCTAGTTTCTACTTCTAATTGCAACTTCTTAGTTTCCTTAACTTTTTTTTTCCCCCCACGTATTTTGTGATGATGGGCATCCTGACTATCTATACCTCATACAAAGAAAAGAGTATTTTCCTCGTAGCTCACAGAAAAGACCCCGCGGGGATGGACCCCGACGACGTTTGGCAGCTCTCCTCCAGTCTCAAACGGTAGCGTTGACTCCAGCAGCCCGGGCTTAGCGAGCGGAACGCAGCGGTGCGGTACCGGCACGGCTTCGGTTTGCCTGTGCTGCGTGCACCCGTAGCTATTGCACGCTCCGCAGCGGGGCAGAAAAGCTGCGTTTTGGATAACTCCTAAACCAAATGGGAGGGGGAAGTATTGGTGTCTCTGCAATATTGGTGTGTCTGCACCGGGGGCCTGAGCTTTCTGCAAAGGATCGGCTACTGTGCCGTGATCTTTGCGGCTTCCCAGGCAACTCGTGATGAATATTCACCGCAGAATATTGTTACTCGGAAGTAACAGTGATCTGTGACTGGCTCGCTGGTCTCATGTCCACCATTTCCATCCGTATCTCTCCGTAAGATCACCCTAAAATATTTTCCTTTACTTTTATACCTACAAATCTGTTTCTCTCCATCAAAATCGACATCCCCATCTGGAAATGGGAGCGGTGCCACGCGGTTATCTGCCGCCAGTGTTAACGTTTCGCTTCTCTTTAAATGGGGGGGGAAAATTAATCACAAGGAGTATAAAAATCTTTAATTGTGTTTATAATTAACACCTGCACCTTGTAGCTGTTAGTGTCCGTGTGGGGACCTCCACTCCTGGGGGCTTTCCCCTTAACTCAGCTTTTCGTCGGTGTTTCAGCTGAGCCAGACTTAAATTCTGCTCTGAAATCTCTCTCCCCTTCCTGCAGGTTTGATGACAAGTACACCCTGAAGCTGACTTTCATCAGCGGGAAAACCAAACAGCAGAGGGAAGCCGAGTTCACCAAATCCATCGCAAAATTCTTTGATAACAACGGGACGTTAGTCATGGAGGCCTACGAGCCGGAGGTGTCCAAGCTGCACGATAGCCTGGCCCTGGAGAGGAAAACAAAATGATTTTCTGACGCCGCCTGCCTCCTGGGAATGTGCTAAATTAACACCAATAAAGTAAAATAGCAAAAAGTGAATCATTGCCTCTGTTTTTGTCCTGAAATCCTAGTGAATTTTTGGATAAGTGGGATTTTTTAATCTCAGATCCAACATTTTTTTTTTTTGAAGCTACAGTAAACCTTGGTCTGTGTGCCTGCCTTTCTGGTTCCGCCAGCTCCGGGGCGGCCCGTGGAGGAGGATTTGCCCGTGGGGACCCTCAGGAGGGGACACTCGTCACCCACGCTACCTCCGCTTTTACCTGGCAGCGCTTTATCAGTCAGCTCCGTGCCATGTAGCGGGGCGGGGGGGAGTTACCATTTGTATTTCACTCCTGTCACCTTTCATTTTGAGTGAGGAATTCAGGACAAAATCCTTCCGTAAGAAAGACAACTGTCTGCTCGCAAGCAAGTCTTGTTTGGTTTTGTATTTATCTAATTGGGGGTGGGGGATTCTTTTATATAAAAGCCTTTTATGTGTTGGGGGGGGGATAAATATGCTACTTCTGTATGTTCGGCCACGAAGCTTATCCGCACGGTGAAAATAAGGCAGGCGAAGAGCTGTGGCTGTCCCTGTTTGTCCCCCGTTTCCCATCGACCGCTCTCGTCCCACTCCCCCCTCCTATAAAACGGCATTTTCTAAAAAAGACCTTTTATTTTAGGGGGTTTTTTTGCAATAAAAGGGAAGGACAGACGTCAAACGTGTTCCCGAGCATCTCTGCGGCGTTTCGCGGCTCAGGGCGGCGCGGGGGGGTCCCTTTAACCCGCCCCCCCCGCGCCGGAGCCGCCAGGAAGGGGCGGGCGGTGCGGGGGGCGGAGCGGGGCGGCCCCGGCGGCGGCGGCGGGTGGAGAGGGGGTGCGGGGCCCGGGGGGGGTCAGTGCATGCGGGGGGGGGCGAAGCGGGGGGGGGGGGGTCGGGGTGGGGGGTCAGTGCATGTGGGGGTGTAGGGGAGGGGGTGCGGGGGGGGGGGGGGTCGGGGGGTGCGGGGAGTCGGGCTATGGGGGTGCGGGGGGGGGGTCGGGGGGTGCGGGGAGTCGGGCTATGGGGGTGCACGGGGGGGGGTCCGGGCATGGGGGGGGCACGGGGGGTCGGTGCGTGAAGGGGAGGGGGGCTCTGGGGGTGCAGGGGGGGTACATGGGGGGGGGGTCGGTGCATGCAGGGAGTCAGGCTGGGGGGGCATGGGGGTTGTAGGGGGATGCACGGGGGGGTCGGGCATGGGGGGCACGGGGGGGGTCGGTGCATGCGGGGGGGGGACAGGACAGGAGGGGTACAGGGGGTGTCCCTCATGGGGGGGTGGGTGCATGAAGGGGTGTAGGGGGGGACAGGACAGGAGGGGTACGGGGGGTGTCCCTCATGGGGGGGTGGGTGCATGCAGGGGTGGGGGGGTTCGGGCTATGGGGGGTGCAGGGGGGGTGTTGCAGGGACATTGGGGGTGCACGGGGGGGGGATCCGGGCGGGTGGGGATGCATGGGGGGAGTGGGGGGGGGTGGGGAATGGAGGGGTGCATGGGGGGACTGGGGCCGGGGGGGGTGCATGGGCAGGAGGATTCGGGGCTGGGGACAGCGGGGGTGCTAAAGGGGATGGGGGCCCTGGGGGGGGGGGCAGAGCCCTTGGGGGTGGGCGCCCAGGGGGTGTAGGGGAGCCCCTGCGGTGCAGCGGGACAGAGGGACGCGGGGACACCACGGCCGGGCAGGACAGTGGGGTGTGACCCCACCGAGGGGCTCCGCTCTCACCCCCCCCTCCCACCCCACTCAGGCCCCAGGGGGGCCCTCGGGGGGGCCGCCATGTCCCAGGCCATCACCTGCCTCCAGGTCAGTCCTCATCCCTCTCCCCAGTCTTGGGGGGCGTCTGGGGGGGCGTGCGGGCCACCCCCCTCTTTGGGCAGCATTTAACCCTTTACCGTCTGACCGTCCCACCCTGCCAGCAGCGGGGGGACAGCGGGGAGAGCCCCCCACCACCACCGCCGCCGCCACCGGCATCCCCGCTCGTCTTCCCGCGCGAGACGCTCTTTCGGCAGACAAGCGAGGTCACCTACCGCATCCCGGCTCTGCTCTACGTCCCCCCGGCCGCCACCTTCCTGGCCTTCGCCGAGAAGCGCTCCTCGGCCAGGGACGAGGACGCCAAGTACCTGGTGCTGCGGCGGGGCCGCCGGCACGGCTCCTCGGTCGAGGTAAAAAAACCAACCCGGGCTCTAGGAACAAGCTGCGACCTCCGTCCCGGCGGGCTCATCCCCGGGAGCGATGCCGGGCGGTTTCGGGGTGCATCCCGCGGCTGAGCCCCATTTTCCTCCTCGCTGGCAGTGGGGTCCGGTGGAGGAGCTGTCGGCGTTGGCGCTGCCCGGCCGCCGCACCATGAACCCCTGTCCCCTCTACGATGCGACGAGCGACACCGTCTTCCTCTTCTGCATCTGCGTCGAGCGGGGAAAGACGGAGCGATGCCAAATCTGGAGGGGCTGCAGCGCCGCTCGCCTCTGCTACGCCACCAGCGCCGACGGCGGCCGCGGCTGGACCCCGCTACGGGACGTGACGGACGAAGCCGTCGGCGCCGACCTGTCCCGTTGGGCCACCTTCGCCGTGGGGCCGGGCCACGGCGTACAGCTGAATTCGGGGCGCCTGGTCGTGCCAGCGTACACCTACTACATGCACGGGTGCTTGTGCGGGGTTGTGCCGCTGCCTTGCTACACCCGGCAGCACGCCCTCGTCTTCTACAGCGACGATGGCGGGCGCAGCTGGCACAAGGGTGCCCTGGTCGGCGGCGGGCAGACGGGCGAGTGCCAGGTTGCCGAAATTGGTGGGAGCGATGTCCGCCAGCCCTTACTCTACTGCAACGCCCGAGCGTTGCGGGGGTGCCGGGCCGTGGCGTTCAGCACCGACTGCGGGCTGCGGTTCGAAGCGCTCGGCGCGATGCAAGGCGCTGGGCGAACCGCCGCGGGGATGCCAAGGCAGCGTGGTGAGCTTCGCCGCGCCGACCGGCGCCGGGGATGCACCGACTTGGTTACTTTACTCCCATCCCACCGACCGGCACCGCCGGAGTGATTTGGGCATCTATCTCAACCCCTCGCCACTGGACGGGGCGGGTTGGCAGCACCCATGGGTGCTGCACCCGGGTCCGGCTGGTTATTCCGACCTGGCCGTCTGCCCCGGCGGCATTTTCGGCTGCTTGTTCGAGTGCGGCACCACCAGCGCCTGCGAGGAAATCGCCTTCTGCCTCTTCGCCCTGGACACCTCCGACCGCGGCGAGCAGAACCTCGAAGCTTTTTAAAATAGACCCATTTTGGGGGTGGGGGGGGGGTGTCACTCCCGACCACCGGCAGCCGGAGCCGGCGAGCACCGCAATGCCGGGACCTCACCGGGGGCGTTTCGGATGCTCGGGAGGCTCAGCATCACATCGCTTTTATTTAATTAACGCTTGGCTTTTTAATGGCCCATCAGATGATAGATGTTGTTGGCGACCTGGGGGGGTGGAGGCTCAGCTGCGGGTTGGCCGGAGGGGTGCCGGCACGGCACCCGAAACGCCACTGCTTCACCAAAAATCAACATTTTTCACCTGGTAGCAGCAAAAAAGCAGAAGGTACCACTGAGAGCAGCCGGTCCCCTGGGGAAAAATACCCAAAAGTGGTGTTTAGTTAAAAATATCGGCGATTTCTGCCTCCTCCCCCTGTGGCAGAGAGAGAATTCCCCTTTTTTACCGTTTTTTATCCCTTTTTCTTCACTTTCCTGGTTTCCTGAGTTTCACCCCGTATTCCCATGGGAAAAAGCACTCAAATCTTGGGGGGGGTGGGAGTTATTCTGCTCCACAGGGGACAGGTTGTGGCATCCTGGAGGTGACAGCGACCTCACGTCCCCCTGCTACTGCCAAGTAAAATCCTGCCGAAACGGGTGAAATCCAGCCGATATTGGGAAAATCCGGAGGGAGATGACCCTGCTGGGGAAGGATGCAGGATGGCTCCGAGCATCGTCGCCTCCCAGTCCATCCCGCCGCTATATTTTGGGCACGCAGCACCTGAAAGAGAAGATGACCCCCCCAAGATTATGGGGTGGGGGTTTTTTTGGGGGGGCGGGGGGCAGTCCTGGCATCCCCATCTTACCGGTAGCGCCGGGGACAACCAAAATGTCCCCGCTGGGTCTCATGGGCAAAGCAGAAGCGGCGGCAGCGGCCGGTGTGCTGGGCGCAAGGGCGGGCGCCGGTGGGGATGGCATTGCCGGGGGGTCCCTGGGGGACGCCGGCGGTGGGGTGCCGGGGACCGGTGGCCAGGAGCAGGGCCAGGAGCAGGGCCAGGCACGGGATGGGCATGGTGTGGGGATGCCGGTGTCACCTGGGGGTGTATTTATGGGGTTCGGCCCCGGGGAGGTGGGGTTTGGCGGTGGAGGGTGCTGCTGGATGGGGTTTAGCGACGGGCGACGGTTTGGCCTGCTCCGGGGACACAGGGGACACCGGGGACCCAGGGGACAGGGAAGGGCCCCATGTGCAGGTGGGTGGTGGCGGGGGGGGGTGAGGAAAGCGCTGGAGTTTGGGGGGGGTGGTTTGTTCTGCTTCTTGGGGTGACGGGGGGAGAATGTGGGGGGACACGAGGTGGGGATGTGGGATATGGCTGAACGATGGGGACATGGGACATGGAGTGATGGGGACGTGGGACATGGAGTGATGGGGACATGAGACAGCTGAGTGATGGGGACGTGGGACATGGAGTGATGGGGACATGGGACACGGAGTGATGGGGACGTGGGACACAGCTGAGCGATGGGGATTTGGGACATGGCTGAGTGATGGGGACATGGGACATGGAGTGATGGGGACGTGGGACATGGAGTGATGGGGACGTGGGACACGGCTGAGTGATGGGGATTTGGGACATGGCTGAGTGATGGGGACATGGGACACGGCTGAGTGATGGGGATGCGGGACACGGAGCGATGAGGACATGAGACACGGAGTGATGAGGACATAGGGCACAGCTGAGTGATGGGGACGTTGGACATGGAGTGATGGGGACGTTGGACATGGAGTGATGGGGACGGGACACAGCTGAGTGATGGGGACATGGGACACGGCTGAGTGATGGGGACGTGGGACATGGTGTGATGGGGACGTGGGACACAGCTGAGCGATGGGGATTTGAGACACGGCTGAGTGATGGGGACATGGGACACGGCTGAGCAATGGGGATTTGGGACACGGCTGAGTGATGGGGACATGCGACATGGCTGAGTGATGGGGACATGGGACATGGAGTGATGGGGACATAGGGCACAACTGAGTGATGGGGACGTGGGACACAGAGTGATGGGGACGTGGGAGACAGCTGAGTGATGGGGACATGGGACACGGCTGAGTGATGGGGATTTGGGACATGGCTGAGCGATGGGGATGTGGGACACGGAGTGACAGTGATGTGGGACATGGCTGAGTGATGGGGACGTGGGACACGGCTGAGCGATGGGACATGGCATGATGGGGACAAAGGACATGGTTGAGCAACGGGGACATGGGACATGGCTGAGCGATGGACCGTGGTACCCAGACCCCGGAGCGGAGGAGTGCGGAGCGGTGCTCACCCCCAGCTCTGCACCCATCGTGCACCTGCACCCATCATGTCCTTGCACCCATCACCCCCCCATGGTGCCGGGCGGGCCCCTCCGCACGGGCACAGCCGCCCTGGGAGAAACCCCCATTTCCCAACTTTCTGGCCTTTCCTTTGGGAATTCAGCTGGTTCTGGCCCGTTTTCTCCAGGAGGCTCCAGGGGGGCCGGGGGCGCTCGGCCGGGGGTGTGTGTTTTGGGGTGCCGTGGCGGTGCTGTCCCCGCAGACGGGGCACCTGAGCACCCGCAAGGCTGCGGTTTTTCCCGCAAAAAGGGTTTTTTCCAAGGTGACAAAATGGCCACAGCGTTGGTGGGAACTCAGTGGGACATTCCTGACCCACCGCCCTCATCCCACTGGGACAGGACGGGATGGGGACAGGCAGGAGGGGGACAGCATGGAATTAGGGACAGGGAGGATGGGGACGGGATGGGACAGGGACAAGCAGGATGAGGCCAGGGCAGGATGGGGACAGGATGGGATGGGGATAGGGACAGGCAGGATGGGGACAGGGACAGGCAGGATGGGACAGGATGGGATGGGGACAGGGATGGGCAGGATGGGGACAGGATGGGATGGGAAAGGGATGGGGACAGGATGGGGACAGGACGGGGACAGGATGGGATGGGGACAGGGATGGGATGGGGAAAGGGACAGGCAGGACGGGGACAGGATGGGATGGGGACAGGATGGGGACAGGACGGGGACAGGACGGGGACAGGATGGGATGGGACAGGGAGGGGATGGGGAAAGGGACAGGCGGGATGGGGACAGGATGGGATGGGGACAGGATGGGGACAGGACGGGGACAGGATGGGATGGGGACAGGGATGGGATGGGGACAGGGACAGGCGGGATGGGGACAGGATGGGATGGGGACAGGGACAGGCGGGATGGGGACAGGGATGGGATGGGGACAGGGACAGGTGGGATGGGGACAGGATGGGATGGGAACAGGACGGGGACAGGATGGGGACAGGATGGGATGGGGGAAAGGGATGGGGACAGGACAGGGACAGGATGGGGACAGGATGGGATGGGGACAGGGACAGGCGGGATGGGGACAGGATGGATGGGGACAGGATCGGGACAGGATGGGGACAGGATGGGATGGGGACAGGATGGGATGGGGACAGGATCGGGACAGGATGGATGGGGAAAGGGATGGGGACAGGACGGGGACAGGATGGGGACAGGATGGGATGGGGACAGGGACAGGCGGGATGGGGACAGGATGGGATGGGAACAGGATGGGGACAGGACGGGGACAGGATGGGATGGGGACAGGGATGGGATGGGGACAGGGACAGGCGGGATGGGGACAGGATGGGATGGGGACAGGGCCGGGCAGGACGCGCCCGGGGCAGGATGGGGACCACCAGCACCACGCCCCCCGCCCCCCAGCCAGCGTGGCGGCTCCGGGGCACCCCCCACCCCCACCCCCCCACCCCCACCCCCACCCCAGGGCGGGGCCTCCCCGCCCCTCCCCCGCCGCCCTCCCCCGGCCTCTCCCGGCGGCGGCGGTGGCTGGATGGGGGCGCTGGGGGCACTGGGGGGGCGGGGGGCGCTGGGACTGGGGGCACTGGGACTGGGGGCGCTGCTGGCGCTGCTGCCCCCCCCCCGCGCCGGCCGAGACCTACACGGCCATGCTGAGCGTCCGCAGGGCGCTGCGGGCCGAGGGCCGTCTGCTCCGCCGCCTCCGAGCCCACCTGCGGGAGGAGAGCTCCCGCCTGCGCCGCCTCGCCAGGTACGGACCCCCCGGTACGGACCCCCCCGGTACGGACCCCCCCCGGTACGGCCCCCCCCCGGTACGGACCCCCCCCCGGTACGGACCCCCCCCCCGGGTACGGACCCCCCCCCCGGGTACGGCCCCCCCACCCCGGTACGGACCCCCCCCCCCGGGTACGGACCCCCCCCGGTACGGACCCCCCCGGGTACGGATATCCCCCCGGGTACGGACCCCCCCCCCCCCGGGTACGGACCCCCCCCGGGTACGGATCCCCCCCCCCCAGGTACGGAACCCCCGGGTACGGACCCCCCCCCCCGGTACGGACCCCCCCCCCGGTACGGACCCCCCCCCCCGGGTACGGACACCCCCCGGGTACGGACCCCCCCCGGGTACGGACATCCCCCCGGATACGGAACCCCCGGGTACGGACCCCCCCCCCCGGGTACGGACACCCCCCGGGTACGGAACCCCCGGGTACGGAACCCCCGGGTACGGACCCCCCCCCCGGATACGGAACCCCCGGGTACGGACCCCCCCCCCGGGGTACGGACCCCCCCCCCGGGTACGGACACCCCCCGGTGGGTACCGCCCCCCCCCCCCCCCCCCCCCCCCCCCCGCAGCGCCAGGAGCAGCCCCTCCCCCCCCAGGCACCCATAGCCCCCCCACCCCAAGGGTGGGTGCTGACCTGGCAGGGAGGGGAGGAGGGGTAACCCAGCGCCCCTCCCCCCCCCCAAGCACCCAATTTTTGGGGGTGTCCCTACACAGGAGGTTGGGGCGCTGTGGGTGGGTGAGGAGCGCAAGTGCCCCCCCCCCCAGCCGTGTCCCAGGAGGGGGACGTGGGCCCCCCAAGGCTGAGCTTGGGACGGGGGCTGTGGGTCACAGCAGCCCCACGTCCCCACGGCGGATGGGGTCCACCACCCTCCGTGGGGTCTCCCCACCTCTGGCATGGCCAAAAAGTGGGCACCGGGGCCGAGCTGCCCCACCGGGGGGGGTCAGACCCTGGAGCGCACCCCAGGGGTGTCCGCACGCGGGAGCATCACGGGAAGTGTCACCCAGTGGGTGCCTCGCAGGTTTTATGAGAAGGTCCAGGCGCTGCACCAGGACCCCCAGGCCTCGGTGGACAACCCCTTGCTGGCCTTCAGCCTCATCAAGCGCCTCCACTCCGACTGGCCCAACGTCGTCTACAGCGACGAGGCCGCCGAGAACACCCGGGGTACGGGGGGGGACGCTCTGGCCGCGTCTCCTCTCTGTCACCCGGGGAGAGCCGGGAGGTGACGGGGACCGGGAGCAGGGGAACGGGTGGGGGAGCAGGAGAACGGGTGGAGAAGCAGGGGAACGGGTGGAGGAGGAGGGAGAACGGGTGGAGGAGGAGAGAACGGGTGGAGGAGAAGGGATGGAGGAGCAGGAGAAGGGATGGAGGAGCAGAAGAAGGGATGGAGAAGCAGGGGAACGGGTGGAGGAGCAGGGGAACGGGTGGAGGAAGAGGAGAACGGGTGGAGGAGCAGGAGAACGGGTGGAGGAGCAGGAGAAGGGATGGAGAAGCAAGGGAACGGGTGGAGGAGCAGGGGAACGGGTGGAGGAGCAGGAGAACGGGTGGAGGAGCAGGAGAACAGATGCAGGAGCAGGGGAATGGATGGTGGAGGAGCAGGGGAACGGGTGGAGTAGCAGGGGAACGGGTGGAGGAAGAGGCGAACGGGTGGAGGAGGAGGAGAAGGGATGGAGGAGGAGGAGAAGGGATGGAGGAGCAGGAGAATGGATGGAGGAGCAGGAGAATGGGTGGAGGAGCAGGAGAATGGATGGAGGAGCAGGAGAATGGGTGGAGGAGCAGGAGAAGGGATGGAGGAGCAGGAGAAGGGATGGAGAAGCAGGGGAACGGGTGGAGGAGCAGGGGAACGGGTGGAGGAGCAGGAGAAGGGATGGAGGAGGAGGAGAACGAGTGGAGGAGCAGGAGAACAGATGCAGGAGCAGGGGAATGGATGGTGGAGGAGCAGGGGAACAGGTGGAGGAGCAGGGGAATGGGTGGAGAAGCAGGGGAATGGGTGGAGGAGGAGGAGAACGGGTGGAGGAGCAGGAGAACAGATGCAGGAGCAGGGGAACGGGTGGAGGAGCAGGAGAGCAGAGGAGGAGCAGGAGAGCAGAGGGAGGAGCAGGGAAATGGATGGAGGAGCAGCATGTGGGGTCCCTGGGGATGGAGAAGGGCTGATAAGGGCAATTGCACCCCAAAAGCTCATTAATCCCCCTCCGTGCACCCCATTGCCCACCCTCAGCACTCCATGCTGGCTTCAAGGAGGTGGAGCAGGAGCTGCCTGGAGCCGAGGACCTGGATGGGGCTGCCCGGGCGCTGATGCGGCTGCAGGACGTCTACGCACTCAGTGTCAAGGGCATGGCCAACGGCGTCTTCCAGCGAGCCGGTGCCGGCCGCCCGCCCCCTCTATAGCCCGAGCCGGCGCGTCTCCCTCTCCGCTGATGACTGCTTCCACGTGGGCAAGGTGAGGGCGAACCCCGTCAGCCCCCCACAAAGCTTTTCCAGCTCGGGATGTTGCTTCTGTAGGGACAGGCGTTGGGTTTTCTTCCTGCACGGATGTGGAAGGGCCCCTCTGACTCAGCCCACAGGCATCTGCCCGCCTGCCATCGCCCCTCGGCTCTCGCCCAAATAACGGGGCTCTCGCCCAAATAACGGGGCTTCTCGCTGCTTCGTGGCTCGGGGAAGGGAAGAGCCGAGGCCGGTGGCCTGGGGGAGGCCTCCTGCCCCAGCATCCCTGTCGGGTACGGGGTCGGCCCCGGCCGGGGGTAAAATTGGGTCCGTAAATCCCTGGGAGGGGATGTGGGTGCTTTGATAGAGGTTTTTGGTCAGGGCAGAGTCCTCTGAGTGTCACTTGCAGAGCTGGGATGGAGTGTGAGAGCGTGGGATAGGATGGGAGAGGGTAGGGTGGGGTGGGATAAGATGGGATGAGATGGATAGGACAGGATGGCATGGCATGGCATGGAGATGGAGATAGATGGGGATGATGGGGATGGGGATGATGGGGATGGGGATGATGGGGATGATGGGGATGGGGATGATGAGGATGGGGATGATGGGATGGGGATGGAAATAAGGATGGAGCAGGATGGATGGGGATGGGGATGATGATGGGGATGATGGAGATGGGGATGGGGATGGAAACGAGGATGGAGCAGGATGGATGGGGATGAGGATGGAGATGGGGATGGGGATAGGACAGGAAAGGAAGGGATGGGACAGGATGGAGATGGCGTGGGAGGGAATGGGGATGCAAATAGGAAAGCGACAGGATGGGATGGGACAGGATAGGTGGGAATTGCAATAGGATGGGATGACATGGCATAAGGATGGGATAGAATGGGTTGGGATGGGATAGAATGGATGTGATGGGATGGACAGGACAGGATGAGACAGGGTAGGGACGGGATGGGAGGGGATAGGGGTGGGATTGGGATGAAGATGGTCATGGGAATAGGATGGGATGAGAAGGGGATGGGATGGGTCAGGACGGGATGAGGATGGGGGTGGAGATGTGGTGGGATGGGCTGGTACAGGAGGGGAGGGGATGGGATGGGATGGGACGGGACAGGACGGGACAGGGTGGGGATGGGATGCGGGACAGGGTGGGGATGGGATGCAGGCCAGGCTGGCCCAGCCGGCAGGTCCGGGCGGTGCGCTGCCTCGCAGGTGGCCTATGACACTGGCGACTACTACCACTCCATCGCGTGGCTGGAGGAGGCCGTTGGCCTCTTCCGCCTCTCCTACGGCAGCTGGAACCCCGAGGACCGGAGCAGCCTGGAGGATGCTCTGGACCATCTCGCCTTCTCCTACTTCATGGTATGGCTGCGAGTCCCATCCCCATTACTCCGGTGCCCGGTGGAGCCGAACCGTGGGCAGGGGGATGCTCACGGGCTCTCTGCTCCTCGCCATCCAGGCTGGAAACATCTCCCACGCCTTGAGCCTCTCCAAGGAGTTTCTCCACTACGGTACATGGGGCAATCTTGGATGAGGCAGAAGGAGGGGAGAGGTTTTGGAGTGTCCCCATCACCTCTGCATGGCACCAGCCTCCTTCACCCCATTTCTTGCCCCCATGTGGGGTAATTCTCCAGGGACTGATGCCAGGGAAGGGGGGGGGCGGTGGGGACACAGCGTTTTGGGTGACACCACCTCTCTGGCAGACCCCACTAACCGAAGGGTGGCGACGAACGTGGCCAAGTACGAGAAGCTGCTGGAGATGGGGACGGCGGCGAATGCCGGACCCCTGCAACGACCCAACGGCACCCACCTGCAGAGCCGCGACGCCTACGAGGAGCTGTGCCAGCGCCCGGGAGGGCAGGTGGGGCTGGCAGGGGGGTGCCATGGTCCCCCACCCCACCGCTGTCCCCCCTCTCATGCCCTCCTTGGTCCCCTCTCTCCCCAGCCAGCCCCGGAGCATCTCCCACACCTTAGCTGCTCCTACGAGACCAATGGCAGCCCCTACCTCCTTCTCCAGCCTGCCAAGATGGAGATGGTCCGGATCCGACCCTACGTGGCTTTGTACCACGATTTCATCAGCGACGCCGAGGCTGAGACCATCAAGCGGTTGGCCGGGCCCTGGGTGAGCTGTCCCCGTCCCTAGGGACGTCCCTCTCCTGGAGGAGGGTGCCCCAAGAGCTGGTGCTCCAGGGTGGACCACCCTGAGCATGCAGAGATAGGAGGGGTTTTAAGCCAGGGCTTAGCTAAAGCCTTCTGCAGTGAGACCCTGGGGGGGGAATGAGCCCAGCTTAGCTCCATCTGAGCCCCCCAAAAGATTATGGGGAGAAACCAGGTCCATGAATGCGCCTAAACCCCTTCCCAGCCAGGCTTGACTTGGTGATACCCAACTGCATTGGACCCAACTGCTATCACTGCCTCCATCACCCCGGTGGGACACCTTGGGGTGGGGATGTTTGGCAACCAGCTGGTATAAACCCCCCCAATTTGGACCCCAACTGGGGTCCCTGCTTGGCACGGGGGTCCTCATCTGCAGCAACATCCCCCCCCAACCACGTGTCCTCCAGCTGCAGAGATCCGTGGTCGCCTCTGGGGAGAAGCAGCAGAAAGCCGAGTACCGGATAAGCAAGAGGTAGAAGCCGCCCCATCCCTTGTCCTCCAGCCAGCGGGACCACCATGGCCCCATTGCCACCACCAAGGTGGCAGTGAAGCCATGCTGGGGAGGTCTGGGTCCTCCACGCCCAGCAGTGCCGCGAGGGTTAAGCGCAGCCACGTGTGAATTTGGGGGGGGCTGAAGGTGGGGTGCTCCCACAGCGCCTGGCTGAAGGACACCGCCGACCCGGTGGTGCGGGCGTTGGAGCAGCGCATCGCTGCCGTCACCGGCCTGGACCTGCGGCCACCCTACGCCGAGTACCTGCAGGTGGTCAACTACGGGTTGGGGGGCCACTACGAGCCACACTTCGACCACGCCACGGTCAGGGAGCTGCCAGGGTGGCCCACGGGGTGGTCATGGGGTGGTGCCCAGGGTGGGTGCTGTGGTGCTCTTGGGATGGTCCTTGGGGTGATCCTGGGATGGTCCTTGGGGTGATCCTGGGTTGGTTCCTGGGGTGGGCTCTCAGGTGGTCACCAGGGTGGTCCCTGGGCTGTTCTTGGAAATGGTTGCTGGGGTGGGCTCTGGGGTGGTCCCTCAGATGTTGCTGGAGGTGGACCCTGGGGTGGTCGCCGTGGTGATCCCTGGGATGGTGCCTGGGATGTTCCTGGGAAGGGAGGGAGGAAAGGGGAAAGAAGGAGGGAGGGAGAGAAAAGAAGGAAGAGGAAGAGATTTCCCCGGGGGCAGCTCAGAGCCACGGGCTCCGTTAGGGCGTGAGGTGCCTCCAGGCCAAGCTGCACCAGCATGGGACTGACCGTCCCCATGGGACTGACGGTCCCCACCTCCTCGCTCTTGGGGCAGTCCAGGAAGAGCCCCCTTTACAGAATGAAGTCGGGCAACAGGATCGCCACGGTCATGATCTACGTGAGTCCTTCCTCATTTCCAGGCCTAGAGAGACTGCATGGTCATCAGTAGGGTTCAGAGTGAACGGGGTTTGAAATGGGTGAGGGCAGCCCTAAATCAGTCTGCGGTGGGGTGTTAAATGACAACAGCTGCAGAGTATTTAAGAGTTTGTGCCATGCCTTTGCAAGGGGAGCGCTGTGGGGGGACAACGGGAGGTTCTGTGCCTCAGTTTCCCCATGCAAAGCAGCCATATCACAGGGGAAGGGGGAGGTAGGGCCACGGCTCATATTTTTGCTCCTTTTCCAGCTGAGCGAGGTGGAGGCCGGCGGCTCCACCGCCTTCATCTACGCCAACTTCAGCGTGCCTGTGGTTAAGGTGAGGGGGACCCACACGAGCCCCCCGGGAGCAGGGAAGTGGGGACGCAGCTCTCTTGTGTCTCATCTCTCACAGGGAGTTGTGACTGAGCCTATCGCAATGCCAAACCCCAACCCTGGGGCTCCCTGATGTGTTTTGGGGTGCCAAACCCCAACCCTAGAGCTGCAGACTCTGTTTTGGGGTGCCAAACCCTAACCCTGGGGCTCCTGTCTGTGTTTTGGGGTGCCAAAATCCAATCTGGGGGATCCCAGCTCTATTTTGGAGTGCCAAAACCCCAACCTCAGGGCTCCCAGCTCTATTTTAGGGGTGTCACACCCCAGCCCTTGGGCTCCTGGCTCTGTTTTGGGGTGCCAACCCCAAGTCTAGGGATCCTGGCTCTGTTTTGGGGTGCCAAACCCCAGCCCCAGGACTCCCAACTCTGTTTTGGAGTGCCAAACCAGAATTCTGGGGCTCCTGGCTCTCTTTCAGGGTACCAAACCCCAACCCCAGAGCTCCCAGTTCTGTTTTAGGGGTTCCAAGCCCCAGCCCTTGGGCTTCTGCCTGTTTTGGGGTGCTAAACCCTAACCCCAGGGCTCCCAACTCTGTTTTGGGGTGCCAAACCCCAATTCTGGGGCTCCCAGCTCTGTTGTAGAGCTGCCAAACCCCAACCCTTGAGCTCCTGCCTGTTTTGGGGTGTCAAACCCCAACCCCATGGCTCTCAGCTTTGTTTTGGGGTTCCAAACCCCAATTCTGGGGCTCCTGGCTCTGTTTTGGGGTGCCAAACCCCTCTTTGCTCCGCAGAACGCGGCTCTTTTCTGGTGGAACCTGCGGAGGAACGGGGACGGTGACGGGGACACCCTGCACGCTGGCTGCCCCGTCCTGGCCGGGGACAAGTGGGGTGAGAGACGGTCCCTGGTGTCACCCTGGGGTGACACAGGGTTGGAGGGGCAGCTCTGCCAGCAGGGAGGCGAGAGGTGCTGGGAACCCCAAAAAATCTTGGATAACAGGGAAAAACATGTCGCCAATACCGGAGCGGGGTTGGAGAGGGGTGCAGGGGGACAGAGGCAGACGGGGGTCATTGTCCTTGTCCCTTCCAGTGGCGAATAAGTGGATCCATGAGCACGGACAAGAGTTTCGGCGGCCGTGCAGCACCGACCCCCAAGATTGAGCCACTGTGAGCTCAAGGACGTGGCACCCATGGGTGGCAAAGCCACCCCGACTCAGCGTGCCCCCAAGGCTGCAGCAAGAGGAGGGAGGGAAGAGGGTGGCAGCGGTGCAGGGTGCTATCGGGGGGGCAGTGGCACTTGCTCAGCCATGGCTGAATCCAGTGAAAATAAAGTCAAAAGACACTAAACTGGAGTCTGGGGGAAATACCTGATGGGATGGTGTAGGGGTGTGTATGTGTCTGCATCCCCCCCCCCCGCCCCGATTCCAACCTGGCCCCTAAACACACGCTCAAGCCCCTTCCTCCAGCCTTGGTTGAAAAGTGTCCTAAAAGGACTGGTGATTAGGGACTTGGCATTTCTATAGTAATCAGTAGGCTTCAGAGTGAACATAATGGCCATAGAGAACCAGAGCAAAACTAGTACACTATCCTTCCTCAAATAAACCTGCTACAGTGCCTGGCTGCATCTTGGGCCCGATTATGCAGCCCCACACACCGCTCTCGTCCTGACACCAGCATGGGGCCCCCCTCCTCTGCACCCCAGAAGGGGTTGGGTTTTTTTTTCAGGGCCCTTGGGGAGGGCGAAGGCAGCCGCTGCCTTCCAGCCGCCCTGGCCCCTAGCCCGGCCCCACTCGGACCATGCTTGCGTGAGTGCCGCTCCCCCGGGGCTCCGCAGACAAGCTCCCTTTCTCCGGCCCGACCGAAGCACCTGCGTGACTGGAAGGCAAAAAGAGGCAGCCGGGCTCTCCGGCAGCGCCTGGAGATCAGGCAGGGAGCCCATGCCGCTCGCCCCGGGCGCTTCCGCTGGGCCAGAGCCCGGATGAAGCGAGGGTCAAGCTGGAGGACACCATCAACGCCTGCATAGAAACTTCCCAGCTCCGCATCCATCCAGCCTCATCTATGCGACCTTTGGATGAGGTTAAAATCCTCCGGGATGGAGAGGCAGAGGGTAGCGCAGCCTGGGGAGACCCAGCTCCCCGGGGGGGGTCCAGGCCCCCACCGGCACCTCTCAGCCTCTTTGCTAGCGGGAAGGAAAAGGACAAACATGGGGGAAGGGGCTAGAAACACCAGGCAGGGTTTGGGCAGGGGAGGCGGAACGTGGGGAGGATGCTACAGGAGCCCTTTTGGGGCTCTGTTAAACCTTCTTGAATGTAAAAGAGTGCAAAATTTCAGAGGAAACTTCACTGAATTCCTGCTCTTCAGCTAGGAACACCCACCCCAGCATTCAGGGTATTATAAAACAGACGGCGCAACACAGCACAGGTCAGAGCGCCACGGTTTATTACTTTCAGATGTTTCTGTACACGTGGGAGCCATCGGGTCAGGGAGAGGAGGGGGAAAAAGCAAAAGCTGTGGCTAAAGCATCCCCCCCTCCTCCCCGCACTGGAGTGTGGAGGGAAGGGACAGGGAATATTTCAGATGACGAGAGGCTTCTGTGAGTCACCAGAAAAACCCAAGGCTTGGGTCTGGCTCTGGGAATCTGCCAGGAACAGCCGGATCGACACCCTTCCTCCCCAGGCTGCTCCGAGGAGCCCGAGTACGGCAGCAGAAGGGAAAGAAGGAGTTCCCACCCCAGGCTTTTCACAAATGCTTTATTTGTAGGCGAGAGAAACGGACACTGAACAAGACACAAACGGGATGAGGCTGACACAGGACACAGAGCGCGGTCTCCGGAGAATTGACATACACACACATTTTCCTTTCGGAAACAGCAGCACGTGGTAAGAGGTCACCCTGCCAGCCTGGGAAAGCTTGGCCAAAACATCCCAACAGCAAAGCTCGGAGCAAACACCCAAGCACTATCCCGCAGGTTTCGGATGCCTTACGGCCAAGGTGCGGAGGGTGCAGCGTTACCGGAGGGATCAGGGCAGACGATACAGCTAAGGGAGGCAGGTTTGGGCCACACAAACGGCAGTTTCAGGCTGTGAGCGGAGCGCCAGGCTCAGAGACGGGTGGTATAATGCACCAGGGCCAAGTTTTCTTGGAAATGGCAACCCATAAACTATTTTTTTTGACCTTACCTGAAGATGTAAGGTCTAGATTTTCAGGAGGGTTGAGCACCAGTTCAAACCAGTGAATGGCTGATCGCCAGACACCTCTGAAGTTCTCTCCTCCCAGGCCCTTCAACACTTAAGATAAAAGGCAATAGCGGAGGGGAGGAGAAGTATCAGTGCTAAAGTCGAGGAGGTGGAGAACATCAGTACAAAGCTCGTTGCTGTCTCCTGCTCCAATACCTGCCGGGTGCTTCCCCCGTTCCCTGAAGACCCTGTCGAACGTGGCAGCGCACTGATAAAGTTTTCAGAGTCCTGGGATGGTCTCGCTGAACGAGAAGGCAGCGAGCGGCTTTGCCCTATTGCAATCGCTCGGCCCTGCCCTGCAGAGAGAGGAAAAGCAAGGAGGTTCACTCTGAAGTGCCCAGCGTGGTATTTACCAGGCTACTGGGGGTACCAACGGGATCTCTCACAAGAACAACACCTCTGAGAGCTCCCTGACCGTGAGCTCAGTTTAGAAGTCACTCCGTGCTTTCCTGTAGTGCTTTTTTTTTTTTTTCAGAGGGTGTCTCAGTTGCACAGAAAATGACCCCCAGTCGCAGTAAGCATCGATATTTTTAATTTGCTTTGGTATCACCTCCCACTCACTTCACATCTGGACCAGGACAGGCTGAAGACAAAAAAGACAAGGCTCAAGGAAAAAAAAACCAAGCTCCGTACAGGAATGCGATTCGGCAACCCCTTCAACGCTGAGTATCTGTGTCTGTATGCATCAATCATCCCATGAAAACACCAGCACGGAGGAACTGTGCTGGCTTAAGCATGTGCAAGGACAGGCAGCCGAGCTCTGCGTTCGCAGGATCTGTATTCAAAGCAAAACTATATGCTTTGGCAATACAGGAAATATCTTTTTCCAACAATCCCAATGCTCCTAGAATCCACAAGTCACCGAGGGTTTTGTCCGCTGCATACAACCCGGGAGCTGGCAAAACCCATCCCGGGTCTGATTTGAAAAATTTAAGTGAACCCTGCAACAAACCCGCCTCCCAAACCGCATCTTCTGCTCCTGCCAAGCCTTGGGATTTTCCATTATGAAAGTTTCCAGTGATCTTCAATCCAACAACTGGAACAAAAGCAAGAGAGATTTCTAACTAATCCAAAGGGCCAGCGTAAAACCAGCATCCTTTCAATTCAGACAGCCGCCTCCTGTTTATCTGCTTTTACACAGAGACAGTACAATGCTGCAGGCTGTGGAAGAATGCAATGAAAAGCTCGTCGTTATGGAGGGATTTTCTAGATGTCCCCATTTTTCATGAGTCAAAGAGAATATTTCTTCTCTCTGCAGCTACTTTTACCGTGGCCTGTGCTATCCTTCGCCTAAATACCATTTATTTCCGCCTGTAGCTCCCTGAAAAGGGAGAAGTAACTGCAACAGGAATGTTAATATTTTTCAGACAAAAGCACAGACTCAAAAACATACGTGGCTTGACACAGCCGAAAGGAATTCCCCCTCCACCCACCCACCCGCTATTGCTGCTGTCCCTGCAGCCACCTTTTTTTGAAGCCTGCACTACACGAGTCCCTGAACGGCTACCTCTTCTGCACAAGTCAGGACTGAGAGCTTGGCACGAAGCAATGCCACATTAAACAGGCTGTTGAAATATTTATTTTTCCACTCACTTCTCAAATGTTAACAACAAAATATAATTTTGCGGAGCCCACAGGATTCAGAAACAGTCATTCATTTTCCAATGGTGCTTCTACAGAATACAAAACTGATTTTCTTTTGCTTTCCACGGAGGTGTTTTGTTTTTTGGGTTTTTTTTAATATCACGCAAACTGTAAAAGCAAATGAAAGGGATAACATGAGAGGCAAACGCAAGGAGTTACCGCAACGAATCACTCAAAGCCAGATCCTCCAAGTTACTTCAGCACGGAGGAACGTGACTTTACCGAGATCATTCATGAGTATGACAACAGGCACATGCTTAACTATCCCGTGAAGTGAGACTCTGGACACACGCTATTATTTTAGTCTCTAACAATTTGAACACAGGAGTCATCTGGAAAGGACCAAGAATTTTGCCAATCTTCAGGATACAGCTGGGGAAAGTGCTATTTTGCATCTCAACTACTGAAGATCCATTTAATCCATCAGCAACTAAAACGGGGTGGACATTACATCAAGGTCACAGTAAACTAATGCAATAATTAACACGGTGACTTACGGAGGGAAGTGCCAGGAGCCAGCAATTGTTCTTTTAACACCTGAGTGCCGATGGCCACAGTGCCAGGAGAGAGGAGAGCTCTCTGGAATGAGGCTTTCTTGTCTCTAATTCAGGCATTCCCCACCCTGATGTGTCAGGGAAGGGACACAGAGCAAGGCCACGACTGCTGTGTCCAGGGCTCACGTGCGAATGAATCAGAGATGAGTGGCTCTCCATCAGGGTAAACGCCAAAGTTGAACTGGGCTTTGCGCTCTTCACACCGTCTCCCTTTGCCCCACCTGCACCTCTCAAATGCCAGGAATTCACAATGGCTCTTGTCACAGGACGTACGCCCAGATGCGCATCGCAGCTCCCAAATCAGGCCAAAACAGAACTCTGCCTCAGCAAAACAGCGTCAAAATACTGCTTTCATCATACAGCATCAAGGGGTTATGGACACAAGGCAAAAACCCAAGATTTCAGACATCCACCAGCAACATATTGAGGAAAACTGCTCCAAAATGTGTCTGCTCTTACGCTCAAGAGTGATTCTTAGGTGAAAGCAACCTGACAAACTGTCTGTGGATAGTTTAACCCTGAAAAAAAGCTCTCCATGTAACTACTGCATTTACACAGAAAAGTGGAAAGCAGGCAGCAAAACAATCTAGGAAGTGACAGTGAAAACAGGGTCTTTCCTCCAATACTGGGGGGAGCATACCGCAGCAGCTGCCTACACCTCTGCATCAACATCAGCAGGACTGACTCCAAGCTCTTCCAGGGTTTTATCTACCGCACATTTTGCATTTTTTCATCCAAAAGGCGCTGATCTCTGCTCAGTTGTGTGTAGCAGCTACGAGAAGGGAAGCATAAACACATTCCAGGGGCAGAGAACGGCCAAACAGGCAGACTGCCTGCAGACCACGTTGTTACTGCTGCTCTTGGGTCTTCCCCATAAATGCAGGCCCAGAGTCCCCTGCCTGTCATGTGTCCGCAGTAGACGGAGTTATCCAGGCTATTTTTCTCAGTGAGAACTTGAAACGAGTATTAAGAAAGCCGCAAGACTCTGAAATGGAGCTCATGGTTCCCCCTCGCCTTTTTGTTTTACAGTCCCCTCCAGCTTTGTGCAGGAAAGTAGCACCCAGGCTCTTCCCGCAGCTTAACCCGTAAGGCTGGCATAGGTGAGATGAAACCTGAGCTCCCAATGAAGCCGATTCCTCGTCTGCTTTCGGGGAAAGAAACGTGTATGTAAAAAACAAACCTAAGGGGCACTTCAAAGATGATTAGACGATTCCATGGAGAAATCCCGAAGCCTTTGGCTATGCTGCAATGCCCTCGGTGGATCTGGACTGCCGACAGCCCCTTTGCAGTTGGGTCCAAGAAAGCCTGAGAATTGATGGAGATTGGTATGATTGACTACTTGGGATTTCAGGAGGTCTTTCCTTGTGGCAGCAGAGAGGAGCCCACTTCCAAGGGCCTGAAGAGCTTTTCATGGTCTTCAGTACAAGCTGCTTCCCAGCAAGGAAGTCCCTAAGCATTTACACATTCTGGAGAACTAGTTCTAGGGGATGAATCTCACACCAACTTCTCACTGCCGCTGAACTGGAGAGATGAAAGGATATGGATACATCACAGTGGCCTCTGGTGCAGTTTATTTACAACAGGACTCAGTGCTGGAGAACACCAGGGTATTAACAAGCAGGAAACACACTAGGAGGGAGAAAGAAGAGTGGAAGAGAGGTCACACATTAAAATAAAGGTATTCTCCACAGATATTTGACTCTGCGACCCCCTGAATTTAATTGATTACCCAAGATCAAACAAGGCCAAAAGGAGTCTATCATGCAGGTTAAAACCAGCATTGATGCATTTAACAATAACTTGTAAGCTACGTAATAGTGAGAAGCACGAAAGCTTAATATGTTGCTGCCTATGGCTTAAGGACACAATAAGGCCAGCAAGCCACCTCACTTTCTCCAAGACTCTTGTTTTAAAGCTGCTTTTGCTACAACCATAACAGCAGGAGCAGCAGGCTAGCTCCTTCAAGGCTCACAGAGATAGCACAGGTTGCCAAATACCTGGTGGGGATTCAACATTACAGTGCAGTACAGTCCTTTGGTCTTCTCCCTCTCTCACCATTTACACATCAACCTACCCTACATCCTTTCATTGGACTGCATGTTTTAAATCCACAGTCCTGCATTTCTACTGTTTCATCCCCAAGGGCACAGGACAAAGGGGAAAAAAAGAAAGAGATCGTCCAGCAACACCTCTTTAGCACTGCCAGTCCTACAGCACCACACATTTTGAGGCTTCTAGCTTTTTTTGAAGAATTCTTAGCTAAAACCAGAAAGACTTTTCAGGACTGCTTAAGAAACACGCTTGTTTTACTATTCACCTGAAAGATGATCCTAAAACAGATTAGCACCTTCTGTGAGGTCTAAGCATTGGTTTAGTTATTAGCTTTACGGTACTGTAACTACGACTTTGGGAGTTTTTCCGATCAACCTTATCAGTCACAACCTACTCGCACCGCTGTGTGGCTGATCGCAGAGGCCTGGCTTCTACAGTTCATTATGATGTGAAAACACATGAGATAAGTATGGCAAGTCAGCAAAGTGAAGCACACAGCTCTACCTGTCTAATCTCACCAGTTTTCTTGGCCAAAAGAAGTGTGGTACAAGTTGTTTCCAAAACACAGGGCCTTGATTACTTCAATAAAATATTGTTTAAACTAAATACCATAAAGCTTGTAATTCTACCTTCTGGCAGGCTATAAAGAAAGGAATCAGCTAGGGAGGATCTGTGTCGCCCCTCCCCTCCTAAGAAGGGGGTTTCACTAACACAAGTTAATACGAGAGAAGTTTAAAGAGAACACACAAACACCAAATGCATTACTGGCTGTGATTCAAAGCTGTTTGTTTACATGTGGTTTTTAGCATTATGCTAAAACTCCAGCCTCCCACATTGAGAGCCAAACACGCAGGCAGTAAGCGCAAGAGCTCTGCTCAAGGACTGCACAGCTCTAGCACCCGCAGAGGCTTACCACTGGAATCCACCGATGGGCTCTGTAAACCTGTGACGGATCAGGAACGTTGCAACAGCTTCAGCAACCTGAAGGAAGGAAAAAAAATCGGCTAAAATTTAAAGGGACACAAAGAGAACAACAAATCCAGTCAGTTTTCAAAGCCTGCAGCATTTCCAACAACAGTTTGTGTCCTCAGGATCCTCTTGCTGAATCAAGTTTGCTCCTTTAAAACTAAGAGCTCTGTATAACAGGCTTTTATATAAAAAAAAAGGAACTACATGCTTCCACCTTTACTCTGACGCTGATCTCACAAGCAAGAACTGACCGAACTTTTTCTCCACCTCTTTCACTAATTCTTAAAACAATGCCTAAGTTTAGCAGCGGAAAAAGGTCTGGCGAAATCACGATGCAAGTTACTCCTCTAAAGAATAAATCAAGACAGTAACTGACAGTAATAATACTGCTTAGAATGTGTATTAAAAAGAATAACTATGTAAGAATTTGGTATGTTTAGATAAAAAACCCTATTTCAGATTGGTAAAGTGAAGCACAGAAAGGCTGAGTTTTACACTCACAGCAGTCAGTGTAGAACAAGCTCTAAAACCAGATGTGTTTCCAACCACAGGCTCCATTGGCTGCACCACATTCCTGCTTCTATCTGGACACTAACTTCAGCAGTACCCAGCACTGCTCTGTCAATCTGTAAGCTGTTTCAGTAACATTTGTTTCGTACTTGGAAAATGTGAGCCACCCAACTCAGCAAAACACAGACCAACCCCAAAAGCTGCAGCTTCGTAGAAGGGAGAGTGGCGAACTGCATGAGGAAAGGCAGGGAGGATAAACCCACACTCCACATGGTACGAGTTAGTTATATCACCACTAGCCTGAGAGTTAAACCTGTAACCTAGCCAAGCCCTGTGTCATGTAACATCTTAGCCCAGGCTTTCCAGCCAGCTTAAAAATCCAAGCTGATTTGCAAATAGCCAGTTAAGATGTCGTGCCAAAGAACGCCCATGAAGTATAATCTCTGCTTCACAGTAAGCAATGGAACAGCATTTAAGCTGTGAAGACTGCGATTTATCTAGCTTCAGCCTCACAGTGGGGCTCACCTTGTCTGGAGCATCTTCATGGACTGCATGGCCACACTGTGGGAGGACTTGCATCTGAAACTTCCCTGTGGATCGAGAGAGTCATCACTGGAGCAGCTTTTTACGTGGTCTTGATTTCTAACAGCAATGGTTTAGGCAAGCAGTTCTTGTGTACACGGAAAACGTCAGACACTACGCCCTTAAAAGCACTGTGAATTTATGAACTCTTCTAAAAAGGACCTCACATTTTTTACAAACAAACCTCACTACATGCATCGGGCTAGGAGAGACCGGGGAAGGCACAAGAGTCTAAAGCAAACTGTACAACACACACAGCAGACAGTTTCAATACAAAGCAAGAACTGGCTGCTTAATTCATCTTCCCCAGGTGTAACTAGAGAAGGTTGCCAGGAGTTAAAACAAAGCTAAACTTCTCAGAGCTTCTCGATGCAGGCGAGACTACCTTTCAGAGCTGGAACCGTTATCAGATCTACCTTAATGTAATGCTTATCCTGCCACCCAATACAATTTTCCAGTACTGGTTGCTCTGGAAATCAATGAAGCTGGGACAGGGGGAAAAAACCAAACCCCCTCCCCAAAACCATTAATGCAGATGCTGAATTTTGGTCTGATGTCTGCCAGAAACACTGGGAGACCAGACAGTTTTGGATGGTCCCACATGTTCTAGCTAGGAACATCAGGAATGTAATTAGAAAGGGAAAAAACAGCCCTTCACAACCTCTAGTTCAACCTTTCCCTTCTCAAATTCTCCATCTTTCCTACAGCCACAGACAGCTAGAGAACACTTCAGGATGGACTAATTCTTTAATGCATGTTTGTTTCGATATAGACTGCACCTTGTAAGAGGCCATTCCAGCTATCTCTCGGTTGTGTACCCATAGCAACAAGCTATCATCCAAAAAGAGCATTACAGTAAGGGTAGAGTAACAATATTAAATATTTACCTTGCATCTGTCCAATTGTTAGATCTTTATCCAGCCTGTCAACACCTACAATCAAATAAACAGATGTATTGGAGAAAAGCCAGAGAGAACATGACTGTCTAAGCAGGGCTTTACTCGATACTTTGAAAGAGGTATTTGGCTTGAAAAACTCCAAAGAAACATCATCTCTGACACCCACAAGGACTTTTCACTACTGCACCTCAAGAAAGTAAAGTGACAGGAATCCCAGCCAAAAATGCAAGAACACATCCTTCCCTACAACTTAAAAGGGTATTTATCCTGGTTATAGGCTTAATTTCCTATCAGGGCACAAAAAGAGCCTACAGCTGGCTCTAGGACATCGACATTTTGCCTTTCAGTTGAAAAGTTCAAATCACGCCCATATCCGTAGAAAAACATCGTAGTAGTGGAGGCTGAAGGGCAGCTTGGATCTGTCCTGTTTGCTCTTCTTCCACATCACAGAACAAAAACACCCGTCCAACAGCAGCAATACACAGTATGTCATTACGTACCATTTTGATATTAGAGGTTCTGAACCAATTCCAGATCTGCACAGATCAAATGGACTGGTTTATGATATTTCAAGATACACAGAAAACTCAAGGTAGAAGAGACAGATCTGCTAGTCTCAGAGAAAGACATAAGCCAAACGCTGACCCTATTCTCTAATATACAAGTGGGACTGAAATGAACAGCCACTGAAACTGAAGAGGACTGGAAGAGACACGTACCAGCTAAAAGCAAAAGCTTTGGAGTTGGACAGCTTAGGAAGAGGTTAGATAACCCCCTGAACCAGCCATCCCAGTACTTTTCTGTCTTCGCCAGTTCAATTCGCCACGTGTATAAGTGCTCCTTCTTTGTCTGCAGGGAGGAGAGTGAGCTCTGCATTAGTGATCAGTAAAACAGCCAAAATAAAATGAATTCAGAGTGCCACTTGGAAATATATGTAAAAAATACTGGCTCCCTCTGGTGGATTACAAACTTCCGGGGGATGACCCTCATTGCTCCTAAATTTCTCTCCAAATCACAGCCAAAGTACACGAGTAGGGAACAAGAAAGTCAGCAGGAGCTATACCTATAGATGAAGAGAAGGCTGCAGCTTTCAGGGCACTCAATTTGCTATTTTTTACTGGTACAAATAGCTCACAAATTGTCTGAACATTCAGACTTGGCTCTCACTTAGGTGACACAGAATTACAAAGGGCTAAGCTGGCTACAATGGTTTTCCTCGAGGAATTTACATTCCTAGCTTGCAATTGCCTGTACGACCTCCTGAATGCTACGGTGCCTTGGAAACGAACAAAAATACCACAAAGACTCAGAAAAGAGCATTCCTCATTCAGGCCAGAAGCCCCATTTCAGGCCACATGCACTAAATCTGTGAGCATCTGAGGAAAGAAAACACATGTTTTCAGGTGACAATCCAAGATAGAATCAGTGGCATGAGACAAAGAAGAAAAACAACAGTCACAATATAAAGTTTTCCGTCCCTGGAGTTGCTCCTTTTTATATTAGAATGATTTGGATAACTGCTGGCAGCTACTCTTGCAGGGGAGCACCATTCAAGCACTAGCTGAAAACACAGCAAGGAACTCGCTACCTCTGTGTCATCTTCTTTCTTCCTTTTGTTGACAGAGCCTCCCCCTTCCTCGTCCTCTTCCTCCTCCTCCTCTTCTTCAATAATACCCTCCACTATGGCTTTAGGACATTCAGGACTGGCAGCCCCTTCGCACCTGTGAAAATAAAACCAGAAACTGATTCCCTGCCAAAACAAAAAAAGAAAAAAAAAAAGCAGGTTTTAACCTAAAGTGGTCAGCAATTTCTCAAATACTGGCTGAAAAAAATACTCCCAAGTTTAAAAGCAGCTGTGAATGAAAGATACAGTCATAACTAGCCACGGGACCGAGTGCCTGTGCAACACATGTATCCCAGTGCAAATATAAATTAAAATAGCTACTTAAAGGAGGCAGAAATGGTCAAACAATCAACAATAGCTTTTTTTAACGGAGTATGAGACATTTGCAAAGGCTCCAGGTATGGCAAGGATTAAAGTGGCACAAACGGGTTACTCTGATCCCCCCAAACCCACCTCAGATCACTCCCCAAATTAAACAGTTTCTAAAAGGAAGTGAAAGATACCACACCCGGAAGGCCAACCCGATTTAGGGCAAGATTTCTGAAGAGGCATCAAACTAACGCTTATTTCTTAATGTGTGCAGAAAGGCAGACAAACCAAGGAATACACAACCAGCAGAAGTTAACTTTTTAAAATACAGCTCTTGGTGGATTTTGCTCCAGGGAAATCTTGGCCAGGTCTTGTCTAAGTGCCATGACTATGATTCAGCGCTGCTGTAGGTATCAGCTGTGATCAAGTGATAAGAAATGTGTATTTGCTAGAAGAAATTTTCGCTTCCAAGTGCATTTATGCTCTGTACCAACTGTATTGTAAAACAGACAAGATGATTTTAAGAGCTTTCAAAAAAACCCAAACAAACCACCTACTGTTTGACTTGACCGACCATAGAAACTCTGGCAGATTCAAGATTTCGTATTTGTCCACTTTTTACACTAGGGGGGAAAAAAAAAAAAAAAAAATCAGAAGAAGGGCAGAAATAGTTACCAAACAGAATCAGTATCTAGCAGGCCCAGAAACAGGAGCAAAAGCCCTTTACAGCTCACGATTTCCCCAAACCTCCTGATCTCAGAAAGCATTCGGAGTGCCTCACACTACACGCCGACTTACTTGAACCCCCCCGTTGCCACTGTAATTGTGAATTTAAAAGACACGTGGGAGAAGTGCTGATGGGGAAACAGTGAAATAGGGTCATACCCATTTCCTTGCAGGGGACAGGGAGAGGTCAGAAACTACATGGGTATTTGGTAACAGAACTGGGCTTCTTGTAGGCCAATCTACAAACTTAACCATGAGGTCTCTCCCTTTCAAACTCAGATGCCAAATGTGTAAGTAATTCTTGCTGAATTGGGAATGAGTCCTGTTTCTTACACATTGGGATGGATGTCTCAAGCTTCTTTGGTAATAGTTGGGACACTTACAAGGAAGTTGCAATTCACACCATGAAGTTTTCCATTACTTGAAGCTCTTAGAGGATCCTTCTCCAATGCCTAGCCAACTCTCCCAGGAAATTAATTGTCTTTCAGACCTCTCTCTCCCTGTCAAATTAGCCAAGGAATTGGTGACAACAGTTGGGGAAGTGAGCACAGGAGGAGAAAACAGACAAATTATATAAGCTTTGTTTCCTTCAGGAGTCAAGCTACAAATACAAGTGATTTTGGAGACTGCACAAGCCCACCCATTACCTCCACTCAATGGCATTCTCAAGTGACTTGAACGTTTTGGGACGACTCCTTAAGAAGTTCTGCATGCTGTTCAACGCATCCATGGCTGTACCTAAAAACAAGTATTTTAACTTCATAGCATCTGACAAAATAACTGCCACGTCTCTCTATACAGAGCTGGCTACCAGGAAACACCCTCAGAGGCAGCTGGAGCTCACGGGGGATTTAATGCTGTTAAGGAAAGCACAGCTGAGTACTCCTAAGCCCACAGTCACACCTGCTCCCACATTAGAGAATTAATATTTGAACAGGTAGGACATTCAAGTAGTAAGAAAAGGCAATAACCACTCATCAGCACCACGCGTTATATAAAAAGCCACCCTTCTCTCTGCTAACAAAAAAGTTTTGCAAAGGAATTACCAGGAAAACAGAGAGAGAGCCCATCTAGGAAAAGCAAAAGGAGGGGTCACACTAGAAAGACTTTTGTGTAGGTAGCATCTGTTAGGATGGAACTGGCCTTGGTTTAAAAACTGGGCAAAACTTTCTGTATTCGGGGATTTGGGGATAAAAGAAAAAGATCAACATGGAAGACAGAACCCCATCCAAGGGTACAGAAGCCTATCCAAGGGTAGACACACTTACCTTCCACAACATCGATCATGCACAGACCCAGTAAACTTGGCACCAAATTTGCGACCGCTGTGTGCACTGCGATGGCACCCCCCATGCTGTGCCCAATCAGCATGATAGGGGGAGGAAGGTCCCCGTACAGAGCTTCAACCACGTTTCCAACGTCTCTGCCAAATCGAGATAAAAGCATGGTTGGCATCTCTACCTCGATAACGTTTCTGAAGCAGATTTGTACAACGGGAGGAGAAAGTACAGAACCAAGATCAATGTCCGGCTCCAAATCCTGTCTGTATGCTTATTTAACCCACAGGTAATTGAGACAAGTTTATTCTCTTATCACTGTTTCATCTAGGCACCAATACAGGAAATAATTCAAGCCAATACTTTCCTGAACAAGCATGTCGTTTCCGTTTTTATTAACAGAAAGTACTCATTTAAAAGAAATCCCTGAAGAGAACATTTTACATGGGCATTAGTTGGTGGGAATTTTAAATAAAAGGTGAGAAAGCTGTCAAATCCTCTTGCATGGAAGCACAGATAAGAAATTCACTGTTCTGAAAGGAGAAATCTTTTGCAGATAAAGAGAGAAAATAACTGAGGCCTACTGACCAAGGCAAAGAGAAACAACACCGAGCACAAGCGAAAAGACTCAGACTCTCTATGTGCACAGATTCTACAAGGCAAGGGGCAACTTCCCCGTCCTTTCCATAAGGCACCTACTTTAACTGAAGCCCTCACCACAGTACGTGAAAGCTGGCTGGTGCGATTCACAAAAACCAAAACACAGCAGAGCTAATGATTGAAATCTACTGAAGAGCGCTGTAGTTTAAGACACCCAAATTGCCTTTCCTGGCTAAAACCGTTCAGAGGAACCGGAGACCTGAACAGTCTGCAACCAGAAAATGGAAAACAAGTCAAAAAAAAACTGCTTGAGGATTTCATAAAAAAATAAATGAAAACCAGCTATAATTTAAGGCTCCCATTTAAAGGCTATTCAGGAATAACTTTCAAGCTCATCGCTAAGAGGACAGAAAGGTATAAAAACAAAAGGCACTTGTTTTCCCCAAGCGGTTGCGCTGCTCCAGATCTAAAAAATTCTAATCATTTCATACGGCAACTCCTCAGGACAATAACACATCAGGATCTGACAAGCCATAAGCAGTAGCAATAAGGTACACAATGGAAGTCAGAATACATTTCACACATGGCCTCCCCACAACAAACCAAGTGGATTTGTTCATACGAAGGGTACAAAATCCTTCGTGATTTAATTGTAGTCATAGCAAAGAGTCTCTTTGTACCAAATGCGGACATAACGTAATGTGCTTAGCAGTGGGTACTTGCTTTTCTTACAGCTTTGTCAAGAGGCGGATTTGCATCCCACAGCAGGTCGTGATAGTTTGAAAAAGCAACTCCCTCCACGCTTGAAAGTCTCAGTCTGTGACCCACACTTTGGGGATGCCGCCAGTCCAAGGCAGGCACGCTCTGAACGCTCGCTCCAGGAGCCGAGGAGGAACCAAACTAGTGATTTCAAGCTAAAATGCCCCAGTCAGTTATGTCTGAGGAAAGCATTTCCCTTCTATTAGGAAATCTCTAGCAAGTATTGTAGCGTGTTGCAGGTTTAAAGTGTTCCCTGCAATGAAGCCACTGATCTTTAAAGGGAGTTTATAAACTGAGGGCACCTAGAGAATGACTGGAGTTGGGAATCTGACTCAGCTAGAAGAGGTACCATTTCAAATAAACTTCAAACTGTCCCAAAATGGAAGGAAAAGAAGGGACAACTACTGGAATAATGTGAAATTAAACTATCTTCCAGCTCTCTTGAATGAAGGTTGTGTGTCCTCAAGTAGTTTATTGTTCAATCAAGGAAAGAAAATAGAGGTTTGGAAAAGCGAAATACTGAAGAGAGAGCATAAGCTTCCTTACTTTGACATAGTCTCTGCAGACAGATCTTCAGGATTCCTAACTTTTGTTTCTCCTGAAAGAACAAAAAAAGTTAAGTTTACGTAAGCTGGAAAACTTCGTCCCCTCAGGAATTAGAGCAGCAACCGTACAAAGCTTTTTGGCACAGTTATTAAGAGCGAGCTTACTGCAGTTAACATGAATAATTAAGAAACCTGGAATTAATAGGAACGGTTGGTACTTTATCGCATTATAGCTTACGGGTAGGAAACGCTCCCCATAACTGTTCCATATTTGCAATGTATCTTAAAACCAAAGAACAGACCTTATTTCTAATGGCAAAGACCACCCCTAGGTTATGAAAATATGAAGGAAGGGGTTGGTGCCAGTACGTAGGAAGGAACAAGTCTACCACCGCCTCGCACAAAGGTGCAGGGAGTCTCAGCTTCTGGCACGTGAGGACAGGTGGCTGCAGAGCTCTAGAAGCCACTCTTCCATCCCTGCTTTTGAATAAAAATTGGGATGCCTTAAGGATGCTTTCTTAGTCATCTTAGGAGGGATTCATTACATCACCTTTAAAAAACTAGAGCGTGTAACATGCTTATGTGATTTTAAATGTATTTCTTTTACTTACCATGGCCTCGGAGATCTAAAGCCACAATCCTACACTGAATCCTGTTAATGATTGCAGACTGCAAGAAGGGACAAAGATAATACAATTTGCAAAGTGCCACACCTCATCTACCAAAGGATTAGCAACATTAAGCATTCCCTGAAACAACAGCAAAAGCTCAGATGGTGCGACAAAAACCCTCTACTGTCAACAAAGTGGCTGAACCTGGATTGCACGAGGTGTCACAGAAAGCAAGCAAGAATATTGCATATAAACTATCCTTAATTGACCAAAGCTCCATCCTTTCTACCATTGTTAATGCTGTCTCTGAGGACATTTATTTCACTGTGCATAAGACATTACGCGTGTTTCCTAGGATAATGAATTCAAGCTCTGTAGCACATCTGAATACCGAAATGCAGCAGTGGGATTACAGACACCAAAGTAATGCCCCCCTTCGCCAAGCCCCACACGTTATAAAATCAGTCTTGGCTATACAGCAGACGTGAAGATGCAGCAGCTGCTTTGCAGCACACATTCAATTTGCTCTCAAAGAACGGAATTTTACAGTAAGGCTGAAATGTTCAAAAATTGATTAGCCCAAAAGGGTCGGGGAGGAAGAAGTGAGGAATCTTTTTAAAGTAAGGTAGGGCTGCAACATGATTATGGCTCTATTTGTCCCTCACAGCTCAATTTATGTAATATATGTCAGGCATTGCAGTGATTAAGTGGCATTCTTTGTTGAAAGGAAGACTCTGGTGCTAAGGAATCACTGATTATTTAAATAACAGCCCTGCAGGAGTGGGGGAATTTGTTGAGGGATTCTTAACAGAACCACCTACATAATGGGCAGAGATCTGAAAGCTACACAGTCCTCATATTCTGGTTGTTCAGCTATTCAACTCCTAAATGACTGTAGCAGTTGCTCTCCCAAAAACCACTGAATCCAACATTAGTATTTCAGAGCCCCTAAAGACACCCTGAAACCTCAATCTGCAAGGTGCTTATGCACCTGAGCAATAATTTAACTAGTCAGATGAGCAGCCTGCTGCTAAAAATCGAACTGTTACCAGGAGAGAGTAAGGAAAGAGGGTCATCAACATGATTTGAGAGAATAGGAAGCTTTCCAGTGCCCTGAGTTTTATCCAAAAAGGAGTACTTTGGCCGAGAGAAGTACAAACACGTCATGCAGGAAGTTACCAGACCAATAAGCAAAAGAAGAAAGGAGCACACCGGTTCTGCGGGCTGTTGTTTTATTTATAGATGGTTACTGCCAATTTGGGTTTCTTCTTGGTTTTTGCGGGAGGGGTTGTTTGGGCTTTTTTTTTAAGTTCTGGTTCATCCCAAACATTTAACACTTGATCGCTTGGGACAAACTTTCATTTCAAAATGCACAAAGGAAATAATTCTATAGCAGCCATGCAAAGGCATGAACTAATTGTTGTAGTGGTTTCTTTCTCCAGATGCAGTCTCAAGTGCAAGGCATAAATCTATGTGAATCTTGTATATGATCTAACTTTGTTAATTGCCAACAGTAACAGAAGAAGCTAGTAACCGTAAGGTACAGTGTTACAACTGCAATCACTCCGCTAAATTCAACTCTGGAGATTTTTAAATGTAAAAATGGGATTGGTGATGCTACTGGAAATAAAGAGCTCTAGAGAGGGTGGAAGCGTCTTGTAAGAAGCCCGTTCCTTAACTCAGAAAAACACGACTTCATACCTCTGCCTCCAATTGAAAGCAGTGACCTTCACTACATCTGTTTAAGGCACTTGTATACCATAACAAAACCACTAAACTAGCAGAGGAAAAGATATCCGTCCATCTTGGCAACTAATGAGCTACAAACCAGTAACTACAGGATTTAGTAAGACATAGATTTAAGACTTAAAGTTCAACAGTTTCAGAAGACCCATACCTGCACCAGTCTCTGGGTCAGCTCAAGTTAAAAATTAGCTGTTAGGTGTAAAACTGCTATTTAACACCAAAATTACAGCCCAGTTGGAAAAGTATTTTTCTAATGTGTCTCTCATTATAAGATGGTTTATGATTATGCCATCAGGATTAGTCAACAGTAATGTTGGGAATTCAAGAGCAGTTGGTAGTGACTCTTGTAAAACGTTCATTCTTGTTACTTATTTCAATCTCTGCTTAAAGGCAAAGTCACCTACAGCCCACCAAACTGCTAAAAGGTAACAAATATGACACAGCCAAAGGCACAGGGGAGACACAGAGACTTCATCTGTCCAGTCGCACTTCCATGAAAGTCATTCTACAGCATCCTTCTGTTAAGGGCACTAGATAGCTCGAAGAGCTCCTGGATTAAAAAGGTCCCAAATAAAAATCAAAAACTGCAAGTGATTTTACTTTACTTGAAATCCTTTTAAAAAGTTTTCTTCTTTAACTCCCTTTATTTTTTAAAGGGAATGGGTGTAGGGCGGAATTTTGGTTTGGTCAGTCTCCATGCTCACTCCCCTTGATACCACCTCAGTTTGTGCTTCAGAGAGTTGCTTGAGCAGCAAATGAGATTTCTCAACAAGTCAAACAGGATCTCAACCATGCAAAAATAATATTGTTATGACAAGATAAAGCTGTTGAACTTTCACCGGTAGACATGGAAAAGCAGCCTTCCGAAAAAAATGTATATGCTATGATGAGAAATGTCTTGGCACTTCATTAAAACATGCAAGCTATTTGGCAGATGTAGTTCTGGTTACTGCTGATAATTAAAACCTAGATAATAAATGTTTGCATGTGCTTTGCCTATTTAATAAATACACCAATAGTGAAATATTTAGAAGACTTGAGTCAGGTGTGCACCAGGGGATTATAAGACAGTTTTCTGAATTGATTTTCCTGTGCTTAACATAGCTGAACGGTTAGTTGCCTTCCACACTCAGACGACTATATTTGCATATATATATACACTTCTATAAAGCAGCAGCTTACTTACAGTAAATACAGCCCAGGAAAGAGCAGAATGGCCTCCACCGTGTAACAGCAGTAACACAGGCCCCTCCGATCCACTTTTGTAAATTCGAAAAGTGTATGAACAGTTAAGGACATTTCATAGAATTATTTAAGTTACTTAGCTGAACGTATTCTGGAGTCTGCAATACCCAACAGCGTTTTGTTTTCTACCCTTGTGTATGTACCCAAGGCCTCATTTCTGCCTCTGATCAACGGGCACGTACAAGCATAACCTGGACAAAACTTAACCTGCTTTATTTAAGTTTCAAGAGTTGTTTTCCTGCTGCCCAGGTCTCCTGCTCCCTGTAATCCATGCATCTCCTGCCCGCACTCTTTTCCCCCTGTGCACAACAGTGAATTCAACAACTGAGAGAAAAACCAAACCAGGATGGGCATGCACTTTGGAGCATGTACTTTTGGAGTATTTTTCTATTATTTCCAAGGAAAAATGTCAGATAAGCCAGTAAACAAGATTTTTAGGGCAATATAATTACTCTCTGGAACATACACAGCAAAGACACTTCATCATGGTAGCTAAAGTCCTCTTGCAGTATATACACAGACACTGAAAAATCAGTTTAACTATCATTAAAAACAACATCACTTAGGGAAATGCACAGAACCAGGAGTGGCGAGATCTGCGTTCAGTGCCCAAAACTGTGACCAACAGATCAGACAAGTCACTTTACCACCTTCCGCTGTTCTCCCTCTGTTCTTGAGGTGGACAAAAGCGTTCCTCTGAATCGAACCGTGCTAGCTGCAATTACTGACCAAGCCTTTCATTGTTTTTCTGCTGAATACTGCAGTGCCCTTCGGATCTGCTGGTTGCAAACAGTTCACGCAGGTGCTCCCTACACCATTTCAGTTACAGTGAGCTGTGTCAGCTTAAATAGCTTCATCGGCTGGGGTTTGCTCACACAAGGAGATCTGATGGAGCAGTAAAAGGTAGCTGGGGCAGAACAGTGGGCACCAACTCCATTTGTTAATTCAGCTGCTTCCACAGTACACATCTGTTCACAACCTTTCACACGGGAGCTCAAGCTTCTGATAAAGGTTACAGGTAGCACAATAAATCCCAAACTACTAAGATTTGCATAAATTTGAGATGCTTATGTACACCAGATATCCAAATAGGGCCATTATCCTTCTTATTTTATTATTTATTAAGCCTCAGGGGTGTGTACAGCCCTTACAACAAAGGCAGACAAGGTGCATATCATGAAGAATTCATAGGATCAATTGGACAAATGCAGTTAATAAACACAAAATAATGACAAGCTGAACAAAACAACAAGGGGACAGAATTTTCTCATTTCAAAGCATCACATGCTACTGGCATTAGAGAAGTAATTACTAAATTGGTATTTGGACAGAAATAGCTTCAAAGTTTGGTTTTCCTAATGGCCAAGCTAGAATATGCATGCCTAAAAACTACGCAACTATTTAAACTACAAGGTTGTGTTATTTAAACACAGATTAAAATGTTTTCATTTTGTAATTAGGTCAAAAGACCTGGAAGTACCTCTCAAACTGCTTTGGTCAGAGCTGTAGACAGAGGTAGGACCGATAGGAAGTCTTGTCCCAGTACCTTCACACACTGTACTTGTTGGGGTGCTCCCAGTTAGCAAATGGTCTGGATAACAAGAGCGGTCTGAGCACAACAAAGAGGATGACTGCCATCAGCTGGATTAAAGAGTAACTGGAAGACTGGCAAAGAGTCAGCTTGAAAAAAAGTATAAAAGCAACATGCACATTTGCAAAGGGGGCAGAGATCTTGGAGAGGAAACAGCAGCAGTCAAAACCTGGTTTGACACTGCCAGAAGACTCCCCGATGGCACCACCATCTCGGCCAGAGCGAGAAGCTTCCCTGTCTGCACACCAGCTAGTGGACTGACAATTTGGGGTGCAACAAGTAGGAACCCACACCTTGGGCGTGCATACGTGACCTCATGCGGTGTTTTCCCACTGTCATTTGCGTTAGTGGGAGCACCATGGGTAGCATCCACATCTCCCACAGGAGACACGAACAAATAGGAGATCCTGCAGTCCCAGAGGAAACCGTGTGCACTTGTAACCCACACTTCTTGGGGGTGCATATGACCGTGCACGTATGTTTGTTTGTGTGTGTACATGAACAGAACTTCCTGGGATCAGATGCAGAAAGGTGTTGAGAAATTCGCAGGTATTTATTAACATCTAAGTGTTTAGTGTTGAGGTTTATCTGTTGTACTGCTGATACTGATCCTGAACACACAGTTGACTGATTGCCAGTTAACTACCTGTGGTTAATAAAAATCAATTCACAGCTTTGATCCTGATATGGTTTAAACTATGGGAACTGATAAGTATTTCCCTGCAAAATATGTTATTGAACTGTTGGAAACACTTTTTTAATTTAATGATTACTAAAGAAGCAATACCAGGAACTGACCTTGCTAGGTACACCTTAATTGTCGGCTTAGAAGGGATAGCTCTAGTTACTGATACCGATCCCGACAAAAGAGAAAACGGAAGATGAGAAGAAATACATGAAAAAGATGAAGAGAACCCCAATAAACTCAATGACAAACTTAAACATGATAATGCCCCAGTCACTAAGAATAAGAAAAGTTCAATCTGGAAAAAAGGATATATCCTTGCCAGTTTCATTTTCTACCACAACGTCCTCCATAGATTCAAAGTACTGGCTCCAAAGCACTGGCGAAAAATCACGCTTTCTTCCAGGGCTGCAAGACAAAAAATTTCAGTAAGGAAGAGGTATTTTTAGAATCTTTCATTTAAATTGGCATACAGGCATCATTACATACATTGAAGAGAACACGCTGGTGTTACACAACGGTTTAGGACTGGAAGCAAATGATGCGTCACTGAAATTCCCATACAACTACAATATTTGCAATTTATGGTCAGTAAGGAAACCTCCCTTTTTTCCCCGCTAATCGTGGGTCCTACTGAGATCACAAAGACGCACAGGAAAACTAGCAGAGACACAAAGAGGAGAATTATTTTCCTCATAAAGTAATACCAAGAAAGACTGAACAATGGTGATTTGGAGTGCTTAAGAGACTTACGCCAAGGGAAAAGAAAAAGAACAGGGCAAGTACACAGTGATACCATCCCAGCACAATCTTCCAATTTGCAATGACCCGCAGATCAGGCGCTTCAAAAGCCAGAGTGAAAAGTCATTCAATATCTTTGTATTTAATGGCCTTGCTCTAGCCTTAAAGCAAGCCTGATGCTGACATGACTGGGAGCACTCCAGTGCCTGGAACACAGGAAGCCATCCTAAATTTATGACTCAGCCCATGAATCATAATTAAAAAAAGAATATGTCCCTCTCAGAAGTCACCTTGACACCACACTGTCGAAAAGCAGAGTGTCAGCTATTTACTGAAGATTACTACTAATTTACCATGGACTACTTGTCACGAGATTTCAACTTTCCTAGAAATTTCCTCTAATTTTTGGAAGAAATATCATTCAAACAGAAAGTCAACTTGTCCCGAAGGCTGAGTGGCTGGAGAAAAAACTATGGAGAGAACTGAACAGTTGGGATATAGAAGAAACTTAGAAACACTGTTGCGAGCAGAATAAATAAAATCCACCAGGTTTAAGTTAACAGCAGCAAGTTTTAATTGCAGCTCAAGTTTCCTGGAATTTATTGCAACGGTTAAAACTTTTCACATATTTGTAAACAGATCTAGTATTTAAATACTGTATGCAGGGCAACATCCGGACTGTGAAGGAAAAGAACAAGACCAAATTAATTCAGTATACGCTTCCACATCTATCCTACCTCTGTTAAGTATAAGGACCACGAGAACAGCATCGCAATAAAGACCAATAAACACTCCTCAAGCTGCCTTCCTCCGCGTTTAGAGCTACAAGGGCAACTGTCTGTGATCCTGAAAATATCCTATAATAAAAACATTTTGTTAGGAAGGATGCTATCAAGCCCAGCAACGCAAGTAAAAGGTGTGAGTCCAAAAGGCTAAAGTTATTATTAAAAAAAAAAATTAAGAAAAGGTAGGATCTTTAAAAACTGTATTTTAAATTAAGGATCATAACAACAAGACTGCGTAACACAGATGCTGGCAGAATAATTCCACACGAAGATGGGCTTTCAGGCTCCAGTTTGCTCCAGACTTTGCACTTATTCCCAGGTTGCTGCAATTCCTTTAGAAGTCGTTATCTACTCATACAGAAACACTGCTTTACCATCAAAGAAAAACAACCCGGGAAGGTAAAATCTGGCCAAACGCACTCCAAACGCTGGAGACTTCTGAATGCAATTCTATCCAGCACAAACTAGGCAGCTAGTGCCCAGAAGCAAGATTTCTTTTTCTATCACATCCTTTGCCAAATACTGATGAACGAGCACTGTGCAGGCAAGAAAAATCATAACAGTGGACACCGGGGGAAGAGAAGGTGCTTTGGAGATGGACCAAAACTATTGTATTAAAAGAGGACTCAGTGTGATGAAAGATTCGGACATTGGTGCTACGTGTGGAGTGCTTCGTGTCTAGTAACTACTACTTCTACCTAGAGAGGTTTCCTCCTTTTGTAAAAGCTGGCGTCTTCTTGCCAGTGCTCCGCACACCCAGGGAATAATACCTGAACAGAGGCAGTAAAGCACAGCCTGATTTTCCCAGTAACACATTTCCAAACGGTGAATCACACTCGTTATTCCCCATAAGCAGCAAGACTCATTTCCTCTTTATAATAAGGCTAATTTCTGCTGCAGTTTGTTGACAGGTACATCACAAAGCACTGCAACAAATTATGCCTTAAATTAGCTGCTCCTGTAGTACTAATGTCAGGTTGTATCCAGCACCTTAGGGAATGCAATCCCCCTAAATTACTGGGTGAATGCAGAAGACCTGTTCCGCGGACATCATATAAACCAGGAGTCTCAAAGGTACCCAGCTGACAAACCAATTTATTTTTTGCTTCCATCAAAAGGTGCAGCTGTGCCCTCTCCTTGTACCCCCATTACTAACAAAAGGCTCCGCAATCAGAATTTTCCTGATGACTCAGTTGATGCAAAATCTGTTTCTCAGGCTGATATTCACTCAGTAAGGCTAAAAGAGTAGTGCTTAATTTTGGCAGTGACATAATTAGGCTAGATTCGAGCCCAGTATACAGGATGAGTAACAGTGCACCATTTTAACGGGCTTTTTGCACTTCAACTCTTCTGGGGGAGGCAATCAGCACGGAATATTAAAATCAAGCATGGGCGTGGGGGTGAAAGACCTTCACAGAAGAAAAATCTCCGCTGTTGAAGGAAGTTTCTCCTGAATTCTTGGCTTCCTAAAGAAATAGAAAGGAACAGACAAAGCACCTTTTCAGTTTTGTAGAAACAAAACTCCTATTTCCCCTGATATCTCTAGAATATAAAACATAAAACAACCACCCCCTGAAGGGTCCAAATTCTCTTCTGTGGGTTTCCAGACTTCAGTATTGTTCTTGTCAAATTTCATTTAAATAAAATGAGATGTCACACACCTACGTAAATCTGGAAAATATTAATCTGTTTTTACTGCCTCAGCTTAATCTCATTCTCTGATTAAAGAAAAAATATCACATTCAAACCTCAGCCTTTCAAAGAATACTGTAGATCAGGAAGAACAGAGCAATACAATATTAAGATGACAAGTTGTTATAACATTGGGAAGAACCAAACACAACTGCATAGGTGTCCAAGTACCCAAGGAAGGGAGAGAACATTTGCTGCGACACCGATGTAACATCCTGCTAGGAAAAACATAAACACAGAAACCCCCAGTGCAGGTCAAGATTCAAAAAACAACTAATGCTGAATTTCATAAGCAGGAATTTGGTATGAAATACAGCAAACTCATATTATTGATAACAGCTTCAAGCTACCTGACTGACAATTGGTTTATCTTCTAGGAGCACAAGAATCGGTATGATGAGAGACTGCAAAGGTCCGTCCAGGTCTGCAGTGTGTCACCGAGAGATGTCAGCACAGCAAGTGCTCTGGAAAGGGTTAAGTAGGGAATAGGGTACGACCTCCAAATTTTCACTATGAGCAGGATGGGGATCTCCAGAGGCTGCATCCTCAGCACTGTGTTGCATTAAGGGAGGGCAGTTTCCTTTAGCTCGTCACATAAAATTCAAGTCATTTCCAGCCAGAGCTACTTCCACAACATCTGTGACAACGGTGCCACGATTTAATTAGGCTTTGAGCAAAAAGGAGTACTTCTATTTGCTTTTAAGGCCACACTAACAGTTGCCTGCTCTTTACAGTATTAAAGACTGTATACACCCCTACCATATTTCCCTTGCCTGGGCCATGTATTTTTCAAGCCGAGAGTCCTAACCTATTGATTGTCTCCTTGCCTGGAAGCCATCTCAGCCCCGACCACGCTCTCTCTCCGTACCGTTTCTGGTTCTTTCTGGAGATGGAGAGAAATGCCCACTGCTTGGATGATTTCCCTTCTCCGGTTTTTGAATAGGTAGCATGTGCAGTTAGCGACAACAAATTTCGTCACCCTTTTAAAATACAGCATTTCAATGCAGTCAGACTTTTCCACAGCGTGTTAAGGCTGGTTTTAGATTTGATTGTCCTGAGTAATTCCAGGCGATTAGCAAATATCATCATCTGCCTGGCTACACCCCTTCCAACATAATCCATAAATCTGGTAAACAGCAGGAACTCCCTGGTAACCTCCCCTGTCTTGTGAGACCAGAAAGTTTGTAAGTGGACTCTCTTACCCATAAAGGAGGCAGAACATGGGGAAATCTTGGAGCAAGCTGCTGATTAATCGTATCATGCCAGATGAAGAGTTTTGGTTGTGTGACAAATTAAGCCACTTTTTCGAAAGCAGGGTTACAGTACGGACAGCCACTATTACACAAGGCAAGGGAATGCAGTGGCCTGTTGACTAGCGCAAGGACGTTAAATCCGTATTGCGTAGGAGAGGTATGAAATCACATGAATCAGCAGCAGCACAAGTTTGGGATATTTAGCACCAAAATTAATTATAACAAAAAGCAAGAAGTGACCTTCTCGCAGTTGCACATCAATGCTACAAGCCCAAGCAGCAACCACGTGAAATAGCTTGAGCTGCCACTGATGGCATCGAGGTCACAAATAGCAAAACCCATGCTATAGTTTCTACCAGTAAGCACAGATTTTTAAGCATTCAAGACTGCCAGAAGGAATATTAAGCACAGCACTAACCAAAATCAGCTACCAATAGCCAAGCCATGCAGAAAACGTTCATTAATCCTGCACGGGCAAGAGCAGGTATAGAGGGACTTGGCATTGTTCCTTTTCGGACAGATGAAGAACAGATCTCAAAACCAACAAAGTCAAGTCATGTACCCAGGCACAAGGCAAGAAACTGCATTAAGAGGACAGGGCACGTGGTCCTGTGAAGCATGGTCTCCAGAAAGCCAGTGGTTCGTCGGCTGACCGCATACTTCAGTAAGAGCACAGTGACCCCGGTCATGGCATGATTCTCAGGCATCTAAGAATAATCTCAACTTGGAGCACAGGTTGTGCTACTACTGCACAAGGCACTGGTGCCACCATGTATGGAATACTGTACCTGCAGCTGGATCAGTAATTTAAGGCTGTAACTGAAAAGGATTCAAAGAAGTGTGGAAATAATCAAAACTGGAAAACAGGGGATATAGCAAGAAGCTTTACAGAGCCCGACCTGCTTAAACACAACGCCAGGACGCGGTTCTGGGGGGGGTGGAGGAGGAATAAAGGGGTAAGCCAAGTTAACTTCATCTCAATTGCTCAGATTGAAGGGCTTTTTTAGCTTGTTTTCTCAAGCAGGTGTCTTCATGAGATCAGATAACGTGGAGAACTTGGTATCAGTCTCAAGCCTCTTAGGTTGACCTGATGCAGCTCCTTCTCCTGGAACTGGCAGACAAACAGAAAAGGCAACTCTCCAGTTACTGAGGGCACCGATACACAGTCCCTGTAAGGCAGGCTAGCGAAAAAGACATCTCCTTCCTTCCCCATTCCTCCAGATTTAACCACCCCCTGTGAACAGATCTAGCTGAAAACAAACATGGTTTTCATAGATCACAGAATGGTTTGGGTTGGAAGGGACCTTCAAAGATCATGTAGTCCACAGCCCGCCCCGCCATGAGCAGGGACATCTTCCACTAGATCAGGTTGCTCAAAGCCCCGTCCAACCTGACCTTCAGCACCTCCAGTGATGGGGCATCCACAACTTCTCTGATCTTTCCCAAATCTTTCAACCAGATCTGTTCCCTACCTGGCTAACTGCGAGGCCACCCAAACACAGTACAATGGAGAAGATGAAGACAAGTAGCAAAACAGTAGGAGACAGATTGCTCCTATCAGTAGCAGCACTAACCCACACAGGGTTGGCCTGATCACATTGCCATAGTCTGAATCTGTGAAGCAACTATTGAGTGAAATGGTTAAACTTTGCTCAGTCCCACAAAAGCCGTCCATAATTCCTAAGCAAAAGTGAGATTAGATTGGTCAACTTTCCACTTTGCTTGGGGAAAACCTGAATGGGAAATAAAAACAACAAAAAAACCAAACCAACAAGGGCACAATCAAAAGACTTATGAGTATTTTGGATCTCCTTCCAACACCACTTCTGACAGCAGAGGTCCAACGCAAGGACTAGTGCTAAAATTTTCATGCCAGAGGCAGGCAGATGCTAATACCAAGACAGATGCATGGTGAATATCTGGTGGATTGCAAGAGGAACCCATGAAATCAGAGCCGAGCCCTTCCCTGGGAACTTACCAATCTACTCCTTGCCATACTGTTTGCTTTAGTGGCATTAGCGAATGCTTCAAATTCAGCTTAACAAGAGTTAACACCTCCAGAGAAAAAATTAGTACTTGTGTGGCATATATGAAATATCTGAACAATATATACCAGAACTCCTATGGTTGCAGGGGAATTGCAGCAGAAAGGGAAGAGGAGCTGGGAGTTAAAAACTATTGTCACCTCCAATGCAAATATGTGCAAATTGTAATTTAAAGCAAAACACTTGCCTCCAAACAATGCTTGGGAAAATATAAGTGACCTCTCATTTAATAGTGACCCCCGAAAAGGGCAGAATAAACATGTAGTTTTCCACAAAACACCTGGTGACCACAGGAGGCTGATTTTAAAGAAACATTTCTCTGAAGAAAAGAATTAGTATCTTTGATTTGTTGTTTTTCCTAGAGCTTCTTTTTTTAGCGATACATCAACGCACATTCAAAATTAGAAGCAAGTCCAATAAACAGCAGCTGTTGATTTTGCACCTTCCTATGCTGAAGCAGTATTTTGCTGACCAAATATTTAAACTGACAGAACTAATTACTGCTTTTTAAAGTATCCGGCAGACCAAAACAGAAATGGAACCAACATAATAACTTTTCTAGAATGATCCTCAAACTCCAAGCCAGCCAGCCAGCATATTAAACTGGAATAACAAAACAAATTCTGGGCATTCTCTACAGCTTGTTTTATCCTATTGTGCAGTTTGTCCTCTTCATCACGTACTGAAAATGTGCACATACTGCAAGTGATCCCGGAGCAACAGGAGCCCACGCGGCTCAACAAATCTCTCACCAATTTTTAAAAGGGTTTTCTTTCAGGTATTTTCCTAAAAAGAAAAAAAAAAAAAAAAGGTTGTACCAAGCAGGGAGAAACATTTTTAGAAACGCCTTTTTTTGCTGACCGAGAGCCCATAGTTAAAACTACTAATGCAATTAAAGAACATCACGTGCATCAATCAAGATACTCAATTCTTGCACCATATTTGAACCTGACCAAAGCAAATCAAACATCATCTAGATGTAAGAACCGCCATAGCTGTCAGGGTGTACTTAAAAATTCTAAAAATTGACAAGGACAGTATTTTAAGTTCTGCCTTGAAGATACTGAATACCTAAAAATGTTTCTTTATTAAAAAGGTTTCAGGGAAAAAAAATGGATTGGAAAGGGAGAAATTAGTTGAAATTGTCATGATTGAATTACACAGATCTGATCCAATCAAGCCCTTTTAGATAATCAAAAGATCTTAGGAGATCGTACATAATTTTTATTCACATATTGGAAAAGAACAGCAAATTCTTCTTCATTTCCAAATCCCATCTGGATCCTCAGCTCTGAATAAGCTAGTTCTGTAAGCAAACTAGTGAAAAACTTAAGACGTAAAATAAGACAGCACATACAGCAGCTGCTACAGCTGCCAGGAGCTGCTTCCGCGGGCCTCGGTCCTCTTGCTTCACCAGTGATTTGCAGACTCCATTATTTGATTTCCCCAAAGAACTCTTGACCATAAAGTTTGATTTTATTTCCATTTCAACTGAGCGATTCAAACCAATCACTTTCAATATGCAGGCAATTTCAAACACAATCTCAGACAGATTTCCTCCTTAAAATAAATGGACATTGAAAAGTGAACGTCAGGTTCCTCTCAGTGGTGTGATTTTCACGTACTGCTCGAGTCAAAGAGAGGCACCATCTTCCTTAAATACAGGCAGGAGAGTGCTCTGCTAGCAAAGGCGGGTATTGCTGGAACGGTGCACGCACGCGTGTGTGTCTGCAGGCAGGAGGGGGCTGTAATTTAGAGGAGAAATCAATGCGATGTGCTGTGAAATACAACGAAATTCTAAGCGTACATCTTGTGCTACCGCAAAAGCCAGTCAAAACTACATTGCAGCAGCCATTTTAACTATTCAGTGGTTTGACTTAAATATTAATATCCGTGTTCCACACAATCAAGGATTCAACATCCCGACTGCTTGCGTTTTCACATGTGTCATTACTCTGATATACAACTGGAAGCGTGGAAGAGGCTGCAGCTGCAAGCAGAGCTAAGATTAACAGTGACGGAGCAGAGCACTCGGCCCCGTGTGACAGTCCCACAGGCACAGCACAGCTATTTCCTTCGGCCACTTTGACTTGTCGAACGAGACTCTCCAGTAAAGAGATATAAGGAAGCAATTGTGCTGGAAAATGGCAAAAAAGAATGGAAAAAAAAAAAAAGAAAAAAACCCAGACAAGTCTGTTTTCACCTATTTGAATGCAGTAATAGGTGACATTTTATTACAAACTACTGAAACATGGATTAACCTTTTAACAGTGTATTACCAAAAAGATGTAAGACACTGTTTTTGTTAAGAAGTCCTCAGTATGAATGGCAAAAGCTTCTTTGCAAAACGAATAATCTCAGAGTAAGCTTGAAAACGATGTTTTGAAGAAAGCATCCTACCCCGTAACTTGCCTTTCCAGTCAAGGATGACTGAAGCTTGAGAAACCTCAGTGCTGCAGTAAATTATTTTTCTATTTTCCTACAGCAATATCACTTCCTCCACCCTCTGCTTCTTATGATCTGCTTTCAACCACACCATAGTGTCACATTAACATGGCCTGCCTGGTTGATAAAAAAGAATAAAAAAGAGGGTACCCAACACGCTAGTCAGAGGATTGGTGCATACGAAGCAAAGCATTTAGCCACGGAAAAATCAGCTTGCCAGCACTGCTGGATGTTAAGTTTAAACTCATTTTAATGGCTCTGCTTCCAATTCAAGAAATTCAGAGGACAGAAATAAAATAGATTTATAAACAGGAGATGTTTAACACAGCAAACAAATGTTTCTCTAAGTTTAATTATTTTTGTTCCCCGTAAAAGTTCAAATTTTAAAGGACTATTTCAGTATAGCCTTGTATATTTGCCAGCACCGTAAGACACACTCCTTTTTCCCTGTATAATTAATCACATTCTCTTTTGGTGGCCTGACTACAGAATCTTGCGCTTGTTTGAATTGAACTGCATCCTGCCAAGGCTAAACTTAGCTAAGCCTAAACTAAACCCAGGTAGAAATAACTTACACGAATGCAGACAAGATGCAAGCAGCCACACAGCAGAACTGTAGCCCACAACACGAGTAGGGGGGCAGAGTCATATCACCAAACCCGCCCCCCCCCAGTTCTGCTGAGATGTATGAATGAAGTTATCATCTACAAACAGAGATGAAATAATCTTTCCAGTTCACAGGTGCATGAAAGCCTCTGTTGAAGTTCCACATCCAGTTTTGGGCACTGCCGTCCAAAAATGAAAACATCACCCGTAAAGGGATTTGCTCGATGTCAGAGCAGTAAACCAAAAATACAACTGCGCCATGCAACTACAGCGCGATTATGAACTATTCCCTGCTGCTTCGAAGGGGAAGGACAGAGGAATTCTTGATCCTTAACCACAACACTGGATTTTGTATCGGTGCTTTCAGATGGTATTCGAAAAGGAAAAAAAAAAAAAAGATGTTTATAGCATTAGAGAACAATAGAAAACTAACTTCCCTTCATAATCATTTCCCTAACAGGGAACGTTCAAAAACCCTCCGAAGATCAGCAAGATAGGAAGCATTATATAAATTACTATATAGGACTGCTACTAACGAGCACTGCACGAGCGTAAATATTACCGAACTGCAAAAATACCCCACAGGCATACATCATAAAATCCATTTAAAAATCCCTGGAAACGTTCAATTGTAATTTGTTTGTTTACCTGTGATGAGTAAGTGAAGCAACAAATATTCATGGAGGTTTTGTCAGCACCTCATTAAGCTAGTAACTTAATAGCCTTTACTTTTGTCTAGTTTTCTAATAAAAATTATCATGAGGATGGATTTTCAGAAACAACAACACTGACGTGGAAAATACATCCCGCAGCATGGCATCATTTTGCAAGAACGCAGCCAATTAGAGGCACATGAAAAACACATCAGCTCCTCTAGCTTACCAACTCTGAGGGCTCACAGCAGAGCGCGGATCACCCTACGCTGCAGGAAATGAATTTTTGACTTTTTATTTAACGTGGAGACACCTGCCTTCAGGAAATATCTGACAAAAGTTGACACCAGCAGCAAGACAAACTGCAAACTGATTTTCATGCTGTTTAAGGCCACCTTAACACTAATGTTGGAAGTTTTTATATGTATTATTAAAGTAGGAATACCTAGCTGAACAAGCAATGTGTCATGGTGTTTGTTCACAGTGCCATCAGTGTATGTACTGCTCTATGTTAAGAATTAGACGGGGTGCTGACAAAGTTCGCAACGCATGAAACCAGTATAAAGTACATTCAAAATAACTGCAAGGTATGAGACTCTTAAGTTAAACAGGATAAAACAAGAGGAAAAAAATTGTGCATTTGGCAGACTTTGTACAGCATAAGGGTTTGCTTGGTTAGCTCTGTTCTGAACCAAGACAGCATAATTAAACAATATATTTAACATTAAACCTATCCTTACATGTACCACGTAACCTTCAGCACACTCCAGTGAAATAAAAGACTCTCCACAACACAAACGGGTGAACTGGGGGTTTAGTGACTTGTTCATAACCCCACGGTTCAACACAACAACAGGACACAGAGCCCACGAGTCCCAGCTCTCAGTTTCAGATAACCAAGAGATACAAGAGAGCAGAGAGCAGTCCTGAGAGAGAGCAACCCCCTCTGACAGTCATTCAAAACTGCTTCTTTCTAATTTCTATGCCTATTACTATACTAACAGTACAAATAAATCCTTAAATACAACTTTTTTGCTTAGCCCCAAAGCCATACCATTAAACACTTACATGAAGCTTAGCTTTAAAATAATTCATATTGAAAGAAATAAGTATTTGATGAAGATTTGTTAGTATTAGTTCATATACTAACTACATCAATTATATTACACCTATCTGAATATAATATAAATACTAAGATGTGAAATAAACATTTTAAAACTATGCTTTAAGGGCAAGGAGCAATAGTACCCTCCCATCTAAATACCTAAACAGTTTATTTCAGTCACAGCAGAGGAGCTGTCTTTTTCATTATTTCTTTTAGTTATCTGATTTCATGCATCAAGGCAAAGGAGATTTCCTGTAGGAACTGTAGGATATTTTTATCCTCCAAATAGAGCACTTCATATCGTGCAGCGCACACCTGGACCTCGCAGAGGTTCGCTCTCACGCGGAGGCTGGCATTCCTCCAGAGGATCAGCCCCTGATCTTTGTCACAATCCAGACCTCAGATTTCGTATTTAACAAGTAGCTACGTACAAAAAGTCACACAGCCCTGATAATGCTTTTTTCTAGATTTAATAAAATCTCCACGTTTCTGCCATTCTGCTTAAATCTACACTCTTGCACAGGGCTAGCGAAACGTTCTGTTCAGCATCCTGAGACTGCACCTCTCCTCAGCTTGAGTCCCCATGATTATTACCAGCTTCTTCTGCTGCACTCTGCAATTATAACTTCCCTCCCTACAATCTAGCCATAACCCTGCTGCAAGATCATCTTGCTCTCCTTTTACCACAACTAGCTACCTGCTTGGAAGACAAGCTTCTCCCTCACACCTTTGGAGGTGAAATTACTAAATTCCCTTCAAAGCCATCCCATTTGCAACCCATTTTCTCCCTTTGACTCATCGCTGGAGAACAAAGCTTTTGCTGAGGTTGTTCTTGTCCAGTCAGTCCTTTTTAGTTGCCATCCACACAGCTGGTCAATCTTCTCTCGCAGCTTCCAAAACACGTTCTCACTCCTGCTTCAAAGATTTGACACCTGTACCAGCCTATCCCAGGTTTTCCATCATCTGAAGCAGGGATTTAAGTCACTTGGCAGAGCTCACCTACTATACAGCTTCATGTGTCTGCTGCTGAGAAATAACATTTAAATATACCTCTCTCTCCCCCAGCCATGCTTTCATGGACTTTGAGGTGCCACCTAGATAAATCACGATGCGTTAGACCCTCCCTTCAAACACAGATGGCTAAAGGACTCAGAGAAAAGCGCTGCTGAAGAGCAACCCCAGCACCAGCCACCTTCCCCCAGCACTGAGGATACTCTTCGTGCAGTAACACCTTTGCCTGCCTCCTTGCCAGGGAGAGGCGGCTGCAGAAGCCCCGTCCAGATGCCGCTCTCCCAGGGCACTGGGGAGCAATCCCACACACAGCAGGGCCAGCCCGGGGGCTTGATGGCCTCTCGCATCATGTCACCATCCAAGGAGACTCACCATGCTGTCGGCCACCTCCGTTGGGCTGCCACCCCCGCACAAAGATCCCCTCACTCTAAACCCCCCAGCAAATCGCACCCGCTTTTCTCCCTGTCCCTCCAACTCCTCCAGGAACAAGCATCCCCCGCCGCCCCGAAGCTCCCTCTCCCACAGCCCCCCCCCCAAGAAATCAGCATCCCCCACCCTCAAATACCCCAGCAGCAAACACCCAGCCCCCGATCCCCCCCAGCAACGAGTAACCTATCCCCAAAGTACACCCCCAGCTCCACTCGGGACAGAGCACCCTCTTTGTACAGGGTACCCCAAGACAAGTGTGGCCCCCTCTCCTCTGCTACCATCTTCCAGCAAAGAGGACCTCCTAACCCCCCCCAATAATGAGCACCCCTCCCTCCAATAACCAGCCCCCCCTCCCTCCAGAACCCCTCCCTCCAATAACCAGCCCCTCCAGAGCCCCTCTAGTAACGACCCCTCCCCACTCAAACTGCCAGCGAGACCCCCAGGCCCACAGCAACGAGCATCCCGCACCCCACTCCCCCCCCAGCACCAAGCATCCCTCCCCCACCGCTGCTAGCCTCTTTCCCCTTCTGCCCCCCCTCCAAATGCCCTCTCCCACCTCCTCCCCCCCCCCGTTCCCTCAGCGGCCCCCACCCCTCCCCCACCTACCCCATGCGCATCTTGGAGCCGGACTGGCCGCCGCCACCGGGCAATGGGGGCCTCGGCGGGAGGCGGCCCAGGTGCAGTTGCTTCTCCAGGGCCGACATGACGACGAACGAGGCGCCAACACACAAGGACACACCGCGAACCCCCCAAACCGGCCCCGCCGAGCGCCTCGGCCGCCGCCGCCAACCCCCGCTCCGCACCGCCCCACCGGAAGCGGCCTCCCCCTACAGCGCTGCCGCGCGGCACCACGGGAAACGCAGTCCGCCGCCGCCGCGGGCACCCGTAGCGCGCTCCCGTGGCCTTCTGGGAAACGTAGTCCGCGTCTCCGTGGCGTGCGGTGGGGCCGCGGTGCATGACGGGAGTTGTAGTCCCGGAAGTACGGCTCGGCGCCCCCTGGGGGTGCGTCCTGCTCCCGCCGAGACGGCGGTTGCCGGCGCGGCCTGAGGCGAGGCGGGATGCGGCAGAGGAGGCCGAGGCCGCTCGCCCCGGCGGCGGCGGCGGGCTCCCGGCGGAGGGGAGGTGGGCTGCTCCCGGGCAGGGGCACGGGGTGGGACTGAGGGCGGCGGCGGTTGGGAGCGCGTTTCAGCCGGCCACTTGCGTCGTCCCGGGCCGCTGACGCCTCTCGTTCCCTCAGGTAACGGCGACATCCGCGCTTCCACCAGCCTGCCGCCGCTAGTGGAGGGCCCGCTGCGCTGCTTCCTCCGCTGCACCGTCTCCCGAGTCCTGTGGACGGCCCCCAAGCCGCCCGCCGCCCTCGTCCGCCTGAGGTGGTGGGGGGAGACCTCCGACGGCACCGTCTTCCAGCCCGCCTCCCGGCCGGGGCCGCCGGCGGGGAGAACCACCGCGCGCTACGCCGTCCGCTGCGGGCCCAGGCAGTTCGCTGCCTACCTGACAGGTAGAGCCGCTTCGCCCTGGTCAGGCAGGTCAGGGCCAGAGCTGCGGGGAGACCGGCGGAGGCCGAGGAGTTATTTACCCGCCGGGTAACCCCAGTCCTGTTTTCACTTACGGCTTTTTAGGTCGTTTTCCTGATCGGGGAGGCTTTGGAATTGCCTGGCATCAGTCTCTCTAGCAGTCAGGTTTGGCGCTCCGGCCCGCAAGTTATTGAAGCCTCCTGTAGTCCCCGTAGTGTCAAGATCAGATGATTTTTAGTATTCTACATATCATATTAAATAGACATTTCCGTGTTCTGAGGGTGTGAAAAACAAAAAGATACACAGATGAGCTTGTAAGGTACTTAATTTAGTGAAAGATCTGCAGGAAATTAATGCAAGCCTGATGTCTAGAGTCTGTCTGTAAAACCTGCACCTGCTATTGCTACTCGTAGAATCACAGAATGGTTTGGGTCAGAAAGGACTTTTAAAGATCATCTAGTCCAACCCCCCCTGCCATGGCAGGGACATCTTCCACTAGATCAGGTTGCTCAAAGCCCCGTCCAGCCTGGCCTTGAACACTTCCAGGGATGGGGCATTTACAGCTTCTCTGGGCAGCCTGCTGTAGTGTCTCACCACCCACATCATAAGGGATTTCTTACTTATATCTAATCTAAATCTACCCTCTTTCAGTTTAAAACCATTACCCTTTGTCCTATCGTAAGTAGTCCTTTTGTGGTAACCTTGTACTTATTTATCATAATATATTATCAGTATAACGCTTCTTTACCTGCTGCCTCATTATTGTAATTTCATGATACGACATGATGTTAACCTCTAGCATCTCTGTCATCTTAATAGAGAAGTTTTAATTGTGTTTAATTGTGACCTTGTTGTGTGAGACTGAGTTGAAGCTGTTCCTAATTTTTGCAGATATGGGTGTGCTTGTCCTGGAGGTAATGACCAAACTTGACCATCTTCCAATTGGCAGAGTGCAAATCACTGGACTGTCCCAGCTCTCTCCCAGCCATCCAATCGATGGGTTTTTCACTGTAGTTTCACCAACATCTGATAAACTAGGAGAGCTGCAGGTAGTCCTTATGTCTTTACTCTTTATTATAAATTGTATTGCTGTAACACCAGTATAATCAGGTGCCAGGATCAAGCTGTGCTAGGTACACTGCAGATCTGGTCTCTGTCCAAGGCATTCGTGAACTAAGGTAGCAAATGAAAAATGAATACTGATGGTGTTGACTCTGTTTTGTTTAGAAGGGTGTGTGGCATTGGTAGTTCAGCTTGATAAAGAAAATTTTTAGTCTCTACGCTGAGAGTGAGTTTTAACAGTCGATTTAAACATGGATACTCAGTTCTAACACTTCTCCACAGCCTCACTGGGCTGAAACTGTAGAAGATTTTGAAATCTGGGATTAAGCCAGTGTTGTTCTGTTTTGTAGCCCTGACTCTGGACAATTTATGCTGAAAGATTGTTGCCTGTGATTTGAAAACATGGAATATGAAATAAGTAGTTGTAAAAATGTCGGAGTTGTACAATGTTACGTAGCTGCATGATATAAATATTACTTTGTATATCAAAGCAACAGTTTTCCATAGCGTGAAATGTAAAATTGAACAGAGCGTGTGTTGCACTTAATTAAGAAAAGAACAAAATACTATTTTCACATCCTGTCTTTCAGGTCTCACTAGTTCTAGAACCTCTGCCGGAATTGTATGACACCAGCAGCTCTATCCCAACCACAGATGCAAGTTTAGATATCGCTCCTGCTCAGCGAAGCAGCAAGCCCCAGTTTCTTGCTCCATCACAGCAGTCCAGGCAAACACGGGTGACCATTGCTGACCAAGAGTCCGTTAACAATAGCAGAGCCACAACTCCCAGGTATCTCTTTTTCCCCATGACAAAATTCTGGTTTATTTTCCAGTTCACACCCTTTTTTTAAGTAGTGGCCATACATTTGTGAGGTATAGAATACCTGATCTTTTTGAACGTGCATTTCGTATGAAATCCAGAACGTTCAGCATTTCAGAGCTTATGGGGACAGTTTCTCATGTGATAAAAATTTGCATCGTACGTTGACTTAGTTTAGGCTATGCTAGTTGACACAAGAGATGCCACACATCTTCTATTTACAGCTTGAGTTGGTCTCTCTGGTGGTATTAGTGGAAGATGAGGAGTCATTAAATTAATGTGTCGCGTTTCTTTTTAGAGTGTGTACTGAAAGGGAGCAGCTGCAGTGCTAGGGAGAATTTGAAGAGGTTTGAATCCCTTTACCGATCCACTTCAGTTGTTACTGAAATAACGTTTCATTTTTCAATAGAGGAAAGGACCATTTGATCTTTCAAGAGAACTCTGAAAACATAAAGGACACTTTTTCTGCTTCTCATCACTGTCAGATTTTACCAGATGAATGTTTGAAAGTGAATCCTTCAAAGCAGCAAGTGTCATTTCCCACCAGCACTGATCCTGAAGCACCTGCTAGAACAAACATGCGGGTGCTCTCTTTGCATAACCCAGCGACAAAAGACCTGCTTTCAGGTTTGTATACAGTTGGCATCATCTTTTAGATTTCACAATAAATAGTTCTTGATAATATTTCAGGTGCCTATCTAGAGGTAAAGACTTAAGGAAAAGTGATACTTCGCACACTCTCACTATGTTACTTCAAACAGAGAATGATAATAAAAAGGTCTTTACTTAAAAACTATTGATTTACTCCTGTTGGAAGGTGGCTTGAGTATCCAGATCAGGCAAAACATGCTGCCCTAGCAGTATGCCTGGGCTCTGACCTGGAGGGATAAAAGAAAAGGAAGCTCGGCTTCACAGGCTGTTTAATCATTGACATGTCTTCCGAGATGGCCATCAAAGGTGCCACTCATGTTCAGATAGGTCTTGGGTGGGGTTTCTATGCCATTGGCATTTTCAGATGGAAAATGATTTCTTTTCCATCACCTGCCCATTAGCATCCCTTTTAGATCACAGACCGCCTGGACTGGATTCAGATGAGCATCGAAGTAGGGCACATTTCCGTATGTGTTGTCTTTTGAGTTATTTTTTTTATATTTACAGAGAAGACCTAAAATTAGACTGCTGTTGAAACATCCTAAGGTGACAAGCTACTCTTCCTTAAATTAATCTTGCTGCTGTATCTTAATAATGCCCCTCTAATGCCTGACTCGGTATGTGCAGATGAGTTATTTGTACAGCTCTGAGTGGGAGACTGATAGAGGATTACTCTCGCTCACTTCCAGCTGTGATATCTGTTTTATGGCGCATAGCACGCACTTAATCTCCAGTATGTCAAGATCTCTTTATAACGGCAGAAAGCAGAAGTTTCTTGACTGTAGCTGGCACATTTATTGTGTTTACGCTTTGCTTTTAAATTGCATTTGAGTGCTGAGATTTAATCCTTCTTATTTCTCAGCTCTTTTGGATCAAGGCAATAAACTCCGTGATGCCATGGTTGTTTCTGCAATGAAGTCTAGTCCGGACATGGAGATTGAACTGAATGAAGTGCCTCCTTTTATAGAGAGAGACGATTTCAAAGCACCAGCGAAGTGAGCTTGGAAAAGGGGGAAGTTGGATTAAGTTCCAAACAATAAGTTTTGAGATCTCACCAGGAAAACTTGAAATACTGAGATTTGTGTGATGTATTTTAGGATTCTGATTCAAATGGGAAATTCATTTCTACTTGTAAATAAAAGCCTAAATTTTGTGAATTGACTTTAATCATCATCTAATAACCCTTGATTTAAGTCATTGATTTTAATTTTTTTTCGCGGTATATTTGTATTTTGTACAGAGTTATTTGATAGGGAAATGTTAAACGTTGATGAGGAATAAGAGTATGATAAGGAACATGGCAAATTAAATGTTACTTGATCACAGGTTTTCAAAGAAATTTAAGTAATTAGTGACATAAATTGAGTACTTTTGCATATTCTAGTTTGCATCTCTTGGTGCCAAAATACTCATGGAAATTTGCATCTATAACTGTGTTCTTAGAATTAGTAGTCATTATCTTCTTCCACGTGACCTTTCTTAGCAGATTGAAAAAAGAAAAAAGTATTTGTGCCTTTTCAGCTTGAACTCCAACTTCGTTTAGGACTAGGCTTAGTAGATGTTCTCAATTCAGTGAAATTGAAATTTAGAAGTATTAAGACAAATGCATGTTTTTTACAGGAGAAACTTCAATTCCTTATTTTTGGAAAAAGATTAACAATGGCTTTTGTTCCACTATAAACCAGAAAATAATGTCACTGTCTTTGACAGTCAATGATGCTGTTGCAAACACCATTTAAATTATTTCTGCTCAAACTATTCCAATTTGTTTAAAAGTAGATGATTTTTGGACTTTCCAGGAAACATTGATAGAGCATCATTTATAAAGATCTTGCTTGTCTTTCTCAGGCCCACTCTCCTCTTGTTTGCAGCAGCTGTGGTTAAACTGCAAGATTGGACTTGATGATCTTAAAGGTCTTTCCAACATAAATGATTCTATGACATGTTGCAAAGTATAAGATTTTGGATGTGACTTGCAGCAGACTGCAGGATTGCAGAAAGTTTTTGTGTATCTAGAGATTAAGCTACAAACTGGAGAAGGCTGTACCTTTGATACAAAAAATCAAAATAACCTTTGATTTTTATCCTTGATGGATTAATCTTGAACGTGCCTTAATATCTTTATTTTTCCTTTTGCTGCTCTCTGTGCTGCAATTGCCGTTATCCAGGAGCCCAAAAGGCTTGAACTCAAATTTTGTGCCCACTCATGAAGGTTCCCATCTCTTTGCATCTGAAATTTCAGGTCAGCAATTTGACCTAAACTCTGAAGAGAGAGCAATACAGTTACTGTTGGGCAGGTGAGTGTAATGCACTGGAGGTTACTGCAAAATTGTCCTTATTTGAGCACTTTATTCTGAAAAATATCTTTTGACTCTTCAAGTTCTCCACATTTCTGGAAGTGTAACCAGTGAATCGTGCGCAAGTGATGGAGGTGTTTTATACCTCAGCTTGCACTCAACTTTAATGCATGACAACCTGGATAGCTCAAAGTCCCTTGACGTAAAAGTGATGTCGGAAAGATTAACCACAATCTTTGATAAAATTATTTAATAGTTGTAACTGTTGTGTCCTAAAATGTTAAGAGGTACATAAAACAAATACAGTGTTTCTTTGAAGAATTTGCAGTCTGTAAATTAAAAATTGAGAGAACCAATAGTTATTTTTAATCTTTCTCCAAATATGAAATTGACCTTTTTCTCTCATTTTGTGAGTAGTAGTAAGAGTATAAATGATGCTTAGGTTGTCTTTATCCACATCAGGGTTATGAAACATACAGCTTCTGTGTCAGATATGGTTCAAAATTTCAGTTGATATGTCTTGTGCCCTGCACTTACTTTTTCCCTACGGTTTATCACTGGATAACCCTGAAGTGATTGCAGATCATAAAATGGTTTTGAACTCACAGCACAGATGGAAAACCCTTAATCCAACCAAAATCTAATTTGTTCCAACCATGTTCAAAAGATAGTTGTATTTACCCACTCAGGCGTAGTTTGTATTTATTTTTTATTAAAGTAAACTGGTCTTAAGTATTACTGATATCTTAAAGCATTCCAGTAGTTATAAAGTACTTATAGATAAATATTATAGGTAGATATTAATAGATATATCTTACGATGAGGGTCATCAAGCTCTGGAACAGGTTGCCCAAAGAGATGGTAGAATCTCCAGCTTCTGAGATACTCAAAATCCAGCTGGATAATTTTCTTATTTGCATCCTCTACCTTTGAGCAGGGGTTGGACTAGATGACCTCCAGAAATCTTTTCCAACCTGAACTATTCTGCGATTCAATGGATACATATTCACGTGCTTTTTTCAGGTTGGGTCCAGAGATGTTATCACAAGATAACCCATCAGGCTGGGTCACAGACATGTATTAAGTTGGACACAGCGCTATGTAAGCACAGTTTAGCTGTATCCGGAGCCAATATAGAATCATAGAATCATTTAGGTTGAAAAAGACCTTTAAGATCATCGAGTCCAACCGTAAAGGTTGGCCCAATCTTGCAGTTTAAGCACAGCTGCTGCAAACAAGAGGAGAGTGGGCCTGAGAAAGACAAGCAAGACAAATCCAATATAGAGTAGACAGTATCTTCAGAATTCATAAGACATTGACTGCAGAACTTGCAACACTAAGTTATGTTTCTTTCTTTTGTGTCCACAGTGCTGATTTATCTCCTGTGCATTTCTGGGACCGGACCGGTTCCCTTTTGGATTCTCTGTCTCTCGGGAGTGAGGTGTATGACAGTGAACTCAATGATCCCCATTACGACCAGAGTCTGCTAGAGAGTCTTTTTTACACGGCTCCTGTAAGTGGAGAGCAAAATGAAGGGGATTAATATGTAGTCCCTAAGGGGAAGAAAACCAGAAGTTTGCATCAAAAAACCAAAAAGGCTACAGATTTCAGTCTTAGTAAGGCTTAATAAGCATTAAGTATCATACAGAAGCTTGTGAAAACATTGCTTAAAATTAATATTATTAAAAGGATACTATTAAGACTACAAAGTCAAGCATTGAGTTGGAAATTGCTAGGATTGAGGCTGTCCGTGAAGACTTTTTTTTTTTATACCTCCATGAGAAGTTTTGATACAATTTTAATTGTTTCGAATGATGTAATCCATGAGTTAGGGGTTTTTTTCTTTATTTATCATGACCATTATGTATCTTTCTTGGCAATGATAGTTAACTTCTTATTTTATGTGCATTATTTCCATTGCAGAAATCTGATTCCAGTTTAAGTGATTTCCTCAGTGATGATGATGTTAACTCGTCCAAAAAAGTAACCAAGACAGAAACTCTCAAGAAAGCTGATCCTGTGAATCCACAGAAGGATTCTAATGCCTTTGATCAGCATCAGAAGGTGACAGATACTAAATCCAGGTACATAGTTAGATTAAGTGACTTGTTTTCCAGCATCTTGCTCATTGTAAGTTAGTATTAGCAAGAATCACACTATGTTATCGTGCTCCGTCATTATCACACAGTTCATTGAATAACCATTTTGGTGGGGAATTTTCATAACATCTCTGGGAATGATGGAGCATCAGCATCACCCAGGAATTGCTATATGTTGTTAAAGAAACTATTGAGATGCAATTAGTTAAAATCACGAGTTTGCCAAAAAATGCAATAAGCCTAGTAATAACGTTTTGAACTGTGGAAGCAGAAATGCTGAGGCCTGAGTGGGCCTCTCGGCTGCACTCTCGCCCTGGCTCCTGAAACAATAATCACTGTGTAACCTTCATGTTAAATTAGACCCCGTGCTGAAAAAAAGCAGACTCCAGACCAGCTTTGTGCCGTTCTATGGCCTGGTGTACGTAACAGATATGAAGTAACTCACATCCTAATATCTGTCTTTGCACGATGTCTCTAAGTGTATAAAATTTTTATCTGCTTTGCAGGGACAGAGTTCACATCAGCAGAGTCTGTTTCTTCGCTGATTTGTGTTCTCTCCTATAGCTATAGTAAATAAACTTCTGTTCTGACCTCATCTAAATTGTATTCCCTTTTTTCCATGACAGAACCAATAAAAGTGTCTCTAAAAATCCTGTTCTCAAGCTTTACTTGTACAATACCAGTTAGTATTAAGGTTTTATTGGCTTTTTTTCCTAATTCAGGTCCAAACAATTATTTCTGAAACTTTTCTTACAAGTACTGCTATTTTTACATTAAGGTAAAATTCGTATCTCCAGAGGTACCAACACAAAACCATTTACAAGTCAAGTCTTACAAATAAAGTGCAAGTGAAATTTAAATTATGGCAAAATTCCTGTTGCTGTTCCTCTGCAGCAGTGACTTGTCCATGTGTATAACTGTATCGTCTCCCTTTTTTTTGTATATGACATTAAATGAAGCTTTACTTTTTGAAGAGTTAGACAGCATAAGATTTTTTCAAAGCCCTGACAAAGTGGAACATGTGCCTTTTTTTTTGTTTCAATTATGTACCCTAGATATCGTATATTGGAAGATTTCTGTTATGGAGACCACCAAATTTGTTGTAAAAAATACATTTTAAAATATGCATTTTAATGAACCATGAGCAGTTTTTAAATAATATCCCACCAAGCTGCAATTTTCCCTTCATGTGGTCGTGTTAAGAACGTTCGTGTAGTCCTGATTCTCAGTTTTATCTCCTCAGCTGCTCTCCTACTAGACCACTTGCTCCTCCAGAAGATCACACAGAAGAAGCTCATGTCACATCCTTGAGTGCAGAGAGGTTGGCATTGCTGGGGCGAATACACCTAGCCAGAGTTATCATTGAAAGCTTGAAAATCCCTCCGGAGAGCATCCAGATTACACCAAGAAAGAAAGGCTTAACGGGGAAGCCTCCAAGGCCTGCATCAGTTAAGTGGTAAGGAGGACTGTTTCTCACCAGCTGGTTACGTGTGCCTTCAGGGTGGATTTCTCTGATGTCTGTTGTGTAGTCCAGCTTTCCTAAGCTCTCCAGACTTCTGAGGTCTTCCCATTTCTCTGCTCCTCTTAGGAAATTGTATACCGTAGACTTCTGAAAGTTAGAGATGTGAATAATTTATCCTGATGTGGGCTCACTTCAGGCTGTGCTTTTCTGAGATTTTGGGGAGGAACAAACGCGCTTTGTGAATGGCAGTACATTGCAAACAAAAGGGTTGTGGGTTTTTTTGGAGGAGAATCTGACATATAGGCAATCTTTTGAAAGAATTCATAAAATAAGTAGTACAATTATGCTAAAAAAAGAGAGTAACTTAATGAATTGTGAATATGAAACTTGCCTGCTATGTTCAGTTTCATTATGCACATTGGATATTTGATGGATTGTGATCATATAGTCACTGTTTTATTCATAGTACCTTCTTTGTTGAGTACCACTTCCCTGTGGCAGCCTCCAAGGACGCAAAAGGACAGGTCTCCGTAACAACAGAAGTAATTCGAGTAGCTTCAAGTAAAATCACAGATGATGGTAAGAGCATTATTTTTCCCCCTTGTATTTAGTATTGTTGAATCCTTCATCTCTTAGAAATTATTTAGTAGCATTTTCTAGGAATTTTCTTTGCTGCCTGAAAAATACAAGTGAAAATACAAGTGAAGGTCGGAGGCCGTCTTGGGCTTAGCGACCATGAAATGATAGAGTTTTCAATTTTTAGCCAAGTAAGGAGGCGGGTGAGCAGTACCGCTACCATGGACTTCCGGAGGGCAGACTTTGCCCTGTTCAGGACACTGGTTGGGAGGGTCCCTTGGGAGACGGTCCTGAAGGGCAAAGGGGCCCAGGAAGGCTGGACCTTCTTCAAGAAGGAAATCTTGAAGGCGCAGGAGCAGGCAGTGCCCATGTGCCGTAAGAAGAGCCGGCGGGGAAGACGGCCGGCCTGGCTGAACAAGGAGCTTATGCTGAGGCTCGGGGAAAAAAAGAGAACTTACCACCTCTGGAAAAAGGGGCAGGCAAGTGAAGAAGAATACAAGGACCTCGTTAGGTCATGCAGGGAGGGAATTAGGAAGGCGAAAGCCCAGCTAGAGGTCAACCTGGCCACGGTCGTGAGGGACAACAAAAAAAGCTTCTATAAATACATTAACAACAAAAAGAGGGCCAAGGAGGATCTCCATCCTCTATTGGATGCGGCGGGGAACATTGTCACGAAGGATGAGGAAAAGGCTGAGGTACTTAATGCCTTCTTTGCCTCAGTCTTTAACAGCCACACAAGGTATCCCCAGGGTATCCGTCTCCCTGAGCTGGATGACAGGGATGGAGAGCAAAATAGGCTCCCCATGATCCAGGAGGAAGCAGTTATGCCACCTGGACACTCATAAGTCTATGGGGCCTGATGGCATCCACCCAAGGGTGCTGAGGGAGCTGGCGGAGGAGCTTGCCAAGCCGCTCTCCATCATTTATCAACAGTCCTGGTCAACGGGGGAGGTCCCGGATGACTGGAGGCTTGCCAACGTGACGCCCATCTACAAGAAGGGTCGGAAGGAGGATCCAGGGAACTACAGGCCTGTCAGCCTGACCTCGGTGCCGGGGAAGATTATGGAGAGGCTCATCTTGAGGGCGCTCACGGGACACGTGCAGGATAACCAAGGGATCAGGCCAAGCCAGCACGGGTTCATGAAAGGCAGGTCCTGCTTGACCAACCTGATCTCCTTCTATGACCAGGTGACCCGCCGAGTGGATGAGGGGAAGGCTGTTGATGTTGTCTACCTGGACTTCAGCAAAGCCTTTGACACTGTTCCCCACAGTATTCTCCTGGAGAAGCTGGCGGCCCGTGGTTTAGACAGGTACACTCTTCGCTGGGTAAAAAACTGGCTGGATGGCCGAGCCCAGAGAGTTGTAGTGAATGGGGTGAGATCCAGCTGGCGGCTGGTCACAAGCGGAGTCCCCCAGGGCTCAGTTTTGGGACTGGTCTTGTTTAATGTCTTTATTGATGATCTGGATGAGGGGGTAGAGTGCTCCCTCAGCAAGTTTGCAGATGACACCAAGTTGGGAGGGAGTGTTGATCTGCTGGAGGGTCGGAAGGCTCTGCAGAGGGATCTGGACAGGCTGGATCCATGGGCTGAGGCCAACCGGATGAAGTTCAATAAGGCCAAGTGCCGGGTTCTACACTTCGGCCACAACAACCCCAGGCAACGCTACAGGCTTGGGGAGGAGTGGCTGGAAAGCTCCCCCGCAGAAAAGGACCTGGGGGTGTTGGTCGACAGCCGGCTGAAGATGAGCCAGCAGTGTGCCCAGGTGGCCAAGAAGGCCACCGGCATCCTGGCCTGTATCAGAAATGGTGTGGCCAGCAGGAGCAGGGAGGTGATCATGCCTCTGTACTCGGCTCTGGTGAGGCCGCACCTCGAATACTGTGTTCAGTTTTGGGCCCCTCACTCCAAGAAGGACCTTGAGGTGCTGGAGCGTGTCCAGAGAAGGGCGACGGAGCTGGTGAGGGGTCTGGAGCACAAGTCTGATGAGGAGCGGCTGAGGGAGCTGGGGTTGTTCAGTCTGGAGAAGAGGAGGCTGAGGGGAGACCTTATCGCTCTCTACAACTGCCTGAAAGGGGGTTGTGGGGAGGTGGGTGCTGGTCTCTTCTCCCAAGTGAAAAGTGACAGGACTAGAGGAAATGGCCTCAAGTTGTGCCAGGGGAGGTTCAGGCTGGATATTAGGAAAAAGTTCTTTACTGAGAGAGTAGTGAAGCACTGGGAGAGGCTGCCCAGGGAGGTGGTGGAGTCACCCTCCCTGGAGGTATTCAAGGAGCGTGTGGATGTAGCATTGTGGGATGTAGCTTGATGGGCATGGAGCTGTGTGGTGTTGGGTGGGTTGGTTTTTGGTGTGTTGTGGTTTGTTGTTGTTGTGTGGGGTGTGTGTGGTTTTTTTGGGGTTTTTTTGGTTTTTTTTTTGGTTTTTTTTTTGGTTGGACTTGATGATCTTACAGGTCTTTTCCAACCTTAGTGATTCTGTGATTCTGTGATTAGTGGCACCTCTGCCAACTGAGTTGCTGTCCTGCAGGTAGTGGAATGCTCCTCTCAGGGAGAAGGGAGCCAAGTGATTTTTATTTTTTTTTTCTTCCAAGAATACTTTTTTTTCCCCAAGAATACTTTTTTGCACCTCAAATGCTGTGTTCAGTTTTGGGCCCCTCACTACAAGAAAGACATTGAGGTGCTGGAGCGTGTCCAGAGAAGGGCGACGGAGCTGGTGAGGGGTCTGGAGCACAAGTCTTGTGAGGAGCGGCTGAGGGAGCTGGGGTTGTTCAGTCTGGAGAAGAGGAGGCTGAGGGGAGACCTCATCGCTCTCTACAACTGCCTGAAAGGGGGTTGTGGTGAGGTGGGTGTTGGTCTCTTCTCCCAAGTGACGAGTGACAGGGCAAGAGGAAATGGCCTCAAGTTGCGCCAGGGGAGGTTCAGGCTGGGTATTAGGAAAAATGTCTTTACTGAGAGTGTGGTGAAGCATTGCAACAGACTGCCCAGGGAGGTGGTGGAGTCTCGATCCCTGGAGGTATTTAAAAGACGTGTGGATGAGGCACTTGCGGACATGGTTTAGTGGTGAACTTAACAGGGTTAGGTTTACGGTTGGACTTTATGATCTTGATGGTCTTTTCCAACCTAAACGATTCTATGATTCTGTGATTCTCTAAGAAGTATTCATATTGGGATTTTCACATTTCTTTCCTAGGGACATAATAGCAGGTCAGTAAGCCCATTCCTTCATTTCAACATAAAACCAATATCCTTTCTGCAATAGTATGAGGATGATAAAGTACTTTTAGAAATATCAGAGATACTTATATCTCAAAGCAATAATTTTTCCAGATGCTGAAGTATGTCACATAACATGTGCAAGAGTGCAGAGAGTCTGCTGGATCCAGGAGATCTTGACAAGTCCTGTGCTCAAATTAGTCAATATTAATCTCTTTACTGAGAGTCACCCGTGTTGTATCCCTGCGAACAATTTTTGTTATGTTTCTCTCCTCAGTGAGCAGAGAATGCTGTATGAGCAAGATTGTCTCTGCCCAGTCTTTCCAAAAACTGGAATTCCAGGGTGACTTTGAAATGTCTCTCCCATATGGTCATTCATTGGCTTTGCATTTTTCTGGGTGGCACTTGAGAGACCTGGGGGTAATTCTGAGTTCTCTTCTATATTCTCCATTTGTGCGTAGACAAAACATCTCATTCTTCTGAATCTTAGCTCTTTGCAATACAAAAATAATACAGCCTCCTGCACTTTGTCTTGTGTAGTTAGATTCCAGCTCTTTGGAACCTAGAAAAAGAGAAAATAATTTGAAGAAGCCGTCAAGTCAATCCACTGTACTGTTATCTTCCCTGAGAGCTGTTTATCTCACTTAGTAAAGATGCCGAATGGGAAAAATTCCATAGCCATCCCAGGCAAGCTGCAGAAGTGCTGCGCTTCCTGTTAGAAAAGTTTCCTTGTGTCTAACTTGAGTTTTTGTCATCACAAGAATACTGACCGTTTCCGTTGTGAACAAGGAAAGCATACTACTTCAACACTGTTATTGTACTTCTTGTTCTTCTCGTTTCTAGACTAAACGCCAATTCAGTCAGTCTTTTCTTGCGGATATTACTTTTCTCCTGAACCTGCGATTATTCTTGCAGCTCAGCTTTGACTCTCTCGAGATATTCTTGAAATACCTTGCTCAAAACGAGACAAGGTTCTCCCACTGAAGAACGGAAAGTCTTACTGTATGCTAGGATGACAGAGACTTGGTATCAACTGCAGCCTTCAGATGCTGTTATAATATTAATTTTGTCATGCTGTCCTCATGCTATTTTCTGGCCTTGGAAAATGAAGAACAGTTTACTTTGGGCTTTATGTTAATAAGTCATGCAAAATTAAATGATTGTGTGTGTAACAGAGCAATCGCCACAGGAAGGTTTATTTATATTCAGTTAATTTTGAGTATTTGTTGCTCCTGTGAGCAACAATAAAAAAAAAAAAAGTAAATTACCTGCAGAGTTGTAATTTAATAGGTTGAAACCTCAAGTGATTCTTGTTGAGGGTTCCAGCAACAGTCCTCCCCCTTTCAGCTCCCAGCCTTGCTTGATCTCTGATTCTGGCAGATGTGCAAATGCTTTCTGTGTGTTTGTCCTCCTCCTCAGACATGCCGTCACTTTCCCCTCATACCTTCTGAACTTCATGTGTCTCTACTCACCCTGCCTGTTCTCTGCAGAGACTGAAGATTTCTCTGTTCCCGATGAAGCTCAAAAGGCAGGTTAGCTCTGAATCCAGCTAAGAGCTCACAAGTCTCTGTCTTCCTTGCAGTGGTGAAATTTCAGCAGCGGTTTGTGTTCCCTGTCCGTTTCGGTGGAACGATGATAGAGCACTGGTGGAGCTCTGACCTTGCTTTTAAAATCTGCATGAGAAAAGGCACACAGAAAAAGGTACTTATTAGAAGTTGTTTATACTTTGTCTATTGAAAAGCAAAGAAATTTGTTGCATTTCTAAGACAGCAGTGGCTTTTCTAAGTCTTCTGCAAGGCTTCATTGCAACTGCTGCCATCTCAACCGTCAGAGGCAAAACAGACAAAGTAACGTGGCTTGACTGAGCCGCTTCTTCATCAACTATTGCCATGTATTACGAAGGGAAATGACATTATGTGCAGATACTTGAAGTTGAACTAATTGCTGTTCAGTCTTGTCACCCAACTAAATGATTTTCTGAGTTTGAGACTGACAGGCAAAAAAAATTGTCCTTCCCTTATCTTTAAAACTGATCTCTTGCTGTTTAAGTATATTGGATCAATTACAAGCATTAGTCTTCACTTGAGAACACACCTCGTTTAGCAATATAGAATGAGTTAATGTGGATGCAGTTGATATCATTACTCTGCCCAGGATATGGGGAATAATGTGAGGTGTGAGAAGCTGGTGTAACTTGTGCATTTGGGGGGAAAAAAAAAAAAGTATCTTTCATTTTGCTAAAAATATTTGCTTGATGAAAATATCATCTGCATGTGATGAAGTCAGTGAGAGCTGTTAACTCAGCTTATGTTTTGTTTCAATCAACACCAAGGATATCTGCCCATCTGTTCTAGTAGGAGCTTTTCTTTTAATGGGTGAATAAATTGCATCTTTAAGTATGGAAATTCTTCTCAGTTACTAGGATTTGGGATGTTCATTTTTGCATTCACCTGGAACTGTTTACTGTAGGTACTGGTAGAATTTTCCTTACTGTTGTCATAGTGAGACTTGAAATTGGAAATAAGGGAAATCCCTCTTGGTACAACTAATGGTATAGGAGTGAGGAGGGTAAGCGGCTGACCGTGGCTTCTCAGAAGACTTTTGTTTTGTATTACGCCCTTAGTTCTTTAAACCTGAGAGAAATCTTGCAAAATGGATTCTTTTTCTGCCCTCAGCCAGTGGCCATTGGCTCAGCAGTGCTTCAGTTATGCAAGGTTATTCAGTCCGAGTTGCTCACTGTCAGCTGTGAAGTACCTGTGGAAAAAGAGGGAGGTCAGACACAAGTTGGGCCACTAAAGGTATGTGTTTTACCATATAGGGTTTGAGTTAAACGACCTGTTGTTACTAATTTTGGCTGGATGTTCTCTCTTTTCTTTTTTTTCCCCCTTAATCTTTCCTCCTCTTTCTTTTCTCTCTGTTCTAATTTGCTAGGTCCTGGATATGAAGGTTTGTAAGACCAATACAAGATAACGTGAACCTTTTTTTACCTTAGAGTTTCAGATAAATATTTTGAACCTTCTGCAAGTCTAAGGATGTTGCTGTGTGAAGCTCCCCTGGCTGCAGGGTAAAACAAGTGTCAATAAGCTAGGGCTTGGATACAGAAACCACTCGACAGGCAAATTTTCAATGGCACATGTTCAGGGCTGGGAGCTTTGGCTTCTGCTCCACACGTGACATGAGCTGAGGTCTCTCCTGACGCAGAGGCCTGATGCTCCCTGTCATTGGTACCACCTTGTCACTCAGGAGTTACCTTCTCCAGCTAGACTTTCTAGCAGCATGCTCAACTTCTGATTGAGAAGGATTAACAGTCCTGCACAGCACATTTGAGAGATTTGTGAGTTCTGAGGATAAACAGCTCTCTAGATTAGCAAGTGAAGGTTTAAAAAAGTATTTGGGAATTTTACATTCAGAGCTCCTAAATTATTCCCGGAGAACGTGAGCACGGACTGCTTCTGTCACTTTGTAATTCACAGGATGAGCGATGTTCTCTGTCATGTGGCTGTGAAACTTCTTCCAGAGAAGCCATGCAGCAGAGCTGCCAGTTGAGAAGCCGCAGAAGGGTGTAACATAAAATCTAGGGGTTACGTGTTGGAGGAGTTAATTGAAGGCAGGAAGGAGAAATGGTGTGTGGTGCTGGAGAGAATGGAGCTGAACAGGGTGTGAGAGGAGAAAAGTGGAAGGTAGTGTTGTGGGGAATTAATTAACTGAATTTCAGTGCAAGAACATATGAAACGGGAAGCTAATACTTAAAGAAAACTGATTTTGGTCACCCTGTCTCTTAGATTTCACTCACTCAGTGTAATACCTACCTATCAGCAGTACATGAGTGTCCAGCTATGCTGGCCAGGGCACGGAGGATAAGGGATGTCAGCTATTGAGTCCACTTTGCATTTCTTAGGTTCTTTCTGACAGATGGTCTTGAACTCCTCATCTTTGGATGTGTTCTTTATACCCTTTAAGAGTAGACACAATTTGGGATCTTTTGCCCCAATATCTTGTCTCATCCTAAGTCTTAGGCAAAACTCTTGAGTCTGATTTTTATTTTTTTCCTTATTTGGGCGTTTTATGGCTCCAATCGTTTTCTTTATCCTGCTACCTTATCTTCTAGGCTTCAGTTTGTTCATCCCCTTCTTGCTGTCATGTCATGTGAATGAATCCAGCAGATCTATGATGCTCTCTAGTAATTAACACTTGCAATTCCTTTAACCCTCGTTCTGGTGTTTCTTTCATTGCTTTTACACACACATTTTCATTCATACCAATCTAACTATTTCTCTTGCAAATCTTGACGAGATGAAGAGGCAATTCAAACGTAGGACAGAGTGTTAAAAAACAAAACAAAACCCAAAAAACCCAACCTCAGAAAAAAAGAAGACAAATGCAGTGGAATATGTAGACTGTTGGAGAGAAAAAAAAAAGGACCCCACGGAAGGGAGAGCAGTTAGGGACAGCTAAAATCAGCAGGGAGTGTGGAAGTGAAAGAGCAGTGAAAGAAAACATTTAGAGAGGAACACTTCTTTTTCATAATTTTTCTCAAGCAGCAAGTGCTGTAACGAAGTGGAGCAAATGACAGTTGTGATACCTTGTCACAGTACTTTTCACCTTGGCTTGGTGGGTGTTCATTTTTCAGTCAGCTTTGCGATCGGTTTTAATTTTTTCCTGTATTCAGCTGTAATTGTATGTTTTTGTACTTGAGCTACTGCTTTATTTGATAAAACCACATGTAGTTTATTTTGCAGTGACAGTTGTAGCTCGTAACCAGCATGTGTCTAAAGCCTTCTGGGTGGTGATCTAACACAGTTCTTAAACAAAACGTGCGATGCATTTTCCTGAGTCTATGTTGCAGTCTCTTGCTTTTGTATGGGCCACGTCTTCTGATCAGCCTGCCTTGCCTTGCACAATGCAGGTATCCTTAGAGCTCGCAGCCGACAACAAAGACTTCACTCGCACCGCTGCCAGGTCAGCTACAGCTGGGCAGCGAGTCCCAGCTCATGCCGTAAGAAGTCCCCGGCTGGAATTGCAGGAGCCCAACAGGAAGAGTGTAAATGCAGAAAGCCCTCGCTGCTTGAAACTTCACAACCACGAGGACTCACAGAAGACAGGAGCAGCCAGCATAAACATCGTGCAGCCACCACAGGCTGTACCAACCTCTGTAGCCCGTAATCTGATGACACAAATAACTGCATCTGAAGAGGATGGGTTACTACTGCACGTGCTGTTGATGGTGCCTGATGGAAAGGATTTTGTTGCTGAAGGGTCTGGGCTCAACAGTTCTTGTAACGTGTATTTAAACTGCAAGCTGCTCAGCACTGAGGAGGCAACGAGATCTGCTGTTATATGGGGCACAACACAACCTGCCTTTAATTTTTCTCAGGCAAGTCACAAGTCTTCCGCTTAACACTGACTGAAATGTGCTATTCCACATTGACAAACGTATTTCAAAGATAAGTTACTTTTATATATGTAGGAACTTCTCTGCTTGGCTCTGTCCAGTATATTAGAAGTATTTTCAGTATTGTTTTGGCTGCATTGCACTGTTTGAAATGCAGTTCTTTGAATCATCCAAACGAGACTCTTGAAGTACAAAAGAAAAATAGTCAGAAAAGTTTAGGTTAAAACTGAAAAAAGGTTGACTTCTCCTTTCTTCCTTTTTGGTAAGAAAACATGTTGTTGATGGCATCCTAATATGTAGATGTAGGATTTTTTTGTTTGTTCCATTGCTCGGTGTTCTTTTTCTTCTCAATGGATATATCAGCACAGAAGTGTGGGTTACTCTCCTAATACGGGCCAGAGCCTTCCCCTGGCAAACAGCAGAATTTCAGGCATTTACTAATGTTATGAGTTCATAAATTTTTTTATGGACAGTTTTCTTTGGTAATGTCAGGATGCTCAAATGCATTCCTTTTAACAATAATGATTTGTGAGACTCCTTAGTCTTCAGCTGAAAGAGTGAAGTGTAAAAACACAGCAAAAAACATCTGAAACAGTTGTCTGAAATGATTTATCTGTTGTTTAGTAAACAGGCTTTTAAAGATAAAAGCAATGTTTTTTAAGATAGAATATGATCTTATGTTAAAATTTATCTAAATTGCATTTATTTTCCTAGCTAGCTCTTTTCCAAGCCTACTAGTTTTCTGAAACTTGTTAGGCAAATATGCATTTACTTTTTAATTTCCATTTCTAAAGAGCACAATTCTGTAGACTGGAATAACGTAGCATTACCAGAATGCTCTGTACTTAGCAAATAGCTGCCAGTGTATTCTGTGTACTAATTCTGCATTAAACTCTTTCAGGTGATGCCGTTTTCACTGACTTCCAAACACTTGGAGCGGCTGAAGAACAATGTCATGATTATTGAAGCATGGAACAAGACGGGAAGCCCTGGCTGTGACAGACTGCTAGGATTAGTGAAACTTCCTCTGCATCAGTTTTACATCTCGTTCAAGTAAACATCTTTGTTCCATATTTTATTGGGTTGGAATATATCCTACCTGATGCTCAGAGAAAGAAGGGAGGGATGGTGTCTGGGGTTTGTGTGGGAGGATTCTTAATTATGCTTTATAGCAAAGGGTGTTTTTGTCCTGCCAAGATTCCTCTGGCACTTTCCTACACTAAGCAGAATATGGGTAAGTTACACTGTCCTCGTACAGAAACACAAGTAGACTGTGAGAAATAAAGATGCTGTGCTGCGTCAGGTTTGGAGCCAGGTTAACTCGTGGTCCTGTGGAATAGTAAAACTGTGAGACATCAAAGTGACTGCACGGGAAAAGTAAGTGTGGCTTTCCATTGGTGATTTTCCAAGGTTACGACTGATTGAGTGTTTTTATTCCTGATTATGCTCTGCATAGATCCCACGGCTCAGGATGCTGTCAGTTTGCACAGCACAGGATAATGCTTGTGGTATCAAAAAGGTCTTTAAATACTTCATGTTTTAATTGTCGTTTTATCCAATGGGTCTCTCCAGAGCTCTTTGTTCTTTTTGGTTCAGTGTTTTGGCTTCTTGTTCAATAAAATACCTGCTTAAAGCAATTTAAATTAATGGAAATACTGGACAGAAGAGATTCTTTCTAATGCAAAGGATTAATTCCTTTTATTTTGGTCAGACTAGTGATAGGTGGAAATCAGGTGGTGCTGGAACTGACTGGCCACTACTTTGTTAATTATTAGTGTGTCATTTGTATAATTTTTTCAGTAATTCACTGTAGTTTACTTGTGTATATCTTCTGTGTATTTTAGAGGTTTTTACATTTCTCTGGGAGACCCTCCCTGTTCCTTCTTTTATTCCTGCCCAAATCCATCTCCAAAGGCGCATAACTGCCTCATAAAAATATAATACAGCTACAGCATATTAGTAGGAGTCTTGTTCCAGTTCATCACCTCGCTCACAGATTTCTAGGCTGGCGTATAGCTAAGGCCATGTTAGTTTTTGGAGAGCTGTGCTATCTCATTGCTGAAAATAGCTCATGGATCCATGCTTTGTGAAGACTAATGTAATTGAGATGGATTTGGGAGGAATGGAGATAGTTTGGTTTCTAACTGCATTGAAAGTCCCATGTAAAATGAGCTTTGTGTGCTCGTGTTCATATTCAGATGGCTCCTGCTCACGCTGGGGCTTTTTTGTTTTAATCTCTTCTAGAGATCCAAAGATTGCCCACCTACTTCTTCAAGCTCAGTATCCAGTGGTTGCTGTGGACAGCTATATGCCTGTGATAGATGTTTTTACTGGCAGTAAAAGTGGAAGCCTGAGGGTCATTCTGGCAATGGGCTCAGCTGATCAAATAGTGGCACTGCAAAGGCTAAAAAAAGAAGAAGGAATGATACCTCCCGTCACACAGCGCCCTTCCCACTTTCTGGACCCTCCTCCTACAAAGCCCACAATGGTATTGTTCAATAAATTCCCATTCTTGTAGTTAGGGTCACGTGAAAAGGATTTTACCAGTGGGTTCACTAACAGACCAGTGATCCCCAATCTCTTCTGATGCTGTAGCCAATTTTGTAATAAATGATAATACTCTTTGTGGAATTACACTGTACTCTTCTTACCCACTTTCCCTCACCAGTCTTGACATTATTGCCCTTTTTACTGCCCTGCATATCCACTGCTTCTATCTACATGACAAGTGCAGTAAAAAAAAAAAACCCAAATTATAGAAAATCTTAATTCTCACAGCCTTATTCTGTACCATACAGGTTTTGCCACTACCTTTGAGTTGGATATGTAGGAATTTTCAAGCTTTTTATGTGCTGTGTTTTTTGGCTTTTGCAGAAAAAAAAAATTGCTGTCAGGCTTTTGATGTTTCTGTGAACTTTAGGAGGAAAACGGCAGACAGTGGTTCTGCCCCCCATCTCAGGCTTCTTAGTATCTTATGTTCCTAGTCCTCTTGTATGTTGTTTCCTAAAGAGCATCCTTTCCATGTGGACTTCCTTTGTTTTATTAGCAGTTAGACAAAGAAGGGGAAGACCTGATGGAGCATGTGTTTGAGATCCATGTGGAGAGTGTGAAAGGACTCACTCCCTTACAGTCCACCGTCTGGGGAGAGGCCGACTGCTACGTACAGTACCATTTCCCAGTTCAAGAGGCTGGTTGTGGTGCACTGCAAGGAACTGAATTGCATGAGGATGGTAAGTCTCTTTTATGATACATCCTTATTTAGAGCATTGCTTTAGTTAAATATTGTTTAATAATGTTCTGTCTGCTTAAATAAGAGGGTTTGCATTTCTCTGAGCTCCCATAATGCAGCCAATGCTTGCTTTCCTCAGAAGATCTGCATACGATTGTACTTGGGCAGCGTCAGTAAATTAAAAGCCTGCTTTGACTAAGGCAGACGGCAAAGTTCCCAGCAAAAACAAAGATACCTAGTTCTCAATCTCTTCACATGGTACCTTTGGTTTTTTTTCCTAAGATCCTAGAGGGCTTTGCCAACTGATCCTGCAAAGATACAAGAACAGATTTGCAGGGAATGCTAAGATTGTATACAGTTAAACTTAACAAAGGCATTACATACACAAGCCTTTCAAGATGCTCATTTTCATGGATATACCAAGAGAAGACTTGCCTGATTTAAATCATTTGGATTATAAAGGAATATTTAACTAATTGCAATTGTAGAAGAGGATTTAGTGTTGACCTTGAGTGCTTTGAATCACCAATATATATTTCCTCTGAAAAATGACAGTCAGTTACATTGCTCCATAACAACTCCTGGGCACTACGTCAGCTTCCAGCCACATTTAACGGTAGTTTGCAGCCTGTGGCTCACAGGTTCATGGGACTGCATGAATTGCTTGTAAAAGATTTGTGAAGTGAAACTCAGAAGAGCAAGCCTTCTGGCAGGAGGGTTTAACTTATCGTCCACAGGTCCTGCCTCCTGAAGGACTGCAAATAGAAAAAGGTTGAAACCCGCAAACGCAACTGTTTTTAACCAACTCTGCTTGCCTTGTAGGCATCAAATTAAAGCCGTTTCGCACAGCAACCACTTTGTGCGTTCCTGATCCCGTCTTTAATGATGAGCATCATCATTCTTTGTTGGTTCCTGCTGATGTCCCGGTCCAGAGGCTCCTGGTCAGTGCATTTATGGCACCAGGAGCGGCTGGAGGAGGAATCCAGTTTGAAGTCTGGTGCAGGTACAGAATAACATCCTATTCTTTGTAGATGTCAGAGCAATACAGATAGAGACATATCTGGTATTGAAAAATCTCTAGCTGTGGGATGGATATTTAATAGTAAGTGAAAAAATGGTGAGCTCTTCAACATTTGGTGATGAATATCTGCATTTAAGATTGCATTTAAGACGTGTGAGCCTTTTTTTCCCTCCAAGAGTGCCGATTACTTTTTTCTTCTTACAACTGCATTAGAAAGTGTGTGCTCTTAGTTTTGCTTTTTTCCACTTTGTTATCAGCAGAGTGATCTAAAAGTAGTTTTTAAACACTTGGCACATCTAAATTTTACTTAATAGCACCCTGGCAGTATAATTTCATTGTTTTGGCGTTGTTTTTTTCCCTAATACAAGTCACCAATTACAAAAAAACATACTATATAATATTTCTAAGTTCAAATTGTAGTTTCTTTGGCAACTGAAACTAATTACTAGTAGCAGAAAGCAGGGACCATGAAGACAGGTAGCTTTAGAAAAGCATAATTGTAATAATCATAATGTGTTCATTCTGTAGTGAACAAACCAAGCTATTTAAAATTTGCAAGTTCACATCAGAATTATTACACGCTGGATGAGTTTACATTAATATTGGTAATGACCAGAGCAGTTGAAGTGACCAGTTGTTAGTACCTGGCATTCAAAAATGTGCTTTGTCTCAGTTTCCTGAGAACAATTAGACTCTGGTTTAATCTTGCCCTGACCACTCACTGATAGTGGCTGGTAAATTTAGGCTGGTTTGAACCAAAGGAACAAACTACTGAACCGGAAGCCTTTTAAGAATTCTGTAAACATCCTCTTGCCGGTTTGCAATATTTGAAATGGAAAAAGCATACCAACAGATCCTTGTAATTAGGAAGGAGATTAGATACTGACTGCCAGATTCCAAATCAAGAGAGTTCTTGCTATGATGCTGTCAGCATCCTGGATTACTCCTAGAAGTGTCTGGGGAAAAAGTAGAAACGAACAGGTGTAATATTCCGAGATATTGGGAGTGCTATTCAGGCAGTGCTCTACCCAAGATTCGAACAGTCAATTAATGTTCAGGATTTGTCCCAAAATGGAAAGGGAAACACAAGTCTACAGCATTACCATGTTACTCAGTCACTGCTGCTGAAAACCCAGTGGATGCCTTTCTCCTAGTCTGCCTGTTGTTCTTTAGACACAATGCCAAAACTTGCTTTAGGATGAGTCTGAAGCCAAGTAGCACAGTAAGAAACAGTCTAGGGTCATTTTTTGCACTCATAAACTGGTACCACAAATCTGTTCTGCAAGTAGCATTTTTATTTGTTAATGGAAATTGAGAGCAGAGAATATTTGGTGCCAGATCCTTCTCTTGTTTTTCTTTGGGATGCCAATTTTTAGTAGTGTTTCTGCTACTTGCTCTGACTAGTGCAAAAGTACATTTGTAGCATTATCTACATGAGCACTTACTGGGTTTTTTTCTGTGGAAATTCACTTACTTGAGTTTATCCCTTAGCTGTCAGGAGACTAACTAGTGTTTGAAGACACACAAATTAAAGTTGACTTATGTACAGTCTTGAAAGAAATAATGATCATTTTGTCATAATCAAACCAGCACGACTGATGCGGCGGCTTTGTGTCTTACCAGGTATTATTACCCAAATGTCAGAGATCAGATGGTTGCCAAAGGGACCCTGCCTTTGTCACGGCTGTGTGCCATGGTGACTATGCAGCATCGGGAAGAAATAGGGATACAGACTTTTAATCTTCCATTGGTCCCCAGGACTGATTCCTCAGAGGAATTTCATCCACGGTCTTCAGGTAAGGAAGGCTTGTGGGTTTTCACTTTATTTTTAAAAGTGAAAGTCTGTGTACTTGCTGCCAAGGGAAAAAAAAATAGGTATTTGTGTTGGAAACTGACACCAGCCATGAGTGTTTTTCCTCCCAGCTTTCACTATCACCATACCTAGTGCAGAATCAGTGATTAAACATGAGCAACCTCAAACTCTTAACAAGTTTAAAAAAGCTCTCCCTGTGTATTGAACTGTTTAGTTGCCAAATAAGCCACAGTCTGTAGTTAAGCTTCCCATGTAAGGTAGGGAATGGGAGATCTGAAGAAGGGCTGTTTATGGCACATGGTATGAGCAGAGACGTCTTTCTGTTCTCTTGTGGTTCTCTCAAATAATGCAAACATCAGCTCTGGGAAGGCCACTGAGGAAATCTGAGGCAGCTTCTTGGAAAAAACAGCCGTAAAAAAAGCTGGGGCTGGAAAGGGAGTGCAGTATGCATCAGTTATTTTGTAATAGGTTAGCCACGTGCAGCAGCAGCAAATCCGTCTCTTTGAAGATTTTGTCACTGCAGCACTATAAAAAAGATGTGTTGAAATACTGCAGTCGGATATTTTAAAACTATTACAATGAATGCACACATGAGGACGCGGCTGGGTTAAACAGCATCTCCTAGTTTTACTATGCCATAAATTTGCCAATGAGAAGGAGCCATTGAGACCATCTGATCTGACTGCCAGTAGGTCAGATTGCAGTCCTTAAAATTTCCTTCTGTGCCTCCTGTATCAGGCCATAACTTCTGTCTGAAGCACAGCATCTTGCACAGTCAATCCCAATGAATTTCATACGGAGTTATTTTTTTGCATTAATTGACTAAGTTTTGTATTAAGAGGTATAAGTATTAATTGTATTGGATGTAACTGTGTAAAAAGTTGACCATTTCTTTCCTTTCTTTCTTTCATTTAATCCAGGCTTGCTTGATGTGAGCGTGAGATACCTGCGATCCATGAAAACAGCAGCAGGAATAACTGCTCAAGCTGTTTCTCTTTCTGTACAAATACACAGAGCAGCTGGCTTGCAAGCAGCAGCTAGGTAAAGCCTAATTCAAAAAGGAAGATTTTTCTCTTAAAATAGCTTTATCTGGAGGCAGCAGGCTGAGACATTAGATCAGAACAAATTGTAACTGGCCAACTTCCCGTCTGCAGAGACTGAGATTCAAACTGGGTTCTGATCAGAAGTTAAAATAACCTTATAAAGAACATCGGTGGTTATTTTTGTCCCGTAAGCTGCAGTACAGTGTGATAGCATTCATTCTGCAGAAGGCTCAAGACTGTAAGGCCACATTTTTCTATACCAAAAGCTGATATAAAAATTGGCTGATATAAAGTGGTACCTCTTTGGGCATTGGATCTTGGTGTTACTGATGCTATTTAAAAGCTAGCTGAGATTTGTTTTCTTGAATTTCACTGTGGAAACATTGATAAACTAACTGGTAAATGAAACATGTTCCTTTTCACCAGAAGGCTGCTGCTCTAAGTGCACGGTATCACCTGAACTTAGTTCCAACATGCGATTTTTCAAGAATTAAGAAAGAAAGGGCTAGAAGAGAGGGAGTCAATTCCAGAAGAGAAGGATGGCTCCTGTCATTCTAAAGCAGTGCTCACTGACCCTTTCTCAGTGTTGCTGAGCTCCTGATCCATCTTAATTCAAGTAGACTCTGTAAGATGAGGATCACTACCGTATGGTGCTTGGAGAAATTAAGAAGGTGGAATGACCTCAGACTCCTCATCCTTCAGGTGTATGACCTGAGTAATACCTGGGTCTGTTTTACTTGTAAATAATTCCATCTGCTAATTTCACCTCTTTTTGCTCATCAGCACTAGCCTGTAAGAATAATTTGGCTTGGCCTTTTGGTTCCTTCTAGAGCAGGTTCTCTGGGAAGTTATCCTACATCTTTTTCTACAGTATGGGACATTTTTAAAGGTGCTGAGTACTTTCTCAACCACTTTGGTCTCATCATGACAATGATAAGAGCACAGCCACCAGTGATGGACCTAGTGATAGTTACTCTCACCGTTTCATATCTGTTCCTAGTATGTTCAGATGAAAAAAATGGTGAAAAATAATATGCATCCAGAACCACATCTGTTTTGACTTAAAACATTCACTGTTTTGTCCCATCTTTTCACCATGAAGACTTGAAACCTTTGCTTTAATTGCATTGGTTCCTAGATTCCTTGTACATCATACTCATTCTCTTTCTTCTTTTCTTTTTACATAATAAATGAAGAGCTGTGGCACAAAAGAACCCTTCGGTCCAGTACTATGCAGGTGTGGGAGTTAATGCTTATGTCTCTGTGCACCCCTCCTTCCTACCTGAGGCAGAGAGACGCAACACACGAGCTGTGGCTCGTACTTTCTGCCCAGAGTTCGAGCATCGCATAGAGTTTCTTTGTAACCTCGTCATTCAGAAAAGTAGTGGAGAAGCCTCTTGTCTGGGGGAACTCTTGCAGTCTGCCAGTATCGTCTTCTCTATCTACCATCAGAGCACCAAGTCAGGTAAGGACGACAAGTGATTACAATGACTGAATGCAGTTGCAGAATGATCCAGTCCCCTTAATTTTTAGTTTAGAAAAGAGACTATTCTGTTCAGTTGCTAATAGATGTAATTACCTTAACTGTCTCAAAGAAGACTTTGGGAGATACTGTTCCCCTTGTGCAAAGAGTTAAGGTTTCTAAGACTCCAGGTGATTTAAGATCACCTTTTAAGTGAAAAGATAATGCAATTAACAGTTATAATGCTTGACTCGTGGAGCACCCTGCCTTTATATGTTCATGCCGTATTGCCTCCACTTCATGAGAGATAATGGAGATAGCTTAAAATCCTCCAATGATTCTGTGGCAGATAGGCAAGATTCTTTTACAACATAACCACATGTTGTAGAATTATTTTATAAACAAAATTTACCTAAAGATGACATTGTTTTTTACTCCTGAGGGAGAAAAGTCAGTAGTGGCATGCCATCAGGGTAACTGACCACTAGCTCCCCACCGGTTACTTAATGTTCATCTGTGGAAATATTCCTCCAAATTCAGTGGTGGTGGAGCATGTATCCTGTAATGAATGTGGACTGGCAATGCCTACAGCCAGGTTTTGCTCACACCCCTGTTTCTCACCGATTTTGGCCTGATATGTACTGGGCCATTTGTTTTGATTTTGTCCTTTTTTCGTGGCTTAAAAGTGTTTTCAGTATGGCAGCTGAGCTATTTGCTGTTGAGGGCAGTACAGCTTTCTTTCAAAGGAGATACCGTCTGAATCACTTTTAAATCTTGCGTTCCAGTTTGTTGTATTTGCAAAATGATTTATTTTCCAGCCACTGAGACATTGGCAGCTCGGACATCAGGAGATTATCTTCTTGGGACAGTCACAATTCCAACCAGAGACCTGCTGAGAAGAAGATCAGGTAATACAGCAGCGTTACGCTGCTGATATTCTGGGTAAATGCTATAATAATTGCTTAAAACAATTTTCACTCCCATTTTTGGGGGTTTTGTTTTGGTTTTTTTAGACCAAAGTTCTCTCAAACATGGCACATGCATTCATTAGAAATCCTATATCAGAAAACACATGTGAGGGTGGTTGTTTGAAGGTCAGTTTTCAGGGTGTAGGATGTATAGTAGCTGAGTGAATATTAACCTCCTTAGTATTTTATTGAGTGCCATTTATTTTCTACCTTAAGATGGAAAGTCCAAGAGTAGTAGTGTTCAGTAGAGGACCAATGATTGCTTTTGAGTTGTCCAAGCTGGAAACAAAGGCTTAGATAGGTTAGAAGGCAGTTGGATTAACTTCCTTGAAACTAAATGTAAAATATCTCCTCTATTTGTGTTAGTTTGTGATGATAATGTCTTGTAATAATAATGTTTTCATTATCATCTTGGTTATTTCTGCTTTAATCTCAGTATAGTGCTAGTTTTCTCCAACAAGAAGTTTTGAGTTTATTTTTAATGGGAAGAGAAGAGGAAAAACCTGAGAATGTCCAATTTCATAATTCGAGATTAATGGCATACAGTTTTGTTGTAAAATAAGTGTCATTAATGAAATGGAAAGTAAAATGCCATTGGGGTCAGAACTACCGGTGGGGTTTTCTGAGGTCTAACCGTTTGCTGCTTTTTCAGGTTAGAAATAATTTGAAAAATTCCAAACTTTCACAAGAAATAAACACTTCAAGTGCTGGTCCTCTAATGACCAGAGAGCGGAAAATTCTTTCCTTATGTTTTTGAAAGGTAGGATAAGTCTAACTATGACCTTTTCTCCTGAAGGTATTACAGGCTGGTATCCAGTTACCCTATCCGAAGATTTAATGCCTTCGCACTGCACAAACGTCATGCAGGCCATTGTGGGAGGACTGGAACTTTCCGTTACCTTTGCTCATCAGGATGACAGAGAGCGTGTTTTGGAGGCCGCTAAGCTCTTAGGATGGAACGGTGAGGAGAGCCATGAAGACAGCATGGATGATAGTGACGAATGGGAGCAGAGTGCCAACCCAGTGACTGTGACCATCTCAACTCCAAGAGTGTGGCTGCCAGTCCACTGTGTGCTGCTTGCAGGCCAGATGCACCTAAATAAAAGCACTTATTGCTACCTCAGGTATAAGCTATATAATCAGGAAGCCACGTGTACTTTGCTTCGGAGGCCAAAATTGAGTGACGACACAAAGAATGTTACGGTGAGCTTTAAGAAACCGAACAAAGTGACTCTCAGAATGAGCCAAGGACTGCTTTGGTTCTTCAGAGAGGAGAAGTTAGAAATCCAGGTGTGGTGGGCATATGGTAAAGAAAATGATGTGGAAAGACCACTTGATACAGATCGTCTTATTGGATCTGCCTATGTCGACCTTGCAGCATTAGCAGAGAGGTCAAGGACAACGCTAAGTGTTAGTGGTAAGTTCCTAAAGAACATTGTCATGTTTCATTCCTCTTACTGACGTTTTAGTTTGGTTACTTCTCTAGTCACTTTAAGCAAAACATTTACAGCTTTGTTTTGTCCTGTATGCAACATGCACTCAACTCCTCCTTTCACTGAAGGTGAAAAATCTTAACAAGGTTAAAATACTTGCTTCTCTGAATTCAAAACTTAAACTAAGTTTAAATGGGTGGAAAATTGGCAGTAATGACCAGTAATAGGGAGAGCAATTAGCCTACATGGATTGATGAAGAATGTTTCTTCAGAATTATAGATTGGGCATCATAAGAGTGAGAAGCAGTAAGAATAATGTCTCTCAAGGAGGCTGAATGCCTGCAGTCAGAGCAAAGGACTAGACACCAAGAAGGTCATGGAAACTTCTGCTTTGTTCGGTTACTTAGGCTTCTGTCATCTACATGGTATCCGTCAGCCACCAGTTTGCGTGTAGATTTGTGGACAGGTCATTGGTTCTTCTTTTGAGTGTGCTCAGGGAAGGGAGAAGGCTGGATATTAGGAAAAATTTCTTTACTGAGAGAGTGGTGAGACACTGGAATAACCTGCCCGGGAAGTGGTGGAGTCACCATCACTGGAGGTGTTCAAGGAACATGTGGACGTGGCACTGCAGGACATGGTTTAGTGGGCATGGTGGGGTTGGGTTGGTGGTTGGACTTAATGGTCTTACAGATCTTTTCCAACCTTAGTGACTCTGTGATTCTGAGAAGGAACAAGAGTTAAAACAAATTTTTATGCTGTGTATATGTTGTATTCTCCATATATGTATACAAATTATGCAGAGGCACTATTCCCAGGACTTGTAGGACGTTGATGTGCTTTAAAATAGTAACCTGAGCTGCCAGTGGGGAAAATGAAGTTGTACCCAATTTGGGGGATCGGTCACCTGTTTTTATCCTTTACAAGCTGATACTTCTACCAGCGTGCTGGGTGATACCTTGCATAAAAATTCCACTGAAAATCAGAATTCATTCTGCTGGTCTGATGTGAGATCTTTACTGTAATGAACTGTACAAGCTGTTTTCCAAGATCCTAGTTTTTCTTTGGCTTGTTTAGCTGGCTGTTTGTGAATTCTCTTACAGGGGTTTATCCGTTGTTCAGATGCAATGCTGCAAACCTAGCAGGAGCTGCTGTACGTGTTCACATCGTCCTTTCTTCCGCTTCTGCTGCCCTGCCCAGCAGACTTCACTGTGCTGAGGAATACAGCAACAGTGAAGATGAAGGCACAGAGAAAGCCCCTGATCTGAGCCAACAGGTCTCTGAAAATCAGAGTCAGAAACTGGATATCCTAAGTTCAGAAGTCACCGATGGCAAACCGCAAGAAGATGATGTGATGTTTCTGGAAAGCACAGTTGCTGTCAATATCCTTGTGGAAAGAGCAATGCATCTAAGTTTAAAAGGTAACACCACCACCCTTTTTTCTTTCTTTTTTTTTTTTTTTTCCTGGGTTCTGTTCATAACAGGTACTGCATGGAGCAATTTAAAAACAAATCCTCAAACTTACTCTGGCACAGTGAATGGATGTGATGGGTTTTGAACTTGGCCTCATAGTGTTGTAACGCCGAGAGCATTGCATCGTTGTGTAAGTACGGGGGAAGCAGGAGGTTAAACTATTCAGCCTATCTCTATTAATAAAACCCAAAATATAAATAAGATAATGCTCACTGTTACAGATGATGGCTGAATTCTGAAGTTAAGCCTTATCTGAATAACTTAACCCCAAGACACTCATATCTCCAAAAGACTCTTGCAAATTTGCATTTTTAGCATATAATCAATTTGTAAAGCTGGCTTACTCATGCTATCTGGAGACTGCCAGACACAGCAGTGAGGAAGGGCAATGTAAGGGCAGAGCAGTCGGAGCTCACCCAGGCTTGACACACTGCTTCCCCCTCTGTAGAGTGGGAATTACAGGTCGGTGGCTAGTCACTGTGCTAAGGTTCACCAAAGAATTGCTCTTTGCTTTTGAATTGATGCTAAGCGTATTAAAATATTCCTTCCTAGCAGGAGACATTTGTCTCTTGATGTGCAGCAATGTAACACACTTGGTGAATTTGCAGGTTTTTGGAGCCTTTTGTTTTTCTCTCAAGTTGCAGTCTCTAAATTAATCTCTTTGTTAAAGATGAGTTAAAGCCTTTAAAACACATCAGGTGCTCTGCCCTTCACCTTGGGCACCTCTAGCGCTGCATGACTTGATCATTTTGTGTTTGCTCAGCACTTGGAGTGATCTGATCTTATTTGGGCCATTGCACGCTGCGTAAATACAAATAGGAGTAAGGAACTGACCCGAGGTGAGTGTACTGGAAATGTCTCCATTAAGATCAACTGTTTCACAGTCCAGGTGATACGCCAGAAAGGAACACTCAGCGTTTTATGGTGTGATAACACAAAAGAGTCAAAATATAAGACATGATTTAAGTGTAAGTAATTCTGAGACATACTGAGCCCTACAGATGGCTTTGTTACAATGATTCTATAATCTTCTGGGATTTTGATGCAACATTGTTTGCTACTGCAAAGTTTTTGATGGGATAAAGGAGGTTTCTTTCGATGGTGTACACGATTGCAATATTTCCATCTTCAAACAACTTATCATTTTAGGGGATTTTTAGGACTAACTAACTGAGAGGCAACTGATACACTGAAACAAATGCTATATAAGCTAGTCTCAAGAAGAATTTTCATTTTTCATGATAACAATTTTCATTATTGTGTTACAGGCAAAAAGGCTGGAATACGTTTCCAGTCCAGTATGTTACGGATGATAAACTTCCTGCAGTTTTGGAAGAACTACTTAAGATACACAATTTTCAGAAACTGAGAGAAGATACAAAATGTTTCCACAAGCCTCTTCATATTTCTTGTGGTCTAAAATAAATTTTCCTGTTTTCTTTATATTATTTGGAAGATGAAGGAAAAGAAAAGAAATAGCCTAAATTTCATAACGTTGGAAAGGAACGAAATTACTTCTATAAAAATGCAGAAGTTCTATAAAATGGTAGAAGTTCAAACCCACAAGTCTTTTCTCTAACTTAGTTCTAACTGGTTTGAGCACTGTTTCGAACAATATTATGACAGAATTTTCCACGCATCTTTTAAGGACTGAAGTCACTTTAAGCTGCAGTTGCTAACCTCTTCCTGCCATGTTTTTCATCTTCTTCTGTACAGTTCTCACATCCCCAGGGAATAGATGTCTCTTCATTTTCTTCTATCTGTGGTGGTCTTTTTTTTTTCAAAGTTAAGCTTCACCACTAGCGAACGGCTGCTGGATTTGCAGGTGTGGAGCCTGCGATTCTCTGTGCACAGAGCAGCTACGAAACAGAAGCGTAGGAGCGCAAGCTTCTCCATGGACCTCGCTGCGATGTACGTCCTTGTATTTATCAATGGAAGATCATCCCTAGCAAAAGGGAAGGAGTTTCCCTTCCCACTCCTGGCTTCTCTGCCAGCATGCTCCTTGCAGAGCCTTTTGTCACATGGACAGCTGTCCTTTCAGAGTAATGTAAAGAACGTATTTCCAACAACCCCTCAGCCATGTGGCAGCTATCGGCACGTTATGCTGCCAGTCCGGACCATGCCATGCAGGAGGTGCCCTAGAGTTAAAGCTCTTGTGTTGTACCACCTGCTTCCTGAACCGTCAGGTCACACACCTCAATTCCTTCTGTCAGCTCAACCTTCAAATACTGCTTTTATAAAGTAGAATAAACCCAATATTTCTAAGTGTAACTTCTGTGCAAAGTTCAGGCATTGGGAGCTGCTAGGCTAAATCAGGCTCTGTAAGACTCCTTTGATTATGGCTGAGCTTTCTTATTACAGCCAACAATTCTTTCTATTATAGGCTTTTCTTTTCCTAGAAGAAAAGCAAGCTAACATTTGAGAAATGCTGGTTTGCCTTTGACTACAAAGATTGATTTTAGGTCTGCCTTTACATGCAGGAGATGGTGAGCTAGTCTGGACAGGCTGTGCTCATTTCTCTAAGCTGAGCTCACATTGCCCACATCTGTGTTTGAATTGTCATAAGTACAGTCTTATCAAACTGCAGAGAGTTTTGTGTGGCATGTTTTAACTGAAGTTATTGTAGAATTGTAAAAAAAATTTTAAAAATCTTGTTCTCAAGCAAATCCTCATGGTCAAGGCATAAATGAGCAGTAACTCAGCTACTATAAATCAGTCACACTTGATTATATTTTCATGGAGAATCAGACTTCAGGAGAAAAGAGAATTATTTTTAATTAAATCAGATTCATACTCATCAGTTTTGATCACTTTGGCCAGAAAGGAGGAAGCAATCTGTAATAACTGAGTGATAGTTGGTTGCAAAGTCTGTTCTTGTTTCCCCTTGGCTAAGTCCATTTCTCCTAGGAGATTTTGCCAGCTACACATTCACCATCTGAACTGCTCTGTAAGCAGTAAAATGCTACTACAGCTTTACAAGCCATGGTACACTGCAGCAAATTAATCTCTTAAGAGGGTTCAAGCCCTTAGGAAGGGTCACATACAGAGGGAAGAGGCCCTAAGCATCTCTCCTCCTTTTTGGGCTATAATTCAGTGCAAGTGATTGTATAATTTCTGCAGCTTTCGTTCAACAATCTCTAATCCACAATATCCAGCAGCATCTGCGGAACATCTAGCTCCATCCCTCAATTTAACCTTGCATTCTTCTGCCTCTAAGCACAGAAACTATCTGCCTCTAAGTGCAAACATGCCCAGTTAAGTCAGACTAGTTAATTCGTCATCTGTTTTCTCACAAACCTTTTCCCAGGTTATTTCAGGACGAATTTGGGAGAAAATGCTTACGGTTCCAGCCCTGAACTATGCTTACGCAAGGAGTCTTGTAAAGGTTTTACTGGTGCGTTGCAGAGTGAATGCCATCCTTGTTGCTTAGCTTCGCAATCACAAAGGTCTAGTTTGTGCATAGATTAAAAATGGTATTTCCTGAAGCTACTTAAAAACAATTTCAGCAAAGCCTACCTGCTGCCCCATGTGTAGCTCCCTGGACTAGGACATGAAGGCAGTTGATTTTTCCCTCCCTAACTGATATAAACTTTGATATTTTGGCCAAAATGTTAAGGTCTCGTCTACTTTCTTCTCTCAAATGTCCTGCTGGTGCGGTAGCAGGGCTGGTGGGAGCACACACACACTTAATAGCAACCGGTAACGTTACTGTCCGTGTGCTCTATCCCTGCTCAAAGCACATACCATGGGAAAATACAGGGCACTGTGACAATTGATCTGTAACACAAACTCCCATTTCTGCAGTAGGTATGAAGGACAGTGGGAAAAATTGGGAGGGAAGCCAGCAAGAATTTGGAATATAATTGTATATACTGCTTTTTCCTCTGTATTTAAATCTTCATAACAGATGAGAGTGGTACTTGTTTCTACCTTGCAGGGGTGTTAAGTTTCTCTAACTATTTCGGTCTTTCTGGGATGAACTAATAGAGGGTATAAAAAAGGTTATTAATCCTTGGGTATCGTTAACACCAGCTGTGCATTTTCTTACACAGTCAACACAAGTGTGCTTCCTCTCAGCAATCCAACTGATAAGTCAAACTGCCTTTTGTAACGCTGGATATTTGCTATGTCTGCAGCTAGGATCGTCAAACTCTGCCGTCCAGCATGGAGGGTAGATCAAGCACTGGAACAGGGTCCTGGGGACCTGGGTGTTATTCCCAGCTTTGCCTCTGACTTCTCAGATGATCTTGGGCAAATGTTTTTTCCATTTCCCCCTTGAATATTCCTGTTTCTGCTCTGTAAAATGTTCGTGTAATATTTGCCCCCACTGTAAATAAAAAGTACTTTCAGCTCCACCAAGGAAAAGGAGTATTTCCTAGATGGTGGATTTCTTTGTTAATTATCTGTGTTTAATTGCTGAACTGCCTTCAGATGTTTTTTTTTTAAATTACTAATAACAAATCTGTATTCAATTCTGTATAATTTTAGGGAGTCCTTTGACAGAACGTGAAGTAACAGCACCCAGTAGCTGTGTATCATTTGCTGTTGCTGGTGCAGATGCTCCAATAACCACTTCAGTAATAGAAAATACAGATTCACCGGTCTGGGACTTTCAGCAACAAGCGAGGTAAGCGATGAGGACTCGCACAGACACACTTTGGATCTGACAGCCAGGCTAGGTGTGAAAAGGACATATCCAGTGTGTGTGGGGGTGCTTTTCTACTTGCCAGGCTTGTACTCTCAGCTAAAAAAGCTTGTTTCCATGTTTTACGATCACCACGTGCTCATACTGGGTAAAAAGTTGCTTGAGGAGGCTTGTTCACCTTGGGTGAGTCAGTCTATTGCCACTCATCTGTAGTTTCCCCATCTAGAGGAAGGGGCTGCTAATTGCTAAAGGACTCTTGGCAAGGTTAAGTAAGACTTCATCCAATTTATTGGCTTTTTCTGTATGTTTTACTTTGTTTCACGCTTAGAAATTATGCCTTGACTCAGGACCAGAGCTCTAAGTTTCGATTCACCTGCTGCAACTTTAAATATCTGGAAGTTATGTTTCTGACTCAGAGCTGTTCAGCTGTGGCTTCCTCTGCAGTCACTGGAGAGACGCAGGCACCTCCAGACAGTGAGTCACTTGACTTGTGTTAGAGACCCAACTTAGGACAAAATTCCCTAAGGATGCGTGTTTCTCTCCAGTAACTGCCAAAATAGTGTAGGAAACATAGCTCGGGCTTAGATGTCTGAGCCTAAATTAGAGCAGATGAATTGTCCACTCTGAGGAACCTCAGCAGATCAAGTCATACATGGTAATATTCAGTAGTAAACTTGTGTTTGCAGTCTTGTGGTTTCCCCACTGTTTCTATACCAGATTTTAAATTCATTCCAAAGCAGTAGCCAAAAGCGTTTTCTAAACTAGGTGGGACAAGTCTGTTACAGGTAACAAGAAAATGTACTGAATTTATTTTGTCCATCACAAAATGCATGCAAATGTATACCAGTGCCTGCACAGGAGTGGTCTTTTCTGCCAGACTGCTGAGTTGGGTTTTTGGCTTTAGGAAATTTGTAATACGAAGATGAAACCATTGAAAGACTGATAGCTGAAGTTTAAAAGTTTTATTTCACAGGTTGCTTATGCTCAGAGTCATATCTGAATTGCTTCAAGCAACTTAAAAGCTGTTCTATGTTTGACACTTCCATTTTCAGGGTGGTTTTTTCCAGAAATAAACTTCAAATATTACAGCTTTCAACCAAAATCCCAGTGCTTTGCTGTCACTGTAGTGTTGAGTCATGAAATAAACTGTATTTCTGTTTCTTCATGGTTTCATTGTCCTATCTTTTAAATTTACAACAAGAGTGAAGAAAGGGAACTATATATTGAATAAGCAAAAGCCCAAAGCATGTAAAGATAGTTATGCTTTTGAGGGCTCAGTGTTTTTGGATTTTGTCTTGCTCCCCGGCCCCCCCATCATTCCAGAAGGAAACTGATTTGTCTGGATAGATACAATGGCATTGAATCTTCAGAGGCATTTAAATGTGCTTGCTCTTTTTTCCTACTTCGCGTAACAAATTATGATTTTGTTCTTAACAGATTATCCAAAGAACTTCTGCTGGATCCACAGCAAACCTTGGTCTTCAAAGTGTGGCATAAAGCAGGTAAAGTTTGCAGTGCAGTATCAAGAGGAGTGTCTTTCCTGCATCCCTTTCCTTGAATGACTTGTATATAAAACAAGTAAAGTAAATGCTGTTAAGTAAATTGGAGAGTAGAATTGTAAAAACTTTTTTTGCCTTGCACTAGAAGAATGCTAGAGATAAATACCCATTGATTTCCTGCCCCTCATCATCATCCTTTTCCCCATTAATCATCTGGCAAGGTTTGGTTCCATTTTTAATTTGACAGTATCTTAGAGGTAGGATTTTCCCAGTGAAGGAAATTCTTTACTGTGTCTTTCATATGCTGTTTGGTGTCTCTGCAGTTGGTTGAAGTGTGGCCAGCCAGTTGTTATCAAATACTTTTGTAGTGGCATGGATATATTTTAACAATTGCTCCTGTATCCAGTCTCAGCATTCACTGGGGGAGTTGAAGGCCTTGGGTTTCAAACCTAACAACATAAAAGCTTCTTGTAAGCATTTTTACTGAACCTGCTGTTTATTGTTAAATGATAAAGGATGCTGCTAATAGTTCAAACCAGTGTTTGCTTGTTTTCTTGATAGCCCAGATCCTGCAGTGTTTAATTGGTCCCAAGCAAGCGCAAAAAAAAAATCTGTGTTTGTTGTTGGGAAGACAGCCCTACTTCTTCAATTCAAACTGCTAGGATATGATCTTTAAAATACTGGGGATTTTTTCTTTCTTTTTACATATTAAAGTTCAGCTGTCTGCTTTTTGCTTCAAAAATAAACTTCCTGTGTAATTCAGCCTTTCTCTGTATTACACAGACTACCGTGTGTACACTTTGATTCTCCTGGCAGTCCTTCTCCCTGCCCTGGTCTTTCATTTTCTCTGCAGGGACATTTTTAGCTGAATGTAACTGCTAAGGTAATCCAAATAATATCCACTTCTTGGATAGGATTATTTGTTCTGTACTTCAGATAAGTTTGCAAGACGGAAAAGACAAAGTGTTGCACAAAAATGCAAGAGTGGAATGACAAATCAGCATTTTTTGAAAGTTTTGGCAAAGTGAAAAGGGAAGAAATGGAAGTTTCTGGAGTGAGAATCCAATTCCGGAGGCTGAATGCATTTGCTGAGGTCCCCAGATTGGCCTTCAGGTTCTTTTATTTTTTCCAAGTCTCTGATTGTCTCTTATTTCTAGCCCATTTTCAAGCTGAATATTTCTCCCTTTATTACAACCTTTGTTTAACTAGTTCTTCTGATAAAGTATTGCACGGAGTACGTAACCCTCATGTCCTTTCTTACACCTGCAGCAAGGCCCTCAACCTGCTGTGAATTATTACCAATGTAGGGGTTCAGGTTATCAACAGCTACAATAGGGTCTGTTGTAGGGAAGAAGCTGGTTTAATTGTTTGAAACAATTTTTCCTTCTCAGTCAGACACCAAGCTTGTCTTAGTTTGAAGGCTGCTAGCAACCCAAATCTAAGTCTCATTTGTTTTCTTACACTGTATTCTCTATTCCCCCCACTTTTTTTATCCACTCCTCACTTGCTCTTTACCCCACGAGAGCTGTCAGCTTTTAAACCATTTTTTCAGTTTTATAAGATGTCCTTCCTGTAAAGTCTAAACATATTTCAAGGGCTGTATAATAATAAACCTGCGGTTTAAATTAATATGTGCTTTATATTCTTCCTCAGACACTGAGCGAGTGATAGGATTTGCATCAGTGGACCTTTCTCCTCTTCTTTCTGGCTTCCATCTCGTGTGCGGGTGGTACAATATTACAGATTTCAGTGGACAGTGCCGAGGGCAGATCAAAGTAGCGGTTTCCCCTCTTCAAAACATAAATAATCTCAAAGAAGAAAGGCAGGCAAGGATCCGGACCCAGCCAGCAAGTTCTTCAGTACGTCCTTCAGTTTCCTCCCCTGGGCATATCTGATTATATTCCTAATAATCAGCACTGACTCGGGGTGGTGGTGGGGTCTGAAATAATGATTAAGCATAGCAAATTCACAGTGCTGTAATGGATCAGTCTGTGTAAACGTACCAGGAACACTGAATTCCTTGTTTAAAAATTCTGCTGTATGTTTCCATGGTAGCTGCAGGCCAACACTAGTTACAGCGCTCATTCAAACCTAGGTCATGATCATCTCCAGTGGCTTCTATCACTTTGTTGTTGCTTCGTGGGTGTTGGGGGTTTTTTTGTTGTTAGGAGAAAGAATATTCTATGGTTTTGGGTGTCTGGGAGCCTGGCATTGTTCTGTTTGCTGCTTTGCGTGGCAGCTGATGCCCAAAACCATACTGTAAATTCAGCCTTTCATTGGTTAGGAGATTACTAATTTGGCAGAAGTCTATTTTTCTGGAAGATTTGCCATTTCTGGTGTGTGTTTTGTTCTCTAGACTTTCCCATTACGCTGGGGTATGATATACACATGTAATGGAGCCCCTATAGCCTGCTTTCCATCAGTTGACTCTTCAGTAGCATGGGGGGAATTAACAAATGTTCCTGAAATAAGAGTGTTGTTAAATAGTACTTTGGCTCAGTGCTGGAAAATCCTTTGAAGATTTAAAGCTATTCAGAAAACTTCAGTTTTTGTTTGCCAGCTCAGCAAGATACTACTTTAATTTCTCTATTTTCTTGCTGTGGAAGGCTCATGTGTGGTGTTCCTCTTTATTCTAGGTGAAGCCCAGCTTTCCAACATTTCCCAATAATGCTACAAGCTTTTCCAAGCAGATGTTGAATACTTCGTCAAAGGAAGTCAGTGTTCCAACTCGAGAGCGGTAAGTCAGTTGGCTGTCGGACATTTTGATTGTTTTCAGGGCTCAGAAATCTACCTATCTGAAGGCTATTGACTCTACTGAAAAAAAAAAAAAAAGACTCAAGCCCTGTCAAAGGTCTTACCCTGTGTTTGGGCTTAAAGATTAAACCAAATTCCCTTTACCAGTGAGAGGGTGGCCCAGGAGATAGTGATCCTGAGACAGGTTCCTTTCTACGAAAGCTGGATGTTCTTTTTCTTCTCACTTTTGTTTCATAACACCCTTCTACATTAGGATTTACACGATGCCATTGCTAAAACCAGCAGCTATTTCTTCCCGACCTTTGCAAGAATAAGTTTTAGATTTTTTTTTTAGTAAGTTAGAATAGCGTATTACTGATATATATACCCCCTTTATTTTGCCATACCTCCTATCCGTGGCTGGTGAATGACAACTGGTGAGATGCTGTTGTATTGCACATTCCAGGACTAGGACCATCAGAGAGCCTGCAGTAATTCCTGCTTCCTGTCCCTTAAAACAACCACCAGTGTTTATATATTTAACTAGCAACATGTGAGAGAGCCTGTTAATTTGTAGTTTGTTTATTTAGCATACGTAGGAGATGATATTTTTTCCTGTATGTGTCTTTGAAGTTTAGAGGGGCCACGGGCCACCATTATTTGGTCCGAACAGCTGGCTTGGCAGCTCCCAGCAGACATGGCAAATTCCCTGTCAGCCACACTATTAACCAGTGCAGAGAGGGTAGTTGCAGTTTATTTTAAAAAATAAATCTGAAGCAGTAAATGCCATTCTTGATGACATTTGAAAGAGCTAGTTTCATCCATCGGTGGCTCTTCAATGCATTTAAAGATGTTGGATATTGTTTCTTGGCAGACTTTTCACAATTAGAGATTTCAATCTGTTTTCTGTTGTTGAATGTAGGCCTGTTTCTAGCAGAATTAGTCCCCCTGGAACACACACACCTCGTCATGAAGAGCATATGCAGAACGTGCGCAGATTTCACGAATCCCTGCAACAAGCAGAAGGGAACACGCACCGGGTGGCAAAGATGGACTCATTATCGCTGTCATCACGTGCTTCTCTTCTGTCTGCTCTCAGGTAAAGCAGAGCTATAGCCAACAAGGTAGATCAAAGCCTTACATTTGCAAAGCAGAGCTTGAAAGTGAAGAATTCTTGCATCCAATTTTAAAGGAAATAAAAAAGAACATATGCAATAACTGATTAAGAGGTATCAGTGGGATATTGGTGTAATTTACAGCAGGATGAGATGAGATTGGAAAAGCAGGGACTAGGCAGGGAGCTCTGCGTCAGGACTGAGGTGCTATAGCAACGCTGTGGGATTCTGAAGGGAAACAGCAACAGCAGTGTTTCCAAGTCTGGATAGAACGCTTTGCTTTACCCATCTTTTGTACATCTGTAACACAGCACAATTAAGCCAATAGTCCTCCGAGTTGGTTTTCACAGATACAAGAACAACCCTGTAAGCATTTTCATGGTGCACGGAGCAGGATGTCCTTTCCCAACAGCATGCCTTTCTCCTTACTAGAAGCACTTTTCTCTTGACTAGATTCTAGGTTTAAATCAGGTATAAATTTTAGAAGAATAATATTTATTATCTCCAGGAATAGAGGACTGAAAGAGACTTTCCGAGTCATTCCATCCCTTCCCCTGCTACCACAAGCAATATGTCATAAAATCCTTGGATCTTAATCTAAGGATTTCTACCTGCTTTTTGTCAAGCTCAGTCATAAAGGCAATTAATATCCTTGCCTTCTGTTGGAAGGTCATCTCAAATCCAACTTTGATTAAGTAAGTTTAAAACTAGCTCTTTTTTTATTTTCCAGCCATAAATTTATTCAGCATTTGTTCTTGAGAAAGTGTGGTCCTTTTGCTTAGACAGAGCAACCTGAACACTTACCTACTGCTCTGTTTTTCAATACTAAACCTTAATCTTGTATTTGCATACCTACCCACTGTTGTCTGGAATGATAGAAATAGAACCAGTCTGCCACAGGCTTTTTTTCCCTCTTACCAAATTTCTTACCACTGCTTACAGAAAAAACTTGAGTGAGCTGGATGAGGTTCAAAGGTACTTCAGTCAGAAGCTGACCAGGTCTTTTCCTGACTTCAGTTACGGTAATACATCCAAACCAAGTCATGAGGAGCGGGAGAGTGATCATCAGGGCTTGATGAGCAGAGAAGCGGATCCCAATGGATGCCATCTTTTGGAAAAATCTAGTCAGTTGGTGTCTCAGGTCAGCAGCCTGATCAATGGTAAGTTGCCTCTTGGTTTGGAATTTTTTGTCAGAAGCTGCCTTAAAGTATCTTCAAATTTCTTACGTAATCGGGACCAGTTCCTGGTGTTGATAATCAGTATGTGTTGGTCCGTTGGGAGAATGCTTCAGAGAGACTTTCAAACCCCTGTCAGTAATGATAGTGTTGAACTGAAACATGCAGAAGGAAGATTAGGTGGGCATTAAGACCCTCTCAAGATAGCCTAAATTCTAATTAAATTTCTGTTCAGTAGAAAAAGGGAGGCCTTGCAGAAGAGCAATCCACAGGATGGTACTGAGCTGAGTCTGTGGTTCTTTGCTAATAGGAATTGGCATATCTCTTGTTTTCAGGTGAAATTTATGCCCTTCGTTGCATAGCTAAAATAAGGTTATTTTTGGATAGGTAACACAAAGCTCTTGGCAAGCAGCAGCTTTTCTGTTTATCACATTCAATATATTTCCTCTTTTAGAGGCATCAGTGCAATTAACTTTCCCTATCGTCAGTGCTGTTGGACACAGAATGACATCCTTAATAAGGATGGAGTATGACACAACAGGGAAGGAAACCATATCTCTTTGTACACCTTGGTTTCAGATGTATGTTTTTTCACTCTGCCTACCGTTCCTAACAGCTTCGTTGTAACTGTTCTTCATCTCAGCATTAGCCTGCTCACTGATTGCAGTTAATTTAATGTTAGCTTAACTGTTCATGCCACTCTGATCTCATACCAGAGAGGTGCTGTGAGTAGCAAAATGACTAGGAAATCAAATCCATGCTGGTGCTTTTAAAATAATTTATCAGAGTAGAGAATAAACTGGCTCGGAGCGCTGCCAGTTGAAAAGTTATTCTGTGCTGCCTGTGGCTACCTACAGGGAAGCGGCGCTTTCAAGAGATAGAGTAGAAGCGCACGTTCCTGTTATGCCAGAACTTGCTATTCTTGTATCACCACCTTGATCTTCTCATTTTCTTTTCTTTTTCTTCTCCAAGGTTTTGCTTTTTTTGTTCTCCTTCTCATATTTATTAATTGTTTCTACTGCTTCTTTACATGCTCTCCTCTACAGTCTGTCTCAAACTCTTCCTTCTCCTTTTCCAAATGTCATCCACCATTACCTTACAGCAAGACTTTGTCTCTTGCTTCGGAGTAGCAGTAGTTTGCTATTTAACCTAATACTGGTGAACTAATTTCTCAAAGAATGTAAGAAATGAATAGGATCTGCTAACTAGGAACCAAAAATAGGTGATTGTGGTGATTCTTTTTAAAGAATTTCTAAAATCCCCAGAGATTTTCAGGATTGCATAGATTTTATTAATGTTTAGGCTCCTAATCCAATCACCTTTTTTCAGAGCCTGTGTTAGGAGCACAGGCAGCTCTTTGTTTTCAGACTTTACAATTTTACCACCACAACTGAGCAACAGTCCTGAGTGAATTCCTGTTTTACAAATATTTAATTAACAATTGTCTGTCATTTGATTCGAGTTGCTAAATTGAACTGAAAACTGGAGAATATCAGTAGAAACTGGGCTCCTGCATAAAACTGCATAAAGCTATGAGAGGAGGAGGTGGTTAGATTATCCATCATTCCTGTTAGATTATCCATCATTCCTGTCTAGATCATTCCTCTCTCCTTCCCATGTGGTCTGAACTGTCCAAACTGGTTTTAACCACTCCAAGCAACAGGTATTTTTTCCATTTGCTTTAGGTGTACTCTGTATATCAGAGTATTTTCACTGTCCAATTTTTTTTCTTTACGTTGATGTAGGTATTTCTAGTTACTTCCCAGTAATTTTATCCTGAACATTTCCTTTTTTCCTTGGCATTTCTGTCCTTCTCCTGGCCTTGTCAATGGTAAAGAGAGCAGAACGTGATCACATCAGCAGAGTGTTTGACAAAGCTGTGCATGTTTAACTCCTAACCATTCTTGCATATATGATTTTCTGCAAAAAGCCCAAATAAATCAGATGAAAGGTGAATTGTTGCTCTGTGCATTTACTGATGCTGTTTTCTGTTAATCAGACTTACAGACTATAACTAAAAATAGTAAAGAGTCTTCTAATGCGCATCAAGACAGCAGCAGAAAGCTGGGTGCTACACATGTACCCAGCCAGAAGGATGAAGAAGCCAGAACTGAAGTATGTCAAGGCCAACTTGAGTTGGACTCGCCCAGCGTTTGCCGTGATAGACAGCAGCTATGCTCTTTTGGGAGTTCTGTGTTTGAGAGATACATGTTGCATGAATTTCTAGAGCAAGCTGTCCCTGAAGATGAGCATCCTTTGCCAACAGACTACATCCAGGAAGGTGAAGGTGCTTTTGCTGTCCAGCCACACAGTGAGGAAGAATATGAAGAAGACGTTATAGAACCACGAACTCTTAATGAAATAACAACCGTAACGGACAAAACCAGTCCCTGGTCCAGTGTGCTGTCTGAAGTGGAGCAGGGTGCTGACCAGCAGCCCATAGGCTTGGAGCCAGAAGATCAGCACTCGGTGGATACAGACTGTTTGCAAAGAGGAAACAGCAGACGGAGCAGCACCTTCTCCAGCATACTACAAGGTGACAACCAAAGCATGCTCACCGCCCTTAGCCCATGCGTTAGCCTCCACGCAGACGAAGGCAGTCCTTGGGCAGTAACAAAAGGCTTTCAGAGCTTGAATAGTGGCACAGAAACAATGGAGAAGGAGCTGTTTCAGCCCGCTCATTTGTCCGAAGTGCATCAAACAGCCAATGGCCCTGTAGAAAATGGAAATTGTGACTGGGGTAGAGCATTTAACACTAAACCAATAGAGCAACCTGTAGAGTTTCATGCAGCCTCCAAAGAACTACTGGCATTGCCAGGAGATGACGGTTTGACTGATCCAAAAACCGCAGAGAGACAGAAGGAGGAAAACAGTGAGGTTGTAAATGAAGATCATCAAGGCGAGGAAGAAAGTGGTTCCGATGAGATCTGTGTTAAGAGTGTATCAGCCCAAGCAGGCTCGGAAGGAAACGGTGAAAGCTTTTCTGATGACAGTAGTGAAGACCCACTGGAAGTGTCAGAAAAGTCTGACAAACCAAAAATTGTTTTGTATCCTTCTTCTCCCTTTTCTTAAGCACACATTGCATTCAAGGAGCGTGTCTTCTTGGTTAGAATCTCACTGGCCTCAGGAAAGAGAAATTCACTATGTGGAGCTCTTCCCTGGGAAATGAGTCTAGAATTGGTGACCTGGGAAGGTGTTGGAAGACCCTGTTACGTTGTGTTTCACACAACGTAGTGACAACTTCCCTGCCATTTGTAACCAATATATTCTGTGGTCCATGAGAGTTACTTCATTTTGGGTAGTTTCAACGTGTCTTCTTGCATTTTTTTCCCCGTGTTGTTTTCCTCCATGTATTGTAGCTCTTGTGTTTCTTCTGTATTAAAAGAAACGTAGCTTAATTTGCTTTTAAAATACTTTCCCGTGTTTCTTGCACAGATCCCAAATCTCGCATTCAGTTTCAATAAGCTGTGTTGGAATTTTAGCAGGATGAAGTACTCTACAAATACGTGAGGTATTCCTGTAAAGCAAGATGGTGTCCTATGCTTTGTGAGGCCAGGTGAGGGAACCAAGTGTTTAGAACAATAGAATATGGATTAAAATGAATGAGAATCACCATCTGGGATCCATTAACAGCTGTTACAGCAAGGTTTATTCCACATCTGCAGCTCCTGTGGAGCATTGTGCAACGACACGCTGCCAAAGGTTGTTCCTTAACAGTTCTGCTCAGCTCTGATCCTGTTGTTGTTCCCAACTTCTTCCTTCCACCCCAGCAGATGGAAGCCTCCATGAGACTGCTCAGCATTTCTTCTCATCCTTCTACAGCTCTGAAAGTAAGTATGGGACATCCTTTCCTTTATTGTCCTAGTTTAACGGAGTCCCTTCGTTAAAGCAGGAGCAAAAGTACTTCTCCCTTTCTTTGCCTGTCAGCACTCAGCTTACAGGTGATGGCTTCCAAATTAAGTCAAGGAGAATCTTTCTGATACCTCTTCTCTCTGTGAGAATCATTTTCAGCATTCATGGCTGCAGCGTCGGTGATACTTACACATTTACGTTAACCAGTTTGTCTATACACAATAGTGAACGTTGCTGTTCTCCATGGGGGTCAGTGGAAGTGGCCGGTGCTCACTCCACACTTCTGTGTGCTTTAACGTGAGGTAAGGTGCCTACTTTCGAGGATGCAAGCTGTAACTTGCAATTATGACTCCAATTTATATCTTTTAGATCAGGATGAAATGAGGGAGTTTGCAGCAGGAGAGCCTCTCCTTGAGAGATATCAAGTAACTATTCTTCGACGGAGGGAATAGTAAATAGCTAGTGTGATTGTTCCTCATACAGGAAAGCTGTTGATCCCTTTTGCTGCTTCATAGGTGTTTTTATGTACATAAACATTTATTTACTGCAAGAGGTTTGTGGCTCAGTTGTTTTGAGGTCTACATATTATTCTTTTCCAGCCCCAGCTTTGCTGTGGCTGTTGATGTGGATCTGGGTACTGCAGCAGCTGGGCTGTTTGTTTACTGCTGCCAGAAAAGATAATGCGTTGGTTCCCCTCCTTACGACCTATGAAGCAAACACTCTGAGGAACATTTATGTAATTGGAAACAGCTTGCTTGATTAAACACAACAGAAACAGGCAGGATCTAATAGCTCTGAAGTAATGGAAACTGCTTTAAATTAATGATTATGTTTACGCTCAGGTAAAATACCTGACTTTTTGCTGTTTTGTCTTGTAAAAATGATTTTTTTTTCTGATTTACGTGGTATTATCTTTCCCTAAAGCCCTCGAAACTTGTTCCTGATAAAAGTAGACGCCTCCACCAGAGGAGTCTTGGGCATAGTATGCTTCAAGGATCCTAAGATATGTCTTGATTATAACACCTAGACTGTAGTGTGTCTTAGTGCTTGTTAAGCATACTTTTCGTGCTGTGTCTAACTATATTGGATGAAATCAGAAGCAGAATCTCAGACATGTTTCTCCTTTGGAATCTCCTTCAAATTCTCCGTGTTCGCCTCTGTCCATCGCTGATACCCCCTTCCCCTCTGTCTCGCTGTCACGCCCCTGCTTCTGAGTTTTGCCTTCTCTGCAGAGTTAGCTCCGGTTCTTCCTGTGGAAGCACCACGTCTTTCTGTGCATCTGCAAATCATCGCTCAAACCTACGGTTTAATGTTAATACCAGCTTTACTTGAATTCCCTCTCTCCGCAGTGCTAAGCTTAGTGGCTGGAAACACACTCCTGAAAGTGATTAATAATTAGGGAGAATATTAGCAAGGCACTATTTGGATATAGCTGACCTTAAACCAGCTTAATTCCAGGATTAGCTACAGCTAATCCTTTGCTGTAGCACTCGTAGGGGTCTGCTGAGACAGGACTCGGTTGTGCCTTGTGCACCCAGCATCAAACAACCTGTACGAAGAACAAGAAGTTTTTTGTTTATGCTGATGGTAAAACAGAGTTCAGGAAAACTGCTTTCTCATAGTTTTGTTCTTAATTAGCCTTAAGAACATCAGTTTCTAAATCAGGGTTTGTTTGGTTTCTGTGCAGTTCAGCAAACACCGAGCCTGACAGCAAGGCTGAAATCTGAGCTGTCCTCAGCTGAGGATCAGCAGTCCCCTCTCGCTCACGTGGCAGCTGGCAAACTTCTCTCCTGGCCTCCCTAGTGTTCCCACCACCTCTCCCTGTCTTGTCTGACTCCCTGCTTTCCCCGTCTTCCTACGCAAAACGGTGAAGAAACGACGAGAGGGTGGAGCGGACAGTCATGTCAAAGGAGCTGGCAGCATTTTGAGACAAAAGGGTCGTCTCGGCTCGTGCTGCGAGGATGTGGGGATCTGAGAAGGTGCTGCAGCAGCTCAGGCTTCAGCCTGGATGCTGTGGTCACCTTCCAGGGACCTGAGTTTTGCAGAGCCTCACAAAAGCTAAAATTTTTTGACCTTTTTTTCTTCCATTAGATCAGATTTGGGCTTCCAGTTCTTGAGGTCCTTCCCAGCTCTCCTCTTCCACACTGGTCACCTGCTCTCCTGGCTGATCCAGCAGTCCTGGTTCAACTTCTCCCACTTCTCAGGTTCAACGAGCAGCTTTGCACTTTGCTCCTCTCAGCCCTTTTCCCGGCAGTTCCTGATACAACTTAGGGAAAATTATCCGAGTTCATGGCTAAGCTTAACAGCGTCCAACACTGTATTTACTGTAAAGCTACAACTGGTTTTTAAATGAGTCAGAGCCATTGTGTAGGTGGCCCAGATGACTATCCAAATCTTATTTCTGACTGTTGCCCCCGCCTCCTTTCTCCTCCCTCCTTGCCTTTACTGCGTTCATACATTCCATATTATTTTATATACGATTGCTGATTTTTCAGGGCAAAAATTTAATCTCCGTAGGTGTGTTGTTTCACGCTGCAACATTGATTCTGGTCAGAGTTTGGGGCAATCGTATGCTAGAGTAAAAACATTTAAACGTGATGCCAATGAGATGCTGCCTGGGAAAGCCATATTAAGGCTTGCTGCCTTTCAACGTTGGCCCAGTCTACTGGTAGTGAAGCTGGGTTTTGGGGGGGCAGGAGGAAGTATTTAAAAAATTAGGGAGTTAATAAGCTTTTCATTAACATATCTTGATTTTTTTTTTTTACCCCCTCACCTCTGTGAGTATTCCAAAAGGATAAGAAACTTATATGGAAACCAGTTTTACTCAGAGTAATTAATATATGTATATACTTAGATTTACCTTCAGTGTAAATTAAAAATAACATTTTTATAATACAGACTTAGGCAGATTCAGAATAACAGGTTTTCATCTGTTCTAAAAACGCAGATGGTTAGCAGTGGTCCAAATGTCCTTTCTGGGTTGTAATGTTTCTTCTTGATCTGCTCCCCTTGCAGTCGCAGCCACTACAGCTCTTCTTTTTCCTTACTCAGCTTACTCAGAGAACAGAGCTGAGGCTTTTACTCGCTAAATTTTTCCTCCTAACCTGCTGAACAGAAATGCTCATGTTCTCTTTCATTTTCGCGATCAGAAAAAGAAGAAAAGGTGGCTGTATTCTTCATGCCCATTTCGGAGTTGCTGGCTGTGGTCCGTGATTTGATATAAACCTTTTCCTGTCCAAAAAGCAGAAGTAGGTGCAAGGTCACTTTGTAGCCTATTAGCACAGATCTGTTTTCGCTCCTTCATCGCTGTGCACAAACAAAACTAACCGTTAAAGTCGCTGAGCCACAGGGCTGAAACATTCTCTGCCTCGGTTACCAGAATTCTTTGACCTTGAAATAAGCCATCCCCCCAAGACCTATAAATCTGTTTGCTTTCCGCCAATCCCTGGCACACAGCAATTAGATAATCCTCGGCTGGTTTAAGTGTCCTGCCGTATCGCTGCCGTTTCTATAAAAAGAAAAGTGAAGCGTGATCTTCTGTGCCTAAGTCCTCTTTCCTCTTGCATCCTTCTGATTAAACGTGTGTGCTTCATGGCTGGGCATCCACTACTCGGAGTCTGTGACCGCCTCGGCTTAGAGACAGAGAGGGAGAAACCCAGGACAAGCGCTGCCTGTGCTCAGGTCGTAGTCTGCACTGGTGAAGCCTGGTTTGGAGGCAAGGAATGGTGTAAACATGACATTTCAAGCTGTGTGCTCTCAAAACTATGCAGAAGGTTAAAACTCTGACGGTTGGAAACTGCCCGTTTGATGTATCAAAGGGGCATCTTAAAAATGCAGCGCTGAGGCTAGAATGTCTCGCTAAATGTTGTATGTGCGAGGAATTTGCGTATTTCAAAGAAAAATAGCTTTATACAGAAGTAAGTATAGAAGCGTAGCTCTTTCCTGTAGCCGTATCCCAAACCTGTCAGTGAAGCTAAACCTGCAGATGTAATTTCTTAAGGCTTCTGATCATCCGGGCGAGCTCGAGTGTTAACTGTGCTTTTAAACGTCTCTCATTTTGATTCACACCTGTGCGCTTAGAATAGCAGCAAGAACTGCTAATCCTTTCCTACAGCTGGAAGTTCATTTTTAGGCAGGTCCTTGGGATAGATACATGCATCTTAACACCTCTGCGTTGCTGCAAATGGACACGGCGGTATGAAAATCGGAGGAGGAGTATTTTAGCCACTTCTACCTGAAACAGCACGCAAGTGGTACGTTTTCCAAGCACACCTCATTTACTGACGGTCAGGAGCGTACAAACTACTGTCCGTCGCCTCGGTGTCATCGAATAGCAGCAGACACCCGCTCTTCTGTTGTATTTTCACTTTTCGAGTACAGCGCTCTTTCTCAGTATGCAATTGCACTGATGGCAAAATGCGAGCGAGGGGTGGCATTTTCTGCAGCAGACTCTCTGGCCGACCAGACCAGATCAGGAACAACTTAGTTTGTGACATGCCCCTGGCTTCACCTGAGGCTGGAGGAGTACTGTGGCACCTCTGGATTGGGAACTCTTAAGAACAAAGGAGAAAAATCTCATTTAATTTCTTCTTTAGAATCAATTTTTAAAATTCTTACAACCAGGGTAAGATTATTTTACAGCTGGTTGGAGGCACTGGGTTAGTGCAATCCAGAAAAAAAAGTCCCTGCATTTCTGTAGAAACACTCGGCTGTGCTGCTGTCTCTGGTGGATCCGGGATTCTCGAGGCAATTTTGTTCTCTTTTCCTTTCTCTTATCCCACACGGTATGTTACCTTCTCTTCTGAGTTGCAGGACTTGCAGCTCTTCCCACTGAAATTCATTAGAAATGTCCTGTTGGGTCAGTGAAAGCCATCTGCACTTATTCCTTGCATTCAAAATGTGAGTTGCTGTCTCTCGGTTCCTAGCTGTGCGCGAAGACGCGTGTGGCAGAAGTACCCATGAGAGGGGGAATTGTAAGAGGTAGGACATGCAGTTTCGTGACCCTTTGAAATAGGGTGAACTGGATGATTTGAGGAATTTGATAGAGAGCCGTTGCTCCGGTGTAAATCTGCTTCTGTTTTAATATTGCAGTGAGTTCCCACAAGCCTTTCACATGCACGTGGTTGTGCAGACAGTGGTTTTTAGGTATGTTAGTGGTGTAGCCTCCTCCAGAGTAGAACAGGGCGCTTATTAGAGAGCAAACAGCATCATCACGGCTTGCTGGAAGGAAAGGAGCGTTTCTGAAGTACAGTGCCAGCACAGAAAAGCGGTACGGGGTTGTCTAGCCGCAGTCTGGCCAGCGGATTGGATTTAAGAGCCAGAATTTCCTTGGTTTTTTTGGTTTTGTTACAGTTACAGACCTTCCTGGGCTGAGGGAGAAGGCAGTCCCTCCCAATTCTTTGCAAACACATAAAACCGGTGTTCAGAAGCGAACGCTGCGTGATGCACTTGAGGCACCCGAAGCCTTTTACCAGTCCTCTGAGCTTTCGCTTTGAAGATTCTTCTCTATGAACTGCTTACGCACGCTGTACAGAGACCAGGGACCAGCACCGAGCCAGCGGGAGCTGGTTACCGTCCGTCTCCAGCCAATATTAATGTTTCAGCTGTTTCGTAGACAGTTGGCAAAGAAACCAGCGTGGGAAGAATGAGCTACTGACCTGGTCTTCTCTGGACAACCTTGAGCAGAATACGCTGTCAAAGGGAGGTGGTTTGGCCAGCAAGCATCTCTCTCTGCTGGTTTTTAAGCTTCCAGTGTTGCCAGGTCTGCATTTAATCTCTCTCGGCTTCTTATATTTTGGTTTAGGAAAAATCATCCTAGGGCAGCCTTTAGGAGGAAGAAAAAGAAAGCAAGGATTCTCATAAATATAAACGTATGGTTTTTTCAGTACAATAAAAATGGGAAGTGTTTTAAGGTATTATAAGCCAAAGCTATTTTCCTGGATACTGTTTGAAGTCTTTTACAGAAGTCTTTTCACATAATTTACACAATTAGCCATATGAAACTGGGAGATGGTATTTAGGGTACAGGAATTTATACCCTTTAGGGTACAGGAATTTCTATTTAAGCCTTTTTTGCGCTGTTGGACATGAAACCACGTGAGCTGTTCCCACCCTCGTCATCCTCTTTATTAACCAGCCAGCCAGCGGCCAAACCCATCGTCTTTGTGAGCGTTGATCCGTCTGTCTCCCGACTCTGGCTGTGCGGGAGCAGGCTGGCTCAGCGTATCTGAAAATCATCCTTTAGGAAATCTTGGCCTGTGGTTACAGCCTCTCTTGGTCTTGTCTGTTTGCAGAAATTGTAGCTGGTGTTGAATTAGTTTGCAATTAGCCTCTCGCGCTTTGCCCTGGCTCTAGCAAACCCAAGTACGCCCAGGATGCGTAGATCAGGGGGTGGGTTTTTACCACAGCCTGTTTTCCCATCAGGGTCTTCACCAGCGATGCTGTCGCAGGGTCAACATACCATGTGCTCGTCATCTCAGCCTGTGAAGCGCAGGCAACCAAACGCAAGAAATCTCCAAAACCACTTACTCCTAAAAAAGCCATTTCCCTCCCCAAACGGCGCACGTCAAAGCAGGGAGCGCACAGGAACAGGATCCCGGCGCCGTTTCTCTTGGGAGGGAGCTGATCACCTTAGGAGACCTTTCCACCGCGACCGTGTCCAGCGAGGCTGAGCCCGGCTGGGAGGGAGAAGCAGCCCAGCGATGTAGGTGAAAGGCCAGACCTGCGTATCAGTTTTCCGAATCAAACCCCGCTCGCCAGGAGACCTTCCTGGCCCCGCAGCTAATGAGCGGTGCGTCCTAAAACAGCACCACCTGCTTCAGCCTCTAAAGGCAGCTCAAGCCCAATCTCTCCTCTCTCGGTGCTTCACAGGCACGACCTGGTCCTAAACTAGTCGGGGAGAAACACGAGTTTCTTTGTACGCTGAAATTATCAGTCTTTGGTGCTTCCCCATTGCAAGGTGATTTGGGTTTGTTTTTTTTAGGGTTCAGCAAATTAAAACAATAATTGAAACCCAAAATTCAGAGAGTCAGAACCCGGTGACTACGCTGGTGTAATTCTTTTGGCTTCGTAAAAGGTGACTTTGGCTGAGGGTAGACATTCACAAATCCAGAGTTCGCTTGCCGGAGCCAACCTGTGTGGTTTGGACCTTTCTAATTTTGGTCTTCAGCTTTTGCTTTCTGCAGCGTTGAGAAAGAATAGCATTGCAGCATCTAACATTGTGTTGGGCGGGGGAATATTTCACCATCGTGGGCTTTGTTTTTTTTCTTCCAAACAGTTGGAACAAACAGGTCTTTTCCCAAACAGTTGCCTCTCAGTGTGCGGAACAAGAGAAAAACCCCTCCGAGGAGAGAAAACACATCGTGAGGGGCTTTTTTTCTGTGCATCCAACTTCTCACATGCTGCATGACCCCGCGGTTTGCTGCCATCAGAAAACGGGCGCAGGGCAGAGCTGGCAGGGCTCTAACGTCTTGTTCCTTCTCCGCAGAGCCGAGGCAGAGCTGTGCCGGGGGGCATCCCTTACCGAAGGCTGACTCGTCCCAGGCCCGCGGCCGATCTCTCAGAAGAGGAAACCAAAAGGATCACCAGGATCTTCTCCGCTCAGCTGTCCAAGAAGGAATAGCGCTGGCTGCTTCCCGAGCTGCAGCCTGGCGCATCGGCAAACGCCGGGTCCTTCAGGGAAGAGGAGACAGAAGCCGTAGGTTTCAGGCTCTGATTTTTAATTTGCCTGATGGGTATCCTGTTAGAGGGACTTAAAGCCTGGTGGTCAACCAAGGGGAGCTGAGAGACCGTGTGTCTTGCAAGGGCAGGTCCCCGATGAGACTCACCGCTTCGGGTGACTGATGAGCTGTTACCTGGTCTCCAGATATTCCATTTTTGGGATTTATTCACGTGAAATTTCTCTAATTAACCTTTTTTTGGGTAAACACAAAGCCTCCCATTTTGAGACAACTCCTTTTTCTTCAACCAAAGGATGGAGAACATTAGGAATTTGCCATCCCGTCGACAAGTGGAGAACTGTGGCCTCCCTGCCGGCGTGTGCTGGGGATGGGGAGGGAAGATGAGCTCCCTCCCCAGGGGCCTTTCAAAAATAGTTGGTGGTAATTTGCTGATTCAAGAGGAATGTATGTGCCCACGGTGCTTGTGTAAATACAGGCCGAGGATACTGTAAAATGCTCGTGTGTACAAAAGGGTTTTACTAGAAAAACAGAACTTTTGTATTCTAAATTATTTTTGTACATTTTTATGTCCGGTACCTTTTGGATAATGGGCTTTGATGCAAACTGAGCTAAGTTATTTTTGTACTGCTCTCCAGTGTTTGTCTTTCAATAAAATTCCCCGGGTTTCTTGTCGGCTGCTGCGAAGTGTCCCGGCTGCCAGGGCACGAGCCTGTCACTGACAGGTGGACGGGACTCCTTCCCCCAAAAACCTCCAGTGACGGGCGCGAGGACATCGTAGAAATGCTTCCTGGAAGATGGCACGGCTGGGGGGCACGCGAAAAGGTCGCTGCTTTGCAAAGGAATTGAATGTCGCCGTTTAGCTCAAGCCCCCGTGGAAGGAGTCGGACCTCAGAGGTGAGCGACCGCTCTGAATCAGAGCTGGTTTTCAAACCACGCTTTGAATTCAGGATTTAAGGAACCAAGGTGTCAGCATCCCTTTTTCTTCCCACCTCTGCAGTTTTGTTTTTCGCAGGGCAAATCCTGTGCGGGGTTAGACCCCGGGGATAAGATCTGCTCTGCCCTGCCCAGTGCTGCCTGTGGAGCTCTGAGCCTCCCACCCGCTGATGATCGCAGCCGCAGCAGCCCCCGTTCTCTGCCCCGCAAACGTGTCCCCTTTTCCTGCCTGTGCCGGCTGAGGGTTGGGAGGTGAACCTGCCGCGTGTCCCCGTCCCCCTGCGCGAACAGGAGTGACACGTGGGCTTCCTTTGTCCGCTGCTGATCCCGGTGGCATCCCCAAAAAACCCCAGGCGGGATGCCGGCTGGGTTGGGAACATGGTGACAGAGGAGGTGACAACATTGATTCCTGAGTTATGTCACGAGCATGAGATAAACAGCTTCTTCCTCTCGCGTTTAGGTCGGCGGTGGAGCAGGGTCCAGCCGACAAGAGCCAGCCGGAGACGAGCTTCTGCCTGGGGCCCGATCGACGGAGCAAAGGTGGCTTCAGGGTGTCAAACCAGCTCGAAATCCCTCCTGGGTGCTCGTGCACAAGGCAAGTTCGCACGCCAGGGCGGAGGCTTTCTGCACCTCAACAGGGACGTGCGATCTTCCGCGAGTCCGTCCCTTTGGGCTTTGTGCAAAGGCTTAAACACTGAGTTGTAAGAAAATGGAGGAAAAGGGGCATTTCTTGAGCAGTCACCCCACCCTCCGCCTCCAGCCTTGTCCTGAGCCCTCTCCCTCCCCGCAGCGCCTTCCCCTCGGCTGCAGACCCGGTGCGCGGCCACACGTGAAAGGCCGTCGTGGTTTTTGTCGTGCGGAGCGTGAACACGGGCGGGATTTACCTCCGGGCCATCATCGCGTGGCCCCTGCACTCGGGATGCTCCACGTGAGCTCGGCGGACACGTTACACCACTGGGGAGGAAATCCCGCCAGCAAGCTCGGCAGCTGCCCGGGATGAATTACGGCTGCGTGGGCTGTGCCAGGGGCAAAGGGGTCCGAGCTGCCCCATGGCAGGGAGCGCTCGGTGCTGCTCTGCCTCCGAACCGCTCGCTTTTATAGCCTTGGGTAAGCGTTTTCTGCATCTCCTCCTTCCCAGAGCACATTTAGGTTAAAAACCCAAATCACTCCCCCCGTCCCTGAGGTGCCAGTGGCCACCAAACAGGCAGGACCACATTGGTGGGTGCTGCTGCCCCACAGCTTTGCTCCCATGGGTGCTGGTGGTCTGGGCAGGAATCCCCCGCCACCCACCCATGCCCGAGCCCTGTCCGGGGCGGGGAACAGAGGGCTGAAACACAGTCACCCTGTCATGGGTGCCGAGTGGCCCCACTCTCATCGGCTCAAATGCCACTGGGGGAACTGGGTTTCGCTGTCACCCGATCCCCGGGCCGCTGGCGTGTCCTCCCGGGTGCTATATAAGGGGGGGGCCAAGGAGCTGGCTCTCAGGGCGATGATGGCTGCGCAGAGGAGGGTGTAAGGCAGGAGCCAGGACGCGGTGCTGAGGTCCCTACGGTGAGGCCACGGGGGACCTGGCCCCGGGCAGGTCGTTATGGGGGAGATCCTGTCACCGAGTCCCCCCCCCCGTTTTGGCCTGGGTGGGAGGTGGCGGGTGGGCACTGGTGAATCGCACACCGGCCCCGGGCTGAGTGAGGGAGCCCCGTGCCTCTGTTTCCCCGTGCCTCGGTTTCCCCAGGGATGCAGGAGAGGAAATGGGGCAGGATTTGGCTTTTGGGGTTGTCCGAAGCCACCCAGACCCACATCGTCACCTCTGTCCCTAAACCAGACACCTGCTTGAAGCTCCGTCCGACGCAGCATCCCAGCTCCCTCCCCGCGCTTTCCTTCCAGCCCCTCCACCACGATGGTGGGTCTGAAGCCCCCCGAGGTGCCCCCGACAGCCGCTGTGAAATTTGTAAGCGCGGGGATGGCCGCCTGCATCGCCGATCTCTGCACCTTCCCCCTGGACACCGCCAAAGTGCGGCTGCAGGTATGATCTGCCCCCAAAATGCCACGGGTTGAGGCAGCACCCCGCGACGGCGGGTCCCCTCCGCACCGGCTCCACCCCAGAGCTGGCAGCGTTTTGGCAGAGGGCAAGGTGACACGGTTGGCGGCCCACAGATCCAGGGCGAAGTGCGGATCCCCCGCAGCACCAGCACCGTGGAGTACCGGGGTGTTTTGGGGACGCTGAGCACCATGGTGAGGACGGAGGGACCCCGCAGCCTCTATAGCGGGCTGGTGGCCGGGCTGCAGCGGCAGATGAGCTTCGCCTCCATCCGCATCGGGCTGTACGACTCGGTCAAGCAGCTCTACACCCCCAAGGGTGCCGAGAGTGAGTGTCCGGGCGGGTGGGACCCCATCCCTGCGCACCCCCAGCATGTCCCGATGCACAGCCCTCTCCCGGAGGGGCACAGCCCACCCCCATGGGAAACGGCCCACCCCGGGGTGAACAGTCCCCCAAACTGCACCCTAAGCACCTCCCCACCCCAGGCCACTCGCCCCAGGGTCCCCACAATGCTGGGGTGCCCCGCAGGGCCGGGGGTCCCTGCAGAGCTGGGGGTCCCCGCAGGGCCGGGGGTCCCAGCGCCTGCTCCTCTCCAGGCACAGGGCTGGCGGCACGGGTGCTGGCGGGCTGCACCACGGGGGCAGTGGCGGTGACGTGCGCCCAGCCCACCGACGTGGTCAAGGTACGGTTCCAGGCCAACGGGGCGCTGTCGGATGGCGCCCGCCGGTACAGCGGCACCGTGGATGCTTACCGCACCATCGCCAGGGAGGAGGGCGTCCGCGGGCTCTGGAGAGGTAGGGGCGGATGGGGACAGGGATGGGATGGGGATAGGGGTGGGACAGGGATGAAATGGGAATGGGGACGGCAGGGCTGGTGCACCCATCCAGGATGCTCCAGGAGGGGATGTGACCGCCGTCCCTGATGCCACCACCCTCCCGCACAGGGACGCTGCCCAACATCGCCCGCAACGCCATCGTCAACTGCGGGGAGCTCGTCACATACGACCTCATTAAGGACGCGTTGCTGCGGGCGCAGCTGATGACAGGTGAGGACGGTGCTGGAGGGGGGGCTGCAGCCGGGTGCCGTCCCCGTGACCCTCAAACCCCCCCCCCGGCTCTGCCTCGCAGACAATGTCCCCTGCCACTTCGTGGCCGCCTTCGGGGCCGGCTTCTGCGCCACGGTGGTGGCGTCGCCGGTGGACGTGGTGAAGACACGGTACATGAACGCCGGACCCGGGCAGTACCGGAACGTGCTCAGCTGCCTCCTCGCTCTGCTCATGCAGGACGGCCTCGCCGGCTTCTACAAGGGGTGAGTTTGGGGACGTGCCCCCCGCTGAGCACCGCCAAACTCGGTGCAACTCTGTGCACAGACACCAGCGTGGACCGGCTCCACTTCACACCGTGGCATCACCCGGCACATCCCAAATGTCCTCACCCGTGTGCCACCAGCGGGGCACCAGGCAGGGGTTTGGGGACCACAGGGGTGTCCCCGCCATGTCCCCTCCAGCGCTGCTTTTTCCTGGCGCAGGTTCGTCCCCTCCTTCCTGCGGCTCGGCTCCTGGAACGTGGTGATGTTCATCTCCTACGAGCAGCTGCAGCGTGCTGCGGTGCTGGCCCGGCCGGCCCAATCCTGACCCCCCTACCCCGGCCTCTCTCGCCAGCGTTGGCGAGACACAGGAGTAAATTATATTAATTGCCGAAGCGGTGGGGGAGCAGCGACGCTGAACGGCCCCAGCCCAACGGGGACCCCCCGAGAGGGACTGGCGAGACGGAAGGAGAAAGGACGTTGTTTTGTGGAGAAACGTGCGAGAGCGGAGGTTTCCTGAGAGGAGTTTAGGGAGGAAGAAAAAGATGTTTATAGTTTTTTTTCCAACCGGGAAGAGCATCGCTTCCCGGCAGCAGCGGGAACAAGGTGAGCGGTGCAGGCAGGCGGGACGGAGTGGAGGGCCGGAGGGCTGCGGTGGTTCCTGTTTTTCCTTACTGACGCTTCCAATAAACCGCCCCTATGGGGTCTGAGCGCAGCAGGGCTCCCTTGCTGGGTTTTTTGGGGGGGTTTAAGGTCATTTTCCCGACCCTGGGGTGCCGCTGGAAAAGGCATTTGGCTTCCCGGGGTGTCATGTGCCATTGGGGATTGGCTTTAGCGGAGATGATTTCTGTGATTAGGGGAAGAAAAAAAAAAAATCGAAGCCGGGTATGCGGGTTCATGGCTGCGTGTGCCACCCATGGGTGCAAAGAGCTGCTACTCCCCTCTCCGTGGGAGGCACCCCCAGCCCCCAGGAGGGCTCAGCCACTCACGATGGGGTGTGCAGCCTTGATGCCACGGTGATGGCCGTGCCCAGTTCCCCCCCAGCGTGCCCTCATGGGGCACCCTCCCCTCTGCCCGACCTGCCATAGTCGGGTCTCGAACCGGGTCCTACCGTGGTCCCTCCCGGCCTGTCCCGTTACCGGCCCCGCAGCAGCAGGTGAGTCCCGGGGTGTGCTGGGGACCCCCATCCCCGGGGAACCCCCCGGCCACAACCACCCCTGCTGTGCCTCAGTTTCACCCCGCTCCAAAGACGCAGGGGGAGGCAAACGCTGGGTTTTTTCCTCCCTTAGTCCCCCCCGAAACGCTGGCCCGTGCCTGGGGCAGGGCCCCACCTCTCCTAGGGGGGACAAACCCCCTCCAGTTTTGTCCCCTCCCGCATCCGCCCCCTTCACACCCCTCTCCACTGGCCCCCCGCCCCATGATTGGGTTCAAGCCCCCCCCGAGGTGCCCCCAACAGCCACCATGAAGTTCGGGGGGGACAGGGACAGGCACCCGCATGGCCGACCGCATCACCTTCCCCCTGGACACCGCCAAAGCGCGGCTGCAGGTGAGCCGGGCTCCCCCGCCCTCCTCACCCCACACCCCACAGCCCCAGGAGGGGTCTGTGGTTGCATAAACGCTCTTCACCCCATTTTCTCCCCGCAGGGATTCAGGGGGAGGTGAAGCTGCCAGGTGAGGGGCTGGCGACGCAGTACAAGGGCGTCTTTGGCACCATCGCTGCCGTGGTGAGGTCGGAGGGACCCCCCGCAGCCTCTACAGCGGCAGATGAGCTTCGCCTCTGTCCGCATGGGGCTGTACGACTCAGTCAAGCAGCTCTACGCCAAAGATGCGCTGCTCAAATCCCATCTCGCAAACGGTGAGGCCCCTGGCTCCGCTCCGGCGGCACAGCCAGGGCTGTGGCCGATTTCCATCCCGAGCATCCACCCCACGTGGGGAGGGAGCCCCTAAAATAATCCGGGCTCACAAATGCCACCACAGCTCTTGCTGGGCAGAAAACGTCCCCTGCCACTTCGCCTCCGCCTCCGGGGCCGGCTTCTGTGCCACACTCCTCGCATCCCCTCGTGGATGTGGTGAAGACGAGGTACGTGAACGCTGCTCCAGTGCATTATCGGAGCATCGGGAGCTGAGAAAGGAGGGGCCCAAGGCTTTCTACAAGGGGTGAGGAGGGGTTCACCACCCTTTTCCATCTTCTTCTAAAACGCAGCCGCTTCTGGGATGGAGACACCATCACTCTGGGCCAGGATGTGCTGACTACAGCCACGCCAGCAGATTCCTGCCCTCGTTCCTGGGGCTCGGCTCCTGGAACATGGTGACAGTTGTCACCTACGAGCAGCTAAAACCGGGCCTGACGGCTGCAGGCACATGGGGAGAGGTCCCCTCCTGAGCCTGACACTGCCCTCCCCACCTTCCCCTCGCTGGCTCGCTCCCCGACACCGAAGGGGATCACATCTGCCGGCCCCCCCACCGAGGAGAAAGCTGTAGCGAGTGCAGGGAGGCTTTGAGCAAAGCCTGGGGTCTTTTCTCCCCTGGTTTTGGTCTTTCCCTCACCTCCCTGCGCACAGTCACCCCCAAACCAGCGCTGTTCCCACCGGCTAGCTGAGCTGGGAGTACTCCAACCCCCCCAAAATCCTCCATCAGCCTCTGCATCATTGTGGCGTGGCTGCTGCCGGGTGGCAGCTATGGAGAAGAGTCTGGAAAGCAAGGCGGAGCCTTGCTCTCCCACAGTCCCAGTGGAAACAGCATCAAGGGTGCTGTATTTTAGGGTGATCCTGTGTTTTAGGGTCCCGGGTACTCGGAACAACCTCTACCCGGTCACAGTGCTGGCGGTAGAGCTTTATTGATGGGAGGAGAGCGGGAAAGGTCGTCGCTCCCTAAGACAGGAGAGCGCTTTTCAAGAGCATTTTCTTATCAGGCGTGAGCTTCTTGGGAAAGCAGATGTTGAAATATATGAGGAGGTCACCCCTGCGCCGGGGGTCCTGGAGCAGCGGCATCCCCTCCCCTGGCACCACTTTACAGTATTTAGGGCTGCAAAGCAAAGGAAGGGGCTGAGAAGTGCCATAGGATGATCCCGACATGGGGACCATGGCCCTGAGCTCCGACATGTCCGCACGCAGAGCCCCACGCCCGCTTCCGAGCGGGTTTGCTCCTCCGGCTTCTAGCGGTGGCCTGACCTCCTCTTCCAGCCTTGTGGCACCAGGTTCCTCGCCCTGCGGGGCTGTGCCACCCAGCCTCGCTCCTGCCCTCTCCCTGCCTCTGCTGCCAGCAACACGGCCCCAAACCAGAGGAGTAGCCCACAGTGGGCATCCTCCTCCCCCAGGCTGGGACCCCCCCCAGCCCCGAACCTGCTGGAAAAGGTTTTGAAGCACCCCAGTTAATCCAGGCAACGGGTTCCTCCTCTTGCCGAGGAGGAACAGGATAATGCTGAGGTTCCCCCTAAGTGCCCGTTGACCTCCGTGGCCACCAAGCTGTGCGGAAAATCCCCATCCGACCCACCGGCCCATCGCCCCACGGCACGTACTCCACGATGTCATTGATGGGGATGTTCAGCAGCCTCCCGTCCAGCGTCCTCACCTCCACCGTGCAGCCGATCAGCGCCTGCGAGGCACGGAGCGGGACCTGGAGCTGCATGTGCAGCCCCAGAGGGCAAACGTAAGCTGGGGCTGGCTCCGTCCCCTCGCTTGGCTCTTTACCTTTCCCAGGGGGATGGTGGCGACGTAAGTGAGGTTGTCGTCGGTTCTTTTAAACCTCGGGTGGAGTTTCTCTTGGACAACGAAGGTGATGTCAGCTGGAATGACATTGGGGCCCTAAAAATCAAGTTAAAAAGAAAAACCGATACCTGGAAATGATTTGGTGTAACACAAATGATTTTACACAGGGAAAAGTGACACGAATCCCTGGCCCTTTATTGCTGCTTTCAGCTGGCTGGGGAGAGGGGAAAGGTATTTTCTTGCTTTAAGAAGAAAAGCCTTTTATCAAAGTCTCTTGCTAAGCCAAGACTGGGTTTTACAAAGGCGATGCCACGCAGCAAACCACCTCATTCAATTAGTTATCTGTCCTAAGGCAAATCCAGGCAGGAAGGGCTCCTTAGGTCTTTCTGAGCACAGTAAGGCTGAATCGCTCCGTTAGCTGTGCTGCCAACAGCAATGGGAAACCTGCAAAGAATGCGCAGTCGGTCCTGAGGAAACCTGGCCCAGAACTTCACACCACGGTCATTACCTGGTCTCCTTCCTTCTCGAAGGTGATCCTGGTGCCCTGCTTCCACCCGGGCTCCACGTTGATTGTTAGGATCTTATCTCTGATGGCGCTCGTTTGACCATCTTCGTTCATCACCTGAGGGGCGGACGAGGGGATTAGAAGAGCTGGGTTCTGTCTGGAGAAGTGGGTCTGTGACCAGGCGGGAGCTCGGCTCTGCTCTGTCATCAGAGCTGCCAGCACGAGGTGCCAGCTCCATCCACAGCAGGGCTGAGCCCCCGGGCTGGATCACGACCCTGCCGTGCCGGACACAGCCATACAGATGGGGCAGGCACCCCTGGGCAGCTACTCAGCCTGTCATAGAATCACAGAATGGTTTGGGTTGGAAGGGACCTTTCAAGGTCACCCAGCCCAACCCCCTGCCATGAGCAGGGACATCTTCCACTACATCAGGTTGCTCAGAGCCCCGTCCAACCTGACCTGGAATGTTTCCAGGGATGGGGCACCCACCACCTCTCTGGGCCACCTGGGCCATGTCTCACCACCCTCATCCTGAGACATTTCTTCCTTCTATCTAGTCTGACTCTCCCCTCTTTTAGTTTAAAACCATTACCCCTTGTCCTACTGCTACAGGCCCTGCTAAAAAACCTGTCCCCATCTTTCTTACAAGCCCCCTTTAAGTACTGAAAGGCTGCAAGAAGGTCTCCCCGGAGCCTTCTCTTCTCCAGGTTGAACAACCCCAACCCTCTCAGCCTGTCCTCACAGCAGAGCTGTTCCAGCCCTCTGATCATCTTCGTGACCCTCCTCTGGACCCGCTCCCACAGGTCCACGTCTTCCCTGTGCTGAGGACCCCAGAGCTGGACGCAGTGCTGCAGTGGGGTCTCACCAGAGCGGAGCAGAGGGGCAGAATCCCCCCCCTCGACCTGCTGGCCACGCTGCTCTGGATGCAGCCCAGGAGACAGTTGGCTTTCTGGGCTGCAAGCGTGCACTGACGGCTCATGTCCAGCTTTTCATCCACCAGTACCCCCAAGTCCTTCTCTGCAGGGCTGTCATCGCCCCAAGGGACAACACAGAGGTGATCTGTGACACCGAGGTGCCCAAAGAGAGAGGGTTATAACTGCACTGCTCATCCAGCTGCCTGTGAGCTGGCAGAGAGGACAGCTCGTACTCCACAGCAAGGCGGCTGCGGGTACAAATGGGATCAGATCAAGTAGGAGAAACTCACGGCTGGAACCAGGAGACTGGGACAGTGAGAGGAGGGATGCAGGTCACTGAGGGCAGAAATGAGACACAGCCCAGTGTGAAAATGAAACTGCAGGAGCGCAGGCAACGCTGTGCTCCCTCTTTGAAATCAACCCTGCCTTCCCACCAGCTTTCACATCACCTCTCATGCCGAATTCCCTTTGGCAAGCCAGCAGAGAGGCGGGCACCGGTTCGGATCCTGCTGGCGTTCGCACTGGCTTTGGTTCAGATCCCTCTCTGCAGCACAGACGTAGAGTACTGTGCTTTGCTGAGCCCCCTGAGTGGGACCAGTCCTAAAGCCTCAGGCTCTGCTGCTGAGATGTCCTACACTGAGAGGAGAGTCCAGCCCAAAATTCCCCACCCTGCTGAGCACACCCCCGTTTCACCCCCACTTCCCCTACCCTGCGGGAGATCTTAATCTTCTTGGTGCAGCCATAGAACAGGTCTTCAAGGGACAGGTAGAGATCCCGCACGATCGGGGGGTCTTGCTTCATCGCCCCTCGTCCTCGCAGCCCTCCGAAGGGCAGGATCAACTCTGAGCCATCCTCAGCAAAGAACTCTGTGTAAGTGAGCGGAGGGGGGTCACCTCACTCGGATCAGAGGTTGGGGGGCAGCCCCTGGGATCTCCTTATCGTGGAAGCTGAGCACCCCAAATACACCACCCAGAAACTTCCATCTGCTTCTGCCTGGGATCACCTTCCTCCTCCAGCTGAAGTGTTTTTCTCTGGGAGCGTTATCATCTTGCTCATGTGTTTACAGCACTCTCACCAACCTGACCCCCCTTTTTGTTGGAAATCCTCCAAGGAAAGGGTCACAACGGTAGCTGGGGAGAGCTGAGAGCCTGAACATGCACCCCCCAGGCCTCTCGCCCACCCAAGACTGGGGGAAGTCAGAATCTAACCTCCAAGCACCAGGGACCAGCAGCCCCAGAGGGACCCGAGAGTAGCTGGGCAGGGAAACATCCCTGTAAAGCTTAAAGCTCAGAGCTGGCAAGTGGCCACAGCATCACAACAGCCACAGAGAGGGCCCTGGGCCACCCCCAGAGCCCCCCTACCTACCCGCAAAGGGGTTGTCGCCACCAAAGAACTCCCTGAAGACTTTGTCAGGGTTGTTGTGAAACACGTAGCCAACGGTCCAGGGGTTCTCGCCGCCGAACTCCAAGGGGATGCCGCCTTTGAGACCCTCTTCTCCGAACTTGTCGTAAATGCCTTTCTTCATGGCTTAGGGAACAAGGAGGAGATGGGAATGGCCCCGCTCTCCCATGCTGGGGGAGAGCCTGAGATCCAGGCTTTGCTTGGGGGGAGGCTGGAAAGGGGGGTCCCCCACCACCTTGAGAACAGCAGACTGGGATGGAAGCAGAACTACAAGCCAGCAATCAGCCTGGCTGCAGGTCACAGAGCTGATGCCACCTCCCTGGGTGCACCAGCGATCGGGGGTTTAGATACCAGCACATCTCTGGCCACATCAGAGATGCTTCACCCCCCATCCAGCCCCTCCTGCCCCTGAACTCTGTGGAAGAGAACCATCTTCCCGCTTACGGTCGCTGAGCACGTCGTAGGCCTCCGCCAGCCGCCTGAACCTCTCCGGCGCCCAGGGCTCCTTGCATTTTAAAGGATGGTTCTTCAAGGCCAGTTTCCGATAGCTGTGAAGGGGAAGGGAAGGGAGAGCCCAGCCTCACAGCCAGCCCCGGGGTGCCACGACACCCTCACCCCAGGCTGCTCCCTCACAGCTTCTCCCAGGCCCTCTCCCCCCCTCAGGCCCCTGCTGTGGAGAGGGCGGGAGGCCAAGGGGAGCCACGCAGAGGGCCGCCCCCATCCCCACCACCACCCCCCGGCCCCCCAAGCCGCTCCCCCAACCCCGGCAGGCCCCAGGGCTCTCCCCCGCAAGGCCAAGGCCCCTCACGCCTTCTTGATGTCGGCGTCCGTGGCGCCGCGGCCCAGCTCCAGCACAGCGTAGTAGTCCTGCCCCATGGCGGCCAAGGGCCCCCGTTGCTATGGTCACCGCGTCAGAGGGCGGAGCAGCACTTCCGGTCTCTCGCGCGCGGGGCACTATGGGAGCTGTAGTTCTCCCCGCGCACTTCCGGACTCCGGCCAACCCGCTCACACCCTACCCACTGCCTCTCTTTTTTTCTTTTTTTCTTTTTTAAAAAAAAGGCGTTTTCTTGGAAAATTTCTTTTCCACACAGGTGTTACCAAAGCAGTTGCTTTATTTCAGTCCATACCGCGGTACAGTCACCCTCATCGCCCCCACCTCCAATTCATTTTTATTTTTTCCCCCCTCCAAACAGCAGTTTGTGCAGCAGTGAGAAAAATAAATGCTGCAACACAAGATCCTCTCTAACGCCTGGGAGCCGCTCTCCGAATTAAAAACGATCAAAGTTGTGTTGTAGTAAGAAATATTACCTGTCACCAAAAACCTCTGCACAGAGCCGGGTCATCACAACAGCCTCAGAAACTTCTATATACCTCAGAAACTTCTATATACACATCTCGAACGCACTGTGCAGGGAAATAAGCTTGGAAGAGCTATTTCAACCTATCTCTCCACTATTCGGCCGATCCAAACACTTAAAGGTCGGAAAGTTGGTATCTCCTCACTATCCCGTCTCTGCAGCATGTGTAAATTTGCTTCTCCCAAGAAGCTGCCTGAAAAAGAGGGGGAAATAAAAACAGTATTTAAGTGCAGGATCTCCCCAAGTGACAGTTAAAAGTAACATTCTCAGAGATCAGCTTTCCTCTTGGACTTTTACAGGGGGAACAGGAGGCAACTGTGCCCTGAAACAGCATTAGCAGGTTTTAAAAGACAGTTCAAGGTTTCACCCGGCGCTTAGGGAGCCAGTAAGCGCTCACACAAGGGTGGTTCTGTTAGATCCGAAAGGGAAAATGACTTTTTTCCAGACTTTTCTCATGTTTTGCTCAGGCCAATGAGTTGTGCAGGTCAAATCCCAGCCTCCATGCGAGGCCGAGTGTTAATCTTGAGGGTGTGTGTTGGCTAGGAGAGGTAGAACTGGACCGTGGAGCTGGAATGGGTTAAAAACCAAGAGACAATTTCCACCAGCGTCACCGGGTTGAGAGGCCAGGGAACCCAGGTCACGCTCCCTGATCTGCGCAAGAGTGATGCAGTGTCTGGAAACACAACGGCAAGACCCACTTTTGGGTCTCGAGTCACCAGGGGACAAGAGAAGACAGGCAGGACTGCGCAGGCAGCTGTTGCTTTTACCCCGATGATCCTCCAAGCACAGTTAATTCACACTTCTTTAGAGAAACACAGTTCTGCCGGAGCTACTCCAACAACCAAGCTACTCCACTGCTTCAGTTTTGCTCCTGCACGATGGAGATAACGCCAGCGTACACCGCAGAGTATTTGTTTATGCAAAATATTAAGATCATTCAGCTAGAAAAAAAAAGCTTAAAAGTCAACCCTGCGAAGGAACCTGCTGTGTGGGCTGCCAAATCCCGAGATAAAGGCAGCTGCCTGCTACCTGGCATCACCTTTCCCTACACCCTGTATCTTGGGCGACACGCCGTGTTCCTTACCTTGTACACAGGGTCGCAGTCAGCTTCTGTGAGATCAAGGACATAATCGAGGTCTTGCTGAACGATAAAGCAGGTTCCATCACCTACACGAGCAGAAGAGATACCAAGCAAGGAAGGAACGTCGGCCAATTAGTGAAATAAGCCATGCTCTTAATTACAAACAGCACTAACAGGCCCATCAGAAATGCCTGATCACAGGGTACAGAGCACCCAGGAAGAGGGGAACATGCTGTGAGGATGTCAGAGAGATGGGAAAAGGCTCCAACAGTTGAGAGGCACCTTGGAGGCCCTATTTTGGAGGAACACAGGGGAGGTGGGGGGTGGAAATCACAAGGCAAAAAGCAAACATGTAATATAGCTCCTACTACATCCCCTTTTTGCCACGGACACTCTGCCCAGACAGCCAGTGCTTACAGGTAAGAGGGCAGTACCTAAAAAGCACAAAACTCCTCGATTCCATTATACAATCTCTACCAGCACAACACAGCACTTGAGTTACCTTGGCTGGCAATAAATCCATCTCGGTACGGGAGCAGCGAAAGCACCGGTGCTCCTGATCTGTGGATGACCTGGATAGGAGCACTAGAAAAAGGAGCAAAAACAAGGGAGAAGTATTATGGTCTATAGTCAAGAGCCCATTCTAACGTACAAACGCTGAAAGAAGAATGCGAGCTCGTGGTTAAGAGACACATGAGGAGAACATATGGGACATGGGGACTTGATCAGTGGTTAGCAAAGAGTCTTCTGCCTCTAGAAGCAGACGGAAGTCAGCACTGGTTTTCCCACAGATGTTGCCAAAGGATGGAAATGGGAGTAAAGAGCTGGCTATCAGGCAAACACCGGCACATCTCCATGGCGGATTACAGACAGGGATTATCTTTACCAAGACACAGGCAAAAGCTTGGAGCTAATCCAGCATGAAAGACTTCAGACTTTGGTGCCGGCCTCTACAGCCCCCACTCGAAAGCACCATCTGGATGCTTCCCTGCTCAGAGCTCGCCTTTGACACTCAAAAACCGACTTAAAGCAGCTCCTGCCCTCAGCGACAGCTCAGTTCCAGTCCTGTGCTGGAACAAGGATCAAGGTAAATGTTAAGATCCTACAAAGACACTTCGGTGTCACCAGTGAAGGAAGAGGAAGGGGCTGTGCTTTCAGTGGGAGGAATGGTGCTGCTATATATTTGTAGATTGATTTAGTAGAAAACTTCTCTATGTACATAGGTTATATATAATCACACAAATAATCATATATAACATAATATGCACAGTACATAATACATGAGCATAATTTTTTTATATATATATTCAAAAAAGCAATAATCTGAGATGCAAGGCTACGCCAAGAGGACCCCTGGCCACAGATCAAGACTGAGAAGCTTTTCAGTAACTAAGGAACCTGCACAGAGCCTATGTAAGTCTTTTGGGAAGCACTTTCCAGAGAACATCCCATCAGATCACCAACCTGAGCAAAAGTATCATCCCCAGTGCTCCCCAGGAGAAAGAAACAGCTGCAAGAGGCTCAGAAGCTCACAGTGCTATGGTTTGGGCTGCATCCACCCTTTAGAAGAAGGAGCATTGTCTGCCGGCACCCTCAATCTGGCTTTCTTTCCCAGCCAAAAAAACAGTTGTTATTTAAATACTTGCAGCCCCAGGCACTCACTCACTTTGTGTTTCTCACATCCAGCTGATATATGTTCCCATCCTGAGTCCCTGCTAGGATATAGGTACTTGAGAGGAATGTGCAGCAGTTGAACGCATCAGATCCGATGAAGAGGAACACCTGGGAATATAGGAACAAATTCAAGTGTCAGACACTCACAGATGAGGACACAGGACACCCAGGAGAAGGAAGCAGTAATTTATTTAGAAGTGAGGACAGTTGCTTCCATGAGTCATGGCACAAACTGTCAAACCCAGAGCTAGGTTAATAACCCCTCAGCTCTGCTCCAAGGCGAGCAGGAGAACAGTGCTCCAGGATCAGTCTTGTCAAGTCAGCAGAGACAGTGCCATCAGTGAATGCTCCTGGGTCTCCTCTGGAGAAGAGATGTGTCACACAGTGACAGGCGAACCAATGCTGAGCTCAAACCAATCTTCAGACACCCATGGAGCAGCAGGACCAGGTCTGCATGGCAGGTTGGCAAAGACCACTCTTTTCTCCCAGAGGTGCAGTCATTGTTCCAGAGGCTGTGAGGTTTTTCCAGGTGAGCCTTTGCCATCTCACTGACCAGCCTCGGTGAGTTTAACTGTTCCACCCAAATTTTACTCTCCACAATGCCACAAGCAGTCCAATCTGCTCCCATCCTACTGCCCAGGACGGTCCTAATGAAGATCTTCAGTACCCGAGATCTACCAACTCCGTTTCCCTTTGCTAAGAGGAGGGAGATGGACTGGTGACCACCTGAGGTTCTCTTCACATGCTGCTTAAAACACCCGCCAGAATAAACAGCAACTTTACATCTTGGCTGGATGAGACAGCCTGCAGTTCCTGCTTTCACAATGACATCTACTGGCCACTGTTTAAATTTAAATACTGTCTTCTCCATACCTGGGTTAAATCATGAGCAATTCTTACTCCTGAAACCCTCACATAAAAATCTGGCCAGTACAAAGGAGAAAAAGCACCCCTTTATTGTACCAGGTTTTCATCTCTCCTCCAGTGAATACATACAGGGGAGAACACTGCAGTGTAAGACCAAAGTCAGGCAGATCAGCCCTTCCCTGCCTCCAGCCTGGTTCTGTCCCTTTCTGTGCCACGTCGTGAACCTCACTGGGGAATGCAGCTAGGATAACACTAACCAGTTTACCCATCTAGGTAACTAGATAGGTAAATTATCTACATTTAACCTGGCTCAATTCCTCATCCCAGTGCTCTGCACAGCCACATGAATAGCAGCTTACAAACTGAGGAGCTGCTGCAGCAGCAGCAAGAAAAACAAAGGGACTGGGGCCCTGGAGCTGAATTTTATAGTGGCACCTCAGATCACTCTCCCAGGCAGGTATTTCTGATAGTCTTGAACTCCTTACCGGCTGCCTGCTCTGCAGTCCCACTCCTTGAAGCTTCTTGTCTTCTCGAGCCAGCAGCAGGATTTTCCCTTCTGTCCCAATCTCACGTTCACCTGACAAAAGGACAACAGTTAATTCCAGCAGTAGCTACGCAACAAATCTTGTTGGTACCAAAACCTGACAGTTTGGATCACCCCTGCTGAACCTATAGCAACATTCCTCCAGACCCTAAGACACCAGCAAGGCAGGCCACTAATCAAAGAGACCCCAGTGTTAATCACTCAAACTGCTTGATAAGGCTCAATTCCTCCTCAGGACTGGAGAGCTCTATTCTGGTGACCCTAGTTCCCTTCCCTAGGTGGCACAAGGGCACAGAGCAGCAAGCCACATGTTCAGGATTATTGGTGACAAACCTAAGCAGTTTGGGACAGGGGAATGAAGATGAATTTTAAGAGAAAGATCCTTACTAGGAGCTTTTTCAGGCGTGCCCAGGTTCAGGGAGTTGTCAGCAGTGCCCACGGCAATGCCGTTGACGGGAGAGCCACAGTCAGCAATGACACCCAGACAGGCGGATTTTCCACAGTCCCAGAGGCGGGCAGTGCCGTCTCTAGAGCAGGAAAGGACATTTCTTCCCCGATCCACAATGGCAGTGTCCAAAATACCTGCATCAAAGCAAAGGCCGTGTTCAGACAGACAGCACGGAAGGCAGACGGACAAAGCATCTCACTTCCCAAGGCGAACTCAACTACAAGCCCCAAACCGCTGTCCCCAGAGTGCCACCAGTCACACACAGCCAAATCGCGTGGGGCGCAACGTGGGGCAGGGAGCCACAGCATCTAGAAAAGAGGTGTGTGGGGCAGGTAGCAGCTCCCAGCAAACCGTACAGAGCGGGAGCCACCACCTAGCCCAAAGGCAAGAAATTACCAATAAAAGGATCAGCAAAACCTCGCCTCAAACTGAGCTGATACTGCAGCTGCTGCCGAGCTTCTACCTCCATAATTAAACTCTAACTTAAGCAGAAAATAGCATGGCCCAGCACTCTTAGAACATTGCCAACTCCAGCTCCGGATAATCCCCAAAGTTGTGTGGGGCAAGCAGCATCCGTATTATCCAGCTACAGCAACACCAAAAGAGCAGTCTTTGCAGGTGCTAACATCCCCTAAATACTTCATTTCACTGTGGAATGTTGAGTCTAGAGCTGAAAAATGACGCAGTGTTTTTTTTGGAAGGGAACAGTCAGATGGTTAGAAGATTTAATTGATACTTTCCTTACCGAACCAGTCATTAAACATGACAAGCTCAAATGACAGGGCAAGCCAAGCAAACTGACTGCAGCAGTTTGGGCTGGAGTTATAAACAGCGAATAAAGTCAACTTCAGAGCCATGGGGAGCCAGCCAGCATCGTTCTGACCAAAGCTCTGTTGCACCACCTGCCACGGTTATTTCACAGGACATTTGCGGTGAAGCATTTTGAATCCACACAAATAGACCACATGGGAACAACGGCAGGTTCAGTATAAGACAAGTTTTCGAGTTACTCAGGTTTTGGGCAGCTAGTCATGTGTCTTACTAACCTTTTCAATAAAGCCTTGCACATTGTGAGACAGGGAATACAAGAACCTGTACAAAGCAGTTAGTCACTCAGGGAGGAGATAATTTGGGACAGGGTTTTGGGCGTCTGATGCCACATCCAAAACTCACTCGGACGTGCTCACGATCGCCCAAGCGTTCAAGCTGGCATCCCTTAGGAAGCAATCACCATGACAAGACAGCCCCACTGGCCACTGTGCTCTGGGCCAGGAGTAAACAGGAATAAAACGGGAGCCTGCTTAAGCGTTACGTATAAATCCACGCTGCTTCTGAACAAGGGGTCCTGGAAACCAAATCTTCTTTCCAGAGATTAACAGAGGCTCTGTCCAGAAACTTGCTTTGATCACCACTCTCAGAAGCCTGTCTGGGTAGCTCCTTTTCCATCCCTTGCAGTTATTCTCTGGGACTAAGACAGTGTCAGTTGGAGGATTTTGTAGCGTGGACCCTGAACACAAGGAACAGCATTCAACTCGCCACATAAGGTGACCAGTGCATCCCCTACGTGAGAACACAAGGAGGGTGAAGAATTTACTCATTTTCAGCAGCGAGACCATCAGCAGGAGCAGAGCTGAACATCTGCCCTTGGTACAAGTGTGAACAAGCTTAGCCCAGCCCTTCTCATGAAATAATCACTGAAGTATCCTTGCAGCTGCTCTCGCTGTGCCTTACTCGCTTTCAACAGCATGCATCCTTGAGGCCTGCCTGAGTTCTGCCAGTCCATAATAAACTGCTATATGCTTTTCTAAGCAAGAAAAAAAAAAAAGGAAGAGGCTCTGGAGCAACTGAAGGTGAGCAGGATGATCTGGGTGTAAGCAGAAGACATTCCCAGTGCAGGGCTCTGGGAGAGCTGAGACTGCCTTAGAGGAGCAGAATGCCCTCTGCCTCCACCTCTGGCACTTGTAACAGGCTGATGGACTGCATCCTCCCTCTTTTTATCTTCATTAATGAAGAAAACACAGGTCAGTGAGAGAAACAGTTTCAGCTGTCCAATACAACTACCACCACTCTTTTTATTCAAGTTCTGGGAGCTTGAAAAAGACACTCCAGATGTCTAGTACAAACGCACAGCACAAAGTGCAGCAGGCTGGTGACTGAACATTAGCCCTTGGGTGCAAGGCAATTATACACACAGCAGATCAAGGATTTTAAAGGCTAAGTACTCTGTACCTCCTTTGTGACCTTTAAATGTTACTACGCAGCTGGCATCTTCTGCTGACCAGATCTTTAGCTGGGCATCCATTCCCCCACTCAGAACCACGAGGCCCGATGGGAAAAACCTGCAACAATTCACATCATACACATGGCCTTCCAATAGTCTCTGGAAAAACAAAGAACTACGTGCTAGTTCCATTGTTATCACCCTTATGCCGAGCAATTTTTGAGCTATGACACTGGAAAACTTGGTGTTCCTATGTGGGCAGAGGATTAAGCTCAAATCCTCTGGGTTTGCATTCCTGGAACGGACTCGTCTGAATTCGAGGCACTCAAAGAGGCAGCAGGTACACTTTGGGCCTCCCTCTGCCATTTGAGTAGCTAATTACATAGCAAAGGATACTACATTTATTTCTAGTAACAGGTTAAATGACTTTATCCTCTGCCAAACAAGCACCTGACAGGTCGAGCTCCACAAAAAACACCTTAACCGGGAAGGCAGTTAGCCATGATGTGGTTCATCCATCACGGGCAGGAGTCTTTCTTCCTCACCTCTTCTCTACCGCAGAAGAAATTCAGTGCTTGTACCACGCAGGTTAGGAGCTGTCAGTTATCTTCTGCACTCTAGCTGTCATTCCTAACTACCGTTTCTCATTTTTACCCTAGGACTCCTCTCCAGATTGCTGAGCATCGTTTCCCTTGGGAGAGGTCATGCTTTCCAACAGATTTGCCTTAAAACCTCCGAGATGTCAAATTTCAATTAGCTTTTCAATCAAAAGCCAGATTCTTGCCTGCCCTAGACCACAGCGTACGGATAGCCTGACCAAAATCACAGCCAAATGACTTCAATAACGTCACAGACAACATCAAAGCTAGACGCTCTTACTCTTATTTCTCCATTTGCAGCCTGCCAGATTTTCATGGTCCCGTCTGTGCTGGTAGACACACCAAGCCCTCCACCACTGGAAATATCAAGACAGGTAATCTGCAGGAGGGTAAAAACACCAAACGTTAGCCTTATATGACCCTGTATATAGGTATTTTTGCTCAAGAGCCTAACTCTGTACTGGGGAAGACCTGCTAAGTACACCACTCAGTGCTATTATCTCCCTAAAACATACTGCTGGACTCATTTAGAACACCCGAAAGAGCTTCCGTACTCCTAGCTAAACACTTTCAGCCTAAGATTTAAGCAAGGACATCACAGGCTTTCTCGCCTCACCCTCTCAATATGTTTTATGAGATATTAATGAAGCCCTTAAGAAATCAAAAAACAAGTGGATCCTGAACAGCAGGGTTTTTCTAGAGGATGAGTACAGCATAGAAAGAAATTCTCCTCAATTTATCTGTTTACACAGATCGCTGCATTCCTCCTTCAAGAGCAAGCTGCTGATCTGGGCTGACCCACAGCCAGGGCTCAGACGAATTGGGTGACTGGAACCTGCCACAAAGCACCCCAGTTTTCTTGTAATTGCCACCAAATTTGACAGAGAAATTGTTATTCTCTGCCTGTGACTCTGCAGAGATCTGCAAAGCAGGTAGAAAAAGAAATGCTGAGTCAGAAGCCTGCACAGACAGCAGTTGTCTTTCAGGTTTACCCCAGTTGAAGCAGAAATCTGGATTTTTCTAGCAACTCCTGTACGCAGATAAGAAATTGAGCCAAGTTCTTCCAGGCTGGCTCAAGATAGCTGGCCAGCTTGAGAGTGCCCTGACTCACAAGCCCACAAGACACTGAGATATTTATGAAGCAAATAAATGGCTAAATGTTCTGAAACAGACTCAAAACTAGTTCCTTATGCAGGCAGGCTAACTCCTCGCACACTCTATTACGCTAAGGTATTAACAACTGCCTGCTTTGCATAAACACTCGGAGAGCTGAATACTTTTGAAGAGAGCAGATGTTGAGCTTAGATTCTTGCAAAAGTGTAGCCTTTCCATGATGCCAGACATTATCGCTGCCTTTTGGGAAAGCCAGACACATTTTAGTTGTGGATAAATGCAACTGGACTAGATGATCATTGTAGGTCCCTGAAATAGTCTATTCTATTCTAAAATAATTTAAGGTAACAGTTATTCTAGCCTTGAAAGAAACAATTACATCTTCTAAGTGACAGAGATATTTCCAATATAGATTGCAGCAACACTAAACAGTCTGAAAAACAATGGCAGAGATTTTCACAGAATCACTAAGGTTGGAAAAGACCTGTAAGATCATCAAGTCCAACCATCATTTTGTTAGAATAAAGGTTACCACTAGTGTTGCATCCTGCAAAAACCAATAAAACTATCACAACTACATAGTGGAATAGCTGCCTTGCAAGATTTGGATACTGGAATCATGCTGTATCACCTCCAAAAGCTTCCCAATAATTGTATTTGCACTCCATGGCTTAGAAGAAAGTACTTCAGTGGCAAAAACCACAGACAGAAATGAGAAATGCAGATCCACCATGAGAAATGCAGATCACAGTTCTGTCGCCATTCCAACCCCTCACCACCACGACGAAGCACAGCTTCCAGCCCTAACTTGCACAGTCCGTCAGTGTACTTGCAGGTCCCAACCACCTGGTCAGGTATGTAAGGGATGAGGCTGCTCATCTTCATCCCAGGCTTCAGATTAAATGCTTTTCTGAACAACTAACTATTCTCAAACAGGACTGGGTTTTGTCAATCCTTCAGCACATGCTCAGCCTCAGCTAGCAGCCAGCCTGAAGAGACAATTGGATTTACTACCATGTTCACAGGGAAACCCAAAGATACGAGTAGATTGAGAGACTTTACCAAGAAAGATGACAGCTAGAGGCCTGAGATTTAAGGACGATGCCCCCAGGCAGACCAAGTACATAACAGACCTACATCAATCTCCAGCTGTTTGCAGATGTTAAGGAGGATGTCCTATGGCATCCTATTGCTGCATGCGCATCAGCCAGAGCTTGTGAGGACACGATATGCCACACTTCAATCATAAGTTTTCCTATCCAAGCAAGAGTCAGACCAAACTGCCCTCCTGAAAAGCTCTGACAGCTCAAACGACAGCTAATTTTAACAGGGTGCAGGATCAATACTCAACCTCCACTTGAAAAAATAGTAATTGGGAATTAAAAGATTTAAACAGGAGCACAAGGTAATGGTTTAGCTGTTACAACAGCCATTAAGTATATTTACTTACTTATTGGTAATGTGAGAAATACATAAAATGCCACTCACGTCACCAATGTAACAAACCAATCCGTATTAATTTGCTCCCTAGTTAAAAAACAAAAAGCCTGTGAAGGTCATTCAAGCACGAACAAAAAGCTTCACTGACGTTTGACATATCCCCAAACTTTCAGGAGGGATATGTAAACAGGCAAGGCCAAGCACTAGTGCTCAGAACAAGAGGCAGCAGGTAAAAAGGATAACTGGAGCTTAGTCCACAGCGGCTTTAAAATCATTTACATATTAATAGATATTGCTTCTGCTGCTTTCCAGAGGAGAGATCTGCAGTGCAGCTGTAAGCCATCACATGCATTTGACAGCAGACTGAACACTTACGCCTGCATTTCCATTTTGCTGTGCTCTGAATGTTGATTCCATTTATCGCACAAAAGGGCAGCTGGGGACTCTTAAGTAGCACAAAGCTCAGAGATGTGATTCACCTCTGTCTCCGGAGCTGCCTTATTGCCAAGCTCCGTCTCTCAGCAGAGCCCCGCTTCCTCTTAAAACAGCTGTAGAGATGCAGAATTGCCTTTATGTCAAAACGCACCTTGATTTATACTGCTTTTGAGCTTCATTAATAGAGACTGACTTTTCAGCATTTTCAGCTGGGTTTATCGCAAGAATTTACTCAATAAATCATGAAACAAGTGTACTAAAACGTCTCCAGAAGCCTTCAGGGGACTCCCTTTAGGGCAGCCAGCTGTACCTGCTGGCTACACACTCCCTGGATTCTTGGATCATTTCCACATAGGGTTAAGCATTCAGCAAAAGCACAGATGACTTTCCAGCAAAGCCAAGTTATGCGCTTCTCTTCAGTGAAGAAATTTCAGGTCAGAGTCAGCCTTTCTGTATCACTGTTCAGTGAGAAGCTGTACTTGTTGCACCCCCAGGTTGATGGGAGTGCAATAAGAAAGAAGATTATTCAGCAAAACAAGCCAGACTGCTTGTCTAAATAAGTGAGAAGTTCATGCAATTTATTTATTTTTTAAATAGAAGCTGGGACTTTCTGGTCCCTGAATTCCCACCAGGTCAAGATGAGTTTATGCAACATTCAATTCCCAGCCCCGCTGGGAATGAACAGAAATTCATACAGCAAATATTGAAGACAGACAACTTCATTACATGGGAGCAAACAGCTGCTACAAACCAGGGATAGATTTGAACCAATCAGAGATGAAGAGCTCAGTGCCTGGAATCTCTTATTTTTATCTTGTTTTTTCACACACTAATTCACACATCTTATTCCTTTACAGGGGGATCTGTCATGGGCCTGAAGTGAGCAGAAATTAGATCACCTGCAAGAAAACAGTCTAAAAAATTTGCGAGATTATTTTTTGGGGGTAAACTTAACCATGATCAAGTTTCCCAAGTTTCTATGATCTGGTATGTTTTATTACCTAGTTCACACACCAAATCGTGCTGCAGGCCATGCCTCAGAACAAGCACACAACAGTCTGAGACACATTGTGAAAGTTCACTGTCGCTTCCAGTTATTTCGCACTCGCTTCACAAGGTTACTTACACTTTTCTGATGAATTCTACAAAAAGTTGTGTACGGGGCCAGGAACTTTGTGGACACATTTTCGTGAGGACAAGAAATGAGAATGCTTTTCTAGAGGAGGAAAGAGAGGAGAAAAAGAATTAGAAGTGCTGTTAGTCCTACTGAAACATAGAGGCTGCCAAGGCAGAACTACAATCTGGACCAGCTGCGGTCTCTCACAGCCTGAAGACCGATGGAAGGTGCAGCGTTGGGTTCATCTCCTTACACCTCCTCAAGATGCAGGCCCTGGGTGGCAACGGATGGTCGCTATGGCCTGGCCAGCCATGACGCACAGCCCCAGCCCGACTATGAGACACTACGGACCAGCTCCAGAGCACTGCGCAGGCGGGAGGCCCAGGATAGCTGGATAGGACCGCGCAGGGGACAGGGCGACAGCTTTAGGCTGCTATTTTGACTGTCGTAAAAGCATCGCCCCTTCATACATGGAAGGCGGTTACCGACCCCCGCTCCACCCCAGCCCTGGCACCTTGGTGACTTCCCCAACCACGAAGCCCTCGGAGGCAGCGATGTCAGGGACACCTTCGGTACTGAGCCCGCGGCGGGTCAGGCTGCCGTACAGCGTCGGCTTCCCTGTGGGGAGAGCAGCCATCAGCTCGGCCACCCCTCAGACCCCAGACCCCCTCTCAGCTCACGTTCCCCTCACCCCCTCCTAACCCACAGGGCACCCCCCCTAAACGTCCTCACCCCTTCCTAACCCACAGGGCACCCCCCACAACCGCCCTCAGCCCCTCCTAACCCACACGGCACCCCCCACAACCGCCCTCAGCCCCTCCTAACCCACACGGCACCCCCCACAACCGCCCTCAGCCCCTCCTAACCCACACGGCACCCCCCACAACCGCCCTCAGCCCCTCCTAACCCACACGGCACCCCCCACAACCGCCCTCAGCCCCTCCTAACCCACACGGCACCCCCCACAACCGCCCTCAGCCCCTCCTAACCCACACGGCACCCCCCACAACCGCCCTCAGCCCCTCCTAACCCACACGGCACCCCCCACAACCGCCCTCAGCCCCTCCTAACCCACACGGCACCCCCCACAACCGCCCTCAGCCCCTCCTAACCCACACGGCACCCCCCACAACCGCCCTCAGCCCCTCCTAACCCACACGGCACCCCCCACAATGACCCTCACCCCCTCCTAACCCACACGGCACCCCCCACAACGACCCTCACCCCCTCCTAACCCACACGGCACCCCCCCAACCACTCACCCCCTCCTAACCCACAAGGCACCCCCCCAACCGCCCTCACCCCCTCCTAACCCACAGGGCACCCCCACTAAACGTCCTCACCCCTTCCTAACCCACAGGACACCCCCCCTAAACGTCCTCACCCCTTCCTAACCCACAGGACACCCCCCCTAAACGTCCTCACCCCTTCCTAACCCACAGGACACCCCCCCCAACCGCCCTCAGCCCCTCCTAACCCACAGCGCAGCCCCCACAACCGCCCTCAGCCCCTCCTAACCCACAGGGCAGCCCCTACAACCGCCCTCAGCCCCTCCTAACCCACAGGGCACCGCCTACAAACTCCTCACCCCCTCCTAACCCACAGGGCACCCGCCAAAACATCCTCATCCCCTGCTAACCCACAGAGCTCCCTCAAGCCCCCAGACACCCCCTCAGCCCGCCTTCCTCCGAGGCCTCCGCAGGCCCCTCAGCACTCACCAGGGCTCCGGCAGCTCAGCCAGGCCTCACCTTCATCCCTTCTGCAGAGAGAAAGAGCAGCAGTGAGCGCGGGGCAGGAGCAGGGGACCAGGGCTAGGGGAAGGGGACCAGGAGGGCCATGCCCACCTCAACGCTTGGCTCCAGTCGCTCTGGATCCGCAACGTAGCCGCCATCTTGCCGGGACCTACGCACCCCCTTCCGCCTCCTTCCTTCCCGTCAGCCCCCGCGGGGCGGAAGCGGAAAGGGAAAGCGTCCTCCAATGAGCGAGCGCTCCCGCCGCCGCGCCCCGCCCCGGCAGTGCCATCCCTGACGCGAGGCTTAAAGGGGCCGCGCTGCGCTGCGGGACTGGTACGGGGGGGCTGGAGGCCATGGGGGGGGGGCGTACGGCATCGGAGGGTATGGAGGGTGCAGAGCACCCATGGGTGGGGGTGAGATGCGTGGGGGAGGTGCTGAGCACCCATGGGAGGGGCATGGAGGATGCCGGCACCCATTGAGGGGGATGGACACCCATGGAGGGGGGGGAGGTGGGCAGGTGGGGGTTGGGAAGGGTGCCAGGCACCCATGGGTGGGGGTGAGATTTGTGGGGGAGGTGCTGAGTACCCATGGGGGGGTGGGGGGATGGGCAGGTATGGGCTGGGGAGAGTGCTGGGCACCCATGGGTGGGGGGAAGGTGCATGGGGGAAGGTGCTGAGCACCCCTGGGGGGGTGCATGGGGGTGCTGAGCACCCATGGGTGCTGGACACCCATGGGTGGGGGTAAGGTGAACGTGGGGTGCCGGGCACCCATGGATGTGTGGGGCTGCACGGGGCGGGGGGTGCCGAGCTCCTCCTGGGGGGGCATGGAGCATATAGGGGCACCCATGGAGGGGTGTTGGACACCCATGTAAGTGTGGGAGGGGGGTGCAGAGGGTGCTGAGCACCCATGGAGGTGTGGGGGTGCTGGGCAGCCGGGGGGTGCCCCCAAAAAAGGGGGCAGTGACCCAGGCAGGGCTTTCGAGGGGAAAGCAGCACCCTGACACCTGCCACCTCCCTCCAGCCCAGCTCAGCGATGGCGAGGCCCGGACACGCCAGGAGCCGTCCGTCGTTGGCGGAAGATGAGGATGAGGAGGCCGAGGACCCTGTGGACGCCATGATCTCGCGGACGGGCTGCGCGGCGCAGCACCGAGAGCTGCAGGAGTGCATGGCGGCGCAGCAGGACTGGCGGCACTGCCAACCCCAGGTCCGGGCTTTCGGCGAGTGCATGGCCCGGCGGCAGCGTGCCGAGGAGCTGCGCCGGGAGTCCGGCTCGCGCCAAGCCCACAACTCGCCTGCCAGGGACTGAAATCACCGGGCACCCCTGCTCCCGGCACCGCTGGCCAGCCCACAGTCGGCACCCCAGGAACGGGGCGGCTGCGCCATTTGACCCTTTTTTGTGTTATTTTTTATTCAAGCAGATGGATGTGCTGGTAAATCCACGCTATGTTGTTGGGAAATTAAATCCGGTAGCATTCGTCATCCTGCCTGAAGTGCTCATCTCCGTCTGTGCTGCTGGGGATAACCAGGAACTTGGAGGGGATGGTTGTGGGACCGGAGGGGAATTTCCAGCCCAAAATGTCCCAAACTGGGAACGTTCATGGCCCCCAGGCTGTGTGCAACAGCCCTGCCGTGGATTTCCACTCCATGTCCGTCCCTGCGCTGTCCCGAGGCTTTTCCCAGCAGTAGTAACCTCATGTCCCACAGGACAGGATTTGGGGGGGGATTTATTTCCTGGAAAGACCCAGGAGCGTTACATAGGGGTGGGGGGGAAAGGGCCTCTTGTGAGGCAGGATGCTCAGCTGAATGCCACCTCCTAGCAAATAAATTATGAAAACAAAAATAAAATTGCTTTTTCTGGGCTGGAAAGGGAAGGGCACCCATGGCTTTGGCCAGGGGAGCTTTCTAGGCTGTCTCCTAGGGAGGTGGGTGCAGGGGCTGGTGAAGGGCTGGGTTTTGGTGCTGCCGGCCAAAAATCACCAGTGTGGGACCACAAGTGAATATCCAGCAACCCCCTGTTTGGGGGAGAGTGCTCCTGAGTTATTTTCCCTCTTTTAAAGAGCTGGTGCTTAGAAAGGGGGAAAAAAAAACCCCAAACCAACCAGGTTTTGGGCAGGAACAGAACCTCCTCTTAGCACCCTTCAAAACAGGGCTCAAACTTGTTTATAACATACTTCCCACTAGGATGGCGTGATCAGGTGTCATCTCAGCTCCAGCCTAAATAAAAACAGCCGCGTGCACCCCATCTCAGAATTTGAAAGAACAAGGATTTGAGCAAAAACCCAGGTGCCACGATGCGTTCAATCTAGCGCCCGTGTGCGCACCCAAAAGCTCCAGCTCCTGTGAGCTCTGGGTTTTGCAGGATGGCGGTAAGCAGCTGAGCAGCCCGGCCAAATTCAGTCCTGCATCCCTCGAGAAAAGCAGCAATCCTAGGAAAAGCATCTGGCACCATCCTGGGAAATTCCCCAAACCGCTTTGCACTCCTGGAATTTGTCCTTTCAAGGCACAAGTAACTTCTCCCTTTCCAAACGGCTCCTGTAAAAAGTAGATTGACTTCAGGGATCCAGGGGAAAGTTTATCCTTTATGGCTTGGAAAGGCAAATCAGATATTAAGGAGAAACTTTGCATACACAGCCTGACACAGAGCTCCAACCTCCCTGCCTCTGCCCTCCGAGGCTTTTTTTCTGTCAAGCAGCGGTTGTTCAGCTGTTTGGGAACGATCATCCCCAACCCTCCCAGGGCTCCAAGGCTCCATTCGTGTTGGCGAAGCTCTGATTTAAGCAGCTCTACCAGAATAACGCATCGCTCCAGCCTTCAGCTGAAGAAAGGAGCAGGACGGTCACTTCCACATCGGTAGTATCTGGGAGAGTTGCAGTACAGCATTATTAACTTGCAGAAATCCCCTACAGGGAGAAAAAAAAGGGGAAGAACTGAGAAAAGCCACATTTCATTGTGGACTCCCTTCACCCAGTGTACAAATCAGTCAGATAAACATGTGTATTTGGCTTTATTAAGACAAGCTGCTTGACAACAGTGGAAATTTCTTCCAATTCACCAAATTATCAGCACAGTGCTCGTGAAGTTGCCTTCCAGAGGCTTGAGCAGCCATGGAGGAGAAGCCTCACTCTCCCGTGGGTGGCTCTGAAATGGATGGAGCGTTCTTCCTCATCTCAGTTCATCTGCGCTAGCAGCTCTTCAAGTTCTGGTCTAGACTTCAATCGGCTCTTGAAGTCAGCTTCTGTGTGCTGTGGAGGGAGGCAAAAAAAAAACCCGAAGCAAATCAGAATCACCTCTTGAGTACTTTTTGAAATCAAGACAAACCCACTCCCAAAGACAACCACTTGAGAGTAGAAAAACAAAAGATTTAAGTGTCCACCGAGCGCAGGGAATGGGAAGTCCCAGTGGAAAGTCACTGCAGGCTCGGAAGTCACTGCAGGCTTGGATCTCGCGGGCAGCTCAATCTGGAAGCTGGTGGCAGAGCTCTAAGCCTCCTCTCTCATATCCAGCCTCCAACAGGAGCAGCTGCTGGGGTAAAACACAGAGGGCAGAAAGCAGCCACAGACACGCTCGGTCACTGCACAGGCTCCAAAATTCAGCCTTGTAGGCTCCTCCTCACCTGGCTAACTGCTTTCGGAAGAGTGAGCAGTGGTATTGTGCTCAAGAAGTCAACTGAACATCCCGAACTCTGCCACTGCCTATCACTGTGGCATCTACTTTCTTGAGGATACCTGCCACTTTCTCCAGAACTTAGCAAGAGCTTCCCAAAGCTTTAACCTCTCTTCAGCGCTGCCAGTCGTATCAAGCCAGCTTGGGTCTCTCCCCTGCGCTTCCTGCATCAGACTGCAATGACTTTGCAAATGGCACAATGTCACAGTTCTCCCTCCAGAGACAAAGCCATCAGCCAAAGTTAAAACAAAAAAAGAAATGGCAGCCCTAAGGCAGAGACGGGACTGTGACCAAAGCAGAGATTACTGGACTCAGGAGACCTTCTCCCGTATTCCTTCTGGTTTTGCAGAGCTGGAGATAACTAAACCTTCCTCAAAGGCCACTTAAGCAGCCAGCTGTGTTTTCATATTTGAGTTTACTGCATTGCATTCCCTTTCAAGGTGCAAAAATCTTTTGTCCCTGAATAAATAGGGCTTCCTGGGACTGTTTTGTCTGAATGTAAAATGACAGAAGTTTAAATATCTCCTTATGCCTGATCCACCAGTGAGCAGAGTTCTGTCCTGAAGTCCTCAGTGCTGAGAGAACTGTTGGGCCTTTCTGGAGAAAACAAGCTGAACCCCTCACAGAGCAAATTCCATCAAAACAGGGCACAGCATTTGGGTTTCCAGTCTCAGCTTTGCTACCAACTGCTTCAGGAAGTAAGTTCCTGGTGATTCCCAGATAAGGAGAGGCGGTGAAGCACTGCTGAAGGAAAGCATTCCCTCCCGAGTCGCAGGGAATCTGAGGCAGCAAAGGCAAGCAACTTGCAACCTGCCATCTCCTACAGATCTATAGGACTGGCTGGGAAGGTACCTTGTGTGGCACTAGTTATAGGAGGCTAAATGGAAAATGAAACACTCATCAAGAATTAGAGGTAATGGTTTTTCATAGACCAAATGAGGGCCTGGTTCTGGGAGATCCTGAGTATCCGTAAGTCTCAAGTAAACAGGAGACTCAGGACCAAGTCTGTATTTTCAAAGCAAATTCATGTCACACGTCATATCTGCTTCCTAAATGCAAAGGCACTGGTAAAATTAAACATACCTCTTTCACTAACAGGTGGACCCCTTCAGGCTGATTACTCTGAATAATTTCCAAGAATATGGGAGCAAACGTTGAACTTAAACCGCTGATCTGAAAGAAGAAATAAAAGTGCTGCAGGAGCAGAAAACCACATACAAAATGGACTCGTTATACTAACGGCACAGAAAGAGAGTCCATTTCAGTATAAGCCTGTGGCAGTCAACCGCTTCATTAGAGAAGCACTCTGTGCTTCGTGTGCACACCTCTCGCATACAGCACATCCCAAAGTTCTCATTTCTGCTCTTCTCTATGAATCACAGAATCACTAAGGTTGGAAATGACCTGTAAGATCATCAAGTCCAACCATCAACTAACACCACCATGCCCCTTAAACCATGTCCCGCAGTGCCTCGTCCACACGTTCCTCACACTCTGCTTCCCGTCCCTGCCTGCATGCTCTCCTGCACGTAATGAGACTTAACCACGCATGAAGATCTTAATTTACGTGAGACTCTCACACAAAGGCTGCTACGGCAAACCTGCAAGCCCCAGCATTAACCGCACATCAGCTCTCTCCAGTGGAAAAAGTCTACCTCTAGGTTTAAAACGTAATTCAGTAGAGGTTTAGCATATAGCAAGGGAACACACTATGAAATAGGGAAAAGTCACTTAGGAGAAATACGTATTTACCTCAATCAGTTTTACACCTTTGAAGCTGGCCCTGATGCTAATAGTATTTTTAAATTTCATCCAGTTTGTCCAATCATTCATCCTTAAACATGACTTTTCCACCCCTTGTATCAAGTATTCTGCATAAAATAGATAATACATCTTCTGGCTGAAATACATAATCCAGGAACCCCTCCTCTGCTTCTACTTTGTGAGCAACCTTTAGCAAGAAATCAAATTAGACTTCTTTATGCTTCAATTTACACACAAATTACGTCTTTCGTTTGTTCAAGGGACTTAACTCCAGTTGTCAAGGGGTTTTGAGAGCCTGAGAAAGGAGGTGCTGCACAAGAGCCACAGCGCTATCAGCAAACGCCAGCTCATACCTGGACAACCCTCTGATGGGTAGTAAGGACTGCATCCAGCTGCATTTTGGAACCTCGCTCTTCCAAGAACAGCACTTCGTTGGTTTTGGTGGGCATCGCGTAGCTGCAGGAACCACAGGTCAGTGCTTAGGACAGGGAGGATAGATTCGCACTACTTTACAGGAATGAATCAACTTCAGCAGCAGAGAATGTGGAAGGAGATTAACTTTTCATGAGAAATTAATTATGCAGACAATGTATCTTGCAAATCAAGCACTGGCAGAAGCCGGGTGTTTTACTGGAAAGAGATAAGGGAGAAGCTTGCAGCACTACTGCCAGCAAAAACCTGTTCCAGCTACAAACACCAGCCTGAGAAGAGAACTTTTAATTTCTCTATAGTTGAAGGAGAGCTTTAAACCAACAGTTCTGACATATTTTGTAATAGTCTATCTGTTCTCATCAGGAACAGAGCTAAAAACCACTGCTGGAACACCCCACTCAAAAGACATTGTTTTCACCTCTGAATTTTACAGGAGTATGATGAGGCACTGGATCAGATTCTGCTCGCCGGTTAGCGTTACTCCAGAGACCTCAGCCTCCCCATCTCCATTCACAGAGCACCAATAACAGCAGGCTACAGCCTACTGCCCGTGTTTTACCTTACAAATGTTGCTCTTAAAGGGCAAATAATTTCTTTCTGTACATACTGAACTCTGCACACCACATCCAACCTCAGAGGGCACAAGTATGATACAAGGTAATAACGCTTTACACTAAAAATGTTATCAACAGTCTCAGGCTGTGGGATTTCTCTGCGAATGCTTTCCAGCGCATTGCTCCTGACAGAATTGTAATTTCTTAGAGTCGCTGGGTATCCTTCTCAGAACAAACGCCGATCAGTCACCCATGTGTCAGTTTTTAGTTCTGTTTGGTGCTAAAGACATCATGGAGAGACTACAAGCGACTGATCTGTGGGCACAGGATTTCAGATCTATGACTGACAGTTCAGCAAAGTGGACGAACATAAAGAAAATGATTTTTGATAGGTGTAGTTGGCATGAGCAGGAACCAGTGTTTATACTGAGAGGTACAGTTAAAGATACACATTTCAGATAATCACCACTAAGTGTTTTTATTTCCCTACTGCAACACAGTGCTTCTCCCAGTGACTACGGCTCCTCAGGTGCACCGCAGGCACCGAGGAGCTCTAGCACGTTCCTCAGACTTGTTCAAACCAGCAAAGCTGCTATCGGGGTACACCAGAGCTTCGGAGATCTAGTGTGCAACTGAAGCATCCTCTACTACTAAAGTAAAGTAGCGGGTAGCTTTCCCACAAGCTTCAGGGGGTTCCCAAGCTCCTTCTAGTTTGTATATTCAGCACCACTTGCTTACTCCACAATATACGCACAGCGGAAAGAGCCTGGATGAAACACTATAAAGAAAAAACAGCAGCAAAAGTCAGCAAATCTTAAGCCTACATTCATGGGCTCAGCATCCACAGGCTTAAGCCTTTTTCACAGAATCACAACGGTTGGAAAAGACCTGTAAGATCATCAAGTCCAACCACCAACCCAACCCCACTATGCCCACTAAACCATGTCCCGCAGTGCCATGTCCACACGTTCCTTGAACACCTCCAGGGATGGTGACTCCACCACCTCCCTGGGCAGCCTGTTCCAGTGCTTCACCACTCTCTCAGGAAAGACATTTCTCCTAATATCCAGCCTGAACCTCCCCTGGCGCAACTTGAGGCCATTTCCTCTTGCCCTGTCACTAGTCACTTGGGAGAAGAGACCAACACCCACCTCACCACAACCCCCTTTCAGGCAGTTGTAGAGAGCGATGAGGTCTCCCCTCAGCCTCCTCTTCTCCAGACTGAACAACCCCAGCTCCCTCAGCCGCTCCTCATCAGACTTGTGCTCCAGACCCCTCACCAGCTCCGTCGCCCTTCTCTGGACACGCTCCAGCACCTCAAGGTCCTTCTTGTAGTGAGAGGCCCAAAACTGAATACAGCATTCGAGGTGCGGCCTCACCAGCACCGAGTACAGGGGCACGATCCCCTCCCTACTCCCGCTGGCCACACCATTTCTGATACAGGCCAGGATGCCGGTGGCCTTCTTGGCCACCTGGGCACACTGCTGGCTCATCTTCAGCCGGCTGTCGACCAACACCCCCAGGTCCTTTTCTGCAGGGGAGCTTTCCAGCCACTCGTCCCCAAGCCTGTAGCATTGCGCGGGGTTGTTGTGACCCAAGTGCAGAACCCGGCACTTGGCCTTGTTGAACCTCATACAATTAGCCTAGGCCCATCAATCCAGCCTGTCCAGATCCCTCTGCAGAGCCTTCCGACCCTCCGGCAGATCAACACTCCCACCCAACTTGGTGTCATCTGCAAACTTGCTGAGGGAGCACTCGATCCCCTCGTCCAGATCATCAATAAAGGTATTAAGTTATTAACAAGACCAGTCCCAAAACTGAGCCCTGGGGGACTCCGCTTGTGACCGGCCGCCAACTGGATTTCGCTCCATTCACCACGACTCTCTGGGCTCGGCCGTCCAGCCAGTTTTTTACCCAGCGAAGAGTGCACCTGTCTGAGCCACGATTCGCCAGCTTCTCCAGGAGAATACTGTGGGAGACAGTGTCGAAGGTTTTACTAAAGTCCAGGTAGACAAAGGAATGAAAAGCAACAGCTATTTTTCCCTTGAGATCTGCTTAGTTAGTGCCTGAACAACTCCTTATATGAATAAAGCATCCAAAACTGTATAGACACACAGAAAGAGAACACCAGGCAGATGACAGAAGATTTGGATTTACATGTGGGAATCTATCAGAAATTAGACTGGGCTCTTGTCCGCAAGGCATCATCATCTATGAGCCTCATGTGGCCTAACGCAACGTGATTGCAAGGGATGACAAACACAGAGCAGTATACCTCATACCTTTCATTCACTTTGATGGAGAGTCGGTTGCAGAGTTTATGGACATACTGAGCAAAATTTTCCACGAGACACATATCATAGGAAGTCATCTGGATGTTGACATCTCCATACTCATATTCGGTCCCAACATTTATCTCTTTCATCTGTACTTTATCCTTTCTCTTCTTTGGAGCCTGTATTTAAAAAAAAAAATAAATAGAAAGCATATTTGTTTTGAACTAAGCTGGAAATAAAAACCAGTAACTCTTGCCCACGCAGGAGACCATGCTAGGGTGCTCTCCTCTGGCAAAGGTTTGCTGAACTATGTCAAACATATCACAGCCCATCTGTGCTCATTTTCCCCGACTACAAAACTGGGATGACATTATCTTAACAGATGTTCTCAAGTTGAGCAGTTCAGTTCTTGGATGGCAGCACCACAGAAGTCACACAGAAAATACGTGCATACCATGATTAATTTCTTCCAGAAGAAACCAAGGAGTAGAAAACAAACTGCTTTTTGTTTCAGTTCCTGCCTTCGAGGCAGCTGTCTAGATGAGTTATTGTTTCCTCCTTCCACAAAAATTGTCATCTTTCCAAATTTCAGGGAATGTAAAAAGTTTAAGCGCAAATAAGACCTGCTCACAATATTCTGTGGGTACTTCATGTAACGTAACGCTGTCCACCGAGAAAAGTAGCAATAAACCATTACATTATTCCTTTTGGTTCACCAGTATTGGATGATGGTTCATCAGCCATGGAATTCATAACACCAACATTTAAATCAGAGTGTAAAAAGATGGGGCAGCAAGCACAGTAGGGGAGTTCTTATGCCTACCTCCTTTGGGAGCAGGTATTTAAACCTCCCAATACCATGCGTAGGACGGGATTTGTAGTGTCTGTGGCAGCTCACAAGTGCATCACCTTAAAACCAAAGCAGAGCAAACACGTTTCCAGCTGAACAGCAGACAGCCCTTCTTTTAACAAACATACACAGGTGCTTTGAGAGCCCAAAATCCACACTGGGGGCAAGAACTTGTCCTTGGTTCTTTGACGGACGGCAAAGGCAGGCTAAGGCTTTGACCGATCCCTGCCCCACGCAGGCAGCCTGTGCATCACAGCAAGCCTGTTACAATTCACAGTCGGTTACGGTGAGCAACTAAGAAGGGAAGAAGAGATTAAAGGTGATTCATTTCCCAGGTGAATTCTCAGGCAAACAAAAAAAAGATTTATCAGCACCAGTGGATGGTGTGGATACTGACAAAATCTTACATCTGTCTCCTCTTAGGTGAGAGCAGTGACGCTACTACGATGGATCTGAGCCCCACTTAGTTTTAAATCCAGCCCTGTTCAAATATTCATGCGCTAGGAAGCCAAATCAAAACGGCACCGGCTTTTATTTATACTTCCTTCTCCAGGGTAAAATGAAACCCTCAATAACTCTCGTTTTAATAAATGAAGCTCAGAAGAGCAAAGAGAAACTGAACACCACGGACCTAAGCCACTGAGTTATACTTTGCCTCCACATCAAAATAAAATTCTATTTTAAATTGCAACAGTGGACTTCACCAGCTCAATAAATGTTAAAGTGGGACCTCACAGGGGTGGAAGTCAGTTCCTGGACATTAATATAGTGAATGGCATCTGGCTGGTGTCACTCCACAGCATAACACCACAACTATAAGTACCTGCTCAGCCAAGAACCGGGAAACAGAAGAAAAGGTTAGAAAAAAGGTATGGAAGTGGAAAAGCACCCACTCGGGTTATTTAACCTGCCCAAAATTGGCTAAAAAAAAAAAAAGGAGACATAAATGCTGAAATGTGTAATATCCATTTTGAGTAAATGAAGTTTTGCCTTGCGTTAGAGTAATAAGAGGCCTTACCTGCAGCACACAGACGGCTTTCTCTGAGTATTGCTGCTCTGTAGGAAGCAAGATAATTGTTAAAAGCTCTGATTTCACCCACCTGTGGAAATACAACATATCCGACCAATCTCCTTGAACAAAGGCCCACACCCCACGTCCCTCAGACACTGACAGATCCCATTAGCAAACAGACCTTCTCTTCTTCACATCCTACAGCCCTTTCAGCTCCCACATATCAGCTGAAAGTCCTCCCTCCACAATTAAAAGACTTTCCTTGGCAGAAAGTACTTTTTTTTTTTTTTTTTGTCATGTATGTTTTCTGATACTGTCAGTAGAAGTGGTCGAGTCTTTTTAATGCCTTGTACTGTGTTTTACTTGCTGGGTTTGATTTCAGACCACTCACCCGCTGAGCACAAACACCTGCTTTAGCAGCATTCCCTTCTTCAAGCACAGCACCTGCAATGAGCCACCACGGTCAAAATGCAAACAGTATGGCAGATACTCAGCCAGTTTCCACCAGCGCTTCCCAGAATTCAGCCACCAAAATAACACCTGAGATCCTCTGAACATACCAATAAGCCTCCCAATCCCTCCACAGCCTCCAGCCACTGTCACCCCCCAGAATACTGCTGCAACACAGAGGAAAGAAATGAAGCAGGAGGAAGATGATGACTGCGGTAACCTTTTCTTGCACCCCCTCTCTTTGCTTCGGGATCCAACAAGTTGAGGCAGGAGGCTCTCCTCCTCTCAGTTATAGATCATATTCATCCCTCGCACCATCCCACCACCTCCAGGCTACAACAGCCGCCTGAACAACCCTCGTGCTCGTTCCAGCTCCACACGGACGGAGGGAAAAGCAGCTCATCCATCACCAAGGCAGCGTGAAGCAAAGAGCTTTGCTGTCAGCGCAGCCCTGGCAGGCAGGAGCTGCATCGCGTCAGCCGGGATGGGGAGGGGGGGACGGTAATTACTAATGTCCCCAAAGAGTGACCAGAGGGACAGGGAGGACCAGGGATCTGCTGGTCTCCGAGGACAGAGACAGGGCAGGGGGCTGCCATGGCCCCTGTGTCGCTGGGGTGATCCCGGGGTGCCTGAGGAGGGCTGTATGGGGGGTCCCTGCCCCTGGCCCAGGTACACCGGGGTAGGCCACCCAGGGCACTAACTGGGGGTCAGGCCTGTGTCCCCCCAAGCGACACACACCCCCTCAAGTCCACTCCCAGGGCCGGGTCGGGTCTGCCCCCCCCAGACTCCCCAGCAGCGAGGCTGGGCCTGCCCCGCCCGCCCCCAGAACCAGGCCTGGCCCTCCCCTTTCCTCCCCCGGGGCCGGGCGTCTGTCCGTCGTCGTCCCCCCGTCCTGCCCCGGGGCCGGGCCCGGTGTCCCCCACAGCCGGTCGCGACCCGCCGGTACCTTCGGCAGCGCCGCGCTCATTCCCCGCGCCTGGGACGGAGCCGCGTCCGTCGCTCAAAGCGTCCCCCCGCCGCGCCTCGGTGCTCCCCCGCCCGGGTCCCCGCGGCTCCCGCCCCACCGGGGCCTCCCGCGGGGGGACGACGACAATTTTTGGACAAGTCTCCCGCCCCCGCTGCTCGCAGGGCCCCGGTTCCCTGAAGGAGGGGGTGGGCGGGGCCCAGGGGTGCGGTAATGGCGGGCACCTTCTCCCCGCCGCCCCCCACACACCGGGGCCGCCCCACGGAGCGGCGCGACGTGGCAGCGGCTGCGCGGTGCACCCAACCCTGCGCCCAGCACCACGCACCCCGCTAGCCGCGGCCCGCCCTTCGCTCCCTCCTCCTCGCAAGCTGATTGGTCTTTCGCCACGTCCATCGAGGCACGGCGCGGCGACCATGTTGAGTGTGGCCTGCTTGGAATCGCACCCGCGTGGCGACGTGGCTGTGCCGAGCGCCGTCTGTCTGGCCCCGCCCCAGCGTGGTGTGGCGGCCATCTTGAGTGTGGCCTACCCGGCCCCGCCTTGCGGCGGCCATGTCAGCGCCGTGCGGGAGGGCTGTGAGGGCGGGCGGGGATGGAGGGCGCCCGGGGGTGGTGAGGGCGGGCGGCCCAGGGCCGAGCAGGCTTCAGGGCTGGGTGATCTGCGGTCGTGAGCCCTCAGCCAGCTCACGTTGTCCCTGGTGGTTGTGTGATCGAGGCAGGGACCCAGCGGGGACTCAGCGGAGCCCTGCTCCAGCCCGGAGACAGGCCCTGTGGGGTGTGAGGGCACCTAGGGCTCGCCTGGTGTGTAGGCCTGAAGCAGGGCCAGAGGATTTGGTACTAAATCTGCCTGGTTTGGCCTTGCCACCTGGCACAAGCACTGCAAAGGGAGTTTTTTTGCAGTTGCAGAGCCAGGGCTGGACCTTACCCTGTAGTCAGCAGCTGTGTAATGGTCCAGGGGCGGCTGTGTCTGTGCTGGCAGGCTGCCGTGGGCCTTGAAAATGAGGGAGTGTGTCAGCATGAGGTGTTCAGGCCTCACAGCAGGCGCGCTTTCAGCTTGGGGAAGCAAAGACAAACTCGTCTTTCAGCAGCAGGCTGCTCCCTCTGAGGACAGAGTGAATTCTGCCTTACCGCCGCCGCTTTGATCCCAGCCGCTGTCTGAAGGCACTACCCTAAATTTTAAGTGGGAAGACTGTAGGAAGGATAGACTGACAGGGACCTCCCTGATTTGCAGCATGTGTTTCCCAGTGGGAGAGGAGGTGGGCAAGGGGGTCTGCCTGGCAGACCAGGGTGGGAAGAGATGGGTGCTGCGTGGCCCTGTGCCCCCCCAAACCAGGCAGTCTGGAATTGGCTTGGGAAAACCCATCCTGTTGCAAACAGCCCCCTCCTGTCTCTTCCACCCTCCTTCACCAGGCCATCTCTAATACAAACCTTCATTTCTCCTAGGTTCTTCCCCACTCCTTTCTCTCCTGCTGGGCCCCAGTTTCCCCCTTCTTGTGTGGCAGGTACTCTTGCCCACTTCCCTGAGCCCCCATCTTAGAGCTGTCCATCCTGGGCAGCAGCTGCCTGGCAGCTTGATTTCGGGTCAGGATTTCTAGCTCTGCTGACTGATCGCTGCTCCAATTGCTTTTGGCTGGAGCTGTCAGGGCTCATGATGGGCTTTCTCTCTCTCTCTCTAGTTCATCTGCGTTCATTGATGTGGCAAATCTCCGCCGTGGCAGACTAGACTCGTGCATTTGATTCCTGCTCTGTGATCCACCCTGCCAGGCCCTGTCCTGCATTTCCGAGTGCCTGGACCTCCCGACACACACCTGACACCCCAGATGTTCATCCTCATTGCGATCTGGTGCCTGGAGGAGAGAGAAGGAATGTGAGAGGACACGGTTTGCCGTCTCCTGCTCGGTGTATGGAGCAAGCAGAGGAGATCTGCACCACCTTTGCTCTCTCCTCCACACTTTGCAAGGACATAGGCTCCCAGCTCTGAGCTGTGTTTTCGTGGCGCTCCCCCCCACACATGACAAAACTGCTCATGTGGAAGGGATATTGTACTGCCCTTTGATCTCCAAGCCCCAGGCAGGGCCACCCTGGCAATGACGCTTGTTTGATTACTCCAGGGCGCTTGGAGCAAGGAGCACTGTGGGAGTCTGAGCTGGTTAAGACTGGCACTCCCATTTCAGGAAAGCTGGGCTTCTTTGAAGCCCTGGAGGAAATGCCATGCTTGAGGAGCGGTTGCTGTGACTGGAGGGGGACTGGCTGGTTCTTCATTTGTGGGGGGAGGCCGTGACTGGCACCGCAATTAAGAGCAGGTCATGCTCACGACAACCCCTTGTTCCATGACCTCAAACACTGTGTGCTCACGGAGGGGAGCTACACCCGCTAATTCCCTCTGCCCCTCATGGGGCTCATCTTTCGGTCACCCATAAAATGTGGCTGAGGAGGGAGCATTGCCCCAGATCGAGTTTGGGGTACAGTAGTCACTGCTAAATACATTGCAGGAATCCCCCTCCCAATGACCATCATTGTCCTACACGCCTCAGTGAAAAACGAGTCCATCTCTTCACTGCGGAGTTTCTCCAACATCTTTCATAGATGGATACGTTTTAAGGCCAAAAGGGACTGCTAAATCATGTAATTCGGTTTCCAGCACATTGCAGCCTATAGATTTCCGCTGACTTACAGCTGTATGGAAGCAGATCACTCCTGTTTCGATGAAAGCATCTTTCTCATAAAGGCTCCCGCTTTTGATTTTTCCCTGGATACAGAGACGGCGCTACTCTTGGCAGCTTGTTCTGGCGGCTGAGCACCCTCTCTGTTAAAAACGGACCTTCTTTCCAATCTGAACGTGCCTCGGCTTCAGCTCCCAGCTGCAGGTCCTCTCCCTGCCTTTGACTAATGAATCGTTTCACAGCCAGGTAATCGAATCCCTGTTTGCAGGAGCACAGCCTGCCTTGTTGTGACATTAAGAAAAAAAAACAAAGGTGTTGCTTTGTTACTTTCCCCTTCAGCCGCAGAAACCCAAACCACCCCTTTTCTGTATTGAGCTAAAAAAACAGGGACCTCTTCTTCCTCTGTGGTTGCCCCGGCTGCTGAGAGGGCCAGGCTTTGCTAGAGGGGTTATTTCATCCATCCTCTTCTGCTTCGCTGCAGATTTCTCTCCCCATCACATAGCTGGATGTGCCCTGTCGATGACCCAGCGTAGTGCACAGCACAAGTACTGGCAGAGGTGATGCTCGAGCGGTTTGCGACCTACGCAGAAGGATGTTGCAGGCTCCCTGCCCCTTCTCAATCTGCTCTCTGTCGTGTTGTCCGGAGGAGCAAAGCTGTCCTAGGAGAGTTGAAATCCAGCGCTGGAAAGTCTCCACTTCTTTTCGGACTTGTCCGATAACAAAAACAATCAAAAAGCGTTTAAATATACCCTAGAAGAAAACCTCTGACGTGTGTGTCTCCTCCTCTACCTTCTGCAGTGCTTTTTAGGACCGCACCTAAGTCCCGCAGGAGTCGGTGGGATGATCTTCCCCGGATTCAGCGAGCGGAGGCAGGTCCTTCAACTGCTTTATCTTGAAAACCTCATCCATATCTCCGGCCAGCCCCTCAGGCTGAAACCTCTTCAGCAGGCAACACAGAAGTGTTTCCTTTGCCCAGCACAAAGAGATGCTGAGCCTGAGCAGAGCTTTTGTGATAAAAATAATTGTTACTAACAGTCAAGGCTTCTCCCTGGTAGACAGCCCTGGTTTTCCCTGGAATCAGTGGAAAAGGTCCCTGAATCCATACTGACACGTAAACAAGGACAATACATGTATTTAAAATGATGTTGGAATTATTTAAGTCGGGTCTCTGCCAATCTGGATTCCATTTCCCTGTGGTGTAGGAAAGCAGCCGCACAACCAGCGCCACAGCAAAGGAGAAGCGCTCCCAAATGTCGGGTGCAAAGCTGAATGCGAGCTCCTGCTCATATCTTTATTAAAACTTATTTAAATTTAATGACCTTATTAAAGACACATTTTCTCTTTCAGTTCACTGGCAGTTCAAGGCCTGGAAAAAAAAACCCCAACCCTTGGAGAAGCAGTTAATCATGTTGAGGGAGTAGAAATGAAATGATCAAAAATAGAAAGTGTAGACCGTTTGGTTTTCAAAATGCCGTCTAATTCTGCACCTGGATTGCGGGCGCTGGTGGGGGTGAGACTCGTATCCGAGAACAAGATCCCCGGAGCGGGAATGTTCAGCGAGCGTTTCCATTCACCAGGCAGAGACGGAGCACAGAGACTGCGGCTGGAGACACGGAACAAAGGACATTCATGGCCAAGGGTGACCTACCTGCAAGCAAATCCTTGCTGAGAGCCTGTGCCCCCTTCGGCTACATGGACCATTTCCAAATCCAGGAGAACGGGTCACACGGAGATGGAATAATATTAGTTTCAACTCATGATTTTTTTCAAAGAGGAGATGGATTTGGGATGTGGTGTCCCCTTAGCAGAAGAGATGCGATGCTGAGACCTAGCCCTTGCGCCTTGGAGAGGAAGGTGTGGAGATGCGGGAGAGCACAAGAGAACAAAATTCACTGGCAGCGAATATATGTAGGGGGGCTGAGCGAGCGGTGGATGCCATTTCCCTGACCATCAGAGCAGAGAGGCTCCAGGTGGGAAAACGGTGGAAAACCTACCCATTTCCAGGTGGAAAGTGCCCCCTGGAGCATTATTTGGACCTTGTTGAGTGGATCACAAGAGGTTTGCACCAACATCAACGTGAATACAACCGTGGGGCAGGAGCTGTAGATCCCAGAGGGCTCCGTTTCATTTCAGGCAGCCAAGTTGAGATATTCCTGGGAACGGCAGGCGATGCCAACGCCAGCTGAAGCCCAGGGGGGTGAGTGCTTCCGAAAATCACATTTTCTGTTTAAATTCAAGCAAGAGAGTAGCGATCGGTGCGGGATTGCACCAGTGTGGGAGAGGAGGGAGCGAGGCTGTGTGGACCAAGGGACATCCCGAAGCCAAGGTTTAAAGAGGAGGGACTGGGATGCAGCTGGGAGCTTCCTCAAGGGGCAGGTCAAGCAAAATGGGGAGAAATGGGCAAAAAATAGCTAAAAAGCGGGCTGGCCCCCAGGTGAGGTTCTGGCCTCTCTGCCAGGCAGGGAGGGAGCACTGAGGTGTTTCCCAATGACAGCCCTGCCACCACAAAAGGGTGACAGTGGGAATCATTGCCCTCGCTGTGAAACATCTCCCCGCCACGAGGGATCCGCTGGGGCCATCGTGGAGTGAGTGTCCCCAAGAGATGCTCCTCTGAAAGGTATATCCGTATCAGTTTAGGATTAGGCCTTTGGCCTTAAGGACCTTGCTTGTTCCTCACACCTTTGGGGTCCCTCCCTCACAGTTCAGTGATTGCAGCGAGCGGGATTTCACCCCAAAGTCCAGGAAACCCACGCAGCCATCGTTAGGCTCCAGAGTGAACGCCCCCCCACCCCGCGCGGAGGCAGAGTACGGCAAGTCCCGCCCTCTCCCATGTCGCCCCGCCCCTCCCGCTGTGATTGGCTCGCTACGTGAGGGTAGGCGGGGCGCACAGGCACGCAGGGCGACGTGCAGCGGAGGGGCGGGCGCGGCGGCGCGCGTGCGCGGGGCGGGCGAGAGGGGCGGAGCGCAGCGCGCGGCCACGGTGTGAGGCGCCGGGAGCGCGGGGGGAAGGAGCCCGGCCCGGGGGGGAGCGCCAGCGACGCCTCACCCAGCCGGTCGCACCTCGCCGGGGCTACGCGCCCGTCCCCACACCCCTGCCCGCCGCCCGCAGCCTTCGCCGAGGGAGGGGGGGGCGGAAAGAAGCGAGCGAGAGCGGTCGCGGGTCCCGCCGCGGGGAGCGGAGCGAGCGCGGGGCGGCGGCGGCGGCGGCTCCTCCATCATGTCGGCGGGCGGGGACTTCGGCAACCCGCTGCGGAAATTCAAGCTGGTGTTCCTGGGCGAGCAGAGCGGTGAGTCACCGCCCGGCCCGGCTCGGTCCGGGTCTCCCTCCCTCAGCGGCGGCGGGGCGGGCTCCTCCTTTCCCCCCGCCGCGGCGGACCCACCCTTGGGGGGTCTGGGGTCGCGCCTGAGGGGATCTCACCCCCCGGGGGGGCCTCGGCTGTGCCAGAACCTCACGTTATGAGGGGAAAAGGGGGTCTCCCGCCCCCTCCCCGCCGCTTTCCGTGGGGTGGGGGGCTGCGGGCCCTGAGGAGGGGGGGGGCTCCTTCGAGGCGTTTGCTTCCCCCTCGCAGCGGCTGCTCTGCCTTGTGGTCGCTGCTCCTTCGGTGACAGGGAGAGATCGAGCGTGGTTCAGCTGTGGTTTAAAAAAAACCCAAACACCAAAACCCAACGGCCACATCTCCAGAAACAGTTGCTGATTCATTTGATCCCAGCAGCTCCGTTTTTTGGGGGGCAGGAGTCTCAATCCCTGGTGTTTTCTATGTAAATATAGCATTTTTCGACAATGGAGTTATGTCTTGGCAAAGCGGATCCAACGCTCTAAATATTTAATTCAGTCAATGAGATTTTCTTCCCTGTCTTTGGAATAAAAAAAACCCCGCAAAGGATGTTTCCTTCTTCCTCAGCAGAAGGCCTCTGTCTCCATACTCATTTCAAATCTTTCACTTCAGAGAGTTTTCTGAAAAAAATGCTCATTTAGTGGATGCTTTGTGTAATCCTGGTCAGATATCGAGCGATCTTTGGCATAATGAGTAGGTGCAAAATAGTCTCTGTCTCAGGGTGGGGTATTTGCTCCCTCAGCTACCTTTGGTCTCTCTGGTAGGAGATGATGAAATACTAGTGTGTGGTTTTTTTTTTTCCCTCAAATGACTTATATCTTGGTGTTTCCTCACTCATATGTAGATGAGCTTGGTGATAAGGCTGCTATTAAAATTATTTACCTATACATTGGCGGTTTCCTTTAGTCTGTTCCTTTCGTCCTTTTTTTAATTTTATTTTTTGGTGTTAGAACAGCTCTTCTTCATATTAGGGATTCAGGGAGCACAAGTTCAACTTGGGTATTTTTTTTTTGGTAAGTCACCTGATCTACTCGGTGAGGTGCTATTTGGCCAGCCATTTTATGAGGATTTTGGAAGAGGGTCTGTGTGTAGAAGATGCTGTTTGGGGTTTTTCTTCCCCCAAGGTATTTGATAACAGGAATCTTAAGTATTAGCTATGCATTTGCAAAATGCTTGGCTTGTTTTACTGCATTTCTGAGCTTTGATTTCCTGAAGCTTTTTAATGCCTTCCTGGAAGATTGTAGCACCTGGTGCAGACCTTAAATCTCAGCAGCTCTTAGTTTACACGTGGATTTCTTGTCTATTTTAGCAGACATAACATCAGATATCTGCTTCCCCTAGTCTTTGTCATTTTTTTATTTTCCCTTGCAGCTAATCATCTGTGTTTATACTGGAAGGTTTTAAATTATTGTGTTCATAGCATCAAATCTGGGGAGGAGAGAAGGGGTTTTATGGGTATAGCATAGGAAAATACACATAGCGCGGCAACTGCTGTCTTGACTGTGGCTTATGGATGTGTTCAAGCTGATTTGAATCTAGCTGGTTAGGGCCCAGCTAGCAGCTGCGGTGTGGGTTTCAGACCTGCCTTTGTCTCGGATCCTGGGCGATGACTCCGTGACTGATCTGCGCTGAACTAGGGTGCTAAACGTGGCGACGCCGATGGCAGCGTAGCCCTCGGTGTGTCCATGCAGCCCATGGGTGCTGCAGCATGGGCATGCTCCAACACAGCACTTGGTTCTCGTCTGTGACAGAGAAACGACGACTTCTGAATAGGGCTTGAATCTTTTTTGGGTATTGCTGTCATGATGTCATTCCCTGTCATTTTTTTTAATTCTTTTTACTGTCCAAAGGGTGTATAGCTCCCATTACAAATGGCTCCTGAAAGAATAAATGCCCTAATAATGTACTTCTGTATGACGGAGATAATTACAGAAGCATCTCTGATGCTGCAAAGGGAGTTCGAGTGGGCTTTGCTTACACGTAGCTCCCTTTGTCATTCTTTGTTTTGAAGGTTAAGGGAAATGTAGAAATAAAGTTTTTATAATAGCAGCTTTCATAAATGAGAAGATCTCTTTGTACAACTGTTGCGCTGGATTGCTGCATTCGCTTCCTGTTTAGCTAAAAGGTTGTCTGCCCTGCTGGAAGGCCATAATTAAAGATATCCTACTGCTGCTGGTAGGGAAGCTGAATGCTTCTGTTTCATTTACATTCAGGGACTTCACAATGACAAATGAAATGTTGTGAAGGGCTACGATGTCGATTAGCTGCCTCAGCAACCAAAGCTGGCTAGTATCAGACCTTCTCTGCTGACTGTATACAGTCCTTTCAATAAATGTGTACGTTAACGGCTAAGACATTTCTTAACTGGAGTTCATTACTGTGCGGGCTTTACAGCCCTTCCATGCGATTGTGTGAGCAAAGGCAGTATCATTCCATGTGGGATCTGGAAGCATCTTTAGATGTTTTATTCTTATTTGAAACTGGGATTGCACAGTGGATGCAGTCTGTGATTTTTTTTTTTTTTTTTTTTGCTGGTATCCTCAGCCATATTGTGGGAGTTCAATGCCGTATACCTAGGCGTTCATGTGGACTGCAGTGATTCTTCCTAGTTACCCTGTTTGTCACTAGCTGCAGATTCTCTTTCCTATACTGAGATGCTGATTTATTTTTTTTTAAAAGCCTCTTCTTTCCTTGATCCCCCAAATCTTCTTGTCTCCAGTGTCTGTTACATTGTCTGCCTTTTCTGGCTTTATTGCGCCAACTCCTCGAGCGCTCCGTGCTGTGGTGAGCAAGCTGACACACCGCTGCGGCTCTCTGTCCGTGGGTCCTGAGCGGGCGGTCGGTGGTGGTGTGTGTTGGCTAAATGACATCAGGTCGCTCCCAGCTCCTTCCAGGATTTACTGCAAGTCATTGCCTCTCAATAACAATATGGTTGGTGTGATCCCCACGGCCCCTCCCCAGCCCAGCCTGGATACTTGCCGCATGTACTATGGATTCATGATGAGCCCGCAACATAATCTGGGTCCAGCTAGAAGCAGTTTCTTTCTTTCTCTCTCTTATTTTCTTTTTTTTTCACTTGTAGTACAAGGATATAGCATTGGGTGGCTAGCAAGAAGGCAACTTCACCAGCGCTTACCTTAATTGAATTACTTTTCTCAATGATTGAAGATTATACAGAGTTTAGCAGTTTTAAATATGCTAATCTTTACTGAAAAGGCAGAAAGAGCTCTGTGCTGAGGGATTAGATAGAGCTATTGTGGGGGGGGGGGGAGTATGCTTCTTACTGCCTTTGATCTTGTTTTATCAGGTGATTTTCATCAGTCCTAATGCCTCAAGTTTAAGAAATTCTGATTTCTGGGTCACACCAGTAAGTGTACACATCACCTGTGTTAGGGTAGATTGCAGTAAATGTGGTATATATTCAAATATTAATACCATCTTTAGTTCTGTCTTGCATAGGAACACCTCTACTTCTTAATAAATTGATTTTTTTATTGAGTGGGCAGAACTGAATGCTGGGGCACCGCAACAGGAATATTCTTTCGTCACGTGGGTTTATGCCGCAGCTTTTATTGGCGAGCAAGTCTGAAGGGCATTAATATCTACAGAAAGCAAAATAAGTCCCTGTTGTCTCTTTCTGCTGGCACTTCTTCATTGCATAAGATCTTAAAAAAAAAAGTTAATTTGTTCTAATTTTCTGTATCAGGAACTGAGATTTTTAATGTTGAAAAAACTGATAAGTACAATATAATAACTTGAGGAATATAACTGTTTGGAAACCACTAATGAGCTATACTGTTGCATAACGATGTTGGTACAGGCACTGCTGAACAGTGTGATGTGTCTTCTTAGATAACTGAAGAACTGCAGGTGCTTCGTGTGTAACATGAAGCTGGTGTACGTGTTCAGCCCATCTGCAGAGCCTGCAATCCCTGTGCAACTTAAAACTTCCTTCTTTGTAAGGAATTCTCTGCTTTACGAGCTCCAGAGAGCTATTAACTTGTGCCACCAGTGGTTTAAAATCTTATCTCCTTCCCTCCTGTTAATTTCCTAGCATCTTGGTTTTCCTGTGGCTGGGTCTTCAGATTTTTGGCTTTACATTTGGACTATATGCATTTTCACGAGTTGCTGAACTTCATTCTTTCACTTCCTCTGAAGGAGCCAGATCTTTTCTTCAAAGGAAGAATAGCTGTGCCTTTCTGCACTTTGGTATGTTTTTCTGCCTGTATCTGAGGAATAATTTGTGAACTCGGAAGGAAAGGATCTTATCTGTTGTTATAAAATAATGGATTTTATATCTGCAGCTGTTGGGGTGTTTGGTGGTACTTGCCACTGTCTTGGCACATGATCCAGGTTTTGCGAAGCTGATGTCTAAGGCTTTTGCTGAAGCTGTAAATGGGACTGACAGAGAGACAAAGGTGAGGAACCTCATCTGAGGCCACCTTAGCAGAAGAATGACAGTTGTCAGCCATTCTTCTCGACTTCACTGATCGTTAAAAATCTGTCTTCTGTAATCAGTTTGCGAGGAAGTAGCTACCTTCCTCATTTACCTGATAATTTAGTCCAGGTGTTTAAAGGCACTTGTTCATGCATGTACAGGTACCTGTGGTATGCACTACTGATGAGAAAACCCCCAAATATATGAACAAAACAAGCAATCGTTTGAAACATGGCTCAGAAGAAACCAAATTTCGCTGTCTTGACATGAACACCGTCAGATTTTTCAAGACAACCTCCAAAACTCACCTATGAGTCCTGTAACTGCAAGATCAGTTACCTTGTGACAGAGGAAGGTTTCTGAAAGGGTATGGGAGCTCTAATGCATCTCTTCTGGTATGGAGCAGGACAGGCCAAGACTAAAAGCACTATTTTGAAAATGAACTGATATAATCAAAATGATTACCAGTTTGAGGCATTAGTGTAAATTATTTATGGAAATAGTCTAAATGAAAAAAGTGTGGAAGTAGTCTAAATGAAAAATGTGTGTCTCAGCAAACAAACAGCAGTCAAAATATGGACTGGCAGTGAAAGTAGAATTTTTCAGGTCCCTTTTCTTGATTTATTTACTGAGCTTACACAGAGTTGAAAAGCTAAATGGATTCTTTGTTTTCCCCTCAGCATAAAACAAACTCTTCTGGCTCTAATATATTGAAGGGCCCAGGGACAGCGAACAATTGAATCAATTACTTACCTCAGATATTTTCTTTTTGTGTTCAAAACATGATGGGCTAAATATGTTTTGGAATATTTGAGTAATATTAACGGAAAAAAATTGACTTTTGTGTGTTTCAGAAGTATTTAACCCTTCTCCAAATGCAGCCTAGTGCATCACAGAAAAATGCTAATCTGGGAAGCAAATATATGAAACTAAATCTAAACAAATTCTTTTCATTTGTGTGACCTATGTAATGGTTCAGTAAATTTGTGATTGTGGGTATGTACATATATTATACTTAGAAAATATCAAACTTGGTGCAAAGGCCCTATTGAGCGGCAGGGATCCTTTTGAGATGGACATTGCTTCTCATTGGTTGTCAACCAGTAAAAATACCGACTTAAGAAAATAACCAACTCTAAATGCAAAGCAGTATCAAAATTGGGGGTTTCAGTGGAAAGACTTCCTACTCCTGATGTTGCAGGCAACTCAATGATTATAAAATGTGCTACTGAAACCTCCCTTTGCTGGATACGTGGACCTGTTTTTTGCATGCCACAGAGTTCTTCAGCCCCTTGCTCGCTTCTGGCTGCCTCCTGTTGAGCCTGTCAAACTGAGTTCAATCTTCAAATTAGGAAGGAAATCCTTATTCAGCTGTGCAGCACAATAGTGCCATTTGTTTAATTTGACTTTTTAGAGCAAGGGTGTAACTTTCCTTTTTTGTTCCCTGTTAGCACGTTCTTTCTGCTGGACCGCTGTAAACCGCGCTGAGTCAGTGCTGCCAGAATGCCAGGGCACGGTTTCCCAGTCTGCTGTATGATTTGAAAAGACTTCTTGGACTTCTGGCATACCCGGTGTGATGCTAACTGGTTCAGTTACAAGGGAAGCTGAGAAATACATCATGTGATGTCCTAAAGTGTGACTTAATTTGATTTTTACAAAGCAAACACAAAATCCTTAAGACTCTCAACAGTAATAAGAACCAGTTAAAGAGTACATGCTCCAAAGTCCCTTTCCTTCTGCTAGGGCATTTTTTGTCCACATAAAACTTCTTCCTTTAGTCCCATCACAACGACCAGAGCTGGAAATGCCGTTCTCTGCTGTGCTGGAGTCTAACTGGTAACTCTGCAAGCAAACCCTGCTTGACCTTGGCTACTTTCACAAGGGCAGGTGCCTGGCTAAGGACAGGTGCACACTGGTATTGCCCATGGTAGTTGCTTCCATTTTATTCCACAGAGTTGGGGCATACTTTTAAGAGTTTCCATGACTTGACAAGCTGCCAGTATCCCCTGGAGATGCCACACAGCTATTCTGAGATTTGCAGGCTCGTGGTGTTCTGTCATCCAGACATGTGTAGGTGTCATCAACACACAGAATTATGGCTTTGGTTTAAATCTAAAGTGTATTTGCCCAGAACCGAAAGAGTTGGGAAGAAATACTGGAGTGATACTGATGAGCAGGTAGCTATTTTGTCTTAAGACATGGCCAGAACCAGCTGTGTCAGTGGAAGGTGTGGGTAAACCTGCTAATGAGAAAATGTTCTTAACTTTCACTTGGTCTCTTTTATGTCTTGAATTGTGACCACTTAAACCTCTGTACTGTTAACGTTTGTGACCATACAAATGAATGCCATTTATCCTGCTAAGTGATGTTTTTTAATGATTTGCTTTTAGGAGAGCAATCGGCAACTGCTGCGGCAAAAAAAACCCCATTCCAACATTTTTGTGATTAATGCAGAAGCCAGTTATTCCCTTCCTCTAAATGCTTCCTGCTATGCTTCCTGTACTTGCCTCTGTCCAGGTTTGAGTTACAGCCAGTTCATTTTCTTAATGTTCTTGATATGTGCAACACAAAGGGAAGGGAAATTAAATCTAGAATAGATGTGTAGCTAAAAGGAGAGGGGCCCTCAGAGGGTGCAGTCTCACCAGCAGAGCTCTAAGCAGTAGCTGATGCAGGATTGGCAAGATTCCTCTGAGTCTGATCTCTGCCGGGGGTCCAAATAGCTGCTGCTGGAGTCGGGGCAAGTGAATTCCTGCTAACAGGCCGAGAGTTTGGCCTTGCAGAGGCTCTGAAGCTGTCTGCACAGAAATGGGCAGGCAGCGTCACATTCATCTGAGTGCAGAAGTGTTTCTCTGCAGCTCGTAGGGCCAGGCACTTCGTTTGTTTTAATGAAGATGTTGCCTTCTCTGGGAGTAGAAAATATTCACTCATTACTGACTCTGTCCTCTTCTGCTGGCACAGAAATGGCTGTGAGAAACCCTACTTGTCAGTAATAGGAGGATATTTTTAATGGTCTGACAGAAGGAAGGCTTAGCAGAGGAATCTGAACTAGATGGGTGATTGAATCATCCAGTGGATGTCTGAGGTGGCGGAGGAAATGGAGAGAACAAAATTTATTGTAAGTGCTGCGAGCATAGTGTGCACACAGAGATCAATAAATCTTGGCGAGAGCAGCGTGAGCCCAGAACCAGGGTAGAGGGCATTTGATTAGAAATGCAGGTAAGTGAAGAACGCTTGCTTTTGCAAAAGCAACCGAATCTGCAGGTAATGTTTCCTGATGGATGCAGTCAGTATTGTGAAAGTAGGTGAACAGGGCTTAACTTTCATGTACAACAGAATTAATTGGTGGTGAAACACTGTGCTGCAGTGTCTTCTCTTTCAAAGGAAGTTCTGACCCCTTCTTGACTTTACTAGGCAGCAGTAGGCAGGTCTTTGTGCTAGAGGTTTGCTGCCTTGTTTGTCTCGTCTATATTACCTGATTTTTATTTTTCTCCCTTCCCCTGGTTTCACACTGATGCATTTGCAGCTGAAGCAGTTTTTGAGTATTGTGTCCTCGGCTCACTCAAAATGGCTGAAAAATCACTTGTGTCTGCATGAAAGCTAGGATGGCTTTACTAAAGCTGAGCTTCTGCTGCTTGTTTGGATAAAGCTGTAGGTGAATCTTTCAGCATGGCAGCTGAACACAGCTGGAGGAGGCTCAAATTAAAATGGCTGAAGAAAGTTTGAGTTTGCTGTATCATCTCGAGGAGATCCTAAGGTTTTCTGTTTGTTTCCTGACCTCGCAATGCCTTACAAAGAGGTCTTCACAGGGTGGGTCGCTTCCAGCCCCTTGTTTCCAGACCCACCCTCCCGTTCAGGTTCTTGTAATTCCTTCTCAGCTTTCCAAGCTGCCTCTTAATCAGTCCTTCATGTATTCAATTCATAATTATGTTCCTGTTCTTTCTGTTCTTCCAACTTTGCTTTTTTTCTTTCCTAGTAGAGTTATCTTTTGCCTTTTTTTGCTGAGCAGTCATTGGAGTGGCTTTTATCCACGATCATACAATTAACTTTGTGACCATAGTTCTTTTCCACTTTTTTATTTTTAGTTGCTGTTAAACCTCAGTGTGACTTGGAGAAGGGGATAGGTTCTTTTCCTTGAAACTGCATAAACAGTAGGCAGATCAAAAGCTTGTGTCCCATAGAATCTACCTCTTTATTTGGATGCTGCAGTGTAATAGCAGACTTGAAAAAAGCTTTTCTCAGTGAAAGCGTCACAATCTTGTAATCATCTGCTGGTTTGGTGTTAAAAAATTATTTTCCCCCTCTCTGTTCAAGAGTGCAAAGGGCTGATAGGTTGCCTCTGGTTGTATCTGTAGGCTTGGTGGACTGTTTATGCTGTCACAGCAAGTAATTTACAGTTAAATACAGTCTTGGCCTTAAGAATTCTACAATTTTGCTTAAAAATACAAGAGGGTTTTTTCTTCTCTGCAAGACAGCTGGGTTTTCCCCCAAATCATTAAACTGCAGAATATATATAAACTCAAGAGGAACCTTGTGCTAATTACTACATGCATTCCCTCCAGTAAATCCTGACATCTGGAGAAAAATTTCCCTATGGAATTGTGTGGATGATGTTTTAAATGGTTGTTGCAGTCTGTGCAAGACTTGCACAGCTAAGAATGAGTCAAAGACTCGAGATCTGGCTTTGCCTGCTTGGTTTCAAGTTAAGTCAAGCCTTGTTGTTTGCAGTGTGTCACAAGTCAGAACCGTGCCCCTTGGAAGGTGGACGAGCCATGTACCCTGGGCTAGGGGTGTCTCTGGAGCCTTGATCCCAGGAAGAGCAAAGGCTTTCCAGCTTTACCTTTTGGAAAGTGGAAGAGGGGAAGAAGTGTCCTACATGAAATGTTTTTAAAGAGTTTCAAAACAGCTCCATGTCTTTTCCCTGGTTTGATGCTTCTCAAATTCTTCCCTAAAATACCTGACTCAAGAATCTGCTTTCACATTGTACCTCTGTGCTGCTTTGATGTCAGTAGATAATTCCTCACTGCCACAGTCAGCCACACAGTGGAAGAAGACACAACCAGGTGTCACGTAGTATTTACTGGACTTGGTGGCAGCTCTTTTATGCATCTTAGTGGCAAACAAATGTGACCTGTGGTTGGTCGCATGGCTTTGAGGTCCTCAGAGGACCCTGTGGCACACTTAAAGCCAGCTTTGCAGGTATGACAACCCGAAGACCCAAAATTACCTCCTGTGCACGTTATACAGGGAATTGCTAGAGCTGGAAACAAGTCCTTTCTGTGTGTCTTGGAGAGTAAATACTATAGTTAAATAGAAACTTAACTAGTATATGTCCTTAGAGCCCTTATGAAGGGATTGTTCCTCTGGAAAATACTGCTGGAGGAGAATATTTATTTCAAGATATTGTATCCCAGCTGGAGTGTAGATAATGCTCCAAACCCAATTTCTCATATAAGCGCTTTCTATTTTTCTGTAGTTGAACCCTACAATTCTTTTTGGAATAGCCTTTTTATAGAAAAGGTGACAATAAAATAAAAAAACAAAACAAAAAACTTGTTCCGCTGACTATTTTGAACCAAATTCCTGTCTTTTAAAGACCAACTTTTTAAAAAAATTCTTCTAGATGGGTATTAAACCTTGGGTCTGCAGACCCCTCAGGCTCCATGGCCTCATTCCAAGGCATTTGTGAAATGCAGCTGGGAAGAAACAAGTTCATTGTCAGCTGGCTTAAACTCCCTACAGAGAGGTCTGTGTCTCAGTTAGGAAGTTTAGGGGCCTGCACATTAAAAGGCTGAAAATTGTTGTGCCGGATTAACATTGCTTAGTTTGCCAGATCAGCATCCTTTGAGCTTGAAGGTGCAGGAGCATCAAGTGTCCACGCTGGTGGCCTCTGTTCTGCCCCAGTCCCCAGGAGGAAAGCTGGCACAGCTCAGGAGCAGAGTTGTGAAGGAGAAACGGGTAGTGTGATGTCAGGATACACTTATCTTGAATTCTTAACATAAGGTATTTGTAGCCGTGTGTTGCCTGGACTCGTATGAGGGTCTGAGGAGACCAGAGCATGCAACTTCTTAAACTGTGCTATTCTCAAGTTCTACATGTGTTTTGGTTTCTGTTGCTAAAAAAATAAATTGTGGTTGGTTTTTTGGTACTGAAAAACAGGGTCCTGTGCTGCTCTTGTAACACACGCTGCTATATATGTTCTACTTTATTTTGATATCAGCTATTTTCCTTCTGTGTTGCTGTGGAGTTGCATCATATAGACTAACCCATGTGTATTGTTGTGCAGAGGATTGTGTACATCTCTGGCTATTTTTGCACCAGTCCCCAGGTATTCTCCACAGACATCCTTGTCAACTTGGATCAGCAAATGCTGACTGAATTCGTGCTGTGCTCTGTGGAGAGGTATGCTAAATGAAAGCACGCAGAGTGTACTCAGTGCATTTCTTTTCCTTACAAGCTGCCTCCTTAGAAACCGGGCAGCATTGACCTTAAATCAGGACTATTTTAAGATCTTGTTAGAGCTTTGTTCTGAAGAAATACTCACCTGTGTTTCTGCCTGAAGAGTAAGTTTGAGAGAAGAGAGCTCTTGTGGAAGCTGTTCTGCAGCTCTTGTGTGGAAAGAGTAAAGGTCAAATCTTAGTCCTTCCAGAGCTGCCCAGAAGATGGTAGGTTCTGGGAATAAGATGGAGTCACTAAGGAGGAAGCTATATGGAGGTCTCTTCTTTTTCTTTCTCGTTCTCCTTCCTCCAGGCAGGACAAAAGTCGCTACAGTGTAAGAGGGCAGAATTTTCTTTGGGGCAGTGTAGGGTAGGTAGTCACAAGAAGAAAGAGCGGGAGGAAGTATTTGCTTGTTTTTCCAGGTAGATAATGGTGCTGGGGAAACGTTAGGCAAAACTTAAATTAGTTAAAGGATGGAGGGAAGGGAAGTTGGTAGTAATCGTCTCCTGAAACTTCTCTAATTCGTTGCTTGAAAAGGCTGACTTAGCATTGCTTGTTGTGCTTTCAAGGGCAAGGCATATTTGGGAAGATAGCAATGGCTTGTTTTAAGGATTCCATTCAGCATGAGGTACAGGGAAACGATGACTGGATTCCCTGAGCTAGATGATAACATATGCTGGTTTAGCTTGCGTCAGAATAATGTTTAGTGCTGAAAAGAGTAGAAATGGCGAATGTTTCCCTCCAGAAATGTATACTCAGGTGGCTGCCCGCTTTATCTCTTCCCTTCTGCAGCTGTTCTCTGCGTGAGGATATTGCCATCTTAACATTCCTTTCCACAGCTATAGAAAGTCTTGCATGTTGTATACTGTGATACTGTGAAGGAGGAATCTCTCCGGTGAGACAGACTTAATCTACGGTGTCTTCTCTTTCACCACTGCAATCTGCTGCATGGGATTTTATAGAATCATAGAATCGTTTAGGTTGGAAAAGACCTTTAAGATCAAGTCCAACCGCAAACCTAACCCTGCCAAGTCCACCACTAAACCATGTCCCTGAGTGCCTCATCCACATGTCTTTTAAATACCTCCAGGGATGGTGACTCCACCACCTCCCTGGGCAGCCTGTTCCAATGTCTGACAACCCTTTCAGTGAAGAATTTTTTTTTCCTAATATCCAACCTGAACCTCCCCTGGCGCAACTTGCAGCCATTTCCTCTTGTCCTGTCACTTGTCACTTGGGAGAAGAGACCGGCAACTGCCTCTCTACAACCTCCTTTCAGGCAGTTGTATCAGGTAGTTTTCTAGTTTCTCTAACTCGCCAGTGTTGGTTGCATCTTATAATACAGTTGTTTGCATTTATCTGACTTCACCTCATTAAATTATACAAGTAATACTTAACATGGGGCAGGAGAGAGAGTACGTGGAAACAGAGGACAAAGACGGAGCTTGTACTCTTCATACTTAGAGGGGAAATTGGAAGATAAACATTTGAAGTCCCATAGTCGATTCGGTTAAAGGCTGTATGTTTTGTAAGAGTTATCAAGACTTTTGTGTCAAACTTCCTGTTTACACAAATAGCTCCTGGCAGGAAGAATGGCGGTATCCAGATTTGCCTAGCTTGCAATGGGGCTGAAGAACTTGTCTACCTGAACTACTAGCACTCTAAATAAAAAGACTTATTAGGAGGGGATCCAGCTGTGCCTAGGCATTGTGGAAATACGGCGTCAGGTAATTGCGGCTGTAAAGAACCTAAATGAAGCCTTGTGGGTTAGGAAGAAAGGACAAGAATAGATAATGTTCAAGCAGAATGACAGTTGCAGTGGTGACAGATGTCCTAATGCTGTATTTCTTAGTCACTGCAGAGAGCAGGGTCTAATTAGGAAGGCATTGTCTGTAGGAAAAGGTGATGAACCAAACTTCAGATAATCAAATATTACAGGAAAAACTCAGGTCAAAGAAGCATGTTCAGTTGCTTTTGTTTGCAGAAATATGACTTCTTCCCCATGCTTTCTCCAAAGGCAGTATGATAGGGAGAGATAGGTGGGCTGTTATTGGAAAATTCAGATTATTCCTATCACAGCAGTTAATCTGGCTCTTTCTTTAAAGAAAAGATAGTGGAGACAGAACAGATTTTTTCTCATCCAAGGTTAAGAGTTAGCCACAGTGGTATAGAGACCTTCTCCGAATGGCAGAGGATGGAGACACGTTCACACCAACAGTCACCATAAGGTATTGAGGTGTGCGGAAGAGGCCAGCTTTGGATAATCAGGAAGGAGTTTATAAGTGAGCGCTAAAAGAAAGACTTGCAAACCCCGAAGAAACTTCTGGATACTTGAAACAATTAAAAAGCAATTAAAAACAATTAAAGGTTTATGGAGAGGGAGTGCTTCTGTTTGGCTTTTATGTATGAAGTTATATATATATAATGTATAAAGGGATGTAGCAATATCAAAAGTAAACCTGCAATGCACGGAATTCTTCCAGCTATTCAGGCAGAAATTACGTTAGAACCCCTTCAGTAACACTTTAGAAATTAATAATCCAGATGGTTCTCTTAGCTGACAAAGATAATACTTTACAAGTCTGTATTGTGCGCTTTCATTACAGGCTTCATTGAAATTCTTCTCCAGTTTACTTCAAGAGGCCAGAATCTGAGATTTCTGTAATATGGATGTTTTGAACAGGGAAGAGGAGAATACTGGCTTTTTCTCATAGGGAGCTGGAACCCCTCTGAGAAGGACCCAGAAGGCTGTATAGGTGTTTAAAGTGGAGGAGAGTGGTAGTTCCCTGTCACAAAAAAGTAGAAATAATTCTACTCAGATTCTGTACTGACTAGATTTGGAGCCAAGAATGCAAGGTAGATGATTTATCATTTTAAGTGTATAGGTGTTCCCATAACAATATGGAAATATCTTCCTGAATTAGCACTTTTAGAGGTGCTTTGGGCAACTAGTAAGCAGGAAGGATGAAGTTTAAATTTATAGGAGTAGTGTCTTGCTGTGAAGATCAGGATCCATTCAGGCTATGTATTTTAGGGCAAAGTGTAGTTAAGAATCCTGAAATTTAACCCTGTACTCTTTTCTCTGTTAGGGCGTTCATGACTGTCATTGTGACACAGCTGGTTGTAAGGTTGCGACAGCCTTCAGGTAAAGCTGGTATAGAACCATGTATTAGTAAATGGATGCCACTGATTACAATGTGAACCTCGGGTGACTAGCTTGGACATAATCTAGTATCAGGCTTTTGCATCAGGGTGGTTGAATTTTACCCCTGCTTACCTGCATCTGTAATGGGGGCTTTATGTAGGTGTTAGGAGGATGATGTTTCCCATCAAACCTAGGTGGTTTTACTGATTTAAAATAGGAATTCCTTAAACTATGGGCATCCTTCCAATTAACTTTCTCAAATCTCCTTCTTCAGTGGAGATGTGTTGTCCTTAAAGGTGCAAAATTCAAACATGTTATTTTTTGATGAATTGTCCTAGCATTCCCTCTACGATCCCTGGGGGGGGTGGGGGAACAGTATAAGCTTACTGTTTTATATTAGTGAGGCCCTGCCTAACCATGGAGTCTTTCAGAGTGAGTGAAATGAATGAGAATGATGTGTGAAGTGATCTGTACTTAGCTTAGGACGCCTCTTGGTTTGGTTTAGTTTGTCTGGTTAGCACCTTTCCCTAAGGGTTGCTCGTTTTTGCTGATTTGATTCTTGTAGTTATCAGTTTACTTCCACATTAACATGGCAGAATTCGGGGGCTTCAAAGCTGCGAAGGAGATACTGAGGGATGTTTCATGTTTTAGACTGGGTGATTCAGCTAAATGTGAGGAAGGCAGGCAATAGCTCACCTCTCCTTCTGTAATATATACGACCTGTGTGTATGAGAATTAGCTAATGAAAACTAGTTTTTTTCTCCCCGTTTCTCAATAGTTCCAGGAGAGGAATCCGCTTCTGCTGTCTTGGGAGAAGTCTGAGGCTTGCCATGGGTCACACATCTTCTGAAACAGTGCAATCCTATGTTTCTCTTCTTGCCCTGAAATTATCAGAACAGTTCTGAATGGAAGCTGCATCATCAGATTTTTCTCTTCCATTTTGTCTGAGCATGGAATACCAATTAAATGTTAATTTAGCATTACCACAAGATTTGTCTTGAAATTGTGGAGGTGTCCAGAAGTTTGAACCACTGTGCTTACACTGACCTCTTCCAGGTTTTTATTCACGGCATTCAATTTCCTAATATATTTGCCACATCAGAATCTGTCTTGGTGTTTTGTAGCTGAAAACACCTCTCATAATGAGTTAATTAACCACTTTTGAGATGTTTTTTTAAAACAGACATTTTACATGTTGTCCTGTTTGCAGTATTTAATGAATTCTTTGTGGGATTCTCCCTAGACAGGTTAGTCAAAACTTTTGAATCTTGTGATTCAATTGCTGTATTATTGCGGGAACCAGTTTGCCTGGATAGTTCCTGAGATGAAAAAAGTATTTAAAAATACTTTTTTTGTAAAGAAAGGATAAATTGCTTAGTCTAGAAATTTCTTTACAGTCCCTTAAGAACTTTAAGAAAGTTATTTGCACTATTTTAGGAACCTTTGTCAATATTACCCTTTTTGTCCCCCAAATAAATTTTTCCATGAAATCTATACAGTTCAGGAGCAATCCCAAAGGCTGTACTAGTCTAGTAAATGAACTTATTTTTCCTTCCTTAAGATGATGTATAGAGTAGTCAGGCTGCTCTAGAACCAGGGATGAGGTGTCTCCTTGTATCAGCAGCTTTGTGTGCCATCGGCACCTTGTGTCCTGTGCAGTTAAGCTTTCAAGTGGGAAGTATAACAGCTCAAACTAGAACGAAAAACAAGAGGCTGAGTATTAAAGCTTCACTGCTCCAAGTGATGTGACAGGAATTGGGGTGTTCTGGGATGTCTTTGCTGCAAAGATCTTTCAGATGTGCCAGCTGCTGAACTGGACTCAAGTAGTTTGCCTTTACAGGCAGCGTTATCAATAATACTGGGATATTTTAATCTGTTTTTTGGGTGCCTAATAATTCGGAGAGTTTCTCCTCTTTCTTAAACTTCATCGAAAAATTGTTACACAGCCACTAGCATAGAGTTCAGTGTCATACTTTAATAAAGTGAAAATTGGATATTTTTTACAAAGACTCAAGTTATTTTAATAATGTTTATGCAGTGTTGAGGCATGGGATGGACATGGTAGCCTTCAAAAAATCAACTGATTTTCACAGAATCGCTAAGGTTGGAAAAGACCTGTAAGATCATCAAGTCCAACCATTACAAAAAAAACCCACCACAACATCCCCCCCCCAAAAAAAAAAAAAAATTCATTTTGATGCATTCATGCTGTGGTAATAAAACACGCAGAGGGAATTCAGTTTTCTTCTGGTGTACCTGCAATGACTTCACATTTTTGTAGAATCTATTTATGTACTGAACTTAGCAGGACTCTGTCCATGTAACCTGTTCAGGGAAGTGCTTGAATTACTATCTTAATTTGGGGCGGCTCCTGAATGAGAGAAGATTCCGTTTTGCTTCAGTAGTTCTGAAAGCTAAAGTTAAGATGTTTTACTTAGCAACAACTATTGAACATCCATCATCCCAATTTCACTGTTTGGTTTTTGGCTTTTTGTAAGATTTTTTTTTGGTCCATTTCTTGAGAAAAATATGATAAATGTTGTATTAACTTTATTAATAGACTGAATTAAAACTTCATGCCTAGTTAAGCAACGCAGTTAATTGAAGCAGCTGAACACAAGACTCATGAAGACTTTTCCACAAATGTTGAATTGGTTAAATAGCATTCGTTGACTTTCACTGTCAATAAATGTAGGTTGAAGAAATTTCTTAGGGGGCAGTTTGGTATGCCTTCCGGACTGCAAAAAATCTGAGACCTAATATGCTTTTCAAATGGAATAAAATAGCTTTTTCCCCTTATAGCTATCCAAACTTTTCAATCCCCTTTCTTCTTGTGTTGATTTCTGCCTATGTTTTCTGCTCTCTGGAGCAGATGTGATTCCTTTTGTATGTGGTGAATACAGCTTTTCATGCACATTAATGTAATCCAAATAATATTTATAGCTGATGATACTGTTGCTCTTAGATAACGTTCCCAAAATCACCAACTTCTAGAGAACGTTGGACTGACTATCTATGTTTAGGCAAGATTTTTCCCATGTGTACATATTCTGAAGGCGTAGGAATATATTCAGGTCTTAGTCTTCGGCAGTCTCAGTACAGGAGCAAATTGGACAGGTAGCTTTTGATCAAGAGTTGTTTTAGGGGATCAAGACTTGTTTTAGGGAAGAAGCATCGCATGCTTCACTGTCAGGTTTGTAACCAATTTTAAATTGTAATTAAACATTCATGTAAAATGAATTGGTTCTATTCTTAAGACTGTTTACTGTTAAGTTGCTGTTGATCTTTCTGAATCTTACGCCTTAAATTAAAAGATGCAAGACCACTGGAATTTGAATGCTCTGAAGGTTAGAGTGAAAAATAACCCATCACAATCCTGGGATTCCGTACCAAAGAAGGAAAAGGAAGATAATCTGAGGCTCCAGGAAGGAGCCTAACTAGCAGCTGATCTTGGTGCTTTCAGGTAGCAAATTATTAGACGTGGCAACAAGCCTTTTCACTGATGTAGTTTCTGCTGTGTGTATTACGGTTGTCATTGATAATACTCAAATCTCAGGAGAAGAGGAATGATGCAAAGAAAAATTCATGATTTCTGAAAGTATTTAAGTACTTCTGCATTGGGAAGAGGAGTATCTCTTACTGCATTATGTTCCTCAGATACTAAGACTTGTTTTCGATGGTGGCAGAGAAACGGACATTACTCTTTGTGGTGCCTTACTGCAGAGATAATGAAACGGATAATTCTGCAGGGAAATGTCACCAGTGCAATATAATTCTGAAGAATCCAGAAGAGTATTCTTGTATTAGATGTTGCATTAGCCTATCATTTTTAGTTTGTCCTATTCTAACAAAAGTTATTTTTGGAAAACACTTATGTTTGAGGATTTATACACAGATTCCTGTGTAAACTGCCTGTGAATATGGTTTGTTCTGGAAACAAATACTGTGTTAAAGGTATTTAAAGCAGAATTTCATTATTATCTTTTGAATGTCTGCCTCTTGTTTTCAAAATGTTTGTGGCAATTAGTTTCTCATCCAAATTGAGAACTTAAAGTGGCAGTAAAATCTGGAAATCTAGTTGAAGGGGTATCTTCTCTTGCCACTTTTTCTTCAGTCAATATGAGCAAGTGCTTCATAAGAGCATGGATCGTACTTTTTGCTCATATTCACCTAAAGCCTTCTAATTTTGGAGAAGTGGAATGAAGTTCTGAGTATTTGTTTTTACTCTTCATGTGCTCATTCCAAAAGCAATTGTAATTGCAAGAGAGGGAAACAATTGTGTTGATTCTGACTTTATGCCAGTATAAAATATTCAAGCAGTTTTCCGAGTCTGGAAATGTAATTTTCATAACTGTTTTGCTTTAGTCTTTTGGTCTAGGTGACAGAGGAGCTCGTGGCTCCTTCCCCTTTTGCAAGAGGAGCTCAGTGCAGAGCAAGAGTTGCACTTAGAAGAACCACTTCTTGAAGAGCAGATCCACACTTCCAATGTAATGTCTGTCCAAAGTGGCCTGATTACTTTTGATCCATGAGTGTAGCATTTTACATCTTCCAAGTGTCTTACAAGCAGATAATTAGGTATTTAAAAATAAAATACTGGGATGTAAAAATTGTATCTTATGAATGATTAATTACTTAAGGTTTCCTTGTGGATTTTTGCTCAGTGCTGCACTTGTTTTTAATGGGGTGTCTGAATGAGACAGCCTGTATGTAATACATGCTTCAAAAAGTGAATTAATCCCATAGGCTTTAACTGCCATCATATATAAAGTGAATATTAAGCTACCCTGGCATGACAATAATAAAACTTAAATATTGGTCTGTCAAACTTGTTAGGTTCAAATTTTTGTGCAAGAAGCAAGTGGACCATTAAAGCAGTTGAAATAATAAAAACAACCCCAACTAAACCACCACCCAGTTACTAAACAAACATGCATCTAAAATTAAAGGCAGAGTAAATATTTAATGGTCCAAACTTTCCTTCTTTTGGCTTTATTCTATGAATCTAGCTTAGAAAACACTGATTAGGCTAGGAGTGACTTGGCATTCAGTATATATTACATGTCTTGGTAAGTTTGTTGCTTCACGAAAATGTTCGGCAGTGCAACTTTACAAGAGCTCTTTTTGAAACAACCTGACCCCAGGGCTGAAGCTTTTTGGTGAGGATGAAGTTGTCTTAGCATTTGCAATGTGTGCTAGTGTCTTTAGACTGTAAAAATACACATAAATTGGAACCGAAATTCTAACTGAAAATTAGCGCATGAAAGTAGAAATACATTGTCTGTTATATAAACAACCATTTTTTTTAATGTCTTTGCTCATACTCCAAGGACCTCATGAAGTGTTAATGTAATTGCATTTCTGCCTGGACCGAAGACGTTGTAAGGATGAGGTGTCTCTAAAAGCATTTAATTTGTCTAAATGTGCTCACAGCAAAGCTGTGTGTTTTATCATTGAGTAAACTGGAACAAAGTTAAATAGAGTTGTTCTGAAATTTCAACCTGAACACCACAATCCAAAATTGAGTCTTTGTCCAAAAATTGCATTATTAAGGAAATATTTAGCCAGGGTGTTGCAGGGACTATTGGAGTAATAACTAAACAGGGTGTTTTAGTAAAAAGCAAATACTAAATGTCATCTTTTGTGGCTCTTTGAATTCCTGTTTACTACCCAGCTTCAGCTCAACCCTTACCATTTCAAGGACACTTGAATTGCAGCCCAAAGGAGATAGCTATGTAGTATGAGCAGTCTGCCATATTTTGCCTAAGCATGCGAGTGTCATTGTAGAGCCTGAATTAACTTTTAGTCACTGACCTTCTGAGAATACAAAATTCATTTAATCTTTCTTCAGGGGGACTACTTAGAACCCTATTCTGCCTGCTTACCTCAATACCATCCTGTCTTTTATAATGAGATTATAAAAGTTTTATTCATTCTCTGATTTTTAAGCTGAATCTTATAAATCCTTGTACTTTATCTCAGGGAAAGGCAACCATTCCCAACTAAATTGCAACTGGAATGAAGAGGACTTTGCTTCCCTTCCCCTATTGTCTTCCAACTCCCCTGCTTCCCAAAACTAGTCTGAAATGTTTTTTTCCACAGAAGTGTACATACAAATATAATTTAGCTTAATATTGGAGATGGTTGTACAGTCTGACAGTGGAATACTTCATGTGTTGGGTGAAATCCAGTGTTTAAAAGCAGAGCGAGGAGTCCAGAAGACAGACTTTGCAAGAGCTACTGCTGTTCATCACCTTTTAAGAAAAAAAATGACTTGAGATATAGGAGGAGCTCCCCAATAACATCTCCTGCATGGGATGTGTTTTGCTTGCCAATCTGTACTTGCCGCCTTCTTGCCAGCTGAGTTGCTGATTAGGTCAGCCTGAAATTCTCTTCCTTATGTTGGCCTGCAGCTGAGAGCTCCTGCCTCCACTTGCTGTGCCTTACCCCTGAGTAGTTTTGGATAAAGACTGTGATCTCAGGGACTTCTGTACTACTGATTCTTTCCTCTTCCTTTGCTTCACGGTCGTCCAGACTTGATCAGAAGACCCTTGGGACATGTTTTACAGTGTTTCCAAGTGTTCTTACAGTTTTGTAGAGGTGCTGCTTTGTGTTGCCAGTATTTATGCTGAGGCTTGAAGAGCCTTACTTCTGAGGCATTTTGTGAGCAGTTAAAATAATAAAGTCCTTTGGAGAATATTTTAAGCCTAGTTGGAAACTTGTTTTAGAAAGCTTTAACTATGTAAGATAAGGAAATGAAATCATAAGGCTGTGGTGGAAAATATCCTCATGAGACTGTAAATGTTGGGTTTTTTTTTTCATTCCTGACAAATAATAAAAGACTGGCTAGCAGCCTTTGAAATGTAAAGGTGACCTGTGAGGACCTTTAGTTAACTAACTAAGCGTAATACCTTTTATCTATGTTTTCCTGGATATCTCATGTAGCAAATGTGAGCATATCATTCATCCATCCTGTTCTCTGTTTTCTAACTCACCTGCATGACAACTGCCCCTTCGCTCTGCTGTGGGCAAGAATAGTTACTCTTTGGGATATTTTTTTCAAAATCCTTAAAATGAGTGTCATCAAGAGGTGAAGGTTCTCTTGTTAGAAATATGTAAATGGTTAATATTCTCATACTTGGGACTCCTACACATGCTTTTGAAATATAGGGGCTTTTTCAAACAAAAATTGTGGTGACTATATGTGAAAGGCAGCCCGGTAGCTTATTGCTACTTCTAACATAGTGAACCAGGGCTTAAAGTCAGGAAAGGAAACCAATTTCCAGAGTCCATTCTTGAGAGCCATAGTGTTAAAGAAAAAAATAGTGTAACAAAACTCAGTGCAGGCGCTTACGGAAGTGAAGGGAGTTGTTTGTTTCCAGTTGAACAGATTTCACTCACAGTCACTCTAGTGTAGATTTTACTTGCATGTGCTCTCATCTGTGTCCTCAAAAAGACCAAGATGTGTGCCCAAGTGCTGTGGCCGGAGTTTAATGTGACATGGGACTGGACAAAGTTGAGTCCTCATCATGTCTCTTGGATTCTTCTAGATTTTCTGACACTGAACTGGTGCTTGTGGTCTGTGTTTGGGTACCACTTAGGAGTTGAAACTGTTTGGGACCTTTCCTCTAGGTATTTTGTGTCATCCCTCTTAGGGCTTGGGAAAAACCTTGTTCTTTTGTTTTCCTTATCTGGGGAGTTAGGGCTCCGTTCTTGATCTTCTTGTTACCTTATCTTAGGTTTATTATTTCTCTTCTTGCTCTCTGGTCATTTGAATGAAACCACATTTACCACACTGTGTAGCAATTAACATGTGCAATTCCGTTAATCCTTCTTCTGTTGCTTGTTGTTGCACATACTTCACTCATACCATCTTAGCATTTCTGTTACAGGTCTTTGCAAGATAATTAGACTCTTCCCGCAAGGGAAAGCTCCTAGCTTGGTCTACTGTAGAAAGCCAAAGACAGTTTCTGGCTTCCACACCAGCTTAAAGCATGTCCATCATTCAGAAATGGGCAGGATTCCGCTTCTTCAAAACCCAGTTGCTTTCGGCCATATTTAAGCAGTATATTTGGTCCTTCAGAGCTCTAAATGTGAGAGATGGCAGATGTTCTTGCTAACAGAAAACTGGATGCACTTCTCATAAAGTGGCATTGTGTAACTTCCCAGATGCGTGGTGTTACACCAGATGTGGAAACCTGAAATTGCCTGAAGGTCTTCTGCTTGTGACACTAATTTTGGCTCTGTTGTTTTTAGAAGTCTTTTAAACTGTGAAAATAGCACTGGTTATGTTATGTGGTTGACTTGGAACTCCTCTGCGGAAAACTAGACAAGTGGCTTCATCTTCACAGCACAAGAACTGTATTTTAAAATGAATTTTTATAGCTGTGCTTAAGAGGTAACATTTCCATGCTTTTTTTTAATTTTACTATCTTGACAGAGTAATCAAACTATCATATTTCGCTTTCTATAATTTTAATAGACTTGCTCCTTGCTGTTCAGTAGTGAGGGGATGACTCTTGTTTATTCTTTTCTACAGGTTAGTAAATGTGATAGAAAAACCCCCAGCTTTTATATGAAAACTTTGCAGTGTGTAACTTAATTGTTCAAAACCAATCACAGCTGCAAAGTCTATAAACTGAGTGGATATGAGATGGGTCGGTCCTCTAGTTCCATATTCAGTGTTTCATTTCTTCGTGGCCACAACTGAGCAAATAGAACAAGATCTTTTTGTATTGTGCTCTTTCATATATTTCCCATTTTGGGAGGAAAAGTAAAGCAAATCACTGACAAAACCCACAAGAGTTAATGAAGCTATTTATCACCATGTATTTTTGTCACTGTCACAAGGCTTGGTGTGTATCCCAAGGGAAATCTTGCCCATGCATTAATAATCAGTCATATTGTTCTACTTTTATCAACTGTGCCAGCGCTTATTAGGATTTACTTAGTGGAAAAGAGTACCGAGTTCAAGTCATTAAAACTGCGATTAGTCTCTGCAAATTTTTATTGATATGTGTGAACCTTTCACATACCGAAATACAAAGGGGAGCCTTGTCCAGCTCTACGTGTCTAGGCTGTGCCTTCTACTCTGGCCTGCTACAGGCCATTAATGATCAGTCTCAATATGTGGCTTAGTTTATTACTGATAAATAGATATACCAAACTCCAGGTAAAACAAACTTGCATCTCCCTCAAGAAAAAGTGTAGCTCACAAACCAAGTACTAAATAAAATGAGGTTCTAACATGTCTGAAGAAAGCGAACAGGCTAATGTTGACTTAAAAAGATTGATAATAGAAAATAACTTTTTCTTCCTTTTCCCTTTAGCTACTGCCAAACTTCAAATACAAGTGACAATTCTTTGCTTCTCTTACTGGTCTTAAAATGCCTAGAGACAGCATAAAATACATCCATATGGCGCTGAATACTTAGATCAGTGGCACAGCAGGCTTTTATCCAGTCGTCCTTCAATATCTAGCTGTCAGCTGTAAAACTAATTTTTTTTTTTTCCATAGTGTGTCATTTGGATCTTGGTGGAATGGTTGCGTAAAAGGTAGGATCCTTTGGGAGAATTGTTACTCTGCTTGTTAGAGGCAATTTCTTGTCCATTTTCTGTCCCTCGGGAATGTGTATGTGAGGCTTAACGTAAGCCTAACATGACTTCAGAGTGCATCATGTGATTGTATTGGGTGTAGCGCATGCAGTTTTTCAGGAGCTGCGGCGTCACAGATGCTGAGGCTAGCTGAAGCAAGATTTGGGGTGTGCTGCTTGAAAGCAATTAGTGAAGATCATAATGAGGATGTTCTGGCAGGTGTTGCACAAAAAGACCCTGGTGCCAGGTGTTTTGTATTCAGGAGAGCTAGGCAGGTTCTTTCCTGACCTGTATAGGGAGGCTGTTAGTTTTTTTATACAGTACAATTGTGCTTTTAATATTTCGGGCTCTGCCTTGTGACACTGAGTATGTTCTCTCGCGTGTTTCTTGTTGGCTGAGAATTGTCTGTTCCCTCCCTGTTGCAGAGACGGTCTGTGAGCAAGCATTTCCCAGGATCTGTGTCCCCACACTGCAGCCTGAAGTCAAGAGAGAGGCTTCACAGCCAGTTTCAAGAACAGTATTTTTCATACCTTTCCTGACCCATGCTTCCCCAAAAGGCTCCCAGGTGATCTTGATCAGCAGAGCCTCATTCAGGACACAGAACATTTGAATACTTCTTTAAAAGGGTGGTGTGAAAATGTGAGCATCCTGGAGATGCTAAACTGTTTAAAATATAACAGTGAGCCAGCTCAGCTGTCAAAGTGGAAGGAGGAATTTTCTAGCGAGGTGTGACCATAAAACCTCTCCCAACAGAACAAGGAGCTTTTCCACTTGTTGGTGTGTCCGCTTGTATCTTTTTGAGTGGCAGAAATGATACTGCTCATAGTTCCTCTGTGCCTTTTTTCAGCATTAAGAGCAGGTTCCCTTGGGGAAGGGAAGTCTAACCTGAGATTTTTAGAATGAAGAACAACAAACTTTGTACTAATCAACATCTAGTGAAAGGTCACAGAATCGTTTAGGTTGGAAAAGACCTTTAAGATCATCAAGTCCAACCGCAAACCTAACACTGCCAAGTCCACCACTAAACCATGTTCCTGAGTGCCTCATCCACATGTCTTTTAAATACCTCCAGGGATGGTGACTCCACCACCTCCCTGGGCAGTCTGTTCCAATGTCTGACAACCCCTTCAGTGAAGAATTTTCTCCTAATATCCAGCCTGAACCTCCCCTGATGCAACTTGAGGCCATTTCCTCTTGCCCTGTCGCTTGTCACTTGGGAGAAGAGACCAACACCCACCTCCCCACAACCCCCTTTCAGGTAGTTGTAGAGAGCGATGAGGTCTCCCCTCAGCCTCCTCTTCTCCAGACTGAACAACCCCAGCTCCCTCAGCCGCTCCTCATCAGACTTGTGCTCCAGACCCCTCACCAGCTCCGTCACCCTTCTCTGGACACGCTCCAGCACCTCAATGTCCTTCTTGTAGTGAGGGGCCCAAAACTGAACACAGCATTCGAGGTGCGGCCTCACCAGCGCCGAGTACAGGGGCACGATCCCCTCCCTGCTCCCGCTGGCCACACCATTTCTGATACAGGCCAGGATGCCGGTGGCCTTCTTGGCCACCTGGGCACACTGCTGGCTCATCTTCAGCCGGCTGTCGACCGACACCCCCAGGTCCTTTTCCACCGGGCAGCTTTCCAGCCACTCGTCCCCAAGCCTGTAGCGTTGCGTGGGGTTGTTGTGACCCAAGTGCAGGACCCGGCACTTGGCCTTGTTGAACCTCATCCAATTGGCCTGGGCCCATCGATCCAGCCTGTCCAGATCCCTCTGCAGAGCCTTCCGACCCTCCAGCAGATCAACACTCCCTCCCAACTTGGTGTCATCTGCAAACTTTCTGAGGGAGAACTCGATCCCCTCGTCCAGATCATTGATAAAGGTATTAAACGGAAGTGGCCCCAATACGGAGCCCTGGGGGACACAGATTGTGACCGGTCACCAACTGGATTGAACTCCATTCACCACAACCCTTTGGGCCTGGCCATCCAGCCGGTGTTTTACCCATCGAAGAGTGCACCCATCCAATCCATGAGCAGCCAGTTTCTCCAGGAGAATGCTGTGGGAAACGGTGTCAAAGGCTTTACTAAATTCTAGGTAGACTATATCCACAGCCTTTCCCTCATCCACTAAGCGGGTCACCTTGTCATAGAAGGAGATCAGGTTAGTCAGGCAGGACCTGCCTTTCATAAACCCGTGCTGACTGGGCCTGATCGCCTGGCTGTCCCGTACGTGCAGCGTGATGTCACTCAAGATGATCATCAAGATGTCCCTGCTCATGGCAGGGGGGTTGGACAAGATGATCTTTAAAGGTCCCTTCTAATCCAAACTAATCTGTGATAACTCTTTTGCCAAATATGTGCAGAAAACTGAAATAGTGTACAACAGGAATTAGACTGGGAAAATTTATAGTGTAAGGTTATGAATAAAATGAAAACTTTTTCATTTAAGGGAAGAGAGAGCAGTCTTTTAATAGCTTTCACTGACTAGCTGTGCATTCCCTGTTACAGAGACTTAGATACTAACAGTGTTCAACTAGGTTTAATCCCAGGTGTGTGGTTATATCCAGGTGTTTAGCCTAATCTAAAGTAAGGCTGAGAACTTCAAATTTAAGACATGAACCAATCTTGAACTGCTAGGTTCTGGAAAGCTTCTCCTCTCTCTTTTGGAGAGAGAGAAAATAAGTCCTCAAGTTCTGCAGAGTTTCTCTGCATTGGATTGTATTGACTTCTACTTAAAAACAAGATTGGGAGTGTAGTTTCACAGAGCTGATGTTTCCTGTGTATCTCTTATAGTAATACTAGAGTAAAAAAAAAAGTCTGGAACAGAAACCTGACACAAACTAATACTTCAATTAATACAGATGCAGGACCCCTCAAATTGCCTTCAATATATCCGTGGTTGTCTTGTGGCAGACTGAACTGGAAGGACAATTTACTCATGGAGCATGGTACTCCCGAAAATTGAATACTTGTGCCAAAATCTATTGCAGATTCCTTCTGGAAGGCAGTCGCTACAGCCAGGGCCGCTTTTCAGTCATCAGCTCCACCAGTCTTTACTTCAGTCCTAATCCCTCTGAATGAAGGACCTAAAGCCAGCGGCCGTGTTATCAGCATAAATAATCTGCTATCTGCAGGGTTTAAACTAGTGAGTAAGAATCTTGTGTCTATTCAGTGGGCCAATAGATTAAATATATATTGTCAGGGACAACCTGTCTATCAAAGATAATGTTTTACTGTTGAAACAGGATCCTTTCCAGTTGAAGTCTGAGCTTGTTGAACCAGAGCTGGTGGTTTCCTTAGGATGAATATAAGAAGCCGGGTTGGAAGAACTGATGCTACTTAAGCTTCTGCTTTTGTGTAACACCGGTGTTCAAATGTTACAGGCCTTGCTGGGCATGGCTGTTAGGAAGACCCTGGGGAAAAAATACTTTCTAGGTCAGAAAAGTGCTTCAGCCTCAATTTCCTTCTGTCTTGGGTGAAGTATTGTGGCACAAGCAGGGCCTCACTGCTTCCGTTAGGAAAACAGCACTGTGTACATGCTTTTCTGAGGTACTCAAAGAAAAGACTGAATGAAAATTAATGTTAATGAGCTTTTCAGACTAACATGTATTTTCATAGTCATCTTTTTTTATAAGGCAGTTACTGAAGTGTTAATCATTTGATTACTGGTTGTTGTAGATAAGGGAGTAATTGGTCCCTTTTTGTAAATTGTGGAAGTACTTGACAGGAAAGAGCAGTCGGCCAGGCAGCAGGCATGAAAACTGTTGTTTGTGTGGGTTATTGCCTGGAGAGGTTGACTGGAACTAAAACCCCTTTGCTCTTACGACATCTGGGTTGTGACAAAATTATATTTCCTATTTGCTTCTCAGTAGCAAGGGCATGTCTTCCAGCAAGGTCTCAAATGCTTGCGAGACTTGTATAATTTTGGACATCGCTGGAAATGTCTATTCATCAATTTCTATTAGAAGCCATTAAAAATTTAATCTTTGGCTATGGCCAGGGAGAAGAGTTGAATCTTTGCCTCCTGAGTGACAGATAGCTTTAGTGGGGTCCACTGTTTAAAGACGTTTCACTAACAGTTAAGGAGCTGCAAATTTCACTGGTTTTGTGGGGCTGTAACAAAAATACAGGTAGTAGATATTTTTTCTGTAATTCTTTAGAATCCTTTAGGAAAATCATATTATGCCCTCTGTCTCTGAAAGGAAAAGCACTGGGTGAACACCAGTGTGTGTGTGAAATGCGGGATTGTTACATCTTTTTTTTCATATACTTAGTGTTTAAAATGGTGCTACTGTGAAAATGGACTTGCTTCCTTTCTTTGTGTCCCTGTTATTGTAGCATGTGAGAATAAGCTGCAGATGATATCAGCCATTCACATAATAGCTTTATGTGTGCTCATCTGCTAGGTAGGTGTCATTCCTTGTTATATCATGCTAGTTCTCTTGACTCTGTTGCTTCCCTTCCTGCTGTTCTGCACCAGACAGTCATAAATATTCATGCACGCTTCCTACCATCCATTTAGGCTTGTGTACCTAGCTTATGGTCTGTTCTAGTTTGTTAAATGCGGGCTTTTTTTAACACCAGAGTGCTGAAGGCTGTCTAGTGAGCTAAAGGGCTGATGTCACAGTTTCTCGTTTGTGAAGTTGCTGGGAACTGCTGAGATACTGAGGCTTTAAAATTATTTTGCTTGGAAATTCTTCCATCACAAAGAATTGACCAAAGTTCAAGGTAATTGATTGTTACATGGTAAAACAAAAATGGAAATTTCCTCAGCAGCAAACATTCTGGCCATGTTCTTTCTTACTTAATTGTAATAGTGAGTAAAACTTGTCTTTGCACCTGAAGCAGATGCTCAGCTGTAATAAACTGTCTCAACTTGCCTTGAAAGGTCCAGTTTGGATAGAATCTTTGCAAGGACTAAGGGAATCGAATTTACAATGAGAAAATAAGTAACTTTTGTACAGTATCTTTCAGTACTTTAAAATACTTAGGGCTCTGTATAGAGGGGAGGGGAAAGAGTGTTTCTGAGGTCAGTTACCATCTTGGTCATTTCACTGGTTCGTTGGTCGGATGCTGTATCTCATTAAATTCATCTCCATTTTGTGTAGAGCCCTTGCTCTCGGTTTTCTTAACTGGGGCAATGCTATTATTGTTCATTTGGGAAGGTGTTAAAATGTGTGTTTAAAAAAAAAAGTGAATTTTTATGAGGATCAAGCCTCCTCCCACCATCTTGCCAGGAGCTAGATGATGAGTAGCACATCTTAACCTGAGCAGAGGACTGGGCACTGATATTACTTCACACTATGAATTTGGGACTTCAAGGTTAGTAAAGATGTTAAGATTCTATGTAATGTCCAGTATTATAGCCTGGGATTAAAAAAAACAATAGTTGATATGCTTCAGGATTACTTCGGGCTTCCAAAAGTCTCTTGTATTATCCAGTCGATTGATTTCTGTGGAGTTACTAATTTTGATTGCTTCTGATATCAATAGTCTTTGAACATCTATGGTGATGGCTGTGGTCCATTATTTCTTACTGTTTTGTCAACTGGTGGCTGACGAACGTGAACAGAAAATATGAAAATGCAAAGCACACCTTTCCCTGTAGTTCACTAAGGCTGGACGGCTGCTACGGGAATGAAATTGGACTATGGGAATCCTCCGCTGCCAGTTCCTGGGGACTCGTCTGTGTTAAAACATCTAATAACAAATAATGCCCAGTCAGTTCAGGGTGTCACAACCAAATACAATGTGAAATGTCTCTGCCAGTGCTGGAGCCCAAAAGGGCAGATGTGAAAAATGTGTTAAGGCTGAGACCTACAGCTGGGAAGGGGGATGCATCTTTTCAAAGATGAGGAAGAAAGAGGTGGTAGAGTTAGAAAATCCTGATGGACCGTACGCTAGTGAATTTTAGCATGTGTTTGCCTGTGTTTTACTGCCTTGATCAGTCACTCTGCTTTTATTTGGGGAGGAAAAGGAAGAGGGGAGATGTCAGGGCAGGGTGCCGTGGATGGCAGCTTGAGCTTTCTTCTTTCCTCGCCTCTAGTTGTAAGAGGCTACTGAATGGATATACTATTTCGTATGAAATAACACTCTAAGGGGATAGTTACTCCTTAGGCTCCTGCTTCCTCTGAATTTGAATCAAAAGGAACCCATTGCCATCTACCTGCTACCTTGTAGACATTACGATGCTGATTTCATCCCTTTTGCAGACTTGTAACTGCAGATTTTGATAAGTGTAGTGCACGTCCCTGGAATTATTGAATAGCATGATACAACTGTTGCAGTGTATTTTACAGATGTGTGGACTGATTCAGCGGTGCTCGCAACGTGCAAGGTGTAAAATGTGTACCCCAGGAGTGGTAAGTTTACTTACCCACTCTGCTTTGTGGGTACAAGCCAATGGTTCTCAAATTGAGCTACAGATTGCTGGCAATCCCTGAGGTCAAAGTAATTGATGCAGGACTGTATCAAACAGTTTTCAATGATGCTTTTAATTAAAGGAGAAAAAAAAAGCTTTGTTGTGGGTAGTGACCTGAAAAGAAATTAAGGATTGGCAGGGATTCATTGGCCTAAAAAGGTCAGCTACAGTTGTTTGACATTGTTATTGATTGTGTCTGCCTTTCTAGAATTGCTTTTTGAGGTAGGATGCCATAAAAGCTGCACAAACTGCCAAAAACCCCTTTCTGAATTGGTTGCTCTGTCTGTCCTTCTTTCCCCCTACAATCATGTATGCACTGCTGGTCGCTGCCAGCAGCATCTTTGCTGCTGTTTTTCGCTGTGTGATGAACCGTTGTTCGCAAAGCAACACTTGGTTTCCTGTGCCGCTGCCTACCATTTGCTGTGCACAGAGGACTCTGAGCACAGAGGTTTGTGGAGTTCAGTCATCGGCAGCCCGCAGAACCTGCTTTTCAGTTCTTGAAGGACTTTGGCTTCTTTTTTTGCATTTAGAAGTATCCTTATGATGGACCAAAATGTCTACTGAACCGCCAAAGAAATATATAAATATCGACATTTTGCACCAGCAAGTTGTCTGCAGATCTTCACTGGCCCATAGTTCCTGTGTAGAGCAACGTAGCTGCAAATTTCCTTTGTCAAAGAAAAGTTGCAACTAAAATAGAAGTGACAAAACTGCTGGAAGTGTATTAAATGGACTTTCTATTCAGAGTACGCTCCTTGATCAGGGCTGTCTGTGCTTCACTCCATCTGAAGTTGACGGATTGACTGTAGGTACTTTAATTTCCTTTGCTGATCTTCGTGTGTTTGATCTAGGCTGCAAGCTTTAGTCCATTGTTTGTTCTATTTCAAATGAATATGAAAAATATAATCAACTAAAATCAAGGTGAGTTGCCTCTGTTCTCTGGGTTGAAGGAAATAAAAATATATTTCAAGTAGAAAATGATGGAACATCTCTCTGATTACTAAAATTATTTAAACCAAAGCTGTTCCTTGTTTTTCTGGGTCTTGTTTATTTCCCTGTAACTCTCTGGATATTCCACATTAACTTCCTAAACAGAATCTTAAATCCCATCTTAAAGAAGCAAATCTGTTTAAAAGGGCAAGAGTATAATTTATAACCGAGATCTTTAACTCGGCTGGGAATAAATTATCTTAAAAGAGGCTGTTTGAACCATTTTGTTTGTACATAAAGAAGCCATTGCTGCTTTGGTATAATGCAAGAACCACTGAAGTAGTACGAAAGCGCCTTGCACAATTTTTGTAGTGTTAACAGTACAAAATGTTCTTATTTCCTGGAATCAATGGGGGCAGCCATTCTATTTCAGCAACCAGGCTGGGAGGGCATCCTTCAGCCAGCTTTATCCTGTGTAGCCAAAACATGCCTTGAAAATGTCTGATAAATGCACATTTAATATTGCTCTTTGCTCTTAATAACAAAAAATAATCTATAGCCATACTGTTTTTATTAAAGGTAACTGATTTTTTTTTTGTTTTACCCAACTCTGTATTTTTTAGTTGTAAACAGAGCTACTTACTGAGCTTAGAGCTGTGGATGTATTTCAAGAAGGTTTATTCATTGCAGGCTTTCTTTTGATTCCCCCCCCCCGGATTTTTTTTTTATTTATTGGGGACTTAGGGATGCAAAGTATTAGGGATGCAAAGGCTCAGATGGTCCTTTGGTCTGATCTCATCTGGCATCTTGCATCAGGAAAGAAATGGCAGAATAAAAGAGGTTTGACAGTAGAGCAGAAGTGGAATCAATGGGGAAAAAAACAAAACTTCGTGGTAAAAATATTCTTTAATTAGAGCAAGGAGGCGAGACCACATCAACTCTGCCTTTTACTTCGGCTCTCTGTGACTAGACTTGATGCTATCCTCAGAGTTCCTCAGCCGCGACTATGGATAAACTTAATCTTACTGAGAATTTGTTAGATGAATGCAGTCTGCTGGCTCTGTCAGTGTCTTCAGGATAATGAATGAGTTTTGTTTCTTGCTTTGGGGGAACCGGGTGAAATTTCCATAGCTTGACAGTGAAGAGCAGAGGAGGATTTTTTTTTTTAAAGAAGCTGCTTTAATCACTTTAATACAGCATTTCTGTTTTAAGAGCTCAGACTGACATACCTAAAAATATTCTTGATTACTGGCTCATACAGATCATTTTAAGACAATTATGAGCATCCTCCTTTTGGGGCTTCTTTTTAAATAAAAATCTAAAAATGGTTTTCATGCATTCATAATTCAGCATATTGTTCTTCGCAGTGCTTTTTCCTCCCGTTGCCTTGGGTTGCTTTTTCTAGATCTGAACTAGCAAGTTCTCTGATCCTCAGCATTAAATCTTTGTGTTTCAGCAACTCTTTCAAGCATTGGATCTCAAGTACCAGCAAATCTGAGCATGAAACTTGATGTGAGGCCAGCAGTCGGAAGATCTTGGAGCTGTAACTTTCAGCAGGGCTCCTCGGGTGGTATCGGGTCATCTGTTCTGAGAGTTGAGGGCAGAACGGAGTTTGACTTCTCAGTAAGAAATACTGTTCCTTGTCAGCACCTCAGTTATTGCTGGATTAGCTGTGCTGTGGTGTGTCTAGTAAAGGAAATACTTCCAGTGAAGATTTTGAGGTGAGCTTATCTGTGAAAGAAAGTTGTAGTGTCACTGGGATTTATCCTTCAACCAAATCTCAAAGGACTCTTGCAAAGGGCAAGTGAAATTTTGGGATTACAGTGCGATTTATCTGTATGTGTGATGAGAAGGCTTTCTTCATCTTCCTCTCCTTCACTTACGCTTTTAGCAAGCTGGATCTCTGTTAACCAAGTTTACCTCTGAGAACTGGGAGAGGTCAAGTGGAATTTTTTAGCTTTACAATGAAAAGGCAGGATAGATTGAGTATTTTAAAGATTATTTTGCTTTGCAGTTGTTTCTTATTGCTGATGATTTGAAAGTTCTAAACAACAGCTAGTATGAACTCGGAGATTTAAGTGTGACTTTTGTGGAAGAATCCTTGGACAAGATGGTGAATCTCTAATACAAAAGAGGCAAGCACATGCCTCAGAAAACGAAATGGGGATGTAAGGCCTGCTCCTCGTACATCACGCAGCAGAAGTGGCACAATCCCAATGACTTTTCCTTTGTAGGTCACTCTTGACTGTTGCCTGAGCCCTTTGCAGGCTCTGCCTGGCAACAAACGACCTTCTAATCCCATGCTGGTGGGGGGATGATTTGTATTATCTAATGGGCCTCTTCCATCCCTGGCTCTTGTGCGAGTCTCCCCAGTGACTCGTTACAGCACACAGCACGGAGTGCCGTTTGCAGTGCTGCCAGCGGTAGCCGGTAGCAGGCATTCCGCACGTGCTGGTGCGGAGGAGTTGTTGGTACCCACAATTAATCAATGTCATTAGTGGTGGCTGGCATGGGACATACAAATCTCCAGCGTGCAAGGCCCCAGAAGTGGGAAGAGGCAGTCTTCAAGAATCAGATGAACGACCTTGAAATCTCTGCAGTCGCTGCTGTCAGATCAAAGTTGCTGGAACCATGAGATTAGCGTATTGATTTCATCTTGCAGATGAATGCTTTTTCTGAAATAAGTGCTAGGCAGTGGCTCAAGGCTTCCAGACAAAGAGTATCGATCAGGTTGACTCAATTAGCTGTTGAAGGCTTTGAATTTGGGCTCTCATAGTTAATGGCAGTTTCGCTGATAGGAACTTCACAAGTTCCCATCTTTTAACTCAGTTATGCGTCTTAGATACTTTGCAGTTTGCTGCCACTGATTCACTTGCTGATTTTGAGGATGTTAGTATTTGGGCATCTACTTGTTTCTGTGCTGAACCAGTGATCATGCCCTTCTTTTTAGGAGTGTCCTATTTTTATGTATCAGAACAGCCTACTTCTTTCTGTCCCATAACATAATAAAACATTGCAGCTTATTGGAATTAATGCAGATGAATGCTTCCACTTACTGCCTTGTAAAGCAAAACACTTCTCTCGCTGCTCTTCCCCCAGCCTTCCAGAACAAAGCACCAGGCAGGCCCTGCAGTGTGTATTAATGTGTGCTCTTCAGGTTTGATGGTTAGGAGGGTGAGTAGCTAGGTCAGTATGGGAGCCACCAGTGATCTCTAGGTCCGGATTCTTCCAGAGCTGGTATAGCTGAAGAAAACCATCTGAGCAAGTCAGATACAAGCTTAATAATTCCCATTGGAGCTGGTTGCCTTCCCATCCAGGGGTGTACATTGATAATCTGTGAGCTTAAGCAATGGTGTGTGAGCCACAGCTGTGTGATTAGGAGCTGGTTAATGTGGAGTTTGTTTTCGTTGGGTCAAAAGCTTGAAGGAACCAAAAACTCATCTAATGAAACCCATGCTGCTACTGTTGTTTAGCCACTTAATGATGGAAGAATTTCCAAAATTGATGTTCAGGTGCAGTATTAGAACAAATGGTTTCTTTGGTTAATCACTTATTTTCTTAGCTTCTCTCCGCTTCAAAAAATTCTCAGATGCCTTGCATGTAAATTCCTACTCTGGAATAACATCTGACAAGTCTGCATGCCAAGGAACGGAGGAGAATCCACTGCCCAGCTGAACAGGTTATTTCAGAGTTTAATGACCCTCACTTTTAAAATTGCGTGCCATTTCTGGTAGGACTTTGTTTGGACTTGGCTTTCAGCTATTAGATCTTGATCTTTAGAAAGAAAAGAAGCTGGATACCACCTTTCCTTATCACTATGTTACTTCTCTGCTGTCCATCACCTTTTGGTTGTTCTGGTAAACTATGCAAGCTGCCTTTTTTTTTTTTAATTCCTTGCATAAAGCTCCTTCTCAACTCCTGAATTGTTTGAGGTTTTTCCTCGCTTGCTGTCAGTGTGTCCAGCAGAATCCCCCTCGTTGCTCCAGCCAAAGCTCTGCAGTAAAACCCCATTCGCAGCATTTCCTCCCCCACCTTTATTCCTCCAAGGATAATGTTAACTTTGTTTTTGTCCCAGCAGCATACCAGAAATATTTTCGCCTAAAGGATGTTGTATGTTACTGCATCGCTGACTAATGCTGCCTTGGACATATTTGTGTGTTGGAATTTTTCCAAGAGATTAAATTAACCCAGTAGATTAAAAAAACCCAAAAAAACTGCTTAATGAAACAAGGCTGAAGTCTTGACTGTCTTATCTGCTTCCTTTGGTTATAACCCCCAGATTGCTTACCCAGTTGTTTGCAATCTGTATTTTAAGCAGCCAGTTGTTCTTGTCTGTGTGTATTACCTTGTGCTACTTCTCCCTGCTGAGCTTCATTTTCCTCTTGAGGTCACTTCTGCATTTTTCAAGATTATTTTCAATTCTGATTTTGTCCTCCAACTTGCTTGCAAGCACTTCCAAATTAATGCCTTCTGTGAATTTGATAAACATACAGCCAGCAAGGCAGAATAGAGAGCAATTGAAAATACGTGACAGAGTGGGAATCAAACTCTCCTGCAGATCCTCAGTCAATAAATTGGTTCTTTTTTGGCAACGTTCTTTATTATTGTTACATTTATTTCTTTTTAAAGTCATGCGCAGGGGCACTTCATTGTGATGTTCTGAATAAAAACTGATGTAAAACCAAAACTCATCCAAGAGCCCAGGGACTCGACTCCAAAAGTAAATGGTGAACTGTGGCTCAGTGGCCCTTCCCTGTTGCTCTGCCAAGGGAGGGGAGAAAGATCAGCTGTTTCTGCAGGTTGTGGTGTGCTAGCTGCATGGTGGGGTATCCCTTCGTAAGGGATTATCCTCACTGGGAATTTAGTTTGTAACTATTGTGTTAGGTCTGTCGTAAATACAGTTAGCACGTTTTAAGTACTCAGTGTACTCACAAAATCACGTGTGACAGCGCTTTACCTATGACTAGCCCAGGGGCCTGGGCTGTGCCTCCGTATGGGAGAAACGCGATCAACATAATTGACAATAGATTAATTTCTGTGTGCTTTTGTTCTCTAGTCAAGCTCTCTGAAACAGGGCTTAGAGCAGCACGGGTTCCACAGGAGAATCAGCATATGCATCCATATCACTTTAGTGTGCAACAGATGGTATATGAGTCCTAAGGTGATTCATTCGGTTATTTTTTGTAGGGCTGGGGATAGTTTCTGCCCTTGGCAGGCAGGGTGGTGTGTGTGGGGAGGCTGGGGAGAGGTGAGATGGTGCTAAGTATCAGGAGTGGCTCTTTTAAAGAGGGAATATTTAAAGCCTGTAACCCTCTGGACAAGGTGTCTGTTTATATAATCTAAACTTGTGAATTTCTGAAGAGAAGATTCACTGACTTTTCCTTTTAATTATAGATACAGTGGGAATTGTGGGCTTTCACTTCTGCCAGGATTTTTAAAGCAAGTTGTTTTTTTTTTTTTTAAGAGGAGAAATGGTGATGCTTCAGTAGTCCTGGTGGAATTAAAACTGTAAGCAGTTGGTATTAATACTAACTTGATCTGGTGCTGTTGACATACCATGTAAAGAAAACCTTCATCTGTTTGGAGAAGAAATGTCTTAGAACTGAAGTGCATTAAGACACTCCATCCAAATGTTGGTTGAAGCAGATGTTTAAATAAAGAAGGCAAAGCAGCACCATATTTTTCCCCTCTTTTTGTGAAACGAGTGAAGGTAGGGTAGGGAACCTCCAGGAATATGAAATAGAAAATCTTTTCAGATTTTATGGTTTCTAGACAGACTTCCTCCAAGGCATCTCAGTGCATAGTGGGAAGGGGAATGATTTGCCAGAAGACTTCAGTGTTCTTCTGGGGTTGTGACTTACCAAAGCAAATTATTTCACGGGTTTGATTACATCCCCTTGCACCTCTAAAGAATTAAATCTGACTGTTTGCGGCAGTGGCCACGTGAGGAAAAGCCCGCTTGTTTGTGGTGCTGCAAACCCATTACTGGGATTTATAGTGTGAGCTGCAGTGGGAAGGTATTGCATTTGCTCATCTCTGTCCCTTGAGGATTGTTGCTGTTGCTGGGGCTGGAGTGAAACCTTCCTCCTCTCACAGCCCGCTGCTGTTTGTCCTGCAACAGCTCATGCTTTTGTTCATTTTGTTCAACGCATCCGTGGGGCCCTGGGACAAATTTGAATAAGGGATTCGGGAATCCCGCCCATCTGAGATGCGTTGCTTCCGAAAACCTACTCACCGAAGGGAATGTTTGCTCTACCTTTGCAAAGGCAGCCTTTTAACTGTGGGAAACCTGATTATGCCTATGGAGCAGAATATGTTAAAAATTCACACAGGAATTCAAATTTTGACTTGGGAAAATCTTTTTCTCAAAGACTGTCTACTGGATTCCTGTTAGTTTAGCACTTCTGCAGAGTTAACTGAAGTTTGCAGGTGGATTAAAATGCTGCTTAAGTACAATACTAGAGATTTTGTTGAAATTTTTATACCAAGATTTTAAAAAACAAAACTAAAACCAAAACAAAACCTGACCCCCCACCCCCATCCCCAAAATCTTGGCTTAAATTCCCCTGCTCTCTTGATGGTCACCCTTGTAGAGAACTAACATCTCTGGAAGCTTATTTGAAGAATGCAAGCTTTGACTTGTGCGCATCTAACTGCCTTTTGTCTGTACCTGCAGTGTTTGATGGCTAACGTAAGTCATACAGCTCTTCTCCCCTACCAGTGGGAGATGGCAGATTCCAGCTGCAAGGAGGTTAGAAGAAAACAACTGGAGGTGATACATTCTTGAGTTACTGCAGTTGTTTCCTAAATCATTTGCCTACAATTAAGAGTATTTAAACATAGTGAAATGAGGCAGGTTGAGATGTTCCAGTACCTGCATATCTTGCTGGTCCCCTCCAGGTGAAGGTGGCATGGAGCAGGAAAAAGTTGTCCGTTGCGTATAAGTTAGGCTTTGTCCCATCTCAGCTGAATTGTTGGTCTTACAAGAGTAGAAAGTAACTGTTGTGACAATGATTGTTTTCAAATGAACCTGGTTTTACTTGTCTTTTAAGGAAAATGAGATTACAAGGTAGTCTGATACCTGGCTGGAATGTTACGATACACACAGTTTATGTTGATCTCGGTTATGAAATGAGGCTCTTAACGTAGTTTGTGATTTAACCTGGCCAAGCTGAGTTGCAGTTACAGTGGACCTGTGACTGGAAGCTGGAAAAGGCTTCACCTGTGTCTCTGTGACTATCAGGTGTGCCTGCACATGCTGCAGTGACACCTGATTGCGGTGCCGACTGACTTCCTAATGCTGAACAGCCCAGCAAATATACCGGTCACAAGGTGCAGCCATCGCTGGGGTGTGTAATGGCATTTTTAACAGCGTATGAACCTGCTTATACAAAAAGGTACAGTGAATACGTTGTCAAAGGAAGGATGAAGTTAAGGGAGTTATAAGGACTGCAGGCGTTGTGGGCAGGTGGTAAACAAGCCTCTCAACAATGATGCTCTTCAATCTTGTCTTACTTATGCTACCGTAATGCTACAGCAGGGACTGCCATTTGTGTGACAGATACGGAGAGTGTGACATTGAGGAGGTGCGCAGCGAGATGTATTTTAAAGCGACGTAGCTACCTTGTTTTAAGAGTGAGAAGAGCTGTCTTGTTTATAATAATTTGTCGTAGGGCTTGTCAGACCTATTATATTTTTTCATTTAGTTCAACTGAAATTTCTGAATGACTTGGTAGAAACTGGAACGATTAAATTATTTTGATTTTTATCTCGAATCATGGGTGTTTTAAGAGTAAAACTGATGCTCGGGAATGATACAGGAGCCAACCTTTTTCAGAAAAAATGTGCCTACTAGTGACTTAGCAATTGTGAAGTCAAATAACTGCTCCTTTGCTTGTAGGAAGTTTAATTGCACAGTACGGATCTGTTGGATACAGAGTAAAACTCCTCCTGAAACCATTTTTAAATCACTTGCTTAAAACTCGCAGTGAAATTGTTCCTTGAATCTGTTTTTTTTTTTCTTCTTTTAGTGGGGAAGACTTCCTTGATCACCAGGTTCATGTATGACAGCTTTGACAACACCTACCAGGTAAATTAATCCATATTATTGTCTTCCATAAAGCTCTTCTGTTGCCATGTCTTCCATTGCAGGAAGAACTCATGTGATTGCAGTGGATAAGAGGTGGTACACTGACCAAACTCTTAACTGTAATATCTTTAAGCTTTGTATTTTAATAACCTTTCGGAATGGCATTTCAGTGGGATTCTGCTCGAGTAGGTTATCTGCTACTTGCAGCAGGACGAGCTGTGGTTCGAAAGGATAGGCTTCTTAAGTATACCCAAGTAATAGCAGTTGTTAAGTCTACCAGGTTTTTTTCCCCCACCATTTGCTACCAGACCATCACAGATCTAATGCCTCTGTGGGGCAAATGTAACAGGTACCCGGCTCTTTTAAAAAAGAAGCAAGCTGAGCTGCAAGAGATTCTGCAGTGGGGTGAACAAGGACTTGTGGAGCAGAAAGCAGTGGATTGTAAGGCTGGGTGTACTTTAGGATGCTCTTTTATGCTGTCTGCTGGAACAAAGACCACAAAACTGGTTGTTATGCACATCCTCATCCTGTTACTGCTTATTTATGCTTATTTATTTATTATTTAAACAAGATTGGGTTGGTAAGGTTGGGGCTGAAGCTGTGGTTGTCTTTTATTCCAGTCAGCCCTGCAGCCCCCTTGCTGCTTTGTGTTTGGTCACAAATCTGTTCAAGTTGACACAAGCTAACTTTTTTAAATTCTAGGAAAGCAATCATTGTTGCCCAGTCCCAGAATTTAGGATGAGCTTGAAAAGGTGGGAAGCTATAAAAGTACTTTAGTTTCATAAAGTGTGTTCTTCTCCAAGCAGAACATGTTTCATGACTTGGTTACAGTTGGTGACGTTCTGACTACACTAAGCTGAGAAAAATCTGTTCCTTGATGAATGTGAAGGGTTTTTTTAGGGGGGTGGGAGGAGGAGGTAATGGGAAAAAATAAGAAAAACGCTGTGACTCTTCTGTTACTTAGTGTCTATCCAAGTATCTCGTTTAAATCTCTTTACCCCTTAATGATTTCCTTCCTGCCTCTTCAGTAATTCCCCATTGCTGCTGCTAGGCAAGTTGGGTAGAATGAGATGTAAGTTCTCACTTAACTACGGGAGAAGCAAAGCTTCCATGGTGTAGGAGGGCTAGAGTACACATCATTGCTCCCAAGGGAGCAAACATCCTTTCAAATTCTACCCACTGTAATTACATGGACATGTGAATGCAGTTCTTTTATTTAATCTGTTTTTTTTCCCACAGTATTTTTCTTTCAGGTCTGCTCCTTTTCTCTATGGAGCTTGCGTCCTACTTCTTTCTTGAAGAGGTTTGACCCTCTGTGCTTTATGATAATATAGTTGTCTCCATGGGAAGCTGGTGTGACATAATATACTAAATGATTGCAAAATGAATGAGTGGGACTTAGTAAGAAATCTTGAGGGCTTACAAGATAGCTTCAATTTAGCTATCACTGATGCGTGCCTAGTTTGGGTGTTAATGTACTTGGTATAGCGTCATTCATCCAAAGACCTCCATTTTACTGAAGTCATGACTGAGGTAGGGCGATATGTCCTATTTTGCTGTAGCTGGAAGAAAGAATGAGTCATAAAAGCTCCAGTAATTTGGCCAAAATCACACTACATGTTAGTGTCAAACCAGAATATAAATTTCTCAATGCCCAGGATTATATAGAGACCTCTCAAAGCCAACTACTTGAATGATAACACATATCAAATTGTGTACGTGGTTAACTGTAGCTGTAGGTTAGTTGTTGGATGATTTGCTCGTTCTGGACACTTCTGATAGATTTTGAATGCATATTTTCTGAAAGCTGCCAGAACCTATCATTTGAACAAGGTTTTTTTTGTTCAGTTGGTAAAAGAAGAAAGCTGCTGTTTAATAAAATCTGTGCTGTGCATTAATTTTCTTTTTGCTTGCTGCTAGGTAAGAGGAATTCAGCTGTTGCCCGTAGCTTATTAATAAGCTGTTTTCATGAAAGCGGCATTTGTGAATCAAACAAGAACTCGCTATACTGTGTCAAGGAAACCCAAACACCTGAAATAAAATCGTGCCATTGGTGGTGTGTATTTTACCAGGATTGATTCCTCTCCATGGACATGCGGGGAAAGATTTTCCTTGTTCTGTGGCACCATACGTGATGTATAATGGAAGACCAGCATTGGCAAACACGGTGATTCTGTGTGTTATGCAAGAGGAGAATTACAGGCCACGCTTCCCTTTAGCTTCAGCCTCTGGGAGAAGGAGGACAGTGTTGAGTTGAAATGCTGGCCTGTGACTTGAAAGATAATTCAGGTTTTTGCTTTGCCTCAGGCTTCCTTGCATAGTCTTGAGTTAAATCTCTGTCAGCAAGTGTAGCCTATAAAGTAGGGTAAACAGTTCCTTATTAGACAGTGGTGTTGTGAGGGCAGATGGATTAAAAAGTGTTCTCATACATGGCTCCATCCATAGCGTGGCCCTCTCGAGCTTTTTTGTTATACTTGTCGTCTTTAAATCTGCAGTTAGGCAGTACCTCCCATCATGTCCCGAGCATGCCTAGTTCCTGCTTGTACAATGTGGTGCACAGCATTTCACAAGTGGGTTAAACCTGCCTCCACCTTAATTATGGTAATTAGCTATTTTTCCCCATCAGTAAGCAGATTTTTCCTCTACTCATACATTGCACAGCATTTCTTTACAACTGGTCTGTAAAGATCCCCCGAGCTTTTTTGCTCCTTTTGTCAGAATTGTGACAAAACGCCTCTTTACAGGTTACCTGTTCTAGTAAAAGTCTGGGATCTAGAGTGCCTGAATCAGCTCCTTGACATGTGTTGCTTCTCTGTATCGTCATGATATGGTCGGAACAATACAGGTGGACAAACACGTTTGGCTGTAAGTTATTCTGTGTAATTCTTAAAGCTTGTGGGGGCTTAGGTCAAAAGCCATTTCACAGCTTGAAAGTAACAGACCTGCCATACGTTCTTCTCAATGTGATTAGCACAAATATTTTCATCGCCCAGATCTAAAATAAGTTTCATGCTTGGCCTTTCTGTTGCATTTCCCATGCTGTGAGCATTCAGGTGCAGGAATCTCACTGACCTGATGTATTTCTGTGTGGCACTTGCATTTCCACCAGGCATACAGAGACTTCTTATGGCAGTGAGTGAGCTTCAGAGCTCTTGTTGCCGTGCAGCTGTGTGGGAGGGATGGCATGAAGTACAGGCTGAGGCAGGTTTCGGGCTTTGCAGCTGATGTTCCAGCTCCTACTGAGAGGGAAGAAAATCTGAGTCTCCAGCAGTCTGTCAGCCAGAGTGTGGTCCTGACTTGCATATATGGTGTAAGATCTTAGGGGTTTTGTAACTTTTCTTCTGTAAAGCAAAATCAAATAGATATGAGGGGAAATAGAAGCATCTTTGAGGCAAAATTCCATGGAGTACCCTCTACCAAAACAATGGAAAACAAAAGCAGAAGGGAAGCATGTTGTTGCATTAGTCTTTTGAAGCTTCTCATACCCGCCTTACAGTTTCGGTATCATCTCTCTGAACTGGTAATGTCACAGTTCTTGATGCAGGTGAAAAATCACTGGGTAGCAGTCTTGGGATCCACCGCTATTTATTTTTCCTGTATGCATCTCAGGTACTCCAAAACTGCTGTCCTGATCCATCCAGGAAAGTTTGTTTTCTGATGTGTTATATTTAGTTGCAAAGGGAAGTTCAATTTGGATTGTTCATTTCTGCTTTTTTAATTCATTTGTGGCTGTTTTTTTCTGTATTGCTCACAAGCAGGCTGGCTGGCTCTATTCTTTATTCCTACCACGTAAAACATCTGGCAGAATACAAGGAATTAATTATGGGGATATATAGTGAGGGCATAATAGCAGTCTAACAATATCGAACATGTATAGTAAAATAGACTCTCCATTAGAAATACCTGCTTCATTGTGGGAGAGCAGGGAAGAGGCCCTAGCTGAGAGACTTACCTCTTACCTGTTTGGTTTTTTTCTTTTCTTCTTTTTAAATCAATTTGTTTGGAACATTTTCCGGGCTCTGTTGATGTCGCTGAGCAGTGCAGCTGTTGGAGATGCTCCGTGTCCTGCTGAAGCCTGGGCAGCCTTCTAGCCCCAACAGGTCAACTTGGTTGTATCCCTGCTGGAAACGAACTCCTAGAGCTTGGATTCACCCCCACTGCAGCCTTGAAAAATGGGATGAAGATCTTGTATTTAAGAAGCAATTCTTGATAGCGCTTAGTAGTGCTTTGCTCTTTCTCTGAAACACATAGAAGGATGTTCTACGCGAAGCTCCCACTAGTGTCTAGAAACTTGGGTGCAGTTATGCTGCAGTGAGCTTTAGTATTAAGTGAGCTTTAGTAATTGTTTGGGGGCCGTGTGTGTGCCCGCGCCCTTGTGTTGCAGCCGATCTGAAGATGTCCACCTTAGCCTTAATGAAAAAGGCTTGAAGTTAAGATACATTAAGATATTTGGCAGTCAGGAAGAATACAGTGTGCCCAGATATCCTGGTTCAGCTGATGGACACTAACTTAGGTCATATGCATAAAAATCCTTGCCGATACCCATATGACTGTATGGATTAAACTGTTAATATGCATAAGCTGAAGTTATGGTCAATAATTTTTTGTGCTTTAAGATACTGTTCTGGTTATGGATACTAAGGAAACTGCCTGTTAAATCTTATAGGTAGAGTTACACCCTGAAAGTAAGAAAACAAATGTATTTTTCTTTCAGATCCACTACAGGTGCTGAATTCTGATGTGGCAGTAATTCTCACTCCTCTGAAAATCACTACAGTTGTTCTGACATTTCATTTAAGAGGTGTTGTTTTTTTCTTTTCTTTTTTTTTTTACAGGCAACAATTGGCATTGACTTCTTATCGAAAACCATGTATTTGGAGGATCGAACAGTGAGTAAGATTTTTGTTGCACTTCTCTCTGTACAGTAGGAATGAGGATCAGCATCTGTTGTAATTGTGCAGCCCGCAGTTCTGAGATCACTTGGAAGTACAGACTGAGCCTTCATCTACCAGCTGCTTCCAGACTGACAAGTGCTGTGGAGACAGCTCCCGTCTCTGTTTGGGGAAACGGGAAATCACCATTTGGCTCATCTATGGAGGGCTCATGAGTGCCATTGTACAAGTGGCAGAAGGTGCTATAGTGTCATTCTCTTTGAAGAAAGAGATGATACGGATAGTTTGAGGGGTGCATAATGGTGGGAGTTTGGAGAAGGGGGACCATGCTTAACCCCTTCAGTTTTTGATGTCACCAGAGAGAAAGATAAAATATAAATTGCCAGATGTTGCCAGTTAATAGCTAGCTTGATATTCTTAATATTACTTGTTTAAAAAGAAGGTTGCCTTCAATAGTAATCCACAAATAGTACTTGTTTCTTAGCTTGGTGCAGTTCTAGTTCCTGAAATGAAATCACTCCTCTGTGGAAGCAAGCCTGTGATTTAAAATGAGCTCAGATTCTTAATTAAGAAATTCAGCCGTTGAGCTATTTGCAGAAGCGAATTGTGCAGTGCTGCATAAGCTTATGGTATTGTATAAAGCCACTATAAATGCGATTGCATTGAAAGTGCTTGAGCAATGGGATGTTCTTTCCATAGCAAAACTGGCCCTTGCGCATCTTGCCGTACATGTTGCTTTTAGTATATCTTGCCTTTTCTTTCAGAACCGTGATGGTAAGAGACATTCAACCTCATCTGTGTGCGTGTTACTTTGCAGTGTGGCTAAAGCTTAAATACAGATTAATAACTAGCATTTTATCCTCCTTGAAAAATTCACGTTAGCAGCTTTTCCAGTGCTTTGACAGCAGCTGAAGGCTCTTCCTTGAGACGTATGGTGTGTGGTCAGGTTCTTCCACCAGCAACCACCCTCCAGGCTGCTGGAGGTTACGTGTGTGAGTCCTGAGGAAGGATAGCAGCAGAGCATGAAAATCTTGTGTAGGCAGAACTGCAGGTGAACATTTGCCTTAGTTTTCTTGTCGGTCCTCTCAGTTTGAAAGCTGAGCAATTCTATTTCTCCCCGTTTGGAAGGGAAGCATTTTTTAAAAAGCAGAGACAACGGAAAGCCAAGATAGGTACACATACACCGGTTTGGCTACTACTAGCGCTTGGGAGAGATTGCTGTAAAGGAGGAGACAGTATGCTGCTGCTCCCAGTCCCTAGTCATCTCCTGCATGAGTTTATAATTTTTATCTAGCTTTTTTCAAAAAGTAAAATTTACTTACTCTCTTATTTTTAGTGGCAGTTTGGCTTTTTTAATTTTCTCCCACCCACAGATCAGGTTGCAGCTGTGGGATACTGCGGGTCAGGAACGTTTCCGTAGCCTCATTCCCAGTTACATCCGTGACTCTGCTGCTGCTGTAGTAGTTTACGATATCACAAGTAGGTATATTGCACTGGGTTTGACCTTTTTCTTATTTTTCTTGCTTGTTTGACTGATTTTGTTAGGTACGGTTGCAATTATGGGACACAGCAGGTCAAGAACGGTTCAGGAGCTTGATTCCTAGCTACATTCGTGACTCCACTGTTGCAGTTGTTGTTTATGATATCACAAGTGAGTGGGGGGAATTCTGCATTTCTAATACTCTGCCCCTTTCATCCTTTAGCCTAGCTTTGCATGTCCTATCACAGTCATCTGCTTGTTCTTCATTCTGGCATGAAAAAACCCCAAAAAACGTTTTATTGTAGTCAAGTTTTAAGCTAGCCACCTGATCGCTTCTGTTGTAATGTATAAACTGTCTTACAAATGACATCATTTTGTAACCCTTTCCTGTTGCATTCTCTTGAAGCCTTGAGTCCTGGCTGGTCTTGTTGCACTTTACCCTCTTTCATCTGCTTTTTTGATCGTAATATCACCTGTGACTTTCGGTCTCAAACACCTGAATCATGTTCATAGATATCTGAATTCTTAAATTAGAGACTTTGCACTGAGAGCTGTAGCTTGCTTCACTCCATGTGCCCTCCCCCCCCCCCCCAAAAAAAAAATCTGGGCATGGGCTGGGGGGGAAATGCATTAACATCACATTTTCATTTGAACCAGTCACTCTCACATTTTGCGATATGTAAAACTTACCACTAAGCCCTTATCCTTTAACAATTGCTCTTTCATTTCTTACTAAGGTATGTACACTTTTGTGAACTAAAATATTAGTGCTTTTTCAACCCTTCTCCTTCTGTCCCTCCCCTCAATCCAGAGACCCCTAACTTACTAGCTTTCTGTATTTACAAAGAACAGAAATTTTGTTTTAGGAGAACTAAACCTTCAGACACTTTCAGTTCTAAACCAGAATTGACAGAGAGCAATGGCCTAATTCTATACAAGTGCAAAAGCACTCCTCCTTTGATTTATAAATACTAGAAGATTACAGCAGGAATAGGGGCTTTACCTATAAAAGCTTTAATTGTTAAAAATAGCACTTTCATTTGAGCTAAAATTGCAGGTTAGCTGTGAACTTTGAAATTTTTTTACTGACCTAGCAAATCTACTATTACCAAGTAGTAAAGAGAAGAATTAAGACACTGGCAAGTGATCAAGTCTTGACTGTCTAGCATACGATATATCACTGTGCAGTAGAAGCCATTAAAAAAAATCAATACCTGTCAAGAACTGCTGCACAGCCTCCCCTTTTTTAAGTACTTTGGCAACTCAGATGCTCTTTGTGTAGCTAACCGGCAGATGCTGAGCTCCATGGCAGCTTCTATACAACTCGCTTTTCCTTATGGGATGCAACTTTTCAAACAGAACCTAGATCTCGTTAGATCAGGATAGCTTCCTAAAATTCTTATCTTGCAGCTTTTAAGGACGTATCATAAAGAAAAAGTGTCTGTTGATAGGCTAAATTTGTATTTCTGGTTCTATGCAAATGATTTGGAAACTCTTGAACTCAGTGTTCAATGATACAGGAGTTGCTAGTATGTTGTATAACCCTGATATTTCCTAGAGAAAATCCTGAACCCAGCACGTAAAAAAATGATTAAGCTGTACAAAATGCGTAACTGGTATTAAGTACTTCTGAGAAGCAGTGAAACTGTAGGAACCTCTTCCTGTAGGTGCACAAGTCGTGGGCAGTGTAGAATGCAGTGTCACGTTAATCCCCACACTCTATATAAAATATTTTATGTTGAACTAAAAAGGGAACTGGTCTAAACCACAGTGATAAGACTTCTCATTTTAGGCACTGTCAAAACCAAATTATAGATCAACTCAATTCACTCCTAGGCTTTGAATTCACCTGTAATGAAGTACTAGTCCATTTGAAGCTAATGCCGAAGTTTTTGTATACTTCAGTGTGGGAGACTTCGGGTTTCACTTGCTGATTCTTCATCACCCTATTATGCCAATTCCAGAGAATATGAAGCTTTTATGTGAGACTTAGAGATGTATTTACCAGTGATCTGTGAAGAATACCTGCAGTGATAATCCTCTCCACTGTTCTTTATTAGATGTAAACTCGTTCCAGCAAACAACAAAATGGATTGATGATGTCAGAACGGAAAGGGGCAGTGATGTCATCATTATGCTGGTGGGAAATAAAACAGATCTAGCAGATAAGAGGTATGGAGGAATAACTCATCTTTCAAATGTTTTTCTTAATCTGCTGCTGTTTTCTCCTAGACAACTATTTTGAAAAGAACACTTGTATTTTTTTTTTTCCCCCAAAATGCTCAAGCTTGATTTAACTGTGCTGGAGATAGCTGTGACTAGAGAAATCGCAATTTTAAAACTTCTTTCACTTGGTTAAGCACAAGTTTCCAGCACAATGCTGTGAATGAGTTGAGAAACTTACCAATTTGTTTGGATGTCAGGAGAGAATGGAGTGTTAATTACAAACAGCCTGCATCAGTGAATGAATAAACTAAAATAATTACAAATATTCGTACTTAATAAATTTGCTCAGATATAAATGATAGGTGCAAGGAATCCTCCCTTTTGAAATTCTTCAGGGGTTTTCATAAGTTGGCAAACTTAAATATTTTTATTAGAAGTTGTGCATCTTCAGCTTTTGCTTCATTTGCTGCTTATTCTGGGTTTATGGTATATTAACACAAAAGAGTCACAAAGCCAAAACAAAACACGAGATGGAAGTACTTTGGATTTGGTTGAAATCCCTGTTTCCTCAGAATAGCTTCACTTGTGACCCTTACTTCAGGTTTATGATGTCTTATTAAGAGTTGTTTACGCACACACGCGCCCCTTAGATACCTCATGATTTTTGTCTGGCAGCTCTTGAACCCAGTTTTCCCCCAGTTTTTGCTGTGGCAGACTGCTTAATGGGTGGGACCCCCAGTCGGTGGCAAACGGGACAAAATTCGTTTGATGTGAGACGGTTACACTCGGTCCTTTGTTAAAACAGTTTTGTAGGCTGCAAGTAGATGATTTTACTGGATATTAAAATGTATTGATTGCTAATTGCTCAGACATAAATGCATAGCTTCCTGGACAGGGATTTGACGGAGTGTAGTTGGCCCACTTAGCTGATCCACTGGAAAGCTGAGTTCTACTTCGGGAGCCAGGTGTGCCATAGAAGTCCATCTGATACGATGAAATGGTGATACGTGTCTGTAACTGTGCTCAGTATATGGCATCTGTAGACAGGGAAGAAAACATTAAATGCTTTCAGAACTGTAATCAAGCAGTCAACTCCTTGGGTTGAAGACAAAAATCTTAATTTTCAAGGTGTTTGTCTGTTTTTTTTTTTCTAATTCTGTGCTCTCTTCCCCAGACAAGTGTCCATTGAGGAAGGAGAAAGAAAAGCCAAAGAGCTGAATGTAATGTTCATTGAAACTAGTGCAAAAGCAGGTTACAATGTAAAACAGGTGAGTAACGTGTTGGCTGCAACTAACCCTGAGACTTCTTTCTGTTAGTGCACCGTTGCAGAAATAGGACTTCCCTAGGCATTGGGAAGCCTTTGCAAAAGGTGTCAGAGGGACGTTTGTAGTCCATACGTAGCAAGCAGCATCACAGAGTCGACTTACTGGCTGAGGTTCAGAAGGATCCCTGACCTTGCAGCAAATGACTTGGAACTTCTTTCCCCTTAGAAAAGAGGAATTATTGAAGAAGCTTTGTGGGTACAGAATCATACCTTCCTGTATTCTTGATAATCCAGATTTGGTGTTAGATTGAAGGGATTAAGGCATCAGCTGGGGAAACACAGGTCTGAGGACTTCTTTCTGATACTGATTCAGTGAAAGAATGTGGGCAAACCAGTCAAGGAGGAATGTGATGGCTTAAAATGCTTCGACTGTACGGTGAGACAGTGTAAACTGCTGTTCCCACTCTGTTGGAAGGCACTGAAAGCGTGAGCAAATGTTCTTGGGTAGCCGAAGCTATTTATTTCTGGTAGATGATGAGTTGCTTTTGAATTGGGGAAAGCAGTGAAATGTCTTTTGAGCTGATGCAACTGCAACGAAATGAGATTTTTATGTTGTGAGATGAGCTGCAGCTCTTTAAATTCTGACCTGCTACACGAAGTTTTAGCACTTGTGTTAATGAAGATAAATCACTTGGCAAACAGTGAACTGGTGAAAGTAGTAAACACCGTGGAACTGATCTGGTGTTTACATGAAAGAAATTTTGTTTGAGCTTATTAGTTATGCAAGCAAATATGCTTACTAGCAGATCATGAATAGAGAGCTAGAGCTGTACATCCCTACTGACTCCATGCATAATGGGATACTGCTTTTTCACTGACCTAGCAATTTCTCATATGGAGTCGTGACCGCTAAAGCATTTGGCAGCTGGTCTTATGGTAGGAGGAAAAGCAGTAGTGCAAGATGTAGAAGACGTTCATTCTTGGGTGTTTCCACAGAGCAAACGCGTGCACACACATACACCGCCTGTATATTACATATATAGATCGTTACGCAAATAGTTTGTATGCAAAATTGTATCAGGAGTTGCTAAAATGTGGTTATAAATTACTTTGTATGTTATAGACAGGACTAAAGGGTCTGTTATTAAAACGTCCCTTGACTTTGTATATTAGTAGCAAAATTACTCCCTGTATAATGGAATAATTAGATGTGTTAACTTAGCACTGCGTTTCAGTGCATTAGCAAGCATAAAAGTGTTCGGTGCCAGGGTCCACCAATTATCCTGCCGCAACACAGAGGCTGGCTTTTAATTAAGGCTTAGATTCTGTGCTGGAATCCTTAATGTTTCCTCAGACTAGGCAGTGTGCACTTGAGAGCAGTTGCCTTGCTGAGAGGAATGATGATGATGATGATGAAGCTCTATACTCCCTCTTTCCTTGAGGGAGTTGCTGTGCAGCTGACACGTTTCCAGAAGTCTGAGTCCAAGCCTGTAAGGTAGCTTGTGGCTTTCGGGGCCAGCTGGAGCCCTGATGATTTGAGATGCAAGTAGGAAAATCTTGTATGGTATGCCTGTAGTCCCGTTTTTGGCATAAGATACTGTTGTTTTATTAAACATGTGCTTTGTAAAGCTACCACTGCCTTCATCATGAAGGATGGTAGCTCCGTTGAATACGTTATGAAGGAACAAACTTTGCCTTTTTGTATTTTATGCTGAAGCCGTTCAGGGATTGTACTAATGAGATTGTCAGAGCATAAAGCCATTTCTGTAGCTTCACTTGCACACTCTCTAGAGAAAATTCTTAGTTGTGTAACGGAGGTCTAGATGAATTATGCCTCTGATTTTAATTGCCAGGTTACATGCCGTAAGACTACTTCTGTAAGGAAATAGGTTTGGTGATAAAAAGTGGTGCTGGGAACCTGGGGGCTGGTTCCCTCTGTGTTAAATGGAAGATTTGGTGTTCAGAGACCTAATTCTTGTTCTTCACTAACATCAATAAACAGTAATGTCTAAAAAACTTGGGGCTCTTGCATATCACTGCATCATAATCCGAGTGGGTACTTCATGTACTGTGAAGTCTTGTCAGAATTGGACAAGAGGACAGATTTTAAGAGACTTCATTCTCTGTAAAATACCAAAACAAAAGACACAAGTGGTTATTCAAAAAGAACTAAAAATGGATTTTTCTTCTGAGTTTTGATCCTTGTGTTGCAGGTGTGGACTGGGATTTTCAGGAACTTCAAAGCTATTCTATACTGCAGAATATTTGAAACTCTCATTTTTTATTAGTTTAATAAGTAGTTGTTGAAACAATTCTCAAAGGATAAGACTTTTAATACCACCAGTTATCTAGTTCTCTATTTTCTTTCGGCTTCTCTATTGAATGGTATGAACTTACTTTACTAACTCATCAATAAATTCTTCCCCAGTGAAACGGGGGAGCGTATGGGTACAACTGCAGAATGGATACCCTTCCCATAACCTGTATCTTCCTTTAATAAGCTGAATGCAAATTTGACCTTCCCCTAACTGATAACTTCTATCCATAATATATTCTGATTCTGCAGAACAATTACTGTCCAAGTTAATTTTCATACAGGATTTTTAATTCAAGTGTCAAATTATTTTAGATACAAAGTCCATATTTTGACTACATATAATGAAACACATTTATGTAAAAATTAAGGTCACCTAGTGCCGGATATTAAATATCAATGTAAAGGTGAATCTTAGACTAGTGGCGAGTCATTGGTTTGTCCGCTGTGGCATAAGTTCAGATTTAGCAATTACCATGCAGCTTTGATACTGCGTATGATTGAAACGTGTAGATTAGGGAATATGAACTGGTTTGTTTGTTTTGTTTTCTTCTTCTTCCACGCAAAACTCTCCCCTCCCAGTATTAAAACTTCTCACATTGTCAGTGCTTCACTTGGCAGCCTTGAGCAGTTCAGAAAAACTGAGAAAAAGCTGTTGTTTCCCCACTGTCCTCTCTTCCCAGCACAAGATCTGTCTCCTGGGTCTAAATCCTGTGCCCTGGGTTAAAGGTAGGGAATGGCACAAGTTAATGCAGAAGAAGACTTGGGATGAAGGTGAACCCTCAGTCCTCCATTGTTGGCTTCTTTGCATTTCCGTCCCTTTCACATTAAGGTTTTGGTTTCTGTGCGGTGTCGGATGTAGGCATCTTGATGTTACCAATTCCAGAGCGAGCTCTGTTTTTACTAATGCCTCGTGTATGGCCCATCATAGCTTCCTTGCTTTCTTTCCATCCTCTTTTTCAGGTCAGAGATGTGAATTCCAGTGTCACTTGTATGCAGACAGGTCCTGGAGACATGACTTGCAACCCACCTGCCTTCACTGCCCTGGTCTGACTGCCAGGCAGGGTTACAGGCGCAGAGGCGGCCGTTCCAGCAGTTCGGGAGATGCCGTGGGGCACTAGGCAGTACGCTAACCTCATTCGAGTCTCAGTCAGACACTGAAGAATAGTGCCATCTCACAGGTGGTGAATCGTGGTGCTATTTGTGTTGGCCCAAGCACTAGGGTTCTCCAAGAGATGCTGTCCACAAGGTTTCAGAAGCAGCATTTGCCCCATTAAGGATACAGAAGCAGCTTAATTTCTTCTCCTGCTTGGGGAGAGTAATGGCTAGGACTTTTCTCCTCCTCGTCCGTGGCGCTTGTTTGCTAGCCGTCAGCAGGAAGCCAGGGTACTTTTGACCTTGCGTGCTACTTTTAGCTTCTTGTTCATCCTTTTCTGCTGGAAGGCAGCACTGATAAGAGGACAGGGCACTGTCTTCAGCTCTGTGCTCACTGTAGCTATCCTACAAATCCGGAGTGCCTGGCTTTATAGTGTGACTGCAGAAGGTGAGTTGCTCTGTACTTCAGACAGCATGTATTTCAATGCCAGGATCTTCTACCAACAAAGAAATAGAGGGGAACATACTGCTGACAGGCTTTTTTTGCCATTCCCCTGTGACATGAAAGGGACAGCTCAGGAGACACACCTCAGCTAACACAGTACTGGGGGCTGAGGTGGAAGTGAGTAACCTGTGGCTTGGTTTAGAGGCTCAGAGGTGGAACACTATGTAGTCACCGCAGAGAAGTAAGAGGATTTGCAGCCTGTGTACGTGCTAGCTGAAACCTGGACATGGCAGGCTTTCATTTTATGACTTCTCTGACATTTCTTTTCCCCGAAGACTGATCTGATGAGCTGCTGGGGCAAGCTTCATCTCTTCTAGTTGCACGCTGTCAAACTAGATTGTGATGTACAACTGCTGTGTACTGTTGGATCTGTTAAGGTAGAGCTGTCTCGAGTCACTGGGGTCCTATACACTTACTGTTCCTTCTGCCTTTGGGGAGGGGGTGTTGAAGGAAAAATGAGTGGATGATATTACGGAGTCAAAATGGTGATAGTATTATTTTGGGGTTAAATTGATGCAACAGAGGAGAAAAAAATTGGCTTTTGTATCCTGCAAGTTTCAGCAAAGACTGATTGCCAGGGGAGCCTTAAGACTGAGGAGAGGAGCAGATAACCTGCTTCAGTTAATGCAGAGAATCGTAGTCTCTGATTCATTTTGTCAGCCCTGAATAAGCTTTAAAAGACTTTAAGATTCATGCTCTATCTTGGCAGTCTGTATTTCAGGGAATCTTATTGTTAGTCTGTGGATTTCATGCCCAGAATATGTCAGGGTTCATTTTGCTGTCTTGTAGGAAGAGAGGGGAGGGGGAGCCCTGAAGACCTCCTTACAGCGGTACCTGGCACACTTCACGTTTGCTCTCAAAGAGCCACAGGCTGAATATGGTGTTTGGCAGAAAAACTTTCTCACGGCAGTAGCTAAAGGACCGTGGCCCCTCAAGTAACCCTGTTTTCACAGAGCTGGCTGCATCTAGCAGCTTGGCTCTTTCTTCCCGTCTTTTGATTTTTGTCTATCTGATGGGCAAGAGCTATTCTCTGAGCTGTGCTGCTCTCCTCGTAGAATGAGAATTAGGGAAACATTTTTGTTTGCTTTGCATTGGGGAACAGGTTTCTTGCCTGGCTTTTCCATCTGGACAGTGATCCTCCTGTCCCTTCCATATTGCTGCAGGAGTGTTACAGTGAAAACTGTTTCATCCCTACAGTTGTTTGTGACACTGATCTGTTGGGGATTTATTGGCTGGAGTAGTAGGAAAGGCACAGTTTGGCAAATGAGTTGAAACTAATGGCGAGAGATGAGAGTTTTTTTCAGAGTTTAATCAGGAAGGAGATTGCAGGGTTGAATGCTGAAAGAGACTTTGTGTGGCTCAGTCTTTCAGACGGCTGCGTTTAACTCCTGTGTTCGAAAAAAAGTCCTGAATGCTGACCAACACACGTGCTTTTATACACATACACATATGAACAAATATATATATACATATGTGTGTGTATATATACACTATATCATATATTCATATATATGTGCAACTGCCTGCGACTTTTTTCAGTGAGATAAGACTGCTGGCTTGGGTCCTGAAGGCACTGCGAAGCAGTAAGGTCCCTGCGTAGAAGGCTGCTTTCTAATCATCGTGAAGTTTCCCTAATTGGATTTGTTCACATATGCTGTGGCTGATAAGCAGAAGGTTAATAAGAAAGAAAGTTGATTTTCTTAGTTGCCAAATTCCTTTTTTTAGTCAGATAATTTAGGGGAGAAATACCGCTAAAGGCATAATTTTATTCCTGGTCTTAATGTAAAGAAAGGATTACTGTATTTTAAACACTTAGCCTTTCTGTCAGCAGCTTGGTTTAAATGCAGTAGTTCCAGTTGGTTCTCATCAGCTGAGGTTGTTGGGTTTTTTTTAAGACTCCCCACCCCCTCCCCTCTATAAACTGCATCCCTCACTTTCTACGTATTGTACAAGGGGGAAATAAATAGCAATGCACAGTTTAAACCAATTTGCTGTTTCCACCTAGGATCTCAAAGCCCATGACATCAGCAAAGAGCTGTATGAAATGATGCATTTCCTTCTTTCTATCAGAGCAAAGATGTCAAGCGAGCAACCTAATTTAGGCACGATTTGGTAGGATTGTGCCAAACTCTGTTGCATATCCATCCTTAAAACTGATGGGAGGGATATTTTTTTTTCTCCCCCAAACCTTCTGTGTCAAGAACTGGGTCAAAATTGCTCTTAAGACTGCAGTACATGGGCAAATAAAAAGCAGTGTACTGGAAGGGTAGGTAGCTCATTTGCTCCATTCTCTACCTCTAACGTATCACTTGTGTATCAGCAGGAAAGTGTGTGTTGGAGGGTTGAGAGGTTTAGCAGATATTCCCCTGCAGAGCTAATGGGGATAGATGCAGCTATGAAGTGACGTGCCAGAGAGGAGCAGAGTTTACCATCTTGTCTGTTTTATGCATTGACAACATACCAGTATGCTTCTGAAAGCGTAACTGTAGATGGTATTTGAATATTTTGCAGTGCAGACTGGTGGCTGTCCAGTAGCCTTCTTTCTTTTTTTTTTTCCCCAGAAGTCACAAAGCTGTTTTTCCTTCATAAAATTGAAGTTGAGATCTGTTAATCAACCTGTGAAGGCTCACCAGGTGTTGAACATTTTGAGAGTAGAAGTAATTTTAGGGACAAAGCCCAATAAAGAAAGAGAATCAGAACCTTCTGTACCCAAATGTGATCGAATCAGGAAGTTTATTGAAGACTGTTAAAGTCAAAGAAAGCGTCAAGGGCTTGCGGATTTATATATGGTACTAAAACTTTTAAGACTTCCGGCAGAAGATGAGATTGAATCTCAATTACTTCCTTGATCATCTCCAAGATGTAAAAAACTTACAATGAATAGTCTAGTGCTATACTGAGTGAATGAAAAGCCTTTTGAAAAGTAATAAAGCTAAGCAGGTTGGCAGTGCTGTCCTCTTATCTGATTGGAATGGTAAGGAAAAATAATGCTGACCATGAGGATGTGATGGGAGATTGCTCTGAAAGTCTGCAGCTTCTTTCTTCTCTCCCATTTCATTCTTATAAGCCAAAGTGCTCATGTCTGACTGGTTTTAAAATGCTTGGAAAATGATAGTCACATTGCTTTTTCAAGCAGAATTAAGAGCAAAGAGTGGTGGGGAGGTGAGGCAAGCAGATACAGTGACAAGAAGTGGTGAGCTCAGTTGATAGGACATTTTTTGTACAAGGATTACAATTAGATCAATGTTTAGCTTCTCTCTGTGTCAAAATCACCTTTATTCTGACCAGGAAGTCTCTTGCCTTTATACTTTCAGGTGGTCATGCATTCCTGCTGTCCGTTCAGCATTGGCGGCTAGTACAGTTTAGCATCTGGAATTTTGAAATTATCGTTGTTGCTTCATTGTTGACATATGAGAATTTGCCTGAACTTTTCAGTGAGGCTGGGAGGCTCAGGATAATGGCAAAGGTTTATAGAAACTTAGGTGGGGAAACTAAGCTTTTTAGCTTTGAAATTGTTAGCTAAAATCAGTGAGATACATCAAGGACCGGCTTCCCAGACCCGTGTCCTTGTCTCGGTCCAGATTTCAGTGTATGCCCAGAATGTCGTGTTGCTGTTGGTGATGGATGCTGGAGATGGTTTCTAGAGTGGTTTTGAGGGAGATGATGGGGATGGCGAAGGAAAGCAGCTTTGCTGCCTTCTACCTGTCCGTTTTGTCCTCTCCTCGCCTAGCAGTCTCTTCAGTCGGTAACAAACAGCGGTGACAGCAAAGGTCAGACAGCAGCGAGCGTAGTGTGTTTGTACCCATCCTGCAACGGTCACAGCCACACCTGACAAACCTGGGGGCTTGTTCATGATTAGCTTGGAGGGTACTTGTCAAGCCAACAAAGTTGTCTTAATGTCTTCCCAGCATCATTTGGACACTCGGGGCCAAATTTGCAAAAGCACTTGGGCCCTGATCTGCAAAGCTGTTCAGGTACCTACATTCATAATATAAACAGACTGACAGTGTGCTGTGGAAAGTGGGTCACTGGGAATAAGTAGTTTAGCTTTGTGTCGTTTGAGGAGAGGAGTGAAATAACGTGCAATAATGTCAATTTAACGTGTTAAGACTGACGTCAGACTTGCACCAGGCATTTTGGGACTCCCGAGCTGCTGTCGGGCATGCAGTGGGGTGATTTTAACACACTGATGGACGGAGGTGTTGAGCACTTGGAAACATCTAGTGTCCTGGATGCCTGATAATGTGCAGGCAAGAAATACATAGTAGTAAGAATGTCTGTAACGGTGTAAAAACATTAATGCAATGTATGTCAGATGTTTATGTCTGGGTGTGTGCGCTCAGTGCATCAGCGTGGGACCAAAACTCTACTAGGGCTGTTCTCCAAAGGTAAGGAACAATTGGGTAATCATTTGATAACCCTGATGAACAGCAAAGGCTGTATTCATCTGTCCATCAGATTTGTCCTGTCCTCCCCTCCTTCTGCGCTTGCCGAGCATATGAAAAAGAAAAAGCTGCTGTTGAAACATGCGTGGTTCCTACCACTTGAATGGCAGCTCCTTGGAGAAATCACAGTCAGCTGAAGGACAGTCCTTAACTGTGCTGTTCCTGTGCAGGAGAAGACTATTGTGGGCTCAGGATATTCAAGTGAATTATCATGCATTAATAGTGGGCAAATCTGTAGGCTCCTTGCCCAGAGGGTTGGGGAAAAGCCATGTGGTGGGAAACGCAAGTCTGAGCCTCAAGGGTAAATACAGGAAATGTGGGAGAGGGAATTGGTCCCGTTCAGTCTTGCCTCTCAGCCTCCTTCAAATGGAATAAAACTATGAAGAGTTTGGAGTTAAGACCTTGCTGGGAAACTGGAGACCACTGTCCGAGTGAGAGGTAGAACAACTGCTTTGGGATTGCAAGTGCACTTGACACATGTTCCTGTTCTGTTACATACCCTGCGTGTGGGTTGGATGTATGATAACGATGGAGTGGATACCAAAAGTTGAGGGCGCGCAGAAAAGCATTGGGCAAATGCCTGAAAGAAAGATCCTTTGTCTGGGTTCATAGAGATCCTGAGCCACAGATACGTGGAGCCTGGCAGAAGATACTTAGGAGATGTCATTACGTACATGCCCTATTCAGATGCTCTTCTGTACACGCCAGCTTGGCCAGCATTGGTGACTGTCTTCTGGATGTTGTGTTTGACTTTATCAGTGTGTTCGTGCTCCTGTGTAACAAATACTCTGTGGAGGTGTGAAGGTCGAGTTCCCACTTGACGTGGGGAAGTTGTTGGGGTCTATAGAATGTGGCAGATGGGAGGTGGACATGCTGGATTCCAAACAGAGCGTATTTGCAGAGAAGGTGATAGAAGGTTTGCTGCTTGTAGCCAATAACACTTGATCTTCAATAACAACAAAAATGTGGTTTGCCGTTTCCTAAGAATAAAGGTTATATTTGGTGTCAGGCTTTTTGGTGTAAGCAGTGTAAATAGTACCGAAGGATGTATTGAATCATTGTTTGAACTGTATCAACTGGGGTGCGCACTCTTTAAAGTACAATTGTTTTGATCTGTTCCCTGTGTGCTTTTTTGCAGCTTTTCCGACGCGTGGCAGCTGCCTTGCCTGGAATGGAAAGCACACAAGACAAAAGTAGAGAAGACAGTATCCTTTATGCGTCTGTGCTGCGATTCAGTGGTGGCAAAGCGCTGCCAGGCATTACCGTGGACAAGGAAAACGCAGGCTCTGAATAACAAGGGTGAAGGAGGAGGGAGCGATATGTCTCCGGCAGCCCTCAGTCAGCTTATGGACATCCGAAAAGAGGCCTGAGGGGGGAACAGGGGCAAGTAACCTTCGAGTTTGAAGTACTGAGGAAGAAGGCTTGGTGGGATAGAAGGCTGGGAGTAGGGGTGTTAAGGGTGAAGGCCTCTACTGTAAAGCAGGGGAAGTAGGCATGAGGTGGTATAAAAGTGAGGACAACTGAATGAAAGCTGAAGGGAGGACAACAGGAAGGTGCAGAAGGGTGCAAACGGATCCAGACAGATACTTTGCTTGGTGTTTGACCAGGTTGGATGTGGAGAGGGAGACTGTGGCGTGGGAGAAAACAGCTGCAAAAAGGCCTGAAAACAACTGTGTGGCTCTTGCAGAGCAGACTTTCAGATCTGACTTGCAGAATCCTAGAATAAGCTGGGTTGGAAGGGACCTCTGTAGGTCCCTTCTCCAACCCTCCTGCTCAAAGCAGGGATAAATCCAAAATCGGGCCAGTTTCTCAGGGTCGTGTTCAGGGAAACTTCAGAAATCTCCAGGGACGGAGATCCCACGGCAGCCTGTTGCAGTGCTTGACCCCAGACAGCTCTGGGCGGGCATCTGCGTGGTGCGAGGGAGGAGAAGACTCAACTGAAGGGATCTGCCTTGGGGAAGGGAAAGAAGGTGGCATGAGGGATGGAAAAGGGATAAAGCTTTCTGCATAACAAGCAGGATGGCTAAATCTGAATTGCTTACCTGGCCAGCTGGGTGTGTTTGGGGAGGCCAGTTAAGCCCATGAAGGTGCTTTTGTGGGTAGCTTGTGAGAAAACTGTAGGAGTGGTTGTGGTTGTTCAGCATCACTCTGAAGGTGAAAGAAGTTCTGTGATAACCAAGCCGCTTCTTACAATCTCACCTCACTACCTATTTCTGCTCACTTGGATTAGAGAGGAGAGGTAATGCAGAAGGTGGAGAGATGGGCTGCCTGCCTCTGCACGCAGCTCCTCCTGCAGCAAGAGTGCTGGACAGGAGGTGAACGGACAAGGAGTGGGGGAAATCACGGTGGGTGCTTCCAGGTGGGAGCAAAGAGGGGTTGTGTTGCGTCTTGATGGGAAGAGTTGAGGAGATGCTAGAAGTGGGTGAGCTTTTTTGAGAAGAGGAACTTTTTCAGGGTTGTGAGTTTTATTTGCAGCAGGGATCACGTAGCTGGCAGCTGGTAAACGGAGGAGAAATGGTGCTTTGGAGGAAGGATGCGGCAGGAACTGTAGGAGGGGACAAGCCTGGTGCTGAAACTACATCTCCTGTAGAGCCTTACTGCATAGGGGAAAGGAGGATTTGGGAAGCTGGGGATTGCAACTGCGAAGGCACAAGCTTTGTGCGATATGGACTTGATTGATCAAAAGTATTTTGTTTTGCAGGTCACCAAAAGGTTAATGAGCACCAATCTTTATTAATGAGAGGACGGTGGTAGAATGCACAGGCACTGGCTGATGGGCCTGCGGTTTCCCTATCAGGGAGTTTGATCACCAGTCTCGAAATGGGAGTGCAGTAAGGGCACTTTGAATTTGACTTCCTGCAGACTGCAGATAGCAGAAATTGAATATGATTGTCTCCAGACAGCTGCGCTAGGATTAATGGGGGGGGACTTTCCATAGGCTTTTTTGCAGAACGTTGAGGGTTCAAGGATCTTAACTGCTCGTGCTCAGTGATGAAACTGGAAAGGCTCATTTCGAGCATCTCTGACTTCAATATGTGTCGAGGTTTAAATCAGCCAAATGGACCAAATATTCGAGATGAATTATTGGTCTTTGGTTTCCCTTTTTCTGTTTATTTTCTTCTAACCTCTGTAAAAAGCAACTTCAACCCTCTAAAGAAATAATTCGGAAGTACCAGCTGTGTGACCTGTTTGCCTCTGTGCTAACTGATAAGAGAAACACTTGAGATTTGTGCTGAACTACCGTGAGTCGGGTTTGGGGATTAGCGTTCAAAGCTCCTCCTGCGAAAGGCTACGTAAGTGTTGTAACTGTAGGGCATCGTTGGGAATTCGAGGGCCACAAAGGGAGTAGCTTATCACAGGCTGGTTCAGAGCAGCAAGCTCTCCAGCGACCTTATGTTTGTGTTGGGTATTAGCTGTCATTGCGAGGGGTGAGTTCAGGGAGGCGGCAGGGGTTTTGTTGGCTGGCGGTGGGGTTAGCAGAGCGGTTTAACTAGAGGAAGGATTGATGGGAGAGTTCAGGCTGGTGTGTACGGAGGATCGCATCTGCGAGCTGTGGGTGGTGTAAGTACTCGGGGGGTTAGCGGTGCGTGCAGCGTGAGAAGGAATGGCCTCGCTAGAATATGCTGCTGGGGGATTCTCTTAGCAGGGCACACGCTGCCATCTGTATTCGCACCCAAACAGGCTCTCCCAAAGCTGCATGCGGACAGGGGAGCGAGAGGGAAGTACTTGCCGGTTGGCTGCGAAGTGTAGAGGAGCAGGAGTTCGAGAGGGAAGCAAGCTGTCCTTCCATGGGTTCCTCCAGGCTCCTGCTATCTCCAGGGCTTCGTTGTTCTTCGAGCCAGCAGGTAGAGCCCCTCCTGGGTGCTGCTCTCAGTGCTGGAAGACTGAGTCTGGCGCTGATTTGAAACTGTGGGTTTCCGAGCTGTTACTGGTTCCCTCTGGAAATGGTGATTAGACCCTTCAGCATATACATCTTTAATTACCATAGCAATCGCTTTGGAACAAGAAGAGATCGCTGGGGAAGAGCAGACTCTGGTTAGAGACAGGCATTTGGGGTCTGACATTGTTTCTGCTACGTACTTGAGAACGTGCCAGTGCCAGGGCAAGAGGGGCTGCTGAGAAATCTGTATCTTGACTTTGGGTTGAAGCCGGTCTTTTCAAGAGCTTTTACAAATACTTTTTGAGTATTTCGGTGGGAAATACTGAACTGAAAATGCTGGTCAAAATCCTGCCCCACCTGTGCTGGTAGGGAAATAGAGTTGGAGAGCTGTTTGCCTTAACTTATTTCTTCCAGTGATTGACATAAAACTGGAAAAGCCTCAAGAGCAGCCTGTCAGTGAAGGAGGCTGTTCCTGCTAATACCATGTGGCTTCTACCTTTCTCCAGAACATCACTGCTTTCCCTCCCTTTACTCTTCATTGACTGCAGTGTGAATATTGGCTTGAACCTTCCCCTTTCAGTAATAACGTATTGCAGTTCATCATCGCTGGCTGTCTCGTGGAGATGATCTATTAGCTTCACAAGCACACACACACACAAAGAAAATGTCAGTGTCTTCATTATTTATAAGAAAAAAAAAAAGCCAAAATATTCCAGCATATTCTAGTTATAACTTTAAAAAAAATAGGTACAATTTCTTAATATTTGTTCCTTTTTTAATATGTTATGATATTGCACTTTGAAATGATGGAAACCGAGTAAGTTTTGAATTGGACTTAGACGAGATGTATGTGCAGAAGAACGCTTGCAAATCTTACCCATTTGATTTCTCTAACAAACTGGAAATGACTAGGCAGCAGTCAGAAATGCAAGCGGAGGTGGCGTATGCCGAGGGTTAAATGCTTATCCTTACCATAATAAAAAAAATTAAAACCAAGCTCTTAACTCTTACGAGCAGAGATAGTCTGATTGGTTTTCAAACCCCCAAATGTTTTTGGAAACCAACTTTAGCGGGGGTTTCGACACCACGAAAGGCTACTGGGTTTTTTAGTTCTTGCAGAGGCAACATGAACACATTTCCAAGAAAGCATACAGAGAAACACAAAGTGTCTTTCCGAATGGGATGAATGGATTCTGGAGGGTTTGGGGGGGAAGGAAAGGGTGGATGTGCATTAGCAAAACACTTGCAGGAAACAGGGACATATGTTTTGAGTGCAAGATGAGTTTTAAGAGCGTTTTTTTTTCCTTTTATGTAGAACACCAATGAAGTAAATTATTACTGCCCGAGAGATGGGAACGTAACGTTTCAGCTGTTGGGAGGAGAAAGCGTTTCGCTTCTTTTTTTTTTTTTAGGGGAAATATTAAGTGAATTCAGGACTGGCACTAAAACCTGCTGAAGCGGATTGAAACTTTTGAAATTGGGGCAGAAAAGAGGAAAGAGCAGCTGGATGACCCAGTGGAGATGCTGTTGCTCACAGGCCAGTTCACGGCTGGGAGAGAGGGGGCGGCGGAAGGGGGAATCGCACCCGCTTTTCCATAGCATGGTCATAGGTCGACTGGGGAAGGGGTGTTTACTTGGATCATGCAGAAATCTAGTTGAGAGATCTTAGATGGAAAGGAAGGGAGTTTAATAGGATGGAAACCAACTTACGATTATGCAGATTTATGCCTTTATTTTTTAGCATTTTTTTATGTTCAGTCTTCCAAGTTGGTTTAGTTTGGTTCACTAGAGCTGTATAGTTTGGTTAAATAACTAGTAATTTAGTTTTCTATTTAACTAGGCTTACAATTAACCATTTTTCTTCGATATTTATTTCTTTGCTTAATTTTTTACTATTTTCGGTAATTATTTTTTGTTTTGTTTTGCTGAGGAAATCTGTTTAGAGCTTTGCTGATGTTGCGAGATGTAGCTACCCGAGAAACACGGAATCGAACACACTAGAAGTGCACCCTTTTAATCTTTACTAGTCGTTGTGAAGTTGCTGTGTAAGTTAATAAACACAATTGTAAATACATTGTTTGCTGGGCGAATATGGCTGAGTTACAGTGCAGGAAGGAATTCTTGAGTCTGTGTTGCGATTGCTACTTAAGTGAACAATTGCAAGCAAATATTCAGGCTCCTCCTTTGTTCTCTTCTGCCCCTCTTCCATCTAAAATAACCAACTAGGGAAGAGAAAGGGAATCGTCCTCCACCACCACTTTCACCAGGAAATGGGCATAAAAGATTTGGAATTCTTCATTCCTGAAATGAATGCTAGACTCGTGCCCTGCCCTGGGTTTATAGCAGCTCTGCACAACAATAACTTAAAGGCAGAATGAGATGTAAAGTGCTTTTATAATGCAATATTAAAGGCGAGTTTTTTTTGACGTGGCATGTCTTGAAATAAACATCAATGATATGTGACAAAGGATCATTCGTTATTTAAAAGAAACTCTTGGGGGGAAGGAAACCTGGCTACTTTTCCTGTATTGTACTGTTCTTAACTGTGCAAAAATCGTTCACCCTGCTGCTTTTTCGTTTTGTGTCGGGGGTTTTTTTTTTCCTTTGGTTCTTCATGCACCTTACGTTGGTCATCGTTTGGCTGTTTTCCACAAGCTCATGCTTCTTTGCTTCCGATATAACCAACCCTCTCCGTTTCCCATAGTTACAAGCTTTAAGCACTGGATTTGCAAGGAGCTGGCTTAGCACGTACGGGTTACGGTGGACGAGCAGCTTTTTAACGGAAGCCGCTTGTGGAGAGCGGCCGCACGTCTGGGAGCAGGTTTGTTCGATGGGCCCGTGAGAATTTGCTCTAAAAAAGGTCTAGAAAGGAGCGTGCCCATGAGCTCTGTGTTCAACACAGCCCAGTGGTTGCAGGAACAAGGATGAGGCATCAGTTGTTCGGCACTTACCGCCCAGGAGGGCCCTGAGGTCTGCTCAGGACAGCCAGCTGCGTTTAACGTACGTCCTTGCTGGTAGTCGGTGCTTAACGTGACTACAGGACTCAATCCTGTCCTAATCCCAGTTTTCCAGAGAAAAGACACTTCCAAAGTGAGCGCAGGAGCAACACAGTCTTAATTATATTTTTTTTTTGCACCATAATTCCTCGCGCCATCCGTCTGTCAGGTTTTAGGTTTTAATTTTCTTTTGCTCCATCGACATGGCCAGTAGAACCACGGGAACAGACTTTTTTAGTGATGATTTTGTAAACAGTGAAGGTTTCTGCTCTGTTTCTTTTCTCCTCCCCACTCTGGCTTGATTGTTGTACAGTACATGATGCAGCTATTCCATTACTCACTTTTTGTCTTGATACAAGTAGTTGAAGAAATTGTATAAGGGGAAAAAGGTTCCTTTTCTTCATGTTGGAATGTCACTGGTACCTCAGCTCTGTTTGATAATATGAAACAACAACAACAACAACAAATCCTTAGCGCTTGAACTAAATAAATACCTGTCTCATTGGAAAGCTCTGGGTCTCTTCTCTCAGTATGTCCATCAGAACGCAGGTTTGTGGGGGTGCAGGGTGTCAGGCTGCTGCTCCTTGCTCGTGCTTTTTGGGTTTGAAGTGCTGCAGGAGGCTTTTATAAGGGCAAGAGAAAGCTTTATTTTATTTTTTTTTTTATTTGGAGGAAAGACGGTGGAGTTGTGCGCTTACCGTCCCTCTGGTTCTATACGGTGTCTCTGCGATTGTTTCCAGTGACCGACGAGTGATACTGAGGACAGGCACAGAGAGCACGTCCTCTGCCTGCCGCAGCTGTGCCTTTCCCATCCTTTCTCGCTTTGCAAATCCAACCGTTTCCTCCGTTCCCTTTCACAAAGGTGATGGGGGCACGTTGTGTGGCCTCACCGCTGCCTGCTTCGGCTTCCCTGGGTGCCTGCTCTGCGATACCCGGTGAGAGCGGGTGGACCAACCCCACCTTCCTTGAGGAGGACCCTCCTTAAGCCTCCATCTTGCTGGAGATGGCAGACGAGGGCTGCGGGGACAGGTAGGTGAGTACCAGTAACAGATGCTCTTAGATGGAGTTATCCTTGTCTAGTATTCTACGGAAACTAACTGGTTTTGGTCTGGTAACACCAGCAGCCTAACCTCTGTCAATTCTTCAAGCTGTTCTATATTCAAAGGACCGTCAATAAATCAGTTGTGAAATTTGACGAGGAAGAAGCTTGGACGTAGTCTTGTAGCTGTGGAGGTGTACTGGAATTAGCGATACGGGCGCAGCCGTATGGGGACAGGTCACTGGAGAAGGCATTTGTCACTGCAGGGAGCTGCTGTTCTTGTACCTGGCACCTCCAGGTCCTGCCCTGGGTGGGAGCATCAGAAAACAACACGTTCGCATCTCAAAAGTGGGTTTAGGATTAATCTGTTGGAAGGAGCTCAACTTGATATAAGCGGGTGTTGTCTCCCAGGTAGCACTGAGGCCCGATGGTCTCAACTCCTCGCTGCTCCCCGTTGCTGTTGAATTACCTTAATGCTGCTGCTGTACGTAGCCTTGGGGCTGTCGCCTCCAATACCAGTATCCCAGTTGCCCAGCTGTAAAAGGGCGCTGGATTAAACTGGAGAGAAGGGGCTGTCTCTGGGCAAGGCATGGGCTGGGGGCACCCAGCAGGTGCTGGTCCTGGCCGCTACCTCTCGGCTGCAGCGGGTCAAGCTCTCTGCTCCCAACCTTGCTGGGCTTTTATTAGCTATGAAGTCAGATAGGGAGTGTCTGCCTCGGATTAGAGGGTGCCTCATGCTGGCGTTTGCTCATGGCTTCTTCGGCTGCTCCGCTGGTAGGGTCAGCCCCGATTTTTGCCGTGCTGGAGGAGCCGCAGCATCCTCCTAGCAGCATCTGCAGAGCTGCTGCAGCAGCCGACGCTGTCCCTTCGCTGCACAGTATCGGTTTTGCTTCCAGCACCCAAATCCTCAGCAAACTAGAGCGTGAGAGGGCTCTACCTGATGCAGCAGCGCCTTTTTCCATGTTGGGCATGCACTGGCCCCGAAAGGAAGATAAATAGGGGGTGGGCAGGCTGCTTCTCGCCGTGCTACCTGCGACGTGGCTGCGGCAGAGGCTGCCGACACTCCCGCAGTCAGGAAAGCAGCTGCAAACACCCGGACCTCAAAACAGTCTGCGCTGCCGTAGCGCTCGGTGCTGAGCCTCCTCCTCTGCCGCTCGGTCGTTGCCTGAGCTGGGGTTTCCAGGCTTGCTGGGCTTGGTTTTTCATCAATTTGCAAAAGGATCCTTTTTTTTTTTTTCCTCCACCCTCTTTAACCACCTTTTCCTTCCCCACCCTGGCCTGAGTGCACGCCAAAGTCAAATGTGGCTTTTTATAAGGTATTTGGGATTCTCTTGTAGCAGCTGAACGTAACCGATTGCCCGGTCTGATGCCGTAAGCGCCTGGCTCAGGCGTGTCGGGAGTTAAACACCAGCTGAATTGCAATGACATGAGCAGCTCTGCTCTTCCCCAGAGGATGAGGAGTAGGGCAGGGCTGAAGGCAGCTCCGGGTGGGAGGAGGCAGCTGGGTGATGCTCCTGCTGCCCCCACGGCTCTGCCCTGCTTGGTTCGGAGGGAGGGGGCTCTCTGCGAGTGCTCTTTCCAAGTCGGATCTTCCAGGCTCGCCACCTGTTTCCGAGGTTTTGGGTATAAGTTAAAGCCGTTCTGAGTGCTCGCTGTCGGCCACCCGGAGAGCGCCTCTGGAACGAGGATTGTGTTAAAGGCTTGATTAAAGTTACCGCTAATTAAAGCACTGAAATCGCTCCGTATTCCCCCTGCGCAGCCCATCGGTCCATCCGCGGTGCTGCATGTCCTCGGATACGGGGTGTTGGAGGGAGAAAACAGTGTCTATCAATGCTCCCGGGGCTGCGGTGGACATGGCATTGACCTTTCCCGTGTTTATCCCAGCTTGGGAAGAGGGGATGGGTGGAAATTCGAAGCTTGATCCTGACATTTGCCGAGGCGTAGCGGCCCGCGATGCAGCTGCTTTATTTCCAGAGAAGTGGTTTTTGATGGCGCAGTGAGGGTCAAGCGGGCTCCAGCTGCTGGGAGAGAGGGGTTGTGCGAGTCTGTATTTGAGTTGGGAATGGAGTGGGTCAACCCTAATTCCTGGTTTTTAGCACTTCTTGTCCCTCCGGTCCTGCGCAGCATCAGTCCCAGTCGGCACCGAAAGCCCCTGGGAAGCCCCTCTCCTGTGGGCGAAGACCTGAGCGGAGCTGAAACCAAGCCAGGTGGTTTTGTGGCCGATGGCTTCTGTTGTTCGTACTTCCAAATTTCTTTTTAACCTATTCAATTGCTCCTTCGTTTAGTTTCCCAGCGAGGGGTCTGGCTGCCATCAGCTGCTCCCACCGACAGCGTGAAGACCTCAGGAATCGCTGCTGGAGGCACGTGCTGGTCCGTCGCTGCCCTTCTCGGTGGCCTTGCCTGGATCGCTTGGTGTCCCTGGCTCTTCAGGAGACCGGCACAGCTCCGCTCGGTAGGAGAGAAGCAGGATCAGCCCTGTTCAGGTACCGCAGGGATGGGGAGCTTGGGATCCGCCTGAGCTGGGGAAAAGGAACTTTTGCAGGTCAGCAGCTGGACGTGGCGTGGAAAGGAGTGCCGATTTCCATGTCGTGCTGCTCTCGGCAAAGTGTTTCCAGATGTTTCCATCTCCAGGCGTGTCTCACCCTCGGGTTATGCACCTTGTGCGGTAAATACCTGCCAGTGGCTCCTGGCCCAGCACTGGAGATGGGCTCACCTAGGAAAAGCTTCGGCTTTTCCCAGATCTGCCAGCTCCTGGGATTGCTGAAGTCCCGGAGAAAAGAGAGTTTAGGGGATGTCCCCCCTGCTTGGCGTCTCCCTGCAGCTGCTTCTACCCTGCCCAGCCCAAGCCAACTCACACCTGCAGGTTATGCTGCTGAGGCTCCGATGCTTTATTCCCGCCGGAGCTATGCTCGACCCCAGGGGCTCCGCGTCCCAGGCTGCTTTGTTAGCAGCCAGACGTGCTGCTCCGCTTCCCGGCAGATGGGATGGCACCGGGGAGTCTCCGTCGGCACTAATTGGTGGCGGCGGCAGCTGGGGCTGTGCACAGCCCCAGAGCTGAACCAGACTCGGCCCTTGTGCCCCACTACCGTGGGACTCCGTGGTGGGAGTGGGAGACGGATGCCCTCCCCGGCTGGCTGCACTCGCAGCGGGGCTGCCCCATCCCTCTGCCCTGCGGCAGGTCCTGCTCCCTGGCTTGTTCCCAGCCGCATGGAGCGAAGGGCTGTTGCTCCCAAAGCCCTGTCTTTGGGGCTGGGGTGGGAGACACCCTCAGAGGGTCTTCCGGTCCCGCAGGGACAGGTTTAGGCAGAGGTGACGACAGAAAACGGGTCGGAAAGCGGGACAGCAGCCCTTGTGTTAGACGGGGCCAAGCGCGGATCCAGGAGGGAGCGGGGCCAAGCGCTCTTCAGCCTCCACACAGCTCGTTTCCCATCCCATGTTGCGTCCTAAAAGCAGCCGCGGGTTTGTTTTTTAATTTCTCTGTTGTTGTGGTTCCCCCCACCCCGGTGTAGCGGAAATAACCGCGGGGGCTGGGGATCGGTGGCAGAAGAGGGGCGCGTGGTGCCGCAGGGCGGCGTAGAGGTGAGTGTGCCGGATGCGGGACCTGCACTGGGAAATAGGAGCGGGAAGAAGGGATGGGGGCGCGGAGGGGTGTACGGGGCTGGATCCTTCTCCTCTCCACCCCCTGAAAGCTGGGGTTTGTGTGCTGGGATACACTCAGCGATGGAGGGGCCGTGGGAGAAAGCCTGACTTAGAAAACGCTAATTTTTTCCCAAAAGCAGGGGGCAGGCAAACCTCAGCTTCGATGCTGTGCAAAGTAAATCGACCCAGCGATGCTTTTAAGCCATCTTGAGGCTTAAAGCAGGGCTGGCAGGGCCCTTCCCTGCCCTGCGCCCTTCCCGAAGGGAGATGGCTCATCCCGCAGGCCCTGAATTTGGGACGCAAAGAGAGGAGCAGCTCTGCCGGCACATGGTGGTCGTCCTCTAGCACCCATAGAGCCACAGGGAGCGGGATTTCTCGGGCAGCTTTTTCCCTCAAGCGTCTGGGGCTGTCGTGCCGCGTTCGGCAGCTGCGAGCGGCACCCCGAGACCCTGCGGTGCCGGGGACCGCGTCTGGGCGCTGCGGGGTCAGCTCAAGCCCCGTTTCTGCAGGAAGCAGAGGGTGTTTTCGAGCCGTCCCTCCCCTCGAGTTGCCCTCGGAACTCCCGCTTGAAAAGGGAGGGAGGAAAAGGGGGTGCAGGAGATGATGGAGGAGCTGGTGACACCCATGCGCAGCTCTCGAGGGGGACCCAAACCTTCCCCCCCCCCCCCCGGAGATTGGTGAGGATGAGCAGCCCTCTCCTCGTCCTCACTCACCCGCAGGCTGGGTCTCATTTTTCGCTGCCTTTATTAGACTGCGGATAGCGTTTTTTTTTTTTCTTCTTTCGCTCTGAAAATGGATGTGGTTGATGGGAGCGGGTTTGCAGCAGCAGGGAGGTCGGGTGAGGATGAGGATGGTGTTTTGGGACATTCCGAGCCCCCATCAGGTGCAGGGATGAACTGATCCGGGGCTTTTAACGGAAGAGTGGGCCGGCGGCGCTGGTGTCATGGGGTTTTTTTAATATCTAGCTGTGTTTTTTGTTTGTAATTCTTGAATTTGTTTAATATCGACGGTGTCTCCAGGATAAAATCATGCCTCTAAGGGCGATGCTCGGCAGCTGCGCCTCTCCCCCGTCCCTCGACGCCTGCCTGGTGCTGCCCAACGCAGTGCAAAAACTGCGAGCTGCCACTTGTCCCCAGGCCTCAGGGCCATCCAGAGGGACCGTGTTCCCTGCCTCAATCCCAAATCCCTGCTTCGATGATCCCGGCTTGGCTGCCAGAAAGGGTCCCTGGTCCCCAGGGAGAGCTGCCCTCGTCCCCAAGCGATTTCTTCCCCTTCCCAAAAATCAGGGTGAAACTCCAGATGCTGCGTGTCCCTCCCGCAGTGACTGCTGCCAGGCTGGGGAAGCTGTGCTATTCCCAGGGCTCTTCCCGCCCCAATTCCCAGGGGGTTCACCCCAATTCCCAGAGGGTTTCACACCATTTCTCCAGCTTGGCCAGGCCCAGGGGACTGGCGCCGGGCTGAAAATTCTGCAAAGGTTTTCATCCCCCTTAATATTTCATCTAACCTGTCTCCTGAGCACCCTGGGGTTGCGTCTTGTCTCAGCACCCACTCCGGCTCCGGTGCTGGAGCCTTCCCCCAAAAAAAGCCCTTACAAAGCAGCCGTGCCGTGTGCTTCAACGCCGGGGCTGCAAAAAAATCTGCCATCTCCCCAAAACAGCTGTTTGGAGCTGCACCCGCGCTCCCCCTCGGTCCATAAAACCAGGTATTTCCGCAGCCACCTCCCTGCAGAGATTTGGGATGGGGAATTGAGCCAGGGTTTGGGGCTGGGGCAGTGCGGCCTTCCCTCCGCCAACGGCCCCGGCAGCTCCCCAGGCCCTTTGCAGACGGGAATCGGGCACTGTGGGGTTCTGGGGTAGGTTTTTGGGGGTCTCTGAAGCAGGTGGGGGTTATTTAATGCAAAAGCCAGGGCTGGGAGGAGGATACGGGGTGGGTTTGGGGCTGGATCTCTGTCCCCAGGGTGTAGGGTGCTGAGCAGGCTGTTTTCGGGAAGCTGAGGGTGGCTCATGGGGGGTGCCAAGCCAGGGGTGAGTTAAACCGGGGCGGGGAGGCAAAGGGGGCCGCGTCGGGGGGCTCTGGCCCAGCTTAGGGTGGGAGGAGAGTGTGGGGCTGCTAAAACCAGCACGGCATCCACATGAAGGAGCCCAGGGCAGCGCCGGTGGCGGCCCCCGCCAGCAGCCCCAAAGCCATCTGGTCCCCGGAGACCCGGTAGGGATCCTCGCGCACGATGACGTGGGTCACCCCGGGAGCTGCAAGGCAAAAAAGGGGGGTGAGCTGGGGGGGTTGGCGGGGGGACACTGTCCTCCTGGCACCACTCGATGCCAACGGAGGGGCCCTGAGGTGCCACCCGAGGGATGCCACGGCTCCAGCATCCTCCCCCTGATGCACTGCGGCAAACAGCCCCCTCCCTGAATGTGCCGTGATGCACTGAGTTTGCCAGGTCTCGGCCCATCGGCTCTGGGAACCGGGCATTGATCCCCAAACTGCAAACCCATCGCTCCGGGGGGATCCGTGTGCCGAGGGGGGAGCTGTGACCCTGCCCCGACCAAATTAAGCATCCCCTGGCTGGTAAGAAGGCAAAGCATCAAACAAACATTGGGGTGGGATGGGGTGAATCAGGATCCGGCCAACAGCCCCATGCCGCCGGATGGGGCCACCCACCTCCGTACTGGTGGCCGTAGTGGCCGGAGCTGATGTAGGCGGTCTGGTGGGAGTCGAGGGGCACCGTCTGGTAGTAGTCGTCGTCGTAGGGGTCGTAGACGTGCACCTGGGAGCGGCGGGAGCGCGGCGTGAGGCTGGGGTCCAGACTGGGGCCCTGCGGGGCACGGTGGAGCCACAGCCCAGCCGCTGTGGCCCTGCCAGTGCCGTGCCTCAGTTTCCCCCATGTGTAATGGGGGCCTGAATCGCTGGGGCTCCCCTGCACCGCTGAAGGGGGGTGCAGAGTGTCCGAAAGGCCAGGGGCAGCCTTTGCTCTAGCACTCGAATCACCTACCCGTGCTTCACCTTAACTCTGCCCCCCGTCACCTTAACTTGGCCTCTGTCACTGTAACTGTGTTCCCGTCACCTTACCCGTGTCCCATTCCCCTTAAATTCTTCCCCCATTCCTCTTAACTGTGTCCCCCATCACCTTCACTCTGCCCCTGTCACCCCCGACCGCTGAACAGGGTCACCCTCGTCTCTGTCATCTTCCGTCGGTGGCACCAGGAGCAGGCTGCTCTACCGCTACCCCTTCTCCTCCACCTCCTTCCCCCGTCTGGCTCCAGGGGCTTTACTCCCCGTGCCCCGAGGCCACCCGATGGGCGCAGGGTCTTGGGGGGCCACCCTGAGCTCAGCATCAGCCCCGGGGTGGGGTAACCTCCACCCACGCCCTGCCCGAAGTCCCTGCCGGGACGGTGCCCCTCTTTTGGGGGGATGAAGCCTCACCGGGGTGGATTTAGCCTCCAGCACGGCCATCTTCCAAGCGCTGCGAACAAAACAGAGGGGGCTGGTTTTGGGGTGTGCTTGGGGGGGGAGAATGGTCCCCGCGGGGCCACCTGGCTGGACGGCAGCTCCCCTGGGCACACGTGTCCCCCCCTCCCTCCGGTGACCCCTGGATGCGGCTGCGGGGCCGGCACTAATCGCTAATTCTCTATTAGCCAGCGCTGGGCTAATAGGTGGGGACAGGAAGGTGCTGGGAGGTACCCGACGCCATGGGGATGGGCACAGGGCTCAACCCTCTCCCTGGGAGGAACGGCCCCGGCTAAAACAAGGGCAGGCAGGAAAATGGCATCTAAATTGGGGGGAAAGGTGGGTAATGGATGAATTTCCATTCAACTGGGGTCAAACTCAATTGATCAAGCTGAAGTTGGCTGTGACGGAACATCTCCCTCCATCTAAGTTCAGCTGGAGGTTTCCCACTTTTTAATTTCTTTTTTAATTTATTTAAAAATTCAATTTTTATAAAAATAAAATTCTTAATTTTTATAGAAATAAATAGAAGGGGAACAGTGCTGTAAGTGGGTGTTTCCTCCTGCTGGGCATGACCTTAAGCCTATAAGGACTTCAGTTTCACGCTGTTTATCGCCAAATACCGACGAAAACCCTTCCCCAGTGATCCTCGGTCGGGCCGAGAGGTGATTTCCCATCCAGGAGGGAAACCCGCCCCACAGGAAGACCCATTGCTTAAAAATAGCTGCTTTTGGCTCTGAATTATTCAGTGGGAAACCCAAATCTCCGCCTGCGCCTATCGCCCTGCGAGCAAACGCGGGTGTTTGAGAAAACGGGCTCTGCGGGGTTTTAGCCACGGGTGGGAGCGGGACGGGGCTCTCGCCTGGCCGAGGCTCTTTCCAGGCTTGGATAATTGGAATAAAAAAGCCGCCGAGGGCATTTCAGTGCTGCCACGGCAGGATTTCGGCTTACACAGCGTCATCCTCGCTCTCGGCGCACAGTGTCGTCTTGGAGCCGTCCCGCAGCACGACGGTCAGCAGGCAGTCACGGCTCTTCCCCTCGGGCGGCTGCACGTCTGGGAACGGAAGGGGCAGGATCCGGCCTCAGCGAAAGAGATGCCCCAGAGACACCCCCCGTCTGCCCACGGAGCCTCTCGGGAGAGGGTCGGGCTCCAAATTACCCCTGGCACGAGCAGCCCCGCTGTGTGCCGCTAACAGATGCAACCATTAAAAACCTGCTGGGACACTATGCTCGCAATTCGGGTTTAATTTCGGATCTGTCTCCGCTTACAAGATACGGTCGGGATCTCAGAGGTTAAAAGCCAACACGAGCGAAGAGCTGGCGAGCAGAAATTTCCACCCCCATGGCAGAAAGAAAATGAAAGGACGGAAGATTGCCAAAAAATCTCGGCTGAGCTGCGTTTGCTTTGCATTTGCCAGATTGCAGCAGGCACCCAAATTTTGTCAACGCACAAGCCGCGGGTGTTGGATCATGAGGAAGACCAAAATCTTAAATCCACGAGGCTCGGTTATGCCTGCGCCTTCCCCGGGCCTCAGAGCTTGGTGGGAGCCTCCGGTGAGGATAAACCTTTGGCTTTGCACTCCCACCACGGCATCCTGGCTTCACCGCCGCTCGCAGCCCAAGAAAGGCGCTTTGTGCGGCAGCCGTGGGCTGCCGGGGCCGAGCCGAGCCGCTGCTTTGTTCTCCTTGTTTGTGCGAGACGGCGAGGGATGAGTCAGGGCCGTGGGATCGTGTTTTGAACAAGCAGAAACCAGAAGGAGAAGTTTCTCCCTCCTTCCCCGTGGAGAAGCAATGGGAGAGAAGATGCAACGTGCATCTCATGGGGGACGGCCCAGTGCTGGCTGGGAGCTAGAAAGGGGTGAATTAGGCAGCCTGGATTATTTTTGGGGAATCCTAGACGTGTGCGAGCACAAGCAGAGCATCATTTAAAAGGGTTACGGCTAGGTGGGGACGGGGGTTACGGTCTGGGGTTGGGGACACGGGGCTTTGCTCACCTCGGCACTCGCGGCCGGTCCTCACATCCCGGCAGCTGTATTTGACGTGGATCCGGCCGTCCATGTCGCGCTGCGTCTCGTCGTGGTAGTAAACCAAGCTGCCATCCAGGTAGAGGACGAACCAGTTTCTCTTCCAGCGGCGCAGGATGGAGCCTGACGGGATGGGGAGGAGGTGAAGGACCCCAGCGAACCCGGCAGGGTACGGCCAGCACGCTCACGAGACTCGGGGCCGCCCCCCAAATTTGCAGCCGGATCCCACCGCCCCCTGCAAGAGCTGCTGCGTCCCACAGGGCACCTGTGCCTGGCATGAGCGTCCGGGGCAGCATGGCCAGGTGGCTTTAAATTAAAAAGGGCTGCCAAAAAAGCCATCAGGGCATGTCGGTGCTGCCCCGCCGTGCGCACGGGACTGGATCCAGCCTCGGACGTGGAGCCGCGCGTCTGTTGGCCCCTCTCGCCTCTTACGTAAATCTGCGAGCGGCTGAGCCGTGATTTCCTCGCTGCCGTGGATTAACCGCCCTGGTCGGGGCCTGTTGCCCCCCCCATGCCTCCACTCAGCATCCCGTAGCCAAAACCTCTCTGGGTTTTTTTTTTTGGGGGGGCTCCCAATCTGGAAAGCTCAAGGGTTGCACTTACTCTGCCGCCAAAGCCAACCGCTCTTCACCAGCGCCATGGCTGCGGGAGCGTTTTCCGGACCTGCTGGCTTGGGAAAAATAACGGGGTTAAAATAGCAGCTCCCGCCTCGCCTCTGGCTTTTCCCCCAGCTCTCACTTCCCTGCGGCTCCGGGAGCAAAGCGGGATGGGGCTTCACCCTCGTTGCCCCCTTTTTTTGAGGGGGGATGAGCCAAGCGCACAGGTTAATCGGGGTTAGACAGACGTGGGATTTCTGGGAAACAGTGCAAAGGTGGGGAGGAGGAACTCCAGCCACCTTTCTTTCTGCCTTTAATCTCATTGGGATTTAGGGATTATCATCCCGTGGAGGTAAGTGGAGAAATCCGGGCCATGTATGAAAACAGGCACTAACTCCCCACGGACCCAGTAACTTTCCACGGCAAACGACAGCCACGCTTGTTTGTTTTCACCGCCTGGATGGAAATTAGTCCTTAATAAGGCCATGAAGTCATCGCTCCCCAGGTCCCCGAGCAGCGCCAACACCCCAGGGCCAGGCAGGAGCTGTTCTGTGGCCCTCCTGCCCCATCCGCCCATCAACCGGGGCCTCCAGCGCCCTGATGATGGGGGCTCAGCACCCCATGACGGCCTCCAGGACTGCCTGGCTGGGTCCCCTCTTGGTCTGGGGGCACACCGAGGCACAGACCCCCACCCAGTACCTCTGTGTACCTGCGTTAGCCAGTGCCCGAATTCCCGGGTATCCGCATCCCCCTGGAGCCCTGGTACCCTCATCCACCGCTGCCTGCTTCCCCCTGGCACCCTCGCCCTCCTGTCCTGCACCCTGCAGGCACCCCCATCCCCTGGTACACCCACCCCTCGGTGCTCACACCCCCGTGGCACCCTCATCCCCCTGTATTTACGGCCCCTCCGGTACCCACATCTGGTGCCCTCATCCTCCTGTACCCACATCTGGTACCCGCAACCCCTGGCATCTTCCCCCCCCCCATTACCCACATCTTGGGGCACCCCCTTTCTGCATCCTGCCACCCCCATGTACCCTCACTCCCCCAGTACTGCCGTCCCCCCGGCACCCCCACCCCCGGTACCCCCATCCCCCGGTAGTCGCCCCCCACTCCCGGTCCCCCCCCCCGTGCTCCCCCCGCAGCCGCCCCCCGCATCCCTCACCGGGAGGAGGCGGCGCGGTGGGTCCCCGCTGCGGGCAGCGCTGCGCTCCGCTCCCGCTGCCCGGCCCTGCCCGCCCGCGCGGCCCGCCGGGAGCTGTAGTCCGGTACCGGCAGGGGCGGGCCGGCGGGCTCGGCTGGCTAGAAGCATCCCAAGGTGCCGACCAGAGGGAAAACGTGGCTTTTTAGCGATTTAGCCCCAAAAAGTAGATGCCCGGGGCTGGCACAGGCGGGATGCTGCGGGGCTGGTGCCACCGGGGTTGATCCAGCCGCTCCAAGCCCCGCTTTCTCCCCAGATCCCCAGTTTTCCTCCGGAGACGGAGCAGCCGCACGGTCGGGAGAAGATGGGCAACGAGGGGGTCCAGACCGGGACTACGGGGACCACAAATAACCAACGCGCTGGTGGCAGCGGCGTGGGTGCCCTTGGGAGGGCTCGGCCCAAACAGGACCCCCAAAGCTGTGCCGGGGCAGCGAGGGGATGCCCGGGGGTCTCCTGCCCCCCACACCGGAGCTGGGCATGGGGAGATGAGATGCTTGGGGGGTGCAGGACCCTCCTCCGGTGCTGGGAATGGGTCTGAGGAGGCGTTTAATACCACAACAGGATCTTGCCGGAGCGAGCACCAGGGGCACGCCACCGGCAGGAGCGTAAATCTGGAACAACCCAAATTTTAAGCACCTAAGTGCTCGGCTGAATTGAATTTCTGAGTGGGGTGACTTATCCTCGGGGTTAAAATCAAGGTCTGACCTGGTTCCCGCTGGAGTTAAGAGCAAAACTATCGTTGACTCCGGAGAGAGACGGGCTCAAGTCGCACATGCTCAAAGGCTGCTGGGTTGGAAAAGCTTCTGGAGTTGTCGCTGGGCATTACCCGGGCCCTTCGCCCCACTTGAGACGCCCGAGGCTTTGCAAACCTGTTGGGAACAAAAAAGCCTCGGAGGTTAGGAGGGGAGGAGAGCCTGGGATGCATCCCTGCATCCGGCCAGCAGCCGGCAGAGACGTGGTCCTCGGTCTCTGGCTTCTGCCAGGCAGATTTGGAAATCATGGACTGGAGAACAGCAGGGAAAACGGGAGATTGAATAATTCGGGGAGATAAAGAGCTAAGAATCACCCAACCCCTCTTATCCACCCCCCTTCTTCCACAAAATAAGGGCCAGTAAGGAATAGCTATATATTTTTTATGTATATCTCTCTCTACACATATGTAGGGCGTGCCCGGGCAGACGTGCGGGCGTTACCCGCAGCAGGATTTGCAGGTGGGCAGGGATGTGTTTCTACCCAGACAAGCCTGCGGTGGGAGCCCAGAGCCTCTCCCAAAGCCTTTTTCGCTGCCCAGGGAAGGAAATAGCACATTTCCTATGGCATTTCCTATGTGCTGGAAGCGGTTGGGCCCGAGACAACTTAGGGAGCGCAATCCCCGGCGGCTGGCTGGCATTACGCGGCTTAAAATACAAGTCAGGTTATTTATAGTCAAGGCTGCGCTGATAATAAAGATGTTTATTAAGCATCTGGCAGCCCTTACTGCAAAATCTCCTCATCTCTTCCAGCAGGCTTTTCAATGTAAAGCCCTTTCCCCTCCCCTCCCGCCGGCGCTGGCTTTACTGTGGCGAACAGCAGAAGGAATTAAATTAATCCAGCAGCACGCAGGTTGATTGCAAAGGAGTTAAATCGCAATCGCCCCGTCAGCCGGGGCTCACACACGCAGCCCCGTGCCTCCTCTCATGCTGGTTATTGGGCTGCAAAACATCCTGGTCGCACTAAATATTTCAGAGACGCGCATTTGGAAATCAGGGGTTGGGGCAGATACTTTGTTTTGCGATGAATTAATTAAAAAGTTCCCTTAGGAAGGGATTTGGGCTGAAATTTGGATTTACTCCGGGCTATCCACCAGTATTGGGCTGCCTCTCCATAGGTAGACGTGTGCCACAGTTTGGTATTAATTGTCAAAGCTTTTCCGTCGTGTTATCGTGAGCTCTGCCACAGGACCAGAATAATTTGTCTCCTTGACAGCAAAAGGACACGCTGCCGAGTGAAATAAATAGATGCTCTATTTAAAATGGCAGCAGATTTTCATGGGGTTGAAAATCTATAGCGCCGCACTAATGGGTTCTGCTTGGCTGCAGCCCCCGGTCGGCTGGCAGATAAGACATCAAGTTTATTCCAAGAAGGAGAGGAGGGAAACAACACCAACAAAAAAGGGAGCAGAAATAAACCCCCCAGAGAGCAAACATCAATGCAGCCCATGTGTTTGTGATGGACGGGCTGAAATGGCAGGCTTGGAGGATCGCAAACCAGACACGGTACCAATAAAACATCACCGAATCGCTCTGCTTTCCTCTGGGGAAGAAAATGATGCTGGTGCAGGATTTTGGGGCTCGGTTTATTTATTTTTTTGCAAACCGGGTTTTTTTTTTTAGTTAGATGGGATAAATTTGGGGCATGCTGGGAGGAAACGGTAACCTGAGGAACCAGGAGGTTATTTCCAGCCAGCAAAGCTGCGCAGGTGGAAGAAGGGAGAGGATGCAACATGGGAACGGACTCAGCGCCTCGCTCAGGAGCCAAATCACATATTTCCCCCCGTTTTCCAAAGCAATCGGGTGCTGCTCAGTAAAAGAGATGGACTTTGAAACTTCCAGTTTGTTTTTCCTCCAGCTGGGCTCTGTCCGCGTCTCACCTGGGTGGCTGTTACAGCAAGAAGCTGTCACAGAGCGGTGGCTCGGTGCCTGGTGGAGATCTCCCCCATCCTAGCCAAAGCCTTGGGTTTTGGGTATGAAAGAAAGGATTTTTGAAACTCTTCCATGTCTCATGTTCTGTAGGAAACCAGTGTCTCTCCTCGGTGTGGGGGCAGATGGGCAGAAGCTCGGGGGGGTGTCAGCCCCTCTGTCCCCGTGCTTGAACCCAGGGAGAGCCGCGGGTGAGGACAACAAACATTTGCTGTTTCTCTTACTAACACACGTCTGCCGTTGGGATGGGTCGGTACCTGGCTTGCAGGGGTGGGGTAAAACCCCCACGATGGGCTGTTAAAGAGCTCCCAAATCCCGCTGGAGGCTTCATCTACTGTACGACACAGCATCACCGGGGCTGAGCATGTCCCATCAGTGCCACCGTCAGCTTCTTCCACCCTGCGGGAGAAACGTGCAAGGAGAAACGTTTCCTTTGACATGGTTTTCACGACACCCGCACCAGCCTGTCCGAGGGGTAAGAAACTGAAGCGAGCAGCTTGGGTGCGACCCTTGGGACACCCCCCGTCCCAATTCCCTGATTCCTCAGGGGGTGGTTTGACATTGATCACTTGGGAAATAAAATTGCCAGCGGGAATCTTCATGAAAACCAAAATACTCCGAAGAGCAATGAGTGGTGTGACAGGAGGGATCAAGGAGGGGACGTGGGGACGTACCTCTGTTGGTGTCAGTCCCTGAGTGAGGAGCCATAGGAATTTAATTCTCTACGTCCTGGACACCAGCACTTTCCCAAAATACTCCTTTCCTGCCCTAAAACCGGGGTGCTGAGCTGCGATGGCGCAGTTTGCACCCACCTCGTAGCCGCAGGCACCGGCGGGTGCTGCTGGTCCCGCCTAAAAGGTTTCGTGTGAAGTTTTTCACACCTGTTCCTGCGTGAGAAATGAAAACGCTCGTTTGTGCCCCCGGAGAAGGGCCCTTTCCCCCTCCCCGGGCTGCGGGGGCCCGCAGCCGCCTTCCCCCGTTATTGAGGGGGTGGCTGCCCCCCCCGAACGGGGGGCAAAGGGTTTCGGCAGGGGAGCGGGGAAGGGAGAAGGAGCGGGTGACACTGGGGTCTGCGCCCCGCTGCTGCCAGCGCCGGAGGGGGGGAGCGGGGAGGGTTTTTTGGGGGGGTACGAGGCAGAACGGGCTGTTGGCTGGTTTGGGGTGTAAGGAGAGGGGACGGGGCAAGGCCAGGCCGCGGCAGGAGGAGGAGGAGGCGGCGGGGAGGCGGCCAAGGCCGGGCCCTCAGGCTCTCCCCCCCTCTCCCGCCGCAGGCCTGGCTGCTATAGGCCCGTGGCCTCGCCGGGCGGCCCGGGGCCCGTCTCCCGGAGCCGGGCCCAGTCCCCCGCGGAGCCCCGCCTAGCACGGCCCGGCGAGCGGGGGGATCCCCGCCGCGGCCCAGGTCCTCCCCTCAGCCGGCGCGGACTACAGCTCCCGTCATGCCCCGCCGAACTACAGCTCCCGGCATGCCTTGCTGCTCCGCCCCCCCGCAGGGCCCCCGCCGCACTACAGCTCCCAGCAGACAGCGCGCCGGCACTACACCTCCCAGCGTGCCCCGCGGCCGCCCGGGCCCTGTCTCCCTCCCCTCCCGCCGCGCGGACTACATTACCCAGCGTGCCCCGCGGCAGCCGGCCGGCGCCGAGCCGCGGCGGCGGGGCGCGGGGCATGCCGGGAGCGGTAGTCCTCCCGGCGCCTGTAACGGTCCCGCTGGTGGTACTCCCCCCCCGCCCCCCCCCGCCCGCCGCCGCCGCCCCCTCCCCCACCGGCTGGCGGCTGCGGGCAGAGCAGGAACCGCCGAGCAGGCAGCGGGAGGAGGGGGAGCGCGCCGCCGCCGCCGCCGCACCGGCAGAGGGGACGCCGCCGCCGCCGCCGCCCGAGCAGCCGCAGGTGAGGGGGGGACACACACCCCCGGAGCGGCGCTGAGGGGGGGGGGGCTGCGGGCGGGGGGTGTGAGGCGGCGGGTGACAGCGGGGGGGGGGGGGGGGGAGTCGTGAGGGGACCGCGGAGGCGGGAGTGTGTGACCCCCCCGGAGGGGACAGGGCCGGGGGCGGCGCGGGGCGGGGGGGGGGGGGAGCATCCTCCCGGCACGGGGCTTTGCGTGGGCCCCTCAAGGTGAGGGTCACGCGTGGCAGAAGACGAGCCCGAGCCGGTGGGGAGACCACCGCCCTGGGGAGGGCGAGACCCCCCCCGGAGCCTGTCCCCCCCCCCGGAGCCTGTCCCCCCCCCCGGAGCTTGTTGCCCCCCCACAGCCTCAGTGGCGGGATTTGCCTTCAGCCCCACGGGGAAGGAGTGGGCGCGATGCCCCCAGGTTGGGGGGGGGGGGGGGGGTCGGGGGGAGCCTCGGTTCACCTCAGCAGCCGCCTTTCGGGGTGCTTGGGGGTGTCCCCCCCCCCCGAGGAGCCACCGCCGCCGGGTCCAAGCCAAGTTTCGCCTTCTCTTGGTGTGGAAGAAGGGACGTGGAGTGAGCGGCCTCACGGGGGATTCTCTTCTGCCCGTCCCGCTCTCGACCCTCAGCCAGATGTCTGGGGGGGGGGGTCGGGGGTGTGGGTGCACCCCAGAGATGGGGGATCCCACCGCTTCACGGCGCACCCACCGAAAACATCGAGAGGGGCACGTGGGGACGACGACCACGACGAGGACGGCGATATAGGGGAATATTAAGGAGCCCGCCAGCAACTGGGATGGGATGGGATGGGATGGGATGGGATGGGATGGGATGGGATGGGATGGGATGGATGGGATGGGCCGAGCTGCGGCCGTCACCCCCGTCCCGCACCCCTTTGCGGGGGGTTTAAACATGGCCCAGGTTTGGTGAGAGGGGGGATGTCAGCGCGCAGCATCTGTAGCCTGAAAGCGGAGAGCGCAAGGTTGGGAAATGTACGGCGGCGTTATTTTTCCTGTCTATTTAAAAATAGTATATTCCCTTCGTTTTTAGGAAAGGGGGGGATTATTTTTAATGATTTGGTTTTTTGTTGTTGGTGGTGGTAATTGCTCGAATACTTTGTTATTGGCGTTGCAGTTTTCAGGGCGATGAAGTCCGTCGCTGTATTGCGGGTTAATAATGCCAAAAAGGTGCTTAGCTTCAGTCCTTAACAGAAAACAGAGGAGCCTTGAAACACGGAAAGGAAATAAATATTCATTACCAAAGAAAAGGTTTTGTACTGTGTTGGATTTTTGGGGGAATTTTTTTTTCCTCTTTTTTTTTCCCCCCCCTGCGCATCGTGATGATAAGCTTTCAGGTTATGGCTTGTATTTCCATAGGCTGAATTTCATTCAAAAGGCATTCATTTAGTGCTGAATACTGTCAAACGTAGAAAAATGAGCAGGTTGAGGGTTTTTTTTCCCCTCTCCTGGACAAAGGCACGTTGTACTAACCAGAAAGAAACCCTAAGTGATTCTATTTATGTTTTAATCAAAATATGATTTAAGATGCAGTGGTGTGTTTATTCTTGCTGTTAAATAGCGATGGAGGAAGCTAGAGCTTTTTTTTTTTTTTTAAAGGAATGTGAATGATGGAAACATCTTTAGGGAAACATTTTGCTGGACTTGATTGCATCAACCACATTATTTCATGAAATGTTAACTGTGAAGTGGTTGTTGATTAGAACTCAAATTGAGGAGCGATGTTGAGCAATGTAAAGAAAAAGGAAATTAGTAATAGTAAGCCAAATGCTTATTTTTTTTTTCTTTTCAGTTCTTTCTGATTTTGAGTTTAAATTTTAACTGTTTCATGGATTCTCTTGACCTTTGTGGTTGAGTACATAAACACTCCCCCCCAACCAACGACTATGGTCTGAATATTTATTCTTGCTGGATGTATGTAGTCATTCAAAGGGCTGATGGCAGTTAGCAATGTATTTTTTGATGAAATACATATTAAATCTGATTAACTTTTGTTCTGGAAGTTACAAATATCAACTCACCTAGTTACGCATCTTAACTTCTTTTTTTTTACCAAAGTAAATGTTTACATTTTTCAGAAGGGATATCTCTCTCTCGAATGATATGCCTTTCATTTTAGTGAATGTGTGCTAAGTATTTCAGATAGTATTGTACGAGTTTTTTTGTGTACCCTCGGGTTGATTAAAATTCCTGGCTGTTAGTAAAGACGCACTTTTTTTGGAGCGGTAGATATATAACCCTTCTCCTTTGGAACAAAGGGATCGGAAGCAAAACGACTGCGTGCCGTGAAGGTGTTTTGAATTTGTTCGGTAATGGGAAATATTGCTTGGAGTGAGAAACCTAAACGATACACCCGTATTGCGTCAAAATTAATGTGAAATAACTATGGGATAGGGTCATTCAGGGAGAACATATTTTAGAGATCCTTTCTGATCTTAGGTGATACTCATCTGTCAAATTCAATGATAAGTCTGCATTGCAGTAGGTGAGCTCTTTATGGATTTTTGAAACCCCTCTTTGCAGTTAAGTTTTCATGCTCCCCTATAACCCGCCACACAGATAACGGGGAAAACAGGAAAAAAAAGGTGATACTGCTCTTGGTGCTCCTGAAAACATTTCTCAGGCAAGTGAAAATGCTTCGGAGAAGCATTTCTGCGAAAGGCCTTCAGTACATCAACATAATTAAAATGATAATTAAATTGAGTCTAAATTTAATTATCTGATCTGTCTAGAAGAGCTTGTGAACCTCGGTTTGGACGCGTAGGTGCAAATGCAGCCGCTTTAGGCAAGGGAAGCATGTGTTTAATCCAGGTTAGTGTCCGCTTTTGGTAAGTTTTCAGAGGCGACCGCCGCGAGATTGGCTCCAATCTTTTTCTGGGAAGCGGGACATTCGCAGCTGGGATGGAGCTCTTGGGTCACCAAGTCCTACCCACCGTGAAAGCCAGCAACCGTGGCATAAACATAATTCAGTCTTACTTTAAACCCGGGTCTTTTTCTGCTCCTGCCTGTGGCAGAGGCGCGTTTCAGACCTTTATCCTCTGGTAGTTAGAAACCTCCACGTTTCCAGCCAGGAACTCTCTGCCGATTTCCAGCTCTCAAGCGGTTGGTAGCAGTTGATGAGGCTGTCAAAAGGGAAATACAACTTTTATATCTTCCTTTCTGAGCTCACTCTTTCCTTCAGCCTGGATTATGATCTTCATTTGTCTTCCAGTCATGCCTTTTGGGCTTGATTGTATCTGCAGAGGCCCCCGATTTCCCTTTCCGCAGCACAAGTGCTCTGTGTACTTTCTGTTTCCTCTGCAATTCATAAAGTCTTTCCTTAAACCGCGGCATTCTTAACTGTGCCTTTCGGTCCTGAATTAGCTCCCCTCGCGCGCTCCTGACGTGCGGCTGGACGGTGCTCCGCTTGGTTGGCTTCTCCTCGGGCGGCTGTGGACGGCGGAGCGCCATCTCCCCGCGCCGTGGAGGTGCTCGAGCTGACCCTTGTCACGAGGCGAGAGACGTGCGATGTCCTGCCAATCTCCTCCTCCCAGCGCTGGTACGACAAAGAAGTATTTGAAGCATCCCCTAGAGAACCGTGTTATTAGCCAGCGTGCTCGGGGAGGAGTGACTCTTGCATCGCTTTCAAAGTGCAAACGAGGTAATTTTTGAACAGCGCCGTCCTTGATTTATTTGCGGGTGAGATCGTGCGTCTGAGGAGAAGCTGGCTACGAAGGAGAGGTTCGTAACTGTTCACGTTGGTCTCGTTCCTTAATGTGCCGTCATCTTTCTAATCAATTAGACTCAATTTTGCTGCTTAAAATCTGTAAGTCGTCATGTTCAGTCTATAGAAATATTTGATCCAAAATGATTGATTGAGAAAAGTGTTCTCATTGTATTCTATGGTGTTTTTCCAAACTACCTAAACAGCATTTTTTTTGCTGATTTTAAATGCGAATCAGTTAGTCCTGTCTGATGTTACTGGATTCTCGTATGCTGTCGTGCATCTCTTCAATAAATAGAGGAAGATTTTTGTTTCAGTAACAATAAATAAAATCCACCTATCCGTTTTTTGCCTGTTGATGGTCTTTTAACTCTTTGAATTAAAAAATACTGGCTTTTAATCAACCACTTTTTAAAACTGGGAATAAATTTTCAAGAATTATTTCTGTGTGACTCGACTACCTGCCAGTCGGATGGATGCAGTTCTCCAGAGGTGTCTAAATTGTGTGACCTTCTTGTTCCTTCCACTCAACTGAATCATTCTGTTCCTATTTTCGTGTTTAAAACATCGATGTCACTAAGTATGAGAAGAAAATGTCAGCGACAGTGCTAGGTTTGTTTATGCGGATTCTTGTAAACCCAATTTCTTGAGGAAGTATGGATGATGTGATCGCACTATCTACCTGCCCGCCAGTAATTCTGCACTCCCTTCGCACTTTGATCCAGATTTCAAAGGGCCATAGACGTAGAAGACAATCTAGCTTTGTTTATTTATTTTTTTTAAAGTTTTGAGAAAGTTGCCTGCTGGGCAGAGAATCAAATCAGTGCTTCTACCCAGGGAACAGGGCTCATAACAGTTATTTTTTTCTAGGAGACAGCATCTCGCTGGCTGGTCGGGACACGTGCGGCTGGAGCACGTGTGGTTCTTTGCCCAACCAAGAGAGAGCGGCTGTGGGAGGGAGTTTGGGAGAAGTTTTGAGCAGGTGGGGAAGAGCCTGAGGTGTTATGGAGGTGGTGGTTGATGGCCTTCACATGAAAATCATTTGTCTTGCTGATTTTGGAACATGTATAGGTTATGTATTTTGTATTGTTATGCTCTGATGTATTGCGGCTCTGCTTTGTTGGGTGGATAATCTTGACGTGGGATTTTATGTTTACTTACCAGTTGCTTTGAATGGGTAGCAACAGGAAGAGTTGTGAATTTTCAGGGTTTTCTTTTGTTGAGAGGCGGGTGCGCTTCGTGACGGGCATCTGAAGCGTGAATCCCAGACCCGTAATTAAGATCCCAGTCAGGGAAGATCCAGCTCTTAAGGTATATCCAGTATTTGCAGATCTTCTGAAATTTGTGGAAGCTCTTAGGTATGAAGCAACTTTTGAGAACCAGGACATTTTCTTGTCTTGGGCTCCAAACAGGAACACGAATACACAAATCTGAGTCATTGCCAGATAGATGTTTAATATATAACTTCACTCAAATACGAGCATTTTGTTATTTATCTGTTTTTCTAAAATCTCTTTCTCACTGCCTCTCAGTCTGAAAGCAGATGACATGGTTCATCACGCTTGTATTGAAGTAAACCTTGTATTTCTTCCATCATTCCTGTTGGAACCCTGCAGGGAAGTGATGATGATGATGGTATTTGTGACGTAATGTTTAATTTTTCAAAGAACCGTAGAGGGAACAAGGTTCTGTTGAGGATGATGGAGACGCACTGGTTTCCTCACAGCGTGAGTGGGACTTTAATAATTTTTAAAAAGTTCTCTGAGTTTTGTTTACTATGGATGTGCTGAAAACCCCGAGCACTGCAAAGGAATTTCAAGTAATTGCGTGCTTTTTGGGAGGAAAATATGTGAGCCTGTTGACGCTCTCCAGCGTCTCCATTTAGGAGAGTTATCACCATAGGAGATGCTGTTTTGTATTTGGCTGTACTTTTTCCTGTCTTTCCTTTCTCTCCTTGAGTGAAACGGTCACCTGGAAAACTGGAAGGTGGGAAAAGTAAAAGTCAGAGCAGCAAAACGGGGTTTTCGTATGACAACTTTCTCAATAGGAAGATTAATGCTGAAGTGTATTTGTAGGCTGAACATTTTTGCCTTCCTTGTCTTAGAAAGGGTTAGAGATTTGGGAGGATTACTGAAGACAAGCTTAGAGTATTTTATGAGAGAAAAAGTACTAAACTGGCAAGAAAAGAATAGATGCCATCATGCCTGCTAGGCATGTCTAATTCTTTGATAAAATGGATAAAGATTGCAGACTGCAGCAAAAGTTAAAATAGACCGTAACATCTCGAGTTCTGCAGGGTATTTTTTCTTGCTTCTAATTTGCTGTTGAACTTAATCAAAAAGATCTGGCTCTTTTATGGCATCAGGCGCTTTATTTTATTAGTTTATCTGCCAGGAATTAAAGCACAGTGTTTGGGCTTTTGCTTTCTTTGGCGTTAGATACCAAATTTAGAGAGTTGGGTAACGTGTGGATTTTTATCATTTTGATGTTGGAAATACATCCTGAAGACTAGTGAGAAGTTTTGAGCATGGTCTGCTTTTTCCCCATTTTCCTCTCAGTTCTTTATACTTGAATTTGCAGGAGATGACGACTTGCTTTTTTAATGGACAAGGGGGTTTATGTGGTTACTCATAACAAACTCCTAGGACTCTACGCAGACCCAGCAGATAAGTCTGTTCCTGTTCTGTGGATCATCCTGTTCAATGCAAGATTTTGGACTTAATGACATTCTGTATCTGCATACGTGTAATATATATATATCTTTTACATATGAGACACCTTGTTTTCTATTTATTGACAAGACAGAGTTGGAGGTGATCTCTGGAACACGACTCGTTTACGTGTCCCTAGATGGGTACTACTTGGCTTAGCCTGTTTCTAGAGATACTTGGCCCTAACTGAAGGAAGTCTCCAAGCATGTTTGATCTTCTCCTGCCATTTACGTGAACAAAGTAAGATCACTCATTACAGTTGCTGATGATCTTTCAACCAAGATGAATGTAGTGTCTATCCGGACAGGTGGGCTCTAGGGGCTTGTCCCCATTGAAAAGTATTTTGAATTAAGCTTGTGAGCATTTAAAGTGCAATTGCCTGGAATAGGTCCCCATATGAGCATTTACTCTGTAGTAGTTTATTCTGCAAATAATTTTCTTCAGTTTCCTCTGTATGTCATCACTTAATGAGACATTTAACGGCTTTTGCAAAAACTACAGCATTCCCCATATTTTTCAAGTTCAGCGTTGTGTGGTGTAGGCAGCTAGAGTAAGATTGCCAGTTGGCCTTGTGGTTGTTTGGAGGAGGAAATCAGACTTGTCTTACGCGTCCCCTACTCTTGTTCTAGAGTGGCCAGAGCTGTATTCAGAGGGTGGTCACTTGGCCACGAGAACAGGGTCACCTAAACGCTCTCCCGTTGGTCATCCTTGCCTCTTACCATGGTGCAAGTGAGAGGTGACACCAATGCAAGGGAAATTGGTTGAAGCTCAGGTTTGTTCTTGATTTGACTTGTATTCACAACAGAATTTTTGAAGTCTTAAAATGCAGTGCCATAAATTTGAGAAATGGCTTCTTTTTTCTTTACTGTAGCATCTGAATCCCAGCTGCTGAGCTGGGCAGCCAGCTGAGTCTTCTGAATAAGGACTGTTCTCATTTGGAAGCTCAATGAAATATTTCTTTCCACAAGAATTTTTTCACTGTCTGTATATAACACACAGAAATTGAAGTTGTAGAGAAGATACTTGGTTTGAGTTGGCTATTCCTGTGGTAGAAGCTTATTTTGTGGGCTCAGTAGATAAATGTGGTATCACATCTGAGTTCTAGCTTTTCTGTCTTAATTCCTGGAGTTTGATTTTATGTATGTGTTTGTTAGCGTTACCGTCAAGAAATAATGTCTTAAATTGCTTTAGGCTTTGTAAAATGATCTTGGAGTGTTTTACAGCTTCTCCCTCTGTGGAGGCCAGGAGATGGATTTGGTTCGCTTTGTGTGCTATTGGGATGTGCTCAGATGCTGCGTTGGTGGCTTTAGACTTAGACTTTATGGACTTAGAAGAGAGTTCCTAGAGCTTAAGGCTTAATTAGACTTAATTAGACCTCCTCGAAACCACAGATCCTTATGTTTTCCCTGGAAAAGGAGCCTAATAACTATTTATTTTGGGCTGTTTACCTTCTACCAGGACAGTCAGTCTTAGTAGGAAGATCTCAAGTCATGAAGAATCCGCTACTTCTCTTGATAAATTTTCAGCAATTAATTACCCTCCCTGATTAAAAAATTGAGGTCTAATTTGAATTAGTTTCCAACTATTGCTTCAAAAGCCTTTTCTTGGCTAAATTCAAAGGTCCTTTGATAACCCGTTAACTCTTCCCGTTGGAGGAGGCACTCATAGTTCCATAACCGAGTGGTCTTTCAGCTTTTATTTTGGGCAAATTAAACATGTGGCATTGAGCTGAGAAGTGCTGGGCAGTTTCTGGCTTGGCAGTACCTCAGATTGCGTTTCAGGGTCTCTGGCTTTCAGATTTTGTTTCCTATCTTGCATTTGGTTGTATTGAAATCTACTTTGAGTGGCCTTTGCAGTCTAAACTGCTGTGTATCGCCGGCCTGTCCTCTTCATCTGTCGTCCAGAGGACCATTCACAAATCCTGTCCATGATTATATTAATTTCCAGATCTATAGTGGACCTCTTGAATCGTACCGGGCTCCGTATCAAGCCCAGCAGAACCCTTGTTGACGGTGATTTTCCACGGATGACTGCTTTTAGTCATCTGTCAGTTGGCCAACTCTAAATCCATTTAAGCGTGCTTTGTTGACATAGTAGAGTGGTAATTTTTTAATCAAGATGTCATGCTCAACAAAAGTTTGCCTGTTACATTGCAGCAGTTACCTTTATCAACCTGATTTTGAATCTCATCTAAGAATGAAATCAGCTTTGTTTGACAAGGCCTATTTTCCATAACGTTGCGTTGACTGTCATTAATTTTGTTCCTGTCCTTTTTAAGTCTAGATCAAGTCTGATTCAGTTTTCCCTTATTTTGTCCAGAGCCAATGTCTGGCTAACTGATTGATAGTTACTTGAGTCATTTCTTTGCCCTCTTCTGATGTCGTCATGTTAGAAATGTTTGTCTTCCAAATTTTCTCCGGTGTTCCAAAAAATATTGAAAATGAACCCTTGGGGTCTCAGAAATGGTGGAGGACTCTTTGAGGACTCTCTGGTTAAACAACGTGTGCCTCTGAGGCACCTTTCCTTACTGGAATGCAGAGCTGGTGGAGTGCTCGGGTGACTCTCCAGTCCGTTCCCCTCCTTGAGGCAAGGTAAAGTGTCTCTGGAGCATCCCCGACACATATATTTCTAATTTTTCCTTAAAATCTTCCAGTTTAGGAGGTAGCCAGCCTCCTCAGGTAGCTGGTAGTGGGTGCTTAACCTATTTAGTTAAAAGCTTTTCCAATATCTTATATCCCTGGCAAATTAAGATACTTTGCTTCACTCCAGAGGACCTGCAAAATAACCCATCCCCTTGTCCCCGTTGTCACTGATAGGAGCGTGTTACGTTCTCCTTCAGTTTTCTTTCCTCTAGGCTGAACAAGGTCCTTTAATCTGTTCTCACGGATCATATTGTTTCCAAATCTCTTTATTATTTTTGCAGCTTTGCCCTGTACTCTGATGTGTTTACTTCTCTCTGTACAGAGACTCGGTAGTCTGTGGCCTTGTCAGCATTGTATAAAATGAAATAATGCTATTTTCCACGTGGCACTCTATTAAAACAATCTGAAACGTCCTTCTTTTTTTTTTTTGGCAAATCCATTGTATTGTTGACTTATATTCATTTGTGATCCGATATACCCTCTAGGTTATTTTCCCTTGTCCATCAGCCTAGCTAGTTATCCTCCACCTGCGCAGCGTACGCTGCTCTTCCACTTGGCTTTATTGAGTTTTGCCAGGCTGTTTTGGTTTGACACAATTTGATCTTGACGCATCCGTGTTGTTTCATTTTTTGCTTTATCCTGTAGTTGCTGTATAAAATACAGACTCCTTAATAATTTTTCTAGTATCCTCCCATTGATTGCAAGGGGAGTTAAATCTCTAATTTGCTTTAGAAGCCTTTCCAAACTTTGCTCTGTAGCTATTTCCTTTTTGATCCCAAAAGCACTTTGAAACTTTGTGAGTGAATATAAGTGGATCATCTATATGCAAATTCCTTAATTTTTCCTCTGCTGAGTTATATTTGTGAAAAATCAACATCTTAAGTGATGCCTATTTTCATTATGTTGATATTTCATTAAGAAGATAACTAAAAAGTACAAACGTCATACAAGTTAAAATCAATTATTTAAATCAAGACGCTTTGCAATCTTGATTGAATTACTAGACTTAGATATATTTAAATGTGAGTCTGTTCTTTTTCTCCTCTGTCAAGACTTCCAGTCTGGTGATTACAGCAGCTTTATTGGTTGTAATGAGGTCCAAAATAGTTACTTTGTGTTATAAATGGTCACCTAGCATTTTGGGAAACTAATCCCCTGTAATTACTTGCTGCATGAGAGTTTCTGTACCCCTTCTGTCTCCTCCGTAACCCCGCATCTTTTTTTCCCCCCTTACATGCCTGTGGAGTCACGTAGGCTGTTACCTCTCTTGGTGCTTCCCAGAACCTCCTCCTGGGCTTCACCCATTGTAACACACCACGTTACTGCCCGGTCGCCATGGAAATTCAGTTCTTCTGCGGTGCTGATAACTGTCAAAGAGGTGAGCCTTTTTTTCCCTCCTCTTTGTAGCGGTACCTCGCAGCCATCGTCTCCGTTTCGCATCTGAACACCGTCGAACTACTGATTTTCAAGTCCAGTCACACACTCATCGCAACAGATTTCATTTTTTTTTCTTATTGCTGGTTAGGATTTTATTTGTTCCTGCTTGTTATTCAGACTCCTTGCATCCATATATAGCAATAGAAAATTCATTTTCTTTATGGACGCTCTTGTCTGACTTTGAACCTCATTTGCCCTTCGAAGTGCCCTTCTCTTGTGTTTAGCTTATTCCTTTCCTGGATGCATCAGCAGTTTCATCTGGGAAGGTGTCTTATTAGTTGGAAAGATGCTGGCTCTGCAATTCATGATCTCTCCGTTCCCTGCAATATCATTCAGTCACTCAAATCCAAATATTCTCATCAGTCGTGCAGCCTTGTTCAGTTTGACGACCTTTTTTTGGCTTTTTTTTTTTTTTTTTTTTGCCTTCTCTTGCATCAAGTCCTGAATGCATGTTTTAGCTCAGGGATCAACAACCTGTGGATGTGCAATCAGACTACGAGTGGGGTGTGGGAATAACAGCTTTGGCATTTTGAGGCACTCATTTGCGAGAGGGAGCAGTTTGCAGTTTCTGAGTCTCCCTGAGCTCTACGCTCAGCAAAAGCTGCTGTCTTGCGTAGAAGCAAGATGCCATTGACTAGCAGATTCCTGCCTGTTCAAGAGGCAGCTTCTACCAGATCCTGCTCGGTTTCTCTTGGCACATTCGAGCTGTAGCATGGGGAAGAGAAAGCCTGGCATGGCACCATGCAAAGATTGCCAAACCTTGACTTAGACTTTCCTTTTCAGTTCTTTTCCAGGATCCCTGAAATCTTTTCTCAGCCGCTTAGTTCCAGCCGACGTGGAGTTGCTGCTCCCGGTGTGCATGGTTACTTCTTTTGACCAGAGTGATTAGCCAATATTTGTGATCGTCTGTTGAAAGAGGAAATCGATGACAGCCAGGTATTTCTCAGAGGCAATCGTGCTGATTCACAGAGCGTGTTTGCAGAGGCTGTTTTTTCCGAACACAGTCTGAAGCAAACAGCGGGAGACCATTTTGCTCAGTATTCCAAGGTTGATTTTTCCTGCCGGCGCTAAATACCCGCGCGCCCGCCCGCACGCGTACGCACGGAGTTTTCCTGTGACTTCCAGCACGGGTGTTTCTCTGGCTGTCCTTGACTTTCTCGTGCTTTCCTGATGCTCTTCACTGGCGTTTCTGGCTCTGTCAGTAGGCTCGACAGTGTGCGTATTCTCTCCTGTTCTCTGCGGTTTACATAGTTTCCCCTTCTACCAAAACAATACCTGATGCTCTGTGTTTGTGTTTGCCCCTTGGGAAGCTTTTTTTCCTCGCATCTGTTCGGGCCAGTTTGTGGCCAGCATTGCTGACTTTAACCTTTTCATCCAAAATTGCACGTAACAGAATTGTCAGCAATGGAGATTTCTTTGGATGAATTCATAATCTGGTTCAGCCTTATGCTTTTCACTTCTCTCTGCTGGAGAACCCAAATCGCCAAGTTTTTTTGTTGTGGCCGGTATTTCGCTAGTGATAAATGATGATCTCATAGTTAGATCGTGGGAGACAGTCTGGTTCTTTCCATGCCCACAATTTCCCTCTAGTTCATAGACTGCATAAGCGGTGCCTCGGTTTCCCATTTGGAGTATGGCAGAAAGGGTTGGTAATGCCTGTACTTCCCAAGATAGATAAAAGAAACACTGCGAGATGCCACAGCGATGACTTCCCCCCTTCTCCAGCACATGAAGGAATGAAAAGGTTGTTGACCCTGCGCTCGTGGTCGCCTGGTTGGGTTCCTCCGTTGTGCCCTATATGGAGTTTTTCTTTTAAGTTTTGTGCAGATTTCAAAACAGCACCAAATTATTCCGCTTACATGGAAATGGCTCTTGTAGAAAGTGCGTAACAGCAGTGCAGCAGAGACTATTCTGGTGTCGTACTCGTTTCGGTTTACAGTTCAGGCTGGTGCCTTTGATCTGTGAAACTGTTGATTTGAATCTTATCTCCTTGTGAGACCTCTTTCCCCAGGACTGTGCTGGCAGTCAGGATTAGCTGGGCTTTACTTCGTTAACAATCTTGGGTTTAAATCTGAGAGGACTTCAACAGGAGTTTTCTCCTGGGGCAGGGGGGCATTGATTCTGGAATATGTTTTTCTCGGTGTTATCAGGATTTTCTGGCTATCGAGATAAGCCGTAGGGCTTACGGATCACGGAGTTCTCTTCCTACAGTGGCAACTGGAAGAAGCTGTGTGTGTCTTCAGTGGTTTTAGGTTTCATCTGACCTTCCTATGATTTTTACCTTTTTATTATTATTTCACATTTCTTGTTTTGTACGTGGGTTTATAGTAACCAAAAGATAGTGGGAAGAACACTGGGGAAAACTTTGGCTTTTGGTTTCTGCCTGCCCTCCTGCGATGCTGGCAGGGTACCAGAAGCATGGGCTGTCCTGAGGCAGGAGAAAACAGGGTCAGGCGGACTTGGCTCGGTTAAGTTCTAGAAGCAGGTGATATTTGTCTTCAACGTTCATAACTTCTTCTGATTTAAAAAGAAACTAAAATTGGAAAATCCTAAGGACCAAGATGGCCACACACATTTTCTGTATCATGACGAGTTTCAAAACTGTTTCACTGTCAGAGTTAATAAATGTGAACTTCTGCAGGTGTCAGATCTGTGGGTCTGTGTAAGCGTGGGCTGTTCTGGAGTGAGGTCACTCATCTAGAAAGTTTGAATTATGCCCATTTCAGTTACTTCTGGCTAAGGAACATCCATAGGAAGAAAAATGTAAATCGGTAGCACCCAGTGGACATAAGTATTCCTTTTCTTACTAGCAGCCATATAACTTCTCAAACGATACCTGCTACCTGAAGAGCTAACCATAAATTTGTGTTGATGCTAAAACAATCTTGTTGATGATAAAAGGTACAACCCCAAACTCCAAGATACTGCAGTGCAAAATAAACTCGAAGACAAAGGGACCCTTTGCTGCCATCTGCATCTACGTCTCAGCAGAATAAGAATCGTGATTGTATTTCGTGACTGCAAATTCCTGAAGTGCTGGCATCGAAATCCAGAAATCCTGACGCTGTTCTTTGAAGGCAAGAAGTTTTGTGTAGGTGTCTTGCAGTAATTTTAGCTCATTCCTTTGATACAGCACATACTCTCTCTGAACTAAGGCTTTTGCTTGCCTCCTGATGTGAAATATAGCACGCTGTAAAGGCTCTTCCGATAGCCAAGTATCAGGAGATAGTATTTTGATGATACAGCATTTAGACTATGTACTAAGAACACCTGAAGTACTTCTATGGCTTTCTTCTCAGACCATCTGAGCCACTTACAAACTGTAGTTAACATAACAGTGGTTTCAGAGGTAGAGAAGTGTCGTTTACCCCAGTTCCCCATCTGTAAAACGTGCATCAGACGGGCCGAGAGCCTGGTTTTGTCCCTGGTTTAGGCAGGTGCAAGTCCTCAGTGCTGCGAAAGGTGTAGTTCTGCCCTCCCTCCTACTGCACTCTCTAACGTACGTTGTGCTGAAGGTGTCGTTTCATGAGATACTGGTGGGACCGATACACCAGTATCTTCTGCTTGGAGCAGCCCGGTTACGTTTCCACCTGGTGTGAACTCGTACTTGGAAACACACGGCCAAGGAGAAGGGAGGAAGGGTGAGACCACATCTTCTGGTAACACCATGAGTTTATTGACTTAAATGACCTTAAATTTGGCTTCGGGAACTGAAACAGCATCCTCGAGGTGTACTTTTACGATGCGTTTGAGGTAAGGGGACTGGCCACCTTGCTACACCGTCTGTGGTGCTTGTCTGGCTGTGTGGTGAGCTGATTCAATGCATTGAGGTGGCAGGAAAATAATCTTCAGGAAAATCTTGCAAATAACCTACAAGAAAACCTTGCAAATAACCGAGAAAAACTTTGCAAAGCATAAATTGGAAGGGGGAGAATAAGCTCAGGGATAATGTTTGGCATCTTCTGGGACTTCTAGCAGGACAACGCCCTTTTATCTTATTTTTTTAAGTTATAGCAATGCAGTGTTTCTTTTGCTGGCCAAAGAAGGTAGGCACCAGGAACTGACTCGATCTTGTTGTACTCTTAGGGATCTTGCCATTTGGTAAAGAGGGAACGGGAAAAAAACCTCCAGAGATGAAATTTACTTACGATGTGTTCTCAAGACGAAACAGGAATGCTTTGCTGGAGATCAGTAGTCTCTGCAATCTTCTTGTATTGAACTAATTTAATGGGAGTATCCATTTTAAGATTATTGGGGAGTATCCAGAGTCTATTCCTGGTCCTGAGAGCGGAAATCTGTTTTAACTGGAGCAGCTTTCTGGGAGCTTCCTGCCAGAGTGGTAACAGTAAGAATGATCAGTAGCATGAGAGATGATAAAACCCCCAGGCATTTTACATCCATTTCAAGTCGCCTGAGTACAGTAAGAAACAAGAAAAATTGGGCAGCATCTGGGAAAACAGAGACTCTCTGTAGGGGATTCAGAGACTATATGCTAAACCTCCCCCCAGAGTACCTGAATCAATGGGGACATAGTTCCTGGGTTCACCTTTGTGTTTGTTTTATTGAATATCTCCTACTTAGAGGGGATAAAACCCCACTGCTGCCACAAATAGCACTTGAGATTTCTTTGTTACTTATGTATAATTAACCGGGATTATTTCTTCCCGATTTGGTTTATTTTCGTACTTGTAGGCAACATACAAGAGTGAAGAAACAAAACCAATTAAAACTAGGAAACAAAGACAAAATATTGTCAGATAACCCAGAGAACTTAGATAGCTGGAAGCCTTTAAAAACGTTTTTTTTGAAGATAACTGTATCCCTCTAATTTCAGAAAAAAAAGCGTGCAGGTACCTTATTTTTAAAACCCGTTCTGTTTTCCAGAATGCCTGGAAAATTGAGCTTAACCGTTAAAAGTGCTGCTCCTCCAGCATTTAGTCATAGAAGTTTTTGTTTACAGGGATAATTTATTCCTGTTTGACAGTGTGCCTGTAATACACGTTAATAACAAAACCTCAGCATTTTGTTCTCACTTACTAAAATGAAGAGGAAAATTAAAAGACTGTATTCAAAAATAAATTTCAGATAATCTGGGATGATGGACCTGAAAATATCTCTGCCATAAACATAAGTTTGTTGCCATGGCAGGAAAGACTGTGTGCTGTAATCTTCGTTTTCAATCCCTAATTATAGTTTGAGTCCTTCTAAAATTTACCTCTAAGTTTCCTTAACTTACTCTGTTTGTTTTCAGAATGATTGCGCTATCTCTAATGTATCTGACCAGAAGCGGCTGATTTTTGTCTTAATGCTGATTTTCGGCTGGGTGACTGAAAGGCAACGATAGTGCAATATTTTCTTATTTTCTGAAACTGCAGCTGTTTGAAGCGTCGTGTATAGACTCATTAGTGAAGTGATACAGCACAGTCACACATTCTTGGACTAAAAGCATATTATCGTTTAGCAAAGGATAAACAAATTTGCAGAGAATGCTCTAGTTCTCTTTTTCTCTTTGAAAGTCTTGAATGCACTGTATTTTTACTCTTTTTTTCGTATTTGATAGGAGAATCAGTACAGTAAAATAAATCTGTATTAATGTGTACTCTTATGACACAGATGATTAGTACAGGCACATAGCAGTATGTTCTCTTTTTTTGGGGGGGACCCTTTTAGCAGAACACAAAGGGAGCGATAAGGTGGAGGTCCGTAAGCAGTTTCGTAGCAACTGCTGCTTGAAGGAAACTATTATCTGGTTTGGACCTTTTTGCAGAAGTTGGGTGCAACAATAGATACAATAAAGCGATTTATCTCATAAGAGTAGTTTAAATAGGATGTTTGTCTTAATAACGGTGTAATTTACAGGACTCAAATTGCTGTGATTTTATTCTCATGGAAATAATGATACGTGTTTGGACTTGCAGGACTCCTGTTGTGGTGGATTTTTGGTGGCAGGTTGTCTGATGTCTACTCTTCATCCTGGGCGGTGCTGGACCAGCGCCTTCAGTAGCGCTGGGCGATCAGTTTGGAGTTTTGAGCTGGCAGGTGGTCACTAGGTAACCAGTTGGTCTTTGCAAAAGTATACAAGATGGATGAGAACCCATCATTAAAGGTTAAAGACACCATTGTGTTTTTATGTGGATTTTCACTTCAAGTTCTTTAGTTTCTCAAAACTTATGTCTCTTAAATGCCAAAGGTCAGGAAAATTGTGACAATCCATTTTTCAAAGATTATTGTTTTCAACTTACCTATTCGGGATTCTGCCTTGTATATGTAGGCATGCAATAAACATCTCTTAAGAAATGTCTTCATACAAGAACATTGAGAGACAGCCAAACCTCAAATAATAAAGGAGTGCTTAAAGACTTGAACTCAGTCTTGTTAGAGCAGATCTACTTTGCAGGTTACTGTCAAGTTAATATCAAGTTAATAATGCCTACGTAGGCTGCCAGTTTATTTCTTCACTAGGAAATTAAATCGGGTTGTCTGTGCTCAAATTACTGTTTTCAAATTAAGTAGCTCGAAGGAGAGCAGCAGCATTGAGAAGTAACCCTCGCCCTGCAGTGCCTGCGGACCTGGCGCCGTGCTAAAACCTCTGGGGATGTATCAACAAATGAAGCCGTTCTTTAAACTGTGTCCCAGCGAACTGTGACTTCTGAGGCATTTTAGTACTGAGTGACGTTCTGATTAAGAAAATTGGCAGTATGTTATCAAATAAAGATGATATTAATCACATTAAGAACAGCAGCTGGGTTTTGAACAATGACCATTGACAGGTTATCGTGGTCAAGGGGTTCTAGAAGGGTTTCAGTGAACTAGCAGTGGACCCAAACAGTTTTTTTATTAGTGCTTTTGAAGTAGTGTCGCCAGTACTGTTTGTGAATGACATGTCATACGGAGGGGCAGAACAGTAAGTCGTGACCCATTAAATAGAGGAGCGGACGGACCCCTTGGTGGAGTCTCCTACTCCCCGACTGCCCAGGCTGGAGGGATGGTGCCACGTGGAGACCGTTGAGCTTTCCCGCTTAGATGTCCTCATCAGGGGTAGATATCGTCATAGGAGGTGGTTCTGATTGCTTGGTACCTTGGGCTTGGCACCTTTTTGTTTGATTTGAGCTATATTCAAACAGGAGAATAAAATAGATGCAAAGCAATGATGTTGGAGGTGAGAGTTGCAAGCCATGCCTGCGGAACGAGGCAGAGGAAGGAGAGAGTTGTATGCTGAAAGGGATTAAAAGGTCAGTGGTGTGCAAAGCAGGTTAGTGTAAACACTAGGGTTGATGCTGTAACAAAAAAGGCAAATGCTTTTTTTTTTTTTAAGGTTTATGAGCAAGAGAATATTTAGAAGAGAATAAATCTCATTTCTGTATTTGATACTCGTCACTTCCGTACAGGAAGATTGTGTATGATTTCCATTTCAACATCTTGAAATAGCTCTTGGATAAGCTGTAGGGGACCAGAAGAAACACAAAAATAGTCTGAGGACTGGAAAAAACACAGCACAGAGAAGCTTAGAGCCAAGTCTCTTTAGCTTATCAGAGGGAGCGCTTGACTGCAGTAGCATCACGGAGGGAAAATGCCAGGCATGAAGTGTCCTCCTGTGCATCCGAGGAAGTCATACTTAAAATCAGTGTTTTAAAGGGGAAATTGGGCAGTTTGGAGTGAGGCGAGGCGTGGTTTTATTAGGGAGGTGGACCGCCGATTGTCATGAATGATCAAATGAAAAAGAGCACTTCCTATCTCTAGAAATTCCCCTATTTGATCACTTTTCTTTTAGAACCATATAGGCCAACACAGGGTATGTTCTTGTCAGGTATTAAGTTCAGTTTATGGGTGATAGTTAATGGCATGTGGTAGGCAGGAGAGGAATTTCAGTGAAGCTGTGGTCTCTTCTTGGCCTTTAAATTGATGAAACTATGAACACATCTTTTCTTCCCAGGCACTAAGAATTGCGGAAAGGCACCAGGCGCCGTTAACCCGTGGCCGTGTTACAGAGGTTGTGTTAGGAGGTGGTGGAGTTTGCTAATTGAAACATCAGTTTTTACTTAACGGGCCAGCCTTCGCATTAAAATTACTACCTCGTTCCAGTTAAAAATTTCTGTACAGGATGGCAAGGGCAGTTTTGGGTTATAGCTCAAATTAACCGTGAGCTGAAGACAAGTCCTAAAAATGTTGTAGAGCACATGGTGACTATGGGACTGGAATTGTATTGCTGCGAATTGAGGGTAAAGGGATTATATTTCTTTACAACAGGGAATCTCTAAGAGCTGTAAAGAGAGACCTATATTGTTTTGAAATTTGACGACGCTCACAGGGCGATGGGTGGGGGCTGGTGATCTCAATTTAAGATCAGTTGAGGGAGGGATTTATGAAATGCAGCCAGCTGTATAACTACTATTTACAAACCATCCATAAACTTTCTTCCTCCCCAAAGTGATCTCATCCTGAGCGTTTACCTCTGGCTGCTCTGCCTTTGGAAAACAGTTTAGAAAACTTTATAAAATGGGAGTTTGAAGTGCATGTCAGCACCGGCTAAAATGATGCAACAAGGATACCGTAAGGCATGTGAGCCGCAAGACAAAGACTCTATTTAAATCCACTGGCTCCAGGTGATGTATTATAGTATCTGGATGTCTCCAGATGATCTGTTGTGGTCATTGAAGCCAGGCTTCACCAAAGTACCGGTCGGACTCTATTCATAGAGGTTTTTAGGAAATGAGCCACATGCATTGATCAGTCTTTGTCTGCATCTAAAACCTATTTCTGCCAGTTCTGCTTCACAATCAAAACTGCTGGTTTGAGTGATATTTGAAGTGATCTAAGAATACTTTAGATGTATTGTTGAGGGATTCAGTGCTAAATAAATTATAGGAAAGGTGAGATCCTAGCGAGCGTTTGGATAACATAAGCAAGGCTAATGGTTTTTAACCTGTTTTCTGAACAGTGGGACGTAACTGATCAAAGAAAAAAAAATTGGCTCAATGGCTTCTTTGTACTAAAACTTTTAAGGGCTGAAAATGAGCAGCTGAAGTAAGAGATTTAGGGCTTAGGGAAGAACCTACGTAATGAAAGAAACTGGGATGGAAGGTTATGAAAGTACAGGTTGACAGCTCCGTCCTCTCTATCAACATTTCCCCATAGAGATCTGCTGTAGAAGACTTTGGACAGGCGCGTGTAGCCTGCATAGTTACATTTAAATTTTTTTTTTAATTCTTTTTAATCAAAGATCTTTATTGTGCTGTAAAGATTTGAGTTTCTAGAAAGCTGGTCTCCTTTGCCATCTGGGGAAGAAAAGAGCTGAAGAGGTGGAAGGCTGATTGCCAAGGGGAGGTGGCTGTGCTTGAGGAGCCTGGGAAGAAGGGCAAGTGCAAATTTTCATGTGCCTCCCTCCCTGCCCTTCCCCTGTCTCCTGCAAATAACCTTTCTGACAATTCCTGCCCACGTTTGCCCCTAAAGTAGGGGTTTAGGAGTTTGTTTCCATACCTGATTCTCAGGGGAAGAAATTTAGAACTTCCCAACGTTTCAGTGTTGTCTGCAGCAGTGGCAACCAGATGTGGTGGTCTGGTAGTGACAATGCTCACAGGGAGGAATTGGGCCGGTTTAGTTTAATAACTTTATCAGTGATCTGGACGAGGGGATAGAGCGCACCCTCAGTAGGTTTGCAGACAGCACCAAGTTGGGGGGGAGTGTTGATCTGCTGGAGGGTCGGAAGGCTCTGCAGAGGGATCTGGACAGGCTGGATCGATGGGCCCAGGCCAATGGTATGAGGTTCGACAAGGCCAAGTGCCGGGTCCTGCACTTGGGTCACAACAACCCCAGGCAACGCTACAGGCGTGGGGACGAGTGGTTGGAAAGCTCCCCTGTGGAAAAGGACCTGGGGGTGTCGGTCGACAGCCGGCTGAATATGAGCCAGCAGTGTGCCCAGGTGGCCAAGAAGGCCACCGGCATCCTGGCCTGTATCAGAAATGGTGTGGGCAGCAGGAGCAGGGAGGGGATCGTGCCCCTGTACTCAGCACCGGTGAGGCCGCACCTCGAATGCTGTGTTCAGTTTTGGGCCCCTCATTACGAGAAAGACATTGAGGTGCTGGAGCGTGTCCAGAGAAGGGCGACGGAGCTGGTGAGGGGTCTGGAGCACAAGTCTGATGAGGAGCGGCTGAGGGAGCTGGGGGTGTTCAGTCTGGAGAAGAGGAGGCTGAGGGGAGACCTCATCGCTCTCTACAACTGCCTGAAAGGGGGTTGTGGTGAGGTGGGTGTTGGTCTCTTCTCCCAAGTGAGAAGCGACAGGACAAGAGGAAATGGCCTCAAGTTGCGCCAGGGGAGGTTCAGGCTGGATATTAGGAAAAGCTTCTTCACTGAAGGGGTTGTCAGACACTGGAAGAGGCTGCCCAGGGAGGTGGTGGAGTCCCCATCCCTGGAGGTATTTAAAAGACGTGTGGATGAGGCACTCAGGGACATGGTTTAGTGGTGGACTTGGCAGTGTTAGTTTTATGGTTGGACTCAATGATCTTAAGGGTCTTTTCCAACCTAAATGATTCTATGATTCTGTGAGGCTGGAAAGGGCGGGGGAGCTTATGGACACAGTGGTGCTCAGAGTTACGCTTCCTCAGAGGCTTTTTAGCCATGTACTTTTTGCATGGCTGAGACACACCTATTTGTTGGTGTGGCATGAACACACCAAGATGGTGAAGTTTAAATAAAAAAACAGGGTCACATTTTGTTGCGGCAGGGCAAAAGGTGGAGTGAGGAGCTGGAAGAATAGATCTGTGGTGTCCGGCACGCTACCCTGAGCTGGGCTTGCAGGTGGAAGCTGATAAAGGCTGTGCTTGCACCAGATTAACTGGGCTGTCCATCTGTTTGGAAGCAGATTATTGGACAGTGTATATGGGTTCTTCTTGTGTAGTTGAGCATGACTGCGTGCAAAGAGTGGGCTGCCTGTGCTGGAAATATATGTGACAAAACCCTTCTTCATATGGTAGATCTGAGTGCGGGATCAGGCTGCTTCACAAGCAGGAGTGTGATAAATTATAGGTCCCCATTTTGCAGTGAAGGAGCTGAGGTCCAAAGAAGGTAGTTAAGTATTTGTCAGAAAAATATATGCTCACAAATGTCACATTTCTTTCTTGAGATGCCCAGGGCATCTCTGCTTTCAGAGAATCTTTGCATTCATAGCACTTCGTATATTCAATGCAAAGCTCTGTCAACCACAGGTGCAATTGTCAGGTCTCAGCATCTAACTTGAAGATTTGGACTTGAGTGTCCAGAAAATGAAGATTACACAATTAGTTAATCAGCTAGAAAGGGTTTTCAGTTGAGCATTATGAAGAATGTCTATGGCAGATGCTAAGGAAGACCAGTTCCTTGGGGCAGCATTCGTCTTCATGCTCGATGGCAAGACCATACTTGTTCCTGCAATTTCTTGTCGTCTGTACTACGTGCTATCCAACTTCTTCATCTGAGAGGGCAACAGTCCTGCAGACAACGGCTTTATTCACTCTTAGGGCTAATTTGGTTCTTGACCAGATTAAGATAGGTGTCCTAGGAAAAAAAAAAAAAAGGTGTGGAATATCAGTCCTAAAATATCATGTACTGTCAGTTCTGGCATTTCTCTTTTTGTTGTGTGGCTTTGCAATCATAAGTGTGTATTCATGCCAAGCTTTAATAAGCTGGAAATGTGAAAAATCAGAAATTATAATACAGAACTATGTTGATCGTTAGGAATTTAAATAGGAAACACAGCTCTAACATAAATAGTCGGTGTGAGGTTGATACTATTTGTGCAAAGTAAGTGTTAGAAGGGGCTCGTGCTATTTGATGTTTCTTATTATTTTATTTTATTTGATGCTGGAGGATGCTGAGATTGGAAAAATCCTGAATTCTGCGTCCCAAAGGACATAATGATGGGGAGTCGCAAAGACCCCGTGTGCTGAGTCTGTGGGGATGGAGCAGGGTGCCTGTTGCTGGCGTACGTAAAGGGTCTGAGTGGAGGAGTAAGGAGATGAATTATTCTGTGTTTAATTGTGCAAATTAACCTGTAAAAGCTGCAGTTTTCAGAGGTCTGTAATTTGGCCAGTTAGGGCTGATTTTTATGAGCGTAGTTAAAAACATGTCTTTAATGTCTATTAACACTGCCTCATCTTTTGGCCAACTCTGATAACCAAATTTTGAATACAAAATACCCAGATAAGGTCTGGACCTTCTTAGTCTTAGAAGAAGCAGAGCAGTTCCAGCTTCTCAGGGCCGAAGTCCTGCAAAATACATTACAAGTCAGACGCCAAAGGTAGAAGACCGTGGCTTGAACAATTAAAATTTATTCAGGTTGCAATGTCACTGAAACCAAGCAATGGGAAGTGGGAGATAACCTTTATTGAAGTTGTCTGTACCAGCTGCACTTTATGGATGCACAATTTTACGTACAGTTATGAAGAATGGTCCTATGCGTTTAATGCACTGAAAGACACACGTCCGCTTTATTTAGCTGCAGAAATTTGGGTGCAAAACTACTGTACTTGATGGAAATGTCATTCTTTGCAGTTAAATTTTGCCATTCTGCTTACTGAAGCGTGTAAGAAAGAGACATAGGATGATATCCTGCCTTTTTCTAGTATCATTTTTTTGCTGTAGCCTCTGAACGACATTGTCCTTGACAGGCATCACAAAACGTTAAAGGTGTTGCGCTGACTTATCTAACGTTGCTGGCTATGGTGGGGTTTCATTTAGCTCAACCGAAATAGCATAGCTGTCTGTAAGAACAGTTTTATGCGAGTGTTTCAGATAGTGTTTATAACTCCGTCTTTAACCAGTTCAAAACTGCCTTTTGAATTTAACTGTTTGTATATGTGCAAATACACGCACACACCAATGCTTGGGGGTGGCCTTAGGCTTATGTATATGCACATATATATGTCTATATATAGGATTAGACGTTAAAAAGATCTTTTTGCTTCTTAGAAAAATAACATCCATGCCTGCAATTTATAAGGGAGGTATATGATTTGGGTAGAAGGTTTACAGATGAAAACCTTGTCCCTGATTTGGAGAAAACTTTGTATTGAGTAGACAGTGTACAAAGGAAAACAGAAATAAACAGTGGAAAATACCGTACCAGGAGGTGAGCGTTACTATTGCTTATGTTTCGTGGTTTGGAAATATTCTTCTGTAGTGTGAGAATAGCAATGCGTCTCTGCTCAAAGAAGCAAGAAAAATGCATGGCTGTTGAAAGAAACTGGGGTTAAGCCCCTGACCAGGTACCAGTCTCTCTTCGTTCTCTAGATAAGCGTGGATCTGAAGGATGGGCCAGCGTCGCTTCATCTGACTCTCTACTGTCCGTCACACGTTTAGTGATCCTGTAACTATATGGGTCAGAGACAATGGGTATGTAATACGGTCTCATGTGGCTGATGTTATTTTAGTTGATTGAGACAATGTTTTAAAATACACTGAAAAGCATCTGCTTAGAAATAAATACGGATGTGCTCATTCAATACCAATATAGGAGGCTGTTTTTGAAAAAAACATTGCAAGAGGAAAGATCGTTTAAACCAATTTGTGAAAAACCAGGGATAACGATGTGCAAATTGTGATCACTTGCAACCACTCTTTCACTCCAAGTGTCGGTTTTAATTTTAGTCTTTTATAAACCCCTTGATTGTTGAATATTGCAAAGAAATGTAACCCCCTTGGAAGAAATCAAAAAGAATCCTGCTATTGAGTTAATTAGATACAAACTTGAGTGGGTTTTTTTAATAAAGATTAAATGACCTATTCAACTATTTCAGGCTCTACTTGAGATTTACACACCTGTGTCTAGCTTGCAGAGGATTTTCCTCATTAATTAAGAGCACTTTCCTTGTGTTATTACTTAATTGGGTATCACAGGGAACCTGATGACACAATGAAATGGTCTTAATTGCATACAAACTAAATGCATGATACTTCACGTACTGGAGTGTTCCGTGACGTGACCCCCAGCTAGTTATCATCTACTAATAGTGATAGTAATTGCTCAGTAAGAAAATGTAGCCTACTTGATTCAGTGTAGTATTAATTAAGCACTTTTCTTTCCTGTAGTCAACTTTCCCCATTTATCAGACTTATTTAAGAAGTTTTCCAAGTTCGGTGACATACAGTTTTAAAACATCTAAATGGTCTTAACCGGTGTTTTAAGTTTCGAAAGGGGTATATGTTTCCCTGCGGTTCCAAACCGGTAACTGCAAATGTAAACTATTATCTTTAACTTTTAAAAATCATATGCAAGACTTGCTTTTTGTGAGTGTGTGTGTGGACAGTTGCCAACCAGGGGCTTGCGTGGAAGGCGGCTGCCCTTGTAGGGTGCGGGGAATGATGATTTAGTCAAAAGACCCACTTATCACCTCTGCCTTTCAGCTGCTCTGGCCACACGATTCTTGTCACCCCCATCTAAACCATATCAGTCCATTTTTATTCTCTTTTGCTGCAAAAAAGCAATAAGTTTTTCTTACGCTTTTGGGATTAATTGCTGTTCTGCTTCTTCAGCCTCTTCCATCTTTTTTTTTTTCTTTCTTTCTTCTGGGAGGGTGGAAACAAGAGTAAAAGAAGGAAAAAATTTCCCCATGTCCTGTATCTCTCCGCACATCTTTCCCAAGCAGCAGGTAGATGTGTAAACGACGTGAATGATGGATGTAACTGCTGTAGCCCGCAGAGCGCTGAGTATCTGCAGGGGAGTTAACCAGTTTTATTCAGGACTAGACAGTAGAGCTACCTATGGGATTGGGAAAAAACCCCAAAACTTCACATTTTCAGTGCTCATTCAGCCACGGTAACTAGATTCTTCCTTTTTCTTCATCTGTTTTCTCCTTTCTCCTTCAACAACAGGTCTGCCTGAAAACCCTGCAGAAGCTAACCCCTATGCTTATTTGCTGCTTTCCAGTAGTTTACAAGCTCTGCTTGGGAAGTCAGTCCTGAATAATACCATTTAAAACTTAGCAAGAAGCAGCTGAAGAGCTTCCCAACCCTTTCACTGTGAAAAATTCTTTTATTAAGTAGGGTATTTCAATATAAAAAGTTGTTGTTGGAGGCAAAGTTATGTTTTTCTGTCTTCGAAATGAACTCTTTTGCAGCCTGCTAAGGTATTTTTTAGATTTAGGATGAAGAGAGTCTCCATCAAGACCAGGGAAAGACAAAAGCGGGGACCTAGGCATGGACTGTGCATGACACAGGAGCCGACTGCTTGTATGACTTCGAGCAAGACCTGTAGCTTGTCTGGATATTTGTTTTTCAGATCTCCGAAATGAAATGATTGATATTTCCCTTGCGAGGCTGTTTTTAGTCTTCTTGGATAAAACCTTTGCAGGGATCAATTATATAGAAGAAAAGTCCTTGTAGCTCTGGGTTTTGGCATTGGTGCCACTTAAAAGTAATGGTGAGAACTGGAGAAAGAAGTGATTTTTGTCCTCGAGTGCTGTGGGTAGTAGGTACAAGGAAAGGTAAGAAATGGCAGTGAACCTACATCTTGTACCTTCTTGATTTTTCTATTTTGGATTTATGTTACTTCCAGCAATCACCATCAAAGGAATTCAATAGTGGGAGGATCTGAATGGATTCTTGTTTCATTCTGTTTGTTGTTGTTACACCCTGTTTAATTTTTCCTGTTGCATTTCTGCATATAGACACTGTGCATATGACTGCATTCTTGGTGGGGAAGGGTGGTGGAGTTGGATTTTAGCATTTACCACCCTATTTCAAATGTGTTTTGCCTTCCTTGTATTGTTTTCCTCATAGAATAAATTGGATTATGAGACTGCTCGGTATCTGACAGATTTAGGCCATATAGGTACGCTCTGCTTTCCTTGCCCAATCAGTTGTTTTATGTTGAAATAGGAAGAATTTTAAAGAAGTTGCTAAAACTGTGTTATTGCCGTGCTTATTTCTAGTCAGGATAAATGGGGAAGTGCTAGAAAATAGGAAGCTGCCATCCGCCCTGAAAACGTATTTATGTTGCTTTAAACCCCCCTCTGGCTGCATTTCGATATATTCTTAGAAAGTAACGATTGCTGTGGCAGGACCCTTAGGCTGATCTCTGCTATCCTTGGGTTTGCCTACGCACGCGCAGCTTGATATTTGAAATTTCTGAATGAGGGTGAGGCCGTAAACCTAAGATACTAGAGGATGTAATTGTGGGGGACAAAGCAAGAAGTCTCCCTGGAATACCTCCTCTCTTCCATCCCATGTGGCCCTTTCCAGTACTGCCAGCACAGGCAGGATTTACAAAACTCCTTAAGGTTTGCTGCAGCCGCAGACCTTCCTCTGCATCTCCTCTCCGGGCTGCGGTCGTGAGTGATGCTGCTCTTGCAGGCAGATTAGAAGTTATTCCTCTTCCTAGCGAAATACATCAAAGATGAAAAATGATTGTGCAAACACTTAAGTAATAACCTTGTCAGGGAAGCTCGACTGCTTCTGGTTTTAGGATTATTGTATTTTATATGAGAAAGGTCTGCAGTAGCCATAATGCATTTTAAATATTGACTTTCTCTTAAAATTTCCTATTTATTTGGCAAAGGGGATCTTGGAGTCTTGTCTGTTGGGAGAGGAAGTGATTATTTTTGTCTGTCCTCCTTTACCTACTTTTGTAGACGTGTTCTCTATATCAAAGCTTGCTGTTTTGTCATCCTCTTCATCTTTCCTTCAGATTCAGATGCACCTTCATTTGTTTCTGGAGAGAGATTAGTTTTCCTGTTAATTTAAGAAAATGTTGGGGATTTTGCTAAAAACCAGTTTGCGAATGCGAGACGGCTGCAGGACACGGGAAGCAAGAATCGTGCCTGTCACGATGCACAAGTAGCTCGTGTGAGAGTGTAACGAGGGCTGTTAGTGCAGAGCAGAGCTGGAAACACGCGCTGGGGCTTCGGGAGGACCACGGCATCTCTCCCGGCTGAGGAGGTACCGGACAGGACAATGTGCCGTTTCCATCGCGTTGAGGTGCTGACTTTAACATGAACAAGTGTTAGAAAATAAGAGCAAGATTCCTATAACTTTTAGGCTTGCTTTACTGTAGCCGTGTGTTTATTTTATGTCCCTAGATTATATCATTCTTGGGCATAAACGCAATACTTGCGGCTTAATGAAGCAGAGTGGTTTATGATGTGCAGGAATTTCCTTGGGCAAGTGCAGCTGAATCTTCCGTTTGTATTGAATCTTCTTGGTTTGTATTTAAAGAAAAAATGAAATTTGTTGTATCCTTGAAAATAACCTGTGCCAGTGCAAGACAGCTGAGGCAGTGCTGTCTGCCTGAGCCCGCGGGTGCACGGCTCCATTCCACCCCTTGCATCCCAGAGCTTTCCCAGTATGCAAAGGAGTCACGCAGGTATCATGAAACAGTGAAGGCTTTGCCTGGGAAAGCTGGGATGAGGAGTATTACCTGTGAAGCTGGCAGTGCACCTATGTACTAACATGATAGATTAATTTGAATCAAGTTGATTTTATTGCTGATTTTAATTGTATTTAAGTCAAGGATCCCTGATTGATGATTTAAAACATTTGATTGCAAACTTTTTTTTTCCTTTGTGCTTCTGCTTTCTTAAAAGAAATTTGTACTCCCTGCTTGGTACAACCCTTCGAATATTAGTTGTAAACTGTTGCCTTTCCATTTGAAAATTAGAACTCCTTTATTTTGGCCATTGCTTCTGTGCACACTTATTTAAAGAATGAAATCTAATTAGTAATTTGAGAGTCTTTATTTATTTTTTTTATTATGTAGGAAATAAAGTATGATACATTTCAGTGATGATGCTTGCTAGTAATTAATGGCAAACTTCCCTTGGAAACTGGAATTCAGTTTAATACAGTGTGGGATGCACAAGCGTTTACGTTGATAGAGGTACTTTCCTTTTGATGGATTCCTGAGAAAAACAACAGACCTTTTTCAAAACAGACTGCGATGTTAACAGCAGGTATGAATCGACAGGGTGGTTTCTGGTCACTGTAGACTAGATTTTCAAAGGGTTTGTCAGGTTCTGTCTCTTTTCTGCCCTTCCTCATCCCCGCTGGCAGGGAAAGATCTCGGCTCCGTCCTCTGACCGTTCAGTGGTTCAGCCCCTGTTGGCATCCCTGTGCTCACTGCTTCATCCGCTGTAATTTGGCACAACGCATACAGGTGGGAGACGATAGCCACCGGTGAGGAGTGCTGTCCTGGGGCTTGTGTAAGAAGATCCTGTAGGTAAGCAGAACCAGGCGCAGATATCCAACTCTTTGGGTTCCTCAGGTCCTGTAGAATAAGCCTTTTCTCCCTCGTCGTTAGGCAGATGGTATCTTCAACGCTTTTGGACTGTTTCAGAAAACTAAAGGGTACATAAAAGTGTGAACCTGCCTCAGCTTGTTTGGTGTAGAAGATAAACATCAAGCTCACTCAAAGGGTAGATGCTTCTTTTTTTCTTTTTCTCCTCAGCTGTGTAAGTGCTCTCTTTGCACTTGGATTTTGCAGTAAATATTTTGCGTCCCCCAATACGTCTGTGCCCACTTTAAGGTTTTTATAACAGGCTGCGTGAGCGGCGAGCAGAGCAGGACAGCAGTAGGACTGAGGTCAAGAATACAAGGCTGCATAAAAGCCCCACGCTTTGTCAGAAGGTGAGTATTTTTCTTACACAGCAGCAATAACAGCAACCACAGAAGGCAAAATAGTCGGGTGCTGTTCCGCTTTATTGACACCAGCTATTCCTAGGAGTATAAGCTGTGGAGCAGAAAGCAATTTCAGCATCTGTTTGAAATGCAGCGTACAGATCTGTTTGTCGTGTGATCCATCTAACCATCAAAACCCACCCGGTGAATTTGTCTAGGCTGATGGCTTGTTTCCTCTGTGGAGAGGCGCTTCAAAGGCTGCCGTACAAGTGGTTGACATTCTTCTTCACAGAGACTTGGTTGTTCCAGGAGATCCATTAATGCAAGGCTGCTTACAAGTTCTTTGGGAATTTAAGGGCCCAATTCTCTCATTTACACCAGCATGGAACCGGATAGGAATTGTAATGAGTCCAGCTTTTGCAGTGTGCGTACAGGTCCAGAAGAATTAATTTGATGGGTTTTGTGGAAATTAAGGTCAGAAAAGAATATTAGATCATCTGTGCTAATTATGAGTGAATTCGATGATGCAAATTCTGAGCAGTAAACTAAATACGCACTTGCAGTCCCTATGGGCTAAACTCTGTCACAAGTAAATGGTGGGAGAGAAGAGAGTGTTAATTGCTGACTCTGCTTTGACAGGGCATTGCTGAAGGTTCACTTGAGCACAGTTCATGGAGCAGAGGAAGAGGGAAGGGGATTCCTTCTTTCCTTCCTGTACTTAATCTGATACTTGGACTGATCCTGAGCATGTCGGGCACGATGCTCGGGGGTACCTGAGAAGCGGCTATTGCAGAGGTCACCCCACAACGCTGTTGCTCTCTCGTCTTTGTAGCTGTCTTTTAGGTAGCTGCAGGCTGCGGTTAGATAGTCCTTAGCTTCCTCTTGGCCAGACGAAGGAAGCCCAGCTTCCTCAACTTGTTTTCGTAAGTCCTTTGCTGTACGCCCCAATCATCTTGGTAGCTCTCTGCTGGGTTTTCGTTGGTTTGTTTAATGTTGTTCTTGGACAAGGGTGTCCCCCACCTGCCAGGTGCTGCCTCACCAGTGCCAAACTGGGGCCAGTAACGACTTCTCTTGACGTGCTAGCTACATTCATTCTAGTGTAGCTCAGTGTGGGGTTTGCTTTATCTGAGTTGGCCCATGTTCATCTTGATACCGGTTGAAACACAACCCCTTCAGCAGGGTTGCTACTAAGCTGGTACGTTCCCAGCCCGTCCCGATGTAACGGTTATTCTGCTGGAGCAACTTCATACTTCTCCTTGTTGAACTTTGAGATTTCTCTTGGCCCAGTCCTCAAATTTCTCAAGGTCTCTTTTGGTTTAAGCTCTACTGGTTGCGTCTGCAAATCTGCTGAAGGAAAGGTGGTGTTATTCAAGTAATTGATGAAGTTTTTGGACAATGCTAGCCCAAGTGTCAACCCCTGGCCACCAACTGGGTGTTGAGCCATCGATCACTGTCCTTTCAGCACAGTGGCCCAGATCATTTTAAAGCCATTTACACACATATCTTTGTAATGATTGCCTTTATATGTAGTTGCAAGTTTTTTTTATAGGTATGTTCAGAGTCTCCCCCAAAACCCCCAGAAATGTAAAATAGCTGACTTGGATTACAGGATCCAAGATCAAGAGCCATCATCTGGTTGTAACTGGAAACTGGCTGAAAAGCTCTCCCAAAGTTTGGAATGGAGCATTTTGGAAACAATATTCATGTAAAGACACAAAGCAATGGTGAGCCCATTGTTATTCCTAATAAATGTTCACTCTGTTTAATTGCTCTGCCTCTCCTTTTTAAGGAAGTCCCAGAAAAGAAGAGAAAACTATTTCTGGCAGGTTTGAAAGAAGTGGATTCTTCGCAGGAGCTGTCTTTCAGGCAGGAGAACTGCAGGAAAGGAGCTTTGGCTTGTGCTGACCAGGGTGGAGTGACAGGGCAGAGCCTGATGCTAGATAAATAGTGGGTGGGAAGTGGGATAAGGTCTGAAGCTGGCAACTACAGAAGGGTTGGGAAAGAAGGGGAGGAAATGAGAGTGGTTCCGAGATGAGTGAGGAACCATGTGGGGCCCCTCTTCCCAGGGAGAAGGCAGACAGCTGCCGGTGCTTTCCACCAAGGCAAATTTCATACCCCAAGAGAGGAAGCACAGGTGCAGGAGGATGAAGAGGAGAGGGGAGAAAGGTACGCGCTTTCACCCTTCTCCCTCCTGCATCCTCCTAGGGAGGGTCGCAGAGTCTGAGATTCGTTAGATCTTGACAGGTCCTTCTGATGTACGCTTGGAAGGCTCTTCTGTCTTGGCTCGGCCTTTTATCTACTGAATCTTCAGATGCTTATATTTTATCTGCTTCTGAACTTTGTAGAACTCCAGAAAGCCTTTCAGCCCAATTTCATTTGGAATAAAAGAAAAAAGCATGGTTTGATTTCAGACAGAGTCAGTCAGGCCGCAGTTAGAAAAGTATAATTAGACTTGTAATTGGAATGCGTCTTAGACAATTAGTTTTTGTAAATGTGTATAATTTAGTCCAAAGTAAAGGGTCAGGAGGAATTCGCTGTGAAAGAGGTTAAGGAACAACATTTATAATTTCTAGGCCTTTCTGATGCTAATGTCTGACGCAGCTGGAGAGGAGCATATCCATCTTTTCAACGACAACAAAAATCCAACCTCCAGAAACCTGTAGGTGAGTCACGGCTTCTGCGCTGACTTTGTCTCCCACTATTCATTCCAGGAACAGCCTTAACAAATCCATGGGGGATGCTATAGCAGCGGTGATTTAGCAAATCCCCCATTAAAAAAGAATAATAAAATGCTTGTTTGTGAGGGAACGGAGACCTGCTCCATGGGAGTCCATTCAGCTTTTAAGGAAACTTCTGAGAAATGGGAGTATTTAAGGAGCTGAGCTGTGCTTACCGCAGTTGGCTCCGATCTTATCCCAAACACGCGATGTACATTCTTTATGCCAAAAGGGACGCAGCGTCTTACCCAGGCGACTACGTAGCGGTGGTCGGGATGTTTTTCTTTTTGCAATCCTTTTGTCAGGAAAGGGGCAGCCGTTCAGCCTCGGAGGTCAGGCCGGGAAAAGGGTCTGCTTCACAGACATGTGTTACTCATTTGCTTGGCGTTTTTGACACCGCTTATTACAATAGCGTGCAGCTGCTAGTTCCCAGTCTCTTGTTTTGGGGTAGGGATTGAATGGTAAGAGAGAAACGTCAAAAGCTCTTACTGGAATCTCACAGCACCGCTTGCACATGTAGTGGGGTGCGCAGGGCATGCGTTCCCAAGACTTAACAGATCCGGCATGATTACGGTTCGCCTTTATAGCTTTAGAAAAACAACTTCAGGGTGTTCGAGTCCAAAAGAATTGATCAGTGCTGCTTGTGACCGACTGCACCTGGGTTTTACCATAATTCTCTGCCCATTATTTATGGTTCACAGTCTGCACTGTGCGTGACCCAAGTTTTGTCTGCACAGATGTTGGGGCTGGCGATGGATTTTGTGGAAGAAGTCTGCAAAGGAGACTTGGCAGCACGATGTGAGGATAGATGCGGTATCAGTCAGCTACAACAAATGCAAACCCTGAAAGAGCGGGTTCTTATTTCTTGCATTTTGCTGTAATAACAGTAGCAGTCTAACCGTATGATTAACAGCGAGAGTCCGAAAGCAGCAGGCTAATAAAATACTGCGCCTTCAAAGAAAATCCTCAGCTTCTCGCAATTATGAAGTCTGTGCACCAGATAGATGGAGCTTCTGACTCCAGTGTTATTTGTCACCTACTTGGAACTGAAATGTCTTAAGAGGCTGTTTGTTCAATACTCAATTACTGGTTTGTTTTTTTTTTAATTATACCGCATTTGGGTTTAATATAATCCCCTGAATATGGACAATGGATAAACACTCTCTACAGAAAACTTCATCAGTTCCTGTTGTCTTAATTTTTTTCTGCTAGCAAGTACTTGAGGTGTTCCTTCTTTTTCCATTGCAAAAAAAAAAACAACCCACCCCCAAACCCCACAACCTTTTCTATCATGTATGTAATATTTTATAGAGCAATCACAACCGATAGTAAATTGAGTAAAACATACTATCCTTGGCAGGATTTCCCTTCTGACTAAATTCAATATGAACAAAGAGGACAAGGGCAAATAACTTCACTTATTCAGGTCATTTTTCATAAGAATCATAAAAGTTAGACAGAAAAGCCTATTAGATTATCTCTCCTCTCTTCCGTCTTGCCAGTTCTGGGTTGTTCTCTACGGTAACCTTGTGAAATTTTACTTGTCCGAATGGAAGAAAGATAATTTGCCTGCTGATTATTATTTTTTTTTTCCTGAGTGGAAAAGGATGGATGGTTTTCTATCTGGGCTAGCAAATACTTCTTACGCTTCTACAAGGCTCATTTTTAATTTCTACAACTGTCTCCTCTTCAGTAGTTTTATGTTCCTCTTTCTGAGCACTGTGATCTTATCGTGAGGCATGTTTCCTACACTTTGGCTTACGTTTTTAATTCCACCCCGTTATTCTAGTTGTTCAAGTATTGGAATAACCCTGAGGCTATCTGTAACAATTTCACCCCATTGTGTTTCTGCCCTTCAAGTGCTTGCCAGGATTAATGTACGAACAACAACGGATTGTTCTTCCTGTATAGTGGGAAATGTTTATAGTGCTCTTCAGATTGAAATAATTTAAAATCCTCTTAAAGATAGGTCTTTTTCCCCCCCTAAGAGAGCTACCGTGGAAGTATATGTAAGATGACTTAAAAGCCCCCAAACCAATACAAACAAAACCTCTTAGCAATGGGTGAAGAACGCGAATAATTGGATAGAAGCTCATCAGCGTGGCAGCTATGAAGCTTGTGCTGCGTGGCTTTGTCGCAAACATGTTAAACTCAACACGCGTGTTTTAATCGCTGTGCAGCTAACAAGCTTCTCGTGTGTGTAAAGAAAGAAATGGAATGTTTTTGACGTTTGTTGCTCTAAATTGCAGTTGTATCGGTAGCATGACCGCATCCAAAATAATACTAAAATTAATAATTAATAATACTAAAATTAATATGAGAGTTTGGAACGAATTCACGTATGAGAAGTAAATCTGGTTATCTGCCAGCTAAGAAGCCACCGAGCCAGTAATATCTTCAATGATCACAGTGTTACGGTCACGCGGAGGTGAAATGACAGATCTCATCTTGTTTCCAAAAAAATCTGCGTTGTGACTATCGAGTGCATGGGGATGTGTCTCGTGTCGCCGGTAAATAGGCAATCTGGACGGTTTGATGTAGTAAAATTGTTTGGCACAATTTTGGAGTGTACACTGTGAGGTATGATCCTACGCCAGCAGGTCCGGGGACCACACGCGTGGATCTTCATCTCTTCTGCACCTCAACTGTAGATTGCTAGGGGTTAAATTTTGGAGGGAGAAGAAGGGAAAGGAAGGTGGCCAGCTCAGTTCGGGGGGGAATTAGGTGCCTTAGTCTGTTAGCATCTTAGAAAAGCCCCAGCATGTATCCTTAGCATCTTAAAAAAAGTCTCAGCATCCCATACTTGGACCTCTCCAGCCTCTGCTGGGTGCCTGCATTACTGTAGGCTCCTGGGTAATGTTAGGAAAATCAGGCAAGTCTATAATTTATGAACAGGAGATGTATTGAATGTGACAGGGAAAACAACTGAAAATTAGGGTACGCAGAATGAACAGTTGTGAAAGCAACAGAGGATTCTTGGAAGCTGGGTGTGTATCTTAATGAAACTGATATGCTGGCGTAACGAAGGGGAATAAACCTTTAGCATACAACGACAGGGCTTTTTTGGATAATTGATTTTTATGATACACGTATTTGGTTATATTATAGTCTGAAAAGTGATACATCTTGAGCCTGGGTCTCCTGGTCAGACACGTAAAAAACCAACGTTTTATGCTTAACAGCATACATATTAGCCCTTCCTCTATCTCCATAGGTGCATATCACGTCTTGACGGCAATGCCGGGCAGCCTGCATCCCGGTCCCCACGTGGGAGCACAGAGCTGAGGGATGTTGTCCCTGCTCTCCAGGGCTCTGTGTTGTGAAGTTTGTCTGTCTTTCAAAATGGAAGAGGGGACTACGATCTGTGGCAACACACAGTGATTTTATTTAAAAATATTTCTTTTTTGGGAGAGCGGTTTAACTGTGGGGTGGAATAAAACTATGACATCCTTTCTCTCCGTTCTCCATAAAATACGTGTATGTAGGGGTGACCATGTACAGACTTGCAATAAATTAATTTTGTTTGCAAAAGCGCTGTAATTATACAGTTCTCCTGCCAATTTGGCTCAGGAAGACAAGTAAAATCTCAAGTGGAATGCTTTCCCCATGAAAAATCTTTCTGTATGTTTTTTTTCTTTAGCTTGAATGTATTAATCTGATTGGCAAGCCTTTTAAAAAATGAATTGCATAGCTTATAGCGTGAAATGATTACCTATATAGGAGGGGGTAAAAAAGCAAACTGCGTGCCGCTAAGATCTGCTGGGTTGTCCTCTTTGGGAGACTGATGGGCTGCAGTGACCTGGAAGGCATCCAGCTGGTGTGTCTCCTTTGCTACCAGCGCTGCATTTCTTCATCTTTTAACTCAATTCCTGCTCTCGGTGGCAGCTGTTTAATTCTTCTGCCAAAAATAGTTTCAGGGGGAAATAAAAAAAAAAAAGAACTGCAAAGGAAGGAATTGTTTAGAATATTGGGTCTAAACATAGATGGTGGTGGTGATTGCTGGTTCCATTTTTAGCCCGGCTTCCTAAAGAAATGAGGTTTATTCAGCAGTGACATCTGTTAGTCTGCCGCTTCCTTGCAGATTTTGAGCGCGTGGGGTCCACTTCAACCAAATTTTGATTAAAAACTAAGTTTTGCTCCAGGTTTTGGCATTTGGTGGCTGGGGACATTGGGGAAGGGCAGACTTTTGAGCTCAGCGGTGATCTCTTTTTGGCAGCCTGACTGCAGGCACTGGCAGTGGGGCACGGGAGGGAGAGGGGGTCTTGCAAAGCAGGGGAGCAAGAGAGGTGGAGGAGAAGTGGGTGCCTCGCTGGTGGGCGAGCTGCTGATACGACTATCAGGGTAGAGAATGAAAATGACGGGAAAACCAGGTTGCGGTAGTTCCCTGGCTCAGAGTGGCCTGTCCTGTGTCACTGGGTAGGCTCTCACCAGAAAGAGATGTCTTCTCCTGCTCTGTTCCCACCTCTCCTCGTGCTAGCATGAACATTTGTAGATCACTACTACTTAGGAAACGTTTTTGGCCCTGTTATTTGGAGCTTAGATCAGCTTAAAGCAATCGAGAAAGTGAAGGCTGGCGATGGGGGAAACCTGGTTGCGGCACGAGTCATTCCTCCCGTCACACAAAGCCGCTTTGATTTAACGAGCCTGGCTTTGGGTAGGATTAGTCCCGCTGGCTGTGCAAGTTGAGTGTGATCCAAGTGAGCGAGCAAATGTTACTGGGAGAGGAGCATCGGGCAGCATCTCAGTGTCAATCACGGCGGTTGAGCAGACAAGTCAGTGGAGTCTGGTAGAGCTTCCCAGCTTGAGTCGTCTTGTTTTCTCTGCTGCTTTGTTCCACACCATCCAACTTCTCCTGCTCATCTGCGCTGGTGAAGACCATGGTCTCCTGCTTCCAGCCCCAGGCAGGCTTTGTGGCCATGCCTTCCTGGTTCCATGGGCTGTGGGAAAGCACCAAGGCTGTGTCTTTGGAAATCATAACCAACCTGGAGAACTAAGAGCTGTGGCACTAGTTTTGGAGAGGACTTTGCCCCTGTTTGGGATCTGGCAGATGTGCAGAAATGTTTTAAAGGGCTCTTAAGACTTTTATAATGGGGTGGTAAAATGCTACGACTGCAAAGAGTTCTTTAGGATGCCCTCCCGCAGTCTACGGGGAGCTCCCAGCGGAGAGGAGTAAACTGATGACCTGGAAAAAGAAAATGAAGGAAGCAAGATTAGTCTGCTTGACAGGGAATGTCATCGTGGGATTTATTTTGATTCCTGTTAAAGTGAAAGACTTTATGTAGTGAAATTCTGTGGTTTATAGTTGGAGAGAAAAAAATGATACTTTTGGTGTATATATATACTTTTTTTTTTTGTTGTTCCTGGGTGGGGAATCTGTGAGTGCTTTGGAGAGGCTACTCTGCATGATATACTTTATTTAGCAACTGTCATGCCAGTTCGTACGATGTCTAGTGATAGAGCCTGCCCTGGGAAATGCCTGAAATCCAGAATCATGAAATATTTAGTGGACAGTTCACTGCTAATGGGCTCCAGATTTGCGCCAGTACCAGAGGATCAGTAACAAAAGGCTCTCTGTACCAATGCCAAGTTGCCTGAGAGTGCTCTGATTTTTTTTAAGTTTTATTTCAGGTTTTATCAAAAGCAAAATCTGAGTTCAGCAAGGAAGGGTTTAGTTGGTTAAAACCAGCAAAACCTTGTTTTGTTTTCCCTGCTTGAAGGAAACCTTGACTATGGTACACATAACATACGCAGAAGCTAGTTATTTTTTTCAGCAGTAGATAAATTGATGTGAGAAAAAATATACAGTATTGATTTTTCTTTTCCTGTGGCTTTTGAGAGGTTGTTAATGCAGCAAGTACACAGGAGCGCTCATATGTCTGTCTGCACAGTAATCTCTAATAAATTGACTTTTTTAAAAAGCATTTTTAGTCTGTAGTTTCAGTGACTTGATTTGTGGAGTAGATGATATTTCCTGGCACATAATTACTCATTTTTGGGTTGTGTAAAAGGTTGGAGGATAAATTTGGATGCATTATCTGTAGCGCTAAACATCTCTCCTATTACTCATACAAGTTCTTCCTCTCTGTCTTCTTCCTTATTGTAGCTGAGTAGAGAGGTTTTTAAGATCTTTTTTCTTCAGTGTTAAAATTTGTAGTACAGACACTTTCTAGAGCTAATTCTTGCACATCAAGACATGGCAATGGTCATGATCATGGCAAGGGCAATGATTTGTATTCAGGAGACCAACTATTTCTTTCTCTCAGGGTCACCACGTGTGTAAACAGGTTAGTGACCGTAATGAACTGCGACCTTTTGATTCTTGCTTTCTTTTGGGAAAGAAAGAAAAACCAGCAGCGGGACACGTGGCGATAGTCGTATTAACGATAAAATGAAAGCAATTTGATAACGTATAACACAATTTGACATCCACGGAGCTGTCAGTCTGGTGGTGTTGAAGATCTGAGGATGCCAAGGAAGGCAATGGGTAGATGCTGGCATGCAGCTGTGTGAGGTGATTACCCAACCATGCACAAACGTGCGTGTTGGATGTCCAACAGAAGCATTTCTGAGACAGATGAACAGGTAGGCAGATGGTGACGCTTACAAATCACCAACATTCGGGGACACTTTTGCTCTTTGTTCATGCTGTTCCGGGCTTGCAGTCAAAATTTTGGGGTCGTTAATATTTTCTTCCCTTTATCCAGTGCAGGACTGCATTGTGTCCAATTCTTATAGCCTTGCTGCACGTATTCAGTGTTACCTAGGATTTGTTGTCTCAAGCCACTAGCATTTTTCTTCTTTCTATATTCTGTTCTCTCCATGTCTAAAGACTCATAGGTTGCCAGGATGGCACAGGGACCATGTTGTCACTGCTATGAAAAGAGATGGATGCTGATTATGTTGCTCTGTGGTGGGTTATTCCAAATAATTTATTGTCTTGACAGTAACTCTGTGATCCCAGTTCTCATTACAGTGATCCTTCTTTAACATCATTCCTCAGGCTGTGAGACTTGGTCTTTGGTGTCCTCCTAACATACCACTTGTTCTTACACAGTTTTCTAGTTTTTGCTCTTGGACTTTTCCCATGGGGGTTCTCAAGGTCCTGCAAAATCACCGATCTTCACCTGGAAGCCTTTATATGGAGGAGACTCCATATAAAGAGAGATTCCACATGGACTTCTGACTCAGAAGATCTTTTTATCCTGTCCAAATAAGAGAACGGTTGCCTTGAGCTTTTGAAGTCCTACAGCTCAACTTGAATTGGTAGAAACATGAAACATTAGAGCTCAGACCAGCTGAAGAAAGACTGGTGTCCTTCTGTTAGCTATGGAAAAAGGATCGCAACAAAAAAGGAGGGGGAAATGCAAGCTGTGGACTCTGGCTCCCTCTCCTTCATGACACATGCTACCACAAAAGCTGCTTGCGATGCGATTGAGTTTACCTGGTCTTTTCCTTTTGTGTTTTCGCATCAAGAAGGAACCGAAGGCTCAGCCTGGGATGCTTTGGCACCTTCAGATCGCAGGCATGCTTTGGCAGGTGGAAACTGTCTGGAGCTCAAGACAACAAAGGTTTCAAGAGCACAAGACATTGTTATTGCGGAGAAAGGAGGAAAACCAGTTGCTACTCCAAACTTGCGCTTCTTTGAGACTTCAGCTGTCAAGGCCAGAAGCAGACCTTTTGCCATGTTAAATCTGGTGTTACTACATGGGATCATTTTCCTTCCGCTACCTGAGGAGCAAACAGTCTCTTTGCGAGTACCACCTCGACCTCACAAAGGTCCGCTCAGGAGACTCTGAGTTTCAGGGTCTCAGAATAGCTCGCAATTTACCTTCCCTGTGCAGTCAATAAGAAACTTCAAATTTTTATAAGGCGATGCCCTTTCTTGACCCAGCAACGTTTGCCATGAGAGCTGCTGTGTGAAGAGTTCAGTGAGGATGGAGACTTCTGTTGCCAGTGATTTGTTCCAGTATTTTCACTTGGCTATGGGGCCCCTCTTTGAATTGTTGCCTGAAGATGATACCAGCCGTATTATGCAGGAATGTTGTTTTACGTATGTGTGAATGTGTGTATTTATACACCACCACCCAATGCACTGTTCTTTTTATACGCTGTTACTCATATTGATCTGAGAAATACATCAGAATTAATCCAAAATCTTATTGTTCCTTTATAACTTAAAAATGGAGGATGTGTGACATCTGGAAGGAGCTGTGCCTCATTTGTCCTTTTTCATGAAACAATGACGTTAATATTTTTCTGGCTTTTGATATTTTTTAATATACTTTTCAGGAGGTCTTTTCTTGCTTTAACAGACAAATGCATGATCTGTATGGCTTTTGTTTTCCTGTTGTCTTTTACTTTTCCTGTACTTTCCTTTATCTCTCCATCCAAGTGGTTGTTCTCACTCGACTTTTTATATTCCTCTGTATTAAGGAGCACCACTTTTTGTCTTCTTTCCCACTTGTTGAACATCTCAGTGCACTGGATGCAATCATCTTCTGCGACAGTGTAAAAGGCGTTAGGTTTAACTTTCAGTATTGTAGGTTTTTTTCAGGAATTAGCTTTGGTGGACCAACAGTGGCAGTTTTGTGCATGACTTTCTCCCCCTTGTGTGTTGTAGTGATGTACTTTGTGTTTGCCTGAATTAAACCCAAAGACAAACCGCGGAAGTAGTATGATGCCAGAACAGCAAAGGCTGATAGAAAACGCAGAAGCCAAAAAGCCTTTCCCTCTGGATTGAAGGGACATTAGGTCTGCTTGGAGCATGTGTTGTGAGATATAAAGTGAAATTAAGGACTTTTAATTCTTACAAGTTCATGGCATTTCTTTTTCTTTCTGGAAATGCTGATCTTTATTTTTCACTTTTTATGTACTGTTTAGAAGATAATGGCTTCCATGGGAGGGACTTGTACATTTATATGCTTGGCTTTTTATTGCAGTAGGCTTTTAGTAGGTCAAGGAAGCACACATAGGGGGGCTCTTAAAGTGGACTATGAAATGATTTTGCTTAGCTTTGTTTTATCACTTCTTCGACAAATGCCTCTCCCCTCAGGTCGCAGCTTTCTAAGCCGTGCCAGCAAAAGCGAAACAGTAATGCTCTGCCAGCACTGCTAACTTCAAACAAAGCACGGAGCGTATTTAATTTGCATTTGTGCAGAGGCGCTTGTTGCAAAGACCTCTCCTCTTGCCATAGTACTCGTGATAGTTTCTTGATTGCCGCTGGGAGGGGGCTGACCGGCTCTGCGGATGAGGAGAGCGCAGTGGATGTCATTTACTTAGATTTAGCAAGGTTTTCTACATCCTTGTAGCCATACTGGGGAGTGGTGGACTACAAGATAGGTGGAAAACTGGTTGCAAAGGTCAGTGGTTTGATGTAACCAGAGGACTGGCTATGTGTGGCCTCTCTGAGGATTAATAGTGGGACAAACTCTTTTTAACATCTTTCTCAACAACTTGGTAGATGGGATAGGATGCACCTTTTGTAAATTAATGGATGGAGCTGAATCGGGAGTAGTGCTTGTTGTGGTTGTGGGCAGGGCTTCCTATTCGGAAGGACTTTCAGAAGGTGGAGAACAGGACTGAGAGAAAGCCGTGAAGCTCAGCAGAGGAGTCCTTCACCTGGGATGGAATGATCCCATGCAAGAGGTTCCCTGGCACAAGAAGGGCAGTGAAATGCTGGAGAAGCCTCCAAGGTGGTTGCGAGCTGGAGTGCATGATGTTAGAAGAGGTGATGAGCTGGGTCTACTCGATCTGGAGAAGGTTGCAGGGGGAACCTTATTACTGCCGTTATCTTCGTTTACCCAAAGGAGAGGTTGCAGGGAGGATGCTGCGTGCTTCTCAGAGGTGTGTAGTGATAAGAGGCAACAGACACAAGTTTGATTTAGGTAACGCATGGAGGGGGGAGGAAAAGCAACCCCAAACCCTGAACTATAGCCTGAGGAAACATGTGAATCCCCATTAGAAAGACTGAGATTAGAAAGCACATCTGCCAGGAATAGTTCCAGTATTGTTCTTGCCTTGAAGCTGGGAGCGAGACCGTGACTTTTTCCAGTTCTGCCTTTCCCATAACCAGCCTGTTGGACTTCCACTAAGAAAGTCTCACCTTCTTTTCTTATCAAGATTATAAAAAAACCTCACCAAAAACCATCCTGAAAATATGTTGCATGCCTGTATTATTTGTACTTCTAGAACTGGACATCCTCTTGCAGTGCATCCCTATCTTCTCAGAGATGGGCACCAGTGTGTTCCAAGTCCTAGTTTGTTGGACACGCGAACCTTGGAGTCAACCTGAAAATCATCAGGGAAGTATTTGCTACACATTTTTGCTGCACAGTGAAATACAAATAACCCTTTTTCACTCCCTCAAGAAACGTTAAAGTCTATTTGGAGGAATAAAAGTGCGGTGCAACATTTAGTCATAAATTGAATATTTCCAACACCGTGTTGACTTAAAGCATATGTTAGTGAAACATGTCTCTGCTTTGCAGACAATTTTTGTACTTGTGCTGTGGCAAGCACATTTAAAACAAGCATGGAAAATGTGCTGCCGGGAACAATCTAGCGGTGATGGTAGGGTCATTTGGATGACTTAATAGGTCTTTTTTTTTTTTTTCCTAGCTATCTGTGTTAAATCAATGATTCATATAAATTATGCCAAAGGGAGTTAATTGTTATTACATGGTATAAAAAGCTGCCAAACTAAGGGCAAAACTCTCGTTGCAGTGCATGAAATAAAATGGAGTTATGTTATGATTGCTGAAAGCATAAAATGGCTGAATCTTTCACCCCTACCAAACAGCGTGAACTGAAACTGCCGTGATAACGGCGGGAGCGAAGAAGTTTCGGAAGCAAAGGTTTGGAGGTTGTGGCATGTTTGGAGGCTTTGGCACATTTGGAGGTTTTCCAGAACACGCAACAAAAATTGACTGTGAACTACCCAGCTGAAGGAGAATATTGTACTTTTCCGTTGCCCAGATCTGCAGAGGAATTTAGGAATTTAACTTCATTGGTTCAGTGGGAGCTGAGCTCCTAAATATCTTTGAGGGATTAGGCTGCAGTCTATGTAATATGGTTTATTTCTTATCTCTACAAGAGGGGTACTGCTACCGTTCTCTCTTACAGAAATCTAATAAAGAAAAATACTTCAGATTTTTTTTTTTTGTGGTCAGATACTGTGAAGTTGAGGCTATGTAGGTATCTTAATTAGATAGCTATGGGCAGAGTAATAGGCTTGGCTCAGAATACGTTCTCCAGGCACAATTTCAGGGCTGGTAGAGAAGCTACAATTCATCTTCAGAGAGAGGGTACATCAAGGGCGCTTGAGGAGAAGATGATAAGCTTTGGTGCTGGCCATTGCATGCTATTGCTTTGGAATATTTCTCACTGTAGACAATGAAGAGAGGAAAAAAAAAAAATCCGTCACGTGTTGCTTAATTTCAGTATGCCCCTTGCACAAAATGCGACATAGCCCTTTCCCAGGGAAGTTGCATTTTAAATGGAAGAAGGTAATATAATGAGAAGAAAATGTGACAGTGGAAACACTGGCTATTGTGTAAAGGAGAATGGGTAAAAAATGCATTTTTTAGGAATTGTTTGGAGGAAAGTCTGGGGTTTTTTTGTGCAAGGAAAAGTAGTCTTCAAAGTAGGAGTCAGCATGGCAAAACCCAGGAGCAGGTGGAAGGTGTAGGGTGGAGAGGGGTCTAGGGTAGAACAGAGGAGGTCAACTGGAGTGGAGATGATATCATGGCAGAGCTGCTGAGAGCAACCTGGAGTAATTTTGAATGAGTCCATGTATTTATTAGAGTTGATGTGGAAGTTCGAGAGTACCATGACACACTAGAAACGTAGGAAAATGGCATTACCGAAAATGGGGAAACTCCGCACTCTCTAGTTACTAAATCATTAATAACAGATAATTTCTGGCCTGCTCAGTGACCTGACCTGATTGCAAGAAACGAAACCTGTGGGGTAAGGATTAGACTGCCGTTAGGCATGGTCTTTGCTATGATTGGCCAGTAGTGGAAGAGTAGATGGTTAAAGTCCTTTGCAAAAGCTGTTACAGGGCTGGAAGAAAACTTTTTATTTTTCTCTAATATTAGCAAGAATTTTTGTTATCCATCTGCAGTATTCAAGAAGGTGAAGTATTTGAGTGTGTGTGGGGTCCTCTACGATCTTTTTAAGAACCAGTGGATATTGCTCTAAATTTTGACTAGCTTTTTCACTGGTATTGCTACTGTAATATCTGTGTGTCTCTGCATGGCAAAGGGAGTCAAAAATTAAGTCTATGGTGACAGAAATTGCTACAGACTTCCAGAGGAAGGAGAGATTGGGCCAGCTTTAAACAAGTGCTTAATAGACCCTAGTGAAAGAAATGTTGACTTAACTCATTTTTAATTGCTTTTAAGCTTATTTAAAAGTGAGTTTGTTATTGAAAAGATAAGTCATTCAAGTCCTTGAAAAATTGTGGTGAACTTTGGAAACACCTTTATGGAAAAGCAGTTACCAACCTTAAAATTATTTTTATTGCCTCCTAATCTGTATAAGTAGCTCAATTAATTACTTGGTTAAGTGCAGTTCAGTGCAGGGATGCTGCTCAGATATGTCAACATGTCTATGCTTTGGGTATAACGGAAGACAGAAGATCTGATAAATAGTCAATTGTTGCTTTAGGAAACTTTATTGATAAGTAAAAAAAAAAAAAAAAAAATCAATCACTTTTGTGAATCACTTTTTTTGACCGGAACTCCTCCTCCCAAGACATAAGGGACAGCAGAACTGGTTGTAGTTTCTAGATACAAAAGGGTTGCTAGCAAAATCGTTTGGTCAAGACGTAGCTTATACTCGTAAACCAATGATTTCATCAATGTAGCTTGGCTGTTTTTTCAAATGGACATAACTACAGCAAGAAGTCTCTTTGTCAGTACAACAATCTGCAAATGGATTTTGTTGTCATGTTTTTGTTGTCATGAGGATAGCTATATTAGCAAAACATCATGAAGAGATCAAGGTCTATTCTTAACCTGTAATTTTTGTTTTGGAGCTTGACCACAAGCTGTTAGTTTGCTTTACAGGACAGGACAAAGTATGGATAAAACCATCAGAAGTGGTGAGAGAGGTGTGTGCAGGTCTTCTTCTATTGTTTTATCTCACTGTCCCTAAATAGAGTATTCTGCTTGACAAATAAATGTCTTTCTTTGGAAAGCGTGTCTTTCTTTGCTGGGAACATCTGCTTTTCTCCTGAGAGACAACCCTCCACTGGGAGACTTCATCCAATGTCCTTTGGTCTTGTTAAAGGAGCATCAGTGAAAACCAGATTCTAAAACCCAATCATAGAATGGCTTGGGTTGGAAAGGACTTTCAAAGATCATCCTAGTCCAACCCCCATGCCGTGGGCAGGGACACCTTTCAGTAGCTTAGGTTGCTAGATCAGGAGATTCCAAGGATGGAGATTGCACCTCCTCTCTGGGCACCCCTTCCACTGCTGCTTAACCCCCAATATGAGCTTGGTTCTACCTTATACCCAGCTGGAATTCTCCTTCCTTCCACTTGTCCCTGTTGCCTCACTGTGCACCTCTAAGAGTCTGGCTTCGTCTTCTCTGTAGGTACTTGCAGGCACCAAGGAGGGACCGCAAAGTCTTCTCTTCTCCAAGCTGAACAAATCCACCTCCTGAGCCTTTCCTCATGTGCTCCGGCCACCTGACCATCTTGATGGCCCCCCTTTGGACTCTCTCTTGTAGTGGGGACCCCAGTACTGCTGGTTTCCCAGAGCTAGTATTTCAGATGAAGCTTCAAAAGTCTCAAACCAAGGGGAATAATAACTTCCCATGCCGTAAAACCCAGGGCGTGCTTGGCCTTCACTGTTGCAAGGGCACGCTGGCTCACAGGCCAGTTCTTGGCTGTCAGGAGCCCAGGTCCTCTCCTGAGAGCTGCTGCCCACCGCATGCTCTTGCACCGGAGTACTCCATCCCAGGTGAGGGACTCCGCAATTGCCTTTGCTGAACCTCCGTGAGTTTCCTGTTAGCTCATTTCTCTAGTGTTACAAGATGTTAACGATTCCTCTTGTTTATCCTTAATTTGATATGCTTTGTGAACTTAATTAAAACATTTTCTGTCCTGTCTACAAAGCTGTTGAGAAAGCTGTTAAGAAGTATTGGTCCCATTATCATCCTTGAGGCATGTCACACGCAACCAGCCACCGGCTGGGCTTTGAGCCACGGACAACCACCTTTTCAGTCTGACGGGCCAGCCAATTTTCCACGCATCTCGTAGCCAAATTGGGGAGCTATGAAGGGAATGGGTAGATTACAAGGATATAATGGTGGGAGACCATGTGGAAAACCTTCCTAAAGTTGAGGTAAGTGCCACCCACTGCGCTTTCACCATATGCGGAGCTGGTCATCCCCCTGCCAGAGGCAATCGGGGTGTGATTGCTGTCATCCTTCAAATTTCATATTGAAAGGCCTTGCGCTGATACTGGCCACCTTCCTCAGCATCCTCGAATGTGTTCTGTCTGGTGCTGGGGACTTCTGTGTCCCTGGCTTATTTAATTAGTCCTTAATTTAGCCCTCTATTGAGGGTAGCACCCGTCTCCCCAAACCCTGCTACTAGGCAGTGTATTGAGCCTAATTATTCTGACAAGAGTTCAGAGATTTAAGAAAAACCTTCTTCAAAGATGGACTGTATAAATTGAAGTAAATTAATAAACTAGACTAGAACATAATGCCATTTTCTGTTCTAAACGTAATAAAGTAAGAATCAAGAATGTATGCATTTGTCTCCAGCGTGTATTTTTCTGGATTATAAAAGGTAGCCAATGTGGTGTATAGCAACATTTCTTGGTAAACCGGCATGTTTGAAAGACTGGCCTTAGAAAAATTAGTCTGTTTAAAATAGATGATATAAATATAAAAGCAAACCAGATCTCACTCTGTTTGTCTTATCTGCTGATGTGAGTTCAGATTAGAGTGACTGACTTAAATATCTTGAATCCACCCATCCTGCTGCCGTGTCGGCTCCCAGCTCTGCACCTGAATCCTCTCTGGCACTGAAATCCGGAGCTCAACAGCAGCAGGGAGCTGAGCCGCCCAGGCAAAACGCTGATATTTCAGTAGCAGTTGTCCTTTTACCAATCTTTGGCTCTAAAAGCAACCCCTCCAGTTTTCCAGTGGATTAGACTTCTTTTTTTCTTAATCAGTAACTGGCGAGTAAGTAAAAACGGGGATGGGATTCGCTGCTTTTCCTAATCTTGCTCTGCCCTTTTAGCCTTGATATGGCATTCTTCAAGCAGGAAAGTAGTTCTAACAATATACTGGAAGAAATGATGTAAAAGGGAGGTGTGGCTGGGGGTGATACTCAACTGATGAATACCGACATTAATCACTTGTCTTTCTTGCAAGCTGAGACAACCGGGTGTTCCTGGAGGAAGGATGATGCCCAACTTTGTCAGTTTTAATGACTTCCCGCGCTTTTCTTACATCTCTAGTTCACACTTACATCCTGTATGTAAAAAAGAGATTGCTCTGAGTGATGTTTAACGCTCTGGGTTTACGGAACCCTTGAATTCTAGAAACTCATTGCATGCCTTGAGATGTTGAGTTGTTGTGCATCTTGACGTTGAGTTTTCACGGATACCCATGACATTGCTAGTGAAGCATGTGTGCATGCTCCCGTGCTGGCTGGGGACCTTGCTGCTTCCAGTCCCTGTTCACCTTCATCCTCCAAAAACTCTCTCTCCCCTCTAGACTGGTCAAGGTCATTGCCGGTGATCCCCAACCTGCTTCCACCAGCTGGGCAGGACAAGCGTCAGGGATGGGTCTTTGCTTGCCCAGCTCTTGGCAGGAGCAAGCTCAGGAGGTGCAAGCAGTGCTGGCAGCCTTTCTCTCCTGAGCACCATCAATGTGCTGTGACGTTTGGGGAGACCGGGGTGAATTTCTGCTTGTGCTGTCCTTTTTGCTCGGTGTAAATTCTCTTGGTTGTGTCTTGTATTTTCTTCTTTCGGGGTGAAGTATTTTTCTTGGGAGTTCCACTCCTCCTCTGCTGCCTGTTCCCGTTGCTGGGCTCCCTTAACTGTGCTGGTGCCACTATCTGAGGAGCCATACGGTGAACCAGATCAGTGAAGAGCAAAAAAGGTTATTTTTAACCCAGATCAGTTCACTAATCTGGTTCACTCTGCAGCTCGGTAGCAGTCATGTTGGTGCAAAGGCAACTGCCAATTTTGGAGGGGAGGAAAGACGGGAAGGGGCTTCCAGCCAGTAATGTCCCTGCGGTTTCCTGCCATGTTTTCTGCCTTCCAAAATTATTTCTTTCCATGCCTTTATTTCCTGCTAGGTATTTTCACAGATGTTTTGGCTTCCAATTCCTCCAGGTGGATCTCATCTGATATATTTTTTTTTGCCAATACCTCTGTTTTCTCTTCTTCGTTTTGGTTTTTTTTTTTTTTTTTAAATGCACCCTGAGAAGAACTGAACTCGGCTCCGTTTGGGATAATCTATGTATATTCATTAACATTTTGCCCTATTCTTCCTTAATTTAGATGCTGAATGCGTTAGGCTCTATGACAAATGTCTCTGCTATCCTCTCTATGGTATCTCCTTGCTCCCAACTCAATACCACGCCCTTTATTATTGCCTTTAAGTTATAGTCCTTTAATTATGTTCACTGTGTGAGTAAAGGTGTCTGAATTAACTTTCAGAATGAAGCACTGTCAGTGCTTTTCCTAATGTCCAAATAGATTGTCTGCCATGTTCTCATTAATCCCTCTTTTGTAATGCTGTGAAGGCTTGTGTTAGAATGTTTTTCTCAGATTTTATTTTATTTAAATAGAGGTAAAGGTCAAACAAGGCTGCTATTGCTGTAAGGTTTGCTTTTAGTTTTAAGACAATGGCTGCATATATTTTTTTTAATACTGAAATTTTCCTATGTTTCCTTTTGAAGGTTGAGTGTTGTCAGTAGTGCAGTAAATTGTTTCCTTCAATTAATATTGATCATACATGCTTAAATTGTTTTCTTATGCCTACAAAAGTCCTCTGTGACTTAGAAACCTCAAAGTGTCTTAGAATATATAAACTGCACAAGAGAAAATAACTAATCTAGAATCAATATTTTAAGAACCGGTTTTGAAAAATTGTTGAAAACAGGAAGTTTTCTTCAAAGTTTTTCTACTTTTGAAGAATTTTTCTTGCTGGAGTTAGGAACGTGCTTGTTATAAGGACAAGCCCGATGTACAAGGCTACGCAAGCTCCATGTCAGCCCTCCCTGCTGCCCCAAGGGATGCTTATACTCTAATCTCAGTCAAATTAGTTTTATTTATTGGAGCCCAGAAGATCCCTTTCCATTTTGCTGGGTTTGGGTACTCAGAGGGTTAAACACCAAACGTTGTGGAATAGGATTTACAGGAAGGTGCCCGGCTCCAATCAAGCATCATTAGACCTTGTCCAGTTGGATTTTAGCTCCTGATGTTTTTCTCTTCCTTCAAAATCCCAGTCTCGGTGAATGTCCTGATGGATGGCCATGCAATTCAAGGGACTCAAGCGGTACAGAAGGTTTCTGAGTTGGAAAATTGGCTCATGAGGAGAGTTTTGCAGTGCTGTCCAACTGAACAAAGTCATTTTCTCAGTGGGGAATGCTGCATTTTTACTCTCCAGCACGTCAAACACTTAGTGAATGTTTTTATCTTCATTTGATAAGTAGTTCTGGAGTGTATTTTTAAATGAATTATGCTAACGCTATTTTATCGTAACAATCTGCAATCTACCAAGGCAGGTTTTTTAATCACCACGTTCTAATGAATTCTTAATCTATTTTATAATCCGTGTACCAGCTCCTACCACTGGAGTCCAGTTTTATAGAAAGAAGAACAGAAATAATAAATAAAAAAGGGGAATTATAGAAGAGTAATTGTAATAAGATCATCATAATGGTGCAGGTACTAAAACAAAAGCAGCAAACTAAATTTTGGTCATAGGAGGGGAGGATAGAAATAAAATGAAAAATATTGTTTTGCTGCTTGAAATACCACATGTAGTTGATGAAGATATTAGGGAACAAGTCATCTTATAAGGAAATACTAAGGGATTTAAACTTCTTCACACCAAGAAGAAAGTGGGAGGGGAGGGAGGACTTCATTATGGGGTAGGCTGCAGGAACCCTGTTAGGTTTCTTTGCTCAACTTGATAGAGCTAAATTGCTTTAAAAGCTAGAGCACGTAATCTAATGATTAGGAAATTAGAAGTTAATGGGAAACTTGTGCAAAATGTATTCTACGTGAATTAATGAATTTATTCAGCAAGCTGGGACAACTTTGGCTCTAGAAAAGGAGCTGACAAAGGTTGGTAGGAAGTCAAATGTAGTAAGCAGGAGCTGGAAGAGTCTTGACTCTCAGCCGAGATGGTTTTCCACTTGCTGTTGCAAAAATCTGGTGTACAAGCAAAGAAGGCAAAATCTGTGAGGACTGGAGAGAAGGTTTAGCAAAGTCCCATATCTCTAAAAAATTCGAACAGGACAAGAGGAAATGGCCTCAAGTTGCGCCAGCAGAGGTTTAGATTGGATATGAGGAAAAACTTCTTCACCGAAAGGGTTGTCAGAAACTGGAGGAGGCTGCCCAGGGAGGTGGTGGAGTCACCATCCCTGGAGGTATTTAAAAGACGTGTGGATGAGGCACTTGGGGACGTGGTTTAGTGGTGGACTTGGCAGTGTTAGGTTAACGGTTGGACTTGATGATCTTAAAGGCCTTTTCCAACCTAAACGATTCTGTGATTCTATGATAAACCCCTCACCACCAAGAAACAGGCACCTCCCAAACTCAATAAGGCATCTGAGTACCTTCTTCATACGTCTCAGTGGGACAAAGTACCTTCTTCACCCACCTCAGCCGTTCTTGGCTGGCAGTGCCCCTGCCCGTAGAGGGGGGTGCCCGGTGGGTGAGGTCGTTCCAGCATCTCTTCCAGAGCCTCCAATATGCAGATCGTAACTTTAAAATAAAAAGGGCAATAACACTTGCCAAGCATGAAAGACTTTTCTAGCTAGTGAATATTTCTCCTTTCCTTCTTTCCATATTTCATTTCAGGAAAAACCGTGTCGATTTTTCAGGCAGTCCTACCTATGGTAACGGCGTCAGCTCAATAACTGGGGGAGCTGGTGCTCTACCTTTGCTAAAGGAGGTGGATTCCAGCTTTCCGTCGGAGTCTGCCTTGCCTGAGCTTGCTGGTGTGAGATCAGCATTTGGCTTCCCGTGCTACCAAGGGATGATGGCGATACCTCCGTCAGCTCTGAAACTGAGCCTGCGAGAGACCGCCGGGCTGGCAGGAGTGGGAAAAGGAAACCTGCCTCTCTCGGGCAAGGCAGGGTTGTTTTTTTCTGTATTCTTGAAGTCTTTGCTCCCTGCTCCCTTTTCTTTCTTGGCTCTTTTAATAGGTGGAGCAATAAGCCTGGTTTAGACTTGGAGACAACCAGGAAAAAAAGAATATTAACACTGACGAGGAGAGCCCTCTTCTTCCTTAATGCTCTTCTCCGAGGAAGCAGTAATAATATTTACTTGATAGGGGCTTGTGTGCTGGGAAACTGCTCCTTTTGATTTCTAGATGCTTCAGGTGAAAGCTCTAGCTAGCTCTTCAGGGAGTGGCACATAGTTTCTTCAGGTGTGTACTGAAGGACTTTTAACATGTTGCCCAGCATTTTCAGATGGGTAATTAAAAATGCCGTGTTACAATTTAAACGTCCACCCTAGATATGTTGTATGCCTGCTGGTCTTCAGCACTAAAATGAGTTTGTTCCCTTTTCTTGCTTTTTTTTTGTTGTTGTTAATGTACAGAGAGGCAAGCTTTTCCCTTCCCTTTCTACCTGCTCCTGTCCTGCATGGGGGTGACTTCTGCAGATCTGTTCAGTTTTCCGCAAGAGGCTGAGGTTTTTCCAGCTGCTGCTCCTCTCCCGCTGGCTTCAGAGGAGCAAGGTTTGCTGGTAGAGCTGCACCAGCGCGCTGTACGGGGGGGGCTTTCACGGCATCGTGGGGTTAATCCCAGATCACACTCTCGATGAACGTGGTTGTGCCAGCAGAACTTCCCAATGTTGTGCTATTTCCCTAAATCTTCCAAATTATTACCTCCTCACATGTCGTGTTTTCCCTCTTCAAAATACATTTTGTTTTTCTCATTCTCCAATGAATGTCTTCGTGCTTCTACTCGAAGACCTTCATTGGGACTGACTGCGTTTCTGCAAATACATCTAAATTTCGCATGTGTATCGCATCGCTGGGGTTAGAGAACGCGGCAGCCCCGGGCTCCAGCTGAAGAGGGGTAGGAGATGGGGGTACAGCACGAAGCAAGAGAGTATGGTGAGGAATCTGACACAGCTTCCATTACATTTACGCCTTGCACCTTCTCACACACTCAAGTTAAGTGACGGATCCACGTGAAACTAGTTTTCTTTTGTGTTAGTACTTGTCTGAATGATTTCTCTTAACTTCTGACCATTTTTGAATGGTGAAGGGGGGCGGTGATGTGTGTGTGTGGGCAGACGGATAGCCTCCATCTCTGTGCAGCTCATCACAGCTTCTTTCTGCAGTAGCAGCATCCAGTTATTATGAACGTAATTGTTTTGACTTCTGGTCAAGAAAAAACAGAAAAAGGACCACCCCCACCCCCCCAAAGGGTGATTCTACTGAGTGTCTGTGTGGCAGCACAATACAAGAAGGTATTGATGGTGTTGCAGCTAAAGAAAGATCCCACCGACAAGGTTAATGGGAGGTGGGTACAGTACTTCTGTCTCTTTAGCAGCTAGAGACGAACAAAAAGGTGAACTTTCCGACAATCCCCCGGCATTAAAGGTTGCTGCAATACTGTCCTCCTGCTAAATCGAGGTGGTGCCTGGAAACCCTCATGTATTCAGCACACGCAGCGGTGTTGGACACGTACGTGGAACCTTTAGTATTTGCTAAGCAGAGCTTATTGACTTCCTTGGCCGTACAAGTGTAAAGATATAAAAATGTTCTAAAACTTGGACTTGAAGCAAATTTAGCTATCAAACCGGCTCCGCTAAATGAAATAGTAATGGCAAAGGCATCGAGATTCGAGGTGTAAAAGCAGTGGAAAGAAGGATCGTTGATCCTGTGGTTGATGCTGAGCCTGGCGTTGCTGGCAAGGCGTGCTTTTCGTAAAATTGCTGAAGGGTGGAGGAAGACTTGGGGGAGGTGGTTTTCTGCCCCATTTGCTTGGACCCAGATTATTTTCTGCTTCTTTCTCGCCACAAAAGGAATCATTTGTTTAATTTTACGAAATGTTACTGAAGCTGTTGGAACTGAAACTGCAGCCCACGTCTTCTTGATAAATGACTGTGTGTATTCCTGGAAGGAAGTTAAAATGGGGCTGTGTTATATTTGGTACCTCCCGAAGAACTGAGGCTACTCTGAGTACAGAATGTGCTCAAAGAGAGACTAATTTGCCACTGCAGAGCTTGATGTGATGAGATTTGTCAAGTCGTCGTTTCTGCTGGAATTCACTTATGCCTTCCTTTCTCTCCTAGAGATGTTTGCTTATATATTTTAGAGTTATTATGTCTTTGAATTCAGGGACCGTAAGGGCAAGTCAAAAAGCCTAAAAAACGGAGTTAACTTCCAAGCAATGAATATGCTTACTGTAAGGTGTTCAAGGAATGTGTGGACGTGGCACTGAGGGACATGGTTTAGTGGGCATGGTGGGGTTGGGTTGATGGTTGGACTTGATGATCTTACAGGTCTTTTCCAACCTCTGTGATTCTGTGAAGGTGGAGATACAGAAGTCAAGTACCCGTGCAACAGGTGGAAATATTACTGAGCTGTTTCCCTGGGTGCGCTCACGCTCTTGGTAGCAAGTGTTGGGATTATCTGGCCGTTTGAGCATCAGCAGGGTGGTTTTTGACGTCTCTCCAAGGATGCCATCTCAGATGGTATGGTGGTGGTTTCCTGCAGCTGACGATTCTGGGAACTTCAGTAAAAACGAAGATTTATCTTTTTTTTTTAAATCCCTGTTCATTTCTGATTTCATGCTGTTTCCTTTGCCGGGCTTGAAGGGCCTTTTGGTGTAATGCTGCAGGGAAAGGTGGGATGGATTGGCACTCCCAAAAAAACTCTCAGTTGTTTTACTGGATTGAATGTTTTCTGTGTCCTGTCTTCTCCCTGAGACTGTTTTTTGAGTGAATATAAACTAATACTGGATCAGTGGTTAGCGGCAATGAAAAAATATTTAATGTAAACCTTTTGATACTTGGTTGATTAAAATAAACAACTGTTACAAGGAGCACTGGTCCTGGTTTGGGAACAGTAGGTTTTCTGTTCCTCCGTATAATGCATAAAGCATGTGGAGCTGCTTGAGAGCTTTTTCTGTGTGCTGTACTTTATTTTGAGGTATTTCGTTTCCAGTTCTCTGAGCTTTTGTGTCAGCTGGGAAGGGAGGGTGTAGGAGTAACGTGTAAAACTTTGGTTGGCCTCTTTAGTCCCAAATCCTGACAAATAGCTGGTTAACAAGTATTTAAATGAAAGCTTGAACTTTATTTTCTCCCTTTTGAAAGCTGAGAAGACTCTAGTTCTCATTTCATCCGCTCCTGATGCTGTTTGTTTCTAGTTTCTACGCGATTCTTCAGCAGAGTGTAGGCAAAGCACAGTTGATGTAGACTTTGTGCAAGACGCGCCAGGTGAGCATTCCACCCGAACTCACTGAGCTGTAGCGTATAGCTGCGGAAAGATTGCGTGTCTCGATTTGAAGGGGCAAATGTTGAATTTCTGCTGTCTTTCTCCCTATGTCTATGGTGATGGAAAAATGTATCCTTGGGATTTTTAGGGGAAGGCAAATCGAGATATTTATTTGTAGGAGAGGTGCAGTAAATATGCATATCTATCCATTTAACAACGGCGGGTAGGAAACATGAGTTGCAGACCATTCACATCATGACGTCTTTTTTGCAATTGCTGGTCTTGTAGCCAGCTCCCATATCCCTTCCCTCTCCTTCTCTTATCCTGCATCTCCATCGCGCCTCCTTTTTTGACTGCATTTCTTACACGTACCCACTCCTTTTGCTCTGGTGGAGATAAAGACCACTCTTTGCTAGAAAGAGCCGTGTTTTCTGTCCGACAGGTTTGCCCACGGAGCCTTACGAGTCTCTCTCTTTCTCTCTGTTGGTTGCTGCTACAGAGCTGTGGAATGCTGTGAAGACTCACTGTCCTGCAGCCGTAGGCAGACTGCTCTCCGGATTATCTCCACCCGAAGGAAGCTTGTATCCAAGAGGTATCAATTCATGTTTTATGTGTGCCCTTCAATTGTAGCGCTTGAGTTTAGATACTCCTCCAAACACCTTTTTCCCTACTCCCTCCACAGACAGAAAAGCTTTGGATGCCATGAAGGTTGCAAGTGTTGATTAAAAAGTGTTGGTGTTTGGTATGAGTTGGACCCTTGTTTATATTAAATGAACTTTGGTACAGAATTGCATTACGTTTTAAAATAAGCAAGTAATTTCTGGGTCAAGAAATGCCTAAGCTGAAACTCCAGCAACACTGTGTGTCTAGCGTATTTTATTGTGTTGATTTATAAAGTTAATAAATCTAAGGTAATTAGCAGGCTGGAGTAGAACACACAGAAGGTATGTGCTGCTCCTATAAAGAATTGTGAGACTTGAGGTTTTTTTCAGTGTTTATTGGTCTAATATCTTCTTAGTAAATAATTTATTTTTGGTTTATATTAAAAAGAAGGCAAAAAGTACAGCTTGTGTTCGCTAGCTGGGTCAAAATCAGTGGGTGGGCAAAGGCATGATTCCTGGTGTAAATGTCTGTCATTTGCCTGTAGACAGGCAAATTATTTTCTAGTAGTTTATGCTGCAGCCTTTCATAAAAGGAAGCTAGAAACAATTTTTAAAATACAGCTTTGCAGTGTAACGTGGTCTGTATATCGGTTGGAGCAGGTTCTATCTTAACTATTTATTTTTGTATATGGTGCCTAGCATTACGTGACCTGAACAGGTCAAGCCCTCTAAGCATTTACATATAAGAAAATCAAATACGTTATAATAGTAGTGTAACATGATACACAGCTAGCTATTAAATACGAACGTACCACTGCAGGAAATCCCTGTGCTGCACATGCTTATGGGTTGGAAAGCACGCTGGGCAAATGTCACTGTACGCCTGCCTTGTGCTTAAATTTTCCCCGAGGTATTCACACTCGGTTGTTGCTGCAGAGAAGACGCTGGGATAGCTGAAGTGTCAGTCTGACCCAATCCAGCTGTTCTTGTGCAGGAGTGTGGAAAAAACAGGCTGACTCTTTTTTTTTGGTTTTTTTTCTTTTTCCTTTTATATGTTTTGCTTCTTGCTTAGTAACATGAACTTTAAATGTCAGCTGCCAGGATACCCACTGAGTGTTCTGCTCCCACTCAAGTCAGATTTGCTGAAAACCAGATGCAGACAGACAACAACAGTGCTGACGGGTGCTCGCTGCTCTTGGATCCACTGCAGTGCACCGGGATTGAACACTTAGGCGTGCTGTCACCCTTATCCTCCTAATATTTTAGCACGCAGAAGCACTCCAGCCCTGCTTTGGGAAAAACCTGCCCTGATTAGATGCCTGCTCTTTGGGTACGGACAAAATCAGGCTGCTGTTTCTTCCTCATCCCATCCTCAGCAACTCAACCCGTCTTAGGCGGGATGGGACAGAAAGTGCCAAGCATTTCAGAAAAGCTTTGCTTCTGCTTCCTCCTTGCTTGTGCCAATCTTGAAGCAGCAGCGCTGGGCTCCTTTCCATCTCCCTCTTCCCCTTTTTGTTGAATATCATGCTAGAAAAAAGGATAAAGAAAAAAAAAAAAAGACCTTTATGCTGCTCCTGTCCCCTTTTTCTGCTCACTGCCCTCCATATCTCCAACTTGAAGTAACAGACACAGTTGGGGCTACGCTGCTTTTTCTGGGCCTGAGAAACAGAGGTCCGGGGCAGCAGAAGGGAGAGAGGCAAAGCCAAGGGTGTGCGTTGGATGGGTTGTGAGGTGGGGAGAAGGCGGAGGTGGGGGCTGAGTTGCTCAGATTGGAGAAGTGGGACTGGCATTGATGGAAGATCTGGAAGACAAGACGGTTTTTCAAATGAAAATACATTGTTAAGTGCTGGCTTTGCATGAGAAAGCTTCTGGTCCAAGGGGCTCCTGGTCCAATTCAGCTCCAGATTAAGAAACTTAATTTTAAGCTTTGTGTGCGCTGGGTGTCTGAGCTCCCAGCCTGGTCCCTGGAGATCTAAAGAGTGGAGTTGATGGAGCCTGGGGAGATTTGGCTGACTAGCTGCTGGTTGTCCTCTTCAAGTGGATCAGGGTTGCTCTCCAGGCTGTGATTTCCCTGCTTGGGATCTCCACCAGCCACATCAGACATGTACTTTTCAGGTGTCTTTATCTTGGATTGAACCTCCCCCTTTTAGACTCACGATGGTAAACAGTGTTCAGAAATCAAAAGGCGGAAGAAACTGAGTTAAACTCTTGAATGTGTGTATGCCCGACCTCTTAACTTAGTTTACTTAGGTTAGGTTATTTCCTGCTCGGGAAGTACCCCACTCCCCTGAATCCAAAGTGGAATTCCAGCCATTAAATAGTTAATTCCTGTGTGTGTGTAAAATCCGTGTGTATCTAAAAATACCTCTCTTATCTCTGTAATTGTTTGGTTTGGTGTAAATATTTTTAAATGTGCTTTTACATTAGGCTGGTTTTTATACAGTGTGTGTGCGTGGAATTTGGCGTGTGGTTAATGGGCCTGGACTTTATACCTTTGCTCCATTCACCTCAACGTTTCTGAACTCATCTGGAAGATTTCTGATCTTTAGTCTCCTGACTGTTTATACCAGTTTGGTGGGGTCCATTTGGTGGTCTTCACTGGGCTGGGAATGCACCAAATCCAGAGCTGCCTTGCCAAGCAGGTGATGGATACTTCTCTGCTGCTGGGGCATGGGTGTCTATCTCACTTAGTGATTTTCTTCTCTATTGCATGAGCAAATCCTTTGTTCACAGATCTTAAGTTTTCTTGAATTGCCAGCTCTGTTTTGGAGAATGAATTTCCTTGTAGAGATCATATCATAGGGAAGGTGATTTCTGTTAAGCCAAGTTATGCACTGCGTCCAGCTCTGGGGTCCTCAGCACAGGGAAGACGTGGACCAGTGGGAGCGGGTCCAGAGGAGGGTCACGAAGATGATCAGAGGGCTGGAAGACCTCTGCTGTGAGGACAGGCTGAGAGGGTTGGGGTTGTTCAGCCTGGAGAAGGGAAGGCTCCGGGGAGACCTCACTGCGGCCTTTCAGTACTTAAAGGGGGCTTGTAAGGAAGACAGAGATTTTTCACCAAGGTCTGTAGATACAGGACAATGGGCAACAGTTTTAAACTGAAGGAGGGGAGGTTTAGATTGGACATAAGGAAGAAATGTTTTACGACGAGGGAGGTGAGACACTGGCACAGGTTGCCCAGAGGGGTTGTGGATGTTCCATTGTTGGAAGTGTTCAAGGTGAGGTTGGACGGGGCTTTGAGCAACTCGGTCTAGTGGAAGGTGTCCCTGCCCATGGCAGGGGGTTGGACTAGGTGATCTTCTTCAAAGACGGTTGGACTTGATGATCTTACAGGTCTTCTTATGGTTGGACTTGATGATCTTACAGGTCTTTTCCAACCTTAGTGATTCTGTGATTCTGTGAAAGGTGCCTTCCAACCCAAACCATTCTGTGATTCTCTGTAGGTCCCAGGATCCTATGGGACATCATACGATTATTTGAGTGAAAGGAGATCCCAGTCCCTTGTTCCTGGTGGAGTCTAATGATGGTGATGCCAAGGACAGTGGTTCATGTTCCCTTCTTTCCTTTGGGTCATGTTTAGAGGAGGGAAATACATCATATTAGAACATTAACAGTGTTTTAAAATGTAGCCTTTTACCTCGTCTGGACATGTTGTGGGTTTTTAGCGTGTTTATTTCCATGTGCTCCATGACACAGCTGTGTCTATGAACATGCCTCTGAGTTAGGAGCACACTGCTCATCTGCACGACTGTATCTACGCTGCAGTAGTCTGTAAGTGGATGGAGCCTCGGGAATATTGCCTGCTGCTTCAGAGCTTTTTAATTTGGAGGTATTTCGGTCTTACCTTCTAAGAGCTGAAGCTAGTAGCTGGCGAGAGAACGGCTGAGAGTCTTAGCTTGAGGTTGCTGGTTTTCTGATTCAGATGGTGAGCTTGAGGGAAGAAGCAGCTTCCTGCTGTCTGTGGGGTGTGTGGGTTTGGTTGTGAGGGCAGGTCAGAGGATCGGTGTTTTCCGCCATACCACACCATCAAATCAGTGCTGAGTGCGTGACATACTTGGGCATTTCCTAAGGATGCTCTTGCAGGAGCGGGAACAGCTGCCTCAAGAGCAGAACCCTCCAACGTGTTTCTTCTGCTCTTGTTGCTTTTGGTTTTGCCCAGCAACCTCTTGCCGTGTATTGGAAGAAGCGGGAAAGTGGACACTCTTGGTCTGTAGTGGAGAAGGTAGGTACTCTTCTTTCTCTGAACCTACAACTCCTTCATCTTTACACACAGTCTAAGAGTCATGGAGCAGCATGTATGTACCTCAACTGAGACTGTTCCAAGTCCCACAAGGTGTTGGATTTTGGTTGGATTCCTTTTCTTCCCTCTCTTCCGTGCCAGTCACAAATATTACAGGGTTTGGAAAACTTTGGATCTGTAATTACTTTGCCCATCCTTGCTTCATGGGCATTTTCACTTTCTGAGTAGTTTTTTGCTCCTTTATAAACGCTACTGCAATGTTGGATGTATCAGTGAAAGGAAACCCCCTCCGTGATGTACCTAAATGCACTGTAACATACCACGTACGGAAACTTCTTCCCTGCATAAGGTGATGAATTCATAAAGATCAGTGACCCAGCATTTCATCCGAAGTAGCACTTGTGCGAATGCTTCTCTTGGTCAGTTCTACTCCCTTTCAAAAATCCTCTTTTAATGTTTTTGCCTCAGCATATCGTGGCGGTCAGAGTCACCGGCTAATCACGCGCACGAACTGTGATGGTGGGTTCCCAAGCTGGGCTGTGTGTCACTTCCCCATACCCACTGCAGCTCTCCAGATGAAACCTGTGGTGTCCTTTGCCTGTCTGAGGTGCGTGATGGATGCTGTGCCACAGGGATGCATTGTAATCGAGTGTCAGGATGGGAACATCAGCCTGAACATCCCACGATGATTAGTTTGGGGCGTAGAGGAACTATTTTATTGACAAAGCGGCTTCGTGATTCTTTATGGCTGAATACTGCTGATGTGCAGTAATTGTTAGAGGAGTGAGACATCGTTAGGAAGATGACGCTTCCCGTAATAAGGAAAAAAAAAAAATCAACTGCCAAAAACTGATTGAAAAACAAAGGAAGGTTTTAATAAGATTTATGGACATAAGCAGCAGAGAGGATCTCTGTCACCAGACTTTTCAATATGCTCTGGACTGACTTTCTACTTTTGATCTATAAGCTTATGTGGCATATTGAAGTGTGCCGTCAATATTGCCCTGAGGTACGTGGAGAGCGCACCAAAATACTTTTTGTCTGTCTGTGCAGCCAGAAAGATGCAGTTAGAGTCTCGTTTCTTTCTCTGAGTCTAGGATGTGAGTCGTATCTGCATCTCTTCTTAAAAAAATATGTATGTATCTTGAAAGCTTTCTGGCCTTGGCTTCTTTTTGGACTGAGTTTTACCACGTGGGTATCTTTTCGTAGCCCTGTGATAGCTGCTTCTCTTAGAGGCCAGGCTGATGTGCAGCAGACTTGCAAAGTGGAAGTCCCGATTGGCCGCTGCGCGGAGAGCAACGTGGATTTCAGAAACACCACAAAAATGGAGGTCTGTGTTTCCTGACGAGGGGAAGAAACAAAACCCTAACGAGAACTCTGCAAACGGCTCATCGAAACGAGTGCAGCACGCTACAGAGAAGCTGCTGACGGTCCTTGCCAGGTGGGCAATGGTAGGAGATCTACTTGAGGAATGATTTTCTATTCCTCCTGAAGAAGTGCAACAGCACACTCAGTTCTTGCAGTCTCTGCGGCTGAGATGAGATTATAGGGAAACATCCAGTATGTTCCCTACACCTTTCTGTAGCGCCTTCCCGCAGGGTTCGCTCCACATTTCTGCTCTGACAAAAGCCGTGCTGGAAGCAGTGGCCGTTCTTTCAGATGTATAATTTACCACCTCTTCCCGGTGTGCCAGCCTTGTTTGTATTGATAAATGAATGTTCTCTGTGTACAGCCTGCAGATAATTCTGCTCGTCGAGTACAATGCTGCTAAATATACCTGTTTCCGATTAAGTGCATTTGAATTTGTGAGTTTGGTTAATAAGCTACACCTTTCACAGATTCTTTTGTTAACTCATAAAAGCTGCGTGTTCTGATTTATAGTGCCAAAAGGGGTAAACTGACATTAAAAGCATTAATTAGTCTTGGTTGGCTGCACAAAGAATAGAGCTGGTGTGAGCCAGCTTTTGATTTAGCCCTTTGTGGGCCTTTGATTTTTGCCTAAGCTTGTTAAAGGGTCTGTATCTCTGGCTTTCTCATGCTAGATTGTATAATTAGAGTTTAGTGTGAAATACAGTGATTGGGCTTGAAGAGCAAGAGCCCTGTACAATTATAAGCAATAAAGTCAAAAAGCAATTGACCAGAACTTTACATATATTTTAATAGAGAAATGTCGTTTTCAACATGTGGATGCGATGATTTGGTATTGTTAGATTTGCAGTAACGATATCCAGAGGATTTGTTGTAAGCTGTGGGCACCCACGGTAAACCTCAGAAAGGATGTGTTTTCAAGAGCCTTGGATTTGCCTTTTGTGTGGTACTTCAGCAGCACGTCAACGTAATGGAAGTTTTGTAAACTGCATCGCAGGTAGCACTGATGTTTTTTCTTTTCCCCTATGTTGTCACCCATTTCATACAGGCTAATAGGAGAAAAAACCCCAGCCCTTGGAGCATTGCCTGGTTTTCTACTTGGAATTCTTACATTATAGCATTTATGACCGTATTTCAGTATATGGTAGCTTCTGTAGTACCCAATTCTAGCCATCTATTCTCCACACAAAACTTTGAAACGTAATTGAAATGCAAATTGTAGGCTAAGTTTTTATTTTAAATAGAACTTCCATAATTATGCTTGACTACAAGAAAAAGAATACCATTGGTATAATTATGATAATTGCCTCTGGTTTGTTTGTGAATTAAGATTTCCCTCTGTCCGTATAAAGTTTCCTTCTGTCTTAGATATTATCACATTAACTGCTCTATAAAAGGGATGTTGGACTGGGTTTCCATCCAAACTTGCTAATGCTTGTGATTAAAGAGCCAACCGTTGCCCAGTGTGGTACCTCCAATACTGCCTTCATTTCCTTTCTACCATTGCATGTATTTATTATAACAGTTGGCTGTGGGCACGTGTGATGTTGCTAACAGTGACCCACTGTAGAAATGTTTTTTAAGCATGCAAATATCCAGCTGATCCAGAAGATTTTGAGTCCTTAGGTGAGGGAGAATGGTGGAATACAGCTGACACTCGTCGGCTTGACAAAAAGCCTTTGGTTTCCTGAATATTTTATATGCGTATAATGACATTCTGATGTCTTCTGTTGTAATTTGAGTGCTCCCTCAGCAAGTTTGCAGACCACACCAAGTTGGGGGGGAGTGTTGATCTGCTGGAGGGTCGGAAGGCTCTGCAGAGGGATCTGGACAGGCTGGATCGATGGGCCCAGGCCAACTGGATGAGGTTCGACAAGGCCAAGTGCCGGGTCCTGCACTTGGGTCACAACAACCCCACACAACGCTACAGGCTTGGGGACGAGTGGCTGGAAAGCTGCCCGGTGGAAAAGGACCTGGGGGTGTCGGTCGACAGCCGGCTGAAGATGAGCCAGCAGTGTGCCCAGGTGGCCAAGAAGGCCACCGCCATCCTGGCCTGTATCAGAAATGGTGTGGCCAGCGGGAGTAGGGAGGGGATCGTGCCCCTGTACTCGGCGCTGGTGAGGCCGCACCTCGAATCCTGTGTTCAGTTTTGGGCCCCTCCCTACAAGAAGGACCTTGAGGTGCTGGAGCGTGTCCAGAGAAGGGCGACGGAGCTGGTGAGGGGTCTGGAGCACAAGTCTGATGAGGAGCGGCTGAGGGAGCTGGGGGTGTTCAGTCTGGAGAAGAGGAGGCTGAGGGGAGACCTCATCGCTCTCTACAACTGCCTGAAAGGGGGTTGTGGGGAGGTGGGTGTTGGTCTCTTCTCCCAAGTGACGAGTGACAGGACAAGAGGAAACGGCCTCAAGTTGCATCAGGGGAGGTTCAGGCTGGATATTAGGAAAAAGTTCTTTCCTGAGAGAGTGGTGAAGCACTGGCAGAGGCTGCCCAGGGAGGTGGTGGAGTCACCGTCACTGGAGGTGTTCAAGGAATGTGTGGACGTGGCGCTGCGGGACATGGTTTAGTGGGCATGGTGGGGTTGGGTTGATGGTTGGACTTGATGATCTTACAGGTCTTTTCCAACCTTAGTGAATCTGTGATTCTGTGAAGTTGTCTGCCATTCTCTGTAGGCCAGGTCAAGGTTTGGCAGCTTTGAAAGCATAATAGCGTATGCTTTTCCCTCCTCTCACCATTAATTATGTCAGTAGAAACCCAACAGCAACTGGAGACCTTCTCTGCAGGTAGGTGTTAATGATGGCTTTATTAGAGGGTATCGCGGGCTGCTGCTGGAGGGAGCCTCCTGGCTTCTGCTGGGGTTAGGACACAGCGAGAGCTGTCATCTCTCGCTAGATGCCCTTGTGCTCCGCTCCTAAACCTATGGTGCACCATTCAAAACCTGTCCACGTGCCACCTTTTGGCTCCATGGCCAAAAGATACCGGGCTACGGACTAGTGCCTGCCCACGCTTTGCTGTCGAGGTGCTGCCTTTTTCCAGCCCCATGGAAAATTCCCTTCTGTTTTAAATAACCGACTTTCGGTAAGTGGAGGCGGAAAGGGACCTCTGTTTTTTGGCATTTTAGCGAAGTTGTAAGGCAATGCTAGGATGGGTTTGGGGATTTTTTTATCATCTTCGTCTTGTTCAGAGTCCTTGCTTGAATCCGTTTATGAATGGAAATGGAAATGAAAATAGAGAGCCATTGCAAAGAATTGTGAGTAGCACTCTGGCTGGTCCAATAAAGGGTTGGGGTTAGAACCTGTATTATTTGTTAAATGACAAATTAGGATTGCTTTTCCTTTTTATTTTTTTGATGAGTTGTAATCAGACAGCTGCAGAAATCGTTAAAACCCTGAACATTTAACCAAGTGTCAAATTTTGGGTACCCAGTACTAACTCACGGGTTTCCAGGTTCTTTATGGAGATAATATGCCAAAGCAGACAATGCGTGCGGGTCCCCAGAAACCCTGCGTTGCCCTGTCCTCTGCAGCAGGACGATGGTTTGCACCTCTCGCTGAGCCTCACGATGAGAGCTGGTACTACAGCTTGCCACTTGTCCTTGGGTGGGATTTTTGTGTTGGCTCAGAGGTGGATGCCAAAAGAAGCATTTTCCGAAGCAGCTGTTGCAATTAAAAAGCGTGGCCTGCCCAAGTACATACCTGTGTTAGTGCTGGCAAGTGCGTGTGCTGCTTCAGCACCAAATTAGGCTTTATTCCTGAAGGATTTTTGTGAGCAGTTGCCTGCTGAGTCTCATCCTCTCGCTCATTATCATCATTGTTCCCTCTTGCTCGGGCTTTTTCTTTCATAATGTAAACAATTTCTAATGGTTCCTTCCTTCTCTGCTATCAAATAATGGCAAAAGAGAAAATTAGTAATAGCTGAAGACTTATTTTTCATGAGGCAGGCTGAGTTTTATAATAAAAACGATTGCTCCTCGCCTGCTCAGTTAGACATTAAGGATAATTTGTCTTCTCTGCAATATTTGCTTTTCGGAAAGAGTTTAAAGCATATGCTTCTGCTTCAGCTATTAAGTTTGCTCATGGTTATTAGTGTAAGACAAGGCATGTGATACGCTATCGGGATTGTCCAGGAGAAATTTCCCCTGTCCTGGGAAGCTCGTAATCTAGAATAGAAGAGGTGAACGAGGAATTTGGGCTCATTTATTGGAGTTTGGGGAAAAGCCAGTCTTTAACAGGAATGGGGGAGTGCGGTAAGTCAGAAGAGGACTGTGCAGGCAGGGCAGGTAGAGGACGTGGGCAGAAGAGCAGCGAGGAGGTTCTAGGACTGAGTCTTGGCAGGAAGATGCTTTTATTTTCATGAGCCTTGTAAACATCGCTAACCTAATTTCCTCAAAGAAATGACAGAGCTAGGTGGTAGGGAAAGCAGAGCAATTCTGCAGGGAGTTTAGATTTCAATTCTTTTAGAATCAGGAGTTTGACTTAAAACAATAATTAGGATTTAACCATTTCTTTTAAAACCCGATATCCTAGGGAAATTGGGCTTATGCCTTACGCTCTCTGTGTGAGCATTGCCATTCTGCAAACTTTGGAAGTCTGATAAGGGAAGGAAAAGTCTCGGAGATGATTAAATTCTTCTAGGTCTCATGAAAATACTGCAAGTTAAAGGAAGAAGACTTTTTGTAAGTGGGTAAAGTGGCAATGTGAATTCCCACGCAAGGCACCAGAAAATCTTCCGTGATCTGATAAATGTCCAGTCATGGGCGAAGCTTTGTTTTGAGTTTCTACTTGACCAAAGTCAACTGACGTGAGAAACAACCCCATGGGAAACCAATGTTCAAGGAGCTCCTTGTTTTCTGTTTTCTTTGGGGTTTTTTTGTGTGTCATTGAAGCAATTTGTCATACATCTCAAGCTTTTTTCTCTAGGGGAAAAAGGTCGAAGAATATTTTGAGTGTTGAGGTAAGATTCTGAGAGTTAGGAGCGGGGTAGTTGCACATTATTTCAGGAGTGTTACATCTATTCAAAATACACTCTCCAAGAAACCTTAAAATAGGTATTTACTCGTTCCTTTCCTGCAAAAACCCAAACTGAGACCTGCTGCTGCTTGGCAATTTGTCCACTTGTCTTCAGGAACGGGTAGTGGAAACAGAATTTCCAGAATTGTGTTTAATGGGTTTAATTAGACTGGTGAAGGGATTAGGGAGGACTGGAGGCAGGATTAGGAAGCTGTTGTAACAGGTCGTAGACAACCTCGAGAGAAGGGAACTCTCTCTGCCTTGCTTTCCTTCCGGTTGGGGTTTATTTACTATTCCTAACAGCAACACAGAGAGATCTAAAATGACAAATATCTTTAGCAGCAGGGAGATATTTAAGAGCTGGTTTTTCCCTCACTTACCTGTCAGTTTGTTTAGGCTCCCAAGTTTGTTTCTCCTGCTGCAGTTGATAACATCGTTAGCGCTTGAAGCAGGGTGAAGAATGCAGCTCCGGTGCAGTCGCTGTTGATACTCCTTCCTGGAGAAGCAGCAAAATGCTTCGGGCCCGAGCTCAGGTTCTGACAGGTAAAAACATTTCTATTTGCTTGAAAGAGCTGTATGCCCTTCTCTCTTCCCCGAACGCATCGGAGTCCTTGGGGCAGTGAGTTGCCGGCGTCCGCCTTGTTTGGCGGACAGATTTTTGGGTAAGAATGAAAGCCTTTGAGCTTCTATTTTGTTTTTAGCTCTCAGTCAGCATATCCTTAGGAATAAGTCCAGCATATTGAGACCAGCGGTGCACAGGGCATCGTACTGTGTGCCGGTACAGCCAGGAAAGTGTGAGCCCATCATCTCTTTACAGCCACAGCCTGAGGATGGTTATTCACAGCTACCACGAACGTTTCGGTCTTTGACTTGCCGTCATTTGTTTTCCTTCCCCACTTGAAGGAAGTGGTTCTTTCCAGTATGAGAAGCATTAAATTGACTCAACTACTTTGTTTGCTGAAGTAGCACTTTGAAGTGAATCTTTGAAGTTTCTTGTATGATCTGGGTTTCAATTAGATCACTTTTACCCAGCAGTCTCAGAGCTGGGATTTTATTTGGGAGAATCTCCCTAGCTATTTCAGCTCCAACAAGTATAAGCAGCCCTTCCTTCAATTTTAAGGCTATTACCTGCTCAGGTAGTGCAGTAATTGAGGGAGTGGAATCATACTGATGTCTAATAAAAATAAGTTCAAGCTACAGTGGAATCGATGCAAGTACAGGAGGAGAGACCCTCTTTCTTGAAAACTTTATATAAAAAGTCCATTCTGTCCTTCTTCCAGAGATCTCTGTTTAGATTGCTGTTTTCAAGTTGAGATGCTGAATTACATAATAATGCCAGGTATACAGCTGTTTTTTTTAAATATATATTTTAATATAAGAGGAAGGAGGGAAGGAGAAGGGACCTTTTAGTTCTGCCGTTTTGATCCTAACTCGCACGGTTTTCAACATTCACTTTTCATACTTGACTTGTGCTTGAGCATGCAGATGTTATGGGGTCACCCGTGGTATCAGCAGAATCTCTCTGGTCAGCTTTTCGAAGCATGTCTCTAGCGTTAAGTCTCAAACTGGAAAGGTAATCCCCTCTGGAGTCTTGACCTACTCTCAAAATTACTTTCTCCTGCTCTTTTGAGCCTTTGGGTTCTATTCCAGTGTTTTTTTCCTCTTCATCAAGACAGCTTGCTTAATTGCTGTGACTGCTAGGCAGAAATCTTACTCTCCCGTCTTACAGACCTCCTTTTCTTCAGTTCCTTCTTAATAAAGTAGTTTCTGGAACAGGGCCAGGCCCTTAGCCCAAAGTATCTTCTAGCTTTCATATCACACGAGGAACAGCACAGCCAGATTTCTGTCCTAATCCCTCTTCCCAAAGACAAAGACGTCGGCACTGTCTAGACATTGGTGTTTGAAAGATTTTATTCGCTTTTTCCCATGTGTTAATTCAAGGCTGAGGGTTCCCTCTTTCATCCCACATAATAGTCCCCAAAGCCTCCCAATCTACCATCGCTTGGTGGATGAAATCCCGCCTACAATTTGGGATGGAAACGTACGATTTGGGACTAGGTGGTCTGTGCCCCTTTGGAGCAGAGTCAATGAAACAAGATGTGGTGAGTTCTGGCTAGTGGCCCTCGTGGTGTGTGGACGAAGCGTTTGTCATTTGAAAGATCTTTTTTTTTTTTTTCCCCCCCTTCATATCAAATGCTGTGTTCAGTCATAAGATATTACACAACAGCTGCCAGCTGTTCTTAACCTTTTATACTTCTTTTATGGCTTCCTTAATGCAACAGCCTTTCCTTGGGTCAACGTTGTACAGCCTTTCGGTGGAGGAGCAGATCCTTATAAGCTACAAATTTTGAGTAGGAAAAGCTAACAACTTAGCTGGTCTCCTGGTCCTTTGAAATTTTCCTTCTACTGATGGCAGGTTTTGACCTTTTTTTTCTTTGGAAGTGTTCTGCTGAGAAGTTTAGCTAATGAAAGATCGTTAGGATCCTATTTACCCTTGGATGTGGTCTAGTTATGTAATGAAGAGGAGGTCAGGTACAAAAACGTTGGGAAAACTGAAGACAAATTGTTAGGGGAGCAAAAGTTGCCTTAAGAACATTATCACAAATTCTTCTTGCCCAATGTTCTCCCTCATTTTGTAGATGGGTTCCTTACGCATGTTTATTTTCCATTTTTTATGTTAAAGTGTGGAAATAACGGTCTCCACTTCAACCAAAACAGCCGATGGATTCTCTTGCAGATGTGAAAGGCTTTTCCCAGTGTGTAAACCTCCTCAAGGAAGCATGCGTTGGATCCAGGAAGGTGCTGGCCATGCTCATCCCCACACCGAGACCCATGGCTGGCATGAATCTGCAAATAAGTGAGATGCTGCTCTGAGAAGAAGAAATGTAAATAGGTGAATTAGAAGTTTAAAGGCTGCAGTTAGATGTAGTATAAATGTAAATGGGAGAAAACCCAAACAACCTTGAGGCCGTCTTCCTTGGCACTTCAGTGCGCGCCTTTCGCCTGTCTGTCAGTCTTTCTGGATGTCACAGCTGGGGACAAGGAGAAATGTTGCGTTTTGTGTCTTGTATACAGCTGAGTGTGCAATTTCTAGTTAAAAATAAAAGACAGCTTAATGTCAAGATTGCAAGTTCAAAAAGCCTAACAGGGCTGTGCATCACTAACTGCACTTTCATTTGGTTCTGTATGTATGTGGGTCTTTATCAGCAATATTTCTGTCCAGGTTTCTCTCTCTCTCAAAACACCATTCGTTTTCTGAACGGTGCCTTGGTCTGAAGGCTAGGGCACTCTTGGGGGAATTGATTTCTTATACCTTTAGCCACCTAAAAGTGAAGCACCTAGTTTCTTTTCTAGGCTCTTCTCATAGTTCACGGGGACACATAGATCACAGAATGACAGGGGTTGGAAGGGACCTCTGGAGATCATCTAGTCCAACCCCCCGCCAGAGCAGGTTCACCCAGAGCAGGTTGCACAGGAATGTGTCCAGGTGAGTTTGGAATACCTCCAGAGAAGGAGACTCCACAACCTCTCTGGGCAGCCTGTTCCAGTGCTCTGCCGCCCTCAAAGGAAAGAAGTTCCTCCTCATGTTTAGGTGGAACTTCCTATGACCAAGTCTGTGCCCGTTACCTCTCGTCCTGTCACTGGGCACCACTGAAAAAAGACTGGCCCCATCCTCCTGGCACCCACCCCTGAAGTATTGATAAGCATTGAGAAGATCCCCCCTCAGCCTTCTCTTCTCCAGACTAGAAAGACCCAAGCCCCTCAGCCTTTCCTCATGAGAAAGATGTTCCAGTCCCCTAATGGTCTTCGTAGCCCTTTGCTGTACCCTCTCCAGCAGCTCCCTGTCCTTCTTGAACCGGGGAGCCCAGAACTGGACACAGTCCTCCAGATGCGGCCTCAGCAGGGCAGAGCAGTGGGGGAGGATAACCTCCCTCGCCCTGCTAGCCACACTCTTCGTGATGCACCCCAGGATGCCACTGGCCACCTTGGCCCCAAGGGCACCTTGCTGGCTCATGGTCATCCTGTTGTCCCGCAGGACTCCCAGGTCCCTTTCCACAGAGCTGCTCTCCAGCAGGTCAGCCCCTGACCTGCACTGATGCCTGGGGTTATTCCGCCCCGGCTGCAGTGCCCTGCACTTGCCTTTCTGGAATTTCATAAGGTTCCTCTCTGCCCAACTCTCCAGCCTGTCCAGGTCACGCTGAGTGGCATCTGCAGCAAACGGTCATCCCACCTGCTAGAGACAGTTGTGTTAAAATTGAGTGAATTTGCCTTTGAAGTTTCTTCCAGTTGATGATGGAGGACATCTGGACCACTAACGTAGCGTAGATACCAAAAATTTCAATGGAGATAGTTAGGGAAGATAAGCGGTACCCTGCGAGTCTTGCCTGCGTTGGTGGCTACTATTGGATATACACATGTGCTTATAGAAGATATTTAATGAAAATTAGTCCTCTTTCTAAGAACGTAAACCAACTATTGTAGATCAAATGATCTATCTAGGGATTGTACGTTGGCTTCGAACCTGGTTCGGGTGGCCAGTATCCTGTTTCTCTTTTCTTAAAGGGGGCACTGAGAGGACTTAGATCTTGCTCAAGGAAGGAAAGCTGATCATAAAAATCACTTCGGTGCACTATCCTCCAAAAGCTGTACAGGACAGATCTATTGCCATAGCGTAAGCTGCAGTCTTGTTTCTGAAGGGACTTCAAAATAAGCACTTTGGAAACGATCATGGCAGCACTCCACGTTTGCAAAGATGCTATTGAATTGTCTATGGGCAGGTCAGGTTTGAAAGGTATTTCTTCAGAAAAATACCTGGAAAAGAAGTGAAAAATTTGCTATTCATCACAAATTAACAATAAAACGGTTTGTTGATGGATGGTTGTTTCACAGGTACTGTGTGAGGATTATTTTTGTCAGTTCATTAAAGGTTTTGATGGGGATTTACGAGCTGATAGCTTTGGTTGCTCTGGTGGGCTTGGTTTTGGGTTACTAAATATTTTGCATTTAATGTTCAAATAATGTGGGATTTCAGAATCGGTAGCCAATTCTCTTGTTGATTTAAAACGGATTATAAGCAGAAGGCTTACAGACTATGGAAAGTAATTGAGTGTAATGATGTGTCGGAAGACCACTGCAGCTTATTTGCCATCGCTTGCTTCCTTTGATGCCTTCCCTCCATTTAGCGGTCTCTCCGGCTGGATTGAGAACGCTGGCGTGTCACCGGAGCATCCTTGGACTCCCTTCCCCCAGCTGCCGGCGCGGAGGAATGGCGAGTTCTTCTCGTCAGCAAGCCTGCTCGTTGCCTTCCAGAGCGTCTCGCTGTAATTCAGTTATGAATCATTGCTTTATTTGTCATGTCAAGCTCCAGCAGGACGGTTTAAAGTGCTTTTAGTCGGCAGTAATTTGCGGCACCATGCCAAACCGTTCCGTTGTTGTCAGAGCCGGCGGTGGCTGCAGCTGATACGATGATAAAACGCGTCCTGACTGCAGATTATTGCCGCGGTGGCGGGAAGGCTGTTCATTTTTACATGTGGCAGGCAATAAGAGCTAATTAACAAGCGTATGAATTTGTTGGGTTTATCCCTGGGGATTACAGAGTGGGTGTAGGTATTCAAAACTGTTAATGTATATATTTTACTGTCTTTTATGTTTTTAAAAATTCATTTTCCTGAGTGTTATTTTACGCTGAAAGTGTATCAGCAGAATATGGGTCTTTGTGGTGCAATCAGAATATTGTCTACACAAGAGGAAATGTGGATTAAATTTTCCACCTCAAACAGGAATACAACTTGCTTTAAGGGGAAAAAAATTCCTTTTTGCTACCTTAAAATAATTTGTTGGGGGAAAAAAAATTACTTTTTTTTCTCTGAAGGTTTTGTGTCTGCAGGATCCCAGCTGAATGCTGTGTAGGAATCAGCTGGTGCTAATGTTGATTTAAAAAAAAAATATTGCTTGGCCAAAGGAGGTTATCAGTCAAATATTGTTTCGAGAAACTGTTCTGACGTGCTGCCTTTAATGCCTCACCGAGGGGTGTAGCTGGGCAACAGTAGCAGTAGTGTGGGCAACAGTAAAATCATTACTTTTCTCCTGATCATTTAACTAAATCGATTCATAGTAGGAATATCTGTGTTGGTAAAATGAGAGGCAAAAATGATCCACACACATATGTTCTTGTTATCATCCCCCAGCTCCAGACCGCGCCGCCGATGCAAGGAGAGCGTTGCAGGATGCCTTGCGGCTCTGCCTTCGACTATACGTCTTTTTTAAAGAGGTCCTCCGCCTTTCTGCTGCTTTGATTCTGCTTTTTCCTTTGAAAGCCAGACACGGAGCTGAACCTTCAGTACTCATTATCGTTGTCATCTTTTGTGTCCATCTCTATTTTTTTTGTCAATCCCACCTGTGAAATAGGTGTGGTTTTAAAAAAAGAAAACCCAAATGCCAGGTTTATGATCTGATTTTTGTATCACTCTGCCGTGGCTCGCAAATGAGCGCGGCCTCAGAACGGGCACAGACGGGTTTACTGGTTCTTAAATGTTTTTGCAGGATGATAAATTTAAAGCAGGGGGAATTGGAATGTAAAGGTGATGCTTCTGAGAAAGGGTGTCTCACATCTGGAAGAATTGGTTGTGTTTTGCTGGAGCTGAGCTACAGGCAACTTGATGAGAACCAAATCGGAGCTTCAAATGTTGCTGTCCTCTCATGTTAGCTTTTTGCCGGTAACACAACCCGATCAAAATAACAAACCGAAGCACCTCATGTTCAGTATTTATACTTGGGACTACTCGGTATGGGATGATGTTACGCAGTCGGTTTTTCTGCGTGGCTGTTTTCCTGCCTCCCAAAGTTGACTATGATGGGAGCTCGGGGCGTTGCCATCTCATGCTGAAGAGTAAGGCACGGCTATGGAAACCTTCAGACTTAGTACCTTCTTTTATATACGTATCTATATATACACACACACATATATATATATGAAGCAATGGGCCTTTTCTTGGTTCGGGTTAGGGTGCTGCCCAGACTAACGGAGCAGTCACATCTGAAGGGGGCAAACCTGCTCTTGGAGGTCCCCTTCCTGTCCTCCGTTCCTCCCCAAGCTCTTCAAGGCAACGACAGGTTTCGTGCAGTGACAGATTTAATGCAGAAATGCTGTTAATTTCTGAAAAAATGAAGTGTGGCACTCAATGCATTTTTTTTTTTATCAGTCCTTCATCTGGCCGTTTGATTTTTATTGCGTGGATACAAAAATTGCAGCATTCAATGAAAGATTCAAGAAGCCCCATCACAAGCGATTTTGGAATAGCCTGCTTCTAGGAGATCCTTTTAATACATTTTATTTGATACTTCAGATTTTTCACCTTTAAAACATGTGCGTGTGTGTGTCTGTGAATTGATTTTAAACCTCATATCTCTTCTTGAATCACACTAAGCGTTCGCCCACAGTGTTTAGTAGTGAGTGTTGCAAACTTGGAGTCAACCGCAATTGAATTTTACTTTGTTCTCTTATCCCTTGTTCCTGTAGAATACGGTGGGGTAAATAGTGGCATTTAATTTCATTTATCGTTTTGTCTGTTTTTTTAAGATACTGCTTTCATGCATGGTATTTTTCTCTTGAATTTAAACCGATGCAAACCTTTGTTTCTTTCCCTGGGTAATTTTTTCCTAGCATCTGATTCATCTCATCAGCCACCTGAACTGGAAAAGAGGTAGGGGAGAAGGGAAGGGGGAAATGTGGGTGCATTGGGGGTCAGTACATTACGCAGCGTCTCTGGTTGGTGATGTTTGGCTTCTTTGTTCTCCCTTCCATGTTCTTCATCCAGCTCTTCTTGTCACCATTGCTTAATATCTTCATATTGTGATAAACCTTTTCTGACATTATTAAAAAAAATAGAACTGAGCCCTTTATATTTGTTGTCAGCTGCCAGTGCAACCCGGTATTACGTAGGATTATTGCCCGTGTGTTTGAGAGGCTGCCTGATACTTGACCTTGAAAGCAGCTTGCACTCAGAGGTGCAAGGGGGTGGAAGGGCAATGAGATACGCCGTCGTTCAGCTTTCAGGGGAATTCTCCCTGCCATGCACATCACTGTCCCGCACCGATTGCCCCAAAATACCCACCTTTCGTGAGCACCTCGGACATTCGGGTGCTCATGCACCCGAGTCGAGCAGCGGTGTTGTGCATACACTAGCGTGCTCAGTTTGCAGAGATTTTGGAAGATGCTGCTACCCACGTCGTTCCTGCATAGCTGAAGTCCTCATTATATACGAGCGGGATATATTATTGTATTCCATGTACACACGTGCTACTTTGCACCTCTCAGCAGATGATTTCACTGGCTGCACTTCTGTCAGGGCTCTCTGAATCTCCCGACTTAATTATGACTATTAGGAATGATTTCATCTCTGCAAACATTACCTTATCTCTTTCGCTCTCTTTCCCAGTTTCAGCGCCGTACAGGAAATACTGCAGAGGATCTTGGAGCACCTTGCTGTTACACTTTTGGGAGCCTGAAAATCCAGTGTTTAATACTAGGCTGTTTCCTATAGCTTAAATGCTCTCTAATCCATGACAGTCCCTTTTCCTCTTACCCTGTAACTTTAGTTTTTTAATAGTGTCTTGCTAGGACTTCTATTAATAGCTTTTTGAGGTGGTGTCCCCCACAGTTATGGACTCTTTAGTCATTACTGTATAGCCACAATCGAAGGAATTTGTCCAAGTTGTTTTGTTTCCCGTGCTGTGTGTGTTTATCTGAGTGTGGTAGGGCAATGCATCATTCCAGCCAGTTTGCTTCACGTGAAATAGACATTGGGTAATTCCATGATAATCCTTAATACACTTATGAGAGGTAAGTACAAGTCTTCTCCTGTTATGTAATGAGCGATGTGAATACGATGAGGTGTTCAAGGAACGTGTGGAGGAGGCATTGTGGGACATGGGTTAATGGGCATGGGGGTGTTGGTTGATGGTTGGACTTGATGATCTTACAGGTCTTTTCCAACCTTAGTGATTCTGTGACAGTGTATTTTTGTAAACATTATGAACAAGTCATTCTAAGTTCTTCCTGAATTGTTAAGTGAACAATCTTTGGTTTTATTGACTTCAGTATGTATTTACTTTTTCTTCCATCTTGTATTTCTCTAGTAGCTCTCTGGAGATGCCTGATCTTTCTATACTTGAAAAATAATACATGAGGAGTAGAATTGTAATTGGTATATGCACTTTCTAGGTTGTTTCTGGTGTTTTGTCTGTTTATGCTACTGTTGGTTTGGATTTTGACTCGTTTGCTTCCCGTAATCTTGTTTGCTGATGAGCCTTCTCCTCCCTGCTGTCCTCTTCTCCTCCATTGGAGGTTCTGTTACATCTCCTCAGGTATACGACAGGCAGAATCTATTGTCTTTGATCTTCTCACCTTTTGACTTAAGGCTCTTCCACATTGTTATCCTTATTTTAAAATCCTCCTGTAAACAAATGCATCAAACTTCCACGGCACTGTGCTCATTTGTAGTTGAAAACATTGGCTTCCATGACATCGTGACTGTTGGTACTTAGTGACCACAACTGTCGGCATTTTCAAATCCAGTCTCGTTATTTATGTTGTTTTGGACATTACATGAAAGTAGCCTCAATTCTTAAATGCAACAGAAATAGCAATTTCAAGAAAAAAAAGCTTACGTAACAGAGAAATTGTTTCTCTGAACTCTGCTGTGACAGTTGACACCATTCACCTCCTCCCGTGTCAACCAGTTGGATATCGCCAGACCTTGAGCAGTTCCTTTTCCCATAACCAGTTTATGGCATTGAAGAAGAAAGACTGTTCTTGTGTGCTGCAGGATCTACTTATGTAGAGACACCAGAAAATAGACAGACTCTAACACTTTGAAGACCAGTGCGAAGGAGAGCTGATCATGGGATCTCTTCTCGTCGTTGTGTTGTCCATCATGAAGTCCATGTGGTGGTCGGCAGTATTTTGCAGTCTGCTTGGTCCAGGTAGGCATAGATCAGTGATCAGACCTTCGGAAAGATGGAAAAGAGAGTGCAAAGGCAGAGCCAACGTGCTTAGAAGTGAAACAGCCCAGGAAATGATCTGTACGTGGAAGTGCTGCAGGTGGCCTTTCCCGGCTGTGATGGTCGCCTCCGGTACACCAGATCCCGTAGGCAGGGCTCAGCAAATGGAAACTCAGCCAGGTCTCAGCAGTCATGGCTTTCAGAGACACGGAAAGGAAAAAAAAAAAAGTAGTTCTGAAATGGAGAATTTTAAAATGGAGTCATTTTATACGGCTTCACACCCAAAAAGCCCGTGTGCACAAGCATCGAACTGTGGAGATCAGAAATCTACTCATGAGATGCCTCTGACAAGAGGGTAGTTGGGCAGATATTTAAGATATAACAAGACAAGTTATGTCATAAAAATGTAACCATGTCACTCCAAGCAGAAAGTCCTTGGAAACAGCTTCAGTTGCAGTTTTTCCCTGTCCCAAATAAGCTTTCATTATTGGCAGTGCAGATCTAAAGGGCTGTTTGTTAGCAGAATTTATGGATGACTGACAGCATGCTCAGTCCTCTGAGTCCTCAGGTTGAATACAGTTCTTGCTTTTGAAAAATATATAAGAAATCCAGAAAAAAACCAGGGACTATACAATATTCCCGAGTTAGGAACAGCACACGTGGCTTTTAATGGTAGTTTGTTTGATTCTGGGATATAGGAGAAGTGATGTCTTCCAGATGCATTTCAACGAGAGCCAGAATATTTTTTTTTTCCTTTTCCTACTCATCCGGAAACACTTAGAAATGAGCAATTCCACCTATTTGTCTTGTTGATGGCTGTTTTCCTCTAGTATGAGGAAATAGTTTACACTTATATGAGACCATTCTCTCATACGAATGTGGAGCAGATTTCCATCCGCTGCTCTTGGCTAGAGAGGAAATAGTGAAAGAAATCTGGGGGAAGTTGGGGAAAGAAAAGGAAAATTGTAAGTAACTTAAACCGCTGAACTGTGTGTCCTGGCTTTGTCTGAAAATTCCTCATTTTTGGGGCGACAGTGATGAGAATAACTAAGGAAAACGCTGTGCCACGTCTTGCTGATGGTGGTAGGTGAGTCCTACTGTACCAACATTTTTGCTTTAGGCCGGTGAAATCTCTTACTGCTGATAAAATGCTGAGCTGCGGGATGGCGTAATACCTTCTGTAACTGTAGCAGTGTTAATATTAATTTTTTTATTGTTATTAATAGAAATATCTTGGGGAAAGAGGTCTTTCAGTCAGACTGGTTATACAAAGAGATAATGCTGGTACGGAACATCAGATATACCAAACCCAGAAATATATCTATCCTTGCTATTATTGAACTTGGAAAAGATTCAGTAATTTGGGTGGTCTACAGCTGTTTGTAAATGCCTGAATCTTTTTTTTTTTAAAGTGGTAGAAAATTGCAAAATACATAGACAAAACATTATTTTCCCTTAAGTATCGTGTTTTCGTTAGCCCCACTAAGTGATGGTCCATTGGCAGTGGTAAGACCAATCTAATGACTAATGCTACTGATGCAATTAGAACATATGAAAGATCAGGTTTTAAAAGTGATGTTAGCTAGGTGTCTCGCCGTTTAAATAGCACCATGTACATATTAAAAAAAAAAAAAAACCAACAAAAAAATTAGTAGAATGCCTTTGGGGGCTCCCTTTTCCCCAGAACTGTTAAATCCCTCTCCTAGAATAACTCCCAGCTTTTTCACCCATGTTTCAGATAAACTTCAAAAAAAAAAAAAAAGGGAACTGTCAGATCAGATTTTCTTTCCGCTGGACCCTGTTAATAACTAGAAACCCCCTGGAATTTCTCGGTACCGACCTGCCAGACATGCGTCTGGTGTAGGGACCCAGCAAACTCTAGCCTTGGACAGCTGGAAGAGCAAAAAAGGCATAAAGTAAATATGTTCTTGAAATTACATTTTAAAATGGTTTAGGCAGTTTTCATCTTTAACTCATTTTGCAGTTAAAACCGAATTATGAGTAGTTAAATTCATGTTAAAAAGTCCAATTTTCTTCTAGTTCTGCATTAAACAAGTTGCCAGAACTTACCTGGCAGTGATGGGTTAGGTAGGAAGCATTCTCTGAGGCGGCGTCGCTAAACCGCAGACTTCATTTACACATGTAGCCTATAATCGTATTTTTTAAACATTAATTACATAGAATGAAGTTACTGTCTTCCAGAAAAAATTAATTACCTCTCCCCCAACTGGACCTATCTATGATTAAACTGCAATGCAGAAGTTGGATTCACGCTTTTTGAAAAATGTGCGTTTGCCAGACTCGCATCTGAATTGTAAATAGCAGCTTTGGGTTTGAAATTAGTCATGGGCTTACAGTCCCGTTCTGCAGATGAGTAAATGACAGATGGATTTGGGTAGCGTTGTCTATTTTTCTGGTGGTTTGTATGAAATGCGCAACTACCAAACATAAAAATACTAGCTTAAAATTCCTTCACGTGTTTCGCGTTGCTGGAAATTCAGATTGTACTTGTTGATTTGAAATCGGACATTGAAATCATATGTTGGCAGTGGTTGAAAAGTACGGTGTTTACTTGTCAACCGAACTGTTTTCATCCTGGAAAACATTGACTATTTATTTTGCTCAAACCGCTGTCTAATACTCCTGAAGCAGGGAGGGTTCTTGCAGCCTGGGTGGGGGCTGCAGCACTTGGGGGGGATCACTTGGAGCTATCCCAAACTGACATCTCACTGAAGCGCAAAGAAACATTATACTACCCAAGATGATGTCTTGGATGTTATGTGGAAATTTTCGGTAATAGGGATCAGGCAGAGTAAATTCCACCAAAGCCATGACAGCCCCAAGTCCTTCCTCAAATTATAGCTGATTTCTGAAATTGGGAACTTGAGAACGATGCTGTTGGTCTTCAGATTGTGTTAGTTTAATTTAGTATGTGTTTTCTTCTGGCTTTTCTACTCTGAACCAAGATCACTATGAAGAGACTGAGAATTAGTTGCATAACCGTTGTATTAATATTAGACTCATGGAATCACAGAACGGTTTGGGTTGGAAGGGACCTTAAAGATCATCTAGTTCCAACCCCCCGGCCATGGGCAGGGCCCTCTTCCACTAGACCACTAGTGCACTAGAGTTTCTGTCCTCAGAGATGCTAAAACTCTGGCTGGATAGCCCACGAGCAACCCAACACAGCATTGACGTTGTCCCGGCTTGGAGCTGGAGGTTGGAGAAAATTCCTGCCGCATGTCCCTTCCAACCTAAACTATCCTGTGATTTTGTGATCCCAACAGAATTATTCACTACGCTCCTGTTGATCGCTTTTCTGCAAACCAATTGGAGATGGAGATAGCAGGGATTTGCCCCCAGAACTTCTATTGACTGTGACATTGAACACGTGTGTCCACGTCTGATGGACAGGGATGGACAGGCTCCTTGGCTCTTGGGTTGCAGATCGGACTTATACTAGCAATTAAATTTTTATACATGAGAACGTGATCCATATCTTTCTTCAGTCCTCAGTTGGGGTTGCTGTGCAGTGCTGCTGGCCAGTAGCATCCCTGTTCAGTTCCAAAGGCATTTTAGAAGAGGAATCTTTCTCCATATGTGGAAAAGCTTTGGGATTTTGAATAAAAAGGGAAAAGGAAATGGACACACTCAGCATATAAATACTTCGTTTGCCAAACATGCATCCTTTCTGCAATGATTAAATATCTTGAAAAGGTCCCTTCCAACCCAAACCAGTCTATGATTCTGTCATCCTATTAATGAGGAATAATTGACTCTGCTGTTAATGACAAAATACAATGGTAGTTGAACGGGTGCAGTCAGTTTGGCAATCTTAGAGATTGCTGCCCGAATAGTTTCATCTCTTTATTGCAGGTCGCCTGAAAGCGGTTAATCTGGAGTAATTTAGTTGTGATATGACCTGGCTAGTCTCAAAATGACACTTTTAAAGAAGTTGCCAAATAGAGCCATCTGTTTTCTTATACTCTAATTGCTCATTCAGCCCAAACAGCTCAGCGGATCTAAGGAAACCGGTTAGCGGGGAGGGCCAAGTGTTGATGTGCTGTTCTGAAGCTATCTCGGTATGAATTAAGACTCCTTGTCAGGAGCACAAACCCAGAACCTTAGAGTCCTTTATTTTTTTTTTTGTTGTTTGTACTTCCCTGCTTATCTGGTTTTGCTTCTGTTCACATCACCTACCCTGCTCTACAGATGAGGCTGGTGAGTTTTATCATCCCTCCTGCTTGGTAAGTAGTGACCTTTAAATTGCTTTTCCTGCAGCTTTCCGGGCACTGCGAGCCTCCTCTGAAATGACTTTGTGAAGCCTCGGTTCTTAAGGCTTTCAAATTCTTCCTTAGGATGCACTTCTATTACAGAGGCTGGAAGAGGCTGCTTCTCAAAGGGCAAAACCTCCATGCTAAGCTGTGTTTTATAATCTTATGAAGGTTCAGTTGCTGCTTCCTTCAGTGACCCTCTTTAGATGACAGGTTGCAAGGGAGAGGCATCTCCAAAGATGGGAGCCCCATGCACTCAGTCCTTCCCCAAAGCACATGTTCTTCCAGCGCGTAGGACTACGCGATCCCCAAGCCAACGTGAGCTTGTTTGGTCCATGCTCAGAGCCGACCGAAAGCACGCCGATGCCTTTAGTGCAGCCCTGGGAGCAAACGCCGGGGTCGGAGCAGGCACTGCACCAGTGACATTCGTGCGGCTTTGAGTGGTTTGAGCATAAGCAGAGCAGCTTCGCGTCTGTCTGCAACTTTCTGTCTATAGACGGGCGCCGTCCCAGCTCTGTTGCTTCCTCCTTCCTTTGAGCAGCTTGCTGTGGAGTCCTTCGCCAGCTATAAACTATTTCAGGTCTCAGCAGGCTCTGCTGTTATTGCAAACAAGGAGGGGGAATAAAAGCTCTCTGCATTTCATGTGTGTTTGCCTCGAAGCAGGGGAGGGAAGGAGAGGGTGCAGCAGGCAGTTCCAGGGTCAGCTGGCCCTCCCAGTTGCATCGGGGTCACTCATTAGAGCCCGTCTTCTTTATGGGGCACAAACTAGCCCTGGGGCTGTTGCTCCTTGCTGTGCAATGTTTGGTCTTTCTTTCTTCTGGGAACGAAGTTCATGGCTATTTTTATCTGTATTGTGTAGTGTTTAGTGGAGTTTTGGGTGCTGTAAGAAGCGATCAATAATACTTGTTGACTGACCTCTGAACAAGGCTTCGTATTGCTCGCAGAGAAACAAATATTGTGAGCAACTTGCTAAAAGCAGCTCTAATTCAGCAGAAACCCTTGGGGAGAACCGCAGCAGAACCTGCTACTGATTCTGAAGGGCGTCTCTCCTTGCTTGGCGAAGAAGGAGATACCAAGTGGAACAAGGCTGGTGTGTGTCCACAGGGTGGGTTCCTGTTGCTATGCTTCCTAGAATGACATCCCATGCTTTTGGAGGCTTCTTTTGATGCAGATGTTGACAGCTGGGGTACAAATATAACTAGACTATGTAATCCATGCCTTGTTGGGTGAGACCTCAGTAGCAGGTTGGGTGTGAAGTTTAACTTGAGCAAAAATCGCTGAAGGGAAAAAAATCATTTGGGATATTGTTGTGGCTGTGTTTTAGTGAATGCCCTCCTCTACTGGCTAAGGAACTTGGGTTGTAAACCGCTCTAAAAATATTATTTGTTGCAATTTCTTCTCTGGAAATAGGTTGCTCAGGTTTGCAGGCATCTAGCCATACTTTGTTCTTAGAATCACAGAACCACAGAATGGTTTGGGTTGGAAGGGACCTTTCAAGGTCACCTGGTCCAACCCCCTGCCATGAGCAGGGACATCTCCAACCAGATCAGGTTGCTCAGAGCCCCGTCCAACCTGACCTGGAATGTTTCCAGGGATGGGGCATCCACCACCTCTCTGGGCAACCTGGGCCATGTCTCACCGCCCTCATCCTAAAACATTTCTTCCTTATATCTAGCCTGACTCTCCCCTCTTTTGGTTTAAAGCCATTACCCCTTGTTCTATCGCTGCAGACCCTGCTAAAAAGTGTCCCCATCTTATAAATCCCCTTGAAAGGCCGCAAGAAGGTCTCCCCAGAGCCTCCTCTTCTCCAGGCTGAGAAAAGCCGCCTTCTTCTGTCTGTTGTGACTGGGAAGATGTCTATCCTTGCACTTAAGTGCCGTTAGTATAGACGTTGGGATACCATAGTGGCAGGCGTGGCAGTATATATACCCTCCTGACATATTTGAAGGTTGCATACCTATAAAATCATGAGTAGCATGGGGAAGGCAAGCAATCGGTGCTTACCTCCTGTCTCTTCGGTACAAGAACGAGGGGATGTTGAAAGGCTTGTTAGAAAAGAGTTGTTCTTTGCAGATGCGTAGTTCAGCAGTTGAACTCGTAGCCCCAGAGGTGCGGAGGCTAAGAGCTTGCACTGGTCCAGCAGTGACTGGAAGAGTTCATAGAAGAGGTCTTCAAGGGCTGCTGAATCCTTCCTTCTCAGGGAATCTGTGAACAGCAATTTGCTGGAGTTGAGGAGCGCTCTCTGAGGGAGCGGCACAGCACGCTTGTCCTTTCCACGTGTCCTTACGTGCCTGGCCTCTGTTGGAGGTAGGATACCGCTTTAAGTGGACTTTGGGTGCCTCCTTTTTTTTGGTCCTACCCTTAGGTCTTTACGTATTCCTATTTTCCCTGCCCTGGGATTCGTCACGAGTAGACACGGTTCTTCATCAAGCTCTCAGTCCATCATCGAGGATGCTTAACCCCTTCGCTTCAGGCTGGCCTGGTAAAGCGTGTGATTTCCATGTCCTCCAGAACCTCTGCCTGGCTGGTACTGGATGGGAAGAGCCACAAGCACTTGGTGCTGCACTCGTGGAGATCATTGCAATTACCATTTCATTCTTAATAAGCAGGAACCATGCCTGACTCCCGAATGGATTTGGCTTAGGATACCATTTTTGAGCAGCCTCAGCCCTTGTTCTGAGCTCCCCCAGGTTCCTCCAGAGCTCCCTCTGAATGGCCGTGGACTCCTGGTTTGGATGCCTGAAAAATCTCAAGCCTTGAGCATGAGATTGAGCTGCCTCCTGCTTCCGTACCGCAAAGCTGCCTGCCTGCACCCTGTGTAACATTTGAAAGATCAGACATGGACCAAAATCCAGAGCCTGAGAGTTTAAATTGAAACGGAGTCAGAGCTACCGCTGCTGCCTGGTACAGCCCATTCGCCTGCCCAGGAGAGTTAGTGGCATCCTCTGCAGTGATTTTTGGTTTTTTTTCCCCAAACCTCATTCCACTGCTATTAATTGTAACTGTGTTAAACAGAAAACAGTAAAGACACATGATTTGTATCTCCTGCTCTCCGCTTCTGCTTTCTGAACTCATCATGCAGCTCAGGCTGTAGCTGCTGGCAGCCCAGGTCCATTTTATTTTCTGCTGTGTCTTTTCTTTCAGCACAATCTCAGACTCTAAACCCGAGAATTTCATATTTTCACCTGAACAAAGGGAAAGCAGACGTGTTTCCTGAAAAATGATGTGAAACACATCTCCTCCCAAGCTCCCCAAGTGCAGGAGTCATCTAGACATTTTCTGATGGGTACAGCTTTGGGATGGGGAAGACAGGGACAGCAAGGCAGTGGTCCAGAGTGATTGTGCTGAGATGGGGTTAAGCAAGGTTCCTGCAGCTGCCTGTATAATCCCTTTTGCAGTCTCTCTTTCTTTCCTGGAGGTGAGTTAAGGAGCTGTGGGTCAGACAAGGCGTTCTCTGGCAGAAGGATAGAGAAGATGGGTTGCAGGGACAAGGTCTGCCCCCTTGTCACCTGCACTAGCTCTCACAAGCTGACAGATGCATCTGAGCCCAGCAGGAACTGCTGATTGCCTCCACGGCTGCCCGAGGTCTCTCTGTTTGCCGCAAGAGAGAGTGAGCTCGTGCTGCTGAGTCGTCTTCATCGCCCCTCTGCTTCTGGTGGGCTCCCACGTGGTGCAGGTAAAACCAGGACTAACATTGCGTGGCTGTGTCCGTGGCTGGCTGGGTGCAGCCGCAGCTGCTGAGACTCCTAAAGCAAGGAGTGGAAAATGGAGTTCTTTTCTTCCCAGTTTAAAAGATGAATAATTTTGTCTCCTTGTTGCTGACGGGTTGCCATTGCCAGTTCATATTCCAGGTACGGTAAACGAGAGATTCTGTGTGCACCTTCCTGGTGATGCAGTGGAAGAAGTCAGAAGTGGTCCACGGAGCCGTTTTCATTGCTTGATGAGTGATCGACCACTTTCTGGATCTTGAGGTTCTCCAGGAATATGAGGGGTTGGGAGAAATCCTGGCCACCTGGAAAACTCCAGCCCTCCTTGTTTGGCCTCCTTGGCCAAGATAGATAGTTTAGTCGTTGTTTCCATAATCCTGTTTACCCTCAGGGGAAGTGCATTGCCCTTGAACAGAGGTCATTCCAGAAACTCTTCCGTAGTATCCCTTTTTTTATTCCCAAACTGCTCATATGCAATTTCAGGAGGTGAGGGAGCTCTTTACAGGGTGTTTGCCAGCTGTAAGCCTTGAAGCATTCGTTAATACCACTGGTACAAAACCCAGCAGAGCCTTGGTTGGAACTCTGTGGAGCTTCAGGTCTGTTGGCAGCTCAGACGGGTATGTCCATAAGGAATTGCCGTGGCACCTTGTACCATTCCATGTGCTCTCAATATCTCTTGAAGAAAGCTTTTCCCTATGCCAGAATCAGAGGTACCCCTGGGAACTAAACTCAGATCCCTTAGGACATAATTTGTTATTTTAACCATAAATCTTCCTTTTTCCGTATCTTTTCTGATAGAGGTGGAACCTGATTTTCAGAAGGAGGTACCTGACTGTAGGTTTTCTAGCAAGGCTGTTTGGGTGATATTGTGCACGTTACTTCCTTCAGCTCACAACTCTGTAAATAGGACAGGGGCAGGTAATCCCATTTGTCACGTCTGTTAGCTCGAAGCCGGCGCGAGGGAGGTGACACTTCTCCTTTCAGCTGGACAGGGGTTGCAGGATGTGTTTGTACCCATGAGGAAGAAATTGTAACATTTGTGTTTGTTTATTCCAAATTACTCCGTTTCAGATCTGCTAGCTAACAGGCTAATGGTGGTGCTCCATCATGGTGATAGGCTGGAACAGGACTCTGTAAGGTGCTATTTATGCTTTGGACCACAGAAATGATTTCCTTGGTGGTCCGTTGACCAAGTCATCCCTCTGCTTACATCCCTCAACTGCCTGCCCTCCTCAATCTTTTCACAGATAAGCCCTTTGCAGCCTATCTTTGCCCTTTGTGGCGTTTCTCATCCTGCAGGAGAGGTTGTTGTCCACCTCCAGCTGTCCTTTGGTGGCAGCTCTCCTCCTCCTCCTTCACCATTTGGTTTCGTTGAGCTCACGCTGCCCTGATGGCCAAGAAGAGCTGCCTGTAGACACCTGCGCGACTGCTACCTTTGCTCCTTGGATGTATCTCCTCCGCTGTGATACTGCCAGTGTACAATGATGAGTGCAGGTTGTGTTGCCTTGTTTTATACTCGGCTGCTGTCTCCCGTAAAGCTGGTAGGTGGTTTGTGTGTGACAGATGTCGCAGTACTGTGACAGATGTCCCAGTGCTGGGATGGAGAGCACTCTGCTGATGCAAACTCGAATAAGTGTGATTTACTTTGCTTTTCATGCCTCATTTAATAATCAGTGCAAGTCCACAGATTAGCAAGTAAAAAGCTATTGTTCACAGCGGTGGAACCAAATTAAAAACATTCATAAGCTTATAGCAAAACTCTCCAAAAGAAATTACTGAGATCTGCTTTGAAAATTACGGAAACTTGGCTACTCCTGAAGGGGTAGTTTATTTTGGGAGACAGATTAAAAGCCACGCTGGGCATGGGACGTGTTGTATTTCAGGGCAATGCTGAGTGAAGAACTAACACTTCTTGTTGTCCTCCTACTGATTCCAAGCTTGTAACTGTCTTTGTAGTCTCTGTGGGTGAAGTACCTGCTCTTGGCACAGTACTGCTGATCCAGCCAGCCAACAGATAGGGAAGATTGCAGCTGGAAAAATGATCCTTTGTTCTGAAAGTCCACGGATCCATAATGATTCATCTTCAGCTTGTTTGCAACTTAGGGAGCAGAACAAAGCCCTGACGGTGAGCGTGGGTGAGCTGCCGAGGCGCAGGCAGTTGCGTTCCCTTGCTTCGCTTGCGGGGAGGCTTTCCTCAGCCTTCCGCTGAACAGATTTAACAGGTTTTTACGGGCTCAAGGGGCTCACTCAATGCATCTAGCCTGCCTTTCCCTCAAGCAGACTGTGGGACTTCATGCAGTAAGGCTCGTGGCTTCCAGGTGAACTAGTGCATGTGCTTCAGAGAGATCTGTCCTCTTGATTTATGTTTTGCTCAGTAGAGGATTCATGACATAATTAAACGAGCCCCGACACCTAAACTGTATGGAGAAGCTCTGGTGAGGGGTCTGGAGCACAAGTCTGATGAGGAGCGGCTGAGGGAGCTGGGGTTGTTCAGTCTGGAGAAGAGGAGGTGAGGGGAGACCTCATCGCTCTCTACAAGTGCCTGAAAGGGGGTTGTGGTGAGGTGGGTGTTGGTCTCTTCTCCCAAGTGACAAGCGACAGGACCAGAGGAAATGGCCTCAAGTTGCACCAGGGGAGGTTCAGGCTGGATATTAGGAAAAAGTTCTTTCCTGAGAGAGTGGTGAAGCACTGGCAGAGGCTGCCCAGGGAGGTGGTGGAGTCACCATCACTGGAGGTGTTCAAGGAACGTGTGGACGTGGCACTGCGGGACATGGTTTAGTGGGCATGGTGGGGTTGGGGTGGTGGTTGGACTTGGTGATCTTACAGGTCTTTTCCAACCTTAGTGAATCTGTGATTCCTCTGGTAGTTGGTGTCTTTGGATTGATCGGTGATGTGTCTGTCAGGAATTTATACAGACCCATGTGGAGTCTCCAACCTATGTCATGAATATACATAGGATATATGGGGTATGGACTAGCAGATCATCCCATTAACCAAATTACCTCAAAACCACCTCAGCTGGTCAGGAGGGAGCTAAAGCCACTCTGGCTGCAGCACAACTTCCAGCGCTCTCTTGGAAAGCGGGATGTGGGGGTAGACATCAGGTTACCAAAACTAAACCAGAATAAGATGTGTAATTGCTAAGAGTCTGATGTCAAGAAGCGATGTGTAGCTTAACTTTTCAGAGTGCCATAATTAACAGCCAAATAATTAAGTGAGTTTGCTAAAGTCGTGCAGGATACGGAGCGTGATGGATATGGAGAACATGCAGTGAAAGAGGTTTGCAGATCACCTGAGGTTGTGGGCTGTTCTCTCCTTGCTAGAAAGGCCACCCCATAGGGCAGAGGCTGCTGAAGCAGCTGTGAGCCCCATCTTTTTGGGAATATTGAGAGGTCCCAAACCTTTCCTGGGCTGCACACACTTTCTCAGTCTCATTACCGCTAGGAAAGTAAAACACCAGAGGTTGTGCTGCATTCATCTGAAGCCTTACTTTGTTTTTTGAAAAAACACTGAACAGCCCTTAAAAAAAAAAACACAACAGGATGCTTTTTCTTTCCTAGTGAAAGCAAGTGTTAAATACTGGATTACAAGATTGGAAATAGAGTCGTATTTTTATGTGGCTTTTTTGTAATTCCAGGATTATGTTTAACAAAGATCCTCGTCAGCTACACCAGTGTTGCGTTAGCTTTGGATGCTAGTGATCCCAGAGCTTTTCCTACCGCGTTAAACTCTCTGAGATGAAGTCTTTCTCTCTGTATTCAAGATGGAATTTCCTTTTTCTCCTTCTTAGTATTTTGTTAACTTATTTTAGGAGTGATTCTTCGGGATTTATACCAAATATAGCTACCGTGACTCAGCCTCCTCTGTTCCTGGTTTTGGAATCGGAGATCCACTTGCTGCTTTTGCATTTTGTAGCACTTCCCTCCGCCTCTGTAATTTCCCCCTCTTCATTTCTAATCCAGTCCTCTTGCGTTCCTCAAGTAGTGTTCTTCAGTTTAAATGGCTTTCCTATCGATCCCAGGATTTTTAAGATTGTCACAATATTTTATAAAACAGCATCCGAAGAAGAATTCAGCACAGGAGATTCACCGTATCCAGTTGGCCATTAGACTGTCGCGAAGCCTCACCTGACATATTAATAATACAAATGATAGACTTGGTACTTAAGTGTGTAATTTTGGTTGTTCTAGATCTCTAGGGAGACTCTCCTCCTCCACATAGTACCTATGGAGGAAAGTTCCTCAGGAGCTACGTGCATTGACCGTCATCTTTTGAAGCCCATCATGATGCTTGTGAAGGTTGCTGTCTCAACCGTGGTCCACGCTGCGGGAAGGAAACTCCATCGGGGTTGAATGTTATTTTGCAATTCGTACGTGCTTATGTTGAGGACAGGGTGAATTGAATGGTGAGCAGTGGCTGACCTACAGACCTTGAAGCTACAAAGTGCTCTTCATGTCGCGCAGAGCTGGAGCAGGATCGTGGCCGTTTTCTCTCGCCGCCTGGCAGCTGTGGCTCAGAATCGGTGCGTGGGTTGATTGTATGTGTGCCCTCCCGTTAACGGCCAGTAACGGGGCAATTACTGCCTGTTGTGGATGTGAATGTCCATTTACCATGATCTAGGAGACTGAGCTAGACTGAAATCGTTAACTCATTTCACACAGACTGTTCAATAGCCATGAGATGGAGACGAGCAGGCTGGACGCAACGTGACGCAGAAGGACGGAGAGGCATGGGAAGCTGGCTGTGTCAATGATGTCAGCTCAGATTTGCAAGATGGTATAGTGGCTGATGAGTATAGTGGCTGATGAGTATTTTTCCTTGCCTCTTAATTCGCCAGTAACCGGCAGTGCAGACTTAGCAGTTCTCTCTCATGTTCAGTTTTCTATTTCCCCCCTCTGATGTCTGCAGAAGATTTTCAAAATCAGATGGCAACAGCGAATTGCAAATCAGGAGGATTAGCATTTGTATCAAACACACTCCAGCAGAAGGAGATTACAAGTGCGGGGTCAGCCGACAGCAAGAGCTCGGGAGCGTGGCTGCGGAGCGGGTGCTGCTGGAAGGGATGAGAAGGAGCAGAGTTCAGTGACGCTGGCCACCTGGAAGGGATGAGAAGGAGCAGAGTTCAGTGACGCTGGCCACCTGGAAGGGATGAGAAGGAGCAGAGTTCAGTGATGCTGGCCACCTGATATTCTGCTCTGGTCCTTCTACAAGGCTGCCTTGACAGATGTTTTGCCTCCGCCAAGATTTTGTGTTCTCCTGTGGAAATGCTTGGAGCTTTCACCTTTCTCTGCAGAATAAAATCCATCCAAAAACGTCATTCCTGTTCTTCCGTATCGTACCTTTCTTTCTCTTTCAGCCCATAACAAGTATTTTGCATCAGATTAAAAAAAACAGTAGAGATGCAGGCACATGCTTCATCTTTTTACGGATGCTTTCTGCGTAGGCTGCTCTGAACAAAGAAGGGGTGTGAGACCAGCGAGCATCAATGGCAGCTTCGCCAAGAGGTTGAAAAGACCCTACTCATCCACGCCATGTGCTGGTCTAAATTACCTGCGGTTTCCTATGTGCTCAGCGTGGTGTCATGTTAATTTGAAAACTAATAGTGGTAGCTGGGGGAAACCTGGGCTTCCTCTGCAAAGGGCTTAAACTCCGAAGGTACGCATTCGTTTAATTGCTTGCCTGTGGCAAACAGATTGCCTAAGGGTGAAATTAAAGTGCCAGTCCTAGAAAGCTTTCTAATTACATTTCCGTAGCCTTCAGCCACATTCGGAGGAAAAGCCTGACACTATTGTGCTGATATCTAAAATCTAGGCACTGTTGCTTTATTATTTCCGGAAAAAACGGAGGGGTGTGAAGTGCATCTTCCTCTCCATGTGTTGTGAGTTTTCCTCTGTAATTGGACTGGGAGCGCTTTGCACATTGAGGGGTGCTGAGGGGCGGGGGAAGCACGACCCCAGTAATGCAGGGACCCCTCTGTCCCGGGAGATTTATATTGAGATACTTTGTGGGGTGTCATTCGCTGTGCTCTGACTTCTCAACGCATGCACCATTCTCTTTAAATGCGTTCATATATGTAAAGAAATTGAAATATAAAATATGTACTTAAATAGAATATTTAAATACGTATTATGAATTGAAAGGGAAAAACCAGATTATTTTATAGTTATCGAAAGAAGTCTATCTGGGGAAAAAAGAAAGAAAGAAAGAAAGAAGGGGGGGGGACCTCGGGGAAGCGTCTTGCTGTGTAGTGCTCGTTCTTTATGAAGTGCATATTCCCAGGCTCTCCAGATCGTAGAGGTCATGATTACTCTCACAATTTGCCCTCCTCTTCTTTCCATCAAGGACATTTTTTCTCCCCCGTGTTGCCTGGCAATTCATGTGAAGATCGCTTAGGTCCTGCCCTGTGCTCTCCCTCTGTTTTCTGAGCCGGTCACATTGTCGAGCATTTTAGGACTGGTCTTCCAGAGGATGCACGTCCAGCCTGGTTCCTGTCTTACTAACGGGGTGCGCTGGGGGATTTTGCTACGCTTACTGTGTGTTTGATTCTTTCTAGATCCCAGTTCCTTATTCGCTCTCCAGGCATCATTCTTCCTTGCTGTTGGAATCATCTCTTAAAAGCGAATTAATTGTTGAGCTGAAACCAGGAACTCGGTTTCTGTTGTTTTTTAAGGAAAAAGCCATGCCACCCACTACTTCACAAAACACTGCCTGGGAATATTGAGCTTATTTTCCAAGCATGTAAAACCAAACCTGTGAATTCATTAAAAACTAGAGTGAATCTTACCAAAATTAGTCTCCTGCCAGGCTGTGTTTTTCGTCACAGGTAATATCAGTTTGGGTATTGTCAGAGCAGAGAAAAATTTGGAGAAAGGAAATCTCTCGAGTAGGTGGTGTGTACCTGTTGTGTGATTGCTAGAGTTCATTTAGGGCGCGAATTGAATTGTTGTGAAGAATGATGGCAAAAAGGTTATTATGTACAGTGATGATGCTTATCAGCATGAAAATAAATCTGTCACAAATTGGTTGCAAATCAAAGGCTTGATATTTTTTCTTTTTCTCTTTCAAAATGCATAAATAAGGGGCGTGCATCTGTAAATCATGTAATCACTGTCTAACGTATGCTAGGATCTTTGCAGAATATACAAAAGACTTTGCGCTGTAGAGTTTATAATGTAAAGCCGTGAGGCTATAGACATCTCTCTGTGCTTAAGCCCAGGTGGGGAATGCGCCTGAGCGAACATGAGCATGCTGACACCTAAGTGTGTTGTAAAATAGCTGCAGCACAGAATTCTAAAACTAGTTAAATTATCGGTCATAGGTAATACCTCCCTGACTATCTATTTGGACGTGCAGAAGTGCTTGATTTGGTGTTGGCTTTGGTACAAGGCAGTAGCAAGTGTATGTTTTGGTGTCTTCCTTCTGTTACGTTATTTATGGTGCGAAGACGTAGGTAGATGTTAAAGTTTAATTTCAGCGTATTTTGGAGAAGGCCATTAACCGAAGAGTGTATGTTCCGTCTCCAATTAAACTTTTGCCTTTGTACCTATAATACTACTGAAATGATATTAAAAACGCAGAAAGCTTAGGCAAGCTGACAGTTGAACAGATTTTGTAGACACAACCTGAGCTGTAGTGGCAGCATGTGTGTAAGATTTGGGGTAACCTGTTGGCTGGAGATGATATTTGAAAACCAGAAACTCACTGAATCGCTTAAATTGCAAAATTGATTTCTTACAATGGAGGTTAACAGGAATCACAGAATCACTAAGATTGGAAAAGACCTGTAAGATCATCAAGTCCAACCACCAACCCAACCCCACCATGCCCACTAAACCATGTCCCACAGTGCCACGTCCACACGTTCCTTGAACACCTCCAGTGATGGTGACTCCACCACCTCCCTGGGCAGCCTCTTCCAGTGCTGCACCACTCCCTCAGGAAAGACATTTTTCCTAATATCCAGCCTGAACCTCCCCTGGCGCAACTTGAGGCCATTTCCTCTTGTCCTGAAATTAAGCCATTTTGCAGCAAATGGAAACTTTTAGACACTTTTTTTTGTCAGCGCGGAAGTCATAGCACCGAAGGGACCCTGATTGATAGAAAATAAGATTTTTATCGCTGCTGCAGTGGAAGGCATCGTAGCTCCTCATGGGGAGGCTCCGGCATCCTTCAAACCAAAGCAGATGTGAATGACAGGTTAGTGAATTAAACTAATCATATCATTGCTGGATGCCCTCTTGAGTTTTAACGTTGCGTAATATCCTTCAACAAGTGAACGTGTTAACTTTCTTGGTATTGCTTTTATCGAAAATATCGGTAGTTGTGATTTGGAAATCCTACTTCACTCTTAGACACCGAGAGCATCGTCTCGTATTGGAGTTGCATAAGTATCACGTTGTTAATATTTTAAACAAAACACCAGGATATATTTTTCTTTTTTCCTACACACCGATGCTGAAGCCCTGGTTGTTCAAATGGCTCCACACACCCTTGACCTTACAGGCAGGAGAAATCAATTTGAGGTGAATAGAAATGTTCACGTGCGAAGACCAATATTTGCTTAGCTGCTTCAGAGTAAGCTTTTCCTTTTAAACATTTCCGAGAGACCTCAAAGACTTTTTTTAGTTGTTTTTTAATGTCGGCATACACTGTTATTTTAAGGAAGAAGTGAATGACTGCTCTGCTTTTAGTTTCTGCTGTGCCATTCAATCCCCAAACTGGCCTTATGCCCCTCGGGTGGAAAACAAGAAAGCAAAGCTGGGTTGCCTGGCCAGCCTGAATCATCGGCTGGGGATTTAGCAAATCTTTTTTGCTGATATAAACTGCAAGCCGTAAGCTCCTTCAAACTTCACTGAATCTCTTCTCACTCTTTAGTTTGGGAAGGAAAGTCCGGAAATCTATGAAAAGTGGTAATTGTTGACTTGCTGTGGCCTTTCAGCCCTTTTCTTTGTGTGTGCTGCAAAAGCATTCCTGGTTTGGGCCTCCTGGGCTGGGTATATTCACTGGAAACCTGAATGAGTGTTTAGGTGAATAAAAGCGCTGCAAAATCCTCTGTAATGGCAGGCTGAAAAATTCTTGGCTTTTACAGTGATTATGAAAGGAATACGCTAATTGACTGCATATTGCATGCATTATAGAGTCATAGCGTACATTCACAGATCTCGGTCTCCCGCCTCTTGTATAGATAGATATATATAGATATAGATATATACATATACTAACCTTCGGTAATTCCTGTACTGAAGGCTTAACCTGTGTTTGAGACCTAGTACAGCGTTATAAACACATGTAGCCTTCATTTAAAGATTTCAAGTGATTGATCGTGGTCATCTGATGCAAACTTTCTTTCTCTGACGCTGGTTATATGTTGTTCTACCGCGTATTTTTGCAGCATCCACCCACAGGGGCTTAGGCTCAGAGTCTATAGAAGAAATACCGAGTAGTAAAGAATTCAGGTATGATGTGAGTTGGATACGTAGTAAAGAATTCAGGTATGATGTGAGTTGGATACGTGGTAAAGAATTCAGGTATGATGTGAGTTGGATACGTAGTAAAGAATTCAGGTATGATGTGAGTTGGATATGTAGTAAAGAATTCAGGTATGATGCGAGTTGGATACGTAGTAAAGAATTCAGGTATGATGTGAGTTGGATATGTAGTAAAGAATTCAGGTATGATGCGAGTTGGATACGTAGTAAAGAATTCAGGTATGATGTGAGTTGGATATGTACTAGAGCAGCAAGGCGTACGTGCATTCATGATGGGGGGGGAGGATGCTGAAGGTCGGCTCCTTCACCCACCCGCAGCCATCCAGGAGCACGGCACGGTTTGGTCACGGAGGCAGTTGGGTTTGGGCAGCTGGTGAGATGTGTGGGATATTGTGATGGGGCAGCGATCCCTGCCAGCGCTTCTTAACCTTCAGCCAAAGCAATGCAAAGCTTTTGTGGGCAAGGGGAGGGGAGCAAGCTGTAGAACACCCAGTCTCCCGCTTCACTTTGACGTTTGAGAGGTGGAGGTGATTAAGTAAGTCTTTAGGATTTAAAACATCTAATTAATTTCATATTTTCAGTTTGAATCATCTTTATTTTGATGGCTTGTAATAATAATTGCAACACCACTGCTTTTGGGTGTGCATCCCTCTTTTTTAGCCCGGACTGTCCCATATTTCCTTAGGAAATTTTTTTCCTAAGGCATTTCCTCAGGTATTTTCCTGCCTGTGCTCTGCCTATGATTCTTGTGAATATCTTATTTTCTTAACTTGAGTTCTGTTTGTTTGTCACTTGGCAGCTTTCACCTGAAAAAGCCAACAGCGTTCTTTTGCTTATTTTTCAAGTGGTAACAAGTTGCCACATTTAGTAGCCAGGTGTTGGTGGTCCTTAGCAGCACCAGGCACACCAAGACCAGCATAAATCTGGGGTCTGTTGTTGTTCTCCTTCCATGTGGATTGATTTCCAAATGGAGTGAGCGAATGCCAGCATCTCCCTGTCCTGTGGGTAGGAAAGACTTTCAGTCTCCTGGGCTCGTTAATACAGTACCTCTTGCCAACACGAAATTACAAAAAGAGGATGATAAACAGAGCTCTTGCCAAAGCTGCCTTTCCGCTGACGGATTTAGCCTGTGCTCTCCTTCGTCTTCCCTGGTGCAGCTTTGTTTTAGAACAAAGACTGCAAAATATTTAAGGAAGACCCCTCCATTTGTACTGTTAATCTTCATTTTCCCCAGTCTCTATACCCCGTCTTTGTCCGTGCATCAGCGTGAGCAAAGGGAAAAGAGAGGGAGGGATTTGCTCTGCTGCCTGCCAGGGGAATGGGGCTGGAGCCGGAGGACGGCTCCATCATCCTCCTGCTCCTGAACCCTGCGTTGGGTTTCCAGGCTTGACCAGGAGAAGAAAGCCTGCGACCAGGAAAGAGATCGTTAGAGGAACAACCGTGGCTGGAAGTCATAAATCACGCCGTGAAAACCTGCGGCGCGGTGGATTTCAGCGCTGCCCAAATAAAGCTGAGAGGATTCTGACCCGTCTATTATTAAAAGGACATCTCTGCCCTCATCTGATTTTAATTCCAGGAATATTGTATTTCTGGTGTGTCAACTTTGTATGGTGTAATCCACTCAGAAACAAATTTAGATCTTTATCCTGTTGCAGTGCGTGGGAAGGAGCGATGTTTTCAATATGCAGGGTATGGTTGGAAAGTGATTCTCCCATACGGAGGGGAGTAATTACAAAAATTGAAGGAAGGTAATTAGTGGTAGTGGTTGGAAATTTTGGAGCAAAACATAAATTAAAGCGTGTCTGAGGATAATGTGACTTTTTCTGGTATTGAAATTTTTCTGTTAGAAATTGGTTAATACCATTTAGTTTGACCCAGTGGAAAAGAAAAGAAAATGTGATACCGTAGCCTGAAATGAAAACAAGAGTTCCTGCAGCCGGGATGATTTGGACATGCTGTCTGCAAGCGACTGCGTCCTCAGCTCGCTGTAACGGTGTCACCTTCGACTCTTTTTCCAGCCTGGTATTTCTCTAGCTGACCACGTCCCATTTTTAAATTATGCTTTAAACCCTTGGAGATGGGAGTCTCCATCTCCAGAACATGCTCAGGTACATGAGTCTTCTCTACTGAAAACAATATACCAATGGCAGCAAGATTGACACTCAAGAGCTTGGAAGAGGGGAAGCCTTTATTTATTAGTAACATAAATTGTCTTTTTGTGAATATTATTTTTGTGTCTGGTTTTTATGTCTGACTACTAAAGTGTAGCTTCTCTTAGGAGAAGGAGCAATGTGGAGACTGTGAGAAAGGTCTGAAGCAGCTCGAGAAGTCTCAGATAAGAAGGATAACTAAGAATATTATTTTCCTTTTTTATAGTGAGTGGGTGGTGTTACAGATGTTTATAATCCAGGGAAATTTTCCAACCAAAGCCTCAATAATTTCATGGTAGGCCAAATTCTGCACTAAGTTAATAAAAAATGTCAGTTAGACACTATTTAGTGCTTGTTTAGCATCACAGCTGATGTGGTAAGTAAATTTTTGTGGTCCTGTGAGGCATCATGACATCATCTGTTTAACTGATGTGCTGTAGCATAGATATCCATCAACAGAAAAGTGTGAATGCTACCCTCTCCCCCACCACCCTTCCAAGGTTTCTGGTGTCCTACCAAGTGCCAAGGAAACTTCTGACTTGATGTCATTAGGAAAGGCCAAAGTCTTTGGGAAGCGGTTATGTCTGACACCAAGAAAGTTACAGCCTGAGACTGTGGAGGGAGATAGAGGTCTGAGAAATGAATTACAACACAAATTATTTTGAGCCGGAGGTGGAAATGCTGGTCGGAAGGACGTCTGGAGCCATCCAGGCCAACCTCGTGCTCACAGCAGGGCTTTCGCCAGCGCCAGGTTGGGTCAAGCATGGCCTTGCTTAGCCCAGTCCTGAAAACCTCCAGCAAATCTGTGGACAACCTGGTCCAGTAACGCAGTCCCCACCCAGTCAAAAGGCTTTTCCTAATGGCCAACCTGAATCTCCCAAGGCATCGTTTGTGGAAAGAAAGGAGCGGAGAGAAGAGTTGTCAAACTGCGTGTCCTGGGAAGGCTTTTCAGCAAAACACAATGAAGTAGGATTGTGAAGATAAAAGAATCGAGATAATCAGCTGGAGGAGGACGTGGCTCAGTTGGAGAGCAGAATGAGAGCACTAAATACAAGAGTACAGCAGGGTTCATTTCAAAAGGAATAGTCAGCAAGGCCTCAAGTTAAAGAAATTAATAGGGATATATCAGGGAAGACGTTTGAGAACTACTGAGAATGGTTTTGGACACACAGGGACAGCTATGTTACATATTTTAAAAAATACATTTATTTATTGGCTACCTGCTGGTGAAACCCATCAGTCTTGCGAATATAAAGCAAGGAATTGACAGCGCAGAATTCGTCTGCGTACAGACGTTTTCCTCTATGGAAACAAGCTGATATAACATCAGCTGTGCTAACATCAATTTTTTTTTTCTCGTTGCCAAAGTTTCTTGTAGGGGAACTGGTTTCTCATTTACTGAGGCCCATAAGGGTATTTTTATAAGCTCTGCCTAATTCAAATAATACAAAATATAGATCTTTTGCCACACCACGTTCAGGCTCACTGAGCAACCGCTTGTTGCCACCAAGTACAACAAGTGATCCTGTCTCCCTTGCCTGTCTCCCTCTTTCTCAGGCTAGGACAAGGATTCCCTGTACTATTTTTTAATATGCTATCTAGCATAATTGAATCATCAAATTTTTTGGATCCTCTGGCTTTTAAGTAAATTGTAAACTTCAGCAAACGAAAGGTCAAGATTTTTCCTGCCTCAGCATTTATTTTGGGGCAGTCTGAGATCAGCAAATTCCAAAGTCAAGAGCTGCTTTGTGCTTATCAATTAGCCATTTAATTTTTCATACAATGAAGACACAAGGGCTTGTTCCTGTTACAGATGTCAAACTTTTCTCAAATGAAAGGTTTGTGGGTTTATTTAGTTATTTATCTGAGAGGAGGCAATAGGTGATGGGAATGTGGCTTCTTATGAGCTTGGCTAGGGCCCAGAGGAGGGTCACGAAGATGATCAGAGGGCTGGAGCACTTTTCCTGTGAGGACAGGCTGAGAGGGTTGGGATTGTTCAGCCTGGAGAAGAGGAGGCTCCGGGGAGACCTTCTAGCAGCCTTCCAGTACTTAAAGAAAACCTACAGGAAAGATGAGGAGAGACTCTTTATCAGGGAGTGTAGTGATAGGACAAGGGGTAATGGCTTTAAGCTGAAAGAGGGGAGATTTAGGTTAGATATTAGGAAGAAATTCTTTACATTGAGGGTGGTGAGGCACAGGCACAGGTTGCCCAGAGAAGCTGTGGATGCCCCATCATTGGACATGTTCAAGGTCAGGTTGGACGGGGCTTTGAGCAACCTGATCTAGTGGAAGATGTCCCTGCCCATGGCAGGGGGTTGGAACTACATCATCTTCAAGGTCCCTTCCGACCCAAACCATTCTGTGATCCAATGATTCTGTGACTCCCAGCTAGCCCATGCCACACTGGTGTGTCTCCCCAGTGAATAGATGGGTGCTACTGCCCTGGTTTGCAGGTGCATCTGTATGAAAGTCACTGTAGGACTGTAAATAATCCAGCTAATTTTTGTTTTCCCTTTGCTGGTCTTCGAGATTGGGTAGGTCAAGTGCTGTATGGAAATCCCTCACTCAGCAGCATTTCCAGTTGTTTTAATTCTTTCCTTCCATCAGGGTCAGCTTCAGCTGAACAGCTTGGGTTTCATCTGGTGAGAACCATACTACTGGTCCGTGGTGGTCATTAACATCTTACCGTTCCTGCCGCTGCTCTCCTGTGGTTGTAGTCCTAGCTGGTAAATCCCTGTGGCAGAGGACGGCGGCTCATTGCCAAACCCCCGGCACTCCTCAGAGCAGTCGGATGCAAACGCCTTTCTGATTGCTGAAGTAGTGTGACACGAAGTATCTACGAAGAAAATACATCGTCAATCTAATTAATGAGTAACGCAATTCAGTCACGTTCAGAGCCTCATGAAAGACCGTACACAAATGACGTTGTGTTAATCACCAGCTGCATTAGCTGTACTGCTGACTTCAACGCCATCCGTGTTCATGCATAGAATAGAAATTATAGGATCATTTAGGTTGGAAAAGACCTTGAAGATCATCAAGTCCAACCGTAAACCTCACCCTGCTAAGTCCACCACTAAACCATGTCCCTAAAATGGACATGGAACATCTTGATTGCGTTGGGTAATGACTATACTTCAGATATTTTCATATCATACTTCTTATGTATTCTCTCAAAGTTGCAATCTCTTGAATGGAGGGAATATTATTTGAACTAGCTCTTCTAATTCAAAACTTGACTGGAGAATAAAACCATGCAGTGTATCTTTCCTCTGAAGACGGTCCATGCATGGAGGATACTGATGCTGTCTGCAAGCCTTTACCCCCGGAGGGATGCAGACGTGCCATCCCAAATCTGGTTCACATCAGCAAAGGCATGCCTGTGTGCAATAACGCTGACTGCTAAAGAGTTCCTGAACTGCTGCTTTGCTGCACATCTTCATTTCCACTGGAAACGCTCCCAGAAGAAAAGGGGCCAGGACATGACTGCGAGCAAGCGAGCAAGCCTGAAATCAAATGTGCGTTTCAAATGTAGAAACACTTTTGGAAACAGCAAACGTTTTCTCAGGATAGAGGAAAAGCTTCTTGCCTAGCTCTTGCAGCTAGCTGCCACTTCACGGGTGCTTTATCAATAAAAATAGCAATATGAAACTCAATAGATGTATCAGTAGGATGGTTTGAGGACCACCATGACCCTTCTGCTCCAGCTGCATGAGTTTATGAAGCACGGTGCCACGGGTTTTGGGGAGCTGGAGTTTGTGGTACAGATTTTACAGTTATCCAGGTAAAACAAGGCTGGAGCAGAGCTGAAACTTTCTTTGAAAGTGAAAAGTAGGGAGAACTGCAGAAAAACCCAATGTTCAGGCTCTGGAATGATGCCCTAGATCAATCTGTATAAACATCAAGGTATAGCTGCAGTATAGTGGAAGAGGTAAAAGTGAACATGATATTGTACACACGAGACCTACCATTAATAATTTACTGCTAATTGAAGCCTTCAACTTTTTGTGGAGTCTGGCCTTTCTTTGGTTTCCCGCTTTAAATTGAATTTTTTAAAAGTGCGTTTTATTTTATTAATAGGTTAACTAAATAGACTAACTAAAATGGTGTCAACTTTGACCTGATTCTTTTATAAGGTCTTTAACAGGTTAAATATTTTGCTTCAGGTGAGATATGTTCAATCAACTTTTAGTTACGGTGGAGCTAAAAAAGGAGTGAATTAGAAAGGAGGTGTTAATTGTGGAAACCCACACTGTGTTTTGAATCTCCGAGCTCGTGCGTACTGTCACAGCGGAGGGTTTTTTTGGGGAAAGGGGGGACATAGCCTTGTAGCTCGCCTAAATTAACCTTTAGCAGATGAATTGGAAGGTAATTTAATTATTGTTTGGTGGATCCCAAGTGAGGGTCAAGCTTCAAATGACTTAAGTGAAAAATTGTCAGAAAATTATTGGAATTTGAATGCAGTGTAAGGTCAGGAGGTCTTTCCATGTTCAAGGAGGCTTTGGTGGAATACTATTAGCATGTGATTTGTATAAAATGAATTTAAAGAGGTGATGTGCAGATCAAGGAAGAAACATATCTCTTTGCTTTGCCTGTTTTCTTTGTTCACTCACTCTCATTTTTGGTTCTGTGCTGCCTTATGTGAAATAAATAATTTTTGATACAGGTTTGCAAACACTCAGAGGAGAAAATACCCCTCTCTTTCCAAAGAAAAGCGTAAGGAACGGGTCTCTCAAAAGCACTTACATCCCAGTTTCATAAAAGACGAAGGCAAATCACAACCTAAGCAGTATGGGAAGTTGAAGGGTAAGTCACCTTGACACAGGACTGAAGTGAAACAAGATGGAGAATTATCTGTCATCCAGAAGAGCTCATGTTTGCATCTTTTACTATTTTCTTTACATTTATATTTAAGTTTAGATCTACTACTTAATTTTTTTGCGAACCTGAAAGATGCGTGTGTCAGCGTCACTCTTTTAAGAGCCCTGTAAAATATATTTATTCCTCTGTTTATAAATATTTTATTCTTAGTCTGAAAAGAAAATGAAAAATAACTTCATGAACTTCCTTTTCTTGTAGGACTTTTGTAGGATAGGATCCTAGGATTCCTTTTCTTGTAGGATAGGATCCTACTTTTCTTGCAGGATTTTTAAAATCTCCTTCAATGTTGTCTTTCTTCACCTCTGTATGGTAGAAGTGGGAAATACCTGTATTTCTGTGTATCAGAATGGGAGAGGTGCATAAGATGCCACATCCACCAACGTGTGCGTAAAAATCCTTGCATTAAAACTTGTTTCTGTGTAAAAATTACTGATGCCCACCAGTATTTGCGGACTCAAGGCCTGAATGACTTTGGGAAGCAGTGAAGCTGGTCGCGGCGCTTTCGAAGGCACAAAGTAAAGTAACGGCAGAGAAAAACAACAGGGTAAGGTGTTCCCGTTGTCTTGCGTCTGTAGTAGTTTGAAGGTGGTGGTGATACCCGGGCTGGTTTTTGAGTGCTTTGAGTGCTCCCGTAGGATGAGCATGAAGCATCATAGGAAGAGGATGAAGTAGGCGATGTCCCGGGGTGTCCCCAGGGATGGGGGACAGAGTCCTCTCGCCTTGGCAGCAGCAGGAGAGCGCGACGCAGAGCGCGAAGCCCAGCTCTGGTCCAGCGAGGCGAGAGCGCCTGAGCGTAATCTCTGCAGCCACTTCGCAGCATGGCAAGTTCAAGCTCAGCATTCACGGCACAAGCGTTTTCATTTCCCTTCTCGTGCTCCTTGGAAATCCCCCGTGCAAACTCGATTTGGCTGACGCGTTGGCCTGCTGATGGCGCGGGGGCCGCCCGTAGTCTGACCGCTCTCGTATTTCTGTTTACCCTTCATCTGAAGTAATTTCCTAGTGTGATGGAAGCATGCCATGCACTTTCACAAGAAAGATAAAATAGATGAAAATGTAACCAGGTTACAGCCAGAAAGTATCCCGAGACTGTTTGCTAGCAGCTTATTCCCATGGCATTCCTGCTGGAGTGACCCCTCCAGCTCCTTGCTGCAGTCTCAGCAGCTTCTAAGCAACTGAACGTCACTGTTGTAGGGATTAGGAAGAGGTGGAAGCTCTGTGCAATAGAGCAACACTTGTGTTTGTCTCTTTATAATTCATTTCTATTAGTCTTTTTGTTGTGTATTCATGGCCACGAGCAAGTGCTGCAAGTTATTGTGACGAAGGACGTTTGATTTTGCTAATCCTGTTTTATTCCCATTTCAGTGTAGCTTTTCGAATGCCACAATGTGGTGCCTGTAATGAATTTAAAATGTATTTTTGAATGGTATTGTCTTGCAGAATGTATTGGAAGCTCATCTGAATGTGCTTTAATACTAGATGCTGAAAAGAAAGAAAATCATCCATCTGAAATGCCGTTCGCATGGACTCTTTCATGCTGGCTGGAAATAACACCCTGCATACCAAGCAGGGAGGAAGCACAAGCCTCTTCCTCGCAATACACTCAAACCCCTAACGTGATTACAATCTCTTTATCTCCGCTAAAAAGCATTTTCTTTTGTCCTTCTCAATAAGAGTGTTTCTTTTTACCATTTGGTCCAAAATGTAATGCATGCCACACATGTGCAGCAATTTTCACCAAATTATGATTTATTTGTACTCTTTACACCCCAAAAAGTGCAAATGAAATGATGACTGCATTGAACAAGGTACTTTATAAACGCAGCCGTGACTCCATCCTCGTCTGGGAGCTTACAGTGGGACAGGCAAGGCAAATAAGGAGTGAGAGGGGAACACGGTCACAGCGGTAAGGTGCCCGGACCCAGGCACGAGCAGCTCTGGGAGGGGAATTTGGCTCTGCTGAGCCCCAGGAAATTTGGTGCCTTTTCATTTGATTTTGCTGCTGAGGGGAGTGCAGGCTGCCGGGTCCAGCTGTCCCTGTGTGCGCCTGGGCGGAGGAACACACATTCAACTGGAAGGAGGAGAGAAGAGGTTGGTTTTCAGGCAAGTCAGGTCCTTGAGCTGGCTCACAGCAACCGGTGCTGCTGCAGAGGAGGATAATTGGTGGATTTTGCTTTTCCTTTTGTCATTCCTGGGGTCAAGGGACCCTCAGAAACTATTTCTTGGGCAGGAAGACTCCACTGAGTAGGAGGCTGGCTCTGTGCGTGTGAGAAGGAGAATACAGGGCTGGAGTAAGATGGACCCATCGCTTCCTTCCTCTTGCAGAACATCCTCAGCTTACAGATCCTCTGAAATGGCCAGTGTGAAGAGCCCCATGCCCGCGTTTGACGGATGAATAGGATGTGGCTTTCTGCAGCCATTCGGTATTGCTGCAGGGATCTCTCAGCGGTCCCCCCCGCAAAGAGCACCATTCAGCACCATGAATGCGTTTGTTGAGAGCGTAGTCCAATGGCAGGCATCTAAAACGGAGCCTGGATATTGACTTTTCTCCTGGGAATACAAGGATGGCTGGATGGGATCAGATCAAAGGTCCTCGCAGCCTAAAAGCCTGTCTGGAAAGGTGTCTGGGGAAGAGGAGGGATTGCTCTGTCCCTTGGGAGGCTTTCCAAATCCCACCATCGTGGCAGCGAGGGACACGGTGAGGCAAGCAAAGCAACCAGCCACCCCCTTTGCTTGTGTTGAACCTACAACACAATTGTTTCTTCTAATGCGTCCACTTGCTTGGGTGAGGACAGGGTTAGACAGGACAAGAGGAAACGGCCTCAAGTTGCACCAGGGGAGGTTCAGGCTGGATATTAGGAAAAATTTCTTTACTGAGAGAGTGGTGAGACACTGGAATAAGCTGCCCAGGGAGGCGGTGGAGTCACCATGACTGGAGGTGTTCAAGGAACGTGTGGACGTGGCACTGTCTGACATGGTTTAGTGGGCATGGTGGGGTTGGGTGATGGTTGGACTTGATGATCTTACAGGTCTTTTCCAACCTTAGTGATTCTGTGATTCTGTTATGAGAAAGAGTGTGTGATTGCTGCCCCTCCACCTTCTCCAGGTCATCTGTGATTTATTTTTTTATAGGTGTCTGTGACATTCCCTGTCCCACTGGGCATTTCTTGTCTGGACTTGAAGAGCCCTATTAGTGACTTAACGGTTAATTATGGCCAGGAAATCTCTGCAACTCTATGACATCTCTCTCCTCCTTTTTCTCTCAGGTCCATTTTTGGCATCTATTACTTAAAGCAGTAAGTAACCCTTAGGCTATGTATATTACCGGGGTTTTAGTTCAGAACAGTACTGCACTTTGGAGCTGACTCCCACCAACTACATTGCTGTTTCCATGTGCAAAGTGGTTTTGGTGTGCGTGGACCAGATTTCTTTCAGGAGCTTCACTCCAGTTGCCCATCACATGTCCTCCATCCTCTCATGGGACATACAGGTCCATACCAGTGATGGACGTACCAGTAAAGGACATACTGGTGATGTCCTTTAGACAACTTCAAACCATGTGTCAGGTGGGGACCAGACTAAAACCCAGACTAAACCTAGTCCAAAGGAAACCCTCAAAGTGCAGAGGGTGTAACCATAGGAGCCTCAGCCCAAAATGCTTTGATTGCCGGATCGTGTCCGATTGCACCAAAGTGTTTGTTAATGTAGACATATCTTTGGATTTTTGTAGCGATTTTCCTTGTCAGAATATTTTACAACCATTAAAAGTTTGAACACCTTCTTGCCTTATTCCCTCTATTGATGTGGAATCTTCATTGCAGGGTGATGATGGAATTGAGCTGCAAAAAAAGTCATTGACGGCGACATTTGGGTAAAAAGGAGGAGGGTTTGGCTTCCTGGCTTGTGTTTAGAGCGGCAGTAGACGTTCCTCGTGCATTGTGCCGTGCTGGCACTTCTGGGAAGCATGTTCCCCCACCTTATTACTGTCAAACCATCTCCTTTTAGGTGCTTTCAACTTACTGAAAAAGTACCTGCTCTGGTGAAACCTGTCCTACATCCTTTGGACAAGGGAAGGCTTTTCATTTTGGTGCCTTGCGTACAATGATTTGTTGAGAGAAATAACGTGTGATAGAAATGTGGTGGTTGGGCTTAAATCAACATTTTTTCTCGCTAGAGAAAAGAAAATAATTTTGGTTAATACAGATGGGTTTTGAAGTTCATCTTCCCATGAAGAAGTCATATTTTTTTAAAGCGGTGGTAGGTAGGTATCATGTAGCGTACGCAGACACATAACGTGTTTGTTAGTCCACATTTTGAGATATACGCATGAGTGCGTCCTCTATCCGCCACATCCTACTCTGAAATAGCCTCCTGTGTTGAACGGGGTCCGTATGGCAGCCCAAAAGCCAGGCTTTTGGACGGACGCTTACAGAAGCTGGTGTTCACTGTCTCAGAGATAGTTGACGTTGGGTTTTCTCTTGTAAATGAGAAGTCAAGCCAGAAGGCAAACACCCGCTTGCCAGGGGCAGGTTCGCTGAGACTCGGAGCCCTGCCTGGGGCCACGAGGACCAAATGGCCATAAAACCTTGACGTTTGGATGTAAATCCCCAGACGTAATGTCTCATGGACGTGAAGTTTTGCATTGATTTTCCTGTTGATCTTAAGAGCTCCATCGTGTGTTACTGAAGCCGCTGGCATAAATACATGTCTACGCGTAGCTTTATCTTCCAGCTCGCTTTATAACCGTGATTTCCTTTGCTTTGAGAATTGCTCCTTCTGTGCTAACTTGGGGGTGGAGGGAAGGCTAATTAATTAAGCAGTAATTGTTGTCAAGTCAATTGGTGCTAACATTCAACATTTGACTTGTTTACTATCCTGAGGTAAAGCGGAAGGAGTTAATGATCTAACAAATTGTGCATCCATCATGAGAGACTTGTTTGGAAAGAACGGTTTTATTTATGAACTGTAAAATAATACATTTAAAAAAACCCCACATTTTGAAGCAAGATCGTTGAGGTTCTTGTGTGAAATAGTCACTAGATAGCTGTGGAGACAAATGCGTCGCCTAATAAAGCTTAATGACTGATTTTCCCATTAATCAGAATTGAGAATGTGCTTCATTAAGATAATTAACTGAGCCAGTTGCTTAACTGACAGTTAGTAGACACAAATTCCCAAGTTACTTGCTTTCCTCTAAATAAAACTCACAAGAAGCTAACCCGGCACTGCTTCATCATCTTTATTGGAGAGAGAAGCAGAAGGGCTGTTAAAATTTCATTGCCCGCATTAGGTCCATGACTGCATCTCCCCGTCTGGGAGATGCGGGGGGATGCGGTGGGTGGCCCCGGGTGCCCTGTGCAGCCTTGCACATGACCCAAGCCTTGGGCTCGAGGTTATTATAGTCAGCTCACGCTGAAAGCTCACAAATATTTGCCGCTTTCCATCTCGCCAGCAGCAAATGGTCTTTTATCTGCTAATTTCTGAAAGGTCAGGTCCTCGTTGTGGTTGTTTTTGTCACCCAAGAACTATTAGCTCCTCCAAGGGGGAGAATTCCTTGTCAGGATTTGTGGCTTTTCCTCTTTGTTCATCGCAAGCTAGAAGTGGGGTCATGAGTCCTGAGCCCCCCTGAAGGCAGGGATGTGTAAGATTAATCTGCTCCGGGTACATTTGTAGGCAGAATGTGCAGTGCTGAAGAAGTTAGGGGAATTAACTGAGAGATCCAAAACTTGAATTATTAAATATGCTATCTGGTTGTAACGTCTAGTTGTAAATCCTTTCCTTCACAGCTCTCTGTGTCTTGAATTATAACATGGTAAAGCTATCCCGTAGCAGAAGACTCTTTGCACAGAAGACAACACTGGAGCTAACGTAAGGCAGTCGTCTCAACTCTGCTTTTCTTTTGTCCTCAGAGTTCCCGGTCTTCCACCATGAACCCTGTTTACAGCCCCGTCCAACCTGGGGCTCCCTACGGAAACCCGAAGAACATGGCGTATACAGGTAGGACCGGTGTTCAGTGGCTCTTCCGAGAATGTCCGTATTCGGTGGTGAGAGCAGATGGTCATTAATGAGTGGTTAATCCCTTAACGAAGGGAGAAAGAGTTCCCATCAGGGAGCCAGATAGGAACGTGACTTGCAGGAGAAACTCTTCAGCAAAGGCAATGCAGTAAGGTTAGTGAGAAGAAATGGACCTGAATTCATAAGAGGAGGATGCCCTGGAAATCCTAAGGAAAAGGATCAGAAGGGGGTTTCTTTACACAAACAAAACCCCCAAGAAGTTGCTGGGGGAGTCAGCTGGGAGCTGGAGGGCTTGGCTCCGGAGCTGAGCTGAGCGACTCGGGGGTATGTGCTGGAATAATCCTGCTGTAGGAATGAGGATCCCACAGGTGAGAGCCCGTTGTTTGGAGAACATGCAGTTATTGTTGTAGGTGGTGATTTAAACTACATTAGTGACTGTTTTTTTTTGTTTTCAAGTTATGCTTTTGTTGAGTTAATCTTATGTCGAACAGCGAGTCTGATGTCTGTTTGAAGTCCATCTTTAGAACTGAGGTATCTAAAAATGTCACCTCTAATACTCGAAAAAGGCATTGAAATATCTTCACCATAATTATCTAACTAGCGGGGAACTAAAGTGTACTGATATGAAAAGAATTTAGCTCAGACAGAGCCTGTGCTTTGCAAAAAGAAAATCTCAGCTTAGGTATATCTGTGTTTTTCCCCATGGATTATGTTTTCCAGCAGTTGTTGTTCTGAAATTGTATAAGCACCTAACAAAATGAGCCTTGGTAGATTCCTTCTTCTAACATTTTGTTGAATATAATTAGCTATTAAGTGTCGTACTGCGTTAAGACTTCCTTCTTTGTATTTGCATTGCCAGTTGTATGTGTTGACTTTTACCTAATGTGTGAAATTGCTTGGGAATGTGCTTTTGTGGAGGAGAGTGGTCAACAGCAAATGGAAATGAACATCAAATACTCTTAGCTACTTCATTTACAAAATATTCTCATTGACTTTGGTAGCTCTTTCAGCTGGTAGATCAGTAGGGCTGGCTGCGTTGCTGCGAGGAGACCTGTCTGATACTCTGCGGAGCAGAGAGTTCCTCAAAGGCGTTTTGCCCTGTTTTTATTCACCCTTTCTTTTTCCCCATCAAATTTATGCATGCTGCTTTGTTGGAGATACTGTAGCTCGGGGGAACTTTGGTCTCATAGTCAAAGCACTAGAAGCTTGGAAAAAAAAAATATCTCTGTGAATAATGGTCTCTTCAAAAATCTCACCATTGTAAGAGGACTGCAGACTCCAGCAGTGCTTGGGTGATAGAATGAGCTCGTAAGTGCACAGTTATTTTCCTACACTAGAAATAACAGCAATTTTGTGCTTTCCAACACAAGGATGGTTTGGGCAAGAGTCTACTTCTCTCCCACTTTACTTTTTTTTTTTTGGCATGTGCTCAAAGCTCCATCTTAATATGCATGCAATGTAGATGCTCTGTATCTGCTTTCACACAATCCTGAATGTTTTAGAAGCTGCTTTCTGGCACTTGATAAAACAATTTTATTTAAATATTGAGGTGCAGAGTGGATAGAGTTTGTACCTTGACCTTTCTGGAATGAGAATTTTAGAGGGTGATTTCTGGTTTAGATGAATGAATTCTACATGACTGTGTTCTGAATAAGTCAAATGGCGACATTAATACGATGTTATCTTCTAAAATAACGTGCTGGTTAATCACCATGAAGGTTATACTGTGCACTTAAATATATAAAGCTATTGTCTGCCTTGGCCAGCTTGTGGCAGCTCTGGTAGGGATCATGGCGAGGTGGCCCCCATGAGCCTGGTTTCACCCCGACCCATCGGACTTCAGGCATTTGTCTTCCAGAGTTTGCGGTAAACGAAGAGAAATCGGTGGCAGATGTGCAGGATGACCTTGGAGAAAAAAGTTGGCGGCAGAGCAGGCTGGAAAAACTATAACAAGGTCCTTCGTTATGTCAATGGGAAAACAAAGCAGGGAAGATTTGAGTGACTGCTTGAACGTAGGACACCGCAGCAGGAATTGAGTCATATTGGTGCTTGGTTTTTCCATTGCATGGGTGTAAGGTAAGGGGTCAGTGGGCTGAGTTCCTACAATGAAGTCCCGAAATGGATAGTACGTTAAAAAGTGTTTAAACGAAGAGCTGTTTTCTTTGCTAGGCAAATAGTATTACAAAACCTTTTAAATAGGAATTTGCTTGAATATTTATTGAAAGACCTAAAGTTATATTGCGAAAGAGGGAGAGAAAATTTAAATTTTATTCTTTGTATAGAAAAGACAGGCAACTCCTGAGGGTGCTCTCAACAGGTATTAAAAGAAGGCTGCCATGTCTCCTGCATTACAAGTGCCAGGCTCTGTCTGTCTAATTCCTGCTTTCTCTGCTTAAACTTCATTTACATTGCTTTAACTTGCGTCCCTTTGGCTACGTATCAGTTTCTAAGGTAGCCACAAGCTATTCTGGAGGATGTTTAAACCCATACAGACAAACAAAATAGACTTTTCACAGGAGGAACATGAAGTTAAGGAGTTTGCAGATACTTCTCAAATTGCTTTGAAAATAATCGCTAAAACATATGACATGGGAGATCCGGAGGGGATGTTGACTCCCATCATGTGTGCAAACCCCTTCCATGGCCCCGGGAGCTTATTACAGCTTTGGGGCTTAACGAGTGTCTCAGCTCTGATCGGCAGCTGAATGGAAGAGTTTGCTCGGAGCCCCTAATTTGAAATAGCATCTCAGCAAACCGTTCCCACGATCACCTCATGAGACAGTGTACGACATCTGTCCCAAAATTTTGATTTGAGATCTAATTTGGGATACAATGTAGAATTTATACAGTATAAGATAGAAATTTTTTTTAATATCATCTTTTTGCAGTAGTACAAACTGTTCCCATGATCACTGCATGAGACAGTGTATGACATCTGTCCCAAAATTTTGATTTGAGATCTAATTTGGGATACAATGTAGAATTTATACAGTATAAGATAGAAATTTTTTTTAATATCATCTTTTTGCTGTAGTGGAGGACACTGAATAAAATTAATGCCAAGCTTTATATTGGACACGAAAGAGAAATAAAAAACCCCCTGAAGTGTAATAAAGTCGAGATAAAGGTTATTAGCCCTAGGCTATGTTCTGGGTTTGCTCTAGAGTTCAGGTATTTTGACCCTAAATCTAATACAGCACATGTATTACTTAATTTTTTGTCTTTAAAGATCATGCATAAACCATTAATTTCTAACCTTGTGGAATAAAACTCAGGTGGGATATGTGCGGAAAGAAAACAAGGATGGTAATCAGGATAGTGGCAGGTTGAATTCTGTGCTGTTGTGGTTTTTTGGTGCTAAATGTGAATGCTTTGGATAGAATAGATTGCTTTTGGTTGAAATAGTAAGTTTTAATCGGATTTTCTTCTCATTCTCATGTCTGTCTTGTTTTCTGTACCTGGTGGGCTAGGGAGAGAGGTCCATTTCAAGATCAATAAAAATTTTTGTACCAAATTGGCTGCTCTGGTGTTAGGGTGGATGGGAAATCCTTGGCACATACTCAAGTACTTGATGAACCGTACGTTTATTCAGATTAATTTTTCCATTTTGATCTTCCTTAAAGGAAGTGTGAAGGACAGTTATTTCCTAAATGATTTTTCACGTGTGGTCTGAATTAGATGGTTTTTTATGGGAAATTATAATTAAGTTAAAAAAAGGAAGTTTTAAAATAGAGTTATTAGGTGCAGCAAAGTCAGAAGTGCTAAATTCCTAAGAGAAATGTTTATCAAAACATTCCCCATGTTTGAACTAATAGATTTATTAAGCAAAGGTGATTTCTCATGTACTTAGTATGTCTCATTTTTCGGGGTCCTTTAGACCCCCAGATCTGTTGGATTGCAACCTCCTCCCCGTTTTCCTTCCTAAACAGAAAGAACAGAATAAACCTTGTGCCTTTTCTGCTAGCAGTGCTTCCTCGCTGTTGAATGAGCTGGTTGTTGAGCTGAGCTAAGGTGACATGGAGAGAATAGTCTCTCTGCAGACGGATCTGCGTCTGTCCAGCGCCGGGTTTGCGCTCCACCAAGTCCTGGTTCCTCGTGCTCGGCTGGCGACCGCTTCGCTAATTCGATATATTTTAGAACATCAGCAGCAAACAGTGTTTGAGTGTTGTTTACCATTTACAACAAGGCCAAGCACAAATACAGGCTGGGCAGAGAACAGGTGGAGAGCAGCCCTGAGGAGAAGGACTTGGGGGTGTTGGTTGATGAGAAGCTCAACATGAGCCGGCAACATGTGCTCGCAGCCCAGAAAGCCAACTGTATCCTGGGCTGCATCCAGAGCAGCGTGGCCAGCAGGTCGAGGGAGGGGATTCTGCCCCTCTGCTCCGCTCTGGTGAGACCCCACTGCAGCACTGCGTCCAGCTCTGGGGTCCTCAGCACAGGGAAGACGTGGACCTGTGGGAGCGGGTCCAGAGGAGGGTCACGAAGATGATCAGAGGGCTGGAACACCTCTGCTGTGAGGACAGGCTGAGAGGGTTGGGGTTGTTCAGCCTGGAGGAGAGAAGGCTCCGGGGAGACCTTCTTGCAGCCTTTCAGTACCTGAAGGAGCCTACGAGAAAGTTGGAGAGGGACTTTTTACAAGGGCATGTAGTGATAGGACAAGGGGTAATGGCTTTAAGCTGAAAGAGGGGAGATTTAGGTTAGATATTAGGAAGAAATTTTTCACCATGAGGGTGGTGAGGCACAGGCACAGGTTGCCCAGAGAAGTTGGGGATGCCCCAATCCTGGAAGTGTTCAAGGTCGGGTTGGACGGGGCTTTGAGCAACCTGGTCTAGTGGAAGATGTCCCTGCCCATGGCAGGGGGTTGGACTAGGTGATCTTTAAGATTCCTTCCAACCCAAACCATTCTGTGATTCTATGAAAACAGACTGTAATTAACTTGGATCTTCATGTAAGCTGTCGTTTTAATTGAGGTTAATTTTAAAATACATTTAGGGACTGGTGTTTGCTTTTTTATTATTGGTAGGATTCACTTTACCTGCCCCAAATGTGAGCTGCTGAATGCCCTGGTTTTTCTTTGGCACGTTATCCTTCCCATTTTCTTGTGTCTGTTTTTGCTAAGGCACCGGTCCTGCAGCAAATAGATTAGCTCATTGGTGTGGAATCAGGGATGAAGAATCAGTCTCTCCTGTAGCTTGTTTGACTTCAAGCGTGAAACTATAAAAGTGTTTGTTATAGCTCACACTATTATAATTTTCCCTACCAGAAGCTGATTAATATGCTGATAAGATGCTGTGATTCATGAACCTTTGGTAGACTGACTCTGTATTCGTTGTAGTTATTACTAAATAATAAATGATAATAAAATCCAAGAGCCCAAAGATGTGAAGCTGGTTAGTAAATCTCCAAAGAGTTTGTGTCACACCGCTTTAGTGCACGACACTTCCCAGGTCCTGCTGCAGCAGCAATCTGCTCAGGAACTTTCACGCTCAGAAAAGAACTTCTCCAGCTGAAGGTTTTGCTGATGGAAGCTCTTGGTTTGCTTTCAATGAACAGCTCTGTTCGAGCTCTATGTGCCATGAAGCAGTATTTCTGTTCCCCCTCACAATTATTGAAGGCAAAGGAAAAATGCCTTTATTCAATAGGTTATTTGAAATTTTAACAGGAACAGGACAAGTTCTGTTTTTCTAGTTTCTCACTATCCACTCAGAAAAATCACTAAACAGTATGGATATATTCTCTTCTGTTCCTTCTTCGGCCACAGGTTACTGATGATACTCTTCCAGATGATTGTCCGCCTCCACCTTTTCCCCCATCCAACCCTCCACTTGCTCTTTGACAGAAATTCGCACTCTTTTCTTTCAAACTCCTTTTACTAGCCCTAAATCCCTGCTGAGGAAGTGCCGGTACTTTTCTATCTGGTGCGCACACCATTTGACCCTGCCTGGGGTCCCTCCTGGTCATCCAGATTCAGAATTGTTTTGCCCAATTTTAGGTACCTGCGGTGTGGATGTGAGTGATCCCCTGAGCTGCTTTAATGGTAAGGGGCGAGAAAAGAGCACCTCCCACGTGGTCTGTTTTACTTTGTGAGCCAGTGGATTGTGTCCTAGAAGTGCTTGTTTCTCTCTGATAGCGAAAGGTGTATTGATGGCTGACTCAGATGCAGACATCTACACAAAGTGGTCTGTGTTTGGTCTTGAGTCCCATCCCTGGGGTTTGTATCTGAATTATTTACTACAGGTCTTCTAAAACGGTAAAATCCATTTTAAGGAGATTCTGTCTTGACCAGGTTATGTGCCTGGGTCTTGGGTGGGAAGGGAAAGGCAAACCTGTCTTCAGAGGTGTGGGGCAAGGAAGGATGGTAACTCTATTTCTAGGCTGAATACTCCCACCACGTGTAAAACGTGGACACCTTGTCCACTGAAGGCCAGCTGGGCCGGTTGTTTCTCAAACACAAGGTTTTCGGCTCTCGTCTAATCCCTGCAGCCTGTGGCCGTCACTGCAGCCTGTCCTCAAGACCATCAGATCGAGGTTGTTTGGACTAGTGAGGACGCTTGGTCTGAAGCCACATAGGTCACTGATCTTCGCACCTCTTTGGAAGAAGAGTCAGGGATATACAGCTTGGTGGCAGCCGAGGACAGCGTGGCAGATAGCAACAGCACGGAGTCCTCAAGAAGGAGGGTTCCACCCTCATAAAGGGTGTAGAGAAGACAACCGAATCTTTTGTTTCTTTCAGGAACCAGTAGATCACGGAGTACGAATGTGAGCTGCTGTCATCAAGAAGCTTTTGTTGGGTGGCAGTATTCAAATGCCCTAGTCCTCTGGTTTTGATAAAGACAACCGTGTGTTTCAGAGTTCTGATATCTAATGCACTTGTTCTGTTGGTAGTTCACTGGCCGTGAGCCGCCCCACTGCTGCAGGTCTGTAAGGGGTTCCCTGCTCCAGGCGTGCTGCTCAGTGGGTGCTACTGCGGGGTCCTCATCTCCAACCTGCAACTCTCAATGGATTTCACCAAGAACGTCTTAGGATCAGCGTCACCCTGTCTGAGACAGTTTATCCTTATAGGAGGCAGTGTCTAATGTCCTTAAATCCAACCAGACATAGGCTGGGAACTCCCTGCTCTTCCACCTCCATTGCGGGTAAGGCTTGGGAATCCCAATGGTGGTATCTGAATGTGAGGGATAGAATCACAGAATCACAGAATCACTAAGGTTGGAAAAGACCTGTAAGATCATCAAGTCCAACCATTAAAAAAAAACAACAAACCAAACCCAAAAACACACACACAAAAAAATACCAAAACCACCCACAAACCACAAAATACACCACAACCCACACCAAAACAACCCACCCACACCACACAGCACCATGCCCATCAAGCCACATCCCACAATGCCACATCCACACATTCCTTGAACACCTCCAGGGATGGTGACTCCACCACCTCCCTGGGCAGCCTCTGCCAGTGTTTCACCACTCTCTCAGGAAAGACATTTTTCCTAATATCCAGCCTGAACCTCCCCTGGCGCAACTTGAGGCCATTTCCTCTTGTCCTGTCACTCGTCACTTGGGAGAAGAGACCAACACCCACCTCACCACAACCCCCTTTCAGGTAGTTGTAGAGAGCGATGAGGTCTCCCCTCAGCCTCCTCTTCTCCAGACTGAACAACCCCAGCTCCCTCAGCCGCTCCTCATCAGACTTGTGCTCCAGACCCCTCACCAGCTCCGTCGCCCTTCTCTGGACACGCTCCAGCACCTCAATGTCCTTCTTGGAGTGAGGGGCCCAAAACTGAACACAGCATTCGAGGTGCGGCCTCACCAGCGCCGAGTACAGGGGCACGATCCCCTCCCTGCTCCTGCTGGCCACACCATTTCTGATACAGGCCAGGATGCCGGTGGCCTTCTTGGCCACCTGGGCACACTGCTGGCTCATCTTCAGCCGGCTGTCGACCGACACCCCCAGGCCCTTTTCTGCAGGGGAAAAGATACCCTCATTCCTTCTCCCAGGGCTTTTCCTGGTTTGTCAGCTGAGGCTCCCAGCCTTCCCGTGTCTTTGCAGTAGGAATTTCCTTGTCTCTTTTGCTGATGAACCTTGTCTCTTTTACTTCACTCCTTTTTCTCTTTTGCTAATGATTTGTTTCCATCATGCATTCAGGTTTCTGCCGTGGATCTACTGCTTCTCCACTTGTTTTTCGTCTCGGAGGGGACTGGAAGGTAGCACCTCCATCACCCCCTTCCCTGGCTTTTTGGGACAGATCAAGCCCCTCTGCTGCTCTTCTGGTCCTTCTTCTTGCATTGCTCGTTCCCTGGAGTCTTTCACTCCATCCCAGCTATTTCTCCTTCTCCCTCGCAGCCTGTCAGCCCGGCCCAGCTGGCAAACACCTGCGCGGGGCCGGGAGAGCTGGACTCATTTCTCCAGGAGGAACCTGATGCCTTTTATTAAAAGGTCTTTGTGCGCCTGGGTTCTGTTGAGCCGCGTTTCCAAAGTGGGTTAACCTAGACTGCCCAGAGGCGCTTTTAGGGAGCCTCTGCAGCACACAAATGTGGAATAAATATTCAAGGGTAGCTGCTTGGCAAGTTTTATCCTGCACAAGATTCACCAAAGTATTTGGGGGAAGCAGAGGAGTAGTCTGAACCAAGCAAGGCTTTGAATCACATTTACAATTCCTTTGTGATCTTGCTGCAAGATCCAGTATGTTCTTCCTCAAGTAACAGATGTGTCTTCTTCATTTTAAAGCGTAAAATAGTCTTATTTCTGATGATTTAAGGAGAAGTCCCGGCTAAGAGCTTTGTCATTTGTATGTAGAAAAGCGTGGTGTCTCCCCGTGTCGCTTGTTAACCTTTTTTACACTGTCTGCAAGGTCTGGGCTCATTTGCTTTCCAATTTAATTGATTTTCCTGCTTCTTCAAGTGGCAATCTCTCTGTGGGATTTTTGAGAGCACTGAGAAAAACACGTGACAGTAATGTAATTTTAATTTACGGTGTAATGCACACGTGCGGTTATAGTTACAGGATTTTCTGATAGAGAGTGGGTGTGGCTGGTAGGCAAACACGCGAGTCAACATTACTGGCTTTTTATGTTGTTGGAAAGGCATCGGTTTGGTATTTTTCTTGTGTGTCTGAAATCTTGGAGATCTTTTGGAGGGATTCCCGAAAGGGTTAAGGATTTGTGCGAGCTGATGCTTTTACGTTTGTGACCCATGCTGGCGGGCTGCACAAGTCTGACGCAAAAATTATACATCCGTCAGAGTCTAATTCTGTCTAAATCTCTGTAGAAAGGTGGAGAACAGTAACGCAGTCAACTTCATTGATCGGCACTGCTTGCTGGGGATGGGTTTCCTCTAGGACCCTCCACACCTCTGCTATTGCACGTGAGTGAGCCCTGCTCCATCCTCTTTGGACATGGAAAGCTCCAGTGCTTCCTCCAGCACATCGAGCTCTCCCACCCGTGATTTGGGTTCCCTCCATAGGACCTCCACACGCTCCAGAAGAGCGAGATGCATCCCTGCGCCGAGCTGTTTGCTGCACTCCCAAACTGCAAGCTCCCAAGTTTTGTCATTTTTTTCCCCAAGGTGAAACCACATTTGTTGGGACATAATGATTAACAGTGGGAATTGGCATCGTCCGCCCTCCGGTCGTTGGTTTTGTTGGCAGGACAGGAGGTGTGGGATTCTCACGTGTGTTTTTATCCTAATTTGTATCATTTGTATTCGTTGTTGAACCTCAGACACAGCTGCACACGTGAGGACTGACCTGATTTGCACTTGGCTCTTCATTTAATTTATTGGTATGTGGACGGCTGGTAGCCTCCAATTTTGTAGAAGACGGAAGGATGTTCCGATAGGATTTCTACAGTTGGCTTTTAATCCTCCTTTGCATGCTCTTTGTGGGACAAAGATAATTCTAGGCTTGGTTTCAGCCTTTCTTATTAACTTAAAATTAAAATTTTGCTGTATTATTCTCTGGTAAGACCGGGCCTTTGATAACAGATTAGTTCTTTGGCCAAGAAAACCAAGTTCTTTCAGAACCGCTGTGTGCGAAGAGGATAGACTTGACTTTTTTTCCTTTCTTTTTGGCATTCCTCAGCCCGTTTGCGTGGAGCGCTGAGGAATGCGAGGCAAATAGCTTTGATGCTGAAGCAGGCAGGGTTGGGGTGCTCTCCTCCTTACTTTTCCTTCTGCTTGTAAGATCTACATGCATGTCTACCCCTTCCATTGCTTGGGAAATGCCATTTCTGGATTTAATTAGGTGATCCATTGCTTACCGGTTCTGTAAACCAGGAATTTTAAACTGTGTTCTGGGTGTTGAATTGATTTCAGGGTGATTAAAAATGTATGAAGTGGGTACAGTGAATATTTTTCCTCTGGCGTTTCTTCATGTTTATTAATTGCCGTGTATAGAGCAGACTGGAAAATCATACTTGACTGGGAGAAGAATGAGCTCTGACTTGTAGAGACTCTTGTTATTTTTATGTTTAAATGCATAATTTCTGTACAGGAATACTTCCAAACAACTTGCTGAATTTGTCAGTGTTGGAAGCTGTTTGAGTTTCAGTGCTCTGGTTGGCTGATCAACGATGGCTAATTCACCATCTTCCTAATAAATTAACTCACGGACTTCCTCAAAGTCATAAAACCCATAAAACCCCTCAGGAAATGAGGGACGAGTGTTCTTGTTTGGGGAGCGAGGGAGAAGGAAGCAGAGGGGTTTGGGGTGACATTAGGGTTACGTATGAGCGTGTGCAATAGCTGTAGGCTGTATTTGGGTGGTTCTCCTGCCAACGGCAGCACCGTTGGACGATGGACATGGAGGTCACCCCACTGCACTCAGCTGTGGATGGAGGCAGGTTACTGTGCAAAACAGGTCTTGGTGCACAGACGTTTGGGTGCCCTGGACCTGTGTTTCAAGACAAAAGACTTTCTTTTTAGTGTTAGAAATGGAAGCATGACCTCCTTTGAAGAAAATAATTCCTAACATCTCATTACAGATGCTCGTAGGCTCAGCTAGTTTGGAGATCGGTCCAACTGATGTCAACCTCGGGGAACATCCTTCACCCCTTGTTTTGTAACTGTTTGTGTAAGGTTTTACACGCTTTTGACTTTCCCTGTGTTGTAAATAAACAATAGTCTCAGATCTTAAAAGCGAACAAAACTCATGTTATGTTTTCCTGAATGGCCCCATTGTGTGCCTTTTAATCCTACGTGCTCGGTTAGTACGTGGAACTGGTTTATGCTCTGCCTCATTTCTTGGCTACAAAATGGGTTTTGTTTTTCCCCGCAGTGGAAAAGAAATAAAAAGATTAAATGACTAGGGCTGAAGAGGGCTGGAGAAAACGTGTATAAGGCAAAGAAGAAAAAAAAACGTAGGTGGAAAAAAAGAGATGGCCTTGCAAGCATGTTTTGAAGGGGAAAGTACTCCCTCATTTAACGAAAATAAAAGGTGAACGGAGAATTTCTCTTGTGTGTCAGTTACTTCTGTAGAGTATTAGCACATAATCTGAAATTCTTCGCTCACTTGGGGAAGAAATAAGCTTTATTTTTAAGCATGAGCCCTACCAAAGCTCTGTCTTACGTAGCACGTAGGCAAATTCTGACCAGTGATTTAGGTTTTTTAAAATGTATATTCAGTTTTAAAATCGGTGAATGTATTTTTTTTTTTGCCTTGTTTTGATTCTTAGTCTCTGTATATCATAAAATGAAACTCTTTTTTGGTGACTTTGTATACAGCGTGTTTCTAAGCCATCTTCTTTGTCTTTGTTTCAGCCATGGTTGTATTGTTCTACATCTTATAAGGCATCTTTTCCTATACGTTCCCTTCACTCCCATATGTTTTCCTATATGTTCTTTTACTTTGCTGCTGAATGACAAGGAGCCTCTCTGTAAAGGGCCAAAGATCATGTTGGCCATCTTGGTGTTGTGTCCGTGGCACTTTGGTTCTTCATTCCTCTGGGCTGCATTGCCAAATCATGCTTGATTTGCCATACATCAAATCTTAAACTTCTTTCGGCCTCGTTGCTTTCCAAAACCCCAGAATTATCTCCTCCCTCCCCGTAACTATCTCTGCATGTCCAGTTTGCTCTGTTGAGAGAGCTGCTGATGTGGGTGGTGTTCCTAATATGAAGCCCCTCTACCGAGAGGCTATTTTAGGGACCTCCCTCCCCTTGTTTCCAGTCTAGCACACCTCCTTTCACGAAAGCCATGGTGTCTCTCTTCCAGTGATAGCAATCGTGGAAAAAATATTAGATTTGTTTTTAAAATCCTTCCTTCTGGAGGTGAAGAGCACCAGCATCGGCTGGCAGAGGTCCATCAGCAGTCGCTAAATGGGTCAGTGATTCTCCGCAGAGCGCTTTGGGAGCCTCTGCCGTGGGCACCGTGGAGCTGGAGCGCGACCTTGTCGTTGTGCGAATTTGAGATGGGGGTTGTTCATAAAACAAAATGAAAATGTCTCGTAGCGCTGAAACCCCACGCCTGCTCGGAATCTCTCGGCTGTAAGTTAAAATCTCACCGAGTCTAAAATAAATGGCTTTTTCTGCATATTTTTTCTGTCATTTGCAGTTCAAATTCATATCCTTGCTTGTTTTTCTCTGTGCATACTTGCACACCACACATTCAATACCTCTTAAATCCCCAGGTGCTTCAATTAAATGATTGAAAATAAGCTCCAATACTGCCTCATGATCCACTGAAAGCCCTTAATATTTGCTGCCTTTCCTCCCCCCCTTCCCCTCTTTTTTTTTTTTTGTCTGGCACAGCAAATAAGCGGTTAGATACTTGTTATATTTTTGCAGTCTGAAGGTAATAAATTAAGATTTTGTGGCTTGACTTCTGGAAACACGTTTGTAGATTAAATATTGAATTTTTCTCCTCTCCTGGTGCACAATTATTTTTTACACTCTGCGCAGTCAATGCGATACAGCACAGAGCTCTGTACGTAGAGAAACGTGATCTGGTAGGGGGTCGTAAAAGACTTCTCTAAGCATCAGAAATAGTTCCCCAGTTTGTACCAGATCTGTAAATTACTGAGTCTATTTTTCTACTGTGCTTTATACCTAACATCTTAGTTCTAGTTTAATGGGGATCAGCTTTCCCAAAGTAGCGCGGTTGAGCTCTGGCTTGTTAATCTGTTTTGCTGTGCTGTTTGCGTTAGATTTAGCCTCATCTGAAACCGAAATCTGGAGTTGCTTATATGCAAACGCATTCGTATACTTATTTTAAAGTGCGTGTGCCTGCCTTTCCCTCTCCCTGCGCTTGCTGGCATTCGGCCTCATTTCATCTAATGCAGTACTGGGCTAGAATTTTAATGTCTCTGCGGCCAACGATGATTTATTAGATCCCAAAGCCCTGGCTCAGAGTGCAGGAAGAAAATATTGCATCAGTGAGCTGGCTTGGCACTGCTCAAATAAATGAGTCCTGAAAGACTCTTTAGTGTTACGGCCTTTTTTCCCTTCTCCTCCTCTCGCCCCCACCGGTCCTTCCCCCGTCCCCGACCCCCGAGTTTCTGCTGATGTTGGGAAGTGCTCGTTTCCTTGCAGGAATTGCCGTCTCCGGGTCTTTTTACGATAAACATGTTTGTCAACAGCCTCGTCATATAAAGCCCTTTGAATCCCCACCGTCACTTCTCGTGGGGTCGAAAAGGAGCTGTAATCCTCAAGTTGGGATAAAATGAAGCTTTTGTGGCAGGGTGAAAGGTTGGGCTCCTGGTGATGAACCAGCGGTGCTGGGGAGGTAACAGAGCATCATGGTGCATGGGGGAGATGTCCTCACGGTCCTTGTTCTGGCTGGCACAGAGTGCCATAGGCTCTGTGCTCAGCACTGATTTGGAGTGGCACACTGCCGGAGCAGCCCTGTGGGTCACTGCAGCTCGGAGCTGAGCTCTCCGGGGGGATATTTTACCTACCGTAGGTTTTTAGAGTCTTTGGAAAACGTGGTTTCTCCATTGAGCTTATAGTAGCCAATAAATCTTTGTTTAGCTGGGAGGAAAATTGTGCTACTGCTTGAAACGTCCCCACAGGTCAAGGCATGATGAGTTATGTGTTATCTGTCACTACTTTTTTTTTTTTTCCTCTTGTATCTGCTGATGGAGAGGTGATTTAATTTTGTAAGTATGTTTTGCCTCCTTCACAGGACGAGAATGAGAGCAGTAAACGTCAGCATTGTCATTGCTCCGCCATGGAAGGGACTGGGTTTTGGCCACCTCTGCTGCCGGTATCACTGTGCTCCCGGCCACCCTACCGACATGTCACTGCGGTGGGCTCCCCCATGGGGCGTCTGTCTCTAGTTGTGATTTAAAGTAAAGCAAAAAGGAGGTAATCCCACTGCTTACAGGTAAGCCGGCTGTGTTCGCTGCTGATGTTGGTCCTAATGACTTCCCTCGTGTCAGCAGCGGACGGCAGGCGTTGGGTGGAGATGATCACCCTGCTGTGGGCAGAGAGGGACGTGAGAGTTGCGTTAGGTGGGCAAAGCTAGCTGCTGTCCACGGCTTGTCCAAAATACTGGGGGCACTTCAGGCATCAGAGCCTGTCGTGGAATCACAGAACGGTTTGGGGTGGAAGGGACCTTCAAAGATCATGTAGTCCAACCCCCGGCCATGGGCAGGGACATCTTCCACCAGATCAGGTTGCTCAAAGCCCCATCCAACCTGGCCTTGAACACTTCCAGTGATGGGGCATCCACAACTTCTCTGGGCAGCCTGTGCCAATGTCTCACCACCCTCATCGTAAAACATTGCCTCCTTATGTCCGGTCTAATTACAGTTGGACTCGATGATCTTAAAGGTCTTTTCCAACCTAAATGATTCCATGATTCTAAACCTCCCCTCCTTCAGTTTAAAACTGTTGTCCCTTGTCCTGTCACTGCAGGCGCTGGTAAGAGGTGTCTCTCTGTCTTTCTTACAAACCCCCTTTATATATTGAAAGGCTGCAGTAAGGTCTCCCCAGATTCTTCTCTTCTCCAGGCTGAACAACCCCAACCCTCCCAGCCTGTCCTCACAGCAGAGGTGTTCCAGCCCTCTGATCATCTTTGTGACCCTCCTCTGGACCCGCTCCAACAGATCCACTTCTTTCCTGTGCTGGGGTCCTGTTTTGGCACTGACCTGGGGAAAACCCAGCACTTTAATATTCCAGAGAAGAGCAGCAGCCTGTGCCCACCACCCCAGTGCTGGCCATGCTCACCTCCGAAGCTGGTCCCCAACGGGTCCCTCCTAGAGCGCTGTCAGCCCCGCAGCTTTTTCCCTGGGGGCAGGTCTAATTCGTTTCACTTCATAAACAAAATAATTTTGAATCTTTTCATGAAGAAGAAGAAGAAGGAAGAAATCAGGCTGAAAAGATGAACTCTCAGAAGGCTTGAGTGTGGGCAACAGTTATTGGATGTGAGGGTTGGAAGGAGGAGTACAAGAATGAAACCCTGGAGTGATGACAGGTGAAGACCTTTGTATCTCCTAGTTAAGAAATTCTCTTTAGTAAGTAACCAAGAGCAAGATCAGCCTTATGCTTGATTTGGTGCCATCCATTTACACTCAAAAATGATGTTGCTATCTCTTGTTATTAGAAACCTAATGCATTGCAGAGAAGAGCATCCATCTCTAGGGAGAAGTCGTCGTCGATTTTGGTGGCATTCCCAGGAGATGCAAAGCACGTCATAACTGTAAATGAAATCAAATAGGGGAAAAAACGGATTTTAAGAACCTAACAATGAGTTGGTTTCATTCAGAAAGATATGAGCGTGTATGCATCTGAACTTCGGTTTACCTCTAGTTTCTTCTTACTTCAAATTAGTAGCTATTTCTTGAGATGAGGACCATTTTGTGCTGCGTGTTGAAGGCGTGGGTAAAGGTGTGTGTACTGTTCAGGCATTCTGTTGCCAGAATACTTTTTCTCTCCCCTCAAAACAGTTAAGGAAAGAGTCGTATGATTAACTATCGTAGGAATAATTCCAGGGTGAACAGAGCAACTTTTCGTAAATGAAGACACAGTTACGATGATGTAGTCTTTAAACAGGGCATGGTTTGCTTTGAGCCTATTAATACAATTCAGAGTCTAGGACTGCTGGACTCAGACTTGCGGTGTGCACCTACAGCACCTCGTTGAATGCATGAGCAGCAGGTTGGTGACTCTCAGGTCTCTTACAGCCATCTGAGACAAATTCAGATCTGGATCATTCTCTGCCATTACCCATCTCTTTCTGTTGGCTTCGGAGAGTTTAGGATAACAGCGCTTCTCATGCAGGGACCTCACTTTGGCGCTTGACCTTTGGTACATGCATTTGAACCTGGTAAGTTTGTCTCTTCTCCAGCACCTGACCCTGGGGTGCAAAGAGTTGAACTGTAAAATCAGTGGTTGACGTCTCCCTGTGTGATGGGAGGGAGAGAGCAGAAATGCATTTCTGCTTCTGTGTCCAAGCAAACACTTGAAGGTCAATGCTGCTAGCTAGCTGTAAGTGATGGAAGCTACAAGAGGGTCCACGTGCGTTACACTCTTATTTTATATCAATTTCTAAAGATGGTGGGAGTTGTCCATGCTATGCCGCTTGTTGCAACGTCTCTATCAAAAGGCTGGTGAGACATGTAGAAGGGGAAGGTGACTTCTTAAAAAACCCAACACACGCCTCATCTCCCTCTTACATGTTCTGTCATACTCACACGTTCACAACACCAAGATGAATGTATTCACAGAGTCTGCCGGGACCACATGCATGCGGGATGGAGAAGGCACACAGCTGTCAAGTCCTCATCACGTCTTTTGGGCCCTTCTTTGGCAAAGACCAGCTGATTTTTGGATGTGCCACTTGTGCCCTTTAGGAGTTGACGGTGATTGAGATCTTTCTCCTCTTCATCCTGTCTCGCCTGTTGTCAGTCATTAGTCAACACTGCTGATTTGCTTACTGCCCCTTTTTCCCTCTGTTGGGGGGTTTTATGGCTCTAGTCCCCTTTTTTCCCTAATCTGGGTGTCTTGAGAAACTGGATGTACTGTGATTTTTTTAATGTGCTGTGATCTTAATGACCTGCTGACACAGGTGCCGTCAACATATGCTTTTCTTTAACCGTTCTTCTGCCATTTCTTCAATAAAGAGCTGCGTTACTCTCTTTGGCAGCCATGGGAATGCCTCCACTGAGATAAAATAAAATCTTAGAAGTTTTAAATCATGCTGAAACTAGTGAAAATAAATGCTAAGCAGTAGTGTAAAAACGAGTGGCTGATGACAAGTATGTATGAAGGATAACGCTTGTTGAGTTCCCGCTCCCCTTGAAGGGAGGAGATTCCATAGGCATGGAACTGGTGTTCGCTTTCCAGCTTACCCAGTGTTCCCATGCCAAAATCAACCTGCCAAAACGCCGGGACGCCAGATAAGGAGGGAAAAGTTGGCATCAGCATGGCCGCACTAGCGTGGTCCGATTAATTTGTCTCCATTAAAACAATAAATCATTCAAGTTGCTGCTTCCCTGAATGCTAGTGGTGCTTCTGCCAGAGCGGTTGGCCCAAGTGACCTGCCTGTTCCCTGCCAACGTTTCTGCTACTTGTCCCACAGTAAAGAGAGCGTTATCTGAGCACTGAAGGGCAGAGGAAAACGTCTCCCTCAAAAAGGCATCATGCATCTCCCCACGCGTTTTCATCTCTGCTTCTTTTCTACTCTATCGGTGCTTCGGTTTGGCTGTGGAGCTTTTAAATTTCTTTTTTAACCAGACGTTATCCCTCCCTTGCTTCTCCCCAGCTGTCTGGTTCCTTAAAGGCAGTAATGTGTAATTCTCCCATCGTGGATGTTAGACCCGTTATGAATAAAGATGAAGTAGAAGCGGAATGCTTTCCCATTAATTTAAAACTTTGGTTATCATGACAACAGGTTACAACTCTCTTCATTGCCATGACAATCTCCTGCAAAATTGTTAAAATGTCGTCTTATAGTTATTTTTAGTTTGTCCTCTATTCCCATGGAGACCAACTTTTACTTGAAGTGTTTGATGCTTTGTGCTTGGAGCCTTTAATGAGCCTCACAGAGGTATGTAAGTCAGTAAAGGCAGAGACCTCCGAGGTCAACCGATCCCTCCATCAGCCCTTGCAAGAATGGTCTGTACAGTACGTTTTTCTACTGCTTTGTTGGATTATGTGCACTTCTTTTTTTTATTATCTTCTCTTGTGTGATTTTTAACATTTACATTTGCTGTAGTGCCTGAGCGCTTGTATTCTTCTTTGCTTTTATGACCCTGTTTGTTGCATTAAATTCTGTCTGAGAACTTTGGGTTCTGCACAGGGCACTGGAAAAAAAAATCTACAAGGGAGAAAGAAAAACTATAGGAGACCGTGAACAGGACACTTAAAGTGGTCACTTGGTTTTAGTTGCTGTGTAGTTGTTTTGGGGAAAAAATTGCACTGAAATGAAGTTTTCTCTCGCTCTTCCTTACAGTTTACAGAGGAAGTTTTACTGGACTAACATTTGCTCAATCAGATAAAAATTTACTAGCATATCATTAAGCAATATTGCAAATTACCTCAATTATAAAAGGAAATAAAACTGTCCTTTGTGAACCTCCCTTTTCCCCACGCTTTTTTCTCCCCAAGTAGGCAGCTCATGTGATCCATGGGAGTCTCCCATTCATCAGTTGGAATTAGGAATGAAAAGTAATACGAATAAATAGAAAAACAGGTTGCATCCATCAGACTGTTTCCTAAAAGCTAGGCAAGGCTGACTGTCAGCTCCTCTTTATTTATGAACTATTTATCTTGCTGCTTCTTCAGTGGGTGTGAGTGTTGCTGCTGCGAAGTAAAAAATGGCAAAATTGAGATGGTGTCACCACTTGTGCTGCGCTGGAGAGGGTCAGCAGAGAGGTGACGCTATGGATTAATCCGGGTTTCTGTACATTTAGGCACACGCTGTTAAAATTTAAAAAAAGGACGCAGTATACTGTTGTCTATGCAGTACTGATTCAGATCATTTGAACATCATGTTTCTTTCCCAAAGACTGAAAAAAGAGTCAAAGACTGAAAAAAGAGTATTTCTGTAGGCAGCTGACGTTGGCCTGATCCATCCCTTGGCGGTGCTGCCGCCATGGTGGGGTTTTCTCTGCAGGGCTCCGCAGACAGCGCGGCCGATCAAAGCCTTCTGACCGTGCGTAATTCTGTGCCCTCTTCCACTTTATTGCCTGTGGGTTTAGATTTGTGAGGAATATCTAATGCTCTCTGCCTCAGCCTGGAAGTCTTTCTTGAAGGTGGCGGAGACTCTGTAGGCATTTCATTTGCGTTCGTCACACCTTGAGTAAACAGGTTTTTGCTCTACTTGGGAATTTTTTCCACATCTAACAACTATTACAGTTTTTATGTAGTTTCTTGATAGCCATCTTAAATTGTTGTATCGTTAATCCTAGCCTAACTCTCAGCTCTACTTTCTCTTCCTTCCTTGTGTATAGGGCCTTTAAGGACCTGTAGCCACCCACTGGTGTCCCATAAAAGACTTTTCACCAAGGCCTGTAGCAACAGGACAAGGGGCAATGGCTTTAAACTGAAGGACGGGAGGTTTAGATTGGACATAAGGACGGAATTCTTTACGATGAGGGAGGTGAGGCACTGGCACAGGTTGCCCAGAGAAGCTGTGGATGTCCCATCATTGGAAGTGTTCAAGGTGAGGTTGGACGGGGCTCTGAGCAACCTGGTCTAGTTGAAGATGTCCCTGCCCATGGCCGGGGGTTGGACTAGGTGACCTTTGAAGGTCCCTTCCACCCCAAACCATTCTGTGATTCTATGAAATCATCGCTTAGCCAAACGACCCGTTTAAATGTCTTAATCTTTCCTTAAAAATCAGACCCTCTGGCACCATAATCCTTTTAGGTGCTTTTCATTAGTTTTCCTGCAGGTTGGCTTTATTGGGATGGGGTTGGATCCCTAACAGACCATGCCCGGAGGAGCTCTCTCTGGCAGAAAGCTGGTTCATCAAGAGCTCCTTGTGACGAAGCTGGTGTTGGTCAGTTCTCCTATTTCTTGAAGTAAAACCGGTTCTTTTAAGAGATGGCGCAAATATACAGATAATATTTCTATCAATAGTTTTAGGTCTGTCTATCTCAGGAGCTTACCATTGATTCTAAAAAGCTCTTTTTTAAGGGTGTAAAATCTTTCCTTCTCTGTGATAATTAAATCCTTTTGCTGTTTAAGGTCACTTTGAATCTTTTGATAGCCAATAAGAGCAATCAGAATAGGTTTTTAATGTCTTTTGCTTGCAGAACCTCAATATTCATCGGAGTCCTTTTGCTTTCTAGTGTGTCTGATTTTGCATTTTCCATACGGACTCAAAATACAACATGATTTCTGCGTAACTCAGCCCTCATCTCCGACATCGTACCATTATTTTGGTAGTAGGGTTTCCTGGGAAGGTTAATGGTTCAGTTCTGCTTTTCAGTGATGAGCGGTGGTTATGAAATACAGTTGGTTTTTGTGGTACAAACCATGGCAATCAAGATTTTTATCCTGATGTTGCTCAGCATTCTGCAAGATGCAAAGAAGATACAGGCCTGATGCTGAGAATGTAGCACCCAAATGAAATGATAATCTATAACCTCTTTGATAATTTTTTTCATACCACTATTTGTAGAGGACACTGCATAATTAGGCTGGTATTACTCACGTGGTAAATTATGTTGATTGTAAGGTGTGTGGCTCTATGTAAGTGTTCCTGCAGAATTTTGTACACTTGCTGTACTCAAAATAATTTTTTGCCTTTTTTGTGTGTGTTTAAGAGGGCTTTTAGTTTTCCCCAATAGCATTTGTTACTATAATGGCTGTTATCGTTAGCAATAAAGGATATAGCTAATATAATTTATGCAAGTCATTAGTAACGCTGCAAATAGATAGTTTTCATATTGAGTGGGTTTTGTTGCTTGGGTTTTTTGTTTCTTTTTACATTACTTGAGTTGTTATTTGCATTTCTGTGACCAGTGAATTAATTTTATGAGACATGTTGGTCAACAAAATACATCATGATCCGTGCTTTCTCTAAGCTTGGGACCAGCAAGCTACAGTGAAGTGCAATGAGAAATCTCCAGGCACAGAAAAATGGAGTTTCCTTCCTCTCGCACTTAGCAGGTATGGAAAAGGTGAGAGGAAACATATTATTTTGGAAGGGAACTAACATATTATTTGGAAGGGGAATTTTTCAGATTTCCCTTTTGGAATTCATCTTATTTAGGTCAGCGCAAATACAAATCAAGTCTATTCAGTTCCTTTAGTAATATGAGGAAGGAGACTTTTCTGTATCAAAGGGTATTGTCATCGTAAGCCAGAGCTGATGAGATGGTAGAAGACCTCGACCTGCAGAGGTTGTTAGAGAAGTCCTAGTTCGGCAAAGTACCGTCGTGCCTGGCTTGCAGCAGGGGTAAAGCTGCTGGCAGAAGAGTTCGCTTCCACCAAAAACAGGGTCAGGAGAGGAGTTTTGGTTCAGTATACCTGAGATGAAGAGCTATGAGGAATCTTCTTGTAGGGTAGGTTCAGACTAGATAGAAGGAAGAAATGTCTTAGGATGAGGGAGGTGAGACATGGCCCAGGTTGCCCAGAGAGGTGGTGGATGCCTCATCCCTGGAAACATTCCAGGTCAGGTTGGATGGGGCTCTGAGCAACATGATCTAGTTGGAGATGTCCCTGCTCATTGCAGGGGGGGTTGGACTGGGTGACCTTGAAAGGTCCCTTCCCACCCAAACCATTCCATGATTCCTCCTTAATGTAGATTCCGCTCCAATGACTTTTGGAGTAAACAAAGACTTAGAGATAAAAAAAGCTGTGCAAAATCCTTACATCTCCAGGAGACTTTGTCTCTGTAATTACATGCTCGCCCCAAAAAGCACCGACAGTTGCTTGGAGAATGGGCTTGTAAAGATTTTGTAGATATGTAAACTATCTGCAGCTATTTCCAATGTTTCTTATTGAAAGAAAACACCACGAGTAATGTGCAAGAGCTTCGTTGTGTCAGTAAATAAGAATGGCAAACAGCTCCAGGCAGCTGGTGCATTTTTCCCTTGGATACCAAAGAAGTCATCCCAAGCAGGAATCTGTTCTTAAATATTTCTTTTTACTACAGTAAACAAACCTTTGAAGCCTTGAGATCAAGGAGCAAGGAAAAATGTAGAACAATAACTTATGAAAGTATGATGTTGTTTGTGCCCCTCAGAAATATTGCTGGTATTTATTCTAGTAATCTTATGATAACATGGGGACTTTTTTGCATTTAACTGTGGCCTAATTCTGTTGCTGGTTGGGTTCCTGCCTTCTTCTCAGCGGTGACAGTTTTAGGTCCTGTCTGTGTAAGGGCATTTTATTGTACTCTGGTTTGAAAATATATGATCAAGATGGGTCTTGAGTCCAGAGCCTTCAGTTTCCTCTCCTCAAGCACCAAATGTATTTTCTTGCAGGGTGAATGCCCAGCCCTGAATTATGGGCAGCATTTCTCTCCTGTACCTCCATTTGAGCTCCTTTCTAGTGCAGCGTCTGCTCCTCGTCCAGTGAAGCACCTCAACTGAATTTCCAATGATCTCTTTCAACCTCTGGCTTTGTCCTTCAGGCTCCTTGGCGTGTCTTTGAGATTCACCTTCTCCATCAACTTAGGAGGCTTTGTCACCTCTTGTCCTTCAGAGGTTCTGCTTTGTCACACCTCCAGCTTTCTGTGGGGTCCCCACTGGGGTACGTCCTTGCTCTCTTTTTCTGTTGCAGAAAGTGTTATCAATAGATACAAATTAAGCTGTTCTCTTCGAATTGAAAATTTGTGGATCTTCCTTTCTGCTTAGATTTGTTTCTTCTTGATCACTACAAAATCTGACCTTTCTCATCTGTCTTTTTGTGTGCCTGCAGCTCAGGATCTTTCTCCCGCAACAGTTTTTACGTCTCTTGCTCTTCTTTCTGGATTCCCCTGGAAAGCACTTCAGTGCTTCATCTGCCATCAGAGCTGATAAACTTGAGGTCGTCTTTAACCCAAGACTTTATCGAGGTTGCCAGCTTGCTTCTCTCTTCTTTTGTTTCTCATTTTGTTCTGAAGAGTTGAATAGACTAGACTAGACTATTTCAATTGGAAGAGTCTTACAAGGTTCTAGTCCGAGTGCCTGGCCAGCTCAGGGCTGGCCTAAAGGTAAAGAAAGTTATGAAGGGCATTGTCCAAATGCCTCTTAAACACTGACAGGCTCGGGGCATCGACCACCTCTCTAGGAAGCCTGTTCCAGTGTTTGACAAGCTTCAATAAAAGATCTGTGACTTGGTTTTCTCACCCTTTTTGATATTTTAGCAACTCCCAGCAGGAGCAGGGAGGTGATGGTCCGCCTGGTGCTGGTGAGGCCACACCTCGAATGCTGTGTTCAGTTTTGGGCCCCTCACTCCAAGAAGGACATGGAGGTGCTGGAGCGTGTCCAGAGAAGGGCGACGGAGCTGGTGAGGGGTCTGGAGCACAAGTCTGATGAGGAGCGGCTGAGGGAGCTGGGGTTGTTCAGTCTGGAGAAGAGGAGGCTGAGGGGAGACCTCATCGCTCTCTACAACTGCCTGAAAGGGGGTTGTGGGGAGGTGGGTGTTGGTCTCTTCTCCCAAGTGATGAGTGACAGGACAAGAGGAAACGGCCTCAAGTTGCACCAGGGGAGGTTCAGGCTGGATATTAGGAAAAAGTTCTTTCCTGAGAGAGCGGTGAAGCACTGGCAGAGGCTGCCCAGGGAGGTGGTGGAGTCACCATGACTGGAGGTGTTCAAGGAACATGTGGACGTGGCACTGTGGGACATGGTTTAATGGGCATGGTGGGGTTGGGTTGGTGGTGGGACTTGATGATCTTACAGGTCTTTTCCAACCTTCAAGATTTTGTGATTCTGTGATTGTAATAGATCAAATTTCCAGCTTGAGGAGACATTTCCCATCCTTGGTTTTAACTGAATTTGAGATAAGGTCACCCAGAGCTTGCTGAAGAGCCTTAGAATGCGGGGCAAATTTTTCATTTTGTTTTTAGAGGGGGAAATTTCTTCTTGCAATGGGGAGATACAAGCTGGTCTTAATCACCATGTATGTTCTTCCTAGTGTAGTGTTTTGGTGAGATGAATGAGGGCAGCTCACACAGCCTTGGCTACTTACTCAAAAAACAGAGCTGGGGAAATAGATGCAAGATGAATGATGGTAGATGAAGCTTTTCAGCTCTACATCATCAGTTCAGCTGCCATCCAGGCAATTGCTGGGCCGTGAGGATTATCAGACAAGTGGTTGTTGGCCTATGTGAACTGAGTGGGTGGTGTACGGAGCTTCTATTTTTTGTACTAAAGCAGGAATGAACCCTGTATTCATGTGAAGAGTATTCAGTATCGTAGTCTGGTGTAGAAGAGCAAAGGGAACTGGGGTGTGAGAGTGGTATGAAGCAAGCAAAGGGAAATTCAGGAGGCATTTGCTGTAAGCTCGGTATCAAATGCTGCCAGCCACTGACTCAGCGAATGCGCTGTGATTGACTATCCACCGGCTTGTCCACTTGTTTGCCTTCCAGCTCTTACATTAACCAATAGTTAAATCATCCCTAGAAATCCCTGGGGCTTCCTTGACTAATTGACCGCTCAAGGTGGCCCAGGTGGTTCTCTGCAGGTTCATCTGGCAGCAACTTGAACCCATCTGGCCCCGCTTTGGCCTTGGAGAAACATCTCCTGCTTCCCCTGGGAAGTTTATCCCAAAATCTTTGCTTTCGGAAGTGTTCAAGAAACAAAGCAAGATACTGCAACTACCAGTCGCTCCTGTCTGTCAGTTGTTTATAGGACAGACTGAATGACTCCTGCTGCAAAATACTGCATGCCTTTTTTATCATGGACAAGAAAAAGCGGGAGCAAACGTCATCTATTGGGAGAGCCCAACTCATATATATTTAGGAATAGTAACGTGTGGTCCTAGGGAACTTGGGTGTTAAAGCTTCGGGCATATCTGTTCCGAGCAACTCTCCAAAGTAAATGCAAAGCCGGGCATCTTCAAAAGGCAGGGCATGTCATCCTGCATTCCTGTGTCCATCCTCGCCGAGCGGGAGGACTTGGCATTCTCCGGGATGGAGAGGTTTGGTGGATGACATGACTTCTGATGTTGTTGGTAAACACTGCAAGTTGCATGGTATTTGGCAATGTGAGATTTTTTTTTCCTTATTTTTTGAGAAATTTTTTGTTTTGCTCTTGCTCCTGGTGTAAATCAATAGGTTTCCCAGGGAGGTCTCTCCAGATACTTGCATGCACCGACATGCATACAAACTCTGTTGATGTCCTCACTATACTTACTCAATTACTAAATACAAGCCTTTGCTTTCCTGTGCTGTCAAGCCAACACATTTTATCAACAGAATGCAGGTCATTTCAATCCTTCAGGTGAACAGAAGACCTGCCCGCCTTTTAAAATCAATACGGGTGGCAAGCTTATTTTTAGAAAGGGAAGGTCAAGCCCTGAACCCGAACACCTCGCAACGGCGGCGGAGTTCAGGTTCAGTCCCTGCCTTTGCTGCCTGGGGCTGGGATGATGCTCTCCCATGCGGTACCCAACGCGAACCCACCGGTGAGGACCGCTGGGTTTCCTTCCAGCATCACCCTCGTTGTGCCCGACTCCCTGTGGCTAATGCGGACAGAAAGCAGATTTATGCAGCTCATTTGCTGCCCCTGTATAATCATTCTTAGCTCTGCATTAATGTGCTGAGCAAGTAAAACTAGTTAACGAGAGGAGGAGAAAGGAACCTTTTTTGTAGGTCTAATGCTCTTGTTCCTGGAAGCGGAGGGGAGTAATTAGCATTCCAGCCGAGGAACCAGTTACTATGGCAGTGCGTATTGATGAAACGCGGTTGATACAAGTAAGCTAATTCAAACCAGCCGAAGGCCATATGTTTAGCTCTGTCTTTGTTATATAACAAGTTTTGAGGTCTTAAAAAAAAAAAAAAAAATTCTGAGTAGAAATGACCTTCAAGGAATGGTTAAAATACGAAAGCCGCCAGCCTTTTTGTTCCTGGCACACAAACTCATTAGTTACATAAACAGGACGAAGGTTTTTAATCTCCTTTTGAAGTTATTTGCATATTTATTGAGATTTACTGTGCCTTTTTATTTGGTGTCCCACTGATCTGAAAGTGGAGGACACACACGGCTGCAGAACCCAACACGTTTCCCTGAGGTTCATATCGAGCTAGGTTATTAGTCCTTGAGGTAGGACGAAATGGCAGAATTCGGTTTCGCTGTGGAACCAATAAAACCAGAATTTCTTGGTGTTTCTATGCATTTTTTTAATCGAATATTTGATAGTTAGATTTTTTTTCCCCTCCTGTATTTCTCGTTACTCTTTAAAAGGAGAAAATCTTTGTGCCATTGAAATCCATTTTACTACAGGAAGAAAACTTGGGATTTTAGCCTTCCTGAGTGGCAAGCGACCATCCTAATTAGATTTATCAACAAAAGTGATATCTGAAAGAGCGCTGTTGAGGCAAATGTTTCTTCACACTCCAAGTCGCTGCAGAGAAGGGGTTTGGAGAAGTGGAACTTCATTTTGCCCGTTGCTTTATCATTAACACCATCGCTAGACTCCACATTCGCGGGATGGTTTTGTGACTGAAAGCGAAGCAGGAGCCAAGATGTCCATGCTCCGGCGGTGCTGGTTCTCCTTGCTCAGCCTGGATGGAGTCAGTGAGTACATAGCACCAGTTTTGAATGCTCTGTTCCATATAGCCAACTTCCCTTCATTGTGTCACAGTCCTACACATCACCTGAGCAGGTATAAATGGTATCCTGCTTCTGAAAGTTAAAGTCATATTGAAAAAACCCCACCAAACCAAAAGCATTACTCCCCAAATATATCTTAGTTAGCCGCCTATTGCCAGAATGGAAATTCTATAGGCTACAGGTTGTAGAAGGTGCTGTGGACAGCATGGAGAGTAATAATTAAATTGCACAGTGCACCTGAACGTGGGCTGTTGCGGTGATTAATTTTAAATGCTGTCCTGTAATTATAATCAAACTATATTCTCTGCAGAAACCTTTGTGCGCAAGCAGCAAGGAGCTGTTATGCATTATTGACTTTGGAGTAGCTGGAAGAAATTCAAAACATCTTCATATAAATTACATTTTGGTCATGGTCTGCTCATCCGCGCTGGCTTTGCAGGCACAAGCTCCCCCTCCTTGAATGCGGCTCCCGGCTATAATGCAGCCTCTCTGCCCCGTTTTGTCAGCACACCTTTTCTGTTTCCTATCCCCACCAAGGAGGTTTCCTCCAGGACACCAGCAACGCAGTTGGGGTTCCTCACCCCCAACCCTACTTAGATCCCATCGAAGAGGCGCATCCATTGTGTGCTCTCCAGGAGCATCTGGCCCCGGGTCCCTAAATTTGGTGTGTAGCTGATGGAGATGAAGAGAGACCGCAGTGCTGTGCCATGAAGCTCTTTCCCCGCCTTCCCCCAAGCCTGGCGTGGGCTGCAGCTTTGATGCAACTTCTACTTGGTCTTATTTCCTCGCATACCTCAGTCACCGCATGCCCTAGTTTTTTCTCAGGGTTTTGCTGCCGCTGGTGCTTTTTGCTGCCTTCTTTTCTTTTGTAGTATTTCTGGTTTCCCCCAGTTAAGGCACAAACTAATTAGGGGGAAAATTAATTCAATAATACACCATGTGTTTATTTTTCTGCTGCGTAGCCCCATCAACAGAAGGGCTGCCAGAAGAAGGATGTGGAGGGGGGAAGCAGCGAACTGCCCCAAGGATGCACCGTGGAGATAGTCCTGCTGTAACCTAAGTGTCTTGCCCGATACTGTATTTCAAAGCTTTGGCTTCTGGGGATACGCTCACTTGTACGCTGCCTTGGCTGCTTTTAAATTTTCATTTTACTCATTCGCTTGGCTGTACCACTCACTAACGGAAACCTGGAGGGGATTCCTGGAGCGTGTTCCCTACTCCTGAAGAAGTTGGGTACCCTCCAGCCAGCGACGTGAGCATCAGCTTGTTCTCACCGAGCCCAAGGGATGTTCGCTGCTGTGTTTGGTTCACTCAGTAACGCAGCCCTCTCTCTTCCACGTTCTGTTTTTCACTGGAGGCGTTCAAGGAACGTGTGGACATGGCACCGTGGGACATGGTTTAGTGGGCATGGTGGGGTTGGGTTGATGGTTGGACTTGGTCTTTTCCAACCTTAGTGATTCTGTGATTCAAAGCGAGGGCATCCTCGCACCTACATCCCTCTCTCCCCGCATCTTACACTGGCACCGGGATCATCTCGGCATCAAAGTGCCACTTCCAGTTTTCTTACTGAAACATCCCCACATGTTTAGCGGGTACCTTTTGTCACCCTTAAGAGTTTCCTTTATTATTTTCTTAGGTAAGAAAAAGAAACTGGTGCAGGCTCTGTCATGTGTTGGTCTGGGCAAGTGTTCCTAATAAAACATTCATAATACTGCGCTTTTTTACGAGTAAAATGGTGGCCTGCGCACTTTTACGAGCTGTGCTGTACTAGTCGTCTTAGAAAATATATGCTCATTTAATGCGTCGCAATAAAGAGCCCTTTATAGAGAAGGGTTTTTTATAGTTTATTCATCTCTATTTATGTAGAATCCCCTCGAGAATCCACGAGCCTTTTGCTTGTTCAGCCTTTCTTGGCTGTTTTGCCTCGTCTCTCCCATCAAGGGGATATTACAAGGTACTTAATATTTATTTATTTGATGAGCATTGCCAGGTCCTTTGCTGTTCTAATAATATCCTTTACCTTGTTGCAGCAGCTTGGTGATGCCGGTGGATGAATATCGTTGTGGTGGGGTTTCGTAGCTGGGGAAGGGAGATGGGGAGGGTTGCAACAAGCCCTTTGACGGGCCCGTGTGCTTTAAAAGCCATACCCTGTGGTTAAACATCGCTTTTAAGCCTCGTCCTGCTTAGCAGGTCTTGCTTTTTGGTGCTGCAGGGCTTCGCTGCACTTGGGCAGAGGATCAGATGAAAGCACTGTCATTAATGTGTGCCCTATACAACTCGGTTTTGCAGTTTTTGAATAAAACTCCACACTTCTGTTAGGTATGAACGATGTTAATTTTCTTTCAGGACACGTTTGCTTGACTCTTAAATGGTTTCCTCGTTTTTTAATCATTGGCCAATTTATTGCAGAAGCTTAAGTAGATGTCGGAACTATATTTGATGTAAAGCAGGCTTGCAACCTTAGTGCGTATCAAAAGAAGGAGATGTTTATAGATCCTCTTCTGTTGGGCTGGAATGCACCTGGCTTTCTGGGGTAGACGCGTGCTATGCCTAAACCCAAGGCTTTCGAGATAAAACGTGACGCTGGGATGCCTGACTAATCTCACGGCGGGATGCTGCTGTGATAACGAACTTGTTGTGGTCGTTGGAAATGGTTATTACTGGTAGGAGGAGGGCTGTTGCAGGGCACAGATGGCCAAAAGCGCCCGATGACGTCCTGCAAGCGTGGCATCTACGGGTCCTGTCCCGCTGGCACGTTCCAGGCTTTTCTGTGCATATCAGAGGAGAAATTAATGTTTCTAATTGCCACGTGAAAAAACCCCAAAGGTCAGCTACGTTCTCCTGGATTTGGTTCCTCCAAAGCCTCGCGTTCCCGGCGGAGCGACTCTCTGCAAGGGCAGGCGGGGAGTTTTCAGGAGGCTTCCTTTGCAAGCAATGAATGATTTCGGGGATTCAGTAGGAGCTGGTAGTTAGTGTGATGATGTACGTTTCTGTCCCTTCCTATAGCACCTATACAGCAGTTTCAGGGGGCTTAGCATCGCGTGGCAGCCGTGCCTTCTGCCTTGCAGGTGTTATTCCCTCCAGTGCCGTACCCGTGCTGCCAGACTGACAGTCTCCTTATCTTTTAAACCTGTAGACTATTTTTTTTTTTTCCTTCTGTGATTATATATTTACATGACCTTTTGTAAATATTGTATAAAACATTAGATTTTTTCTGTTTGAACAAATAGCCAGGATTCTATTAAAGAACAGGGCAAGTTTTAAAAATTAAGTAGAGCGTGAAAAATTGGCTTTCTCCCTTTAAAAACATTTCAGGTGTATTTACCAGGACATGGAAAAACAAGGAAAATGTATCACAGTGTAAAAAGGAAAGAGAAATCTTTGCAGTTACGATGATTTTTGGGAGGGAAAAAAAGATAACTTTATTTGCCCAAATAAATTGGTTTTTCTTCCAGTTTGGGCATAACCAAATGGTGGCTCTGGAGTGGCATGTGCCCATCAGTTGGTACCAGCTACTTGCCAGCTTGGTTTGGGCCACTTGAGTGCGCCAGGTGCTGTCGGATGCTCTGTGTCTCCCGGTCCTGGCTGCTTGTGCCGTACCACCCTGACACGATGGGAATTGGATGGCCAGCGTCTGTAGTTATTCTGTCCTGAGGGTTTAAGAAAATCACTCTCCGTTGGTCCTTAATGGTCACAGAATGGTTTGGGTTGGAAGGGACCTTTCAAGGTCATCTAGTCCAACCCCCTGCCATGAGCAGGGACATCTTCCACTAGATCAGGTTGCTCAGAGCCCCGTCCAACCTGACCTGGAATGTTCCCGGGGATGGGGCACCCACCACCTCTCTGGGCCACCTGGGCCATGTCTCACCACCCTCATCCTAAGACATTTCTTCCTTATATCTAGCCTGACTCTCCCCTCTTTTGGTTTAAAGCCATTACCCCTTATCCTATCGCTGCAGGCCCTACTAAAAAGCCTGTCCCCATCTTTCTCACAAGCCTCCTTCAAGTACTGAAAGGCCACAATAAGGTCTCCCCGGAGCCTTCTCTTCTCCAGGCTGAACAACCCCAACCCTCTCAGCCTGTCCTCACAGCAGAGGTGTTCCAGCCCTCTGATCATCTTCGTGACCCTCCTCTGGACCCGCTCCCACAGGTCCATGTCTTCCCTGTGCTGAGGACCCCAGAGCTGGACACAGTGCTGCAGTGGGGTCTCACCAGAGCGGAGCAGAGGGGCTTGTCCAGGTCCCTCCGGATGGCATCCCGTCCCTCAGGCGTGTCAACCGCACCACTCAGCTTGGTGTCATCTGCAAATTTGCTGAGGATGGACTCGACCCCACTGTCTATGTCGTTGATGAAGATATGAAACAGTACGGGTCCCAGTATGGACCCCTGAGGGACACCACTCATCGCTGTTCTCCACGTGGACGTTGAGCACTAAGCACTGCTTCAGCAGCTTTCCCAGGGCTTCCTCCGCGTTTGGGCTTCAGCTCCGGGCTGGGTTCCTGCATCACCCCGTTTTGTCCCTGCTCTTCACTCCCAGTTTCGCCTGCTTCTTGTCCTGCCTCTTCAGCCTGGGCTGTGGCAGTGATGTTATGTTTAATTTGGCAAACAAACTGAAAACATGAAAATAATTCCATTCAGTTTGAATAATAATTACTATTTATTCTTCTCCAAACACTCCATTTGCCTGCCAGCCAGTCTGGTTGCATTTAATAGAAATTATTTCATTCAACCCAAAATATTTAATTTCAATCATTTATGAGAAAGTTAAAGGAAACAAAGAGCAAAGAGAGGTGCTAATTTTCCCCTTCAACCCAGTAGTCTCAGGGTTAGGATTTTTTTTTGGGGTATGGAAGAACGAGCTTCAGTTCTGTCCGAGAAGGTTTGAACCTGTATGCTCTCGTTTCAAGAGTGATCACAAGGTTTAAGGATATTTTGGGATGCTTTTCCTATTTATTTGTAATCCTGCTCCATTTTTGCATTAACACTGGAGTGGGACCAGAGTCCAAATGAACGTCTGGTAGGTTCAGTCCTCAGTATATTTTTCCAGTTGAAATTGTCCTATAAATTTGAGGGGGAGTCACCGAATAATTCAGGTTGGAAAGGAGCTCTGGAAGTCATCAGGTCCAGCGTGAGTCAGGTTGCTCAGAGCCTTGTCCAGCTGACAGAAGTTAATGAAATGTTTTCGAACGATTGAAGCCGCGTGCTTTGGCAAGTTCGCAAGGTTTGCTGAAAAAAGTTCTCCTGACTCTGTTGCCAGGTTTTGAAAGGACCTTCAGAGGATCCGGGGTGTTGTAAAGCACTCACTTCTGGAGGCTGGAAAGACGACAGAGCTTTGAATGAGCGTAGTTGAAGGGAGAGATGGGGAACGGGAAAGCTCATGGCTTTAGCTAGCATACATACACTTTCATATACCTTAGCTGGCAGGTGTGGTGCGTATGGCGCGCGCGAGGTTCCTGCTGAGATGAACCTACGCTTCTGAGGTCAAGGCTGGCTGGATGCTCTTGCCATGGAAGAGCATTGCAGGGACTTTCTGATTATTTGAGATTATTCTCAGCGCTGAGTTGATTCCCTGGCTGATCAAAGACTTTATTAGAACAGGCTAGACTCTTTCAGTTGGACGGGACCTACAACGGTCATCTAGTCCAACTGCCTGACCAATTCCGGGCTGACCAAAAGTTCAAGCATGTTATGAAGGGCATTGTCCAAATGCCTCTTCGACACTGACAGGCTTGGGGCATCGACCACCTCTCTAGGAAGCCTGTTCCAGTGTTTGACCAACCCGTCCCAGTCCTTTTTTATCTTAATCTTTTCGTGGGCATGGTGGGGTTGGGTTGATGGTGGGACTTGATGATCTTACAGGTCTTTTCCAACCTTAATGATTCCTCAATTCTCTGTGATTAATATGCTGTTGGGCTTGTCTTACCTCACCTGCACATTGAGCAGTGACTTTCCTCCATCTCTTTCTAGCTGCTGAGGCAGTGTGTACAGAAATGTTCATTTTCTTCCTGATTTTTTTTTTTCCCCTCTGGTAGTGCTTCAGCCCTGCAGTGCCTTGGCTGGAGCTGACCTCAGAGAGCAGGTAACAAGGTGGGCACAGTGGAAATCCATCAAATTCTGGCCCCATTATCTCCTCACTGGCAGGACCAAAATCTCCCTTTTAGTCCTTACGGGCTTTTATGGAAAATTTTACAGCTTTTATGGAGAGATTCAGCATCCTTTGCTGCACTATCAGTCTGAATGACGGGTTTCTTGGGTTTTTTCGGTGTTTTTTTTTTTCCCAAAGTTTACAGGATCTGTGGACACAAAGCTTTTGCAGCTGGTGCTGCTTTGTCAATGGATTTCCACATCCTCCCCAATTCAGGATGATGAGTCACCCGGCAGAAATAGGAAAGGAGTAGCAGAGCCGTCTCATCCGAAACACGTCCCTATTCATACCGATGCCTTATGATGCTGCACATTATGTGTGATGAACGTGACGTTGTTTTGTTTTCCTAGAATGTGCAATTCGTGGAGATATAAAAACCTGGTGCTGCTCACAGTTTCTTTGATAGCAGGATGAGAAAATAACAGCTGAGAGAAGGCGAGAAAAGCAGGAGGTTCTCCTAGAAACATCTCAGCTCTTCTGAGCTGGGACCCATCTCGGCTTTCCAGCAGAGCACTCTTCCCGTGAGACCATTGCCCAACGATTTTTGTAACTTAACTCAGTCCAAGGCACGCTTTGTGGTTATTAGGGTAAATACGTATCAGTTAGCAAACGTTCAGCTTGGTTTTCTTCCTGGAAAGCTGCCTTAGTCCTGCAGTTGAGCTAGTCTGTACTTTCATTTCCTAATTAAATGACATTCTTGATAGGAAGCAAAGTGTGAATCAAAGAAAGCAGATGATGATCATATCATCTCCCTGTATTGTCTACCCCAAGTAAAAGGCTAAAGCAGTGCAGTGTGATATCCTCTCTTCTATTAAATGTTGCACAAATTAAGAAGAATAATTAGGAAATGCCGTCTGCTTCTGTTAAAAATGCACATACAGCGAGTAGTGAACATGTCCTTGTCAGATCATATTTTTTCCTTCCTTGGCTGTGTATATTCCCCTTATTCTCTATTTTCACAAGGTAAAATGGAAAAGGTAATTAACAAAAAAAAGTCTGATTTCACCCTGAAACAAGTGTATACTGATGAACACTGGTGGGATCTTTAGTTTTCTGACCAGACTTCTGCTATGTATTCGATTTATTGCATGCGTACAACTCAACCTTTGGGAAGCAAAGACATTCTTGAATATTCATTGAATAAGTCCTTCTAACGTCCTGAACTTGCGTACCTAATCAGGAGAGATATTTACTTTCTTAATCCCTCCTGACCTCCTTCCGTATGTAAATTACACAATTTGAAAGCATATACTTCAGCACCGGATAGGAGATGCAGCTGATTACTCTTACAGTAATTGCAGTGCTTCTTCCCAAAATTTCCTGGAAAAATCCTCAATCTTAATTCTCACTTGGCTGTGCTATGCCCTTGACCACTAATAAATTAGTTTTAGCCCATTTCTGTTTCCTTTGAAAGGAACCTGCATCTACATTTGCTTTAATCTCCTGAAAGTCTGCACGACTTACACCAAAAGGCTTTTTGGAAAATTGCTTGGAAGCATTATCGAACAGGTGAGATACCAACTCACGATCGCGCTAATCTTTTGGAGCTCTTTCCTTTTAATTCTTTTGTGAAACACTGAGGTGCTATTCCAGTAAGTCTCCCTAGACATCCCTAATGCCATCATTTATTTAATATCACCAAAAGGCATTCCTTGTTTTACGTAAAGAAATCTAGTTGACCTGGAGGAAGGGTCTCAAAAGCAAACGGGTCTTTTGAAAGCCGTAGTGATGAGAGCATGAATAATAATGAAAATAAATGATGCCGTCACTTCCTTTTCTGAACTTTCAGTTTATTCTGTGGCTTTAAAGTCAAAATTACAGTGCTATTCTTTAGGGTGGATTGTATTCAAATAGCACTGATTGGGTTTCTCTCCTGTTGTGATTTTAATCCAGCTAGGTTTGTTAATTTGTATCTCGCCCCTCTGGGACTGCTTGGTGTTCGGCAGGGAATTTGTCAGGTTCTTCCATCCTTACAAAGGTGCCCGACGGTGGTTGGGGAGCAGAGCTGCCGTGGGTTTTGGAGAAGATCTGTCATTTTGTCTTGCATCGGTCTTAGGAAGACACTCAAGCTCAAATGCATCCCTATTCAGGACAAAATGCAGCATGGGCTTAAGTGTTTTGCTGTACAAGAATATTTGTTCTTTTTGGACATTAATTACAAGAACAAACTCTTTCCCTCTGTTCAACTCATGTGAGTATGATACTTTGATTAGAATCATAGAATCACAGAATCATTTAGGTTGGAAAAGACCTTTAAGATCATCAAGTCCAACCGTCAACCTAACCCTGCCAAGTCCACCACTAAACCATGTCCCTGAGCGCCTCATCCACACGTCTTTGAAATACCTCCAGGGATGGTGACTCCACCACCTCCCTGGGCAAGATTAGGGCTTAATAATCAGAAAACCACCCTAAAACCAGAATGTGTTTCAGAATAAGTGGCTAGTACAGGTTATGCATGGCAGCCCTTGAAGCTGTAGTGTGTTAGCACAGGACATCTCAGGGGCAGGAGCTTCTCGAGCTGAGAGGAGAGTCCACAACTGATTTTTATCCCCGTTCTGTTTCCTACCTCCCACTTGTGTCGTGTTTAACACTGCTTTTGGATATGGACATAACCGGCAACCAGGCTGGTGGATCTTGCCTAGCTCTTCCCAGCATTTTCGCTATGATGGAGCAATTGGCTGAAGAATTACCAGCTCTTGGGTTTCACCACCCTTTCTGCCGAACATCGTATTCATCAGAAAGTGCTGGGCTCCGTATCGTTCCTGAAATGAAACTTAAATATTAAACTATCTACTCAAAATCATGGTAAATGTATATTCAGCTTAGTGTCCTGTAAATAAATTTTTAAAAAAGGGGCCAAAGTGATGTCAGCTAAGGAGCTGGATTCATCTCACCTATCTTTAGGGGGTGTCACCGTAGAGGGTCTACGCATGAGCCCCTCACCACAGGCTCTCGCTGGAGAGAAACAGGGATTTCTTGAGTGTTACTCATCTCAGCAAACGTAGAACTACTCTGAGTTGCAATGAATCCCTTCCCCCATAATTAATTAACTGTAACTAATTCATGTTCTGTCAAATACATTGGAGATAAAGGTGTGTGAACCTCTGTACAATAACTAATTGTAGACCTCTGTATGATGATATTTAACTCGGCGAGTCTGTTCCTCAGTGCTAATTTTAATAAGCAAAAAAAAAAACCCACCTAAAAAAAAACCTGCAAAAAGATGCACAGGAGACAAAATGGTTGTGGGGCGATCGGTGCATGTTGAGGTTTGGACTAAAAATGCCACGTCTCAAGCTACTTCAGGCAAATTTTCGCTGTCATGGAAAATGAATTCAGCACTGACACTGATTTTATTATACACTCCAATAAAACAGGTTATTGAGTTACATAGGTTATATATAGTTATAGAAGACAGATACTATAGGAGTACAGCACTTTCTTCTTTTTCACTCTTACGAGTCAAAATCTTAAGCTAGAATCGTTTCTGATGCCCTTAATCATGAGAATACGGCTGAACCTTTGTAATTCTTGCTGAGCTGAGCTGTAATGACGCCGAGATACAGCTTCATTGCCAGCCGGTACCCGTAACCGTGTTCAGAGCATCTCCTCTTGTGCCAATGGTCGTATAAAATGATCCTGACAATGTGTTGTACCTGCTTCCAAGACATGATTACCAGGCAGTCAGCAGTTGTAATTGTCTACTGCAAGAAGGCGGTGATTCTTTGTGCTAGGAAAGGATAAATGCTGTGCAAGAAGCTGGTCTCACCTGCGGGTTGCACGATGGTTGGTCCAGGTGCAAGAGGTACATAAATACCCGTACAAGCTGCTCCTGGACACACCGGCTGAAATAAAAGGTTCAGTAAGGAACTGAAATATTTAACTAGCTGGATTTTGCCCTATTGAGCGTCACGAATGCCGGGGGGCTGAAGGAGATGAAGAGCACACGGGCTTTGGGGAGGACCATTCTCAGAGAGATGTACCACGAGACCGCTCATTTTCGTGCACCAGAAGCCGAAGACATGATCACCCAGAATTCAGTGAAGTACAATTCGCTCTCTACAACTGCCTGAAATGGGGTTGTGGTGAGGTGGGTGTTGGTCTCTTCTCCCAAGTGACAAGCGACAGGACAAGAGGAGATGGCCTCAAGTTGTGCCAGGGGAGGTTCAGGCTGGATATTAGGAAAAATTTCTTTACTAAGAGAGTGGTGAAGCACTGGCAGAGGCTGCCCAGGGAGGTGGTGCAGTCACCATCCTGGAGGTGTTCAAGGAACGTGTGGACGTGGCACTGCGGGACATGGTTTAATGGGCATGGTGGGGTTGGGTTGATGGTTGGACTTGATGATCTTACAGGTCTTCTCCAACCTTAGTGATTCTGTGATTCTGTGAAGTACGTGGTAGGTAAAAGAAATGTTCTGCTTCGTCAGCCCTCGTGAAAGTGGGATGAAAATCAAGAGACGTATCAACAGGCTGCGGAGCGGGAACCGAGGGGAAGGTGGTGCGTGTAGTTTGAGGCTGAAGAGCGCTAGCTAGGTGTCACATTCAGTGCTGTAACGAAGGGGAGAGAGAGAGAGAAAAAGAAATTTAGGCAAAAACATGAAGACCAAAACCTCAATAGTAGTTTTCAGGGTCATCTTTCTAATTCTGGTCGAAAGATCAGTGAAGTTGTATGTGTGTAAGGAACACGTATTACAGCAGACAGTGAGGCGGGAAGGTTCACATGCGCTGAGGCAGCCAAGTGCTGCGCTGTTGGCATCAATACGTGCTCCGGCTCTGCGTAGAAGTGCATTGCCAGGTACCTAAACCATGTCAGGTGTAATGTGAGGTGGAAGTTTGGAAGGAAGATAAAGCATTGAAGTTGCCAAAACCTAAATGAGGTGTATTTTTGCACTTATAAAACTTCTGTGCTATTGCAGTAGCTTTAGGAGGACTTTTTGATTTTGCTGAAGCTCTTCAGATCTTCACTTTCATGTTCTTTTTCATAATCTCTTTGTCTTTTGATATACCAACACCAAGAAGATCCTGCCAAGCTGTCTGAAACTATAAAAAAAAGAAGTTGCCCTGTTTATTGACCTCTGCTTGAAAGCTGGAAACCGTACTTCATTTTCTTAGATGTTTTCCTCATTCCACCTCCTATACTATTATAATAATCTGTCTTTCAAGCGTGGGACAAGCTGAGAGCCTAAGAATTGCCAGTCTGGAGCAGGTCCTCACGGTCCACCTGGTTCCTTCTCCTCTCCATGGCAGGACCAGCACCAGATGCTGCAGAGAGGCGCAAGACCTCCACAACGAGAAGGTACGGAGGGTTCTTCCTTTCCCCTCTCCAGGTGCATGGATGTTAAGTCCCATCCTGAGCTCTGTTAGTTCGGTTTAAGCTCTCTGGTATGAAATCTCCTACCTCCTTCTACGATGGATGTATTCTTTACTAGTTAGTGTCCTGGATGCGTTAGATACATACTAAATTTTTGGCGTCAGTGGCATACTCTGATAAGGACTTTCACAGACAAGTATTTCTTATACCTGGTTTGAATTAATCACCTTTTATTTTCAATAAGTGCTGCCTTGTTCATTTTGTGCCAGCCTGGGAATTTCCTGGCCAGTCGCTCCCTACTCTTGTCCCTTCCTCCTCTCTGTAGGCCATTGCTTAAATTTCGTCTTTCTCTTACATCTTTTTGTCTCTTCTCCTTTCTAAAGTGAACTGCCCTTCCCTAATCCCCGTTAATTTGGCAACACTCCTTTCGAGCTGGAGAGCCTGGCACCACGCGGAGCGCTCCGAGGAGAGCGGAGCAGTGATTAATAGAGAGGCATTGCACTGCTCTCCGCGTTCTCCCTGCCTTTCCTTGTGCGGCGTAATATCTTATTTGCTTTCCTGGACCCCAGTTGCTCATTGAGCAGATGTTTTTCTTCATCCTGGCACTGTTAGCAGCAGGCCATTTCCTGAGTGGATATACTTCATTTAATACTTTGGATGGGTTTTTTTTTTTTCCCCCAGTTTGTATTATTTTACGTTTATCGGTAGTGGATTTTGTTGGTTGTCATTTTGCTTATTCACCAAACTTTGTACAGTTTCTTTTTCCCCTTAAATCCCTCGTGGTCCTCTCTGGTCTGGCTACGTTTTCCTAGCAGGTTTCCTTCTTTACTACTCACTTTTCATTATTAATACATACATCAAACAACTGTTAATGGCTTTTGGTTTTTCTTCTGTAAGTTAATAGAGGAGTGGTGCTGCAGTGAATTAATACAAAATAAATTACAGAGCCTCCTCTACGAGCCTGGCGAGCTGGCGGGGGATATTTTTACCTTTCCCAAGTTTCACGAGCCAGCCCTCCCCTGTGCCCACAGGGCAGCACGTCGGTTTTAATGTGCATCATTGCTTGGATGAAGGGCTGCAACCTTCCCCCCAGTCCCTGGCCGCTATCGCTGAATCAGGACAGCGAGACCAAACGTCCTTTCTTGGCTGTTTAATGCTGACCGTTGTTATCGACGCCTTTATCACAGCGACAGCGCAAATCAGTTCCAGTGGGAGACAGAAAGTACACCCTGTCCAGGACGCCGAGCCCGGGTCAGTTGAGGCAAGCAGCCTTTTTCCCCCTTGTTTAAACTGGCAGTGAGTTGATATCTTTTAATTGCAGTGCCCAGTGATAGCGGCAGCATGCGTGCTGGAACATTTGGTGGCTGGACCCTGCGGGAGGGGATGAGGATGCTGCGGAGGGCAGATGCTCGCGCGTGCGCTGAGCGTTTATCAGTTTGGAGGCTAACTCTTCTACCCTTGTTTTGTGTGTCTTTCCTTTATCCCCTGCCAAAGGATTAATTTAAATGCATTCTCATTTCACTGTCTTTCTTTTTTTTCTTCCTGCCAGACTCTCTATACTTGATTTGCAGTTAATTTTCCAGAGTAGGTGCAGCTTCTTGGACAGGGAGAAAAAGTCTTCAGAGGTATGATTCTTGCATCGAATCATAAAGCTCCATTTCATGTCATTCTCTGGCAAATGTAATTCACTGTGGGAATTACGTTTGTGGTTCGGATCCTTGGGTCTAAGACAGCTCTTTCCTATAAATCATCAGCAAACAATACAGCAGCTCTCTTTCTGATTGACAGCTCAGTCAGTGTATGTCATTACTCCGCTCTGGTTTATTTACCTTTTTCATTAAGCTTAGGTGTAGAACTACCCACATAAAAAAAATAGAGAGTAAATTAGCTTCAACAGGAATGATTAAAGCTATTACCATATTCTAATTTATCACCTATTACCAGGGAAATGAGTGCAGGCTGACTTTGTGCTCTCCCTCCACCACGCTCTTCATTGCCAGCGTTGCTTCTAATAACAGAAGGTACTTGACCCCACTTAGAGCACAGTTCCCAAAATGAATCCAGCACCTCTTGGCGTCCAAATTCAGGTGAAAAATAGGACTGCTATCTGATATGTATTTCGTATAAAGCCATGCTTGTTGTAATTGCAAGTATGGAACAAAAAGATATCATTTCAGGGGAGGGAGGACGGAAGAAGCAGGAACTGAAGTGCGGGAGCAGAATAGAGAAAGCATAAAATAGCAATTATTAAATATTTCTGTCAGAAACTCTCTGGCTAATATATTAAATCCTAGAATAATTTAGTTTGGAAGGGCTCTCTGCAGATCTTTTTTCCTCAGCCCCTGTCTCAAATCAAAGCCAACTTCAAAGTTAGACGTAGAGTCGTATCCAATTGAGTTTCAACTTCAGACAAGAAAGGATATTTCCATCCCCTCTCTGGGCCCCAGTTCCACTCTGCCCGTGGGTGGTTTTCTCCCAATATTGAGTTGAATTTTTCTTGCAGCAGCCTGTGCCCTTTGCACGTCATGCTTTTGCTGTGCACCCCCAAGTAGAGCATGGCTCCAGCTTCCTTCTAACCCCCCAGCAGGTAGCTGCAGATGGCATTAAGGTCTCCAACTTGCCTTCTCTTCTGGCTGAGCAAACCCAGCTCCTGTCCTCCTCCACACGTTGTGCGCTCCAGGCCTTAGGAGTGCTGGTTTGACTGCGAACCACCAACCGTTACCCTTCCAGTCTGATGATCCAGCCAGTTTTCCATCCACCTTGGGGTCCATCCATCCAGTCCTTAATTCCCTGATCCTGGGGGACACCATGCTGAAAACCACGCTGTGGGCAGGGTGAACGACATCCATGGCTTTCTCGTCAGTCGCCGAGCCAGTTTTCTCATTAATGAAGGCAGTCAGGGTAGTTGGGCATGATTTGCACCTCGAATCCTGTGTTCAGTTTTGGGCCCCTCCCTACAAGAAGGACCTTGAGGTGCTGGAGCGTGTCCAGAGAAGGGCGACGGAGCTGGTGAGTGGTCTGGAGCACAAGTCTGATGAGGAGCGGCTGAGGGAGCTGGGGTTGTTCAGTCTGGAGAAGAGGAGGCTGAGGGGAGACCTCATCGCTCTCTACAACTACCTGAAAGGAGGTTGTGGTGAGGTGGGTGTTGGTCTCTTCTCCCAAGTGACGAGTGACAGGACAAGAGGGAATGGCCTCAAGTTGCACCAGGGGAGATTCAGGCTGGATATTAGGAAAAATGTCTTCACTGAGAGAGTGGTGAAGCACTGGCAGAGGCTGCCCAGGGAGGTGGTGGAGTCACCATGACTGGAGGTGTTCAAGGAACGTGTGGACGTGGCACTGCAGGACATGGTTTAATGGGCATGGTGGGGTTGGGTTGGTGGTGGGACTTGATGATCTTACAGGTCTTTTCCAACCTTAGTGATTCTGTGATTTGTGCTTCACAAATCCATGGTGGCTGTTCCCAATCACCTTCTTATACTTCACGTGCCAGGTTATGGTTTCCAGAAGGATTTGCTTCATGAACTTCTGGGTAGAGAGGTGAGGCAGTCTCCTCTTTGTCCTCTTTGCCCTTTTTGAAGGCGGGGTGATGTTTCCCTTTTTCCAATGATCAGGACCTTCCCCATCACCATGACCATTCAGAGATGACAGAGAGTGGCAGTGACATCAGCCAGCTCCCTTGGTACCCTCAGATACACCTCGTCTGGCACTACGGGCTTGTGTATGTCCAGGTTGCTTAAGTGGTCCATAACTCATCTGTCCTCTATCAATAGTTGTACTTCGCTCCTTCAGACTCTGCCAAGACAGCCTGCTCTCGGGCACTTGGGAGCAGAGCTAGCCGATAAAGACAAAGCAAAGAAGCAGCTGAATTATCTCTGTCTTTTCTGTGTCCTTTGCTGCTCGGTCCCTTGCCTCCTTCCTCAGTGTGCCCATGTTCCCCTTGGTTCTCCTTTCACTGCCAACGTATCTGCAGAAGTCCTTCTTGTTGCCCTTCTTGACAATGTCAACTCCAGCAAAGCGTTGGCTTTTCTGATGCCAGCTCCACACAGCTGGCTCTCGCAGACCCGCTAAGGATGGCATCCCATGGGATCCCACTGACCGGACCCCTCAACAAGCCAAAGTCCATCGAAGTGTAAATTCACATATTTCTCATTTTTGTTACTGTGTCTTCTTCCCTCCCTTTTCCCATAGTCAGTTCTATAGTGTTGCCTACATCATCAAATAACTTCACTCCCCTGCTTCTCCTCCGGGTTCTCCTCCGGGTTCTCCTCCAGGTCCATGGCATCCATGCAGCCTGAACGTGCCACCACCCTGGGACGTTAAAGTGTGATGGGAAGCACACTCCTGACCCAAGCCTAAGCACTGATGCAGGCACATCATTGGTGTGTCTCTACACTACTTGGGGTCATAGCCTTGTTGGCTTTCCTGCTCCCTACGGTCTCCGTCGTCTGCATTTTTGACCCTTGAGGTGTCCGATAACGTGGCTGGTGAAGGTGACCAGTCCCATGAGAGAGGAGATCAGGGAAAGGATCCAAGATAGGCAAGAAGGCAAGATGGATAAAGAAAGTGCACGTGAAACTGCGGGAGGGACAAACAGGCTGAGAATTACACTGATGCAGACTTGGATGAGGATTTTAGTGATGTGAAAATGCAGGTTTGGGTGAAGTTGAGGGAGGATGCAGTGGATCTTGGCCAGAAAATAGCTCTTGACAGAAAAAGCTCATCAGTGCTATTTAAAGTTGCAGGTTGGCTTGTCGGCTTTTCACTATTTTGTGGTATTTGATTTGTTTTGCTGTTGATGCCTGACTGATGTCTCGCAACTCCTACTCTAGGAGACCCTAAAATGAATTCCCAGCAGGTTTTGTTTAACATAGATGTGCGATATTGGGGTGTACTTTTAATAAATGTCAAGACTGACACATATTGGTCTTGTGCCATCGAGTAATATCTGTCCAAACGTGATCTTTTCCTTGATGCTTTTCTAGACGTGCGAAGCTTCAGCTTCTTCGCTGAATTTTTTGGGATTGTTTTTTTTTTTTTCCCCCTTCTTTCATGAGAAAACTATCCAGCAGTAAAGCACAGAAGACTATAGAAGGCAGATTGGTGTTTGCTGTTTTCAGTTCATTTACTGAAAACAGCTGGTAGCCATTTAGGAGAATGGGAGAAATATTGCAACTTCTGTCAAGACTGGAAGTAAACACATGATTAAGGCAGAATTGACAGCTCCTGTTTCACCACCAATTATTTGTCATCATGCTTTGGTGAACGACATCAAGATGAAAATACGTTGTTACGATGTGGATATAGATATTATTTGTTTGTACTGGCATGGAGTGGGTTCGTCTGCTTGCTAAGTGCCTCGAAAATACAGCGAGATGAATAGTGGCTGTTGTTTAACTCCTCAGCTGGGCTCTTCCCAAGGATTATACAATTAAATTGAAAAATTTAATTGTATAATCTTTTTTTTGGGGGGGGGCAATAAGCAGAGTTTATTGGTGCTACTTGGGAAACGCAGGGCAACGTGCGGTTAAACAGCTGGCTGTTGGCTTGCCCGGTCTTGTACCGCTGGTCTTATAAAATCCTACCAGTGTTTCCCTGTTATAACCTGTGAGTTCAGATCAGTGGTTTGGACAAAACGGAATTTTAAAACCCCAGGAAAACTCCAAACCTCTCTTGGTTTGTCTTAGCAAGAAGCCTTTTCGTACTAAGCAAGCTGGTGGCTTCTCTTTGAATTGCCTGGCTCTTTGGAGTGGTAAATTAAGACGTAATGTGGCATCTGCTACCTATTAACATTTTTCCCATACCAACAGAAACGCGATCGTGTGTGATAGTATTGAATTAGTCCAAAGGTTTTTCTGAGAAATCGTGGTCTTTTAGAAAACATCCCTGCCGGAGTCCGTAAAATGTAGCGGGCTGCTCCGTGGCTTTGTTTCAAGAAAAATTGTGTTTCCGATCTGTATTTATCCTAAACAAGCATCGGGTGAAGTCTAGTTTGGTTTTTAGCTTTTGACAGAGCAGTCAGGAGGTTCAGCCGTGCTCTTCGCTGCCTGCCAACGTTTACAAGCAGTTAACCTCTCTCGATAGCGAAGGTCACGTGCATCAAAGATGGAGCTGTATGACACTGATGTCTTACATGAATGAGAATAATCTCACAGATGGGGGAAGGCTGGAAGTGAGATAAAAATTGCAGTATTAATTTTTTTCTTAATTCTGAAGGACGACGGAACTTCATTATCCAATATGCTTAAAATTGAACGACCTAATGAAATTTCACACCCACTAAATTTAATCATGGATTACTCATGTGGGATTTGAATCAGATAAAAAGGATGCCTCAGATATTTGGTAGCACTTGCATAAGGTAATAAAAAATCTGCAGTGTTCTTTGTCCTTTTCAGCAAATGTGAATTGCTTGACCTACTTTCCTTTTCTTTACTTTTTTTTCCTTTTTTTTTGGCATTCACAGATCTGACCCCCACTTCCCCCTGGGCATCAGTGAACAGTCAGTCCCACACTCGTACACAAGCAGACGGATCTCAGGAGTGCTTCCTCCTGGTTGTTGTTAGTGCACGGTGGATTATTGCTTTTGCTGCAGTAGTTTGAGGCTGGGAAAAGAAATAAATATTTTAACTCGTGCATAAAAAGGCCTTGCTGATAAGAGGATGTCATCAGGAGTAATTGAGAGGTGGATGCTGAAGGTTCTTCTGCTCAGGGCTTTGTATGCGACTGCTGAATGGTCTTTTGCAGATCACTTCACCCCTCCAAACCTTGGGTGGATGGACTTACACGATGTTTGACTCACAGGGATGTTCTGAGCCCCCGAGAACTGACGGCGCCTTTAGCAAACTTGGGACTACGCGTGGTCTGTGCTCACAAACTGGCGTTTTCGCTCAGTCACTGTGTTTCTGGATGAGTAGCCGTTTGTTGCCGCTGTTGTAAGTCTTAGTTTTGGTAGAAACCAAAGCTTATATTCGCCAGCAAAGCTAGACCTGAGGGACAAGAGGAGACAAGCACAAAGGGTGCGCTGGAATTACTTGGGGATCTCCTTGTTTCTTGCACAAATGACCGAACACACCGTGTGCTGTTTTTACAAGCAAATTTCCAGTCGATAAGCGTTGGGTTCTCATGATCTGAGTGCAGATTGATGATCTTGGATTCTGTCATTGACAACTTCCAAGCAGTTAGTAGGTAAAATCTAGTTAGCATCGGTGGTGGTTACAAGAAGAAGTAAAAGGAGCACATCTTTGGGGTGAATCTCTTTTGCTCTTCCCCTTCTGACACAGCTACTGCAGCATCTCCTACCCCCGCAGGCATTAACCTAATGGTGAGGATCGTCAGAGGATTCTGGAAATAGCAATTCTCGTCTATATTTGGTGGGACTTAGGACTGTTCATCAACATCTCCTTCTTCCAGGCAGCACCCAAGCGCAGAGTAAAGCCATGCACCTTGCCCCCAGAGCCTGAGAGAAGCGGATAAAGGTGGGTGATGGAGCACAGTGGCAGCCTGGCGTCACTTTTTGGAGGTATACAGTCAAAGGAGTATTTTGAAGAGATGTTGGCTATTTAGGAGGAATTCTAGCCTTTCTTAGTGGGACAGCCCGAATGAGAGAGAGCACGTGGAGGTGCTTATTTTGAAATGCTCTGAGTGAGCAGCACAAGCAAGGCTGGCATGCTGGGGGAACCAGGGAGGACTTGGTGCCTCACCACTGAATATGGATGGCTGAAGGAAGATTAGGTGATGGAGAACCTTAAAATAAGCACAAATCCCTTACTCTTGGTAGAGGAAAGGGAGCCAGTCAAGTTGAGCAAAGGAGAAATGGCAGGGAGAAAGCCATGCGCTAAGGAAATGATCTTCCTAGCGGTATTCTGCATAGACAGTGGTAGAATAGCAATGCTTTTGTCAAGGTTGGAGGAAAAACTAATCCGATAGTTGGGATGTGAGATGTGGTAAGTGGATGGTTGCCTAGATGGACGGGGAAGGCTGTGTTTCAAGGATGTTATGCACAAAGAATTTTGAAGGCTTCCACCTAGGAAGTGCAGGAGTGCAGGCAGGTTGCAGTTGAAGACGGCGATGATGTTGTAAGTGCGAGTGACAGGGAAGATGCTGGGCACAGTCAATACAGAAGTAATAAGAAGAGCTTGTGGAGAAGGCTCACGTACTTCTACTCTTCAAGAGCTTCAGCTGATGGAGAGGCATCCTTGTCATCCATGAAGAGACGTCAAGCTGAAGTGTTATTTGGACAGGAGGAGTCAGGTCTACTGTAGACACTGCTTGAGTTTTCTCTATGGGGGTAAAGAGCTTTAAATTCCCTTTCAGGAGCAGCTGAAGTTGGAGAAGCCAGCACTCTTCACTCTCTGACACATTAGGAGCCTGGCTGTCCACAGTACAACCAAGTCAGTAGACGGACATCTCAAGATGGAGAGAGAAATAGCCTTTGTTGTCAGATCTTTTCTGCTTTCGGCAGGACAATTATTTCGAAGCTTGCATGGTCTCTGCCTGGTGTCCACTGGGGGCCCTTCATCTTCAAAAAAAAAAAAAAAGAAAAAAAGAAGCAGCTTCTGCCTTGCACACAGATATATAAAAGGATCCATCAGCAAACTGAACAGCAGCTCGAAATGTTTCATCAAGGAATATGAAATCTCATCACAGCTGGATTACCCACAAGCTTCAGAGTTCTTCAGGGTCAAAAAGTAGTTAAATTGTATAGAACAGCGTGAAACAAGGGCACTGAGGCTTCCTCTGAGGCACAGAGGAGCTGCTTGTTTTGAGTGCTGTCTTCAACGCTTGGCCTGCTACGTTTTTGTTCTTATAATCCCTTTTTCTAGGTTTGTAGGTTTTTTTGCCAGTCTTTTCACACTGCCAAAATTAACGGAAGGGAATTTTCTGTTGAGTAGAAGCAAAGGTGCCGTTCAATTATAAAAGGCGTTCTTTAGTATTTGCAAACACTTTGATGTACCTTGATGGTGGTAAAAGCTATTACCGCTATTCTCGCTCGCGCTGCAGGATGATGCCGTGGTTTTTTGTAACGGACAGCTGTAATTTTTGTTGACTTCTCTATGTGCATGTCTGGAAACGGTGGCCATGGTAGGCAGGAAGGCTCTCCGGCCGTGTTTATCCAGGGTTGTGCGTCTCCTGCCGCAGCAGACTGCGATTAGGTGACCTCCATCACGCAAGGATCTGGAGTGACCATGAACCAAAAGCAACGTGTTTGGATCTGTTCACTGCTACCGACGACAACGAATCTCCTCCGTTGCCAGTTTCTTGGGGGGACAAAAAAAAAAATCAGTAGTTTAAATCAGATCGGTGCCTGCCACAGGTTTTACAGTCTGCATAAAAAATCCTTGTAAGGCCAAAGAGTAAAGGCAATGCTGGATCACAGGCAGCTGAGGCTCGCTCAAGGAGCTGTTGCTGATGCCAGATACAAGGGAGATTTTTCTTCCTTTTTCAGTCTCCTGCAAACACATACACCTGCTTCACCTGCAAAGGAGTTCACGCCTATTCTTGGGAGACACGATTGCCTGTCTTCGCTTGTAATGCGCTGCAGTTTTAAAGCCCTAAGTTTATCCTTTAATACAAAAAAAAATTACAAGTCTGTGTCTGCCTGGAAGGAATGCAAATTATTTGGGTATGCGGTGTGCGAAGCGTGCTCCTGCGGTAGCGCACAGTCGGAGCTGCTGATGTGAGGAGCAGGGAGTTGGGAAACGGCAGAGGCGAGACGGTGGGTGTCCGGGCTTGTTAGGGACCTCTCTTGATATTCTTCTGTGTTGGTTCCTATCCCTCAACATCATCACTCTACTCCTTTTGGGTTTCTCCAAAAATAGTCCTTTCAAAGGGGTTTGAAACCTGTCCTGAGAGCTTGGACCGGCATGGAGAATGAGATTCAAGTTAGGGTATAGGAGAAATGGCACAGAGCCTTAAAAGCCGGAGCGAGCGCTGGGAGGAGGAACACCAGGAGCTATGGAAGAGGAGAGCATCCGGTCTGCTGGAGGGGAATGGAGAAACCAGCAGCGACACTTTGAATGAGTGTTTTGAAATATGCTTTGCGTTAATTTTATCCAGAAGCATTTGACATGAATTTAGATTTGAAATCTGCGTTTGCTCATTACTGAGCGACTGATGAATGCCAAATCAGTTCATTACTTTTGGAGTGGTTTTTTATCTTGTCCCATTATCTGGGGTTGCTCAGATCCTGTTCATTCATAGTTGCCTTTTCTGGATATAATTGGGTTTAGGCAAGTAAGATACTAAATGAAGTGTTGATAATGAGAAGTATTGTTCATCTTTCCAAAGATAGTTTAAGATTTTTTTTCTTTCTCTCGCTCATGATGTGCTGAGGGCTGTTCAGCAGTAATTGTTCTGAGCAATACGCGTTCAGATGTATTTCATCACTGTCAGTATATATGTACTGACCGTACCCTCGCTGCTGGAGCACATGATCTGTAGGAATTTGCCTGTGGAGCTGAAGTTTTTCTGTCTCGATTCCTGAAGGCTGATACGACGGCTCAGCGAGTGCTCAGTGGAAGAATAACGAAATGACCTTAATACCTTTGAAAAGTTAACTACCGTGTTTAACTCAATAACACGGAAAGGAAATTGGTTTCCCTTCCTAAAAATGTCTCCTCTCCTCCTGAAGGAATGGATGAGGTCTCCATTTATCATTGCAGCTGAGATCAACAGGAAAATGTTACTGAGTTCCTGCGGCGCTTTTAATAGAATAAGGAGGCAATGCCCTTAAGCTCTTCCTTACCCAAACAAAATGCTTGGTGAGCCTTGTTAATCTAGGCTGGCAGGACCAGAGCCACCTAGCAGCAGGAAATGTGACCATAGCCAACTGCTGAAAAAAATTGCAATTACATCATTCGTATTCCCGTGGGAGAATTCAGGAAGTGAAGCTGTACTGGGGATTAAGAGAACCAATGGAGAATCAAGTGAAGACTACGCTTAGTGTCTTTAAGACAATGAAAATTTTCTCGTGAAAAAAGAAAATGTGTATTATTTTCCCTCTCAGAAGTGCACAGTTAATAAGAACAACGTGCCATGACAAGCATATGTCAATGGAGTTACAAAATACTTTAAAAATCCCCAAACCTACTGTTCTGCGAAATCCTACTTGAAGGGAATATGGTAAGAAATGGTCAGAAGGAAGCGGCAAGAAATACTTTACACCTTTTATGCTGCTCGTCACCGTCAGCAGATTTTAGAGCATTGCCCATTGTCTTTTACGCAGCAGAAATTCCAGTTTGAACCCGATACCTCTGAAGGTACCGGGGTAAATATATATATAACCATTGTACAACTGGATACCCGCTGAACATGACAATGTCAGCATGTATTTCTTTTTCTCCGGCAAACACAGCTGAACCTCTGACTTCGCAAGACTTCAGTGTTTTCCCACATCTAAATCAATTTTTAACACCACCAAGCCTTGTGCTCCGACATCGTGTCTTTATACTCAGTAGCCTACTCCCACATCTTGTCATTTTAAAACACAGGTACTTGGCCCAACCGGTCCTTGAGGGCTTTCTGTCTTTACACAGAGCTATTTAATTCCTGTATCTGTTTGAAAGTGTCTGAGCGCTTTCAAGATAAAATACAGTTGTCTTCTTTTCACTCCTCTATGGTAGTCATAGTAGATGCCTTTGTTTCCAGGCATAGCTGAAGCGCTACAGTTCCATTTGAAAATCCCATTAATCTTATGCACCCAATGATAACATAAAGAAAAATAGTATAATATATGGTTCCTCTACCACAGGCTTCCTATTATTCGGTGTACACCTACGGCGCTGTCAGAGCAGGTCTTCATAAGTACTTCAGAGAGAAAGCGAGTAAAATTCCCCAGGCTTGAGCTTGCCAGGATGTACCTTTTTTACTCCTTCTAAATCATCTCCTGTCTCCTACCCTTGCACTCACTCTTGGCAGGAAGGTGGGACTGCTGACATGGCTTTTAGTCTTTATCCCTGATCTCCAGGCATAGAATCAGAGAATGGTTTGCGTTGGAAGGGACCTTTAAAGATCATCTAGTCCAACCCCCTGCCATGGGCAGGGACATCTTCCGCTAGACCAGGTTGCTCAAAGACCCGTCCAACCCCACCTCGACCACTTCCAACGATGGGGCATCCACAACTTCTCTGGGCAAGACCAGGAGTGCTCACTTGTCATCTCTCTGTTTTCTTTCTCACCCCAGCATGTGGAGGCTGGAGATGGGGAGAAGCCACGGAACTCGGTATTTAGGTGAAGTCACCCAGATGCACTGACGGTGGCCACCAAGGAGGTGTTATGAGACCTCAAACTTGAGCCAAAGTTTTAATCATCTCGTGTGTTGCCACAAATGGGCTCAGACCATATGCGTTAAAAGAAAGAGAGGCTCTTCAGCAGAAGTGGTTCGGAAATCAGCTAAGGTTCTCCATCCAGCCTGGTGTTTATCTCCAAATTCTTCCCATCGCACAAATAGGAGGAGCTGGATGCCACCATATTCCTCAAATTTTCAGCCATTAGAAATTCAGCTGAATGGTAATGGGAAAAATTTGAACTCAGCAAGAATAGATTTAATTGGGAACAAATTTAACCAGTAGACTTTGGAAGCTATCCTTGCACCGTATGGTCTCATTACTTCCCCCCCCTCCCCCCCAATAAACTGGTGTTCACCATTCTGTGGGGGTTTAACTCTCTTTGTCTTCAGCTTGAACCCTTTCCTAACTATATTAATCTCATCTTTCCGTCAGAATAGATTTTTAGATATTGTTAAGCATATTTTGCACAGGTTGGAAGACTTGCAAGCTGCCAGCTCTTTCTTGTTACTCTTTAGATTTGTAATTCCCCAAAGATAAAGTAGTATTAGGAACAGACCCCAGTTTTCTCTCGAAAGTAATTTCTGATTTCCATATTAATCAAGAATAGCTTTACCTTCGTACTGCCCTAATCCTACTAACAACACGGAAAGAAGATTACATTCTGTAGATGTCAGAAAAGCAATTAAAATTTGCACGCAAGAATTGAGAGGGGGGAGGAATATCACCTCTTTATTTTGTGAGCTGAACAGGGAAATACCCTGACCTCAAATTGTTTGTTTCTTATTGGCTTCTTTCCTTTTGAAGTGCATGATAGAAAAGTCTTTAATATTCAAAGATTAAAATATTGGCATTTCGGTAGAATGAGAGGGTTATACGTGATGAGAAGAGACATTTTAAGGAGGGAGAGGATTGGCTGTGAGGAGCCTTGAATTTGCAGTTAGAGAGGTAAGTGACTATTAATAGCTCTGCCTGCAGAGGTGGATATTCGTTGTTCTTAATGATGAGCTAAGAAAATGAAGTTTGCGGCGGCAGACCGAATGCATGTAGGTAGGGTGGGACTCCAGTTGTCAACCTAGAGAAAAAGGGGTTGCGGTAGTGAAGATGGCAGATGAGGCACGTGCCCACGTAGCTGGATGGCAAAGGCTGTGGCTCAGAGGTGTTGAACAGCAAGAATTTGGAAGTTTTGGGTATAGTCTGGAGAAGCGAGATCTGTCCTAGCCGAGGGGGACGGGAAGATCATGGTGATCTGCAGAGTAACTGGAAAATATGTGGTGGGAATGGCTCTTGGGGAGGTGGGGTGGAGCTACGTTGGGCTTTGCGACCTGGTCATCTATCGGGCGTCAGCCGTTTGGGTATATTCCAGGCATTCTGCGGACAAATCACAGGTTGGGAAGGTAGGTGTAATTTGTACAGAGGTCATGTATACATTTGTACTTTTAGATTAGAGTGTGCAAGAGAAAGGTTTAGAAGTTGAGGAGAAGAGAAAGCAACGACGGAGTCTGCGGAAGCCCTGTGGAAGCTGTAAGCTTGGAAGTGGCAAAGGAATACATAACCATATGTTGCTGTGGTATGGACTCTGTGTGTAGGAGATGTATCTTCTCAGGATCATGCTGTTGCCCTTGATCTTTGAGAAGAGAGGAGTTTCCTGTAGCTATTCTCATAAACATCTTTTATTCTCCAATTTTTCAGGTTACTGGAGAGTATACACTGAACTTATCCTGTATCTCACGTAGTACGTGACATGGCAAGACGCTGCAGATATGATTTTATAATTACTGAACCCTTTGAGTTGAACCCAATTTGCAGTTGGACTAGATGATCATTGTAGGTCCCTTCCAACTGAACTATTCTATTCTATTCTATTCTATTCTATTCTATTCTATTCTATTCCATTCTATTCCATTCTGTTATTTTAGTGAACATACATAAGTAGTCTCTGGAATGTGTAACATCCTATACACAATAATGCTCTTCCTGAGCTTCCTAAAAATGTCTCCTCTGCTCCTGAAGGAATGGATGAGGTCTCCATTTATCACAGCAGCTGAGATCTTCCTGATATGCTTCTGCTGTTAAATAGACCCATTGTGGAAATTGGTTTCTTCCATCTAGCATTAGCTAGATTAGTTATTAGACCAGTCCAAGGCACCGTTAGCAAACCTTCATTTTGGATCCCAGAGGGCTCTTGCCTTTGAAAGACGTGTATTTATTTGAATAAATTTCTCCAGTCACCTTCCATGTGCCTGGTGAGCGCACTCAACACCTTCAGAACGTTTTCTTCCACTTCCCCCGTGCACCACAACTGGCAATAACAGTGAAGAAAAAGCATCTGATTTCTTCCTTTTCTTCCTGCCCTATGCCAGCAGTGGTATCCGAACGGTGTTCCTGGGGCTTGCTCCTCGTTGTGGGAGAGCGGTCCGTCGCCTGGTACCACATGTAAAGAGGAACTGATAAACAGAACAATTTCAGCTATTCTAAGCAGTTACATCTCTACGTACACGGCCTTGCAGCCTGCATTGGCATTTTTCTTGCCCTAATCATGCGAAAGGCGGCTTATTCTGGAAGAAAACTGGCTTTCTAAATTATCTTCATAATTGAGCTTATTTGAAATAAAAATCCCCTTTTGTACAAAATATTCTGCTGTAAAGCTTTGCTTCCTATTTTGAGTCATTAAAAGCATTGTGAGCATGTCCAGCCCTTTGGAAAACTATTTTAGATTAAAACTCTTAAGGTCTTACGCATTAGTTTATTTTTGATAGGGAGACAATCTCCTGCAAAAAGAGGCGATTGTCTTCATGCATTTTTTATTGTACTTTGGCAGGAGGTTGCTTGGGGGAAAAGTTAAAACTTATTCAACCAGAGCTGTGACAGTGACAAACTGGCCTCAGGTCATTTCTTCTCCTCGACATTTGCAAGTCAACCAGTTGAGGGACTTTAGATATCTTTACCGAGCTCCCTTGCCTTGAAACCACATTGCAGGGGGACTTCGAATGTCACCATTCTAGTGCATCCATTTTGAAGGTTTGATTTTTCTGGTTCATTTTGTGTTGTTTCCCCCTTCAAGTATGTTTGCTGTTCCCCGGGAGCGTGTGTGAAATGCACGGGTTCGCCCGTGAGATGCTCACATCATCTGCAGTCACTCTGACGTCTCCCCAACTCCTTTATAAATGGATTTAAGATGTGGGAACCACCTTGGATGGTGGAGCATGTGACGGGCACACCAGCACTGCAGGAATCAGCTAAGGCACGCGTACGTCTTTTTCCCATTTGGGTGGTTTGCAGCGCTGAAGATGAAGTTTCAGCTGGGCATCGGTTCCCAGCACCGTTTGGCTGGTTGGTAGAGGCAGCCTGAAGCCAGACAACTTGAATTTTCCTGGATTTTGGAGACCGTGAAAGGCATTTGGTTCTCAGGGCTTCACGACTCTAACATTTTTGTAAAACCTTAATTCCCAACAAGTTTGGTACTGCAACACCCGTTTAGTTTGCACACACGTGTGCAGATAAAATAGATGCTTGTTTTTCCTTTCCCCAGAACAACTTCAGAGCCTCTTCATCCCAGGGTGTGCTGGATGTGCAGGTCCTTCCACTCAAAGGCGAAGGTGTCATACAGCGATAAGAACTTGTCTCCAGAAAAGGTGTTGCTGTGAGCTTTGGCTGTTTAAAACCGAGTTGAATAATGTAGGAAGTAGTCTGGCGCTGCCAAAAATACAGAAATACATACAAGCATACATACAGAATTGGCAGGTAAATAGCAATTTGCACCTCTTAGTTTCCCTTACTCCATTTCAAGGCTGCAGCCGACTCTAAGGGAAAACATCAGCAGCATGTTCAGGAAATCCAGATGTTAATGGGTTCTGCAGGATGGAGGAGCTGCTTGAAATGGATCCAGCTGTGGCTTTATTCAGCCCAGGTGGCAAAGTTCTTGTGCCCCGGGCTGCACTTCACACAGCTGGTTCCTGAGCTCATGGCTTGGATGGGTGCACTCTTCGCTGGGTAAAACACCGGCTGGATGGCCGGGCCCAAAGGGTTGTGGTGAATGGAGTTCAATCCAGTTGGTGACCAGTCACAAGTGGTGTCCCTCAGGGCTCGATACTGGGGCCAGTTCTGTTTAATATCTTTATGGATGATCTGGACGAGGGGATCGAGTGCTCCCTCAGAAAGTTTGCAGATGACACCAAGTTGGGGGGGAGTGTTGATCTGCTTGAGGGTAGGAAGGCTCTGCAGAGGGATCTGGACAGGCTGGATCGATGGGCTGAGGCCAATGGTATGAGGTTCAACAAGGCCAAGTGCCGGGTCCTGCACTTGGGTCACAACAACCCCAGGCAACGCTACAGGCTTGGGGACGAGTGGCTGGAAAGCTGCCCCACAGAAAAGGACCTGGGGGTGTCGGTCGACAGCCGGCTGAAGATGAGCCAGCAGTGTGCCCAGGTGGCCAAGAAGGCCACCGGCATCCTGGCCTGTATCAGAAAGAGTGTGGCCAGCGGGAGTAGGGAGGGGATCGTGCCCCTGTACTCGGCGCTGGTGAGGCCGCACCTCGAATGCTGTGTTCAGGTTTGGGCCCCTCACTCCAAGAAGGACCTTGAGGTGCTGGAGCGTGTCCAGAGAAGGGCGACGGAGCTGGTGAGGGGTCTGGAGCACAAGTCTGATGAGGAGCGGCTGAGGGAGCTGGGGTTGTTCAGTCTGGAGAAGAGGAGGCTGAGGGGAGACCTCATCGCTCTCTACAACTGCCTGAAAGGGGGTTGTGGTGAGGTGGGTGTTGGTCTCTTCTCCCAAGTGATGAGTGACGGGACAAGAGGAAATGGCCTCAAGTTGCGCCAGAGGAGGTTTAGATTGGATATTAGGAGAAACTTCTTCACTGAAATGGTTGTCAGACACTGGCAGAGGCTGCCCAGGGAGGTGGTGGAGTCCCCATCCCTGGAGGTATTTAAAAGACGTGTGGATGAGGCACTCAGGAACATGGTTTAGTGGTGGACTTGGCAGGGTTAGTTTGCGGTTGGACTTGATGATCTTAAAGGTCTTTTCCAACCTAAATGATTCTATAATTCTATGATTTCTATCATTCCGAGAAGCAAATCCAGAGTAATTCTGATTGGTTTAAAATCTGTCTCTGTTTTTTAAGAGAAAAAAATGTTAATTTTTGTTTTCAATTCTCTCTGTTCTCAGATGGACGATTTTTGATTACAGTTAATACCATGTTGTAACCCCTTTGCCCATCTTTGATGGATCCATCTTGATATATCGACAAAATGCCAAGCTCTGGCAGAGCTAAAAAGAAATGTCAGTGGAGTGGGTTTAGAAGTACTGGTGGGAATTTGTTCAGCCCTTTCCTTCTGCCTTTCTCCTGGAAAAGCTAAAGGAATCGTTAGATCTTGTAGGGGATTTGAGGAAAGGAAAAAATCCTTCCTAAGGCAGGATTGCCAAAGCCTTGGGCTTCTTCACCTTTTCTGTGGTTTATCTGCTAAAATCACTTGGTTATAATATCTGTCACCTGTGGGGTGGTGGGACCTACTGGGGGTTTCTCCTGCTGTGTAGCTGATACTCATGTGAGAATCAAATAGTTAGCAATAAGGATGTCTCCTGAGGTCGTGGATGGCCTTTTTGCTCTCAGTTCCTTCTCAGGACGCCTAAGCAGGGAACTGTTCTACTCTCCAGGTTCCAGGTAGGAAGCTCAGGAGAGCAGATACCTTCCATCATCTCCATGAAAGCACCTTACCATAAGTATCACGTTTGCTTGGGCTCACGTAAACGTGAAGCAACCTTAAGGTGAACAGAACCAGTTCACAAAGCACAGGTGTGAATTCTGGGTTAAAATATTGGCAAATTCTGTCTTCTGCTGATACGAAATTTTCTGAGCATCCCGTGCTGTAGCCAGCCTTGGGACTGGCACTTCAAGGACTCAGGGAGTTCTTCTGTCTGTCTTTGATTGACACAGAATCTCCCCTGTTTTCTTGCCTTTATATTTTAAATTTGCCTCTGAATTTGTTCATTCAGTAAGGACGTAGGTTTTGGATTTTCACCAAATATGGTCAGAGGGCCGGAACACCTCTCCTATGGAGAAAGGCTGAGAGAGTTGGGGTTGTTCAGCCTGGAGAGAGAAGGCTCCAGGAGACCTTACTGTGGCCTTTCAGTATATAAAAGGAGCTTCTAAGAAAGATGGAAAGAGACTTTTTACCAAGGCCTGTAATGACAGGACAGGGGGCAACGGCTTTAAACTGCAAGCGGGTAAATTTAGGTTGGACATAAGGAAGAAATGTTTCACGACGAGGGAGGTGAGACACTGTCACAGGCTGCCCAGAGAAGCTGTGGATGCCCCATCACTGGAAGTGTTCAAGGCCAGGTTGGACGGGGCTTTGAGCAACCTGATCTGGTAGAAGCTGTCTGTGCCCATGGCCGGGGGTTGGACTAGATGATCTTCAAAGGTCTCTTCCAACCCAAACCATTCTGTGATTCTGTGAACTATGACTCTGACAACCGTCTTCCTCTCTCTGTCCATTATGGGTGGGCTTTGAGATCCCCTTTGGCCTCTCGCATGTGTTTGTGATGCACGTGCTGGATGTGGCATTACTTATTGTTTACCTCATCTCCAGCATGCACACACGTAAATGCCATAATGTCCCTCTTCATGCTTAGTTTCTGAAAAAGTAAAACAAAAAGCGAAGTTGAGCATTCAAGTAGAGTATTTTGCACGAGAAACTGGAACATGGGTTGTGGAAGGGGCTGTGGAGCCCTGCTCTTCCTTTTTACCAAAGCAAGGTGTCAAAACGCCCACTGACAGAGAAACCAGGCAAAACGTCGATCCCCAAAATAAGTCTGCAAAGAAGCCAGACCGCTGGCGATCCAGATGCCTCGCTGACGTGTTGATATTTCGACTTCCAGATCCCGAGAAGGAAACAAAGAGAATGGAGGATCCTCTCCAGGGAAACAGTCACAAGAGGAAAGTGTAGTCCCCGATTTGGGATGAGGCACAAACCAGAATTCACCTTTTATTTTTGTTGGGAGTCAGAGGGAGATGAGAAGATGGGACTGAATCCAGCTCTTTTGTGTCCTTGCAGAGAGTTGTCTTACTGTGGTCTGTCTTGAGATGGATGCCCTGGTTGAGATTTATCCCTTAGTAATGCGGTCAGCAGTTGTCCGTAATTTTTTCTATTGCACCTCCTTGGGTTTTATAGCATTTCTGTCGCTCTTCCATGAGGAAAACGGGATTTTGAATTTCCTAATTATTCTAGCTGTGATCCTGCTTAACTGTGGCATTTGCTTCCACTGGTTTGAGCTTGCCAATAGGAATATAAGTGAGTTTGGACTTCATGAGCAGCTGCTTTGCAAAAAAAACAGTGAAGACTTACATGTGCTTGCAATGAAACGTGGAGCTTCAAGGTGATATTTCACAACTAAAATACATTTCCTGAAGCGCTTCCAACGTAAATTTAGAAACTTCCATACTTCTAATAGAGCTCTCATTAGTTCATTTTACTAGAACTGACATGCTAAAGGTGGGTCTTTCCATTCTTGTTCTATTTCTGAATTTCTTTGCTGTTGGTCCTTTCATCTTTGAAAAGTATCCTCGGAGTCCCCAGAATCTTTTATAGTCATAAAACAACTGGATGGGTGAGTTGGTTGGCAATTTCATTATTTGTTAAACTCAAATATTTAGAGTATGGAGAAATAACAAACTTTCACTTTGGAGAATTTTCATTCCAAAATTATTTTTACACCTAAAAGATCAGATTTTTTGGATGGACCCACAGATATGTTCATGCAGGCTCCAATAACTTCTCATTTCTCTGAGGCTCCAGTACAGGGAAGGTGTTGAGCGTCACCAGATTTATTCTCAGTGCGTATTTTGAAGCAGTGCTGGATTTGAGGGCGACACAAACCCTAAGTGCACTTGTGGGGAGTGCCTGGGTGGCCACAGCTCCCGGCGGATGCCGGTGGCAGGAATGTGGATATTCGATAACAACCTGACCTTTGAAGGGTTCACCACTTGGCTTTTGATACGAGGTCAGTTGTACCCATCTAAGCTCAAGCAGGCTGATGGCTGAGCAGAAAGCCCAGTTATTGATAGCAATGGTAGGGCTCCTCTTAACTTCAGCTATATTTTGGATCTCAGAGCTTTGCTCAGTGTTGTAAGAACTTATTTTATTTTATTCTGGGACAAAAGCTTAGATTTGACTCATGGGTGACATGGGGAAGCAGGGCATGAGTATTACATGTTGGAGTTTCACCTAGAAAATGAAGGTATTATTCAGTTGCGGTTTTCCCTACAATTGCTTGCTGCAAGGAGATACTGCGAAACAATGACTCAGTATAAATTAATTGGAATGCATTGATTTTATACTTGTAAATCTACAGAAGTTCATTAGTATTGAACAGGACTGTAGGAGCACTGGCAGACCAGGTGCCTGGTGGTTATTCGACCAAACTTTAGTCTGCTTGTGCCAGCAAGGACACCTGAGATGTCACCATGCACCAAGAACAGCCTCTGCATTGATCCACTTGATGATTGCCAAGTGACCTGGAATTGGCACTTTGCTTGTGTTTAAAAGAAGGAGCAAAATCTCTTTCATAAGGAGTGTTTCATAAGGATGCCCCGTCTCAAATCAGTCTGATAAAATCAGATTCCTATAGGAAATCTGGTTGCTAATTTCTTTAGGGCATGATGGGCATGGAAACGCTTCCTCAGAGACCTTCTTTGCCATCACACAAAAGTACATGGGCAGGCCCATGGCTGATGGGTCTTGGGGTTTGTTTCAGCTGACACTGCTAAAATGCTTCATCATTTCTGGTGAGTTTTAACTTAATGAAGAAATGTCCCTTTGGGTTTGAAGGAAGAGCCTCTGCAAAGTTGGACTTTTTTGTTGACTTAATTCATTTGGTAACTAGGAGACTGATTTCTGTTATGCTGATTAAAGGAATGCTAATTCAAAATATCGTTCCTGTAGTCAGTCCCTTGAAAAATCTGCTGAAACTAAAGCTAGCAACTGCTTTGTATAATGATGTTTAAAACAATGTTGCAGGGGAAATAATTTAGCATGAAAGTATTTTTATTATGCAATTTCCAACCATGTGAAAAAAAATCGCATCCCTTATAACAGGAATTTCTAGCTTGATGTGTATTTATTTTTCTATAGGTGTATATTAAGTGAGTATCTTGCATCTTTTAAAGCTGAAGTGAAAATGAAATGATTAAGAGTTCCTCACAATGTCCCATATGGAGCACAGATCCCCCAGAGAGACCTCTTTGGCCCCGGTCCTCCAACCTGCTGGCTCCTTTGAGTCTCTGCTGCTGATCCCTCCAAAAAAATGTCAAGCAAGGAACGGGTCCAAATCGGAGAAAGGTCATCCCACACAACTGGACCCTCCTGCAACTCATGCTAGTCCCGTTGGGGCAGTCTTGCTTTTTGAGGACTCTTGAAGCCTTCAGTTCTTCCGTGACTGATTACTGCTAACCCATTTCTCTGCTTCCTTGCATCTGCTCAAGGAGATATTTGGAACCTTTTCCCCAGGTGTCCATCATCTTTTGATGACCATTGTACCTTGTCCCATCCCACCCCTCTAGTACCCTCACTGCCAAATACCCCAACGACCTTGAACCTTTTGAGGTTCAACAAGGCCAAGTGCCGGGTCCTGCACTTGGGTCACAACAACCCCAGGCAACGCTACAGGCTTGGGGACGAGTGGCTGGAAAGCTGCCCGGTGGAAAAGGACCTGGGGGTGTTGGTCGACAGCCGGCTGAATATGAGCCAGCAGTGTGCCCAGGTGGCCAAGAAGGCCACCGGCATCCTGGCCTGTGTCAGAAATGGTGTGGCCAGCGGGAGTAGGGAGGGGATCGTGCCCCTGTACTCGGCTCTGATGAGGCCGCACCTCGAATGCTGTGTTCAGTTTTGGGCCCCTCACTCCAAGAAGGACCTTGAGGTGCTGGAGCATGTCCAGAGAAGGGCGACGGAGCTGGTGAGGGGTCTGGAGCACAAGTCTGATGAGGAGCAGCTGAGGGAGCTGGGGTTGTTCAGTCTGGAGAAGAGGAGGCTGAGGGGAGACCTCATCGCTCTCTACAACTGCCTGAAAGGGGGTTGTGGTGAGGTGGGTGTTGGTCTCTTCTCCCAAGTGACAAGCGACAGGACCAGAGGAAACGGCCTCAAGTTGTGCCAGGGGAGGTTCAGGCTGGATATTAGGAGAAATGTCTTTCCTGAGAGAGTGGTGAAGCACTGGCAGAGGCTGCCCAGGGAGGTGGTGGAGTCACCATCCCTGGAGGTGTTCAAGGAACGTGTGGACGTGGCACTGCGGGACATGGTTTAGTCGGCATGGTGGGGTTGGGTTGGTGGTTGGACTTGATGATCTTACAGATCTTTTCCAACCTTAGTGATTCTGTGATTCTGTGACCTGACACCACATCTCAACCCTGCTCCTCTGCTCCATCCTTGTCCCTGCAAGCCCCACAAGCCCTTTTATCCTTCAGTCTGGGCCCCTAGATCCACAATCTCACATCACAGGGACCTCCACTGAAGCCAGGAACCTGCCTAGCGCCTTCTTGCAATGTGTCAATCCATAAAGATGTTAAGAGAGATGAAGAAGGATCGCCTTAGTATTTTATATCGCTGAGGCGTTAGAGGAATTTAAATATATTCTCTGCATATAGCTTTAAAAATAACCGTATCCAATAAAATATATGTTGCTTATACTTGTCCCGCTTGGAAGTAGACCAGGGCTTTGTGCATGACGGGAGGTCTCCGGTGTGCTGAGATGGAGTGGGAGGCAGAAGTCCAGGCAGAGGAGGGTTTCAGGAGATCTAAAGAGAAAGTAGCACCATTGCCTGCTGAACCTTTGGTGAGGGACTGTGTGGTCTGTTGATATTGAAAAAACCTGCCAGGATAAATACATACTTCTTGCATTTAAGCTTTTTTTTTTTTTAAATTTAGAGACAACCTCAGCTGATCCTTCATTTTTCAACTGTTTCCATTAACACACATATGTAGAAGACAAAGCAGAAACCTGCCATGAGTTTTGGCTACTTCATCGTGTTGCCTTACAGAGCCCTTGTTGGAGGATATACAGAATTTTACAAGTTTACATCAAAAGCAATGTAGACATGGTAATGCATTTGTTAAATGCATCAAGATTACACAAGTGCACGCAGCTCTGGGCATGTCTGCAAGGAGAAGCCAACACAGTCTCAGAGCAGGGTTGACCTTGTCCTTGCACAGCACCCTCAAGCATGGCTCCATCGTGATGTCCCTGGTGCTCCAGAGCGGGAGGATGGTTTTGCAGTGCTCCCCAGCTTGCAGAGTCAGTGGTGATGGACCACAGTCCATCATCCAAATCCACGGTTTGGGATGGTTTTCACCAAGACGGAGGTGTGGGCAGGGACACGTGTGAAAGCAAGCGTGCTTCCGACATTTTGTAGGAAAGAGACCTTTCCCACATGAAGTAGCGTAGGAAAATTATGCAGATATATTGCTATTTTTTCAGTTTCAAGTGCCTCAAATTATCTCTTACGAAGTATATCTTGGTGCAGTGAATTAAGGGAAGTTTTCTGCTGTTGGCTTTTCTGGTAACAATTTGGAATACCATCTGAGAGATTCCTCTGTACGGCTCTTCCCTCTCCTTATCTACATTCCTACTTTAAAACCCTCAGGTTCTGCTGGTAAAACTGAAGCGTGCTGCTATTTTGAATCCAAAACCATAACTAGTCGTCTTCCTTTTTTAAGCTAATCTATCTACTCAGCAGCTCACACTAGAGGAGGAGGCTGATGTGAACCATCTGATTTTTATTTTGCTCAACGTAACACCTTTCGCTCCTCCAGCTTCTGAGGTTTTCTTGTTTTTCCTTCCCTTTTCCATCCAAGTTCATTGCTATAATTTGCTATTCCTGGAGGGAACTGGTGACTCTTTTTTCCGTTTCCCAGACACACTGGTGGACGTGTTATTTTTAATCCAGCTTCACTACCTGTGGCACGATGACTCATTATGGATTTGCAAAGTCCCCTATGTTTTTGCTGAGAAGTCGGCTTCTGGATTTAATTCTTGAGAGGATAGTTAGGAGCACAGCATAAAATCCCCAAATCCTTTAAGAACAGTAAAACACAAGTCACAAAATCTTCCCTAAACACAGCATGACCGTCTGCCCTTCTAAAATTAGGGGGCGTAGAGTGACCCAAGTCTTCATGTCGGAGCCACCCCGTGGGACAGAGGGATTGACGGGGGGCTGACTGTGGCAAACCTCAAGTTTGTAGGGGAAAAGTGATGCCTTAGTCAGGATGATTTAATGGGGGAACACACAGCAACGTCCCTTATTACAGTTTCATGCTTCTTCTGGTAACCTATGTCTGCAGGTTTAAATATTTCATGTGTTCTGGTATTTATTCTGTGGTAGAGCTCTGTTTGCTCTGCAGTGGGTGGTTGTAGGGAACCAAGAGGAAAACCAGCTGTGCTGGGCCGTTGGGATGGACGCGTTGGGAAGTGCTGTCAGGATGCTTTTCTGATTTTCTCTTATCTGCAGAGAGGTCTCCATGGTGCCTTGTGTTCCTGAGCCATCACAGAATGGTTTGGGTTGGAAGGGACCTTCAAAGATCACCTAGTCCAACCGCCTACCATGGGCAGAGACATTTAGTGATGGACTCGGCAGTGTTAGGTTTATGGTTGGACTCGATGATCTTAAAGGTCTTTTCCAACCTAAATGATTACATGATTCTATGATCTTCCACCAGATCAGGTTGCTCAGAGCCCTGTCCAACCTGACCTTGAACACTTCCAGGGTTGGGGCATCCACAACTTCTCTGGGTGACCTGTTCTGTCACTAAGGGGGCACCCTGATCCTGAAGAACTGCATTTCAGCTTCAAATCGTGAAGAAACTCTGTCTGTAAAACCCCATTCTGAAGTGGGAATGGAATACTTTAGCTTTGGTGTGCTGGATCTATACGCGCTGCTTTACGAAACATGAAAATACCACCTTTCTTCAGTGAGCTTTCAGTTTAACTCAACACACATGTGATATAGGGGGGAGTAAGTTACACCTAATTAAATCTGAACACTGGGAACTGCTTTAGATCCTTTGGGATTTGGGCTTGAGTGTCTAAGGACTGCAAAAATGTGAACAGCGTGTGACAGTGTAGCCACGGTACTTACTTGCTTAATACTAGTTTGCTGTCTTCTTCCTTTGAGCTGTTGGGCTTGCGTGCATCATGAATACACTTCTACCACCTCTGCAGCGCCCACACGTATATTATGTATTTTAGGAGAGTTTGTTGTGTATCTAATGTTATAAATATTTCAAGATGTGTTACTAAAATCCCTCCTGTTCTTCCACGTGGACGGGCAGCAGTGATTTCATGCCATAGCTTTTGGTGGTCTGCAGCCCACCTACGGTCCTATGGCTGCCTGCGTGAGTTGGAAAGTGCTGTTGGCACCTTCCTCCTCTGCATCTCCAGCTGATAAATCAAATACGAAGCATTTTATGTTTTATTTTTCCTTGTACCTTCAGTCTCCCGTGTCAACCACCCACTTGAGCTTCCTCCAGTGCTTTGTTGGCAGCAGTGGAAGGGAGAAGCACGGTAAGTGCCCGGCTCCTTTCCGAGTCGTGGGGCCATTCTGGCACGCAGGTAGGGAACTGCTGATGCAGTGATTTGATCCCAACAAGCGAGTGCTGGGCTTTTCCGTAAGCTTTTATTTTATCAAATAGCATCTCCCAGCCTTGCTGGCCAAGGTCGCGGGTTTTGAGCGCGATGCTGGAGGAGGTCCTTCTGTCCTCCTCCGCGGCTCTACATCTGCCATCCATCCCGAGAGCCAGAGAGGTCCCCTGCTTATCCACATAAAATATTGCACCCTGGTGATACCACGCGAGCCTTGGGGTTTTTTTTAAACAAGCCTGACTGCTTCCCCGTGTCAAAAACAAGCAAGAGAGGAGCTGCCACAAGTTTATCACATCTGCTTGAACAACCAGGAGAGTTCACCTCAACCATGAAATGCAATCTACTTAATTAGCTGTAATTGCTTTGCCGAGTTGGACTATCATAGAAATCATTGTTTTATGGCAAGCAGATGAAAATTGTACTGTGCTAGAACATCCCTGGGCTGTCACCCCTCAGCTGTGGTTTTTAATACGTTTGTAGTTTCTTCTGGGCAGAAGTCTGTTTGTAAGGAATAAAATATTTACAAGATGGCGCGGAAGGATTTTTATTTGCTTTTTCATATTTTGTTTTTTCTTCTAAGGCTTTCTGAAGAGATGCTCTACCCGAACAGCTGGTGCAAAAACACAGCTCTAATTAAAACATTTCCCAAAATGACTTTCTTTTTTTTTTTAGGAGAGAGATTATAGGGCAAGAACATGGTTTATATACACTTCTTCAGGAAGTAACGGGATTGAAATATTCAGTTTATGAACCAGAAGCAGTAAATGCTGCATAACCCCGTGATTTCAGTGCTGACGCTCTTCCTCCTTGGCTTTCGGTGAGCTGGGCAGGAGCTGGTGGGTTTCTCTAGGGTCTGCTGTGGTGGCCAGGGGACGTCGTCCCAGCTCTTGGCTGGAAGATGAATAATAAAGACCTCGGGATAAGGGGTCTTTGTGGGATCGCTGTGTTTCTCCTCTCTTTCCGAGAGAAGCTTTGCTTTCAAGCTGTGAAATTAGATTTTATTTTCGCTAGAGCCTTTTTTTTAAACACTGCTGTGGAGTTTTGCCAGTTCAAATATTATGTATTCTCAGCTTCCCCCAAGCACAATTTGAATCTAATCTCCTGGCCCAAATACATGTGAGAGACCCATTAAGCCTTTTAACACCCAAAAACTGGTTTTGTTAATATTCTGTGTGTGCTCCATCTGCTGCTGTGTTTGTCTAAAGCTAATGTATTTGAGAGCAATTCACTTCGCTGGTCTAAGTCCAAAATGTCCAAAATACCATATGGACATTTTAAAGTTAATTAGCATTTTAAAATTCAATATCTAAGTTAAGGTTGTTGCGATCCCTAAACCCGAGTTTAACTCAAGCTTGGCCCATTCTTGCAACCCCAAATATTTTATCATTTTGAATTTTTATCTTTGCTAACCCTCGCGAATTAAAATCACCAGGTCCGTCCTTTAAAACTGGCCCTTTTGGGCAATAAATTGATTCTGTAACTTTGTTGTGATCATCCTGGAATTGCCTATTACTCGAATTAGCTGAAATAGGAAATGCGGTGTCCCAGAGATCTTGTTTAAGGGTGTGAATCAAGACGCGCTCCGGTGAAATCGGGATGATGCTGCCGATGTCAGAGGTGAATATGGAGTGTAAAAAGCAGAGATAGGAAGCAGGGCAACGCTTGTGCTATAGAGAGACTTAATTACTGGGCAGTTTTTGTTGCGTTAATCCTTGATCACGCTCTGGGGATGCCCAGGGCACACCGAACCGGCAGCGCTGGGGATCTTGGCTTTGGCAGCGCACCTGGAATACTGTTTTTAAGGTAGGTCCAACACTGGCAAATTAAATTCAAGCATCTTGAATAAGAAAAACCAAAAGTAATGTGTGGGCAGATAAGGAGCTTTCTGCCATCACTTCTCTTCCAAGCAAACGCCTTGCTGTTCTTCCTGTAAAATGACGGTCTGAAAAAGCATTTCTGACACCTATTACTCAACGTTTAGCTCCTCCAATAGGTGCCGGTCCCATGAGGTCTGTAGCAACAAACCCTCCTATGCAGAAAACGGCGACTTGTCCCAGAAAACAGTCAAACTGCATCTCTACAACACTTTAAGTGATGACAAATGAAGTGGGAGGATAGTCTTGTGCCAAACAGACAAAACAGGGTCATTGTCTGCTCAGCTCGCGGTTTCTGGGTGACATGCGGTGAGCTAGCTTGTTCCTCGGCGTGTCGGCATCTCTGGCTGTGAAACTGGGATTTCCCTTCCTTCTTTCAGCCTTTTCAACCATTTCTTCACATTGCAAAGTTCTTCACATTGCAAAGTTGTGGGGAGAGATGGATTTCTGACATGTCTGCAAGTATCTAGCGCACGGGAAGCCGTGCAAATATTTTGGATCCGGTTGTCGTCCGAATATTTTGGATCCGGTTGTCGTCAGCACCACCCGGGCAGAAGAAAGGAATTACGATAGGTATAAAACAGGAGCAAATTCCTCAATTATAAAGTCCAAAAAGGTGTCAGAGATGCACACTGAAGCAGATTCCCTTTCCGTAGCCGGAAGCACGGAGGTCTTGCACGCACCGCACCGTCTGTCGCGGAGCAGAAATTACATCTGGAGCAAAACGCCAAGGCTTGAAATGATTTTTTTTTTCCTCCCGGCTTCAGAGCAGAGCTGGAAAGGCTGAATTGAAAATTAGCCAGATGAACAAGTGCATTTTGGAAATCACAAAGGGCTGTTTTCTGAGCAGTTATTGTAAATACCCTGCCATAACCTATAACCTGAGGGCACAGCGAGCGCAGGCTTGCTCTCGTGCCTGCCTGCATGTACATTAAACTCCTCCAGAAAGAGCCTCCCAGAAATCCTCCCTTCAAGACCCATCTAGAGTTGCCATAGAAACTCTGCCAGAGCAGAAGAGGAGCGGGAGCGCCCGCTTCTGAAAGCATGAGGCTCTCCTCGCCCTCCGCAAGATTGCACGGAGACGGTGAATTCATGATTGAAAAGCATCTGCGCTTCTCTAGGGTCGTGTATGAAACTGGAGCGACTTGCGGGTGTTCGTGGGTTGGACTCGCAGGTTGTCGGAGGAGAAGGGATGTCTCTGGGGCCAGAAGGATGCTCTGTCTCCTCCTTGGTTAGAGAAGGATCTCAAGGAGGATCCGATGCTTAAAATTCACCACGGTGGAGCCTTCTCTGCGTCAGAGTTGCACCAGGCAACCTTCACTTGAAGGCGGAAAGACAGTACCAGGAACGTGATGCCCTCATCTTCCTTCTCTTCACATACATCTCCCCAGATTTCAGTTTACTGCAGCTTTTTTTCCTTCCAACCTCTGCACTTCAGACAAAGAAATGCATATTCAGTATTGAAACTATAATTTTTCCACTAAAGATACGTGGATCGAGCAAGGCTCCAGCCCACTTTCCCCGAACCACATCGCATCTATAAGCCCGTGAGAGCAGAAGGCGACTTCTGCTGGTGAAGTAAGCAGATTTGACTCTGAGTACACACGGGAAAGCAGAGTTTTTCAGGGAAAAAAGGCAACCCCGTCACTTTTCTGACAGTAACCTCCCTTTAGTTTGTCATTCTGGATCAGCTCAGCTGCCATCTCAGAAGCCCTGCTGTGGCACCTCCTCACCCGCCAAGCACCCGTGCTGACCTTCTAAATGTTATATCAGCCCTGGAAAATGCTTTCTACAATATTCAAGAAAAGACAGAGGAAGAAACCTCTGGACAGGATGAAAAATGAGCTCTGTATAGTCACTGTGAGCAGGAAGAGGAACAGTTGCTCTATTTTCCTTCTTTAAATTTGAGATGTTGGCTGGGTTAAGGGCCTGGTGAAGTTGTTGTGCTTCATCCTCATTACTCTGTAGAAAAGAAAAACGTATTTCGTTGTCTTTTGAAGTAAAGATTCTGAAAATAACAAAGATTTAAGAAGGAAAGAAGTAGCTTAGTCTTAGGGCAGTATGTGCCGAAGCCTCACAAACCTACTGCCATTCTCCAAGGATGTCCACAAACTCCTGCAGGAAGGAGGTGGCATTTCCAACACGTTCAACAAGGTCCCTCAGCAAAGATCTGTAGAGAAACTAAGCATCACAGGAGGAGAGGGATGTCCTTTCCAGGATAAGTAATTTATTAAAAGGTAAAAAGAGGGGGTTGGAGTAAGTAACAGGCTTTTCTGGTGAAGGGGTCGGGGCGTTTGGCAGAGGTCGGTGGTGGGAGCTGGGTTTGTTCAGCACTTTCAGAAGTGACCTGGGGAAGCGAAGGAGTGCTGAGGAGTGCTAATTTTAAATTATTCAGGCCAATAAAAGATGAGGGCTGAATGTGACGGTTTGCAGTAGCCTCTCATGAGACTTGAGTAAAGCTGAAGTTCAGTATAGGTGAATGTGAAGTGATGCATGTGAGGAAAAGGAGTCTTAATCTCGCATCCAAAATGCTGGGGTCTGAGCTGACCATTCCCACTCAGGAGGAGGGTCCCGGACCATGACAGCCAGTGCCATGAAAACATCAGCTCAATGCTCAGCACCTGTCCAAAAAGGCAAATATTCTGGTAGGAATTAGTCAAGAAAGGAGTTGGAAGACCAGAGCGAGCCAGTACAGCTCTGGGCATCTCCCTGGTTCACCCACCGCTGGAACACTCTAGGTGGTTTTGGCCCCCATCTCCGAAAGGCTTTAGGAAATCTGGAAGAGGTTTGGAGAAGGACAATGAGGGCAAATAAAGGTCTGGAAAGGCTTCCAAACGGGGAGTAACGTGGAAAGCTGCAGCCTAAGAAAGACAGACATGACCAAGGGGAATATGAGAGAGGTCAACAGAGCCATGGGTGACATGGTCACTAAAAATAAGTCACTCCCCACTTCTGTAGTACAAAAACTAGGAGCCATCAAATGAAGGAAAGTGGAATGTTTGCAACAAACCAAAGATGAAGCTTCTTCAACAAGTACTTGGGCTGTGGATATCCAAAGCTGAAAGCTTATATAGTTCAAGGGAAGAGTTGATAAGACCATGGAAGAGAAATCCACTAAGAGAAAATAATAAATAATAATAAATAATAAATAATAAATAATAAATAATAAATAATAAATAATAAAACTGTGGTGAAAATACTACCTAGCACAGGAACTCCCCAAACTGTAAATGGCTGGAGGCTGGGAGTGTATTGGGGGGAATCATAAACATTTATTTTTCCTACTGTCTTCCCCCGACATCCTAGGCACTGTCAGAGGCAGGGTGCTGGACTAGACAGACCTTTCGTTTGATCCAGTACAGCTGCTCGTATGTGTTGTCCCAGCCTTTATAGCCCACACCTCACATCAGTGGAGTAAGAATTTGTTGTGCTTTACCATGGTAAGAGACTTGGGAGGGGGCATGCTTTGCCCTGCTTTGGTTTTTCATGCTAGCTAGGCTGAGAGGTTCAGAAGTGCTGGGCGTCGGGTACGGCACCAGTCTGGGAGTTTGGGATCTCAGGTCCTCATCCAAGTTCTGACGTTGACCCTCCGTGCAGAAATTGTCTTCATTTCTGTGAGTCTTAATGTTTGTATCTATAAAAAGATGCTGTCTGGCTTTTACACACCTGCAATTTCGCTTTATGATTCTCAGCTTGGCTACTAAACCGTGACGCTTTCATCGGTAGCATCTTCTTCTACAGCAGAGCATCTGTTACGGATCGCATCCCAAGAGAACAGTTCTGCAGGGAAGGGGCTTGGCGTGACCTGGCCGATGGCAGTATTTCTCCCACCTTGACTGTACCAGGTGGTTCAGCAATTTGTGGCTGACCTTTCTGCAGCCTACAACGCACCCCAGCGCTGCCGGCTCTGCTTTAGGAAGGAGGTTTTGCAGCATCCTTGCCTTTTTCATTCCTGGTCCGTGCCCTGTCCCTACAACTAATCTGAGGGCCTGACAGCCATCCTTTATGAGTCCTTATGGAAGAGTTTATGAACAGTTCCGTTTGCCTGGGCAAGAGAAACACTGTTTGATGAGATAATTTTCCTGGGGAGGAAACAGGCATTACATTTGAAATGGAACGTGTGCACAGCTTCTCAGAGGGAAAGTCAGCTTTGTCCATCACATCACTGCTGTGGGATCTCCACAAGGGCCAGGGATGACCCTACCAAAGCTATTCAGGTCTTGACAACGCACACTCATGCCTTGTGTTATTCCTCTGGTAGGTGATTCAGAAGAGGAAAGGTTTACAAGCAGGGCTAGGAAAGTGATACCATCATCAGCTGCTGGTAGGTTAATGTCCTTCATTAAGTTGATAAGGCTCTTCCCAAAGCCCAGCTGTAACCTCAGCAACAGTTATCCTTCGAATGAACTGCTAGTGTCCAAGCAATATCTCCCAGTGTTTGTCCTCAGTTCGGCTTATTGGTAAAGAGGTGGGTGCTGGTCTCTTCTCCCAAGTGACAAGTGATAGGACAAGAGGAAACGGCCTCAAGTTGCGCCAGGGGAGGTTTAGATTGGATATGAGGAAAAACTTCTTCGTGGAAATGGTTGTCAGACACTGGAAGAGGCTGCCCAGGGAGGTGGTGGAGTCACCATCCCTGGAGGTATTTAGAAGACGTGTGGATGAGGCACTCAGGGACATGGTTTAGTGGTGGACTTGGCAGGGTTAGGTTTGCGGTTGGACTTGATGATCTTAAAGGCCTTTTCCAACCTAAATGATTCTACGATTCTTTAATAACCTTCTCGATTCAGCTTGCCCTTCAGCGATGGGCCTTTCCTTGGTACATTTGCCTCTTGCTCTTCCCCAGGACCATCCTGTGCAAGGGTGTGCTTGATTATGTGATGGTCCAGTACAGCTCCCGCTGTTCTGGCAGCACGGTCTGTCCTCTTGCCTACATCCAGAGCCCGTCGTGGCTAAAGCACTGCAGGGGATAGCAACATTTACTTCTAAAACTCACTTTTCCTGCACTACCTGGTCTTCTGCACAAGAAACTAAACGGTGTCAAGTTCTCCTGAGAGGGAGTTGCAGATGGACTTCTGTGCCTGAAAAAGTTTCCTTTTTTTTTTTTTTTCAGTTACGACAGCTTCTATAATAAAAGATCTGTCCTCTCCCAGCTTTTCTCGCAGTCTTTTCTGCTTGGCTCTGGACAGGCGTATTAGTGGTTGCCCAGCACTGATGTGGATATCTGGCTTTAGCTGCAGATTGATGGCAAGCTGGTTTTCACCACGACTGCGATTCCTTTGGGGAGGGATGAAAATCATTACTCTTCAGGGCTTATCTTAGGGAGAAAAGGAGGAGTATCACTTGGTCTGCTTCAAGTTTAGCAGTCTTCTGCTATCATAACTTATTTTAATCCTTCCAGTTAAATATTTCCCTGGGGAACGTTATCGGATAAGGTGGAGCCACAGTTCAGTGTTTAAGAAAAAGTGTAAGGGCTTCTTTATCTAGGGCTTACGCTTTCTTTGGAGCAACAAACAATTTTATTTTATCATTAGGGGCTGTTCATATGTTGCTTTGGATTAGCCAAATACAGAATGAAGTAAATAATTGCAGGGAGCATTAATATTGTGTGACTTAAACAGTTTTCTAGAACTTCTTTCCTATAAAGACTTGTCTCAACATAGGATATGACACATGCTGCTTGCCCGGAAGTTATATTGATTGACAGTCTGTCAAGTTCTGTCACCGTGGTTTATTTATAGTATGTGCCTTAAATAATCAGACTATCTCACTAATATTTTTGGACAGTTGCTCCCAGTTTTCAAGATCATTTTTGCTCATACAAATGCGTCCTGAACCCAGACAGTGCAGCAAGGCCTGGGAGGTTTCTTTTGGATGTACGTGGGAAGTAAAACCGAGATGGAACTGAAAGAAGAATGGAAATGGGAATCACCTCTTTTGGCCATCAGCTTGCAACTATATTGAACCTTAAAAAATGGTCTGAAAGCAAGTTTTCTCTGAGCAAGAGAAAATGAAGGCAACGTATGCCCAAAACAACGCTTCTGTCGTTTTCTTAATATCTTTTTAGTCTTGTAAAGTCTCTTAATTCCCTGGTATGATGAAGGCAACAGCTTCAAACTGACATACTGCATCATGCAACCACAAGGTCCCATGGAAGAGCTCAGAGCTCTGTGCAAATCCACTGCTCCTCCTGACTAATTCCCAAGAAACTCGGATTCTCCAGCTCTGCAGGGCAGGGAGGCCCCAGCAGCCATCCCCTGTCTTTGACCTCCAGCTGGGAAAATCTCCTCCAGGCAGGCAGGACCCCGTTGCGTCAGTGTTGTGACCCTGTGAAATGGAGACAAACAGACCGTACCGCATGCCCATGCCATCGCGCCATCAACTGAAGGTTTGCTCTCCATCACCTTTCATGCCGAAGACACCTCTGCCACTCCCATGACCTTCAATAGTGCTTTCTTTTAAGTCTGTACAATATAAAGGAAATGGGCATAAAAAGAAAATATTTGTTACCAGATTCATGTAGTTTTTGTCAGGTTTTTTTGGAGGGGTTGGGTTTATACTGAAGGTTGTGGAGGCACGGTTGTGTTACTTGTGATGCCTGTGTAGTCTCCAAGCGTTGTGCTTATCATGTAAGATGTGGATGAGAATGACCCATAAGAAAAAACTCCTTCTTCAAAGAGTGTGTGCTTTCACAGAAGTGGAATTCACCACCCTTTGAGTCAAGCTGTGATCCTGGGGAGGGAGAGGAAGGGGTTACAGAAGTTTTCACACTAGAAGAGCTGCACTCTTCCTTCCTCATCTTCTACTCTTCAGGTCCAGAGCTGCCTCCCCTCCTGGGGAGCCTGCCTACCCCTGTGTAATGTCTTCACAGTCCTGGAAATATGGAGCTGGAGTGAAGCCAGAGGGACTCACGAGGCAGTGAGTCTCCGTTATTCCTTTGCTTCATGCAAAAATTGGACACGAGCCGGCAATGTGTGCTCACAGCCCAGAAAGCCGATCATATCCTGGTTGAGGATACAATATCCAGCTTGAGGGAAGTGATTCTCCCCTTTACTCCCCTCTTGTGAGACCCCACCTGGAGTACTGTGGGCTTCCCAGTAACAAGAAAGACATGGATCTGTTAGACCAGGTCCAGAGGAAGGCCGTTAAAGTGGTCAGAGGGCTGGAACACCTCTTCTTTGGAGAAAGGCTGAGAGAGTTGGGGTTGTTCAGCCTGGAGAAGAGAAGGCTCCGGGGAGACCTTACTGCAGCCTTTCAGTATATAAACGGGCTTGTAAGAAAGATGGAGAGAGAGTTTTTACCAAGGCCTGTAGTGACAGGACAGGGGGCAATGGTTTTCAGCTGAAAGAGGGTAGGTTTACATTGGACATAGGGAGGAAATTTTTTATGATGAGGGTGGTGAGACACTGTCACAGGTTGCCCAGAGAAGCTGTGGATGCCCCATCACTGGACGTGTTCAAGGCCAGGTTGGACAGGGCTTTGAGCATCCTGATCTGGTGGAAGATGTCCCTGCCCATGGCAGGGGGGTTGGACTAGATGATCTTTGAAGGTCCCTTCCAACCCAAACCATCCTGTGATTGCTATGAATGTCTCGGGAAGAGAGACGGCAGAATGCACTTTGTATTGACGGGAAGGACGTACCCCACTCCAGCCAGAGCCTTGCTGCCTTCAGCGTGAACTCACAGATCCCTCCCCACTGCCGCTCCTCTGCGGGCTGTGGGGGCTTGGCCGTCTGTCTGCAGCTCATCACGAGGTCTGTCATCAGCACGAATGCACAAGGGCAACCCTTGAACAGCAGATACCCATTTAATTAATGTCCTTTAATTTTCAGAGGATCAGATGGCAGCACTGACTTACAGTCTCAACAGCAGTGAGTTTGAGATACGGTTTTCCAGCTCTGCCATAACATGTCCAGTACAGAGTCTCAGCTTGGGTACACGGTTGGCAACTGCTGGTCTGTACGGATATCAGCGTTTAAAAATGGGAAACAACAGTACCAGCAATCACAGAATCACAGAATCATTAAGGTTGGAAAAGATCTATAAGATCATCAAGTCCAACCCAATGCTGTGGGTGTCTTTGCAGGCCACATGAAGATTGGTTTTGCATGGCCATGGGTAATGAGCAAGAAATAAGTTGCTGCTTATATAAAGGAAAGAACCTTTCAGGTGAAAACAGAACCAACTGTAAAAGGTCTTCAGGAAAGCGAGCAGGTTGTCAAATGCAAGAGCAAATCTTTTTTTCAAACAGTTGCTGTGTCTGGTGAATACATGTTCATTTGACTGCTCTACTCTCGGGCTGATGAGGCTTGAAACAGTAATAAGGGGGTGGCATTTTTTCATGGGAATGAATGTATTTATTATCCTCAAAGACTTCAGAAATGCTGGATTCTCAACCATCCATTAACTTGCTCTTCAGAACGGTTCCACCCTTGCTTTCAGCTTTTCCTCTATTTTTACATCCATTTAGCATGAGTGGGCTGGAATAGTTTCACGGCAAGGCAGCGAGTGAGTGATGGGATACCGGCGGTAATGTGGGACGATCAGTGCAAAATGAAACCTGGCCCAGCCTCTGTGCTCTCTGCAGCATCAAGGTGCATTTGCAGATCTGGATGCTCGTCCTTCGTACTGCCGGAGGAGCAGCACATGGGAGAGGTTTGGGTAGAGCTTGACGTGCAATCGCTGTGCTCGGTTCAACTGTTAAAATGGTTCTGCATGATTAGGGAAGAAAGAAAAGGTTATGCCATCCTTCCTGCTATAGTTGCATTTGTGAGCTGGCAAAAATCGATTCACTCAGATTCATGTAATTTAAAATGTTAAGCCTAAAACAAAATAGAAATCAGTTTAGGAGGGCTTCAGCTCTGCCCCCCTGAGTTGGAGACTGCTTCTAGACTTAGGTTTGCTTCGGAAAACTCTGTGAACTGAGGAATGTACATTCTGAGCTATAAAAGGAGTTTCAGTACAACAGATTTGCCTTCTAAAAGGCACGAGGCCAAATTAAGCTGGGGGGTAAGTGAAATCTAATGGATGAGATGTGTCTTGATGTTTTAGTACAGGGTTTGACCCGAGGTTCAGCTGAAGGATGGAAACATCTGAAAACACACTGACAATCTCACGTACAATCATTTGATCATACCTGTGGCATCCCAAGAGCCCTCAGTCTGCAAGTCACTTGTGACAAAGGGCTCCTGGCTGCTAAATCAAGTGCTTGGTCTTGGAAGCGTTGCTCTCTGTTGACCTTGGTGCAGCCCAGTGCCTACCAAGGCAGCTGGACCCCTATAACGAGCAGCCTGATAGCATTGGGTCATGGCTTATGCGAGGGGGTGAACACGCTGGCCATGAACATCTGAAGTGATGGGGTGGGAATACCTGCTGTGTATCAGGTAGGCAACTGTGTTGTATCAGGGCAGCTATACACCTAATTTAGGTGGGATAAATCTGGAGCAATTAATCTTTGATTTAAGTAAGTGATGTTTTAAATCGTTCCCATTGAACAGGAAAGGTCTGTAAAATGCCCTGTTTTAAGGAGCCATTCAGAGGTCACCTCCCTACCTCCCATGCACCAAGAGATATTCCCTGGGGGACGACTCCTCAAGAGGCAGGAGATGTGTGGCCCAAGCCCTGAGCTCTGCAGGTGCGCAAGGAGCAATGCAGGCTGAAAAGACATCCTTCTGGATGGAGAAAAGCTCTTGCCATGGGAGAGCAAGGTTCGTTTAAATCTCTGCTGCAAGTCATTTCTGAAACGCTGTAGCTCTTCATCTCTGGAGGCTTGGTTTCCAATGCAGAATTAGTTCCCAGATGTCCTTCTCAGCTATTTTCTCCGTGCCCCCCAAACATCACATAATTAGGCGCATTCTTTCTGGTGTCATTGCTACCGGCAATCAACGTTCAAGAGCGTTGCTGCAAGTCTGGCTGGTGGAGGCTTTGGCGGAGCTATGCCAGGAAGCCTACCTAGTGTCTGCTCTCTAATTTCTCAGCTCTGGGGTAATTCCTCAAGTATTGAATTTGCACGTTCTTGTCATAGAATGTGACTTTTTGCAAGAATAAATTCCCAAACAATCTAAAGGGAATGGATTTTACAGCAGTGTGAGGTTGAAGACATGACGTTTCTCACATTTCTGTCCTGAGAAGGTACTCATAAATACTATTTTTGAAGAGTTTCTGAGGTCTAGGCAATAAAGAATGAGAAATGGTGGGTGGGCTTAAAATATAAGATGAAAGTATTTTGCAGGTGAAAATACTTTGGCTTCGTATGGCTGACCTGAAGAGGTGATCGTAAAGACAAAATGTTCCTGGACCTGTTGCAGCTCCAAAGCTATCGCTCAGCAGAAACAAACTGGCATACAGTCTTTTAGGGCTTTAAAAGGGAGAATTAGTAAAATGGTCCCTTGAATTTATCCGCTTTGGAGCAATGAAGGACACAATATGGTCAGTTTTGTGTGGCTGCCCGGCTCTTTAGTCCCTTGAATGGTGGGAGTTAATGAGCTCTTGAGATAGTGCAGCAAGTGTCTGAGCAACGGTGAGCTGGAGTCCTTGGTGGCAGTGGTTCAACGAGTTGAAGTGTAGTTTTATAATGCCTTGTCCTGCACTTTGATAAGGGACTTTATTATCTGTCCCTGTAAAAATCCTTGTGATACGGTCGCTATTAGGAGCGTATCACTGCTCGAGACTTGCTAGGAAAAAGAATGAAGGAGAATATTTTGTCTTGTAAATTAATTTAGGCTGCCTGTAGCAATTTAAGCCCCAATCAGATAATGGCCAAGAGAAGCTATTCTTGACAAATTAAATGGCACATTTTGGAAATCTGTGTTGTAAGTGACAATTCATTCACCCAATCACTGGTGGAAGGCTGAAACATGGACCAAACCACCCGGGCTCTCTAGTCGAAGAGAAGCAAATTCTTCTTCAAGAGTTTCAAGAGTACCCAAGTCCTGCAGAGACCTCGCACTTGCAGATTTTCAGTGCTGCATTGGCTGGTATGTTATTTAGATGCTCCTGACAGTTTTGCTTGTGATCTGAAGCTGGAAGCTTACCCATATGTGGCATGAAATTGCAGGTGGACGGATTATGGTAGATGCTGCTGGCAGATGCCAAACCTTGGGTGAACGTGTTGAGTTTGGGCTGCTCAAAACCAGTGAGCTCCTTGCGAGAAGGACTTTGCTATGTGATAACCAGACCAGTTCAGTGTAACAGGTTCAGATCACCGTATTGATTCCTTTTCTAAGTATTCTCAAGTGCTCTGTCTGCTGTTTTTTAATGTCTGTGTGCCCCAGGTGTGCGGACAACGGAGTTGTGTCTCTGTTTCAGTAGGGCTGGAGGGAAGAAAGGAGTGGCAGAGCCCCAGGGAGGGTCCCCTGAAGTCCACAGTGGTTCCTGAGCACCCCACTGTGTCTTGGTTGTGGCTTTTGTGACATTTGTACATGGAGGAGAGCACAAATCCAGAAACGGGAGGACAAGAGGGCATGAATCTTATGATATATCAAGGTTTCTAGTGTGCCTTCAGAAGGCTGTGTTACATGGGCATAAGACATGTGCACAGTAGGTGACACAATTAGAAACATAAATGAAATCTGGGGGGAAATGTGGCCTGATCCCTGCTTGGTACAACACGTCGGTGTCTCCAAAGCTCCAGGATCGGACCTAAAGCTTATGGAGGCAGGATCACAGCCTGGCTAAGATGCTGGTTAACCTGAGGAGGTTCTTCACTGTCAGAGTATCATAATGCATCAGCAGTTTTGTCTTTTTGTAAATTTGCTCAATTTTTTCAAATCTGGATTGGAGCGATATGCCCATCCAGAGGGACCTGGACGGGCTTGAGGATTGTGTCCATGTGAACCTCATGAGGTTCAACAAGGCCAAGTGCAAGGTCCTGCACCTGGGTGGGGGGAAACCCCCAGTATCCATACAGGCTGGGGGATGAAGGGATGGAGAGCAGCCCTGCAGAAAAGGACTTTGGGGTACTGGTGGATGAAAAACTGGATGTGAGCTGACAACGCACACTTGCAGCCCAGAAAGCCAACCGTCTCCTGGGCTGCATCCAGAGCAGCGTGGCCAGCAGGTCGAGGGAGGGGATTCTGCCCCTCTGCTCCGCTCTGGTGAGACCCCACTGCAGCACTGCGTCCAGCTCTGGGGTCCTCAGCACAGGGAAGATGTGGACCTGTGGGAGTGGGTCCAGAGGAGGGTCACGAAGATGATCAGAGGGCTGAAACACCTCTGCTGTGAGGACAGGTTGGGATGGTTGGGGTTGTTCAGCCTGGAGCAGAGAAGGCTCCGGGGAGACCTTATTGTGGCCTTTCAATATATAAAGGTGACTCTAAGAAAGATGGAGAGAGGCTTTTTACCAAGGCCTGCAGTGACAGGACGAAGGACAGTGGTTTTAAACTGAAGGAGGGGAGGTTTGGATTGGACATAAGGAAGAAATTCTTTACGATGAGGGTGGTGAGACACTGGCACAGGCTGCCCAGAGAAGCTGTGGATGCCCCATCGTTGGAAGTGTTCAAGGTCAGGTTGGACGGGGCTCTGAGCAACCTGATCTGGTGGAAGATCATAGAATCATGTAATCGTTTAGGTTGGAAAAGACCTTTAAGACCATCGAGTCCAACCATAAACCTAACACTGCCAAGTGCACCACTAAATGTCCCTGCCCATGGCAGGGAAGTTGGACTAGATGGTCTTTGAAGGTCCCTTCCAACCCAAACCATTCTGTGATTCTGTGATTCTGTGGATGCAGCTTGCTCATTTACGGCGAGGATGGGCAGTGTGTGCTGAAGTCTGCTTTAGAGGAAGCAGGCAAATTGGTAGGAGATCTTTGAATTGGGACTTCCCCTCTAAAACTTGCCACAGGTGCCTTTGCCGTGGGGTTTTAATGTCACTTTGTCCGTTGTGCGTGGTCCTCTGGAGCCTGGCGGTACTGACCTACAGGGTCTCACAAGGCTTTTTCCAGTGGCTCATGGGAAGGAAGAGCCAGAGCTGGTTTGCAGCTGGGGCTGGGTGTGAGGGGCCTGAATTCAAATGCCGAAGCAAATGAAAGAGAATAACAAATCTAATCCTTGAACGAGCCCAAATAAACCCTTCCCCTCTATTGCTTCCCGTTCGATTCTGTAATCCTCCCCACCCTACTGCCTGCCTTTCCTCCGTGGGCAGCCCTTTGCCGTTTTTTTTTCTCCTGCCCTCTCATTTCTCCCCAGTAATTCAGCATTTTTCGCTGTACTGACGTACAGAACAACCGCAGCAGCCGCGCAGGAGCTCGGTACCTCGGGACCAGGAATAAGCTATCCCAGAAGGCTGCCAGGATGGAAAGAGCTGTCTTAAATGTCCCATCAAACCATTTCTTGTCTCGTGCAGAAGCGGTCTGTGGTGAGCTTATGTATATGGTTACACATGCATCTGTCTTGCATGTAGGCAGTAAAATATATATAGCTGGAAATATAAGCTAACTGCTTTATTACGGGCGTTCTGAGCATAATCACGATGGAGCCTGGGCTAAACAAAGCTGGTGGTTAAACGCATGTGAAGGCTCTGATGCCACTCTTTTTTAATGTATTTCATGCACTCCTTTACTAGTGCATCTCCTAAAGGTGTGCATGTTAAAAAGAGGGGGCGGGTACCTGGGACTCGTAGCCTAAAAGCCATTAATCAAAAGCAGCGGTGCACCAAAGAGGACAGGGGTGAGCAGAGCTGGAAATAATGGTATAGAAACATTTAGAAATTACATGAAAAATTAAAGGCGGCTTTAAAATACCTACTTGGTGCAGCCCCGTGCGCTCTTCGCTTTCACAGCCAGTTATTGCGTCGTAATTTTTCAAGCAGTTCAGTTAGTGCTTCTCAGAGCTGGAGTGCTGTATGTGTTCCTTGGGGAGAACATTAAATGAACACTGGCTTTCCTACTCCTATTGATTGTGGAGATGATATTAAATTAAAATAAAGCAAGAAAACAACTTTTGATTTCTTCTGTGAGGAATCTAATAAATTTTGTCCAATATGTTTTCATCTCATTTTCTTTCCTTCTGCATCATTGCTGTAATAAGGCCCCAAGCCCCAGCAGAGACAGGGTCCCATCATGTGCAGAGCTGTACAAGTAGAAAGTAAAGGCTATTTTTCTTTCTGTCCCTGACATTTTCATGTCTCCAGCAGGAAGCCTGTGAAGATTAGCAGCACTCAACATAAACCAAGTGGGTTTGGCCCCCTTGCTGTTAGTTTTGATTCAAGGTGAAGAGGCAAGACAGACGTGGCAGGAGGGGAGCAGGGTCAGCAGGAGGAACAGGGATTTACAGGAGGTCTTTTAGGGCATCCAGGGGGAAAATCAGAGCAGGATGGCAGACGCCTTGGTGCTGCCACCTCTCCTGAGCTCATCCCCGGTCGTTGGATCCGGGCTTTGTCTTATACCCCAGGGGATGTGAGACATGGGGACCATCATGGAGATCGCAGCTTTTGCTTTCCCGAGGAAGCTTGTTTGTGGTCATTGGGGGGATGAAGAAGAGCCAACAAACATAAATCCTAACAACGGCTCAAAAACCAATAAGGTATAAAAATGTCTCATGTATTTTTAAACCCAGCAGGTTTTGAGCTCTGGGTATTTTCAAGCACATTTCCCCTGGTGCAATTTGCCTCAGATTCTGCTACTTTTTTATCTTTCAGTATGTCCAAAAAAGGAGCAAACCGCATTAATTTTCCTGCACCTTTCCCATCTGCGTTTCCTCTTAAAACAGAAAGGACAAGTATTCTTGCTGGAGGTCAGCACTTATCAAAGTTTATGAGATCAGAGCAGAAGATAGAGTAGGGCAGGGCTGGCTGCATCGTTTCGCATCCGAAGCTATTAAAGCTTCCTTGATAGAAACGGTATTTATCTGAAATGAAATTATTCTGCAAATGGCCGTAACTTGCTTTCAGAACAACAAAAGATACCACAGTAAGCACGATGCAGTCCTACCAAGCAGAAGTTAAACCCAAAAAAAGAGAAAGGCGACCTAAATATACGGTTGTCTCCATCTGCCTGAAATAACCGTGAAGTCTTTCAATAATTGGCTGGATGGAAAAGCTTACCCAAAGCCACAGTTTTCCTGTGGTCTGAAAGTGGTCTGATTTATTTCAGGCTTGTTTTGTATGTCTAAACCTAATGTTGAAAATTTTGGTCCGAGTAAAAGAGAAGGGTTTTTTGCTGAATTTGATAGTGTGTGAGTGCTGCTGCTATCTCAGAGGGCACAGATGAAATATTTGCTGCGTGTAGTCACACGGGACTATGTTTGTCATGGTTGTTGACTTAACAACTATTAGTTAAGGACAATTATTAAGGACTACTGCAGCAGTTCATGGGATTCAGGACTTATTCGGGGAGATTAACCAGCAGCAAAGACCAGAAGAACCTCTTGGCGCCCCAAGACGCTGTCATCTAGATCCCATCACTAGTTGATGAGCAAGGGAGTTCCCAACACCATGGCAAGCATGCACAGCCATCGGCTACTAAACTGTGTGCCGAGGAGGTAAAACCCTGTGCAGAAACACGGTAGAGAGAATTACAGGGAAAATATGCTTGGTGTGGTCAAGGAGTGAGCTGGAGTTGGTTTAACACCCCTAGCCAGATTGGTCAGGCGGCAAAGCGGGATCATGGAGCTCGAGCAGGCAACGGGAGGACCCTGGAGTGATGAATGTACTGGAAAAGAAATGGTTATCTTCTAATGAAGCGGAGAGTAGGCAGGGATATTTCTGATTTAAGATCTTCATCATTAATGTTCTGCGTGCAATCACTGGATCTGCAAATAACTTTCTGAGGAGCTTCTTGATTGCTAAAAGGCTGTATATATTCCTGAGTACGGTGACAACATAGTTTTATGTAGCCTAAAAAAAAAAAAAGAAAAAAATCTGTTAAACTGCTGCTTATCCAACATTAACTACAGCAATTTTTAATTAACCTGATTTAGAAGCCAAATATATCACTGATGAAAATGAGAGGGTAGAACATACAGTCATTTATTCCAGTACAGTGGTCATGATTGTTGAATTAGATTTATTCAAATGAACCTCAGAATTTTGCCACGGTAGTCAGCTGTGTGCCGGTGCCAGGTTTTAGAAATCTGCACGTAACTGAAGAGCAGTGAGCTTTGGGGCATGGGAGGGAGAGATTGCGATGTGTTTGTCTTGCTGCTCAGAAAGAGGGAGGAAAGACCCACGCTCGCTTTTATTTAATAAAGGAAAAAAAAAAAAAAAGATGGGGTGTGAATCGACTGCTAATTACCTCTTTCCAGCCTTTGCTGGCAACCAGCAGACAGCGTCAGTGGAGCTTGGCATGGAAAGACTCTCCAAGGGTCAGTTTGTCTGCCGTTGGGTTGGCTTTGCTCTGGGACTATGGCCAATGAGATGCACAGATAAACCGGGGCAGTGGCCGTGGCGGTGAAGCACAGCAAAGCCAAACTGTCCGGCAGCAGGGGAAGATTAACGTGTCCCGTTTGGTCTGTCGGAGGGATTTACGCAGCAGCACGTAAGGAGTGACAGAGTTATTCGAGTGTTACTGTTTTCAGTTGGGAAGACTTCCAAGAAATGGAGGTAGGGCAGTAAAGAAAAGCAAAATGGAGCAGACCGAGGTGTGGAGGCTGTGGTCTACGGTCTTCATGGAGGACAAGAACTTCTAATGAAGTAAGGGATTGGTGCAAGACATCTGCACTGTGTGTGGGTGCACACAGGGACTTGGGTCTGCAGTGTACGGTGATTTCCAAGCCTCCACGTAGCTGACTGCTCAGATGATTTCCCCTGAACTCCCTATGACCGATCTGAGTGAAGATGATGGAAATTGAAGATGCTCTGCAACCTTTTCTAGCGTGCCCATTAAAACCTCACGTGGCTTCAAAGGGTACGAGCTGCCGTGCGTGTTCCTTCCAGGTGGCCTGGCAAGTAATCGGGTCCCTCCCAGGGATGGCAGTTGTGCAGCCATGAGTGAATATAAGGGCTGGCATGTTTTCATGCAACATCTCTACCTTCCCTTTAGCAAGAAGCTCTGGTTAATGGAAGTGCTGAGCACCGAGGTCTCGGGCTGGGTGCTGAGCTCTGCTGTTAGAAGGCAAAGTGCTATGATGATCAAGCTACGACGGCTGCAAGCAGCCAAGGAAAACCTTTCAAATATAGCTGTGCTGGTGTTTTTTTGTAGCTGAATTCTGCATTCAGTGCGTGTATTTTCTCAGTTGTTTTCTTCAGAGCACATTGAACATTCCTGAGTCCTGCATTCTGGTTATCGTCCTCGTTTTCTAGAGGAATAAAGATGAAATATTGATGATGTCAGTGTGTAAGTCTGTAGAGCACATTCATAGTTCTTCCTATACCCTGGCCAACTGAGAATACATCTGTGCTTTACCTCTCAGCTGTGCCGATGGCCTCTTTGCTCACACAGGTTGTTTATTGCTTTCCAGGGATGCTGTCCTTTTCTTTCTCCCTGTTGACAAAAGTGTAATTTCTCTTTTTTTCTCCTTGCAGGTTATCCAACGGGCTATCCCACCGCTGCCCCAGCCTACAACCCAAACATGTATCCAACCAGCAGCCCCGGCTACGCCCCAGGTAAAAATCTGCGTACGGAGACGAGATCGGGCATGTTGAAGCATGCAGGAGGATTTACCTTTTGCTGCTCAGTGTACAAAACCCAGCAGTTTCCGGGTGCTTGTCAGCAAATATTTTCCAGGCAAGGGGGCTGTGTTAAGCTCTTCCCGTCCTAACTCTGCCATTAACTTCACACCCTCCACTGGGAATAGTTCTTCCTGTTGCAAAGTACTTTTGAGCCATAAATTATATCTTAATACTAATCCCAGGAATTTTACAATCCTCATCACTGTTGTATCTGCGCATTGATGACTTTAATATTTTCTGAACACTGCATGCTGTGTCCCTGAGATTGTCTTCCCCTTCGCCGTCCTCATCCTTCTCTCCTCCTGCCATGTCATAGATGAAGAAATGTCAGCAACCGTGTCCTCTTTGGTGTCGGGATCTCCCATGCTGTGTCTTTACTGTCCTCCTCTTGCCTGTGGCACTGACGGACTCTGGGTCTGTCCTAGTGTCTTCTTCTGTTCAGCTCCTGCCCTTCACACCACCCTAAAATGGCTCTTCCAAAGATGCAGCAAGCTTTTCCTGGCCAAACTCAGGAACTCTTCTGCCTTAGCCTCGGTGTGCTGGTTATCTTTGACAGCATCAGCTGCACTCTTCTCCATAAAATCATGTTTTCCCTTGGCTTTCCCAGTTTGGCCAGTTGTTTTCTACCTCTGCTGCAGCATGTCCATTGGGACGTATTTGTCATCTGCCCCTTCCAGCTTTCTGCGAAAGCTTGGCGAGGCTCTGTCCTTCATTCCCTTCTCCACTACTCCCCATCTACCTCTGGGAAACATTACTTGCGGGTACAAGGTCTTCATTTTTCAGGGAGGTCTTAATTATTCCCACCAGCCACATGCTCTTTTGCATCCTCCTTTGCAGTCCCTCTGAACCATCCTGCCAGCCAGGCCGATGGGTAACGTGTTTGTCTTCTGTAGCTCAGCCCTTTCCCTGGAGTCACCCTCTTTCTGCCATCTCTGACCTTGGCAATTTCTCCTCCATCCTTCCGGAGACCTGGTACAAAAATAATTTTCCCAGCCCACTGCTTTAATCGTGTTATCCCCCTCTTTGCCTCCCTCTTGCTCATATCTAGCACGGGCTACTTGTCTTTATTTACAGAATCAACGCGCACTTGGTGTCCAGAGCCTTACTGCTCTTTTGGCTCAGCCAACGATGTCTGTCCTCATCACCTCTTACCTTTCCAAGCAAGCATCTCCCTTGTTCCTTCTGCTTCTCTCACTGGAAGGAGGCTTCCCTTTATCACCCACAAAGTCATTTCTCGTTTGAATTCCTCCATTAGTCATGATTTTTTTGGACAAAACCCATGACTAGACTGCCAAGCTCCTTCCCTTCCCTGCTGCTGAGCACCATCTCTCTGCACTTCCCTTCTGTCTGTTTTCTGCTGTTGTGTTTTGGCCAAACACGTACCCAGCCCATGGCTCTGGTTATATTGCTCTGTGGATGCAGAGGAAGGTCTGGATGGAGGAGGACACGCACACATCCAGGACCTTCCTGCCTGGCCGGAGAGAGCTGGAGAGGAGAAAGCCATCAAAGCATGTGGGTGGCATGAATACAAACCCAGTCATCCCCTGTCCATCACTTTGAGGTTGAACACCGTATCTACATGTGGTGGGGAGATGGCAGAATTGCTTACAGCCAAGGGCTGCCAATGGTAGAAGATTCATGTAGATTTGGACGGAGTGTAAATTAATTACGGGAGCTGCTGTCAAATAAATTCCAGCAAGGACACTTCTTACTCCAGGGAAGGGGATGTTTCTTAAGTCAGAGAAGTTACTCCAAAGCAGGAGTCATGGAGTAATTCCCACCTATCCACAAGGAGTTGTCGTCACCACAGCACGGACTAATGAGGTTCTGTGCTTAATGAGGAATATTTGAGTTGCTCTGCAAAATCAATCACTTGCTTTTTTATTCTTTCGAGCCCAAACTTGGAAACATTTACAGAAGTCTTTTTCTTTTTGGAGTTGAAGACTTCTCTTAGGACCCCACTCGGGAAGTAATTTAACTGAAATCCAACCTACATTTAAGTATTGAAACCAAGCCCTTTGGAAGGACCAAGCGACCTTGAGTTTTCAAAGCACGGTTAAGTTCTCTGCTTTCAGCCAAATTACCTGGGGGACGGGAGCCTCTTGGCATGACAAAGGGTGGTAGAAACCCAAGGGCTAAGTAGCAGTTTCAAAATGTAACTTTTATCCGGAGTGAATTAAGTGAAAAGTGGTATAAGAAAAGGAAATCTCCTATTTAGTAGCAATCCTGAGATCTTGTTGCCCAGAGAAGTTGTGGATGTCCCATCATTGGAAGTGTTCAAGGTCGGGTTGGACGGGGCTCTGAGCAACCTGATCTAGTGGAAGGTGTCCCTACGCATGGCAGGGGGGTTGGACTAGGTGATCTTTGAAGGTCCCTTCCAACCCAAACCATTCTGTGATCAGAACATAATTTATTAGCTGTAGTTTTTTTAGGCTGTAGTGTGTTATCAGGGCGTTTTCTTTAAGGGATATGGTCACATAGGTCAAATACAAGAATTGGCAGTGTCTGAACTGTGATTGGAAAAGCATTTCTGAAATCAGGACTGTGCCTTTTTTCATGGTTTTTATGAAAAAGGCTTGAAAACATCTCTTCCTCACCCATTTCCAAGCACACATTAGAGATGAAAAATAATATCTCACCCTTCATTTTGACTTCATGGCTTTTCGGTTGGCGGAGGTGTTTATTCTGAAGGCTTCGCCTCAAAAGAGCTGTGGGATTTTAAAACCTCTGAATAAAGCCGTCTTTTCAGCTAAGTGTTCAGTAGTCATCGGAGTGAAATAGATGCTTGCGTAACGAACACAAAGCCGGACTTTGTGGCAGTCTTGCTAAACCCTTTCTCCTCTGAATTGCCAAGTTTTCGGTCTCCCGGTTGTCATAAAATCAGTGGATCCCCAGGCTCGGGAGCTTTCCAAGGCTGAGGAAGCAGGAATGACATTTTTGTTGCCAAAAACTTTTGGTGCTGTCTTCTCCACATCACAGTTTAAATTCACTGTTATTATTTTGCAAGGTTATTAAATAAAGCCGTTTACTGCGGATGACTCTGTAAGGGATCTGTTGTGTTTTGTTTGGTTTTGTGTGCTTCTGGTAGGGTCATCAGCTGCATTTCTTCCCACTAAAAATCTTAATGTGTAATATGAAACAAGTTTTGTTCCCTTAGATGTGTGCTGGCCACCCTTAAATTCCCCTGAAGGATATAATACTGAAAGAGTAAAATGAAAAGAGCTCAACACCATAAAAAAACCCTCACATTTATTAGTGGCTTGTCCTGCCAGAGGCTGGTAACGTCCTCCCTGCTCAGCCAGGGATGTAAACACTGCAGCGTTCCTGCGTATTGGCCTGGGCATTATAAGATGTCTCCTCGTGCAGGCAGGAGCTTCGCCACTGAGTGGGGAGATGGCCAAGGGGACACCCAAGCGAGAGGGAGCACCAAATCGCTGCAGGGCGAGGAATTTTTTGGGGAGGTCTGTCTTGCTTCTTGTACATCTCGGACACCATCCTTGGGAGGCTGGAGTTCCTGTTAGAAAACAAATTGAAACAACCCCCAGAAATGCTGTGTTGCTATCCAAACAAAATACTTTTCTTTGCAAAATCTTGACGAAATCCACACATTCCCCTGGAAAGATTTTATTTCAGCTCAGTTTAATTTTCCAAATTAAAAAGAAAGAAAAAAAGACTAGGATATTTTCAAGTATTTTAAACAGCTGCAGCAATTGCCACATTTAGGGAAGATTTGGTTCCCTTTAGCTGTATAGACCTTAGGTCTGTAACCCTTCCAGCCCAGGTCCCTCTGTATTCAGTGGAGAGAAAGAGAGACCTCCCCAAAGAGAGATCTCCCCGAAGAGAGCCCAGTTTTGGAGACAGACTCCCCATGGGTGCCTTGAGATGAATCCTGCCTGGGATGTCCTTCATGCTCATGAGGAACAGGAACCCAAGGGGGGTTTGTAGATGCCCTCTCAAGTAACTCTGATACATAGTCAAGGTAACCCCAGAGAAGGAGACCTCTAGGATGATGGTTTATGGGATTGCTTTCTTGGCATAGGTTAGGATAGTAGGAATGGATTGAGAAATGGGACCCACCTGGGATGTAAAAGCATAGGTCCTGGATTGGGCCTCCTTCTCGAGCAAAGAAGTTGCTTGCACCCACAACAAAGACAAGAAAGAAGTGGATGCCCCAACCCAGACGGTGAAGAAGACCAGGAGAGAACAAGGAAACACAGGGATAACCATAGAAACCGGGGTTCACGCAGGCAGGTAGTGAGCCCTGGGGTACCCCTTCTCGAGCCCCGTCATTCCCGCGGTGGCACCTACAGCCTGCGTCCTCCACCCAGCAGAAAGGAGCCCCCACACTCAGCGAGGGCCGGGTTGTCCATCCGCCCTGGTCTCTCCTCCCTGAAAACAGCCAGATCGGCCCTCAGAAGTTTCCTCGTGATTGTTCGGTATGGAATAATCCGCCCCAAACCTTGTTAGTCAGCGGCTTTTATAAGCACAAAACCACGAAGACTTTGATTTTTCCCTACCTTTGTCCTGGTGGCTGTGGCTGTGGGTGTCCGCTCTTTCATTAAAGATTCTTAACCTCCCCCGTGCTTTGATTCTTGCTATGTTTTATCGCTACAATACTTTGCAGCAAGCAGTTCTGCAGATTAATTAAGGCTTGAGTTACTGATTATTTTTTTTTAAAGCAATGCGAATAATTGTCTGTTGCTTTAGATTTGCATGATGTGAAAGGGGAAACGAAAGCCCTGGTCAATCTTCTTTGTGCCAGCCAGCCTTTTGTTCACTCCCCCGACGCTCCCTTCTGAAGTGCAATCCTAATCTTCACCGACTTGCTGTCTCTAAAAAAAATCCTCTGATCATTTTTGTCCCCCCTTGCCAGATCTTTTTGTTACGCAGCTTAAGGCTCGAACAAGAAAGCCCTCGCAGCCGTCTTGACATTTAAATTTCATTTCTCCGTTTCTTAAAACTTCTTCGAAATGCTTTTAATAATTTCCTATTGTCCAGAAAGCTGACAGGTCATTTTGCACTGAGAACAAAAATCTTCCAGTGCGCAACACAACATAGCTAAGCACTAAATTAGTGAGGAAATGGTGAAGATTATAATTGGTGCTCCTCAACCCAACTCCTCTTGTGCAGAAGCCTCTATCCTCCCCATAAACAATCACGCAGCTCTTGAAATCAATGCAATTTAATATCGCGGCAGGGTTTTTCCCCGTTATTTGGAGATTTATCTCGTAGGAGGCATGGTTCAGAGCCCTCAACTTGTTCGCCTGGAAAGATGCTTTCGTGGACTCTGCTATGCTCAGACCAGCGGCTCAGGAGCCGGGGATGCACAAGTGCCCGTTAGTGGAGGAAAAAACCCTGTGTGATGCTGTGAGTGAGGACAGCATCTACCAACATTATCTTTGGAGGCAGAGCGAAGGCTACAGAGGCAATCCCGGCTCGGCCCTTCCTTAAATTTAGAGGCTTTTTCAAGCTACTTGCAACTCCCTGCCAGTTTTTATTGAATTATGTATTTTAAGATCCCAATTCTGCCGCAGGCAAGATGCCATATTAATAACTCCGGAAAGCAGGCGTGGGCTCCACCGCTCAGGACCTCCCAGCATTGCACCCACTGTCAGTGGTCACTTATCTATTGAAAACAGACTTAAAGGAGAAAAATTAAGAATTTTAGAGAGACAACTAATGCAAAATAAGCTCCATAAAATATTCCGGCAGTGGGTACGTGCGACAGAGCGGGCAGCGTCCTCAACTGTGTTGAATGGAATTGAGCTAAAGTAATACTGTGGTTCAGTGGCTGAGTTAAAACCAGTCGTCTGTATCGGTACGGAGAGCATTTACTCAAATTGAATCAGCTGCTGTCATACAGGAGGCTGGAAATAACCCCGCCGCGGAGAAGAACGTGCTGCTGGGGTTCATGCTGTCCATCAAACACACTGGGAATCAGAGGGGATCAGCTTTATTTTTAAAACCTTTGATTCTGAAAGAACAGACTAATTCTAAATGTAATTTTAAGGAATTTTAGATGTTGAGCCTTTAGCTGCCTCGCTGCAGAGATGCTGTATGTTCCCAGCAGAATTGCTGCTCTCAAAAGCATCCCATCCACCGACAAGGTTCTTCTGTTTCAAACCTCCCGGTCTGGGATGGGGGTGGTACCGGCTGGCAGAAATCCTTCAGGATCACTAAAAAAAGCAATCACAAACCAAAGTTTCATCTGCTTGGGTATCTGATTCTCCGTATTTAGGTTAACCAGGCAAACGTGCACCTCGATACTACTTGGAACACAGGTCGAAAAGAGTGGGAAGACCATCCTTTGCTTGTGACTTCTGGATTTGTGGGATGTCGCTGAAAGTGAGCTGTCAGTCTTGAAAGAAACTGTTCTGTACAAGCTTGATCACCCTCTCTGGTCCACCCTAAAGGTGTTCCTCAGACAAGCTCTCTCTGGTTAGGTGTCTCTTGCCCCAAACCTCATGAGTTTTGCTTGGCTTCCATGCAAAATCTTAACAAGAGATCAACCACTGAGTGAAGATGAAGACTGCCCTTGGTGTGCTTCACCCCAAGTGAAAACAAGTCCATCAGTGGTGGTTAATTTTCCAAGTCTAGTTTTCAAATACCTGCTACTTACATGTCATCCACTTCCGTTCTTGATGTCCTCCAAACACTCACGCTACAGTCCCTGGCGCCTTGCTGGAAGTCAGCGATGCTCATGCTCTTCTGTTGACCTCATGGTTCCCAAGACCCTGGGGTCCACGTGGAAAATTAAATGATTTAGTGTCCCAAACTTTGTAATTGCCTCAATCAGAGAAGCGTAAGAAGGCATGGAGAGGAGCTTGAAGAAGTCTAGAGTCCCCTTGGTCCATGCAGGTCCAGCAGCAGTGAGGAAAGGAAAGTGGTAACTGGAAGCAGTCTTGATTCCTCCCCCTCTCAGTGTCAGGTATCTGGTGAATATTTGCTAATGTTTGAGCACCAAAACGATGATAAATTCTTCACCGGTTTATTTCAAACCAACCCTTCCCAAGGCATAGATAACAGCTAGCCACTGCATTGCTTGCAAAGCTCAACCAAAGGAGCCCCACGTTCAGCAAGGCAATGAATTTCTTTCCACCCCGATTCATTGAAACAACACAAGTTTCTGCCTTGTGTGATTTTCCTGTTGCATTTTCCCATATTTGTTAGAGGGAGAGACACGAGGCAGGCTACAAGATCACTGCAAAACACCGGCATTGCAAACTCTGGTGCTTGCAATAAGCCTGGTTATTTAGGACAGTGTTATGAAAAAAACTTTCCTTTCAAGCGTGTAAAAATAAGCGCCTAAAATAACTTTACTGCAGAGACACGAGGCATGCCAATTTAAAAAAAATAATAAAATAATGTATGTCTTCATTAAGCCTGGTGCATGTTGCCTCCCAGGCATTCTGTCTTCCTGAGATGGTTGTTTTGCTTTAACTTCCTTCATTACAGCATGCTTTTTCTTTTCCTGAAAGTAGGGCACGCACTTTTCGCATGGAGGCTGGCTTACGCTTTAACTGCACTGATTAATAATGCAGGGGAGAATAATGCTTTGCATCCATTACTTCAGTGCCCTTACAGAGCACAACAGAGATTTCGAAAATCAGCCTCGGAAATTAGGGGTCTCTGTGGGGATGTTGTGGGGTAGGACGGAGGCTCCGATCCCCCATCCCTGCTTCTGGGCCCTCCCCGGAGAAAATGTTGCTCTGCAGAGGGAAAGCGTAGGCATCGTCTTTCCCCGCATAAGTGCTCTGAACCGTCCTCTACAGGCGCCCACCGACTATTTAGGGATGTCAATGGGTCCCCTAAGGTGGGTATCTTGGGGGTCTGGCAGGGTGAATATCCCGTAGAGCCTTGCAAGGCTTTCTAAGAACAAATGCTCTCACGGTTTTGAGGCACTCAGGCACACAGTAATGGGACTGCCTGGGGAATTAAGCTTATTGCAAACTCTGTACGAGGCTCAAGGCCGTATCCATCACAAATAAGGTTGGCAGGGGGAAGCAAGAAATATATATACCATATATACTCTATCATCTGCCTCGTCCTTTCGTTGCGATTCTGTACTCCAGTTAATTCACGGAATTTTCTTCACGCACATCTGGTTCATGTTTTTCTCTTTTCCACTTAAAATACGTCCTGAACATTACCATGTTGGTTAGAGGTCCTCACAGGGAGGCAGACGAGTCCCAGCGCTGCAGAGACCCATGCTCGGTTCACATTGCTTGCCCAGTTCCCGCCACTAGATTTGCCAGGGTCCCAACAGATAACAAACAAAAGCTCTTTATTTTTCAATGAACAGCGTAGGCAGGAGGCTAAATCAAATCCAGAAGACCCTGGCAGGAGATAGACCTTAAATGATATTAGATAGTTACGGCTGGATTGTAACCTCTGTGAATTGTAGCTCTTGCAAAGCACCAGGAGATATTAATGTTCCTAGAAGCCTCCTTGGTTCCCCTTTTGTGTAGTTTTAAGTGATGAATTCCCTGAGGATCCATGATTTAATGTACAGAACATGCATAGCTGTGGCGAGCTCCCAGCCATCTCAGACCCAAATTACTTTGATTTTATGGTAGGTCTAATGTGGAGAGGAGAAACCGCAGAGGAAGGATTCATATAGCTTCTAAATAAATTGTCTCATCAGTCTTGGAGATTAAAACCTTTGTGAAGTCCAGAGGCAAAAAGGAATCTGATTTTGAATAAAAGCCTAAGTGAAAGAGTGTTTCTGTCTCAGCGCTGGGCGTTAGCTCTCCGGTGGGATGTTCAGGAGTGCCGTGTACCATGGAAAATAAAGCAAGGCACTTTGGAAATCCTTAAGAACTCACAAACCTTTGGGAGGGGGCACAGGCTCGGAGCAGAACACGATCAGTGCTCGAGTGGAGGAGAAATTGCGCTCTGAATCTTTCACTTCCCACAAACCACCTTGGTTTTCTCTCAAAAAAGGTGGGGAGGGAGGAACACATTTCCATGTCTCCAGCAGTGGAGCACCATCCAGCCAGATCTTCCACCCATAAACATCTCCGCACAGCTGATGATTGCCACGCAGTCCAGTAAACCATCGCTGCTGGGCGTCCTCCATGCTCCTGTATTTCTGTCCCACACTCGGAGAGTGGTCTTATGAGTTTTTGGTGGACCAACAGACCTGCAGCAGTGCTTCTCCGCTCTCTCTGGGCAGTGGTGTCCAACCATTAGGACCTGTGTTGTGGCTGGCATGGGCTGTGGCACCAGCACCGATCCCTCCTTGAGCCTCCTCAAGCACTCATCCCCAACTTCCAGCCCCGCAGCACTCCAGAGTTCCAGTTGCATCTTCAGAGATGGTTAATTAAGAGGCTGAGCAGGCAATGGAGGCGTTGGAGGGGCTTGAAACATCATTCCTCTTGCCTTTGGGCTGCAGAAAGGTTTACAACCCCTGACCAAGTCATGAAGTCCCTTCTGTGGGGCTTAGCGCTGAGCCCCTCAGGGGTAGGAACTTGCTTGGGAGAAGGAGTTATGAAGTGCAGCTTTAAAATGTCTTCATGGGTGACTCCCTTGGGGCCAACGGGAGGATAAGGAACCCACCACCTCCTCCTGTGGGTCGTGGTGTCCTTCCCAAAGAGCTCCTCTTTCTGCCCTGGATGGCTTTGTCCGAGCTTGGCTGGTTCTGCTATCAGAAACAGATCCCTGCCTACAAAATCACACCTCTGTTGTTCTTCTCTTGCCCAAAGGTCCTTTTTTTTTTCTTTTTTCTTCTCCAGAATCTCTTGAGTTGGCAGACCTGACCCAAAACCCCTTTACCGCATCTCTAGGGAAATCCTACCCGTCCCTAATGCCACCTGCGCGAGGGGAAGGGATCAACGGGGACACACCCTGACCTCCAACCTTCTAGAGATCTTGGGGAATTCAGTAATTTGGTGTAGAGCGAGCGTGTCAACAGTCTACCTTCTGCATTCACAAAAAATACTTTTGAAGAACCCATAAATTGGTGATTTTCTCTGATTCTAGCAGCTGCATCATTTTACCTCCTTTACCCTGCACAACTTCACAGCGAGGTCTAAATCAGTAAGCGACTTGCTGAGGATTGATCAACCCTCGCTTGATTTTCTTTCCTTACTAGCTGGGTGTGCGAAATACGTATTGCGGTACATGGAAAACCTGGAGCTTATTTCTTTTATAATGACAGCTAGAGCAGCTTGTTAAACTGGTGAGCAGCAAGCTGTAATAACTGGCTGAGGCTTTCAAAAAATGTGTGTGCTCCGTTGGGAGGTGGTGGGACTTGAACCAAGGATGGTGGAGGCCACCGTTTGAGATTAGTCTAGAACCAAAAGTTAGGACAGATCCATAGTTTCAGGGAGGGAAAAAAGACAAACAGAAAAAGACCTGTTAAGCCTTTCCCAGAGGCACCAATTTTGGGAAGGAGCCTGTTTGTAGGCTTGTGTTGGTGATCTGCCTTCCCCGTAGATGTGCTCCAGAAAGCCTTTGGTGTAATGGCAGTCCTTAGATAAGCATTGGCAATGTGTTTGGATATAGGATAAAGGTATAGCCAGTGCTGGTTCATCATACAGAGGTGCTTTATGGCAGTTAGCATAAGACCTTTTCCTCATTCAGAAAACTCAAGACCCACAAAATGACTGAATTCTGTTGGTCCCTTCTCAAATCCCACAAGATTTGGCTTTTGAGATTCTTCTGGATTATCTTACTTGGCTTCATAAATACTTTTCCGCACACTGGGATATAGGGCCACCTGCCCAAGGCCACTGCTTCTGCTGACTGTCCTTTCCAGAATTTCTAAGGACCACCCAACTCTGTGATGGGATGGTCACAGCGAGCCGTACCTTGTCCTCTGGTGGTACCTGCCATGCCAGCATCTCAAAGGGTTTTACTGTGAATAAAATGCCTTGCACACCAGGCTCAGCCAGTTTTCCAGCTGGGAAACACAAGGCCAAGGACAGCCGGTACTGGTCCTTATGCACAGAGGTGACCGGTGGTATCTGGGGTGGCTCTGCTGGCCATGTCCCCCAGGTGTAGATCTTCATGCAGGTCACTTCGCTCAGGAAACCAGTCGTTTGGGGTAGGTAACTGGTTTGCTGCAATGCACTGTGCAAACCATCCCTCCACGGGGAGTAGGTGGGGCGAGAGGAACCACGGTGTGAAATTCCTACGGATAGTTGTCCTTAAAAAGTGGGGGGGAAAGGAAGAGAGCAGCAGAGTGGTTCAAATGTGACATAAATGCGGGAAGTTGTATCTTCATTGCTCTGTGTGACACCTCTTCTCTGTCTCCACTCAAGCTACACTTCTGATGAAGCAAGCCTGGCCACAGACCTCCTCCTCCTGTGCCACGGAGGGCACCTTCCACCTCCCGGTGGACACCGGGACCGAGAACAGAACTTATCAGGCTTCTTCTGCAGCATTCAGTAAATAAACCTTTTCTTCTGGGGTTTTACTTGGTTGTTTTGTGCCCATTTGCCTTCCCTCCTGTGGGTTATTTGGGGATGGGGTTATTTGGGATCAGCCTGTTCGCAACGGATGGGATCATTCATGTCCGTGCAGGTATCCATGTCTCCTTCCCTGGGTGCTGAGCCCTGAGAGAGGTGAGGGTGCTGCAGGTCCTGGGGGTGCTCGCTGGCACCGTGTAGCAGATCCAACACCTTCTGCTTCCAGCGCTGCCTGGTGGGAGCATTGCGCTGCTGCTGCAATTCCCTTCTGGGATGAAATTTTGCAGCGCTCTTGGGTTTTTTCTTCTGAAAAGGCGGCAGCATCCCTGCACCTTTCCGTTCGCATGTGTTAAAACCATGAAGGAGCATGAAAAGGAGAGCACCGACCCTCCTAGCGCTCCTTCAGGGGAGGAAGTCAAGTGGAGAAGGGTGAAGGTCTTCTCTTTTAGCTGAGCGTTTGGGCCCCCAGGAGCAACCTGAGGTTGTTTGCAGCTGTATATCTGCAGTGGTGATGCTCTGTGCTTGAGCAGAACGGTATGCATAGAAAAAACCAAAGGGAGATTATTTCTTATTCCCTTAAAAGTGAAAGAGAGAATTCCAAAATAAAGCATGATTTTCAAGGAACCCGGGTGAAATTCCCACCTTTTAACTCAAATTGGCTGAGCAGAGGCAGGGGGAGGAGATGCTGCTGATGGATCGCAGTCGAACAGGCTTTTCCAGGTGGAGCCTTGTAATCTCATCCCCTAAGAGGCCAAATAGTGCCTCCAGGAGGGGTGATAAGCTCCCTGATAAGCCCCCGGTGCTTCCCCTGGTATGTGGGGTGTCCTCTGGCCCCTGCCCGACTGCTCCTGCCTGCTCTTGCCCTCCCCTCGCCTGCTAAAGCCAGGGCATGGCTAGCGTGGGGCGTGCTGCAAGCGTGAGGTGGGACCGCTGCTAGGTTCGAAATGCAAAATTAACCTTCCAAACACCCCTGGGACCTGGAGAAACTCCCAGTTATATTTGGAGAAAAAACGATAAGGTATCTTAAAGTGACTCTGGCTGGGATCGCTGTGCCCATGCACACACGTGGGTTGAAGCGTTCCTCACCGGCTCTCTGCTCCAGGCTCCCTTTTTGTTGCTAAATTAAATCATTCACAGAATGACATGAGGGGAAAAAATATTGTTTCCTTTTTTTGATGAAAATAATTGTGAAAAATAAACCTATTAAAAGCCTTTGGGAGACTTGCTCTTTGAAAAGGGACAACCCTACCATTCTTTGGGGTAGGGGCTGTACGCCTGACACGGTGCGTGGGCTTTGCATCGCACCTAATTTCATGCCAGACCAGATTTGACTGAGTTGTAACTCAGTGTCTAATTAGTAGAAACCTAGATATTATTCGGCAAAATTCCCTTGGAGTTCAACCCATGCTTGGATGGGATTTCTCCTGCCCGTTGTACCACTGGGGTGCTGCAGGTGAGATTCCTCCCCCGAAATCAGAGAGGGCAAGAGCAGGTACTGGGGTAGGAAAGGGTTTGGGGGCCAAATTTGGCTGTGGTCACGCAGTGTGGGTGATAAAGGAGATTAATAGTGCCGTCACGGCCAGACCCATGCAGGTTGGCCGCTCTTCCAGAGAACTGGCTTGGGCATGTTTAATTCAGACATTAAATTTAATAGATAAAGCCTTGAGGTTTGATTTGCAGCGATGCTTCAGGCTTATAGCTGCCGTTGGCTTTGCCAGAGCTCTGCTGGGAGATGCCATCTCAAGCACAGGCTCTGAAAAATCAGAAGCATTTCAGGTTGAGCATCCCAAACTAGTTCTGTCCTTTGGCTCGATCTCACCTAGCCCGGGTTTTTTTCTTGGGAGAACAGCCTTCTCCAGGTGTCCCGTGGCAGGAGACGGGTGAGAGCTTACTCATGAGCATCAGCAAGGTGTCAGATCTGGATGGAGGAGAGCCACGGAGAAGCCTGGGAGATAAGTCCTTCTGTTCCCAGGGTGAAGAGTGCCCACCAGTATGGACTGGAGCTGCACGCTGAACAGGGATAAATATGAATAAATGTGCAATAGCTGCTCAGTACCTCCCCAGTAAGACAGAAGGGGTGTTGAGGGCTCCGCTGGGCTGTGAACCTGCAGTGAAAGACGATGGCAAGACACACATGAGCTTAAAGGCTGGGTAAGGACTGCCCAGGTGCCTTCACCCTGGCCTTGCCTGCAGTGTGGGGACTTGCCTTTGCCTTTTGGCTTTTTGTCCTTTAATGACGGGTTTTCAAAGCTTAGTTTTGTCTGAGGTATTTTGTTTTGTTGCTTAGATGCTCCAGTTGGGATCAGGGGGGTCATAGACACAAAGCTTTGCGCAGAGTAGTGAGCAAGGTTAGAGATTTTATGGTCATTTCTGCCCCAGAGCCTCCTGTTTGCTTTTATCTGCCTGCTGAGGATAGTGGTGGCAGTGACCATGTGCCGGGAAGGACTTTGGCGGAGGCAATGCAAGCCTGCCAGGCAGCTGCCCGTGCTGGTGTCCCCACCGTGGCATCATCCCCTGTGATGTCCCCATGCTCACCACTCCAAAGCTGTTCCTCCAGCCCCCCTGGGTGCGGGGAAGGTGGACGGACAATAAAGCCGGGAAAAAGGCTGGAGGAGGATGAGCCGGGCTGGAGGGCAGTGGCAGAAGAAGGACCAGATACCCGGAACCAGTCAGACTCAACTGGGCCATGCAACCGAGTAGGACCTCCCAGAGCTGCTCGTGACTGCTTATTCATGCCCACAATCTGCCGTGGCGTGAACCCCAAGTTCTGCCCTGTGTCTTCCTCAGGGGATCTTCCTTCTGCTCCCAGGGGTGGGAGTGCGCTGAGTCCAGCCTCCTTAGACACAGCTTGAATTTACTGAAAAAATGCAAGTCTGTTTTTATAGAAACACAGAATCATGGAATCACAGAATGGTTTGGGTTGGAAGGAACCTTAAAGATCACCTAGTCCAACCCCCTGCCACAAGCAGGGACATCTTCCACCAGATCAGGTTGCTCAGAGCCCCGTCCAACCTGACCTTGAACACTTCCAGGGTTGGGGCATCCACAACATCTCTGGGCAACCTGTGCCAGTGTCTCACCACCCTCATCATAAGAAATGTCTTCCTTATGTCCATTCTATAAACTTTCATACAAGCCCTGTTTATATATTGAAAGGTCGCAGTAAGGTCTCCCCGGAGCCTTCTCTTCTCCAGGCTGAACAACCCCAACCCTCTCAGCCTGTCCTCACAGCAGAGGTGTTCCAGCCCTCTGATCATCTTCGTGACCCTCCTCTGGACCCGCTCCCACAGGTCCATGTCTTCCCTGTGCTGAGGACCCCAGAGCTGGACGCAGTGCTGCAGTGGGGTCTCACCAGAGCAGAGCAGAGGGGCAGAATCCCCTCCCTCGACCTGCTGGCCACGCTGCTCTGGATGCAGCCCAGGATACAGTTGGCTTTCTGGGCTGCGAGCACACGTTGCCAGCTCATGTCCTGCTTTTCATCCACCAGTACCCCAAAGTCCTTCTCCGCAGGACTGCTCTCCAACCCTTCATCCCCCAGCCTGTATGGATACTGGGGGTTGCCCCCACCCAGGTGCAGGACCTTGCACTTGGCCTTGTTGAACCTCATGAGGTTCACCTGGGCCGACTCCTCAAACTTGTCCAGGTCGCTCTGGATTGCGTCCCTTCCCACTAGTGAATCAACTGCACCACTCAGCTTGGTGTCATCTGCAAACTTGCTGAGAGTGCACTCGATCGCACCGTCTATGTCATTGGTGAAGGTATTAAACCATATTGGTCCCAGTACCAACTCTTGAGGGACACCACTCGTTACTGGTTTCCACTTGGACATTGAGCTGTTGACTGTATCTCTGGATGTGGCCGTCCAGCCAATTCCTTATCCGTCTAATCATGCTTGTGGTGAACTCTTCATGTGGAAACAAGAGGAGTTGGTGATAAAAAATTCAGCACAAAGCTTTTTTTTTTCCCCCTTACCAGCCTTGGAGCTAATACAGAAAAATTCATCTGTGCAATGCAGGGCACTTCTGTGTTGCGGGATCAATAAGGTTGCGATTTCTGGAGTGGCATGAGGGATTGAATCAGCAATTTTAATAGAAGCTGGAGCTTAAAGGCTTGCTATTGCTTTTAAAATCCCAGCCTGCTTCTGAACCGTGAAGCAGAAGAAGCACGGGCTATGCCAACCTCCTAATCTTAATAAGGTGGTAGATAGTCATAATTAGGCTTTAAAATTAGCTGTCAGACATGCTTTTCCGAGAGGAGCCTCCATCATCTTGCGTCATTAAAACTTGATTATGTGTCATTTTTACCTGCAAATTGTTCTATTTTATCCTGATTTATAAACATGGAAGATTACATCTGCCTGGACTATTACGTTTAAAACCTTTTTTAGTATCATAGCTAAATTGTCCGGGATTCAGCAATCGGGAAACTGCAGTAAGCGTTAGCATTCAAGGCGGTGAAACCACGTAGCCTTGAGCTGGTCCACATCTCCAGACGCCCATCAGAAATGAAGCGTGATGCTGGGAACTGGCAGCCTCCAAGGTCTTTGTTTGAAAAAAGGAGTTCAGAACAGAAAAAAAAATCCGTAAGATTGAAAAACAGGAGGTTGGTCGGTCTGTAGGTGACGTTGTTGGGTTCCTGGAGGACTTCACGATGGAGGAGTCTCCACTGCTGCTGCTATGGTGAATACGGCCGTTTCGAACCTGCATTTCCTCTCGCTGCTTCCATCCCTCAGTTAAAGATAGTTGCTCTCCTGCTAATGTGAATCAGAAAAAAGGTCACAGACTATTCCGCTGTTTAATTAACGCATTTTTTCCAATCTGCAGTAATCAGGAGGCAGTGAGATGCTGTTTGGGAGTTCCTCAAAAGCTCCTTGTTATCTTCACGCCGTTTCAGTGCTGGGCAGATAATAGGGGATATTAGCAGACTTGAAATCTTGGCCTGCGTTAATTGCTGCCCTGAACACTGGTTGAGTAAATTAGTTCATTACATTTGAGTGTTTAGACGTCTTATCGCTGGGCTGAGCCTTGACTTTTCCTCTCCATCTTACACAGTCTTTGGGGCCCGTTTGCTCTAAGGATAATTTCTCCCAGCCCTCCTGCGAGAGCTGGCTACCGTTTCTCACCAGCCATCCCAGCCCACTGCTTTTCCTTGCTCGTGCAAGCAGATTTTTTTACCGTTTCCATTTTTTTAACCATTCATCAGGCTGTGACCAACACCTTGATACCTTCACTGTACACTTGATGCAGCCTGAGGCATCCCGTGGCAGCAGCTCAGCTTTTAGTCTACCCTAAAAAAAACCCCTTAAAGCACAACTTTAAGTATTCTTGAGGATTTTTCCCTAATTTAGCACTTAAGTAATAATGTTTCAGGGGCAACTTCATGGAGCCTTCCTTGGCAATGCCTCTGAAGGTTGGGAAGTCAGGTGCCGTGTATCCTTGATGCAGGGACATCCCATCCTCAGGGCAATTTGTACCTCCTTTAGATGCTATACTTGCCAGGAGGTTTGATGGTACCTTGCTGCCACAAAACCTGGATTATGTAGTGTTGTAATGGACCCGCTTACAGCCACCCCTTTGTTTTGGAGAGGAAAATTGGTGGAGGGTGTGAGGGTCGGCCCCATATCCATCACAAGCCAACAGGTAGGATGGTACCTTGAAAGGAGGCAGAAGAAGAGCGGAAATCCATAAGGGATGTCCTCACTCCAGGGAAAGCCTTTAAGAAAAAAAGACAAACATGATCAGACTTGTGTTAGAGGATCTTGAGCTGGTACCGCTGGGTCTTCTTGGAAGGAAAATATAATTTAATAAGCACCAGACAGCTCAGAACTTAATGCAGATAGCAGCAAAAACCCAAAGTGACACCCACAGCCAGCAGGTCAGCTATCACGTTATCCTTTAGGTTATTTTTTGTTAGTCTAGGTTTATTTTTGGGGAAAAATTTCCATGTTTTGGAAAGGATCCTTCATTTTAGTTTGTTCCCCATATACTCAGCATCTCCTACATGTTAAGGTTTCTTTAGATCTTCGGTAAAGTGTAAATCTGGGGCCTGGGTGCTCCAGCTAAACAGCCTGATGGGATGATGGGGAAGACTGGGGGATGCTGAAGTCCATTTTCTTTTCCTTACGTCCAAAAAGAAGAAAGACAAAAATTGCAATCTGCCATAGCAAGACCACAAATATTGCAAGGGACATTTCCCCAGCTGCCTGCGCCTGCCTAACCGCTGCCCTCCCAAGCCCCCGCTGCTCCTCCAGCTTGCCAGCAGCCTACCGTGCCTGTTTACCGAGCAGAGCAAATGGCTTTTCTTAATGGCAATAAAGCAGATTTGCTGCTTTTGTCGCTAATGCAAATAGCCTGCGGGGAGCAGGACAGGTATAGAGGTGCTTGAGCATCACTTGGGGTTGCATCTCCCACCTGCAAGGTGAGCTGATGGTGACAGCCCTCCTTTGCTGGAGAGGCAATCTGCTCAGCACTATCCACCTTGATGAAATACTTAAAGGCATCCATCATTTTCACCTTAATATTAAGGTTTGGATCATCAGTGTTGCTGCTTTTCCGGTCATTGCTTGGGGACGTAAGCAAGGGACAGCAATGCTGTCCCATGAAATTACATCCTCCAGCAATTAAATTCTGGTTTTGCCCATCACACCCCGAGCAAAAAAGGTGAAAGGACAAAAATCTGGGGAGGGGAGAGGGAAAAAAATTATTCTCATCAAGTAGATATATAGAGACGGGTAAGTAGATGTGGGGATACTGCTGTCTTAGGTGATTTAAGTGCTGGTTGAGTCCCATCAAGTCATGCCTTGACCATGGGAATACTCATCAGCTCTATGGCCCGGTGTAGGCAGCGTGGGAAGAGCCACTGCCGGGCTGGGTGGAGGATGCGGCCCCGGCTGCTGTGACGGATTAGCCAGGGGCTGGATGCTGGACTCAGAGGTCTCGGCTTGGTGGGTTTCATGGGACGTCAGCAGATGCTGGTGCATCTCGGTACGTCTCCTCCGTGCTGAGTGATGCCCAGCGAGCAGCCATCATGAACGGTGGCTCAGGTTGCTCATGTGCTGGGTGGACCAGCTCTGCAGCTGTAAATCCTCACGCTAACTTGGACTCCTCTTCTCTTTGCCAGGGTACACTGCGGGGACTCCCTACAAGGTCCCACCGACCCAGAGTAACAACGCACCTCCTCCCTACTCGCCGTCTCCAAATCCGTACCAAACCGCTATGTACCCCATCAGAAGTGCCTATCCACAGCAGAACCTGTACACCCAGGTAGGTGCCTCGCCGGCCGCCGCGGCAGCTCACTGCCTTGCTCAGCGGTGTGCAAATACAGCCCGAAGTTCCTGCAGGGCTTCGTCTTTGGCCATCAGGGCTGAGCACCCATGTCCTGGTGGGATGGAGGTGCTCATGGTGGGGCTCGGTGGGGCTCCGGGATGCTGGGGGTCTCTCTTCTACCTCCTCCATTGGATCCTCTGGATGAGGCATTGTCGGTGTGCAGCAGAGTCAACGCAGTGGCATCCTTGTGGCTTGGTCAGGTTGAGAATCAGGTCCCTTCCCCCAAAATCACACGCCTGACTGCCAGGGCTTGCTGGCTCCAGGATGGTCCCTGCACCCACCTCTCCCCACCCTCCCCAGCTCCCAACACTGCTCTTCCCCAGGGCCACAGATGAGCCTCGGTCACCATAAGGTCCACTTGCTGGTGGCCATTGGCATCTCACTTGACTTGCATTGCCCTCCTTCCACCTCTCATGGAAAAGCCCCTGTGTCACCTTCACCAGCACAAGCTACTTCAGGCGTGACCCAGATTCGTGTCCTCATGGAGGAGCTGCTCCCTGAGCGCCTGGATGGATTTCCAGTACCATCTTCTCTGCTCCTGCATTGCCACTGCCTCCAGCTATGTGCTGGGGCCAAGATCCTCCACAGGGATGCAATTTAGGGCAGATGTCCTCTGAAGATCACCTTGATGCCCCTTCCCACTGAAGATCACGAGCTCCTCAGAGCAATCTGGCCCTACGGCTTCCCTAACTTCCCCCTCCTCTTTAATGTCAAATTACCACGTTGTGGTTGAAGCACTCACCGCCTGGGATGTTTCTTCTCTGCAGCTGATTTCTCAGTCCCCTTTTCTTCATGGGCCTAATTTGTCTTAGCACGTCCTTCTCGTTCCCCAAGGAAATGCCTTTCAGCATCTGCAGTTTGTCCTATCAACCTCTGTAGCCCCTGAAAGAAAGAATTTAATAGTTCACCTGCATCTCCTTCTCCCCTTAATCCATACCTTCAGAGCTTCTCTAATAGCTTTCACTAACGCACCATAAAATCTCCCTCCGTTGTTTTAAACCCTCCAATCGTTCCGACCGTCCTGGGTTTGCAGGTACCGGCGGTGTCCCTGCCTGTCCCGGGGACGGCAGTTCTCTCCCTTGCACTGCTCACATGTCAGGCCCTTCATTATTTTGGATGTGGAGCTTTTTCTGTTGGCTCCTTTCTTATATCCGCCCACCCCGTCCTTCCCCCTTTGTTTCAAAACCCCGCGGGTCTCAGCAGCCGGGATTTCGGAGCCCCTCTGTCTCCCATCGGAAACCCAAGAAGACGACACGGCTTCCCAGACCCAAGCAAGCACCTTGGGATCAGCCGAGAGCCATGGCTTCTCCTTTTCTTCCATCTCTTGTTCATTTTCTACCCCAGCAGCCAAAGTCTTCGGGGTCCAGGCCCCATTTCATCCCACCAAACGGAGGCAGCACAGCTTGTCCCCAACAAGCTGATCCCCCCGACCCGGGATGCTGTTCCCTCTCCCAGTCCTTCTTCCATCCCGGGGACCGTCCTCCACATCTATGGGATTGGCTTCATCCTTGCTTGTCCAAGTCTCCAGGCATAGGAGCGTGTTCCTGGGAAGGATCAGCCCCTCGGCAGCACTCGAACGATGTCCCATGGGCAGCTCTTTGTACCAGCAGCTACGCGTGACGATTGCGTGTCTTAATACTGCTTCTGCAACACATCTGAGGGAGCTGAGGGCTTGAAGTCTCCAAGTGAAGGACTGTCACAGCGGAGCTGCTCCGGGCTCGCGATACGGGCTGGGTTTGGGAACCTCCTATGTCCCATCTGGTGCAGGGGGTAGATGTGGGGCTGTCGCCGCAGGACCGGCCCCAAGACCATCACTGCTCCCTCCATAGCAGGATCTACAGTCGCAGCTGATGTAACTCCTTGCCGTCTGCGTTACCGGCCTGACACCCGCTGCACGCAGAGCTGGTGATTGCCTCTAAATAAAATACCGGGCTTCAAGTCACTGCTTTGGCTTGTGCTTTGAACCGAATGACAAAGACGATGGTGGGTTTTTTCCTTTCTCAAACAGGGAGCTTATTATACCCAGCCAGTGTACGCGGCACAGCCTCACGTTATCCATCACACCACCGTGGTTCAGCCCAACAGCATCCCATCGGCCATCTATCCGGCCCCGGTCGCTGCCCCCAGGACCAACGGTGTGGCCATGGGAATGGTCGCTGGGACCACCATGGCAATGTCAGCAGGTAAGAAGGAAAATCTTTCCATGTTCTGAGCCAAAGTTTCGTCTCTCGGGTGGGATGTATCCAAGCAACCTGTGCAGGAGACTTGTCCTGGATGAAAAACTCTCTGTGCATCCGACGTCCTGCCCGCAGCCTTGCAGGGTGTATCTGGCAAGTGGCAGCGGAAACGTCTTGCACACAGCTAATTGCAGCTTTGTCTGCTGGTTTTGCTTGCTGGTTACCACTCCTTTGCAGGCAAAAACCAATTAATTTGCTCCTGATACTGATCTAACTCAGTTTTTAGGTTAGCAGAGGAGACCTTTTGTTTGGCTCACTGTAGAGGGATGCCCTCTTGCATCCTTAAATATATTATTCTTTCCGCTCTGTAAGTAGAGGAATAACCAGGTTTGTCCACCTTCAAATAATACTGTTGCATTTCTAGCCTCAAGTTCCTTTTTTAGGATACTTAAGGTCTCGCTTTTGTTTGACAAAATGAAACCTTGGTTTATGTATCCCAAATCCTCTGCATTTTATGTGCGGGATTGCTTCAAACTGCAATTAATTGATAGCGCATTAAGGAAGGATATGGGCTGGTTTTCTTTTTTCCAAAGCCTGTATTTCTCCCATTAACAATTCTTAGGGTTGTATATTGAATTATGCCAAGAAATGCATCATTCGCATCTGCATTAGCTGTGAAATAGGACTTTGTTATGGGACGCAATCCTGGTTGCAAGCAGAGATACTGCAGCCTGGGTATGACAAGAACCACTCTGAGCGATTTACTGTTGCTTATACTGAGAAGTGGATAGATGTAATTAATGCAGATGGGATGCCTTAACATTTCATTAGTAGAGAGATACCCAGAAACTGAGGAGTTGTTTCGAGCACCCAGTTACTCCCAGAACAGAATAGTTTGGGGCTGTATTCTCCCTCCCAATGTCTGCTGAAGGCACCGTGCGAATTCTCGCCTAAAATCCCTCTGCGTATCAGCTGCAGACTAAAAGAAAAGAGGCTGCCCCGGCCAGTCCTGCTGCTTCATGGCTGGGAGAGGATCACTCCTTCTGCTGCGTCCCAAGGCTCTCGGCTCTGTTTAAGTGAAGCAAAAGAGTTCCACTGCCCGTGGGAGATGAGTGGCAAAGCTCATCTTAATTTTCCCTGGAAGGTCCCATTTTTTTCTCATCTCCTTTTGCAACGCTCATCCCTTCCAGTCGGTCCTTAGATGTTTCAGATCGCTGCAGTTATCTGCTGTTGCAGTTGAGCCCGGTGCCTTCAGCAGGAGGAAGATGTCAGCAGGTTAGTGGCTAGCTCTGCTTCAGGGATGAGGAAAATTGGAAAAAAGATTAATTAAGGGCCAAAAGTAGCATGGAAAATATGATGGAGCTTCAGGTGGGTTTATTCCGTTCATGGTGCTGGCTGATACCAACCACGTAATTCAAACGCCTTCGATTCAGGTTTCACCGGCAGAATAATATTTGGGAGAATTGAAGAAGAAAAAAAAAAAGGCAGCTGATGCTGTGCCTGCCCTTGGATGCGGTCTGCAGCACCGTACCCTCGGGGTACCGCTCCCCTGATGGAGCTCTCCTCCTGGCTAAATACTTCTCCATGCCCTTGCAGGAACCTTGTTGACCACCCCACAACACACCGCCATCGGAGCACATCCAGTTTCTGTGCCAACGTACAGGGCTCAAGGAACCCCCACCTACAGCTACGTACCTCCACACTGGTAAACCCACTGGCCAATTCATGTAAGTGCTGCCTTCGCGGGTCCTGCTCTGCCCTTGTTGATGGATTAGGGCTGCCATCGCTTCTCTCCTTCCTACAAAGCTGCTGAATCCCTTCATCCGGGTGATGCTTTCACTCCAGAAGAGCCGTTTAGAACTGCTCCCCGGCAGGGATAGCTGCATGGCGCACCGTCATGGGGCTACGGAGGGTGTTAGCAAAGCACGGCGTACGTTGACCTTACATCTTGCTGCTCGGTGCATGCAAGGCTTTACCAGTGACCTCAGTGGCATGAAGCCGCTCTGAGTGCAGTTGGGCACTGTGAGGGTGGAAATTTTCATGCTTTAAGGTTTTGGATACATTGTGCTCTTTCATAGAATCACAGAATGGTTTGGGTTGGAAGGAACCTTAAAGATCATCTAGTTCCAACCCCCCTGCCATGCGTAGGGACACCTTCCACCAGATCAGGTTGCTCAGAGCCCCGTCCAACCCAACCTTGAACACTTCCAATGATGGGGCATCCACAGCTTCTCTGGGCAACCTGTGCCAGTGTCTCACCACCTTCACAGTAAAGAATTTCTTCCTAATAGCTAATCTAAATCTACCCTCTTCCAGTTTAAAACCATTACCCCTTGTTCTATCACTACACTCCCAGATAGAGTCCCTCCCCATCTTTCACATCACTCGAATATGGGTTTTTTCCCTGCTAAAACGAACTGGGACATCGTCCTGTTCATTAGCACCGGGGTTGCGTGCAGCTGCCTGCAACTGGCTGCGGGTTCCTGTCGTGCTCAGGATCCCAGAAATCCCGGCTGCTCGTTTAAATGCCCTCTGCATGTTGCTGGAGCCCTTGGTCCATCACGCCCAATTAACGGGCAGCGCAGCTGATGGGAACACATGATGCTGCGCGGGGAGGCAGCGTAGATCTCATCCAGCCCAGGGGGTTATCTGAAATCTCTCCTTGCTGCATGCATTACACTGAGCTAATCCTGCCCATGACAAATTGCTGTGCAATTAGCAGAGAGCATCCCATCTGCATATTTTTAATCCCGTGCATTGGATACCGCCGGCGAGCTGCTGCTTTCTCAGCTCCGTGCCCAAGAAATTGCCCGCAGAGCGGCGCGAGGGATGGTTAAATCCCATACGCATCAGCTATACGTGCTGCACGCGGTGCAGGGCTGCAGAGGAGAGGAGAACAACCCCGTCTGATCCTGCACCGCTTGCTTCTAACTCCGTGTTTCTAATATGTTTGCTCTCTTCCAGATCCGGAGTCAAACATTGTATGCAACTACACAAGTCTTACATCGGTGCTGTGGCCGCTGTACTGCAGCACCTCGTCTGTTTGCAAGAACAAAAGAAAGAAAAAAAAAAAAAGTGCAAGGGTCACTTTATGCATTCTTTAGTGGTTTTTGTAAAAGCTGCTTTTTCTAATCTTCTGCCTCTTTTTTTTTTTTTCCTCTCCCCCTTCCTCCTCCCCAACCCACATAAATTGTGTAACACACATACTGACACTGAGCAATAGTAAAGTTCTCTCTTTGGTCCTATCATTTGAAAGCTCAGAATATTCACTTTTCCAGCATTGCCCAGCTGAGTGGTGCAAAGATCCCCCACTTCTTGTTCGTTTGGGTTCTTTTCGTTATTTTTCTGTTGTCGTTGTTGTTGACGGGAGCCTAGATTTTCTTTGGCTAGTAAGAGTGGTTGATGTTCAGGGTACTATGTGAAAAGCACAGCGCTGGTAGGCAGGCTTATTCCGATTTGGTTTGGGTATTTTTAGTTGAATAATATAAATTATTTAATCTTCCATAACATATTGCAAGAAAATTGGTGTCTTCCAGATAGCTGTCGTGATAGATTATAAATGCATTATCTGCAGTGAAATTCTGAACTCATCCCTTCTTTTGTAGGAGTAAGAGAATATAAATATAATTAGCGACGTAACACACTTGTCTTAGGAAGTAGGAGGACTGGTCACCATCGGGTCTTTGGTCTGCTTTTTCCAACTGGGCAAATGGATCCTGCGTGAAGGGAAGAGGGCAGCAGAGAGACGCGTGCCGTGGTAGCATCTTGCACCTCTTGAGAAAATGAGATGCTCCCCGTCGGCCGTGTCCCAGGACTGCGTGAGGGAGAAGTTCCTTCCTTGCATGGCTACTGTTTGCGGGCAGAGATGTGCTGGGTGGCTGATGAAGGAAGCAAGGAGATGTCCAAGGGTTGGTCTGAAGAGCTTCTCCTGGTCCAAGGGTTGGTCTGAAGAGCTTTTCCAGGTCCAGGGGTTGGTTTGAAGAGCTTCTCCAGGTCCAGGGGTTGGTTTGAAGAATTTCTCCAGGTCCAGGGTTTGGTCTGAAGAGCTTCTCCAGAGTCTGGTGGTGTGGGGAAAGAGGGCAGCTGGTTGATGGAGAAGAGTGTCTGAGGCAGGGTGAGGTGGAAGACGGGTGGCTTCACCTTGCACTCGCGTCATCGGCAGGGCTGAGACCAAACCACGATGCCTCCGTGGTGATTGAGGTGGCCCCCCGGTCATTGGGTTACAGCTGGGCTCGGAGACTTCCAGGAGAAATGTTCATCCAGGCACAAATCCCAGCACCGAAGAGAAGGGCTGGAGAGGGGGGTGATGTCTGGCTGCTCTGCTTGGTGAGCAGGGAAAAGTGGGGGGAAGAGGAAGCAATAGCAATAAACACGTCGCCTTCCTCGTGGAAGGCACCTGAGAAAAGGCAAGAGCAAGGAAGGTGATCCACAGTTGACATGGACCAGGCTGGGAGACAACTGGCACGCAGAGGCTGTGGGCATCGGGGTCATTTCTGGGGCTTTTGGCTTACCCAAGGGCATGAGGATGTGAAGCCAACTGCAGCTGGTGACTTCCCACCTCGAGGTGTCCAAGTAGAGCAATAAGTTGTCTCGAGGGCAGCAGCGAGAGTGCTCATATTTGCAGACAATGCTTGCGGCCAGTTTGAGTTATTTTTAAATCCTTACCCTTACACCCAGCATAGAAACAAGGCTTTTCTTCCTTTTTTTTTTTTCCTAAGACAAAAACATCGTTGCATTTTGATTTTTCCCTCAAGCGTGCCAAAAGAGTTACATTCACCTGGCAGCGTGTTTGCGACTCTCACATCTCTCGGGCTCTGAGGTCGTCACAATGGGCCAAATCCAGAGCCTTTAAAGAGGTCAGGTTAGGAGATGTGTGGCTGGGAATCCCTCCGGGCACTGCCTGGCATGGGTTTCCAACCCATGCGTGGTGTTGAGTCAGCGCCAGATGTCTCTGTTGGTTGCTCTGCTTTAGTCATGCCTGGATCACATCTCCAGATGGAGGTGAGGGCGGTGGGGACCAACTCTGGAGGGTCACCCTGACCAGGACACGGTGTGTAGAGGTCAGACTGGATGGTCTTTCAGAAGAGCAAGGTGACAGGTTGCTGGCACCTGGGTGACACCTCTTTGCCATTGGTGGCATCTCCTAGCTTGGCTTCTGCTGCCGTTGGGAGGAGCTACTGGAGCTCCTTCCCATGAGCATGGTCCAGATGGGAAGAAACTGGCTTAGGGACCCAAGAGGACTTTTCCTACTGCTGGTTGGTCCCAGGTGGTTTGTCAGGTTGGGTGTTGGCACACCTGTATGGTGGGTCGTTTGGTTGGTTCTGCTGTTTTGAAAGGAAATCTAGCAAAGCTCTGGTTGACCTTCCCAGCCTCGAGGGGAAGAAAGTGGGTGAAGACCGAACACCAGTGCTGTGGGGTGGGGAAAGCGGATTTCTCCCGTATAGTACTTTTGAGCTTGGCAAAGCCAAGAGTTAGCATGGAAAGGGCAACAGGACACTTGGAAATGAGGATACTACATCGTCTTTCCACTGTTTGTCGCACGCCACAACTAAACCTGGGCCAAAAAAAACCCCAATAAATCACAGGAATTGCAGAGCTCTCAAATACCTTTCTTTGCTCTTGCTGTAGACTTCACGTGGCGTATCAGTTGTCTCTCAGCGTTGAAACAGGTAGGCTAGAGTAAGCTCTAGCCAACGTAACGCACTATGACTTGCAGGGTCCAACGAGCTTCATTATCACAGCCTGGGCTCTGCGGAGGAGGACCTTTCTCAGCAGACACCATCCTACCACTGGCCTAGGCACCCTTCACCCTTAACTGCTTTAGGAACCACTGCTAACATTTTGGCCCCTGGGTAGGAAGGAGATGCTAGGCTTTCTCCTGGAAGGAAAGAAAACACTAAAGGTGGGGTAGAAAGCTCCACCAGCTGAGCATGGAGGATCGCCCAGTGTTACCGCTAATGAGATCTGACATGGGGCAGTTTAGTTTTAATTCCTTTGCTTGGATCAATAGCAGATCTGATGCTCCTCATCCCGTTATGCTCAGGCAGAAATACTCTTTAACTCAACCAGGGTGTGAAAAGGTGAACTATTCGCCGTCTGTTGGGTGAGAGGCTTTGGTGAGCACATTTGGCAACCAGTGTTGGGTTTAGGCTTGGATCACTGCATGGCTCCAGGGCCACCACATGGCTCTGGGGCCACCACATGGCTCCAGGCTTGGGTAGCTCCTTCCTAAGGTGGCTTCATGGGGCCATGGTGGTGGGGAGATGCTCCCTGCCACAGTGTGGGGATGTGGGGCTTGATGCCCCCCCGGCTCATTCCAGCAGTGACCTGCAGCCCTGTCCCCTTCCCCGTGGAGGGACGTGGTTTTTCGGCTAGGTGGAAGGATGGGGGAAAGCCCATGATCCCAAGCCCTTTCTTTGGCCAAGTCATGGCTTAAGTGAAGGTCCTGGGGAGGGCGCAGCCCGGTGGGGGACTCCCTTGAGGGGTAGACACTCATGCGCGCCACCAGGTTCTCAAATATTTCACTCCAGCAAAACTTTCCTGACGTCAGTTAAGGAAAAGGGTTTCCTACAGAGAAGGATCACACCAGGCATTAGCGGGGAAGAGCAGGAGGGGTTAAACCATCCTTAGCAGGGCCAGTGAAGTGTCTCGGAGATTAAAATTCCAGCTAAATAGGAAGGAAAATAACTTTCAAACCGCTGTTACGACCATTAACCCATCCCCGCTGTTAGCTTTGCTTTAAAATGTGAGCTGTAATGTGAGATTTGGGGGCGGGGGGGGAGAAAAAAAGGCATATTAATAGCGGTGGTGGCCCCCAACCCGAGCGAGCCCCTTGGAGCCTGTACCCATCACGCCTCCAAGCGGCTGAACCCTCCGGGCAAGGATTTGCTCCTGTATTTTATGAATAATAATAACAACCCAGTCCAGCGTTTTGCAGTTTCAAGACGTAATTACCATGAAGTGTTATTTAAAGGGTTTGGGGGTTTTTTTTTTAATGATGGATGTTTCAGGGTATCAGGTTTTCCCCCCCAGCTGCCAGCATCCCGCTGAATACAGTCCTTCCCGGAGAGACCCCTCCTCTTTGCCATCCCTTCCCACTCCTCCTGCATCCCGGCGGCGGATGCATCCCTGCGGGGGATTTGGGATGATGCAGTCCCCAGCCAGAAGGCGTGAAATTGGGTCTTGCTTTCTTAGAGGAAGAACCCCCCCCACATTTGGGGGTTTATTTTCAATAGGAAAACCCAACCAGCCGACAGTAGCAATAAGAGCCGCCGGATACCCATAAATCCAGGCTTTGGGGTTTGGTTTTTTTTTTAATTGTCAATATTTTCAGGCCCTCCGAGCATCTGTCATTCCCCGAAACGCAGCGACCCTCTGTCCATCTTCCCTTTGCTTTGCCACGAGTGCCGGGCTGTTGGCAGGATCAGGCCACGGGTATTTTCTCTGCTGTGTGCTAGCGTTCCCATAGGGAAAAAAGCCCATTGAGGAGCTTGGGAGGGAGGAGAGCCTGGAAAAGGTGTTCTTCCGGCATGTGGCACCGTGGCAGTTATCGGTTCACTGGTAATTGGGTAAAATAACCTGTTACGGGGATGTTTGCAAAGCAGGAATAGCAAAATATGTGGTTTAATGGCAGCAATTCCCGGTTGGAAATGCTCAGTTGTGCTGTTTGTAGGGAACAATCCTGATGCAACGCGGCCACCTGCAGCACGGCTGCATCTTTCTGCGCGGGACGGAGCTGGGTTTTCCCGGGGCGAAGGGGGGTTCAGGATCAGGGCGCTGGGCGGGGAGCGATTCGCAGGGTCGGCAGCAGTCGGGAAGCACAGCGAGGAAGGGGAAACAAGACAGCGGGGCGCAGGATTGCACCCAAACCCTCCCATCCCCACAGCACGGAGCAAACCCGCGCCAGGGTCCTACCCCTCTTTCTATGTAATTGATTTTTTAATTCATTTTGATCACCAGGCCAGCTCCTTTTTAAATATTATTGGATGTCTTAAGCAAAAATAAATATTAAAAAAACAAACAAAAAAAAAGAAAATATTAAAAACCAAGAGTAACCACGTCTTCCAAGTCTAAGTCTCAAAGGTGTGTAGGGAACATGGCCTTGAACTGATGCCCTGGAAAGCCCCACAGCCTCGGTTTGTCCATCTGAAGTGTAAATTTGGGTTTGGTTCCCCCCTCCCCCGTTTGTTTTCTGTTCTGGTTTTGGTTCTGAAGATCAGGTCGTGATCTCCCTGACAGATTTCAGCCAAGAGTTTGTAACTGTACGATATTTACTGTAAGATGTAGAACATTCGATAACTATTAAAATGTTTCCAAAAAAAAAATAAATAAAAGAGCCCGAGAGGGTTTTGTGGTTGGTTTTTCGGCGCGGTGATGCGGTGGAGAAGTGAACGGGACCAGCCATAAACCCGTTTCCAGGTTGGTGGTGGAGCTTGAGGGTCTCCAACCCAACCTTGGGTGGGTTGTCCCACGGACCTCAGCATGGCCAAGCCAACGTGATCCTATAGATACAGCTCCTATGGAAAGTGGAGTGTGTGATCTTTTTGGTGAGCAGTGTCACCACGATGTTCTCCTGGGCTGATTGAGACTTTGGATAGAGGAGATGTGGATGCAGGAGACCAGCCTTGGCCAAAGCAACCCATGCCCTGGTTGGGTTGTTGGTAAGGTGGGAGTTGTCCCATGATCCAGGGACCGTCATAGCCTGCGATGTTGAGCACTGGCACCTGGTGACAGAGGGAAATCAAGAGCTCATGACGTTCCTGGAGAGGCTTCAGGTCAACAGACCCAGAAGGTGACCATCAAATGGCATCCTGGCTGCACGACGTCCTCCACTGTGTGGTGCCTCCAATGGAGCTGTGCTCCAGCATCATGGCTCCCAGAGATGCTCTCCATCAGGCCACCACGCCGTGGCCACCGCCACCGGTGTCACGGCTCACGGAGATGCTCTCCATGAGGCCACCACAACGTGGCCACCACTGGACCTTGGGGACGGGGAATCCTTCTCACCAACTGGGCAAGACATTGGATTTGCTGTGCTGCTGGTGGACGCCTTGGTGGCAGGAGCAGAAGCCAAGCTGCCACCTCCAGCGCTTTGTGACAAGTGGGACTGGCTTTCCCGTGGTCCCCAACGTCCTCCGTCTTCCCCAGGGGGTCTTTGTGGGTGTCACCGTCCCCCCGAAGCAGCCCCCAGGCCAGGTGCCAGCTGTGGAGGACAAGGGATGGACCACATCTCTGGGTGAGAGTGGATGGGGCCCTTCGCACCACCCAAGGTGGCAGGAGCCACTTGGTGTCACTCCCTGGGCCAAAGTCCATGGTGTCTGTCACCACCCAGGGACATCCCATGTTGGAGGGGACAACTTCTGCTAAGGGCAGCCACCCGGCTTGTCTGCACACCCCCAGGTGTCCCCACCCACCACAAGGATGCTGAGGCCCTGCAGGATTTGGCCATGGGCTCAAGGTGTCCCCAAATAGCTGGGGACAGCCTGGGGTGACGGGAGCTGGAGGGGACACGGTGTCTGGGATGGCCCCTGGGGGTACTGGGGGGGCCGCTGTGAGCACCGACCATCGCTGTCACGAGCTGGGCGGGCTCAGCTGGGCAGAGGTGGAGGCAGGGCAGGCAGCTGCCGGGGCTCCGACACCCAGGCACGGGGCGACCTCGCGTCCCCGTGGGCCGGCAGGCTGTAATCGGCCGCGGCAGGCTGCAGCGCCTGCGGTGGTGGGCACCCATGGGTGCTGCAGCCCAGCTCTGGGTGTGGGGAGTGTAAACAGGGCCATGGAGGGGTGCCTGGAAGGGAGGGGGGTGCACGTGTGTGCGCACATATGTGTGTGTGCGCACTTAGAGAGCTCCGTGTGCAAGTGTGGGTGTGTTTGCATGCATGCATGACTGCATACGTGTGTGTGCATGTATGTACGTGCACGTATGCATGCACTGGTGGGCTTGCACGTGCATTTACGCATGTGTTTGTGCGTATGTTTGCATGTGCAGCGGGGTGTGGATGGGTGTCATATGCACGTCTGTGTGGGCGCAGTTACAGAGCTCCATGTGCAAGTGCGGATGTGTCTGCATGTGTGTGACTGCATATGTGTGCATGCATGTACATATGTGCATGTGCACCCCTGTACACGTGCAGAGGTAGGTTTGCACGTGCACACGCTCATCCATGCATATGTTTAAGTGCAGTGGTGTGCGAACAGGTGTCTGTGTGTGTGTCTGCACACTTAGAGAGCTCCATGTACATGTTTGCATGCATGTAGGACTGCATATGTGTGCACATGTACATACATGTACACATGTACGCATGCAGAGATGGGTTTGCATGTGCATTTGTGTTCATCCATGCATATGTGCGTGCCTGTGCAGCAGTGTGCGAATGGGTGCCTGTGCATACATCTCTGGGCACGTACATGCACACGTACAGAGCTCCATGTGCAAGTGGGGGTGTGTATGCATGCGTGCATGACTGCATACATGCATGTGCATGTACATAGGTGCATGTGTTTATGTATGTGTGCAGAGGTGGGTTTGCATGTGCATTTATGCACATGTTCCTCCATGCATGTGTGTGTGCATGTGTACACATATGTGCATGCACATGTGTATACACACAGAGCTCCAGGTGTGTGTTTGCATGCATGTGCATACATGTACATACATGCACACACATATATGTGTGTGCAGAGGTGGGTTTGCACGTGCACATGTTCATCTGTGCATACGTGTGTGCACGTGCAGCGATGTGTGCACAGCTATATATACGTGTCTGCACACATGCATATACATTTCCATGCTCGTGGCTGCCAGCGTGGCCACGTGCAGCAGCGCCTGTCGCGGGGCGTGTGCGAGGGCACGTGTGCCCATGCAGCTGCCCGTGAGTCACACAGCAGCCCCCTGGCCGTGTCACCCCGTGCCAGGCCCTGCCCTGAGCCCGCAGCACCCTGCGGCAAGTGACACCCGCTCTGTCCTGCCTCCCTGTCCCCTGCGCCTGTCTCAGTTTATGCATGGCTGTAGGGGGGTGTGTATAGGTGCAGGCACATATACACCTGCACATACACATATGTGTAGGCTTTTGGGCACATATGGGTGTTTGACTACACGTGTAAGTGTATGCAGATGTGTTGTATAGGGGTGTAGGGGCATTTGCATATGTGCTTTTAGCATGCTGTAGGGATGTATGTAGGTGTAGCTGTATGCGAGCATGAGGCTACATAGGGGACGGGGGTATATTAAAGCACCGGCTGCTGCAGAACACCCCGGGGCGAGCAGCACTGTGCCTCTGCAGCACCCTTTTGCACCAGCACCCACCCCTGCAACCCCATCAGCACCCACTCCATGCAGGGGGTAGACTCACCAAACCCCTTCGGTCTCAATTTTTAAAGTATTTTTAAGCCTCCCAGCTGCCAGAAGAAGCTTGAGGGTGATGGGCTGCTCTAGCCTCACAAATCACCAGAAGCCCTCATTAGGCTTCAGAGTTAACACTCTATCCTCCAGCCTCCTGAAGCCCCATTTTTCCCCCAGAAGGACTCCCTGCCACAGGGGCTTCCCACCCCCCTCCCTCCGTACCCCCTCACCTCGGGGGGGCCGTCAGTGCTTTTCAACCACGGGGGCCACATCCCGCTACCAGTGGGAAGGGGACCACGGGGGGGTTCGCCTCCCACCTCGCTCCTCATCTCAGGAATCCGGGACACCCGAAACCTGTTGGGGGGGGGGGGGGGGGCATCACATCAGCCTATCCCCACCTTTGTGGGGGGGAACATACCCAGGGGGGTCCCCGCTTACCTGCCGACAGAGAGGATGGTGACCTCACCGGGGCGGCCCCCGGCTTTGGGGACCTTGGTGGCACCGAGCGATGGCAGCACCTCGGGCCACTTCTTCTGGCTGCAGCGGGCGCACGGGGCCGGACCCTGCACTGTGTGGAGGTGCTGCTGGTGCCGGCAAGCGGGGGGAAACTGAGGCAGGAGGTGCAGCCTGGGAAGGGAGGGGGGAGATGCCATCAGCAGAGGGTTGGTCCCACCATGGGGGGGGGTCCCTGGGGGGCCCTTACTTATTCAGGGGGGTGAAGCCCAGTGGTGGCATCGGCTGTTGGCCGTGATGTTCCCTCAGCAGCTCCTCCAGCGCCGCGGCGTTTTCTATGGGTGGGGGGACACCGAGGGTGGGGGTCACAGGTGTCTGGGCCCGTGTCACCCCCCCGCCCCGGCTCCAGGGACCCCCCCGACCTTTCTTCTCGGTGATCAACCGCACCAGCACCCCGATGGTGTCCTCGTTGGCATCCTCCAGCTGGTAGATGGAGCTGGGACCTGGAGGCAGAAGTTGGGGGGCCGTGGACTCAGTGATGGGGGATTGACACCCCCCCCCCCAGGGATGAGCAGGATGCCCTGGGACAACGAGGACCAGAAGCCCCGGGGATGGGCTGAGCGAGGCAAGATGGACACGGGCTGGATGCGGGATCACCAAAAGGTGCCCACGGCACAAGCGGGGCTCACCGGTGCCGCCGGGGTGGGGGTCCTTGCTGGCGGTGCAGTGGTAACCCTTCTTCTTCAGCAGGTTGCAGACCAGGATGCCCAACAACCCCATGGCGCAGAAGACCGGGACGATGGTCAGCACGGCCGCCTGCGCCGCCGCCGCCTCCTCCTCTTCCTCACCCATCAGGGTCACCCGTGTCCCGTTGGTCCCCGCTGACCAGCCCAGTGTTTCGGGGCTGCGGGCTCGCCGCCGGCCTGGGAGGAGGCACCGGATCAGCCTCGGAGAGGGGTTTTGTTGGGATTAAATCCCATTTTCCCCAGGAGCCCCAATGCAGTGTTGGCTCCCAGGGAAGCAGAAGCCACTTGTGTCACAAGTGGAGACGTTCTCAGCTGCCACATCCCGGCAGGATGTCACGCCTCATCTCAAAGGGGATGCATTCTGTGGCATCCCCAGAGCAAATGCCGGCACAACGGGCACCTGGGCACCCACCTGGGCACCCTGGGGTGCTGTGGGGAGCAGCGGCGCAGGGCAGGCACCGGCCCCAGGGCTCCCTCTCCCCTTCAGGGCTGTAAAACCTGCGGGGTGGGACGGGAGAGTCAGGACATGGCCCACGAGCAGCATCGGGGCTGGGGGGTTGCAGCATCCCCCCCCGGCTGGGCTCACCCCGGCAGGCAGTCTCCGCAGCGGCTGTCGGTCGCCGCCGTCCCCGGTGCCACCAGGATCCTGTTCCCGGCCCGGCAGCGGGTGTGAGCGGAGCAGGATACGTCCCCCGGTGAGAAGGTGCCGGGGGGACAAGCTCGGCACGTTCCCACCGGACCCAGCACCGAGCTGCATGCCTGCATGGAGGGAAAGGGAGGCGGGTGATGGCCGGATCCTGCACCTTCCCTCCGGGACGGACGTGCCGTGGGTGGGCACAGCTTACCCCGGTGGGCTCCTCTCCGGGCGGGCATCCCGGCGTCCCGTGCTCCCGGGAACCGCAGCTCCTGGCCCCTGCGCCGGGTCTGCTCAGCACCTGTGGGAGAAGCGGAGAGCGGTGCTCAGCGCCGCTGCTCTGACGCCTGTGCTGGCGGCCACGCGGCTCCGGTGCGGGCAGTGCAGCAGATGCAAACCCGTCACAAGCGACACGATGGGTGCAACCCCATCGCCTGCGCCACCACGGCGGGTGCAACCCCATCGCCTGCGGCATGATGGCTGCAACCTCATCACATGCACCGCGGCGGATGCAACCCTACCGCTGGTGACACAATGGATGCAAACCCATCACATGCACCGTTGTGGATGCAAACTCATTGCATGCACCATGATGGATGTGAACCCACTATCGGTGACATGATGGATGCAATCCCATCGTGGGCACTGCGACGGATGCAACCCCGTCGCCAGCGGCATGATGGATGCAACCCCATCGCAGGCACCGCGACGGATGCAACCCCACTGCTGGTGACACAACGGCTGCAACCCCATCGCAACGCGCCGTGGCAGAAGCAAACCCACCACCAGCGTCACGACGGCGGCAAACTCGTTGCACGCGCTGTGGCAGGCGCCCGCTTGTCACAAGCGATGCGATGGGTGCGATCCCATCGCAGGCACCACGGCCGATGCAAACCCATCGCGACCCTCGCTCAGGCCAAGCCACCCCCCAGGGGAGCAGCCCTGGTCCTTGGGGGTACCCACAGGGTCCCCCCATCCCAAGAGCATCTCCCGGCCATGGGACAACACAGTGACCCCGGGGGGAGCCGCGAGGCAGAAGCCGCATTTGCTATCACCCCCTGCCCTGGAAGAAGCTTCGAGGAAGGAAAGAAAAGGAGGAGAAAGAATTTTTTGGGGAAAAAAAAATCCCCACCCTCGACCCAAGCTGAACATCCCCTGGGGCTGCAGATTTCTGGGGGAGAAACGTTTTGGGGTGCCCTGTGTGGCTATGGGGTGGTGATGCTGGGACGGGGTCAAGCATCGGAGGAGCCGAAAGCAGAGACGGAGAGGGATGGGAGGGACGAGGCCGTACTCACCCCCAGGACGGTGACGAGCCACCAGCGCATCCCGCTCCTCTTCATCGCCGCATCCCGCTCCTCTTCATCGCTGGGGGAGAGACCTGCCCGAGGGGGAGCAGCGGGGTCACCATCCGGGAAAAATCCCGGCGGAGAAGCGATTTGGGGGCCCTGTTCCCCCCGTGGGGATGCTCCGAGGCATCTGACTAAATAGCCCTGCAGCAGCGGTCCTCCATCATCCCCCCAAAAGATTTATTAGAGGTTTTACGGGATGCCCGGCGTCACCCCCTTCCCTTGTAGATCCCGACTCCATCCCGAATGGGAGAGGGACCGACCCGGCAACGGCGTCAGGACCGGCCGTGCAGGGAGCAGGAGAAGGAGCAGATGATGCCAAACACCATTAAATAAAGTTTTTTCCTGCTCCGGAGGAAATCCATACACATCTGCCACAAGGAAATGAAGTCACTAAAAAAAAAATAAATATATTTAAATAGAAAACCCAAGCAAGCCAAAAGGTGTTTCCCACAGGCTCATCCCCCCTCTTCAGGCTCAGCAATTAGTTGTTAAAATTAAAAATAAATGCTGACAGAACAGGGGAAGGGAGAAAAACAAATAATAATAATCCAAACCCGGATCCAGCTTCCGCCGCCCGCATGGAAATTCCCCCCCGGTCGTCACGGTCCCATGAGAGCCACACCGGAGCTTCGTTACAGCCTTTGCCTGACGAGTTCCTCCTAATTAATGGCCGGCATCATGGGTCTGAGATGCAGCTAATTACACACAGGAGGGGAGATGCTGGGGGCCGAGCGGGGTAATTAGAAGATGTGGGTTGGGACATGATGGCGCAGCCCAAAATGAGTATCCTCCGTGCTCCAGTTCCTCCCAGTAGCTCCCAGTTAGGGAACACCCCATCAGGGTGCCAGCATGAAGCCAACCAGCCCTTCTCCCCTCCTGGGGAGCTGCACCCCCAAACCAAGAGCCATCAAGCCCCATCCGAGCTGGCACCCCAGGATTTTTGGGGGGGCTGAGCCAGCTGCCACCATCGCCCCGGCCAGCCTGAGCCCCACCACGTGCCACCTCCCCGCTAAGCGTCGTCCCAGGGTGACGGCATCGCGTGGGGACACCTCCCGCGTCCCCCCAGGACTTGGGATGCGCCCCTGGATCGCAGAGGGAGGGTGAAACCAATGCAAGTCCCACCGTGGCCGGGCGATGCCACGGGCCGGCGCAGCCCGCGCATCCCGGGTTGCCGGAGCATCCCGGCTCATCGTTTCAAGGCGAACAGATTTAAACCCCGCCAGGACCAGGGCTGGCCCCAGGTAAAGCAGGTCTAAGTCCAAGCTTAATCCAAGGATTAAGGACATCCCTTGGATGACCAAACTCTGCCATGGGGCCATAGGAGGTACGAGGACCAGGGGGGTCCCAGCTCCTGGTTGTCACCGGAGCTTTGCCTGCTCACGACCACCCCAGGACTCAGCACCCATTTTTGGGGGCAGCTCAGGGCCATCCCAGAGTGGGACGGGGGATGCAGCCCCAAACCCACAGCCGGTGATGGTGGGATGCCCGGCTGCCCCGGCGCGGGGCAGAGAAGCCCCAAAACTAAAACCGACATCGTCCCCCTGCCAAGAGCAGAGGAAACCAAAAAATAACCCCAGCAGTGCCAGAGCCGGCCGCTTTTTGGGGACACCTCAACCTCCACCAGCCCCGTACCCCGACTTGGCCGGTGCATCGATGCAAACATACCGGGAAAGGCGACTTGGTTTCGGTACCCCCCCAAATCCCACCGGATTACACAAACCTTTTATTCCCGGCCCCCCCTTAATACAGCGGGTAACCCAAGGCTGGACGGGAACAGGGTTTTGGCCGATGGCTCCTGCAGATAAACGGGGAAAAAAAGGAGCAACTGTTCGGAAAGACTTTGGGAACAGCTCTTGGAGGCGGTTTGGGACAAGGAGGGGATTGTCCGGCAGACGGAGCGAAACTCAGCATTACCGCCTCCCACCCTGGGCCCCATCTGAGCTGTGGGAACCACTGAACCGTCACAAAAATCCATGATTAAAGTCAACCGACCCCAGAGGCATCACCGTCCCGCAGAGCCCGGACAGCGACACGCTCCAGCCCGGTTTTGGGGTGCAGCCCCTCACCGCAGCCTCCCGGCTGCCGCAGGGATTTGGCTGGGAGCCCTGTGATTTTCCAGCTCCGGCATAAAAACCCAACACCGACAAAAAAGACGCAGCTCCCACCTCTTTTTTTTTCCAGGCAGCTGCTGCGGAGTTTCTCTTAACCTACTTTTTCCCCTCTCCACCCTTTATTTTAACCCACATTTCGCTCCGCAGCAGCCGGAGGCGGCACCGGGGCCTCCAACCACTGCACCCCACTTCAGGCAGCACCCAGGTGAAGCTCCCCCCACACCCTGCTTAGGGATAATGTCAAGGTAATACCCCCCCCCCCTTTAATTGCAAACATTGGGGTGGAGCACCCCAAAAACCACCAGCTCCCCCCCCCTTGCACAGCCCGAAGCTGCGGCAACCCCAAACCCAGACCCCCCCGGGGCGGGAATGACCCTCCAAGGCCAAGTAACCCGAGTCAGCCCCCCCCCCCCCCCAGCTCGGAATGAGCCCCCCCGGGGTACCCCTTACCTGCCCCCCCCACCGCGGGGCCGCCCCGCCGAGCGCGCCTCCTCCTTATGAATGAACCCGCCGGCGCGCTACTCCCATACGCCCCGCCCCTTTCCCCGACGTCACGCGGCGGGGCTCCACCCCCTCTCCGCGCTTCGCCCCGCCCCCCCGTGCGTCAGCTCGGCGCGCTCGGCGGCTCCCCGCCCCGCCCCCTCTCCCGCGGGCAGCGCCACCTGCTGGTTGCGGCGGGAACAGCGGGCGGCTCCGGGGCGGGGGGGGGATTTATCCCACCGCGGAGGGGGTTTGGGGGGAAAACCGGGAAAAACACGATCGCGGGGGGTGGGGGGGTCACCTACCGAGCAGGGAATTTTTTAAAAAATCAGGATTATTTTTTGTTGCCCCATATGGGCTCGCGGGGGGGGGGGGGGCTCGCGGGGGCACCCATGGGTGCTGCACCCCGCTTTCCTACGTGCCCTATAGCGCACCCCATCTTGGCCTTGTCCCCTTCCCCAGGGGACAGTTTTCCCACGCTTGGGGACACCCCCGTTGCAGCCGCGCCTGGTGCTCCCTCCGTCCCCCCCCTCGCCCCGGGGCTGGCGGGGGTCCCCAGGACGGTGTCCCCCATTCCGGCTGTTTGTCCGTCCACCATCCCTGGGGGACACCCAGGGAATGGGACACATCCCGATGCTCTGTGGTACGAGGGAGGCATCCCCCCCCACACCCAGACATCCCCCCCTGGGTTATCCGGGAGGGAATAACTGCACCCCAGTAGTGGAAAGGGTTTCTTCCTCCCACCGGGGTCTTCATCGCGACGTCCCCAGTGATGCCAATGGGTGGTGGGTCCCCCCCAGCTGCACCCATGGTCTCCCCATCACCCCCCCCCGAGGCGAAGGATGAGACCAGGCCGGCTTCGTTCTGACACGGGTGACCTTTAATGACAAAGACCCCCCCAAGTGACCGAAATTCCGCTCCCTCCTTCCCAAAATATCCTCATCATCCCTATTATAACATTCCCCCCCAACCCGTGATGGACAGACAGACGGGGGGACGGCAGCACCCCCATCACTCACCAGGCTGCGTGGGGGTACGGACACCCCGGTTCATCCCCCCCCCCCGCGGTTGTCACCTCTCCCATGGGGACAACAGGGTGCTCAGGTCCGCGGGCACCGGCCTCGCCTGGACCCTGGGGTGAAAGTGGGAAAATGGGGAGGAAAAAAGGGCAAAAGGGGGGTGTTGGTCCAGGAAAGTCTCGTTTTTAGGGTCCCGGCCGCTGTCACCCCGATTTAGGGGTGGGGGGGCACATCCTTGGCATCTGGCAGGGGAATGCGAAGAAGATGGTTGCTCACATCCAGAAGCTGCTTCGAACGTCGGCGGAGGCTTCATCCCGCTCCCCAGGCTGCGAAACCCCATGGGAACAGCAGAGATGGGGGGGGGACCCCCCAATTCCTCCCTCCCATCAGCTCCCCCCCCCTCCACCAGCATCCCGGCGGGGTCCAGCTCCATCCATGGGGTCCAGCTCTGCCTCGGGACGATGAACCGCGAGGGTTTTAATCCCACAACTCCGGAGCAGAGGGACCGGCAGCGACGTGAGGATGTGCCTGACCCCCCCCTACCCCCCCAAATAAATAAGGATGTTTATATATATATAATATATATATATTTAAAACAAACGAACAAACAAACAGAGCTATCTGGGTGCTGGCGATGGAGCGAGCGGGTTAGCGGGAGGCCCGGGGCGGGGGGGACACCGCGGGCATATTGTCCCTGGGGTGGTCCCACGGCGTGGCCCGGGGGTCCCGGGGGAGGGAAGGGGGGGGTGACAGCGCTGCGACACCCCCGCCCCGAAGCAGGCCCACACAAAACCGGAGAGCAAAGGCAGGTTCCTGGCTGTACGGCATCCTCCGGCCGGTCCCCGGGGATGCTCGTTAACGCCTTCCTCCTTCGTTAGCGCTTTCCCAAGCGAACGCATCCCCCCTCCCCATCTTCTCTACACCCCGAAAGCGGTGTGTGTCCCACCGCCCCCCCCCAGTCCGGTGCGGTGGCCGGGGGGGACGGCGGGGGGACTGGGGCTCATCCCCCCCAACCCCGAGCACACAGAGAGCAGCCGGGTTGGAGATGAGAGGCGCTGGGGCGGGGGGTAGCGAGGAGGGGGCTCGGGACCCCCATCCTGCATATAGGGGGGCCGGCACCCCCCTTCCTCGCCAGGATGGCCCTGGGGGGGGCCACAGCCGTTCACGCTCTCCAGAGGAGGAGGTGGTTGGTGCTGTCATCCCGGCCCACTGTCTCGCTGCTGCTGGTCAGGCGGAAATCCTCGTAGCCGTCCCCCCCGCTGATCACCAGCATCTTGGGTTTGGAGAGGGTGAGGGCGGGGGCGCGGGGGCGCGATGGGTCTCGCTTCTCCGCTTCGCTCGGCTTCTCAGCCCCTGCCAAGCGCAGAACCCCAACGTGCTGTCAGATCACCCCCGGGGCTCCCCTGTTCCTCAGCAGCATCCCACCAACATCCTCCCACCAGCATCCTCCTCCCACCAGCATCATCCCAGCATCATGCCAACAGCATCATCCCAGCATCCTCCCATCACCATCCCACCAGCAGGATCCCACCAGCACCATCCCAGCATCATCCTCCCACCAGCATCCCACCAGCATCATCCCACCAGCATCACCCCAGCATCCTCCCATCACCATCCCACCAGCATCCCACCAGCAGGATCCCACCAGCACCATCCCAGCATCATCCTCCCACCAGCATCCCATCAGCATCCTCCCAGCATCATCCCACCAGCATCACCCCAGCATCACCCCACCAGCATCCCAGCATCATCCCACTAGCATCATCCCAGCATCATCCCACCAGCATCATCCCAGCATCATCCCAACAGCATCATCCCAACAGCATCATCCCAGCATCCTCCCACCAGCATCCCACCAGCATCCCACCAGCAGGATCCCACCAGCACCATCCCAGCATCATCCTCCCAGCATCATCCCACCAGCATCCTCCCAACATCACCACCCAGGTGCCACATCTTGGTCCCCCCCAAACTCCTCCCATCCCCAAATAGCCCCTCCCACCCAAATTAGTCCCTCCTACCCAAAATAGCTCCTCCCACCCACATTAACCTCTCCCACCCAAATTACTACCTCCTTGCCCCCAAATCACCTCCTCCCCATCCCACCCCAACTTTGGGACCAGTTTGGATGAGACTCAGCACGTGGCTTTCCATTGGCTTTTCCCCATGGGAAGTAGGGTCTCCCAGGGAAATCTGGGGTCACTCGAGCGATCCCCCAAGCCCTGGAGGGGACAGTAGCACCCGATTTCCCCCCACCCTATTTTTTCTCCCTGGATTTTAACAAGGCAAGGATGGAGCGGGGACTCTGATGACCACATTTTAAGGCTACTCCCAGTTATCCGCCAGCGGAACAGCAATTCCCAGCCCCATAAAAAACATCCACTTCCCCCGTAGCGGGTCAGGATTGGGCCCCTCCAGTCATCCCACCTACCCGTCTCCCTCGGCAATGGGAACAGGACGTCGAAGCCGTCGGGCAGCTCGATGGCGGTGAGGAAGCGGACGTGGCCGGTGTGACCCTGGGAGAGCCCCACCAACGCCGGGGCTGCCTTGGCCGAGACGGCGAGGGTCAGCACCACGCCGGCGCTGGTCCCGATCCACAGCAAGTCCTTGCACACCAGGAGAGCCGTGATCCGCAGGCAGGCTGCCTTGTGCTGCCGGATAATGGCATCCGAGCCTGTCGAGCATCCCAGCCGTCAGTGTCCCTCCCTGCCTGGCACGGGGCTGCGAACCCCGCCGAAGCCACCGGTCTGCGTTCCCAGGGGTATCTGGGAGATGTGGGACACGGGGAAGAGACCCCACAACCCCCCTGGGTGGCGTAAGGCACCCTTGGGTGCTGCCAGATTGGGCTGCCTGATTTTCCCGTGGGATTTTGCAGTTACCCAGGGGCTGCCCTATTCCCACATGGGATTATGCGGCAACCCAGGGGATGCTCTATTACCTGGTGGGATTATGCAGCTGCCCAAGGGCTGCCTGATTTCCGCATGGGATTATGCACCTATTAATTAATGGGATTATGCAGCTGCCCAGCGGCTGCCCTAGTCCTGCATGGAATTATGCCACCACCCAGGAGCTGCCCTATTTCCACGTGGGATTATGCAGCCAGCCAGGGGCTGCCCTATTCCTGCGTGGGATTATGAAGCCACCCAGGGGATTCCTGATTACCCTGTGGGATTATGCTGATGCCCAGAGGATGCCCTGTTTCTGCATGGGATTATCCATCTGCCCAGGGCCTGCCCTATTTCCCCGTGGGATTATGCAACTGCCTCATGCCGAGAACGAACCCCATGAGTGTGACAAGTCGGGTCTCCTTCCTCAAAGCTGGTTGGGATGCAGGAGATATTAAAATTCCCAGCGCTGGATGCTGTGGAGCATCGCATTTTCAAGGCAGATGATGGGCACAGGTACCCACTGGAGACAGCGACGGGCACCCACCAGAGACCTGCCACGGGTGCGACTTACCAGCGAGCATCTTGTGTACCGGGGGGGTGATATCCGCTTCGGCCAACTGCTCGTAGCTGGTGGCATGGTAAAGTCGGACCTGGGCGCTGCTCTGCAGGGCGACCCACACGCCGGTCCCCGCGCTCACCATGCAGGTGACGCTGCGCCCGCCATCCTGTCCCACCTGGAGCGTGTGCTGTGGGTGACAGAGCCACAGCGATGCCACTGATGATGCCACCGATACCCATCACCGTCCCCCTCACCTCCCGCCATCGCCCATGGTACCTCTTGTGCCAACGTGGCAGTGTTGAGGACGATGACCCGGTTTTGGCAGCCGCACCAGAGCTTCCCCGCCACCGCCACCATCTTGGTGATGGGGCTCCCCGGCGAGCCCAGGGACAGGGACTTGGAGTTTTGGGGGTCCCAGAAGCGGCCTGTGAGGGTAGTGGGAGTGGGGTGGGTAGTTAAAGCATCCCCCAAAAACCCCATCTTGACCCGGCCAATGGGATGAGGTGGCTGGAGATGCCCACCTCCAGGTCCCCCGTTAGAGGGGACATGAGTTGATGTCCCCAGGGGATGCCAGTGGCAGGCAATGACCAGGAGAAGCATGCATGCCTCTGCATGGCTCTGATTTTGGGGTCTTCGGCATCGCTTGAGGGATGTCCCTTTCCTTCCCGCGGAGGCAGGGAAGATGCCAGCACCCCGAGCACCCCTCCCTGGGAGGCTGCCCAAGCACCCACCCAACAGCTGCCGCTTTGGGACTGTGCTTAACGCCCCCAGTGCCCTTTGATGGTCCCGATCCGGCCTCACCTGCCTCCCGCTGGTACGCAACGAGCTCTCCGTTGGCCAATGACACAAAAACTTGGTTATCCAGGTACCTGAGAGGAGAAAAACCCTTGGACAACTGGTCGCAGAGCCCCACTCAGCCACCCCAAACCACTTCACTGTGGACATCCCGGAGCCGAAAACCTTCTTCCCCGCTTACAAGATGCACATGACGGCAGCGGCATGTTGCATCTTCATGCTGTTCTTCCTGTTACGGATGTTGTCTGAGGACTGGTACACATGGATGCTGTGGGAGAAGAGCAAAGCTTGAGGCTCACCCAGGATCAGGGTCCACCCATGTGTGTGTCCCCCCATCCTGGGGACATACCAGCCATCCTCAGTGCCCAACCACATGGAGCTCTGATGGGCTTCAGGGTCAAGGCTGAGGAGGTCCTCAAGGCTGCCCCGGGTGAAGGAGCCGCGGCTGGAGCGGCGCAGGGCTCGCCCGTCTGTGGGGCTCTCGCCATGCCGGTTTTGGCCGTAGGTGCCAGTGATGGGCATGAAGCCAGGTTCTTGCTCTTCCTCCGAGCTTGTCGTCTCCGCTGTTGCCTCCTTGCAGCTCGCGATCTCTTCATCTGCGGAGGAGGAGGAGGAAGAGGAAGGAATGGGTCAGACCAGGACCACCCGACACCCACCGAAGTGATGGAGAAGAGACCATGGGTCCCCTTGTGATGTCAAGCCCAGGGGAGGACATAGGAATGCTGACCCCAAACCCACCAGGTTTTACCCAAAGCCACCCACCCCATCCCAGCACCATGGGGCTGGGCTGATGCCCCCCGACATTTCTTTTCCTGGGATTTCCTTGGCTCAAAAGCCTCCAGCTGTGGAATTCCCTGAGGAATACAAGGTGGAGTGGCCAAAACGATGGAGCTGCCCATCATTTTAGCAGGGCCTGTAGCGATAGGCCAAGGGGTAATGGTTTTAAACTAAAAGAAGGTACATTCAGACTAGATAGAAGGAAGAAATGTTTTAGGATGAGGGTGGTGAGACATGGCCCATGTTGCCCAGAGAGGTGGTAGATGCCCCATCCCTGGAAACATTCCAGGTCAGGTTGGATGGGGCTCTGAGCAACATGATCTAGTTGGAGATGTCCCTGCTTACTGCAGGGGGGTTGGACTAGATGACCTTTAAAGGTCCCTTCCAACCCAAACCATTCTATCATTCTATGATTTTGGGGCAAAGAAGTAGTTTTTTGCTAAGCAGGGACTCACTGCCGAAGCTGGAGGAGATGGTGGAGTGGCTGGCTTGGCTCTGCAGCGTCCCCGAGGGACTGGGTGAGGACTCGTCATCCGTGTCATCACTATCGAAGGGCACCAGCTCCCTGTTGCTGCCGTCGACCGGCTCCGAGAGCTCCAGCGACGAACCCGAGATGGAGATGTGCAGGCACGGCTGCGGCCCCGCATCCTCTGGCTGTGCCGGCATCGGCTCCGAGGAGGGGCTGCCCACCGGCTCGGCACGCTCCCTGCCGCGATGAGGGGAGGGGGGAAAGAAGCAGCTCCAGCATCGCCCCGTGCCCGCCGGCTCCGCGGTGCCGGTGGGAATGTCCTACCTATATGCCCGCTTGAGACCGGGCACGGAGGCGATGCAGAGGATCCTGGCGGAGCAGACGGCGATGCACGCCTCCACCGTGGGCTCCTTACGGATGCTTAGCAAACAAACCTGCCCCACGTAACCATCGCTGTTGCAAACCCAAACCTCGTGGGAGCTTTCCGGGCTGCCATGGCTGGGAGAAGCACAAGAAAACTGCAAGGGAGCAAAAGATGGGATGAGTTGGGTCATTCAGGAATGACGCAGGAGCTCTCGGTGTCTGGTGGCAAGCCCACCAGGATGGAGAGGACCGCAGGTCCTGTGAGATGCTCGAACCCAGCCACCAAGTACCTGCATCCCGCTCCGCGTCTTCATGATGGGGATGGCCTTGAGGAACTCCGGGTCCAGGCAGTTTTTGCTGGAAGCTGGGAAAATCAAATTGGAGGATAAAGAAGTGATGGAGAAAAGGGGTCTACCAAAGTGGGGGCATGATGCCAAGCCCACCACTGTGTCCATCTCCCCGGTCCCTGGTGTTACCCAGCTTCTTCTTGGCATCCTCGAAGGCTTGCTCAAAGCCGAGCCGGGCGTCGGGGTTGGGGAACTCAAAGATGAAGGACTCGGTGCCATCAGCTTTGGTGGTGCTGAGCTCCACCTTGTTGGGGGGGAAGGCCATGCTGAAGGACAGGGATTGCTTCTCCGCCAGTTCCCGGTGGATGGCGGCCATCAGGTCCTTGATCACGTCATCCAGGCTCTAGGGACGGGGACAATGCTTCAGGTCTCAGGGATGGGCCACCACCAGCCACATGCCTGATGATGCCTCCATCCATCCCCTAGCATCCTTCAGGGGCTGCCCAACCCCATTGTGGCTTTGGGGCTGGTAGCGTCTAGGCCCTTAGAGGACATGTATGGCCACCAGCCCTTCCACAGGCTCTCCTTCCCACCAAGGACATCGCAGTAGGTCCCCTGGGAAAGGTGTCTGGCCAGGGGACAGCACCAGGGCCACCATGTGACGCTGACCCTGTGCATATCTCAAGCATCCTTCAGAAGCTGCCCCAACCCTCCTTGTGCCTTTGGGGCTGGTGGCATCTGGGCCCTTAGAGGACACTCATGGCCACCAGCCCTTCCACAGGTTCTCCCTCCAGCTGAGGACATCCCCGGTGGTCCTATGGGGAATGCGTCCAGCCAGGGGACAGCACCAGGGCCATCATCCCCATACCTGGTGGGGGAAGCTGAGGGTTTCCGACAGCTTGCTGACTTGTCCCAACGTGCTGAGGTCTTCATCCAGGCGGCAGATGCTTTTCTGGATGCTCTCCCGGTTGGTGGCTTGTGAGGCACCTGTGTGGGGACACACGCATGGCGTTAACCACTTCCTCCCTGGCGCCACGCAGGGGAACCTTCTCCCTGCCAGCCAGGGGTGAGCGATGGGTTTTGGGGTGGGATGGGACGCTCCAGCAGGCAGTGACATACCTTTGACAATGTCCACGTCCTCCAGCGGCAGCTTCCAGAGCAGTTTGTACTTGCTGGCGGTGTCGATCACGCTGGCCGCTGTGTACCTGCGAGGTTAGGGGGGACGGCTGAGCTGCACCCATGTCCCCAGCACGCTAAAGATAGCCCAGCCGGCGGACAGAGCCCTCACGCCATGGGTTAATTGTGGTGGGAGCCCCCCAGGTGGTACTCACAGGCTCATGGAGCTGCGGCGGAGAGAGCCCGACTTGCGCTTCAGCGTCGTGCACACCAGCAAGTCCGTGAAGAGGAAGAAGGAGCGGTCCTTCTTCCCACCCACTGCCTTCTGCGGAGTAGCGGGAGACACCAAGGGGTTAACGTCCATACATACACCCCCCACCCCTGCTGCCGGTGCTGGGAGCGGTCCCTGCCTCAGTTTCCCCACATGCTGCCTTGGCACAGGGAGGCTGCGGGGTGGGACAGGTCCCACGCCACCGTCTGCATGGGGACCAGCTGTGTCCTCATGATGGTGAAAGGGGACATGGGTGCAATGGCTGTGCAGGCAAAGCCACAGGGTCCCACTCGCGGGGAAGCACCAAGGGCATGGGAACACCAGGCATGGGCTCACCAGGAACCCTGTGGTCTCCACCTCCAGCCTCCCTATCCACCCCTGGCCTGGGACTGCTGCGGGCTTCCCCTGCCTCCTGCCTGCTCCTAAACCCATCTTATCTTCCCCCACACACTTGGGGAATTTTATATTGTCCCCATTGATCTGTCATCGATCCATCTGTCCATCCTTCCATCCATCTCTTCTTCCATCCTTCCATCCATCCCTTCATCCATCCTTCCATCTGGCTGTTCTTTCCATCCATCCACCCATCCATCCTTCTGTCCACCCATCCATCCATCCATCTATCCTTCCATTCTTCCATCCATCCATCCTTCCATCCATCTGTCCATCTTTATAGAACCATAGAATCATAGAATATCTTGAGTTGGAAGGGACCCATCGAGTCCAAGCCCCTGCTCCTCGCAGGACTACCCAGCACCAAACCATATGACTAAGAGCATCACCCAGACACTCCTTGAACGCTGACCGGCTTGGTGCCGTGAACTCTTCCCTGGGGAGCCTGTTCCATTGGCCGACCACCCTCTCATTGAAGAACCTTTTCCTAATGTCCAGTCGGAGCGTCGGAGCTTCCGCTGATGCAGCTTCCATCCATCCAACAATCCATCCACCCATCTGTAGCCTCCCATGGGCACACAGGCGTCCCATGACCCGCAATCATAGCCTCCCACTGCCCCATCCGGTGTGCAGTCCCATGGCCCTGATGGTGACAAGGGACCACCCTGCTCTTACCACTTCCACAACCATCTCCTGGCGCAGGAACCTGCGGAGCGGGGCCTGGAGCTGTGGGGACAAGGAGACTCGTGAGTGGGGAGCCCCAGGGGAGGGTCCTCATGGGCTTCATCCCTGCCCCTGCGGCTCAGAACCAGCACCCCAGCCTCTTCCCAAACCCCCAGGGGCCCACCAAGGCCAAGTGATGATGGGGAAAACAGGACCCGGAAGAGAAGAGAAGTGGCCCAGCCTGGGGTGACCCAGAAAGAGCAGAAAGGGTTGTATTTTGGGGAGAAGAAAAGACCGACCCCATGTAAGACCCCCATACGTACGTCTTCCATCCCTTCGATGTGGGACTCGATCTCCTGCACGATCCGGGCGTTCCTCTCCACCTCCTCTGCGCTCTTCATGCCCTTGTTGATCCTCTCAGCCACTTGTTTGATGTTGCGCTGGGCGTCGATGAGGAAAGGGTGGTCAGGGTGGTCCTCTGGCGTGTGCTTCAGGAGGTCCTACCACAGGGACACAGCCGGGATGACACCACGGGCAAAGCCTGGGCATCGACGATGCCATGACACCTCCAAGCAAAAGCCCGTACCACACTGCTCTGGCTGCTGGGGATGGAAACCAGCCCCATGCAGGAAAGGTTTTGCAAAGAAATGAAGCCTTGAGCTTTGGCCACCACCAGCCTGGTCTTTTCCACCTCTAAAGAGGCCACCAGCTCCTGAGAGCACATCATCACCTTGCACATACGCCCAAAATTCATCACTGCAAATGCTCAAGGTGAGGTTGGACGGGGCTTTGAGCAACCCGATCTAGTGGAAGATGTCCCTGCCCATAGCAGGGAGGTGATCTTTGAAGGTCCCTTCCACCCCAGACCATTCTGTGATTCTGTGAAAGCGCATCTCCATCAGCCTCAGCGCCACGGAGAGTGACCCTGGCATGGGGAAACTGAGGCACAGACGGGGTGGCAGTGCAACAGGTCTCAAAATGGCGCTTCAATGTCCAACTGTCCAGCAGAAAGGTAGAGGGGAAGGGGAGTGCACACCCGTAGGGACACGCTGAGGGGGACAGCAGGGTGACAGTCTTCAGGGTAACCATCCCCAGGATGGCAGAGCCGCACGCATGGCCGGGGACACCAACTTCATGTCAAGGGATGGGAAAAGGGGCCAGGAAAGACGTGAGACTCCTAAAAGCTTCCATTACATGGAGGTGAGGAGGAGCTGTGGTCTCACCCACTCCTGGCACGGCACAGACTCCCTCCTGCCTGCACCCGGCTGCCTGCACCCACCTTCACCAGCAGCTCGTATCGCGGGATCCTCTGCACCGGCTTGATCATCAGGTCGGACAGAGCCTGCTTCTCCTTGTTCTCCCGCATGCTTTGCTGCAAAACACCGGTGGGGGACAAGGATGGGCCCGTTAGGTGGGACACAGCAGGGACCCGCCGTGCCACCAGCCCAGGACCTGGAGCAACACCCGTTTGGAGTCAGGGTGACTCCTTTTTACACCACCCGCAGTGACTCCGGTTCATCCTAACCTGGCCTCTTTGCAATAAAACCAAGAAGAAAAATGTGAGGGAAAACCCCAGTCTGACCACAGATTACCAGTTTACTCCCATTAATCTCCATCCTGCCCCACCAGCTGCCTTGCAGGTGGCTGTGGACCTCGGCCAGCATCTATGGGGAGAGGAACCAGGACCCACCTCCAGGAACTTCATGAACGCTGGCCGGGCTTCCTTGGCGATCCTTACGGCATCCTTGGCATTGAGGAAGTTATCGATGTAGGCAGAGTAGATGTTCACCAGCACGTCCTTGGAGAACTGGGAGGGGAAAAGAGGGGGGAAAAAGGGAATAGGTCCAGCACGGACCTCCCGGGCAAGCCTGGAAGAAGCTGCCCCAAGGGTTAATCCTGGCTCTGGGCTGGCGCGGGGAGGGCTCGCCCGCCACCCGCCCCCCTCGATTTTTCAGCCCTGACATTTCTGCTCCCGAGGCAGAAACACGGAGCTGCAGACCCAGCCGGTCGCCGCAACACCCCGGCGTTACGCTAAGCAGACGGCAGGCCTGGAGATTGTCTCCTGTTCTCCATCTCAGGCGTGTTTGGCCCGTCCTTTAATCACTCCCCTGCCTCCTGCTCCAAAACTTTTCCTGCTGGGGCCATGCCCGAGAGCGGGCACGCCTGGGTTCCCCGGGGGAAATCCACCCCGTGAGGACCTACCGACTGCACGAGGAGGTCGCCCACTTTCTGCTTTTCGTGCCAGTTCTGCACGCAGTCGTGGATCTGCTCCAGGAACTGCTCGTGGTGCTCCAGCAGCTCAGGGATCTGGTCGAAGATCTCGTCTACCAGCGATGGGTCGCACAGCAGCGAGTTCTCTGGCTGCTTCAGCGGCTTCATGTAACCCTGCGGGGAAGCAAAGGCATTGGGGTCCCCATAAATTTCTTTTTCTCCCTCCCCCCAGTATGAATTTTTCAACCCCTGTAAAAATGGGGATCGGTAGCATCCTGCAGCAGGGGGTTCCGCCAGTGAACGTTGGGTTGTGGGACCCATCAGAAGGACCAGGCACTGCCTGGTTTTGCACCCCAGCCCCCCTGGGTCCCATTTCACCCAGTGCATCCCCACGGCAGAGTGGGGAGTGGGGTAGGTCTGCACAAGCAACCCCCGAAGCACAGCATCCTCTGTTCCCCAGCCATGGCCTTGAGAGGCTCCAAACCTTTGCCGTCATGAGCCTTGGTCACCTCCATCTGCTACAGAGCCTGGCCCAGCTGGGGCTTCACGGCAGCACGACCCTGGGATCCAAAAGCCAATGGGTTCCCAGTGGGATTTAGGGTGTTTGGGTCTGGGAGGGGCTGGAGTGAGCGGGGTGGAGGCACTGGGTCAAGCCCTGGACCACCTCGCCATCATCTCTTGAGCAATGGCCAATGAGCAATGCTCAGCGTCAGTAGGAAAAGTGAGACAAGAGCAGGTCCTCTGCAAGGCTGGGTGGGCAGTTCTGCTACAAAACCCCTTTTCTCCCCCGTGGGGCAGAGCTGCGGAAGGGAGCAGTGCCCCCAGGAACGCGACAGCTGGATTTGCAAGGGATGCAGGATGAGGAAGGTCTTCTCAGGCCTTGCCTCCTCCTCAGCCCAACCAGTATGGGGTGCTGGTGTCCTTCAGGATGGTGGGAGGACCATTTTGCTGAGCGGTGAGGACAGGACCCACCTTGAGCTGCTTTGGACATCTCCATCCAAGCTGGCGAGGGAGGAGTCATCCCCCAAGGATGAGGTTCCTCAGGCTGACGGTGGGTAACTCGTGAAAACCCAAGTTAGAAGGGCCAAATCCTTCCTGAGGCTCATAACCTGCCTCACCTGCCCTTCTGTGGCCAACACATCCAGTGGGAGCTGGGCTGGGCTCTGCCATGCATCCCACTCGCTATGAAATTGGGGGAGCAGGGACTTGATGGGGAAGAAGAGCATGGAGACAGCCCTGCCTTGGCACACGAGGAGCACAGGCAGGGCTTGCCCATGCACCGTCTGGCTTGGTGGGAAGATGATGCTCCAAGGTGCTCCCTGTCCCTGGTAGCCACCATGCTACATGCCACCGGGGCCACATCACTGATCCAAGCACCTTGTCCCAGCTAAGACAGAGAGCTGGGGGCATCTGGAACCCTGTGACCCCCGCCCCAGAAAGCCAGGTCCCCCTGGTTGCACTGTGTCAGGACATGTCCCATGGGCAAGAGCTCAGGCATTAATGCCCTGTGGCTCCCACCCGTGTCCAACCTGTCCCTCCAGTGGGGAACTGGTGAGCCCCAGCACGGCTGTCCTCTCTCCAACCAGCCTCCTGCCCCACCTCAGAGGAGGACACAGCCCGCGGGACAGCCTCTGCCCATGCCAAGACCAGCAAGGACACCACCTGACCCCAAACCCTGTACAGCTTCCCCCAAAATAAGCCCCAGAGCCAGGGTCCTCTCGCCCCTCCAAGCCAACATCTGCACTAGGAACAGTCTCGAAGGGTCCTTCCCTCCTGCAGCAACATCTGGCAGACCACACCTGGGTCCACCATGGGGGCATCCTCGCAGGGGATTTATGGGGAAAGGCGGGTGTTGGAATGACGGGTGCCCCACGCCCTCGTGGACGTGCCCAGCAGATGTCCTACAGGCACCGCTTCATATCGAGCAGAGCAGAGCTCTGATTTTTTGGTGTTTCCACCTCCAGCGATGTGGTTGGCCAACCCACACCTACGCAAGCATGACCTAGTCTCCAGGGCGTTGACCACCATTAACCTTCTGAAACACCTTCATTAACATCTGAAACGCGGGGTGGACCCTCCGGCCAGGCTGCTCCAGGGGGTTGGAACCAGCTCAGTAAAAAAAGGACAGAGAAAAACCCTTGGCCCATGGCTGCAGGTGATGACGCTGAGCAGAAAATGGGGGTACATGGGAATGGGGGATGTAAGGGGTCCCCCATGATGCGATGGCCATCAGCAACGGCCCAGGAGACAGGGTGCAACATGAGGAAGAGCTTTTGGGGGGCAAGCACGGGAAGGGGCTTGGGGACATGATACCCACCAGGTGACAACCCACCAGGCATGTTACAGGCTTTGGGGCACAGAGGTGACCCCCACACCCCGTCTTGACACTGTTGCCACGCTGCTCCCACCTCCAGTCCTGCTGTCCCCAACATCTCCACTGCCACCCGTCCCCAGCGCCGCATCAGTGCTGGTAGAGCACCCACAGCTGGGGGTCCGACTTGGGGTCCCGGGGACGGTGACATGCAAGGGACGGTCACACCATGACGTGGTTCGGGGTGCCACGTCCCCAGCCGTGCCGCATTACCTGCATCAAGGTGCGCAAGGACTCCACGTAGGACTGCTCCGTGTCCAGCAGCGTCATGATGACGTGTTTCCTCATGTCCTGCCCGGGTGGCAAGAAAGACAAGATGAGTTTTGGGGTGACACAATGGAGGGGAGCTACGTGGCGGGTGTCAGTGCCGGCACGGGGGCTCGGTGGGGAGGCTGAACGCCAGAGGAGCCCGGCTGGCGTCCAGCTCCCCTCCACTCCCTCTCCACCCCGATGGAGGAATCCGGGAGGATTAGGAAGTACATGACACCGAGCGCACAGAGACGCCTGGTTTCCTCCGCGGCCGCGTCAGGAGCCCGCCCTGGCTCTCACAGCCCTACATGGGTCGGTCCCGGCGCCCTTCGTCTCTCCGGCGGCTCCGCTCAGAGCGGTCCCGTAGGAATTCGCCTCCCGCCCGGCACCCCAGGCACCCCAGCGCTGGGCTGTGGCCCCACAGGAGGGGGATTAATGGGGTGGTGGGGGGCACGGGGAGGTGGTGGGGTGGGATGGTCTGCCAGTCTTGGGAAGCAGATGGGTTGGGATCTTTGTTGTGGGGCTTGGACACCCCCCTCGTATGCAGCACATGGGGGGACACCCCTGCAGCTCAGCCTGGGGGTGAGATGCTGCAGAACCCAGGGTATGAGACACCCCAAAAGTTTTGGGTGTGAGATGCTCCAAAGAACCCGCATGCAGAGACACCCCAAAAATTTTGGGTGCAGAGATGCTCCAGAGACCCTGGGAGCAATGATACCACAAAAGTTTTGGGTGCAGAGATGCTCCAGAGACCCTCAGTATGATGACACCCCAAAATTTTTGGGTGCAGAGATGTTCCAGAGACCCTGGGTGCCATGACACCCCAAAAGTTTTGGGTGCAGAAATACCCCAGACCTTTTGGGTGTGGAGATGCTCCAAGGGCCCTGGGAGCAGAGGCACCCCAAAAGTTTTGGGCGCAGAAATGTTCCAGAGACACCCCAAAAGTTTTGTGTGTGGAGATGCTCCAGAGACCTGGGTGCAGAGGTACCTCAAAAGTTCTGTCTGTGGAGATGCTCCAAAGGCCCTGAATGCAGCGATACCCCAAAAGTTTTGGGTGCAAGATGCTCCAAAGGGTCTGGGCATGAGACACTCCAAATATTTTGGGTGCAGAGGCACTCCAGAGGTCCTAGGTGCAAAGATACCCCAAATGTTTTGTTGCCGAGATGCTCCGGAGACACCCTGGGTGCAGAGATACCCCAAAAGTTTTGGTTGTGGAGGTGCTCCAAAGGCCCTGGATCTGAGAAGCCCCAAAATTTTTTGGTGCAGAGATGCTCCAAGGGCCCTGGGTGCAGAGATACCCCAAAAGTTTCGGTTGTGGAGGTGCTCCAAATGCCCTGGGTGTGAGAAGCCCCAAAAGTTTGGGATACAGAGCCCCTCCACTGGCCCTGGAAAAGGAGATATTCCAAGGTGCTGGGTATGGAGACACTGCAACGATCCTGTTCATGGAGACCATCCAAAGGCCCTAGGCTCAGAGACACCCTAAGCTTTGGGTGCAGGGACACCCCAAAGTCCCTGGGTGCTTGGATACCTCAAAGGCCCTGGGTACAGAGACCCCAAGGCATGGGTGTGAGACACCCCAAAGTCCCTGTAGGCTTGGACACCCCCAAGGCCATGGGTATAGAGATGTCCCAAAGGCCCCGGGTGTGGAGATGGCTCCTATGAACCTGGGCACAGAGACACTCAAAGTGTCCCATTAATGGAGACACCCCAAAGGCCATGGGTGCAGGGACACCCTAAATGCTGTAGGTGCACAGACACCCCAAAGCCCCTGTGGACACAGACCCTCCAAAGGTCTTGGGTGCTCGGACACCCCAACAGCCCTGGGTGCAGAGATGTCCCACCTGGCCACCACAGCACGTTGGGACCAGGTTCCCCTGACCCGCTGTCGCTATGGGGGTTGCTGGAGCCGCCAAACCCCCATGTCCCCCATCTTCTCGTGGGATGAGCCTCTGTCCTCCGACCACGCGGGGCTGTGTCCCACCTCCTGCTCCCAGCGGGGACACAAGTGCCGCAAAGCCGCTCTGCAACCACAGAAGGAAGCCTTAACCCAACCATCCTCACCACGGATGGAGACTGCCATCTCCCCGGTGGTCCCCAGGGAGCAATGGAGAAGGATCCTGGCCAGATCCTGCTCAGTGCTTGAGAACAGAGCCGTGCCTCAGTTTCCCCACTCATCCACCAAGCTAATATTAGCCTTTTCAGCCAAGCAAGGAGGAAACTGCTGTATAGAGCCAAATATTACGGTGACGGGTCAAAGCCCCCCAAGGAAACCTGCCCCCCAAAACACATTGATGCCGGGGTCCTCAGGGATGCCAGCTGAGACCTCCCCTCTTCATTACAGCCTGAAGTTTATTAACACTCTCACTGTTGGATTAATTGCTGAAGGGCACCCGCTGGAGATTGGGCTTCAGGGGTGCAGAGCGCCTGACCCCCCTGCCCTGCCTCAGTTTCCCCAACCCTTGCACAGCCTGTAGTTCCCTGCCTCAACATGATGCTCCTGGCATTTTCCGGAGCTGTTCCAGCTACCGAAGCCAAGGGCCGGATTGGTGAGCTGAACAGGCTCAGCATCGCGCGTCACACTGACAGCTGGGGTTTTGCAGCGGTGGGGAGACGCAGGATGAGGCCCAGCCGTTGGCAAGGGGATTTTTTTCCACCATTACAGCAGCGGTATTATCCCAGTGGAGAGAAATTCCCACTGGGATGAGCAAGAGCTGTGGGTAACGCACCATCCTGGCAGGGCGAAGAGGTACCCGGGCGTGGGCAGGATGTGCCTCACTGCATCCCTTACCCCGGCAAAGCCTCTCCTCTGCAGGGCTGATGTTGCTTCGGTTTCCATCTGCTCTCCTTGGGGACCCCCCCGCTGCACCCCGGCCGCATCCCGCCTCCCCCGAGATGCTCAGCACCCTCGGGATCAGCCGTCACCGCGATGGGAATTGGGGTATTTCCCCACCTGCCGACGCCTACACGGTGTAAATCAGCATTGGGGGGGTGTTGGCAGCGATGGCTCCAGCCCCCCATCACCCTCTCGGGGTGGGAGCATCACCCCCCCGCACCCCGTGATCCGGGGAACCCTGGGGGAGGTGGGCTGAGGATGAGGATGGAGGCACCGTTGCCACGGCAATCGCGGTCCAGACCCTGCAGGTGCCGGGTTCTGCTGGGCGCACACGTGTCCAAACATGACGCAACCATGCACCCCCTCCATATATCCCCCCCCAATTCCACCAGACACCCCCCCTTCTCCATCCCCAAGACCCCCCCCATCCCTTTTGGCATCACCTCGGTACCACCGCGACTGCCGCAACCCTTCTCCGGCAGCTCCTCGGCCGCCCCACCGAGACCGGAGGCGGCGAAGGCCGCGTCGATGCCGTCGCCGATGTCTCGCATGTCCTCCAGCGCGATGGTGAACTGCGCCAGAGTCCTCACCATCTGCAGCATGCGGGTCCCAGGGGTCGGTCCGTCCCACGCGGCCCAAGGAATAAAAAAAATAATAGAGAGAGAGATATATATACCCCCAGGTTCCCCCTTTAAAATAGCCGGAACACTGCGCTGGGATGCAGCGAGGAGGGAAATAAAATAGACGAGCTATTTATATCGACAGGGTTCTCTGTGTGTGTGTGTATATATATATATATAAAAAAAATAAAGCCCTCCCGCAGAGCGGCTGCAGGATGCGTGCGGCGGGCGTGCGCCTGCGTCCGTGGCGGCACGCGGGTCCCCGGCCCCGGGTGCTACCGAGGCACGGGCAAGCGAGAGCAATCGGAGATGGAGGCAGAGCCGTGCCCACACACGCGCGGATGCAGGCAGGGCCAGATCCTGCTGGGGGGATGCTGGTGGAGAGGAGGACGGGGTGTGTGTGTGTGGGGGGCGATGCTTTCTTGGGGCATGTGATTTTTTTTTGGGGGGGGTGCGTAGATGCTGCTGTGATGGGGCGCTGAGCATCCTTGAGGCCCCCGTCCCCATCAGTTGGGGGGGGTCCCTGGGGACCATCTCCCCCTCCCCGACCTTGCAGACAGGGAAACTGAGGCACGAAGCAAGCCTGCTGCCCCCCTCTCGCCATCACCTCAGCACCCACATCCCTGCTTGCCGGGTGATGAACCCTGCCTAGATCCGTTGGTAACACTCCCCTCCTGCTTCGTTAATTAAATCTAATTAGCCGCTCACCCCGTTTCCACAGCAACGGCGTGCAGCAGGGCTGCGTCCTCCCATTGCAGCCAGTAAATTTCCTCTTGGTAATGAGGATGATGAACATCCCACCCCGGGGAGGGTGCCGCGAGGGCCGGGATGGGTGCATAGCCCATCCCTGGCACCATCCCCAGGGTGCATGGCAGAGAACGGCCAACTCGGTGCATATAATGAGAGGAGAGTTGCAGCAGATTTAAATACACCCCCTCACTGGAATCAGGGAGGAAGGACCTACAGCACCCGGCATGGGCACGATGGGTGCCTGCGCTGCACCCGGTACAGCTAATTGCATTAGGGGTAATGAGGCTGTTTGCAAGGTAGCGGCTCCTGCGATTCCGTCTGCAGCACCCCGGTCGTCCCAGACCCATTGCTGTTGCAATCCTGGACCTGTCTGGATTGCAATCCTGGTCCCATCTGGGTGGCAATCCCCGATCCGTTTGGGTTACAATCCTGGTCCCACCTGGGTTGCAATCCCAGATCCATTTGGGTTGCAATCCCAGATCTGTTTGGGTTGCAATCCTGGTCCCATCTGGGTTGCAATCCCAGATCTGTTTGGGTTGCAATCCTGGTCCCATCTGGGTTGCAATCCCAGATCCGTTTGGGTTGTAATCCTGGTCCCATCTGGGTTGCAATCCCAGATCTGTTTGGGTTGTAATCCTGGTCCCACCTGGATTGCAATCCCAGATCTGTTTGGGTTGCAATCCTGGTCCCATCTGGGTTGCAATCCCAGATCTGTTTGGGTTGCAATCCTGGTCCCATCTGGGTTGCAATCCCAGATCCGTTTGGGTTGCAATCCTGGTCCCACCTGGGTTGCAATCCCCGATCCGTTTGGGTTGCAATCCCAGATCTGTTTGGGTTGCAATCCTGGTCCCACCTGGGTTGCAATCCCAGATCCGTTTGGGTTGTAATCCTGGTCCCATCTGGGTTGCAATCCCCGATCTGTTTGGGTTGTAATCCTGGTCCCACCTGGATTGCAATCCCAGATCTGTTTGGGTTGCAATCCTGGTCCCATCTGGGTTGCAATCCCAGATCCGTTTGGGTTGCAATCCTAGTCCCACCTGGATTGCAATCCCAGATCCGTTTGGGTTGCAATCCTGGTCCCATCTGGGTTGCATTCCTGAGCTCTTCTGGGATCCGATCCCAGACCCATTTCTGTTGCAATCCCAGACCCATCTGGACTGCAAATCTGGGCCCATTCAGGCTGCAATCCCGGGCCCGTCCGGGTTGCAATGGGGCTGCTCCGGGTTGCAATCCCAGACCCACTCGGTTTGCAATCCTGGATCCATCTGTGTTGCAATCCCGGGCTCGTTTGGGTTGCAATCCCCGATCCACCTGGGTTGCAATCCCAAACCCATTCCTGCTGCAATCCCACACCCAGCAGGGCTGCAACCCTGGGCCCATCCGCATGGCAATCCCAGACCCATCCGGGTTGCAATCCTGGGTCCGTCTGCATTGCAATCCGGGCTCATCTGGGTTGCAATCTGGTTGCAATCCTGGACCCACCAGGGTTGCAGTTCTGGACCCATTTGGGCTGTAACCCCAGAGCCATCTGGGTTGCAATCCCGGACCCGCTCGGTTTGCAATCCTGGATCCATCTGTGTTGCAATCCCGGGCTCATTTGGGGGATCCCAAACCCGTTCCTCTTGCAATCCCAAACCCATTCCTCTTGCAATCCCAGACCCATCAGGGCTGCAACCCCGGGCCCATCCGCATTGCAGTCCCCGATCCACCTGGGTTGCAAACCCAAACCCGTTCCTCTTGCAATGCCAGCCTCATTTAAATTGCAACCCCGGCCCCAGCTGGCCTGCGACGCCATGACGCTGCGACGCCGTGACGCTGCGACGCCGGTGACCCGGCCGCTCCGCCTGCAGCAACGCCCTCGAGTCCTCCCTTGGGATCGCTTGTCCCCGGGGCAAGTGAGGGGATCCCTCTGCATCTCCATCTGCAGAGGGTCCTTCCCACATCCCCAATCCCCAAACACCTCCCTTGAGTCAATCCCTTCATTTAACTGTGCAAGTAGATTCTCCAGTGTCTACTATAAGGTTGAGCTTTCTGCTGATGGGTTTAAAAACCTTCCTCAAACCCACCCAACCTCTTCGGATGTTATCAGGGAGGAAGGATGGATGGAGAAGGGTTAAGCCTGTCACTGCCCGGACCAGGGAAGGAGACAGGCTGGATCCTGCTGTGCATCCAGGGGCCCAACAGAGGTTATCTCACTGTCACCCAGGAAAGAAAAAGCCGGAGCGATGCTGGCCGTCCCCGCCGGCCGCCAAGCCCGGACCCCCCTGCGCGCGGCCCGCAGCCCACAGGAAATTCCTGGGAGTGTTTGGCCACTCCAACAGCACTGCCTATTTTTAGGGCCGTCTAAAATATGAGCCGGTTATTTTTAGCAGCGCGGCTCTTTGTAAACACCTTTAGATTTCCTTTCGGACAAGCCTTTTTTTTTTATCTTTTTTTTTTTTTTTTCCAACCTGGGTGTTTCCTCCCCCCAAAACCCCAAACCCTCCTGGGAAAAGCATCCCGATCCCTTGGGATGGAGCCAAGGGGTTCATCCCCCATCCCAAAGGCTTGTCCCAGCATCCCAAGGATGCTCCCAAAAAACCCAAAGATGGAGTGGATCCGGCACTGGGGATTTGGGAGGGCAATTTGGCAGTGCCCCAAATCCAGGATGGGGGGCTCGGAGAGGGAGTTTTCCCCCAGTTTTTCCCTCCGGCATTGGAAATACAACCCCTCATCCCTGCTTGGCCTCCCACCGAAGGACGGGAGCTCTCCTAGGTTCCTCTATTTTTATTTTTTAATAAAAAATCTGGGTGCAAATCCATCATTTTGCTTTTCCCCTCCCGGGCATAGCGATGCAGGAGGAGCTTGAGCATCCCCGGGGATTTTAAAACATCTTAAAATATTAAAAAACGGACCTGGCAAATCATGTCCTGCCTCCAACCCCTGCAAACAAAGAGGCAGCGATGGAGGATAGTCCTAAAAACTTCATTTTTTTGAAGAAAAATGGGGTTTTAGGGGAAAAGGAGAGCAGGGATGTACATCCCTGAGAAATCCCAGCCATCATGGCAACCTCTGGCCCTTGAGCCCAGGCTGAGACCGTGCACACATCGGTGCATGTAATGACGCCACTTGCAGCCACTCGGAGGAATTCCCCCCCTGCCCCCCCCAATCCCGCTGCAGGTGGGAATTGGGTCACTGAAGCCAGGGATGCGCGGGTGGGTGTCACATGCGCTGTCACCACCTGGCTGAGACGCTACAATCACATCCCATGGGAGGGGGGATCACTGTATCCCTAGAGACACCGTTTCACCCCAAAATTCCCTTCCTGGACCCACAACACGCAGCATTTCTCTGAGGCCAGCGGTGTAATGAGTTGTGTCAGGGCTCAGCCATACCCTGGGTGAACTGTAGTGGGGATTTTGACCCTGCAACCTCGCTTTGGGGCAAAAAATTACGGCTTTAGGAAAAATCTGGAGCGTTTCAGACCATTTTGGGAGTCGGATTTACCGCTCGGGGCCTTCCCAGCTCATCCCGCCTGCAGCTGCCGAAGGAGGAGCTAGCCCCGCTTCAAGCAAAATTATTCCCACCCCTCCAAAATGTGCCAAAATTTTAAGAATAAATAAATACGAGTTGTTTTTTCCCCCGTTACGGCTTGTCCCCGCCTCTGGCTCCCGATGCTCTGCACCGCTGGGGTCGAGGGGGAATTCTCTAGGGTCTCGTAGTAGGCTTGTGCTAGGAGGAGCCTGAATCTCGGCACTTCCTTGAGGCCCCCATTCCCAGTTTGGAAGAAAGTGGGGGGAACTGGGATTTCTGCACCTTTTCTTTCCCTGGATGCTTCTTCCAGGGGCAGATCCCACTAGAGGGAGCTGGGACATAGTGGGAGCCACTGGCCCGTGGGGACAGTCCCCTGCCCCAGGGAGCCCGCAGTGCATGGCAAACTCCCAAGCTTAACAATTTTAGTGCACCCTTGGCTTTATTTCTACCAAAACCCTGGAAAAAAAGGGCTTGGAAACAGAACCGGAGCCACTTCCATCCATCCCAACACATCCCAACACCTCCGCAGCAAACGGCATCACCCCGGCACGTAAAACTTGCTCGCGCAGCTGGAAAAGCCCCTGGCTGGCACCATCATCCAAAATAGGATGATGCTATTACATCCAATCCCCTATTTCCTCAGTCGCCCAGTTTCTGGCAGGAAAATCACTTGGAAAAAAATCACATTATCTCCTCTCGGGATGTTTTTAAGCAGGAGGTTTGATTGGGTTTTGTAGGGCTTTCAAGGCAAACCTATCCAACCTTCGCCTCGGGATAAATGATGCTCAGCCAGATGTCCCACACAGCTCTGTGCCACACGGGTGGAGGGACAGCAGCCACCGGACAGGGGAAGGCCTTGCTTCGCTGGGTACCAGCCCCTGGCTTCCTCGGGTGCCAATCACCTCTATCCCTGGGCATCAGTAACTCCCATCCCTGGTACTCATCCTCCTCATCCCTCAGTACCAGTCACCGCATCCCTGGGCATGTCACTCTATCCCTGGGCACCAGTCACCTCCATCCCTGGTACCAGTCACCCCATCCCTGGGCACCAGTCACCTCCATCTCTGGTACCAGTCACCCCATCCCTGGTACGAGTCACCTCTACCCCTGCTACCAGTCACCCCATCCCTGGTACCAGTCACCCCATCCCTGGGCACCAGTCACCTCCATCCCTGGTACCAGTCACCCCATCCCTGGGCACCAGTCACCTCCATCTCTGGTACCAGTCACCCCATCCCTGAGCACCAGTCACCTCCATCCCTGGTACCAGTCACCCCATCCCTGCTACCAGTCACCTCCATCTCTGGTACCAGTCACCCCATCCCTGAGCACCAGTCACCTCCATCCCTGGTACCAGTCACCCCATCCCTGCTACCAGTCACCTCCATCCCTGGTACCAGTCACCCCATCCCTGGGCACCAGTCACCTCCATCCCTGGTACCAGTCACCCCATCCCTGAGCACCAGTCACCCCATCCCTGGGCACCAGTCACCTCCATCCCTGGTACCAGTCACCCCATCCCTGAGCACCAGTCACCTCCATCCCTGGGCACCAGTCACCTCCATCCCTGGTACCAGTCACCTCCATCCCTGGGCACCAGTCACCTCCATCCCTGGTACCAGTCACCCCATCCCTGCTACCAGTCACCTCCATCTCTGGTACCAGTCACCCCATCCCTGAGCACCAGTCACCTCCATCCCTGGTACCAGTCACCCCATCCCTGCTACCAGTCACCTCCATCCCTGGTACCAGTCACCCCATCCCTGGGCACCAGTCACCTCCATCCCTGGTACCAGTCACCCCATCCCTGAGCACCAGTCACCTCCATCCCTGGGCACCAGTCACCTCCATCCCTGGTACCAGTCACCTCCATCCCTGGGCACCAGTCATCTCCATTCCTGGGTACCAGTCACATCCATCCCTGGCACCAGTCACTGCCATCCCCAGGCACCAGTCACCTCCATCCCTGGGCACCAGTCACCTCCATCCCTGGTACCAGTCACCTCCATCCCTGGGCACCAGTCACCTCCATCCCTGGTACCAGTCACCTCCATCCCTGGGCACCAGTCATCTCCATTCCTGGGTACCAGTCACATCCATCCCTGGCACCAGTCACTGCCATCCCCAGGCACCAGTCACCTCCATCCCTGGGCACCAGTCACCTCCATCCCTGGTACCAGTCACCTCCATCCCTGGGCACCAGTCACCTCCATCCCTGGTACCAGTCACCTCCATCCCTGAGTACCAGTCACCTCCATCCCTGGGCACCAGTCATCCCATCCCTGGTACCAGTCTCCCCATCCCTGGTACCAACCACCACCATCCCTGAGTACCAGTCACCTCCTTTCCGGGGCACGTCACCCCATCCCTGGGTGCCAATCACCTCCATCCCTGGTGCCATCCACCTCTATCCCTGGGCACCAGTCATCTCCATTCCTGGGTACCAGTCACATCCATCCCTGGCACCAGTCACTGCCATCCCCAGGCACCAGTCACCTCCATCCCTGGGCACCAGTCGCGACCATCCCTGGGTACCAGCCACCTCCTTCCTGGAGCATGTCACTGCATCCCTGGGCACCAGTCACCTCCTTCCCAGGGCGTGTCACCCCATCCCCAGGTGCCAATGATGTCCAGCCCTGGGACCAGTCTCCTCATCCCTAAATACCAGTCATCCCATCCCTGGGTACCAGGTCCCTCCATCCCTGGGACCAGCAGGCTCCGTGTCCTGGAGAAACCACCCTCCATGTCCCAGGAAAACACGAGGACCTGTGCCACAGAAGAGGGGCCGTGCCCGAGCTGGGCTGACGCCGTACAGCATCACGTCCAAGGCTGCATTCCCGCCCAGCCTCTCGCTCTTCTCCCACGGGTAAGAAAAGTCCGAGCCACTTTCCGAAGCGTAATTTCTTGAAAGGAAATAAGAGCATAAATCAGCAGCTCTGATTCAGCTCCACTTCGGTTACTAATAATACTCCCGTGTTTATTCGCAGCCCTGGGGCTGGAGATGTTTGCTTTTCCCTCGGTCGTGATTTTTCCCAGGCTCCCAGCTCACAGAGGAGCCTTGATTTGTTCAGAGATGCTCCCATGGAGAAACCCAGAGGCACAACCGCCTCCGGGATGGGGAGGAAGAGGAGGAGGAGGAGGAGGGTGGCTTCAGCCCCAAATGGATGAGCCGAGAATTTGGTTGTTTTCCCTTCTCTGACTTCTCGGCTGCGGTGATTCATCCCGGGAGGACATGGCCTGGCTGTAATTCTGCTTTTTAAGTGTGAGAAAAAAACAGGAATAAAAAAATAAAGGAGTCGGAGCAATTTTTTCAGGGCAGGGTGGAAGGATGCTGGGCATCCCGCTGCTGTTCCGGTGAGCAGCAGGGCCGGGAGCGGTGCCGGTGGGATGGACAGCGGGGAGACGGTGGGAGGCTCATTTCCCGAAGTAAGAAAAATTCATCCTCTAAATGCATCACGAGGATTTTCCCATGGGATTTTCACTTGAAATCAGGGTTTGCATTGCTGGCGCCGGGGTGTGAGGGGCTCCCCCCCTCCAAAAATAGGAGGCTCGGGGTGATGCCGGTGCATGTCAGGGCAGCCTCCCTCCTCCATGGGTGCCCCCTCCCATGCCCTGCTCCCACCCGATCTGCAATGCTCACCCCAATTTACCCCCCCTCCCGCTGCCATCCATCCCCCGGCGCATTTGCAGAGCCCTTGCAAAACTCGTGTCGCCGCAGTCCAGGACGCGGCGGGGGGCTTGCCGGCCCCCCGTTTGCAGCCGGCCTTTGCCGAGCCCTAGAGCAGCTTTCACCAAATATGGAAGGTTTTTTTTGCCTCCGGTTTTCGGCACGCAGGCCGCGGCCCAAGAGCGCAGCTTTCCAGATGCTGAGGTCAGCTGCGCTCTTCTCCCCCCTCTCCTTCTCCGTTGCCTCCCGGCGTGCTCGGCCCCGCACCCCTCGGGCGAGGGGTAACGCCACCCCACGACTCGCCAGCATCCCTGGATCCCCCACCAGCATCCTCCGCTGCTGGCACAAGCCGCACCCCGCATCCCACAGCACCCCAAAACCAATAATAATTGGGATTTTGGAGGGAGAGGGAAGCCAGGGAGAAGGGGAGCGCCCGATGCTGGCACCCCTTGGCATCGGCGCTGGGTGCCAGCCTGGCACATGTGGGTAGGAGGTGCCCTGGGTGCCTGGTGGCATGGAGTGTGGATCCAGGTGAGGGGGGTGCAAGCAAACTTGGGGTACGCAGGAGGGTACCGGTCTGGCATCCAGGGGGTGATGGGCACCAGGAGCCACTGGGCACCAGGAGGTGATTGGCACCCAGGAGCTGATAGGGGTCAGGGGCCAATGGGCATCTCAAAGCCAAAGGGCACCCAACAGACGATGAGCACCAGGAGCCAATGGGCACCCAAGAGCCAAAGGGCATCCCAGAGCTGATGGGCACCCAGGAGCCGAGGGACAGCAGGAGCTGATGGGCACCAGGAGTCGATGGGCACCAGGAGCTTATTGGTACCCAGGAGTCTCTGGGCACCCAAGAGCCAAAGGGCACCCAGGAGCTGATGGGCACCTAGCAGCCATTGGGTATCAGGAGCTGATGGGCACCAGGAGTCAATGGGCAGCGGGAGCTGATGGGTATCCAGGAGACAATCGGCACCAGGAGGTGATTGGCACCCAGGGGCTGATGGGGGCCAGGAGTCAACGGGCATCTGAGACCCAAAGGGTACCTGAGAGCCAAAGGGCACCCAGGAGTCGACAGGCACTGGGAGTCGATGGGCATCAGGAGCTGATGGGCACCTAAGAGCCAAAGGGCACCCTGGAGCTGATGGGCACCCAGGAGCCGTTGGGTATCGGGAGCCGATGGGCACCAGGAGCCAATGGGCACCCAAGATCCAAAAGACATCCAGGAGCCAGTGGGCACCGAGAAGCCGATGGGCACCAGGAGCAGATGGGCACCAGAAGCTGATGGGCATCCAGGCCTCCATGTGGACCCAGAATTCCGGGGGCACCAGAAGCCAAGAGGTATCCAGGAGCCAAAGGGCATCCAAGAGTTGATGGATACTCAGAAGCTGATAGAGGCCCAGGAGCTACCCTGGAGTTCATGGGCACCCAGGAGCTGACGGGCACCAGGACCTGGCAACATCAAGGAGCTTATGGGCACCCAGGAGCTGTTGGGCACCCAGGAGCCAACAGACAGCCAGGAGTCCATGGGCATCCAGAAACCAGTGGGCATCCCATGGGCACCCAGGAACTGATGGATGCCCAGGATCCAATAGGTACAAGGAGTCCATGGGCACCCATGAATCAACAAGCACAAAGGAGCTGATGGACACCCAGGAGCCAACAGACACCCAGGAGCTTATGGGCATTCAGAGTCCATGGGCAACCAAGAACTGATGGATGGGCAGCATCCAACAGGTACCCGGAGTCCATGGACACCCATGAATCCACACGCAACCAGGAGCCGACAGACATCCAGGAGCCAACAGGTACCCAGGAGTCCATAGGCACCCAGAAGCCAATGGGCACCCAGAGTGCCTGTGTTGATGGATTCCCAGGATCCAACAGGTACCAGCAGTCCACGGACACTCACGAATCCACAAGCAACTACAAGATGACAGGCACCCAGGAGCTGATGGATGCTCAGGATCCAACAGGTACCAGGAGTCCATGGGCACCCAGAAAACCACAAGCATCCAGGAGCTGACGGACACCCAGGAGCTGATGGATGCTCAGGATCCAACAGGTACCAGGAGTCCATGGGCACCCACGAATCCACAAGCATCCAGGAGCTGATGGACACCCAGGAGCTGATGGACATACAGAAGCCAGGAGCCCCGAACAGCCCGTGCTGTGCCCATGCCCTGGCCCTTCTCATGCCCCCCCACCTGCATCCACGCCCTTGGCAGCAGCCTGGGTGCAACTACCAGGAGAAGACCCCCTTTGTGCCCATGCCAGCCTCCATCCCCAGCGTCACCCATGCCTCACGGACACCCAGCCCCACAGCACCCCACGCTCGGTGGGTCCCCTCGCCCAACACGGCTGCAACCAGGGCGGCAGGCAGCCGGGGGTGGGGGGGGACCACGGACCTCACCAGGAACGCCCACATCTCACGTCACATCACAGCAAGGCGAGAGGTGACGCCTTCCCTCTCATGTCATTGTCACGGCGGCACCCCGGGAAGGAGGGGGCGTGAAAAAAGGGCATTTCGGCATCTACTGACCTGTGCCGGGTTCGGACGACCAAGGGACGAGTCCCCTCTCCGCTTACTGAGGCTCTGAGCCATCTACATCCCATCTCACCGGGGGTTTGGGCAACCGAAAAAAAACCCAAAGGACCCAAACCGATCCCCTACCGCTAGCGACAGCGTTTCTGCCGAGGGGTCAGGATGAAACCCTTCCAAAAAAAAAAAAAGCAAGAAGAAGGATGCCAAATCAGGGCAGGCCGACGAGTCTGCTGCTACTCCGGCTAAAAAAAGCAGGAAACCATATCCCGGGCTTGGAGATGCCAATCTTCCCATGCAAACAACTCCCTTCTTGTTTTTTTTGGAGAGTACCGGCAGGCTCGGGAACGGCTGGTCACAAATAGCAACTCCACGGCACCGCCAAGGAAACCTTCTCCAGCCCCAGGAACGGTGTGGGGATGCTGATGTCCCCACATCGGGATGGTGTCTCCTCTGGAGGGGACCTGGTGGTAGCCATCCCCCCATTGCAATGGTCACTCCTCTGGAGGGGAGCTGGTGGTGGCCATCCCTACATTGGGACGGTGGCTTCTCCAGAGGGGACGTGGTGGTCGCTGTCCCCATGTCGGCATAGTGACTCCAGGGAGGAACTGGTGGTGGCGATCCCCACGTCTGGATGGTGGCTTCTCTGGAGGGGAGCCGGTGCAGGTTGTCCCCACATGGGGATGGTGGCTCCTAGAGGTGGGACCTGGTGGTGGCCATCCCCACGTTGGGATGGTGACTCCTCCACAGAGGACCTGGTGGTAGCTATCCCTCCGTCAGGATGGTGACTCCTCCAGAGGGAACCTGGTGGTGGACACCACCACAGGTGTCCTTTCCCCAGCACATCCATGCAGAGATGTCCTAGTGGGGTTCGTTGGTGTCTTGGATGTCACTGGTGGGGTGGAGGGTGGTGGTGGCCATTCCCTGGTTCCCAAAAAGGGACATGCTGAGGGGCTCTGGGACACCGCAGGACATGGGGGGTCACACAAGCCTAACATGTTCCTGCCATCAACCCTTCCACCCCTCAAATCAAAGGGATTCAACTTAAAATAATCCAAAAAAGTCATAGGGGAACACACAGCTGGGGGACAACCTCCATCTGCAACCAGGAATGGTGGTCACAGAGCAACTGGTACCAGTGCAGGGAGGGACTGGGCAGACTGGGACCAGCCCCCCCATCCCCCGGAAGCTGAGCAGCTCCGACGGGAGTTTGCATGAAGCACGAGTTACTGGAATTTTTTTACCCAGATGCTGATTTTCGTTCTCCCTCCCATTGGCTGGGCCGCAGTTCCCAAAGACCCAAAAGCAAACACACTATTTTTAGAGAAGAGTTCATTTACTGGAGCCATTCCCTTTGAAATTCCTCACCCATCCTCTCCATGGAAACCGAGGGAGCCTGGAGAAACAGCCCCACCGGGACCAACCATCAGAGCTTTAAAAAGAGCCACGTTGAGGGAGAGGGGGTGGAAGTGGCTGATATTTCTTCTCTGGACACATCCTGGCCTGGAAACACCATGGTGGAAATCACAATGTATTTGGTTTAGCGGGTTCTGTCTGTGCAAGCTGGGCTTGGTGCCTTCAGGAGGAGATGTCCTGGAAGATGGACCATGCCCACTCTGAAAATCATGCCTGTATGGCTAGTGGGGCCTGTTGTTTTGGATGGGTGGTGGAGATAGGTGGAGGGGGATGGCTGGATGGGTGGATGGAGATGGGTGGAGATGGCTGGAGATGGGTGGATGGATGGAGATGGCTGGAGGTGGGTGGAGATGGGTGGAGGTGGATGGATGGATGGAGATGGATGGGTGGAGGTGGATGGATGGATGGAGATGGATGGGTGGAGATGGATGGAGATGGGTGGGTGGAGATGGATGGAGATGGGTGGGTGGAGATGGATGGATGGAGATGGATGGGTGGAGACGGATGGAGATGGGTGGGTGGAGATGGATGGATGGGTGGATGGAGGTGGGTAGATAGAGATGTACATATGGATGGAGATGGGTGGATGGGGATGAATAAATGAACCGAGCTAGATGGATGGAGATGGATGGATGGATGGATGGATGGAAGGAAGGAAGGAAGGAAGGGAGGAAGGGAGTCTCTCCCCTGCTTTCCAGGGGAAAGCCGTGGGAGAAGGGGAAGGAACTCTGTACAGACCAAACCCCAGTGCTGCCCCACTGCATCCTCCCTTCGTGTGACGGCACCACCTTCTCCATCCTGAATTTAGGAGAAGTCCTTGCTGCAGGTCCGAACCCGTGGGAACTGCCCCACGGAGACCTGCCTGTGCCGGATGGGTGACGGAGCTCAGCAATGAAGTCACAGCAAGCGGAGACCTTGGCATGTCACCTCTCTGGTCCCTTCCATCACATTGAGATCAGCATCTGCGGGAAACCTCCCGCTTCGGAAATATCCCTGGGAAAGTCTCTAAATCCCATAACCCTTGCAAGGATGGACTAACGCTGCAGCAACGAGACCCGGGAAGCTTTGAACCTCCATCCCAGCTGAGTTTGGCAGGAGGGCACCAACGATGCACGTGCACGTCTCAGAGACACTGACCTGCTGCTTCCCCTGTGAGAGCAGATCGGAGATGGAGGCCACCTCCTCCAAGCCGAAGCTTCGGAGCCGTGCGATTTTGCACGGAAAAGCCCAGGCATGAGGCCCTGTGCACGCATGCAGGCAGGGTGCAGGCTGGCTGTCCAGAAATGCAGAGCAGCCCGTGCAACGCACACACAGTGATGGTGCAGCCCTGCACCATCCCTGTGCATCGCTGGGTGTGCGCACCAGGAACACCGATGTCTCTGTGCACCCCTGCACGCAGAGCACCCTGGATCTCTCCCTGCACCCGTTGCACATGCACCACAGCACCTGGGATCTCCCCCTGCAAGGATGCAGGTGCACAGTGGCACTACTGATCTCCCTGTGCACCCCTGTGCATGCATACAGCACCACGGCTCTCCCGATGCACCCCTGCACGTGCAAACTGGCACAACTGATCTCCTTAGGCACCCTTGCACCCTTGTGCACTCTTGCACGTGCACACCAGCACCAGAATCTCCCCGTGCAACTCTGCACGTGCACACCAGCATCAGAGATGTCTCTCTCTGGACTCCTGTATGTGCACCCCAGCACAAGGAATCCGCCTGTGCACCCCTGCACGTGCGCCCCATAACCAGGGACCTCCAACTGCACTCCTGCATGTGCACCCCTGCAACCAGGGACCTTCTGCATGTGCAGCCCTGCACCAAGGACCTCTCCGGGCACCCCTGCATGGGGCACTCCTGCAACCAAGGACGTCTTCGGGAACCCCTGCATGGGCACCCCTGCAACCAGGGACGTCTCCGGGCACCACTGCATGGACACCCCTGCACCAGGGACCTCCTCGTGCACCCCTGCATGTGAACCTCTGCAAGCAGGGGCCTCCTCGTGCACCCTGCATGTGAACCTCTGCAAGCAGGGACCTCCTGCACATGCAGCCCTGCACCAAGGACCTCTCCGTGCACCCTTGTACGCCCACCCCTGCACCAGGGACTTCTCCATACACCCATCCACGTGCACCCCTGCACATGCACCCCAGCACCTGCGCAGGGCCATGGGTCTCTCCGCGGGCTGGAAGCGGAGCTCACGCCGAGTCCATCCCAGCCTCCCACCCTTGCTGCAGCCCCGGCATCCTGCCAAGAGCCTGACCTTTGGGCCAGGCGGCCACGGGCCAAGGCCAGCCCCCAGCACCGAGCTCAGCCCAGCGCTAACCCTCTCGCTCCGGGGCCGGATCCTGCTCCACAGCCACCATCACAGGGCACCTCCCACCCATGGGGTGCTACCCTGGGGTGTTTGGGCTCAAAGGATGTGCATCCCAGCAGGTCCATCCCCTTTGTTGGGAGTTTGCTGCCTAATTAATTAAAGACTTTTAATTAAAGCAGGGGCAGGCATCAGGGACAAGGAGCAAGGTGGGTGGCTCTGGGTGACACTAGACATGTCCTCTGTGTCACCCAGGGGCGTTCAAAACCCTGGCAGCAGGGAAGGGGCAAAAATGGGCAGAGTTAAGGGGATTTTGGCAGTGGGGAAGGGAAGAGTAAAAAATGGGCAGAGTTAAGGGGATTTTGGCAGTGGGGAAGGGAAGAGTAAAAAACAGGCAGAGTTAAGGGGATTTGGGCTGGTTCACCCCCCTGGCCGTGTTGCTTGGCCCTGTGCCGGTGGTCCCAGCGCCGGTCCATGCCGCTGGCAGGTAGCATCATCTGTGGGTGCCCCCAATGCCGGCCAACTTCTCCTTGCTCCATCCCACCTCCAACATCCCTCTGAAGGGCAGCAGGGGCTCCCTGCATGCCTCAGTTTTCCCCCACCCCAGCGTTTTGCTGAGCACAGCGGAGCCAGGGGCGCAAAAACCGGGCAAACCATTGGCGCAGGCACTGGGAGAGGAAAGCCAAGATTTACCCGTCCCCATCCTCCCTCCGCAATGGCTTTAATTATAGAGTTCCAGTAACGCCAAAAAATGAGAAAACTCCCAGCTGTGTCCCAAAACCTGGTTTCTATGGAGATTTACGGAAAGAGAACGGAGGGATAAATAGGTCCAAAGATGCCAAACTTTGACCAAGGAATATATGGCCTGTGTATGGCTCTGGCCCTTGAGCTGTCCCCAAAGCGAGGATGAGCTTCTGGAGGATAAGCCACGCCGGGGCGAGCTCGGAGGGAGGGTGCTTGGAAGGGATGGGGGGGTTTTACGCAAGCGTCCCTGGGAACGTGACCCCGATGTTTCCCTCCAGGGTTCCCCCTCCATTCCCGATGACTTTTTCAGGGTGCGGCCGCCCCACTTGGGGAGCAGCAGGTGGGGAAGGCAGCAGCCGGGGCGCCGGGGGCCGCGTTCCCACGACTCCTCCGCTCCCGCGAGGTGCTATATTTAAATCAATATTTTCCTGTTTAATCCGACTGCTGCTAAGTCAACAAACAGAGCATGGCAGCGAACATACCTAATTTTCCATCCCGTGCTGGATTCAGCCACAGGGAAAAGAAAGATGCAAGGGGTTGCCAGCCTGGCATCCCACTCATACCTTCACTGAGCAGCAAATGGACCCCAAGTCCACTCCAAATGCACCCTAAATGCACCCCAAATGCACCCTTGCTCAGTGCCGGGGTGCTGCACACGTGTGTGTGCATGGGTGTGCACGCATGCGCTGCACATCCCAGCGGTTCATGGGATGCTGGAGGCAGAAAAAATTCTCTGTCTTGAGTTTTTTAGGGTTTTTTTTCTTGCTTTCTTGAAAGCATCCTTTCTTCCCGCGGCCCCCGTGCCATGCGCCGGAGCAGGACGTGCTGCTAACGGCTCCTGGGGAATTAAAAGCCTCGTGCCCAGCATCAGACACAGGGTGAAGGAGCTCTTCTGCACCCAGGACAGCTTGGCCAGCTCCAGCCCCACGGAGGATCTCTGGAAAGCGCCCAGGACAAACAGTCCTGCCACCGAGGGAGAACAGCACGTTACCTCTCCCAGCTGGGACACGCTGGGCGGTCAAACCCAGCAAACAGCCAGCATGGCAGCGCTCACCTCCATCAAAGCCACCCCCAAACCATGGGGGCTGGGAAAATATCTTGGGGGAATGACGCTGCAGGGATGCTGGACCCCAGGAGAATATTTTGGGGGACCATCGCCGCACACTTGCCAGACCCCGTTATTCATCCCTTCCCAGCATCGTCTGCTGGAGGTGGACAACAGGACAGAGGGACCATCACCATGACACGGATCGGATGCTCCAACGTCCCAAAATCCCCAAGCAGCGATGACCGCTTCCCCAAGCAGATGACCGACCTTGTGACGCCAGCTCTCCATTGAGTCAGGGAGAGGGAAAAAAAAATAAGTAAAATATAAAGCTTGTTTCTTCGTCGTTGGTCAGGGAGCACGTAAATCTCCGCTCCCAGCCAGCCGTCCCGGTGCCAAGTTATATCCGGTCCTCGATGCTCTTGCCTGTAATTAAAGCAACTCCCTTGCAGGGCTCGGTCCCCCTCTGCCCCCCCAGCCCCAGCTGGTGCCATCTGAAATAAAACATCCCAGCTCCGCTATATAATAAATCAAAAAGAGAAATAAAAATCCTGGTTTCAGTTATGTTATGGCTGCAGCTCAAAGAAATTCAAAGGCAGGAGAGAGATTTGAAGATACGGCTGCGGCGTTGCCCTTAAAAGGGAAAATTCGCACCCTCTTCGCTGAGGCCGGCGGGTTCAAGCAAGGTGAGGAGCAGCATCCCTGGGGTCCGGGCCCGTGGGGTGGCCCGTGTCCCCGAGGTGATGCTCAGCCAACCTGGGCTCCCAGCTGCCAGAGCCCAGTGATGGAGTTGGTAAAAATCCACCCAAAATGATCCCAAAGTGACCAAGGTGGGAGGTGTATCGGGGTGCGGGGTTAGCACGGGGTGGGCACCATCCTGGGGACACCACAGGGACCTGCCTGAATAAGAAATATCTCTTTCTAAATTATTAATATAAATCATATATTATATAAACTTAACACATTAATAATTTAGTAAGAGGTATTTCTTTACAAAGAAATGCCGCTGGGTGCACTGCCTCGCCTTGGGGACCTGCCAATGTCCCCAAGGTGCCACCAGCCACGGCCCCGGGAGGTTCCTCGTTACCCCACCTGATGCTTCAACAGCACTTTTCACCCTGAGACTGGAGAGGACAAGCACCTCGCTCTAAACTGGTATGTTGGGCAAAAATGCCGCAAAATTACCCAAAATTATTTCCAAGGATGTTTTATGCAGGAGCCAAGAGTTCTTGGCCACCAACGGCTGTTGTCCGGCAATGGGGACAACAGCTGGAGAAGGAACTGGATGGGGGGGTCAGAGCCCCCTGGGAGAATATCTTGGGGGAATGATGCTGAGGGGATGCCAGACCCCAGGAGAACATCTTGGGAGGATGATGCTGCAGAGATACTGGATCCCATGAGAATATCCTGGGGGGAGGATGTTGCAGGGATGCCGGATCCCAGGAGAATATCTTGGAGTAATGATGCTACGGGGTTGCTGGACCCCAAGATAATATCTTCAGGGAATAACGCTGTGGGGATGCTGGACGCCAAGAGAATAACTTGGAGGAACGATGCCGCAGGGATCTGGATTTTGGGAGCGTGCAAAGAAAAACACCCCTGCTCCACGCAGCTCTGCCCCGGCCAGCAAGGGTTACACAGCCGGGCTCAGCCCCAGGGACTTCACGCTTGGCTGCCGGCGGCTGTTGGAAGGGAACAGTCCAGCCCGTCCTCTTAAATCGGCATCGAAGCAGGGCAAGAGAGAGTCCTGCCAGCCCCATTCCCGCGAGCTCTCGGCTCATCCCCCGCGGGAACGGGTATTTCTGGGCTTCGCCCGGAGCTATTATAAGCCCCGTGGGTGCCGGCACTGCTGTGCTGCAGGAGGAGGTGGCGCTTCCAAGCGCTTGCCGGCACAAACACCCGGAGCGATGGGAACCCAAGTCCATCTTCAAACAACAGCCGAGGGGCCAGCAATGCCCAAAACCCACCCCAGGAAAGACCCCAAAGCACGTGGCTGTGCTTCGGGGCAAGCAAACCGCCTTTGCATCCACCAAGCAGCATTAGTTCTTCCGCAGACAGGATAAAACTTGACCCATCGATAAAATATTCAGTGCATGCACAAGAATATTTTCCCCCCTTTTTCCCATGCTGCCGGTATGGCAAAGCCCATGGTCCCGGGCAGAGGGATGGCGATTTTTTGGGGGGGAAAATGCCGATTTGCTCGATAAGGGGTATGACATGGGGAATCCCAAGCAAAAGGACCATTTAAACCCTCCCCCCACAAGGAAAACGCAATTTTTGTTTCAGCATTTTGGGGCCGGCCAAGAGCACACCCGTTTACCGGGACCTTATGTAGCATCGCTGGGAGATGCTAAATATAATCATAGCATATTTTATATATATATATATATAAAACCACCTTCCACCAAAATTTGGTGCTATTTAACCTGAAAACTGCTTCTTCCCACCCAAAAATCGCCTTTTTATTGAGGGGTTTGCTCCTACAAACAAGAGCTCATCCCCTTGGGACCGCTGGAAAGGCCTGGGAAAGCTCTTGGCTATCCAGCAGCGCATCCGCAGATGGGAATTTGTCCCCAACGACAGACACGTGAGGGACCCCCAAAGCCACCAATGCTTTGGAGAGGTCATGTACCTTGTGAAACAAAGGTGTTTTTAGGATGGATGGGCACTTACCACCTGCGGCTTGGTCCTGGGGCTGTGTTCATCAGGAGGCCGCGGGCACCGGGGCAGCCGGGGCGGTGGGGCAGCGGGCGGAGAGCGGGGTCCATCCCCGGGACCGGGGGACGCATCACCTGAGTTGAGGGCCAGCATGTACCGCTTGGTGACATCCTCCAGTGAGGGAGGTTGGAGGGTCAGGAAGGATTTGCCGGGTGAGCGGCTGGCAGCTGGCATGGGTAGGTGGCTGTGGTGGCCGGAGGGGACAAGCGGCTCGGGGACGGTGATGGGGACGAAGGTGGCGGGCTCGCTGGTGTGACGGACGTGCTTGGTGGCCGGGCGGCTCTTGGCGAGGATGGCAGGCGCTGGCGGTGGTTGGTTCTCCTGGTGAGCCGCGCGGTTGGAGCGCTTCTTGGAGCTGCGCCGGGCGATGCGAGGGGACAACACATCAGCCAACTTGGGGTCAAAGCCATAGCCGCGGCTGGTGCCCGGTGCTGCTGGTTGTGCCGAGAGGATGGGCTCACTGCTGGACGGTGGGATACTGGGCTCCAGCTCGTTGATGGCCTCACTGGGACCTTCGAAGGCACCGGCCGGCAGCTCACCGCGGCGGCTGGGGTCACTCAACGACTTCTTCTTGATGGTCTTGCCGTTGCCCTTCTCATCGATGAGCTTAGCCATGGCGCCGGGCTGGCTGACGATGGTTCGGATGAGGCTGCTGTAGTCCCGTGGCCCATCGCTGCCGAGCGACAGGTCACTGCCTGCGCTGCCTGCGCTGCCTGCAATGGTGGCAGGTTGGGGGATGCCTGCCTTGGCGCTCAGTGAGCCCAGGAGGTTGCTGTCGACGGAGAAATTCTTTGCCTCCTCCGCCACCGAGCATCTTCGGTGGGGCATGGGGTCGCTCAGGGAGCGGTAGGGCTCAGTGCCACCCTCGCTGCCACCCTCCATCCCATTGGCACCCGCCGAAGGGAACTTACGTCGACGCCGCAAGCTGCCGGGGGTGGTCGGCGTCTCGGATTTGCCAGCTGGAAGGTCTTCAACCGCCGCTGCTGGGTGAACAGGCAGCGGCGTTTCGGTGTCACCGGCTGCCAGCCCGGCGTTGGGCAGCGTCCAGGCATCCACAGCTTCATGCAGGTCTTGGAAGGGCATCCCCGCGGGCTCCGGCTCCGTGACGATGCCCTCGTCCGTCACGCTTGACTCGTGACCCGACAGCTCCTCCACGGATTTCCTGCGAGCGAGGTTCTCCTCCGACTCCGTTTCCTTCAAACACCGCGTGCTCTCCGCCCGTTCCTGAAGGGTCGTGTCCGTCATCCCTGTCGGTGCCACCACCTCAGTGCCCTCCACACCTCCACTGTCCTTCTGCTCGGCCATGAAGCCGTAGTCCTGCTGGGAACCCATCCTGCTGATCTTCTCAAAGACCTGCCTTGCCTCCTGGATGTACTGGTCCTGGATGACCATGGGGAGAGCATCCTCGTCCCCCCGCTGTCCCCCATCCGAAGCCACCCGGTCCTGGCTGTCGGTGGTGGCCAGGAGGAGCTCGGAGGAGCTCTGCTTCATGGTACTCTGTAGGAAAAGCCGCCGTGTCCCCGATTTTTCGGAGCAGGTGAAGGACTTGGCGCGACGCAAAGTGGCCGTCAGGTCCTTGAGCGTTGGCCGCTCGCCCGGTGCCCAGCGGCTGGGGGGCTGGGCGGTGCCGCGGCTGCCCTGGGAGGGGTTGGCGATGCTGGAGCAGCCGTCGGAGCCCGCGTCAAGGCCTGTCCTCACCCCTTTCTTCTTCACCTTCAGCTCCGAGAGGTCTGATTTGAGGAAGCTGAGGAGCGTCAGGGTCTCGGTGGCGATGTCGGGGTTGGACAAGGACTTGCGGTGCTTGGCCCGCTCCCCTTCCAGCCCTGGCTGGTGTACGCTCTCGCTCCCAAAGTCCGGTTTCACCTTGGCCGTGCCCTGCGGCAGCTTGGGACGGACGCGGACCACCGGCTGTCCCCATGCCAGGCCATCGCTCGTCCCGAAACTGGGTGATCGATAGATGCCGTAACCCGCCTGGAGAGTCCGTCCTTGGTTGGGCCAACAGATCCCAAACTGTTCCTCTTCCTTCAGCGTCTCCGTGCTGGAATAACGACTGCTGCTGCGTGACCCGCCGGGGCTGGCGAAGGGCAGGATGTTCACCTTGGACACACGGGCCACCACGGGCAACGGATGACGGGCGACCACCCTCCCGCAGCCTTCGGCCTCAGCATCGCCGCCGTCCGCCGGGCTCTCCCAACCACCGCTCTCCTTCTTCTTCTTCCGGGCGGCGCGGTGACGGTGGGCACCGGTTTGCCCTTCGCCTTCGCTGCCCGATGAAGCGCGGGGAGAACGGGATGCCGCTGCTTCATCCTCCCCGTTGGAGCGGGGTGACGGGGAGGAGGAGGGTGGTTGCGGTCGAGTCGAGTTATGCCAGGAATGCGGGCCGGGCTCCGGCGGAGCTCCGCGGGGAGAACGGAGAGCCGGGTGCGGGACGCGGCTGCGGGGTGGCGGCGGCGGGGGAGCTCCCCGACCGCTCCCGCTCCCCGCGCCGCTCCCGTTCCCCATCCCGCCCCCGGTCCCGTTCCCGGTCCCGTTCCCGCTTCCCCCGGGAGGTTGCCGGCAGCTTTCCCCGAAGAGTTTCCGCATCGCCGGGACGCTGGGCCAACGCGGCGGCTCCGCGTTCAACCCCGGGCCCGGCGGCGACGACGACGGCGGCGGTGGCGGCGGTGGAGCCGGGGACGGTGGCTGAGCCCCGGCATGAACCGGGCCCGTTGGCTCCGGCTCGGTAAAACGAAGCGAAAGCTGCCGTACCGAGGGGGCCAGGCTGCCAAAAGCCCGGCCCGGTTGTTGCTCCGCGATCGACGCCGAAACTTTCCTACCCGGGAAGAAGAAGGAGGAGGAGGAGGAGGAGGAGGAGGAAGGCGGGGAGGAGGCGGGCAGGAGCCACCGACCCGCCGCTACCCCCCGACCGCTGCCCCCCTCCGCCATTGTCTGCCCCCCCCCGCCGCCTCCGCCGCCTCCGCCCGCCCCCCGGCCCCGCCGCCGCGCCCCGGCCCCGGCCCCGCCGCAGGCACCGCCCGGCCCCGCTCCTCCTCCGGGCTGCCAGCGGGCTTCATCCCTCCCGCTTTGTTTTCTCTCTCCCTTTTTTTTTTTTGGCTTTTCCTCCTCCCTCACCCCCTGCTTTTTTATTTGTTGCATTCAAATAAACTTTCCTCCCCGGAGGCGTGGTTTCCTCCCGCGGAGGGGGATGGTTGGAGCTTTTCCCCCTTTTTTTTTTCCTTTTTTTATTTCATTTTTCATTTGCGGGGGTTGTGGGGGGGGAGAGGAAGGCGGCCGCAGAGCTCCCAGGCCAAGCAGGAGCACCCCGCATCCCCTCCGCATCCTTCACCCCCCCATCTTCCCCCCTCCATCTTTCATCCCCTTCCCTCCATCTCCTTTTCTTTTTTTAGGGGAAAACAGGATAAGTAAGCAAAAATTCGGGGGCCAGCAAAAGATCCTTTGCTGTGGATTCCTCCGGCCCCTGCTTTGCAACTCATCGCGGGGAAGGCAGAACACCTTGTTCCCGACTTACACAGCTCCAGCAACGCACCGCCCCGCGAACAGACTTTCTCGTGGTTTTTTAGCATCGCTTGTCAGCGCTTGCTATTTGCGGCTCGTAACCCCCTTTCCCCCAAGACAACGGATTTATCGCTTGGGGATGTGAAAAATGAAGGTGGCTGGAGGGTGGTTGATGGGTGAAGTGGGGCCTTGGCAGCGTGGATGGGGCTGGAGAGGTGTCCTGGCCACGTAAAGGACATTGCCATCGCTGTCCCAGGAGCACAAAAATCCCTGGTGGTGATTAAAAAAAAAATAACACCCCCTGTAAACGCATTTTTCAGCACCCCAAAAGTGCCTCCGGCGATGCTGGGAGATGCACCGCCCCGGCAGGTATTCCTTCCCTGTCTCTCCCTTCCCTCCCTCCGCCCTCCTCCCCTGGTTCCCTCAGGGCTGGGTGTCTCCCGGCCCTAAGGACGATGTCCCCATGATGTCCCTACGGTCACCTGGCCTTCAGGATGGGATTTTGAGAAGAGCCACACGCTTCATCGCCTCTTGGTGCTGTAGGAGCTGGTCCTCAGGCTGCTGGTGTTGAGCATCTCGCAAGCGAAGGAGATGTTTGGTAGCACCCACCTCATCTCTAAGGCGCCCCGTTGTGCCCATCACCCTGGCTTCTAGGCCTGGTGGTACCAAGGGAACTGCTGACAGGACTCCAAGGCTGGGCAGGACGTGGTCAGACCCAAAGTACAAAAATTAGTGAGCTCCATGTGCCTCCTACCCTTAAAAACATCCAAAATTTGTGATTCCACCACCAGGGACCTTATCGGGGTGTCCTGGGGCTGCTGGATGTCACCACCCGAGCCCACGCTGTCCCTCCAGCCACCACCAGCCTTTTTGGGACCTGCTTATTTTTTTCCCCTCAAAGCTGTATTGCGGTTAAATTTTGGCAGTCCATCTCGTCCCATGGGTGCTATCCAAGCACGGGGTGGTGGGACGGAGCCGGGCTCCTCCATGCCTCCCTGGAGCCGGGTGGGCACCCACAGACCCAGCTGAATTTCTCCAAATCTGAATATTTTGCGCCCTCTCCTGGGTCCGGATGGTGTGACCTGCCGTGTCCCACCCTGTCACCCTTCCTTTTGTCTGGGAAGAGTTGGGGATACCAGGCTGGGGTTGTCCCACCGGCCACCACTCTTGCAGCCTCCGGCATTTTGTCCTGCCTTTGCGGGACCCCAAAAATACATCGGAGGAGATTTTGGCATGGATGAGCCCCGGCCAAGGGAAACCCGGGGGCTGGTTCTGCCTCCTCCATCACTTTCTGTGCTCCAACCCAAAGCTGTTGGCACCATGCGTGGTCCACCCCACCAGGACATGGCCACCGTTCCTGCAAAACCAGGCAGCTTGAGCTAACGCGTCGCAGGATCCCTCTCCATTCTAGCCCACCGTGATGCCGAGATCTTTGAGCATCACCCAAGAGCTGACAACCACCCTGGGCACCCTCCTCATCCTCGCGACAGCAAGAACCCACGTTGGGACCGCCAGCCCTGGATGCTGGTGAGGTCCTTGGGTGGCCGGGTACCCGAGGAAGAAGCCGTGCGCTTGTGGGGAGCAAGGCGGGGTGAAGTCGCACGCTTGGCCGGGTGCAGGAGGGACGCTCATCTCCAGAGATTTGAAGCAAATTACTTAAATCAACTTAGACGTGATTATTAGACACAGACAACCTGTGAGAAATGCAGTGAAACAGTTATCCCTATATATATATATGTATACTATATATACATACATACACTGTATAGATACATATAGTCTATTCAGGGCAGAGAATATCTGTGCCATGTAGCCTGGGCTGGGCTACAAACCTTCCCCTGCTTGGATTTATTACATGTACATATATATAGTGGGTATGTATGTGCGTACATACCCATCTGAAAAAGGGGGGGAAGGTTTATTCTATACATCCTATACGTTAAAGAAGACTCGCAGAGCGATTAGTGGTACATCCACCCCGCGCCGTGTAAGCAAATCCCTCCTTGCCGGGAGGAAGCAGCATCGCGCCGGAGGCTGCGGGGAGCAAAGCTCAAGCCCCAACCCAGTGTGGGGGTGGTGGAGAGGCCAAGCCAATGCTGGGACGTGCGGTGACATGGCTGAGGACACCGAGTAGCTCGGTGGCATGGGTTTCCTGACTCCTGGCATTGTGTCCCAGTGTGCCGGCTCTGATTTTGGTGGATCCTCGTTAGGAGGTGACAGAAGGACGCCGAGGATGCTGCGATGGGCCAGATTTGGGGTGCTGGGCTAAGCAGGGAGCTGGACTCAGATGATGCTGAAGGTCCCCAGGCAGGTGACAACACTACCGGCTTGTGTCTAACCCAGCCCATGATCATCACTTGGGTGGGAAATCCAGCATGGGCATCCCAGTTGCCCTTATGTCCCCCTTCCCAGCTCCCAGTCTGGCTAGGGGTGCTCTCCGACAATTTTGCAGCACCAGCGGTACCAGTGGGCCCATGTCTCTGACTGGTCTAGACCCATTCTGGGGACTGGGGGATAGGGATGTCCCAGTATTACTCCAAAAAATGTCCATGACACTGATCTTGAGCTGGAGAAACGCACGACCCCGTGCTCCCCAGAGAGGTACAAGCTGAGCCAAACCCTCGCCAGCCTTCGCATGGCCCCATCAGGGAAGCTTTAAACGAGAAGGGGGAGAAGTTGCCCCCCAGCAGCTTGCCCTGAGCCAGGGACCGGGTCCTCCACAGTCCCACTGTGTTCTCCATGGTCCCACCAGTGATTTTTATTGCATTGGTGGCTTGGCCATGGCGCTAAGCTGCTCAAACCGAGCAACCGAGCCAGATAGGGGACACCGGATCTGTGCCGTGATGGGGTTAATACTGTGCCGCTGCAGGCTGGAGATGGGATGACAGTGTTGAAAGCTTGGGAGATGCCATCCTCCTGTCCTCCAGCACATCCCCGCTGAAGCCATCCCTGCTCCGTGGAGCTTCAAGCCAAAATTTCTCCATGCCTGGTCCTGGTGATACCGAGGTGGCCCTCATCCTCACTTAGGACCCGTAGGTAACACAATGGTCGTGCCGCCACTTGGAGCTCATCTTGTCGAGGAGGTAACGGGTGCTCTCACGAAACTTGCGTTGGGTGAAGTAGAAGAGAATGGGGTCGAGGACGCTGTTCATGCTGGCGAAGGGACGCGTGCACTTGTAGGCGATGGCGAACGCCTGCAGAGCCGGGCAGGGCAGGCCGGGCGAGGAACGGACTATCAGGTAGATGGTCTTGGTGAGGTGGAAGGGGAAGAAGCTGATGGAGAAGACGATGACCACGATGATGATCATACGCACGGCTTTGTCCTTCCTCTTGTGCACTGCCAAGCCGATCAGCTCATCCTTCTGGCACAGGATGCGGGCCATGCTGCAGTAGCAGGCGAGGATGGCCACGAAGGGCAGCAGGAAGCCGGTGACGGTGAGGGTGATGCCGTAGGGGAAGTAGGCAGCGGAGCGATCCGGTGGGCTCAGGTCGTAGCAGACGGTGCGGTTCCTTTGGGTGCCGGTGGAAGCGAAGACGAAAGTGGGCAAGCACTGGGCAATGACGATGAACCACACCGCGGCACACACCAGCCACGTCAGCTTCTTCCCCTTCTTCTTGTGCCATGAGGCCAAAGGGTGGCAGATGCCCAGGTACCGCTGGACGCTGATGCAGGTGAGGAAGAGGATGCTGCCGTGTAGGTTGGTGTAGAACTGGAAGCGGACAAATTTGCAAGTGAAGTCCCCAAAAGGCCAATAATCCTTCTGGGTGTAGTTGTAGATGAGAAGCGGAAGGGAGCAGACGTAGAGCAGGTCGGCTGTGGCCAGGTTCAGCATGTAGATCATGGTGCGGCTGAGCGCCTTACGGGCCACCCAGATCTGCCCGATGACCACGGCGTTCAAGGGCAACCCCACCATGAACACCACCGAGTAGACCAGGGGCAGCAGGACCTGCTTGAACTCCTCGTGGAAGGTGCACGAGTTCCTCCCAGCCCCTATGGGGTCTGTCAAGTTGGCCATGGTGGTGGTCCCCCCCGCTGATGTTCTCTCTGCTGGTGTGGCCCCTCAGCAGCGCCTGCGAATGACAAAGGGGATGGTTGGTGACTTGGCCACGTGGTGTCACATCCACCCTAGCAAGATGAACCTGGACCAGTGTGTGCGACCCCATAGCTCCATCCTTCTGGGTGGGGGCAACCCCCAGTATCCATACAGGCTGGGGGATGAAGGGATGGAGAGCAGCCCTGCGGAGAAGGACTCGGGGGTATTGGTGGATGAAAAGCAGGACATGAGCTGGCAATGTGCACTGGCAGCCCAGAAAGCCAACCGTCTCCTGGGCTGCATCCAGAGCAGCGTGGCCAGCAGGTCGAGGGAGGGGATTCTGCCCCTCTGCTCCGCTCTGGTGAGACCCCACCTGCAGCACTGCGTCCAGCTCTGGGGTCCTCAGCACAGGGAAGACGTGGACCTGTGGGAGTGGGTCCAGAGGAGGGTCACGAAGATGATCAGAGGGCTGGAACACCTCTGCTGTGAGGACAGGCTGAGAGGGTTGGGGTTGTTCAGCCTGGAGAAGAGAAGGCTCCGGGGAGACCTTCTTGTGGCCTTTCAGTAGTTAAAGGGGGCTTACAAGAAAGATGGGGACAGACTTTTTAGTAGGGTCTGCAGCGATAGGAGAAGGGGTAATGGTTTTAAACCAAAAGAAGGTACATTCAGACTAGATACAAGGAAGAAATTTTTTAGGATGAGGGTGGTGAGACATGGCCCAGGTTGCCCAGAGAGGTGGTGGATGCCCCATCCCTGGAAACATTCCAGGTCAGGTTGGACGGGGCTCTGAGCAACCTGATCTAGTCAGAGATGTCCCTGCTCATGGCAGGGGGTTGGACTAGAAGATCTTTGAAGGTCCCTTCCAACTCAAACGATTCAATGATTCTGTGATTCTAAAGCACGATGATGGATTTAGGGGTCCGTCAGGAAGGTGAAGGTGGAGAGAGCAGGACCGCGCAGTGCAGTGGCACATGGGACAGCGTGGTGGCCATGATCACCACCATCTCAGCTCATCTTTCCTTGGCGCTTGCACCCCACAGAAAGGTCTGCACAATGCCAAACCGCCCTCATCCCAGTGCCAGAGAGGAAATTGCGGCACGGCGTGCCGTTAGCCACCAGCACGGCTTCCTGCTCCTCTGCAGGGGGTGCCAAAACCCTACGGCCAGTCACCCGAGCGGGCTGCGTCCCCTGAGTTTCGGGAGATGACACCTGCACCGAGGCCAGCACAACCCACAGATGTTTCGTGGTTACTTTCACCCGGGAATCGGGACGGGTGACGTTCTGGTCCCAGAGGTTTTTGGTTTCGTGCGCTAAGAGAGCCCATCCACGTGGCCTCTGGGCTGCTCTGAGCTGGAGAAGAGGCCACCTGCTTTTCTTAGAGGCTGAGACTAATGTGAATTACGTGGTCCCACAGCACGAAGAGACCCTCCCTGACCCCAGCCATGTCACTTGGCCGAATCCCTCGCCATGCCACCCACGGGTGCTGCACGCTCCTGGGCTGCAGCAGCTCGGAGGCACAGGCAGAGCCGCTTCTTCTTCCTCTTCTCACTTCCTCCATCGCCGGCAGATCTGTCTGCAACCCCGGCCAGCGACGTGGGGCCGGCACCCACTTTCCCTTACACGCCCCGGTGGCAGCCCCAATGCCTGGCGGGGACGAGCTTGCCTGGAAATGGGGCGGCCCGTTTCCCCATGCTGGCTGGGAGGGGAAACTGAGGCAGAGTGGGGGGTGGCCATGCTCCAGCCAGGTGCATGGGGCAGAGGGGACCAGAGGGGGACACATGAGTCTATGGCCCCCCCCCCGTTAGCTCATACCATTGTGGTGGCCCCATTTTGGGTCTTTGGGGATTTACCAGCCCCGGAGCACAGCCCAGCCACGGGGTCAGGCTTGGGGAGGCTGTTGGGGGGACATACAAGGCTCCCCCATTTTTGGGGGTGCTCCAGGCTTGCAGATCAGTTCCTGCCCTGCCCTCCGTTCTGCTGCATAACCCTCCTATCCCCCTGGCACACAACTGAGCCCCCCTGGCACCCCACTGAGCCCCCCTAGCACCCCGCTGAGTCCCCCTGCACCCCACTGTGCCCCATTGCACCCACTGTCACCCAGCTCCAGGCAGTCCCAGCACCCACCTCTGCCACCTCCAAGCCAATAAATGCCCCAGGGCTGTGAACTGCCCTATCCCCTGGGACCCCCCCAAACCTCCCCCGGGACCCCAGAGTGGGGCAGCACCCATCCCAGCCCGCACCCTGGGCACCTACAGGAGCCTCTGCCATCCCATGAGTGCTCACAGGAACACCGCTGTGACGATGGGGACAAGGTGGCCGGTGAGAGGTGGGGGGGCTCCTGGGGGACCTGGGAGCCTGTCTTACCTTCTGGGGTGCCACGGGGTGCCAGGGGGTGCCACAGGGTGCTGGAACACGCCGCTCTGCCCAGCATCCGGGCACGTCTGCAGCCCTGGGCTGCTGCGTTCGCCCCGTTGAGCAACGTTTCCCCTTTCTACGCAACGGCAGCACCCCCGGGGTGATGGGGAACAGAAACCCGGGTGGCAGGGTGGGCACTGCGCTGCATGGCACGGCACTGCACGGCATGGTGGGCACTGCGCTGCATGGCATGTTGCTGCACGGCACTGCACGGCAGAGTGGGCACTGCATGGCATGGTACTGCATGGCACGGCACCGTGGGTGCCACATGGCACCGCATGGCAGGGTGGGCACCATGCTGCATCGCACTGCATGGCACTGCATGGCAGGGTGGGCACCACGCTGCATGGCACTGCATGGCACTGCACGGCACTGCATGGCAGGGTGGACACCATGCTGCATGGCACTGCATGGCACTGCATGGCACTGCATGGCAGGGTGGGCACCACGCTGCATGGCACTGCATGGCACTGCATGGCACTGCATGGCAGGGTGGGCACCACGCTGCATGGCACTGCACGGCACTGCATGGCACTGCACGGCACTGTGTGGCAGGGTGGGCACCACGCTGCATGGCACTGCACGGCACTGCATGGCACTGCACGGCACTGCGTGGCAGGGTGGGCACCACGCTGCATGGCACTGCACGGCACTGCATGGCACTGCACGGCACTGCGTGGCAGGGTGGGCACCACGCTGCATGGCACTGCATGACACTGCATGGCCGTGCAGGTATGACACGGCATGGCACTGCCTGCGCCAGCGCCTCTATCCCGGCTCCACACCGCATGCATACATCCCCATCCCCTACACACATACATGGGCCCCCTATACACACGTATGCAGACCCTCCGTGCGCACACACGGACATGCGTGTGCACACCCCCATGGACACGCCCTGCACGTGTCCACAGCCACGTACCCCTCATTGCACCCACATTGCACCCCCAAAAGAGCCATACCCGGACACCAAGGGACATTCAGAGCTGGCACATGCCACCAGGGCAGGCGACACCCCCAGACCCGGCTCGGGGATGCCAGGATGCGGCTGGCTGAGGCCACCAGCCACATCACCGGGACCATGAATTTTTGGGTCTTTTCACCCATTTTTGGGGTCTTTTCCCCCGTTTTTGGCTCCTTCCAAGTGTGGGTATCTGGGGCAGATGCTAGGGACAGGGAGGGCACCCGAGATGGTGGCACCAAGAGGAGGACATTGCTCCTGTTGCCCCATCCCCTCTTGCTGTGGCCACACAAGGGAAACTGAGGCACATGCACTGGGTTTGAAATGAACCAGTGTGGCTCAGGCCCCATTTTAACAGATTTTCTCCCCAAAACACCCTTTGGAGAGGTGTTTGCGGGCAGTTGCTAAGGGACATACCCAAGGCTACACAGGTCATCTGTGGCGGAGGGCATCCGCAGCCAGAGCTGAGACAAAAATATGATGAGCAGCCAAAAAATGAGAAACCATCCCCCCAAAAAAGGCAAATGAGAAAAAAAAAGTCTTTGCAGGAGGGAAATGGGGCTCTGAACCTCAGTGCTGCCAGGCTAGGAGGGATAGAAAAGCCGGAGGAAAGGAGGAAAAATCCCTCTTGATCCCAGGAAAAACCCGGCTGTGGGATGTGCTGAGCACAACCTTTCTATTAGACACTGGAGAACCCCCATCCCAACTGTACCCACTGTCTGCAACCACCCGTGACCCCACAATCGCAGCCTGCCATCACCCCTAAATTGCCGCTATTTCCAATTAACGAAACCACATCAAGACACTCGGCCTCATCTCGCTGCTGTGCCCGTGGCACATCCCCGGGTCATGATCTGGCCCGGTGGATTAGCCAAAAAGTCCCTTTTTTTACCCCAAAAAACCATCACAGGATTCCCTGCCAGCCCTTGGGGTGATGGGGTGGGTGCTTTCTGCGCTCAGCCTCCTCTAAAAGCAGACGTCTATGGGATTATGGAGACCCAGTCCTGGTGCCCTGACACCACTGTGATGGGCACCAAGAGAAAGCCATTGTGGAATGAGACTTGCAGGGGGAAAAAAGGGGTGCCTGTGGTGTTGGGGTGCTCTTTAGGATGGGGACACCCTTATCCCAGGGGTTTAAGGTGCCTGTGAAGGAGTAACGGGGTTAAGAAAGAGAAGTGGGGCTGCTCTGCGGCCAGATGGGGAAGAGATTAAAAATAATCACCAGCTCTGCTCGCCAGCGGCCGCAAGCTTCCCCCGGCACGCGCCGGCGCGGCTTTGCTCCCCTCCAGCCCCTTTGCTTTCAAACCATCTCATGCAAATCCTTCTCTGGTGAAATTAGCATTAATTAACACCCTGATATGAATATTAAGGGGGTTTCTGCAAGCTTGCTATGGTGGGTAGATAATTTTGGTGGCTGCTGTCCTCGAAGAGGATATGGGGGACGGCTTTCTCCCTTGGAAACCTTCCTCCTTGGTTTGTCCTGCCCTGGGAGGAGACCATCATGGGGCATCTTGGTGGCTTCATGGCAGGGCTGGGGTGGCAGAGGTGGAAGCGAAAGTTCCAGCTCAGCAGATTTCAAAGGGGATGAAGGCGGGATGCTCCCGCCCCACGTGTCGCTTGGCTGAAGCCACAATGTTTCTGTCACCAAAAAGCTCCTGGCTGGTCCCAAAACATCTTCAGGTGAAAGCCCGTGGACATGTCCCACCTGCCCCAGGGTGGCTGGGGACCAGGGCTTGGGTGTTTTAAGGGAAATCTCCATTTATCGAAGCCTGAAGGTGTAATGATGTGGCCACATTGGGCCAGAGGGGCATTTTTGGGTGCTTAACGTGGACCCGTGGGGACAGGGCACAGGGATGGTCCCGCCGGCGATGCCAGGTGGCTCTGCCACCGATGTACTATGTCCTTGGGTGACTCCCTCACCCCCCCCACGCTTTGGTACCCCATCTCTAAAATAAATCAGCATCTCAGGGATGCTCTGAGAAATCCAGGCAGCGTTTTCCTGCTGGAAATGGGAGATGTTGGGGACAGGGAAGGTGCAATGAGTTGGCTTGGTCTCAGCTGGCAGCACTGCGGCTCTGGCTGGGCTTGTATAAACCTATACATATATACACACAAGCATAGGCACATGTACAGCCACATGTTCACCCACATGTACACACATACGCATGAACATATATATATATATATATGCAAGCATGGACACCTCTCCATATAAATACACCTCTATACATAAATACACCTCTCTATATAAATATACTTCTATACATATATACCTCTCTCTGTATCTATATCTATACCTCTATACATAAATATACCTCTATACATATATACAAACATATATATGTCTCTACACACACACACACATTTCTTTATCACAGAATCACAGAATCACTAAGGTTGGAGAAGACCTGTAAGATCATCAAGTCCAACCATTACAAAAAAAAACAAACAAAAAACCCCATACAACCCCCCCCCCCAAAACATATATATAGAAATATATATGTCTCCATTCACACACACGTATATACAAACTTCTATACCTATATACACAAATATAGGTCTCTGAGCCCATGGACTCACACACACGTATATACATAACTCTATCCATATATATACAAATACATTTATGCTTCTATACACACGTCTATACACACATGCTCATATATACAACATATTTATACCCGCATCCAGGGGCACCCCAGGCCGTGGGAGCAGAGGTACCGGGGCGAACACGCCCCGCTGAGCTTCGCACCAGCCCTGCCGTGGGGATCGCGGGGTGATTTTAAGTCCCGCTCCGCAGTAAAAGCTGCTAAACCTCCCCAAAAGCAAAGTCCAGCAGCTACCGTTTGGGGCGGCTTCGGGATCACCCCAAAGCCCAAGCAAAGCACCCACGCTCTCCGGATCTGACCCCATCCTCTCCAGTTCTGCCCCATCCTGCCCAGTTTGATCTCATCCGCTTGGGTCCAATCCTGCCTGGTTCAGTCTCACCCGCTTGGGTCCGATCCTGTCCGGTCTGGCCCCATCCTGCCCAGTGTGGTCTGACCCACTCAGGTCTGATCCTGCACAGTGTGATCTGACCCACTCGGGTCCCATCCTGCCCGGTTCGCTCTTACCCCCTCGGGTCCGATCCTGCCCGGTTCGGTCTGTCCCTGTTGGGTCCCATGCAGCCCGGTTTGGTCTGACCCTCGGGTCTCATCCTGACCCGGTTTTGTCTGACACGCTTGGGCCCGATTCTGCCCGGTCTGGCACCATCCTGCCCAGTCTGATCTGACCATTTTGGGCCTGATCCTGCCCGGTTCGCTCTGACCCTTTTGGGTCCCATCCTGCCCGGTTCAGTCTGACCCTTTTGGGTCCCATCCTGCCCGGTTCGGCCTGACCCTCTTGGGTCCCATCCTGCCCAGTCCAATCTGATCCTTTTGGGTCCCACCCTGCCCGGTTCCCTCTGACCCTTTTGGGTCTGATCCTGCCCAGTCCAATCTGATCCTTTTGGGCCTGATCCTGCCCGGTTCGCTCTGACCCTTTTGGGTCCCACCCTGCCCGGTTCAGTCTGACCCTTTTGGGTCTGATCCTGCCCGGTTCGCTCTGACCCTTTTGGGTCTGATCCTGCCCGGTCCAATCTGATCCTTTTGGGTCCCATCCTGCCCGGTTCAGTCTGACCCACTCAGCTCCCACCCTGCCCGGTTCCCTCTGACCCTTTTGGGTCCCACCCTGCCCGGTTCCCTCTGACCCTTTTGGGTCCCATCCTGCCCGGTTCCCTCTGACCCTCTCGGGCCCGATCCTGCCCCGGTTCGGTTAGTCCCGTCCCTCCCGTACGCGGCACTTACCGGCAGCGGGATGCGCCGGGGCCGCAGCGGCGCTCAGCGCCCGGGGCCGCCCCGCTCCCACCGGCCGCCGGCCCCGCTCCGCCCCGGGGCCGCCCCGCTCCGCCCCGCTCCGGCCCCGGCACCTGCGGGCGGCCCCGGGGGGGGCTGGGGAAGGGTGGTAGCTGGATTGGGGAGGGGGAGAACAGCTGGGTTGGGGGCCCGACAGCTGCATGGAGGGGGCTGCCATGCAAACATCTGGCTTGGCATCATGGGTGAACATCTGGATTGAACAGGGTGTCGGGGGGGGGCTTCCAACAACGAAAAGTGGGGTTTACAGGGTGGGATGCTCATGGACCGGCCAAGGGCTTGGTTATCCTGGCTGGAGGCTGGGAGCTGCCGGAGCCCAGGGGGAGCGGCTGGGTGTCGGGGACAGGGTCTCCCCATGGCAGCGGGTCTCGGCCGAAGGGGTCGGTGGCTTCAGTACTCATTAACCAGGCGGTCAAGCCTCCACGCTTCCTGAGCAGGGCTATTAAAGAGCAATAAAGAAAGGAACCCCGGAGGGACATGTCGGGTATGAAAGGGCCGATGCATAAACAGCCCAGGGATGTCGAGATTACACGGGATGACGGGCTTGGTCCTTCGTTTCCCTGGAAGCCCAGTTTGCCCTCCAAAATTATTCCCATCCTTCCTTTTTAGGGCCTTGGGATGGCTCTCAGTAGAGGTGGAGAGCAAGGAGGTGCCGACTGGCATCGCCTGGATAATGGAGCACCACGGGAGGGGCAACGTACCCCTGGAGCTGGCACCCAAATATGAGGCGAGGAGTTTTGGCCAAGGGCTCGGCAGCACGGTGTGGGATGGAGAGGTGGAATGAGGTCCTGCGGCCCGTCTGGATCCCGCCGGCGCCTGTGCTATGGCGGACAACGCGGGCTTTCATCGATCCTGCCGCGAGCCCACGGCCAAGCCAGGCAAGCGGGGCCACGGGGGAGATGGGCTCTGGCAGGAGCAGCCGTGAATATTTGCAACCACAGCCAGGCTGGAGCCGTCACCCTCATCCCGGGGCTGCCCGGGCTTGTGGGGTTGGGTTGGCGATGGCTCGGTGCCCTTGTGAAATTCCCTGCTCCCTCAGCCACCACAGGGAGACGGAAATGGGGAAAAAGTGTCTTTCCCCAGAGTAGAGCAGAAAACACACCGTGCACAAACACGCCCAGCAGCCTGCGATGGGGAGGCCAGAGCTTTCCTCAAGAATCTGGGGAATGCAGCTGAGAATGGACACAACTCACTCCTCCGATGAGCGGCCAGCAAAAGCACTTATCCCACCTTCATGGCTTCCTTCATCTTCGGGGCAAGCTCCGAGCTGGTGAAAAGGAGCTGGTGTCCTCCTCCCTCCTGGCACGGCGGGTGTCCTTGCAGGTCCCCAAGGTGAACGCCTCATAGCCAGCTGTAGGGACACTGTAAATAGTGTTTAAAAAAGTGTAAATAGTGTTAAAAAAAGAAAATAAAATAGCGGCTCCTGGCTGCCTGCCAGCGCCAACTGCCTCCGCTGAGCCTGGCAGCCGGGCCCGTAGTCTCAAGCCCAGCCCTACAGCACCTGGAATAAACGGGAACCCCCAAAACCCCAACATTTTGGGGGTGGAGCAGGGATGGGAGAGGCAAATTCGGAGGCAGCGGTGAGGCTGAAAAAGAGATTTCAAGCAAGGCATCGTTTTTATGCCTCTTTTTATCCATGCAAAAGGCAGACAAAGCTGATAGGGAAAAATAATCGGGAAAAGGGGATAGCCTGGGTTCGTCTTGGAGTCTCACTGATTGAATTAATCCCTGGCAAAAAGGCCTGGCATGGTGGCTGGATTTGGCCTCAAGAGATTCTTTGGCCACCTGGTTTCTGTTCCTCCGGCTGGATGTTGCCAGTAATCGCGTTAGAGGCTGATTGCAGGCGACCTTTATCGCTGCTGCCCAGGGTAATTGCACCTTCCCACCGGGCTCCAGGTTTCCAGCCACTGGTGGGTCGCAGGGTGGTGCGGATGGAGAAGGAACATCTCTGGTCGAGGCCAGGGAGGCAGCCGGGAGCTGGGACCATGCTCCTCCAACCGACACAAAACTCTTGTTGGAGGCGAAAAGCAGCATTTTTCAAATGCTGAAGCTTTGCGAAAGCCTCAGGGCAGGGATGTCCCCACCACCAGACACTGGACGTCCCCATGGGGAGGGTCCTACAGGGCTTTCAGGTTCTCCCCCAACACAAGACGTACCGGGGACGCAGGCTGGGTCCCTTCTGCCTCGGGCTCCCCCGCGGCTCACCGGAGCGGAGATGTCTCACATAAAAAATTTCATTACACCTAAAAGCTATTTATAACGGAAATGGAGTTAATTTCTCGTGTCCTTCTGACAACACCAGTCTGCCAGAGTGGTGGATCTGGTTGAGCTTGCTCATGAGGAGGTGACATCTGACGGCAACTTTCTCTTTTTTAACCAGGTCACCGTGGGCTCACCCACAGACATCTGCTACCCCAGCACCTGCCTTTGAGTCCCCAAATTTTTGGCAGAGAAGGTGTTTGGTGGAGAAAGTCTCATCTCTTGAGGGCCACTCTGATGGTCCCCTCCGTCGTCTTGCTGCAATCAACATGCACCGCAGTCAAACTGGTGCAGCTATCTGGGGTGAAAGCCCCAACAAAAGAAGACAAACCTTTGCGCTGCTGGACATCTGTGTTGGAGAAACTGGTCTAACCTTCAACCCCCATTGCCATGGTGGGTCCCAAGCCCACGTTTCTGGCCATCCAGCCCAAATTTCCTTCTGGAGGTGATGAGGTCCCAGCCACAGCCTGCGAGCCCAATGCACCCGTTCTGCCAGGGCTCCGCGGGAGCACCGGGAAACCTTGGCTTTGATGGGAATTCAGACAAAAAAGCCTTGGCCTTGCTCCAAGTGGGAACTAACCTGCCATTCTTATGCCTCAGCATTTCTGAAGAAGTGTGTTTCAGCTCATTTTCCTTTCCGACCTAGAGCCTAGGGCTTTCCTAGATCCCCGCGGACGTCAGCAGGGGAGGAAGGGGTTGCTGAGCTTCTCCTCCCCCCAGCACGTAGATGATTAACGCCTTGATCTTCTGAGGCTTCCTTTCCTCTCACCGGCACACCCTGATGTGCCTCGGGAAATCAGGGTGGCTTCCGCTCATCGCTTTCCTTTGCTCGGGAATCCTCAAGGAGCTCTGCGGAGCGCAGGGATCCAGGCACGGATAGTGTCTTAGGCTCCAGTTTCATCCACGACTTCAGCAGAAGGAAAGTGGTGGGTGTTTGGCAGGTGGCCTGGGTGCAGGAGACCTCATCTGTCTGCTGGTGAAGCAGGTTGGGAAGGGAGATTTTGGGACACACATCTGTGGGTCTTTGCAGGCAGGAAATCCCAGGGCTTAGGGCATGAGGGGGGTCTCATGACAGAGGTTTCCAAGGAGAGCCTTCTACACTTTGTAGCCACCTTTGAGAGGTCTTCTCCACCCTCACTGCGAGGAGGCTCTCCAAAGAGGGAGGTCATCTGCTCTCACTGCCTCATCCTCACAAATAATTGCACTTCCTGCCTTCAAGGACAGAGCTGGGGTCTGGGATGGGGACATCTCTGAACTTTGCATGGTTGAGTGGAAGTCAAATGCCTCCAGGTTGGCCACAACCCCTTCTTCGGCTCCTTCCCCTCCATCCCATGCCAGCAGATCCTGCAGATGTTTTGGGTTTTCACCCCTCTGTAGCTCTTCCTATCCTGGGAGAGCCCCCAGCTCCTGAGGCTCAGCACAGCAATGGCCATCTCGGTCTTCTCACCAACACACCTCTTCATAAACACCCATTGTCCTCATCCCCCATGATGGGAGACCATGGTATGGAGCAGAGTTGCAACCCAGAATGGAGCTTCACCATCCTTCTGCTCGGAGAACTGGGCTCTGCCAGCAGTCCCAGGGATGGGTCCAGATGTCAGGTGATAATAAAAGGGTGTCCAAAAGCAGGCTCAGATCCCCACGGGGACCTGCAGGACCTGGCCACGCTGCCAGCTGCCCAGGGGGTGATGGAGGAGCATGCCGCATCCTTTTGGCTCACCACCTCCAGGCTCCTCCGCTTTCTGGGCCACATCTGAGGGGAGGAATTAAAGAGGTCAAAGCACACAAGACCTGCAGGTAGCTTTGGTATTTCGCATCCAGGAAAAATTTAAAATATCTTTCCTTGACTCGTTGCTGTTTCCTCAATAGGTTGTTTGCTTTGGCTGTTGGACCAGAGGCAGTTCTCCAGCTGGAGAATTTCCTCTGGGAAACGATTGCCCCCCAATTACAACCAGGGACAACGGGTGGAAACGTTGATGGAGATCCCTGCTGTTGGGGTATCACCATCCCAGCAGGACCACACACCTGGGCACATTCGTAGGGTGAAAATAGCTATTTTAAGGTTGAAAACCAGCTTCTCAGGTGTGAGTCAACCCAAGGGGCTCCATGATCGTGGTCCATCACCGTAAACCAGGGCCAAACACAAGTGTCCTGACTTGCCACCATGTGCTGCTGCAGGAGCACAGATTGTCACCTGCCTGGTGGACACCTAACACTTGGGTCTTATGCATGGGTTGAGGCAGCACGGGAGCGAGACGGGCAAATTTCTCATCCAACTGGGTGTGAGTCACCAGGAACGCAGCAATTTTGTGCGCTGCAAATTTAATGCTTTGCATTAAAAACTACTTGTTGGTGCAACTTCTTGTTGCTTCTCCAGGAACCCCATGCTCGTTTCTGCTGCTCCTGCAGGAAGCGATAAGGGATTTTGCATGTCATGAGTTCACTTGGGACTTCCAAGCCACGGCTCAAATCTCCCAGCTGGATGGACATGCAATTTTTAGTCCATGCAATTTTTAGTCCGTGCAACTAGTCTGTGCCTTTCTGTAATGCGAATTTTAAGTCTTTCGCTGCTCTTTTTTTCTCGTTAACACCATTAAATGCAGTGTTGCTGACTCCGGATGTCCATCCCCTCACCAAGGGCTGTGAGGATGTGGTGGGGACCTTGGGGACTCTTAAGCAGCCAAAATAACACCCAAGCATGAGGCATCTCCCACAAGGACCAAAACCTTCCAGGAATTAAAACTCAGAGCATGCACCATTTCCTTCCCAGGAGCACGCAGGGATCCACTCAACTCTTGGGCTGGTTCTCCTTTGCCTGCAGGCAGGTCCATTGCACCTAGCCACTGCGGCAAATATTTAAGCCACAGTGTCCTGTTCCTTCCATTGCAAAGGCAACCAAACTAGGCATTTATTTTGGGAAAGAAACATTAGTTTCGTGTCCAGCATCATCGACAAAGTTTTCTGTGTGGAGCAACTCACATGTCCTCACTTCTCCCTTTCGGTTCTGCTTCTCAGAAGATCACATTGTGCCCTTGAAAAGGGCGAAAGGGGAAGCTGTGTCCCAAGTGAGGTTTTTTTTATTCCAAGAATTCATCTCTTTCTTATACGAAAGCAACTGCTTTTCTCTGGAAAAGAGCAGAATTACAGAAAGAAGGCAAAATTTAGACACAAGTTTTCTCTTCTGCCACTTACAGGTGGGCAAAAAACCCCACCAAGTTTCTACTCAGCTAAACCAAATGTGATGGTAACATTTTATAGGAAGATTTTGGAGATACCCCTGTTATTAATATTCCTTGATTTATGGATAACAGGTTATCCTGCACTGCTTGCTGGGAGACGACTGAACCACGACTCACTGGAGGCTTTACCAGGAGCATCCCTGCAGAAGGACCTTTTCACGTGCTCCATCCTCAAATGGGGATGATTCCCATCTTTTTCCCCATCAGAAAACCCCTTGCATCCCTTTTTCTGGAAGCAAAGAAGGGCTCAAAGCTCCAGCAGGGCTTGCTATAGGGTTTGCTTTGGGTTTTGGGCAACATTATCCCTATAGGAGCAAGAATTAGGGGTCTGGGACCAGCTCGGTGCCCAGGGGAAGGATGGGAATAGGAATAGCTTCCCAGGATGGACGCAATTTTTGCAGGGACATGGTCCTCATGCAACTGTGCTGGGAGCAGTGTTACCCTTGGCAGCACCTTCTAAACAAACCTCAGAAGAGAGTCGGTGCCCAGACATTTTGTACAAACACCGGCATGAAACTATAACAGGGAAAATACAATCCTGGGGGGTCCTGGCCATCAGTTGTCTGGGTAAAACTGGGCATGGTTGCTGCACCTTTGCTTTTGACATGGTGGCTTGCACGTGTTTGGAGATTTGGGTGCTGCAGGGAGGGAGGGAGGGAGGGTGATATTTGGGTGCCTGTCCGGCACAGGAGCGTGGCCAGGAGATGCTCATGGATGCTCAGGAGATGCTGACGTGGAAGTCAGGTGGAACCTTGGTGGGTTGTAAGACCATCCTGAGCAAGGAGGTCTGTGCCCATCACTGCTGGGAGCGGGAGAACGGACCAGGGAGCTCCTGGGCAATGTTGTGATGACCCCAATCTGTGCCTCAGTTTCCCTGGTTGCACAAAAGAGTGAATGCATGCCCAGCTTCCGGCTAACACCTAGAAAACTCTCCAAAACCCTCAAATGGAGGGTTGTACTCCATGTCTGCTATGGCTGAAGCCTCCTGGATCAGCAGGCAGGGCCCTCCTGCCCTCAACCTGCCCGTCCCATGCCACCCGGGACGCCCGAGACCTGCCCAAGCCAAAAATGTTCAAGCAGGTCCATCCCGTTGGGGATGTGTTGCAAAACCAAGGCAGCGGCGATGTTCTGCGCATCGGCGGGGAGGGAGGAGGGGAATTAGACGGCAAACAAGATCGTCTCGTTCCCCTCATGCTTGCGTGTGCCAGCAGGCAGCGCGGGCAGTGCTTCACACAGGCAACGCAGGCAGCAGCGGGTAACTTAACTCACAACACCGCTCCAGAGTGCTGTGCGTTACCCTTTTTTCCTCTCTAATGTGTATATTTTTTTTATCCTTCTTCCTGCAAATAAGTTTTGGCTTTATTTTACTATATTCTATTCTATTCTATTCTATTCTATTCTATTCTATTCTATTCTATTCTATTCCAATTTATTCTCTTTTATTCAATTTTATTCTATTTTATTTTATTTTATTTTAAGTTTTTTTTTTCCATGTGGACACTGCCAGACAGCTTAGACCCATCACCAGGCTCAGGGAAAGGCAGACATACAGCATTTTAAACACCTTTATTCAGGCTGGGAGCTGCCGGTGGCTGGGTTCCTCTCTTTCCATGCACGTCAAACTGAGAGCCCTGATCTCAGCAGGATGGCAGTTTCTCTAACATAAACTTTAGGGAAAAAGGCCCAGACAGGTCTTTAGCATAAACAGAAAAAAACCCTTGTGAAATAGGTTTAATTTAATATATCCAGTAATTCTAGGCATTCTCACTTCCTTCCTGTTATTATCTGACATGATCCTCTATTCCTGGATACTCAGAAAAATTTATTCAAAGGAAAACTGAACAATAACAAATATAGGATTAAAATAAAACCAGAAAAATAACGGGAATAATGGACGAGAAGCTGGTTGGGCTTCCAGGAAGGTTCAAGGAGAATCTCCTATACAGGGATGTGACTGTGCCATAGTCCGAATCTCCGTTGGAGGGGGACATGAAGGTGCTACGTTGCCTTCAAGACCAACTGCCATTGCAGCAGCTGGTGGGCTTGGACCTGTTTGGTCCAACCTGGCTCATCTCAGCGAGGTGGTTGGAGAAACAGCCATAGGATCTTCTCTAAAATGTTTTGTGGTGGACTCCATCCCTGAGACACATGGCTCTGAGCACAAAGTATGAGCGGTCAACAGGACCTCGTCTTCCAGAGGCCAAGGGGACAGGCTGTGACCAGACGACTGCAATTAAGCATCATTAAACCTCTTTTTTCCGGGCACCTTGACATCTGGTTTTTAACACAGACATAAGAGGAAATGCTGGTTTTCTCCACCGGGATAAGAGCAGGTGCAAACAACTCTTGGCTAACCAAGACCTTTGGGCATGACACACCTTGTGGTCTCATCTCACCTTGACAAGCCTGAATGTGCCTCTCTGCTCAGTCCCAGTGTAAGGGCTGAGCTGCGTCCCATGTGGTTGATCTCCTGGGTGAGTGTCCAAATGCCCCCTTCTCCGGCATGTTAGAAGTACCATACAGCCCATGAGTCAACACAGCAATGATCTGTTTTGGCCATTCCCAGGCTGGTAGTTCACAACCTCCAGAGACAGCACTCCATAGTGATCATGTATGCACAAGGTTTTTATGTCTGCAAACAACCAGGACAGCTTGAGGGCTTGGCTCCCACCGTGCCAGCTCCTGGACGTGTTCCTCCGTTGGCTCTTCTCCCGCTTCCTTGCTCTGCATTTCAGCAGACCAGCCCCACTCCTCCCTCCTCTGCACGCCCATCGCTTGCCAGGCATTAACATAGGAGAGCTCCTGGGTATCAGAGACGTCACCAACTCGCTCTTTGGGGTGTTGGGACCTGTGTGCAGACAGGCTGATTTCTTTGGGCATCTTCCAAGCAGATGTCTCCAGTGGGTTGTGTTCCTCCCTTATGTCCCCAGTAAGTCTTTGTAGGTAACACGCAGGGCCTGGAGGGGACAACGATGTCCGTGTAGGTCCTAGGACTGTCACATAGGTCCTATGACTGTTACATCATCCTAGGACTGTTGAGTGAGGAAGACGTGTTCACACCAGCAGGCAACGTGAAACGGCCCACTGGTGTGGCAGTAATGCCGAACTGGCTGGTTTCTCCTTCTCCTCCTCCTCCTCCTCCTCCTCAGGCAGTTAATATTGATTGGGCTTATGAATTAACTTCCCTCTTAGAGATTCGATAGAGCCGGAATTGGTACATTAAACAAACAGCAACCCGCTTATGACTCATGCGATGGCCCTGCGCCAAGCCAAGCACAAAAGCAGAGGCCTCAGCTGAGCTTTGGGAATCGTTCACTGTTAAAACCCACATGATCCTGGAGAAGACACTGGAGGGGTCTCTTCCCTAAATTCAATTGGGGCAGGTGAAAAACTTCTCCCCTCCCCAGCTCTGGCACCCAGGACCTCTGCTCCTCAAGCACAGAGGAGTCAGCAGGACAACCCTGCTATGGAGGGATGCCACTGAGAAGAAAAACCTTGTCCCTGGAAGACACACGGGTACTGCAGAGGGACACAGACCCCATACTGGACTTGGAAAGGTCCCTCTTCCACATGCCACATGTCTTGCCTGCTCTGGTGTGGGATGATGCAGCCCTGTCCTGCAGACTCCCAAAGATCTCTATTTTTGAGTAAAATGAGTAAGAGTTGATCGTTCTTTTGGATAGGGATGATTCAAGAAGTTTTAAATAGTGAAACTGTCCTTTTCTATAGTTATTTCCCTCTTTATTCCCGCTCTTGGCTGCTGGGCCGTTTGTAAACATTTATTAAAATCTGCTTTGACATCTCTCGCAGAGTATTTCCTTTTGGCTAGCTTCTTACACATTTGTTTCCATCCAAATTCCCATACAAGGACAATGGGGAACTAAAACACTTTCATCCCTTGTAGCCTGCCCAGAGCCCTCCCGTGCATCAGGGCTGGGTGAGACCGCCCCAAGGTCCTGGCTGAGGTGGGTCCTTTGCTCTGATGGTGCTGAGGGGGGGAAGTGTCTCCTGTGCCTGTTTGCAAGACAAAGATATAAAGACAATGGAAAATCCCTAGCAGAAATGAGACCTCTGACATCTTGGGCTATGGTGTCTCTTTGCATGGAGCCGCTATCATCTCAGCTGGAGCTGGTGCTGTGGGAGGAGAGAAACTGAGCCAAATCCTCCGTGAAACTTCCCATGGCCCAAACAAGGAGGGAAAATCTCTTCTTGACCCCCTCCCCCCAACCTCGCAGCTATTATGATCTTAAGCAGACGACCAATGCTCACTAGCCACATCTTCAAGAGACCTGCACCATGTCCATGTCCATCCAACACCATCCATCCTGTCTGGTCCCTTCTCCTTGTGATCAGTCCTGGCCGCTTAGGAGGGAAAAGATGAGTGTTAGGGGCTTGAGGACACTAATTTGCTTTAAATGCCCTGCCCGGCCTCCCCTGGGGCCTCCCCCCATTCTGCCCATGGGCCCTGGACCCCCATTTCATCTCAGGCCATGCCCCAGTGACACCGTAGATGTCTCCAGCCCCACCATGGCCCAGCCCTGCCTGGCCATGGGCTCCCACAGATTGATGCTCTGGCTTGGCCTCAGACCTGCCTCATGACCACAAACTTGCCTGGTGCCGGGAGCTTCCCCTGGCTGTCCCCTCTCCAGGTCTGCCCTACTTACCTCTCTTGGGGATGGTGAGATGGGTCCTGGCTGGTAAGTCCCCTGCCCTGCCAGCCCAGGAGGTGCCCCGTGGTTCCCTGTCCTTTAGGAAGCCCTGACAAAGAGAAAAGTGATGTGAAGCTGGGAGGAGTGGCTGATATACCTGATGGACCTGCTGCCATCCAGAGGGACCTGCCCAAGCTGGAGAAAGGGGGAGAGAGGAACCTCATGGAGTTCAGTCAATGCCGATGGAAGGTCCTGCCCCTGGGGAGGACTAACCCCAGGCACCAGCACAGGCTGGGTGCTGAGCGGTTGGAAAGAAGTTCTGCAGAGCAGGACTTGAGTGTCCTGGTGGCCTTCTGGGCCTCCCCAGCACAAGAAGGACATGACCATACAGGATTGAGTCCAGTGAAGGGCCATGAAGATGAAGAAGGGACTGGAGCATCTTTTGTATGAGGAAAGGCTGAGCAAGCTGGGACTGTTCAGTCTGGAGACAAGATGACTTGGGGGGATCTTATCAAACACCTGATGAGGTGGGAATAAAGAAAATGGAGCCAGGGTCTTCTGAGTGGTGCGCAGTGCCAGGACAGGAGGTAATGGGCACAAACTGAAACACAAGAAGTCCTGTTTAAACATAAGAAAATTATTTTGCTACTGTGAGGGCGGTCAAGCACTGGGACAGGTTGCCAGTTGAGATTGTGGAGTCTCCATCCTTGGAGATGCTCAAAACCCATCTTGACATGGCCCTGGGCAACCCATTCCTGGTCACCCTGCTTGAGCACGTGGTTGGACTAGATGGTGTGCAGAGGTCCCCGTCAGCCTCAGCCATTCTGTGGAAGGGAAAGGAGGAGAGGACACCCTTAGGAAATAAACCCTGTCCACTTGTGTGGAACGGTGGGAGTCTCTCCTGTGCCTGGGAGGTGACCAAGAAAGTCTTTGAAGCCACAGTTGGTGTAACAAGGACAGGCCTGTCCCAGGTTCGGTCTACTCCTTTGCAAGGTGGAGGGGCTGCTAATGCCAGCCCTTTCCAAGCCCTTGTATGAGGCTTTCTCCCAGCCACCACAGCGCACATTGGGAGCACAGGCAGGGCTGCTTTGCCCCATGCAGTGGCCTTGTGAGGCCACGATGAGCTCGTCATCCTCCTCCTCCCTCCCCAGTAAATCCCAGACAACCTCCAGACATGCTGCAGAGGATGAGCACCATGTGTTTGTCATTAGATCAGAGATAAAAGCTCTGGCTGAAGCAGATGAACTTCTGTCCTCTGAAGCACGTGCTCCTGCAGGTTAGCCAAGTCCAGATGTTAGCACAGCTGGCAGAGTGGTCAGCGCTCTTGGGAGGTGACCGAGGGGGCTGCTCCTGGAGAAACATCTGGGCACAGCAGCTGCTTGACCTGCTCCGCTTGGAGATGGGCCCCTTTCCAACTGGTCTGGAGAGGCAGCACAGGCACAGCTGGAGACGAACAACACTGGGAAGCACCTACATCCCTCCCGATGGAGAGTCTGGGTAGCTACACCAGGTGGACATCCATCCTAGATGCCTAATTTCAGTTTGATGAGTCCAGATGTGTTTTAAAAGCTCCATGTTTGAGTCTCAAGGCTGCTTCTATAGACCATGGGGAGAACCAGCTACCTCGAGGACAATTCACCTTGCATCCCTGGAGATGGCATCAGCTGTCTTTTTGAAGTATCCTCTTCTCTGATGCTAGAGACTCCTCTCACACTCCCATAGCTGACATTTACCTTCTGAAACCAGGCCAGGTGACCCCCTTTCCCTCCTGGAGAGGGATCTATACTTACCCAGGTGCTCTGCCAAGCCAGGTTCACCATCTCAGTCACCTTAAAGATATTCTCCAGGCTGTGGAAAACATCAACCTTGAGGCTTTTGAGAGAATTAGGTCCCAAATCCCATAACCACTGTTCTGGAGAACGTTTTCTCAAAATGTCTTGCACTCATAGAAAATAAGATGAGGATGGAGTTGGAGCTGGAAGAATGGGTGGGGTACATGAATCTGTACGCAGCACAGAAATGCCTCTCACGCTTGCTTCACCTTAGATATTTCCTCCCCAGCCTATGGCATCTCTGTGGCTGCTGCCATTGATGGCAATTATCCTCCTTGGTCGGACCAAGGTAACCCTCCAGTTTGGAGGCTTAAGTGAAAGGCTGAGCACAAAGAGCCAAGCTAGCATCTGGTTTGGGGAAAAAGCAAGTGAAATACTGGGCTGGTGTGAAACTACTTGGTTATGTGAAGGTTGGAGAAGGATTTGTGTCATAGAGGCACCTACTTTCTGTCCCACTTTCTACTTTCTGTCCCACAAGGGCATGCCACACCTCACCAACACCATGGACGTGGGGTGTAGAAGGGAGCTGGGCAGGGAAAGTTGCTCTGGGTGGGAGAGTCAAAGGGCTGAAGATCAATGCTTTCCTGGGAGGCATTCAGAGGAGGTGTGATGATTGTCAGCCATGTGGCTCCAGGCACAAAGTGCCACCAGTGTTCAAGCAGTGGTGCTTTGGGGGGCCCCAGGCAGTTTTGGGGGATGCAGAGACCCACCGGTCAACTGATGCCCAAAGAGTGTTGCTGGCCAAGGCTTGGAGGGGGGCCCAGGCAACCACAAATGCCCTCAAATCATCAAGTCTCCAGCAATCACAGCAAAAATGGACGCTGGGCTGCCTGGTCTCAGCAACCGGGGGCAGAGCGGGTCCCATGTGTGGTTGGGTATCCGAGCTGGGCACTCTGCTCCATCTCCTCACCCTCGCTGCTGCAGCGAGGTCGGCTTTCTGAGGGCCTTGAGCAGCTCTAATCAGCCTCTCCCTTAGCCCAAACAGTCCTGTTCCCACTGGTCGCTGGCTCCAGCCTGTGCTTGCCCTCCATGACTGCTTGGCTCAGCGCCTTCAAGGGCATCTTGCACCTTTCACCCACCGCGGATAAGGGGAGAGAGCCACCGAGCCGTGCATCGCTCCATGTGTGTGGGGCTGGACGTCTCTCTCCTCCAGCAATACCTCCCAACACGCTTCTCCCATCCCTCCCAGTGCATCCAGGCTGAGGCAAACTGGCTCCCAGTAAGACGTAAAGAGAGAGGGCGAAAAAGTAGAGGAAAAATGGGTGCAACACATATTTACTGCCCCAAATCTCCCCTTCATGCCACCGCGCTCACCCAGCCTGCAAAACTGGCTGGCAGGGAAGGGATGCGTTCCCAGTTTAAAAATGCTCCCAGTTTATAAGTGTTCCCAGTTTATAAGCATGGGGAGAGTGTTTGTGGGGAGATAAGGGCTGGTACAGATGGAGGGAGCTGGGCTGAGATAACATGCAGGAGAACAGCCATCAGCAAAGCCCCACCGGGATGCAAAGCATGGAAATGTTTCAGCTCCGCGAAGACGCATCCAGGACTAAGCGACCCTGGACTGCGCCAGAGATAGGAGAGGGACACACGCTGCCAGCCTTGGGGGCACGGACACATCCTGCCCCTCTGGGACCAGGTCCAAAATCACGTACGTTCAAACTAGACTGCTTTTCTCTGCTGCCCTTTGCATCCCTGGGGTTAAAAAATCACTGCTATAAATAACTATATTTGAGCAGCCACCGGCACCTTGATCCAGGCAGGACTCAGGAGCTGATGGGAATTGGGATCAAGTGGTGTAAAGAGGTCAGAAAGGGTAAAAATGACCCTTCAGCAGAGCTGGCTGCTTTTCCAAGCAGGTCAGCAGCATGTATGTGACTTCCTATGCTCTTCGTGTTGGCACTGACCACCCAGCCGTGGGGACTGTCGCTCTCCTATGGGTCCTACTAATTTTGTGTGTGGTGCTTGGAGCAAAAGGCGTTGCAGGAGGGAAGGGGTATCCTCCGGAGGGAGCCCCAAGGCTATCCCAGCAGCACAACGAGCCAAAAATTCATCCATGGACCAGAAATAGCTCACCTGTCCTCATCCAGTCAGAGATGCAAGTGGTCACTGCTCCAAAGAGTGATGCAGAAGGTCTCCATGACCTGCTCGGATGTATTTTTCCATCTCCCTACAATGTCTTTGAGCTGGCTGCAAAATCATGGCTGGCTGCACACGTACCAATACAGCTCTGTCCTTCCCCCTATGGGCTACAGGCTTTGGCCCCTTCTCCAGTTCTCTGTGGCACCATGGTTGGATGCAATGTCACGCTCAAGGTTGTTTCCCTTGGGAAATCACCCTGGCACTGGGCATTTCCCTTCCCTTGACCTTTCCTTTGAGGCTTATAGGTCAGCTGCCCCAGGTCCTTCCGCTTGGTCTAACATGCTGCAAACAGTTCTTTCCTCTCTCCCCTCCTCCCCACCTCTTTTGATTTCTCTTTGCATCTTGGTCAATGTGTGCTAGGCAGGTCTAAGTGTCCCTGAGGATTTGCTGGGTTCCCTTTCCCTTTGGCTCAGGAAGGATCTTGCATGGTTTATCCATTCTTTCAATGCTGAGGCTTGTTTTCAAAGGACAATGCAAACTCTTAATGCCACAAAGGGCATCAGCTAGTGATTTCTGAATATTTGGGGACAAGGCTTGGGATTATGCAGAGCTCTTTGCTGCCTACCGCTGAATTACAGTGACCTCCCACGATCGGCGACGGTGGGAACACTGGGGAAATACCAGTGCCTTAGAAATAGTGCACACAAGCATGCAAACAACACATGCAAAGCCAAATATTTGTCCTTTCACGCTGGGCTGAGGAGGGTTTCTTCTGCAGAAAGTGGACCTATCCCGGCACTAAACCGGGATGAAGGAGAGAAGAGGGGAAAACATGTAGGAGAAGAGAGGCTGGAGGGCAGCAGGTTGGCTGGGAAATAATAACAGGGGCAAACAACCAGCACCAACATTTTAGCCAGATCCTGAACAGTGAACTCAACTGCTCTTCATGATGTTTCCTAGGACACCAAGTCTTCTTCCTTGCCAGTTTTAATGGATTATTTTAACCAAGCATTAACATGTGTGGCTGACGCCTGCCACGTTTCTCACTGCAGCCAGCGGCAATTTAGTTGGGACATTTCATTGTGTTTGTGCTTGGGACACAATGCCAGAGAAGAGCAAGAAATGGTGATGCAATATGGATCAGAAATCCCTGCTGTGCCCATCAAGGAGCTTGGAAAGAAGCAGAGCTGGTGCTTCACCAGCATCTCTAACAACAGGTATTTATCCACTGGGTGAAGACGAGGTGCTGGCTTTGGTGGGCTTGTCCCAGTTCGCAGACTGGGAAGTGCTGGTTCCTGAAGTTTCAGCTTTCTGTCCCCTGTGAGGACAAGGGATGCCTAGAAAATACTGGAAAAACTCTGGGATAAGAAGATAAATAGAGAGAGCCCAATTATAGAACATGTATTAAAAGCTCTTGTGTTCTTGAAGGCAGTGGTATTCGATTTTGGAGAGGCCTGATGGTGGATTTTCTAAGAAAATGGGTGCTTATCAGCACACTGGAGTGTGTTGCTGTGGGATGAATCACTTCTGAGCCTGTCGGTCTGTTTGGTCACACCTGGAGGAAGGTGAGAAGCTCAGAGATGGTGATGTTCCCACCAGCATGTGGAAGAGGAAGGAGACAGAGCCTGACTGATCCCTCCATGGGGGGACATGACAAGGACAAACCCCTATTAGACCTCAGAGAATCCACCCATAATAAAAACTCCAGCTTCCCCAGCTCCCCAGGGAGCATGTGAACTGGGCATTGCTGTAAGGCTCATGGCTACTGTCCCCCTGTCCCCCCCGCCAGCACAGCCAGACAGAGATCCCACAGTCCTTGTTCTCCTCCTGGTAGCCCATGGTCTTGACCGTAAGATGCTGGATCAGGGACCCAGGGTCCCATCCTGACTCTGCCACTCTACAACCTCAGGCGCATCACTTCAGTCCCTTTCCACCTCTGCATCTGTGATGACCTCGCTTGAGGAGCAAAGCCTGGTAAGATGGGACCCACCAGGTCAGCCTGCCCTGGGCTTCGTGTCCCGGTGGTCCCTGTGGCTTCCCAGCTGGCACAGCCCAGGCTGCCTGGTCTGCAGCCAGGGGGAAGGAGCCACCACGCAGCTGCCACGAGGTCAGAAACCGTTCCCTCTCCATCCTCCTTCCCCCTGTGCCCTGGGGAATTTCCATTTTTGCTTTCTCTCTGGATTACATTCAAAACCTCAGGCCACGCAGAACAACAGCAAAGAGGCAGGCTGGTGGCAGGGAATGACGTTTAGGGGAGAAAGGAGACGTCCCCATCCTCTCTTCTCCATGAAGTCGGAAAGCTGAGTGGTTAGGAAAGGGGTTCATCTCTGAGGACCCCCAAGATATCCACATGGGATTTTTATCTCTTGACATGTGCTCAGCCAGGCAAGGAGATATACACCGTTCTCCCTGGAAAAAGGGGGCTGGCTGCATATCAGGGGCATCTGCAGTTCCCCATAACATTTCTGCACCAAGAAGAGGGTCTTTGGTGCATGAGACAGTGCTTTTACACCCTTGTGCAAATTTGCAGACTTCGAGCTTTCCTGGAAAAAAGGGCTGTAACTTGGCTTGGGGGAGCAGATATACCGTCAAGCCAAGTCATTTTGTAGGTCTTGCACCACCAGAAGTTGAGGATGCTTCTCCTTAGCTTTTCCTCTTCTTCTGTAGCAGCTATGCACGAGCTGCTGGTGCGGCTGCCAAGCTCTGAGCAGCCGAGCTGTGATGGACAGAGTCAGGGCAAGGTATTTGTTGTGCTGCGACAGTCTGACCGGCGATTCTCCAGGGTTCAGACTGGGAAGTTAAAACGTCCTGGCCCACAGCCAGTTGCTCTGGGCAAAGCCAGAACAAATATTCCTCTTAGACTAATTAGACTGAGGCTACGTGTCGGGAAAGTCACTGCCTGCCTGGAGTCTGCTGGCTGGAGCAGAGGTCCAGAGAGGTTGTCCCTGGAGGAGCATGGTCAGAGGGCACCGTCATCCCTAAGCAGGGTGACCACACTGTCACTACTGGGCAAAAACCCAAACCCCAGACTAGAAATGTCCATGGAAACGTGCTCCTGTCTGAAGCACCCTTTGGTTCCCACCAGCTCTGGTTGTCCCAGAACCTTGTGCACGTCAGGGAGCATCCCCCAGGATGACCAGTTCAGCCAGGCTCTCACTATCTCTACCGGCCTTGTCCTGGGAAGACATTGATGGCGGTGAGATCCCCTGAACCCTGGCCTAGACCATGATATAGCTGAAAAAGGCATTTTCTGCAACATTTCCTTTCGAGACAACATAATTTCCTCTCTCTTATTGAGACAGTCACAAGTAGAGCTAGTCCACTGGATGTATCTGCTGCAAGATGCTCTGGGCTTTTCCTTGCGGAGGTCCACAACAGATCAACCTCTGTAAAAGCCTTTAAAGCTCTCAGACCCTGAAACCCCTCCTGATCTAGCCCCAAGTATGTGTTCCATCCTTGGAGAGTTCAGCTGTATGGCCAGCCTATAGGGTTGACCATGCTTGGTCATTATCTTGATGGGTTTGAGTTGACACAGGCTAAACCCCTGCCTGGCCTTGGTTAGAAAGTAGTATGGATTTAGCAGAGGAGGTTCAGTGACTGTAAAGTATCTGCACTGGAAAAAAAAGCTACTACTGCAGTGTTTAACTGCAAAAAGGGAAATTACAGAGAGATGAGGAAGCACCTCAGAATTAAGCAGCTGAACACAAGGATGAAATATTTGCAGACGCAGTGGAAGTGGCCTGAGGATGCAAATGCAAAGCACTGATTCAAAAAGGCCATAAAAGTTTCCCCAAGGTGGCCAGAGCTAAACAGCAAGGTGAAAAATGTTGTTAGAAGAAAGAAAATCTCCTGCAGAAGGTCTATGCCATGTCCGAAGGGGGAGGCATGGAAGAGGTCAGGAACACAGCAAGCTGAATGTGAAAACCCGCTTGAGCGTGCATGGAAGATTTTGGGGAACAACTCGCTAAAAGCTGAAAAATGAGTTAACAGGAACCAAAGCCTACTGTGAAGAGCTACAGAGCTTCTTGGTGTTGAATAAAATTCGTTGTGCTGAATTGCATGGTGGCAGGGAGGTGCCAGCATCTCTCGTGAGCTGTCCCTGTCCTGCTGTCCCAGAGGGAGATGGGCTGGAGCTATAACAAGCCCAAAGCGGGGATGAAGATCTTCCCCAGTAATTATTGAACTCCTCACGGGTGTAAAAGACCTGTCCAAGACCCAGGGTGCCATCACCAAGAGATGGAGCATGGTGGGGACAGCCGCTGCGGCTCATCCTCCATCACCCACCCAGTGTCCTACCTGGAGGAGGCAGGGTGATGCGTGGAGGTTATAAAAGTGGGAGTTTCCAAGGCAGGGAAATTTTCCGGAGATTATCGAGCACACTAACCCCACCTCTGTCTCACAAAATCCTGCAGCCACAAAAGCAGGGAGTGATTCAGAGCAGGTATCACATTGCTCATTCCTTACCCCTGTCCCTTTCCCAGTGGCCTCTGCCAGCGATGGGGCATGGGGCTTATGTAAATATATATAAAAAAATGCACAGCATGTTTTTTAAAAAATAAATATATATATTTATATACAACACATGTTTCACAACACGTTTGAGAAGTGTCACTGCTGTTACCAGGATATCTTCAGAGACCCGTAGGAAATCCCCCGGCGGGTAGGACATCTCCGGATGACAGCCTGAGAAATACAAAAGAGGCCATTTTCAGTGGTATTAAACCATGTCATTAAACCTGAGATTACCTGGGGTCAGTTTGCATCGTGCAGGGTAAACATTTGCTCTTACTGGAAAAGGATTGCTTTATCTTTCCCCGCTTTTGTGAATGCTTTATCTGCGGGGTAATGAAGCAACAAAGTCTTTCTCTTGCTCTTTTCCTACTGAATCGGGTTCCTTACAGTCTTCTAACTGATTCCTCCTCCCACACAGGGTCGACGTCAAGCATGCGTCCACCAGTTTCACAATAATCCCATTAACTCGCAACCAGACAAAACCCACAAAGCCGGCCCGAGCGGCGAGGCTGGGGCAGGAGGCATTTTTCGACTGGGTGGTTGAACCAAAATTTGGGAGGAAAACATGATCCCGGTCAAAGGGAGGTCAAAGCGAATACTTTCTGTTGGGTTTTTTTAACCCTTGCCTATTTTGGTTTGCTCGCTTGAAAAAGAGACGAGCCGTTTCTTTGTTGAAAAAGTGTCTTTTTTGAAAGGATAAGTCAAGTCTTTGTGTCAGAAAAGGGGGAAGGGGAATACTTCTGCACTTCCCGAACAAACAACTTCATTTTGGAAGAAAAGAATAAAAACCTCCAAAAACTACGACATGTTCTGGGAGTTCAATTGTTGCCCCCAAATGATCTCCATCCTCAACTAACAGCGCTCTTTGAGCAGCAGCACAACTCTTTGGGGGAAACCTTTCTCTCCATCAAACCCTGATTCTCTGGGTGCTCACCTGGCATGACTCAGCCTCCTTGGACATCGTTGGCCGGATCCATGCCTCTGGGCTGCGAATCTCTGGATGAATCATTGCACCATTGCTGGCATGGTTTGGAACTGGGCTCCTTCGAAGCAACTCCTTTTGGGATGCCCACTGGTGGGTTGGAGTGCTCACCTGGGCCGGGGTGGTGAGGGAGTAACCCTATGGGATGTGGTCCTGAAAGATGGGACCTAATCCCAGAAGATGGGTCCTGGACTGTCTCATGGACCAGCACAGTTGTAGTCAGGAGGAGCCACATTTGCTTATCGCAGCATCATTGCTTACCCCAGGGCCACGTTTCATGCAGCATCTTGAGTTTCTCAAGAGGGTGCGTTGACTCCTGGAGGGACCATCTCTTCCTCACGGGTTCATTTGGTTCGCAGGTCTTGTGCGGGTCATGGCCAACGTCTTCCCCAGGACAGTCATTAAATTGCCCAAACCAGCCATCGATCGGCCAAAGCAGGGAGGAGGAGAGCCCCAAAACTCCATGAACCTCATCAACCAGATAGCTGAAGAAGGGAACCCAAAGGGGTGAAGCTCTCTTCCTCCATCTATGGGCAACCAGGAGGAAGAACAGCTGCTACAAATTAATTTTTACATCACATTTCAATGCAGCTGCCTTCTGGAGATGCTTGAGGAGTTACCACAACTTGTGAGTCCTTTGCTAGTTGGGTCAAAAAAAGGAAATATTTTGGAGGTGAGGGGGATTTTGATGCTACAAGGAGTTGTTGCAAAGCACTGCTCTTCCTTCAGGCTTCGTGCTGCAGAGAGGAGAGCCCAGCATCACCAGCCAGATGCTGAAACACAGAGATGGGTTGCAACATCTGGGAAGTATTGCCTGGGAAGGGATGATGAATTTGTAGGAAATGATCCCAGAAAGTCTGGATGAGGCTCAGGACAGTGGGGTATTAATCACCAGCTGGAACCGGGGCCATGGGACACAGGCATTCGCCGCTGCCCGCAGCCCCAGCTGGAGGCATCATCCATATGGATGCTGCTCCATCCAGGCCCACAATCCCAACAATTCTGCCCCCACACCAGCACTGTCATTGCTTCCCACCCCGGCACATCACCCCAGGAGCTGACCACAGAGGGGTCCCTGAGCCCAGACCACCCAGCCAGGAGCCCACAGCTCGTTTGCTTAATGAAGAGCAGATGGGGAGGCATTAGCAGGGAGGCTGCTCCAGGGCTTTTAATATTTCCATGGCAAACTCCCGTGGTTTTTCAGCTGCCTTTGTGCAGCCGCAGCGTGCTGGACCAGCTTCGCGGCCGACATCGGCGTGCAGATGGGTTTGGGGAGGCTGACGTTAGTGACGGTGCGGTGACAGCGATGCCCACCCACCCACTGCCCCCGTTGGACTATTTTTAAGTCTCAGCCTTGCGAGCTAATTCCAGGAGGATGCTGGAGGAGTGAGACATCAGAGCATCAGCACCCTGCTGAGCACAGGGCTCCAGCGGTGCTGCAGAGGCTCTTTAGGGACAATTTGTGTTATTTAACAACTCCCAGCTGGCCAGCTAGGCTTTCTTGATGGCCAGGGGAGAGGAAAAGGCATTTCTGGGACATGCACCCATGGACCTGCCTGAGATGCAGCTCTGGGGTGTGTTGAGTCATGTCCAGGATGCTCTGATTTTGTAGCCAGCCCCGTTCTGAGCAGTGGGTTGGACCGAAGACCTCCATGGATCCCTTTCCTAGATCCTGTCTGATCCTGTCTTGATGGGGTCCAGGCAGCTACCCCAACGGAGGTGCCACCAACACAGGTGGCTCTGCCAGAGTAGGTCCCCTCGTTTCCCATAGGGCTGGCAGAGGGGCAGCTGGTCATCTGTGCCCCCCCCACCGATGCTTGGAGGTCCACTCAGGTGGGGTACATACCCCTGGGGACCTGGACCATAGGAAATTCATCCTCTTCTTGTGATCGTGGGTCCTGCACAGGGGGACAAGGACATGTAGCAGGGTCTGGGGTGTCCAGCTGCTCCCTGAAAGCCACAGCAATGTCCCTTTCTCCTAGCGCGAAGGATGAGGCCATTGAATCCTTTGCCTGAGGAGGACCAGAAGCTCTGCTAACTGAACATGGTCATCCCCTGAGCACCTTCCCCTTCTTGCAACCTTTCTACTTGGCCCTGCAAGTTGCAGTGTGCAGTGGCAGGACCATACTGAAGAGCCGGCCGCCCCCCAGGAGTTAACGACCTGCTTTGCAATCCCATCCCAACGTGCTCAGGCCCATTTACTCATTTGGGACTAGATGGACTCGTTCAACAGGCCATGAGGAACAGCCGCTGTGCCGGGGCATTGCACCCGCACCCTAATTGCAAACAGGCTGTGCTGGCACCCACGTGGCATCTTGTCCTGCTGCCAGGCTGCAAAATGCACTCAGCCGTGAAGCAGGAGCAGAAGAATTGCATCAGGCTGGGGGTGGTGGAGCTGCTTCACCTAAAAAAGGTCTTAAGAAAGGCATTGCATCCTCTCACATCCTAGCGGAGGAGGTTTGCAGGCACCGGCCAGCGCTTGGCTTGCATCCCACATCCCGGTGTTGGGCTCACAGCTTCACTAATGGCATTGCAGGAGTGCTCAGGGGACCAGGATGGCTGGTCCAGCAGTGCAGCCATGGATGAGGTTGTGCAGAGAGGTTCATAGCCCAGGTGAACGGCTGATCAGGGGCACCCTTCCAAAATAAACCCGTTTCCAAATGCAGAGATGGTGGGAAATCCCCATCATGAAGGACACATACCAAGGTCCTTCCCAACGTGGGTCCCAAATGGCCTCCACCTCCATTCATGCATTTGGGCTTGCACTTGGGCTCCTTTCCCAATGGTGGCCAGCAGGTTTCCAACCTGCTTGCCTCAGTTTTGATGAGAAAAGGATGAAAGGATATTAAACAAGCATCGAGCCTCTATCTGGCAGGTAGGGATGGAGCTGGGGCAACGGGTGGGCAGCTGGATGAAAGGCAGATGGTGACCATGCTCTTTCCTTACCCTTAAAATCCAAGGTCATGGGAGGAGCGGTTGATTCCCTGGCTGTCTCGCACGCTGCAGCTCTGCTCACTCAAGGAGAACTTCAAAGGGAATATTGCCATCTCCATCCCCTGGAAAGTCTCATGGATGAAAAGCAGGACCCTACCTTGAGTGGCCGTATGTGCCTGGGTGGACATCCTGGCAAGGGGACAGGGACCCACCGCTGGCACCCCGATGCTCCCACAACTAGTCTGGGACTCTGCTCCCATCCCTTGGTGTGGTCCTGGGATGTTTCTAAGGCATCATTAGCACTCCCACGGGGGACCCCATTTTCCCCTGGGGTGGATGCGGTGTCCCCTTGCTCCTTGCTGCCACATCCCCTTAGCACCAGCAGAGGACTCTGCTGCAGCAGGGTTCAGCCTATTGAGCTAAATGGTTTCCCTATTAAAAATCAGTGCAGGATGCTGGCTGCACTACGGGGACCACAGTCTTCCAGGCATCTTCCACCATCTTCCAAGGTCTCCCACTGGTCATCCCACCAGCCGGAAAACTCCCACCCCTTTCTTTCCAAGTTCAAGGGTGGGAGTTTGGTGGTTTGAGGGCATCTCAGGGCTCCCCCAAATTTGGTGAGGGTTGTGACATGATGCCTTTTCACAGCAGGTGGTGCAAACAGAGGAGCAGGATCTAGCGGGGGAGCTCCTGTGCTATTGCCAGCAGCATCAAATGGGGCTGCAAAACCCACCCAGCCAAGATGGTTTTTTTTTGGGGGGGGCTGCTTTGGCACATCCTTTGCTGCAAAGGCGGGAGCCTCCAGTGCTGAGCTGAGACCTTGCAGCTCATCTCATGGGTGATAAGCCACAACCAGGCAGCTTTCAGCTCACTGGAAGGATTTGAAGAGTTGCTGTTCTTGTATATATTAGGAGGTTTTGGGGTGCAGAGGGCTGTTTTGCATGCTTTCTGGGCAGGGACTGGGCAGGGCTCAGACAGGAGGGCTCAAACCCTTGTCTTCTCCCGGAGCGTGGGAAGGATGCTTTGTCTGCACGTACATGCTTATATCCATGTGCATGTGTGTGTACATACATGTATGCATTTGCAGTGTGACTGTCCAGCTGCTCCCCAAAACACGCACCATGTCGGTGTTTAGCCAGTGCTTAAAACTGCAGGTGTTTGGGGAGAAAGAAAAAAAAAGAAAAGGATATTTTAAACTTTCAGGCTTTCCTGAGCATTTATTTGCCAAGGAGTCTGCAAATATTGGTATTAAACCCCGAAAAGCCTTAAAATAAACTCCTCACAAAGCTGGGTGATTGGCATGTTATTTCGAACACCCACTGGTTTGGTTTCTTCCAAAGAAAATGCTGCCTTGGCCCATCCATTTTTAGGAATTTCTGCAATAATACGATTAGTCTGTGGGATTTGGGAATCTCTTCCCTTTGTTTGTACACAACACTGGTCTCCTGGATGGCTTTGGGGCACCATCTGTCACCTTTCCTTGCTCATCATTGACAGTGTGATGGACGTCTTCCCAAGCCACCATGGGCGGTAGCATGGGGGAAGCAGGTGTGGATTCTCTGCTGTCTAATATAAAGGTTGAGCTGCTGGGTGAGGGCTCCTTTGGCTCTTTCTTCTTTGCATCACCAGCTGTTTTCCATGAAACAGCTCAATATTGAGCTGCTCAATTGAGAGCAGCTCAATAGGGCAGATATTTTGTCCCTCTATTGAATTGGCCAAATAGGTCAGAAATGACTCGGAGGGGCAGAGAGACAGACTTGTTCCTTAGAAAATCAAGCCCCCAGGAGGAAAACCAGAAGAAAAATTAAGCCAGGACTCACTACTCAAAAAAGAAGTGGATGTACCAAGTGGCTTGCAGTAACAACACAGCTTGCTGCCTGCCTCTGCCAGATTAAGGGTCTGCTTCCTAGAAAGGCATGATCGGGAAGGAAAAGCCCTGTATTTGGATGCTGGGAAGCTCTAGCAGAAGCGTGCACCCCTCCAGCCCACGTGGCAGATTTATTTGCTTGGCAGGAAACCCTCAGTGCTCTTAATGGTCTCTTCCTTCTCCCATTGCTAAAAGATACTTAGAAAAAGTGGTTTTGGGGTTTTTTTCTGTTTCTCTGAAGTAAGTGCACAATCTCTGTGCTCCCCGTCAATGGATATTATTCTTGCTTAATTCTCATTCTTGGGTTTGAGTGACTCACATGAGCTACAGAGAAGTCATTGCAGGAAAAGCTTGGGTGTGATGCTGTAAAACCCATGAGCTAAAGCTATTCACATGCGAGCCCTTCGTCCACATGGCATTGACCCCGGGGTGGGACTCCAAAACCTGGGCTGAAAATCAAGAGGGGGTTTTCAGAGAGTGTATTTTGGGATGATTAATTTAGCAATTTTGAGGCTTGCAGCTATTTCTTCAGCTTTATGCTTTTGAGTCTTCATGTTTTGGCAACTATAAGGGCTAGAAAGTTTTTTAAAAGAGAAACCAAAGCGGAGCTTTCTCCCACGGTGCAGGGGACCATGAACTGCTTCTCCATCCCACACTGCAGGGCCGTGGGCATTTACCATGTCTGCATCTTAAAGACATTGCTGGGAGATCAGGAGCAGCAAAAAGGCACAAAACTAATTTGAAGGCTGGAGAAATCAGCCTCGGGATGAGAGTGAAGGCATTAGAGCTGCTCAGATTATTGCCAGGCAGATTTCAAGGTAACCTGATCAGAATTTGTAATAAATTCATCAACTGAGATGAGTGTGTCCTAAAAGACTCATTATGTTGGCAGACAAAAGCATAGCTAAAGCCAGGCTGGGGATCAAGTGGCAGATAAATTGCAATGGAAAACAAAATATGTACTTTTTCATGGGGACTGTGGTTAGGTTGGGAAACCTTCTTCTCCTGGTGTCTGTAAAGGAAGGTCAGAAGCCTTTGAGAACAAGAGGTTCACTCCAACAAGGGGAGTAAAACCTCCTGGTTTGGTGGCACCGTGAATTGCTGTGTGAAGCAGAAAAAAAAGTGGTCTATGGGATGGGAGATTAATTAGTTACTTAGAGATTCATTCATTATTTACTTAATCTAGCAACTTCTTCTGGTCTTCAACAGGAGCGGCCTAGGAGAAGCTGCCCACCAAGTCCATGGAGATACAACCAAAAAGATCAGCTATCGAATTCATCTTGCTGCCAGGGGTTTTGGCCCCTGTAAAGCCCTGCAGTGCCCATACAGCTCTCTCTGCACCTGGGTTTTGCCAGAACGGGTGGTATCAGCCTTCTACAAGAACTTAATTCAAGAGACATTAGGTGAAGGCTGAGATTCACAGAGGAGGTTTCACTTGGCAGATGGAGTACAGGAGCAGGGGCCTCTTGTGGGGCATCTTCTACTTGGCCTAAATCTTTGCCAGACCTTTAAGAGGTAAATCAGAAGTTTCAGGTCATGCTGTTGCAGTTATGGGGCAGTGCTGTAAGGGTCTGCAGCACAATGCCCATGGGCACACTATAAGGAGCTACATGACCCCACTGGGGATGGGTTAGAGGGAGCTCTGAAGACCTGCTTGGTGGCTTTTGAGGTCCAGAGGTTCACTTTGACTGGCTATAAGGAGCCATCGTGGGGTGTACTAGGATGCTCCAACCTGTCTCCACAGCAAATTTTCACCTGAGACAGTTGAGTTGCTCCCATGGGTCTTCCTGTCTCTGAGAAGCAAGGATGTGGGATGAGCACTGGTGTTACTGGGCTTTCTGGAAAAGGGGAGACAGCAGCAAGATAAAGTGAAACCCTCCCCAATGAGCTGCTGGGTTTGGGGGTGCTCCAGCAGCCTTCTCCATCTCAGCTCCATCTGACCTTGCCCAAGGATGAGAAGACCTGACTCTTGGGGCGACCAACTCTTCTACGGACTCCTACAGGAGTTTAGATGCTGGAGGTATCTACTGTGGAGCCCATGTGTGGACAGCTGTATCTGGAGCTTGAAACATGTCTATGACATTCAACAACCCAGTTTCTATCTCCACTATCCCCTCTTCTTTGTACACATCAGAGGAGACAGCAGAAGAGTGCTCATAATAGAAATAAATTTATTTACTATAAGAAATCTGAGGTGTCTGCATGTAACAAAAATAAAAATGTACAGTCGTTGTCACAAAACCCACTTTTTTTTAGTATAACTTAGTGCTTTTACAAACAAAAAGAATTTCTATATATAAAATTCCAGTTGGTACCTCTGCAACCACTCTACAGCTGAACAGTGCCGCTAGCTTGTGTGGGACCAGGATCACAGAGGCACCCCCTTGATGGGACTGTCAGTGTTGCCCAGGGCGGTGATTTGAAGCCGGCTGATGCCAGCTCGGAGAAAGGTGGGAATCACCGAGCGGGACCGCAGGAGTGAACATTGAGCACATGTTTGTTGAATTATTCAAAGCACGTAACTTGGTGTTGACGCTGCTTTTTGGCCAGTGCGGGAGACCAGGCAAGACCTGGCCTGGAGTAACGTTTGTACCAGTTCAGTGCTTCGGTTGAATTAATTTCTCCCAATTATTTGTCTCGCCCCGGTGACTATGCTGTGACCCTCCCCATAAAGCCAAGCTCCCTTCACAGGCATAAGGAAGAAAAGCTGCTACCATGGTGCAAGTCTTGTCTTAACCCAACCCTACCCTAAAAGTTCACTCAAGGATGAGATGAACCACCCTACAAATGTTCTAGTTTTCTTTGCCGATGGTGCTCAGAGCTGACAGTCCCCTCCTTTGCCTCCTGTGGTTGTGACATTGTTAGCTGGGACAAGAGCCCTCCATAGGACCATGGTTTCACCGAGCCGGGACCACAAGAACCTCCCAGTTGACCCTGAACAGTCCCAGTTGCCCTTGGCTGAATTCGGCCGGTTATGTCGCAGTGTGTCTTTATCTCCACCAAGCCACTTCATAAGAGGGGAGGGATGGGAGAAACTAAGAAGAGGTCTGAGGAATTGGTCTAAACCAGGATCAATTGTGTTTTCCTAATCCTAAAATAGAGCCAGGGCTGTTTTTACAAAATATGACTCGTCCAGTGCTGCAGCACAAGCAATTTTCATTTTTGGGGTGAGGAATCAGCATCTTCGTGGCAAGGCTGGGCAAGGAAACCATGGACCTGGGCTCTTGGCTCTCCAACCCAACAATTACAGAGAGAAAGACCAAGTGGACCTTCTGGTGAAGTGTTTTGTGGATATTTTCTCCAGTTTACTTTGAACTGTCCTGGTTGATGGGGGATGCAAGGCCAAATCCAGACAGGTCTGGGGTTAAGCTTAGCACCATGTTTATTGGTATGGCTCTTAAACCCAGGGTTTAGTGCTGCCGAATTTCCCAGGGCAGGTCCACACTGTCAGTAAGGGATACGCTGACTGGCTTCAGTAGAGCACTGGGATTACCAGGATTATGAGGTGACCAGGCAGCAACATCTGGGCAGCACTTTGGGTCACAGCAAGCTTCTAAAGGTCCCAGAGGGCTGTCACCTCTGAGCAGCAATGAGGATGTGGCAGTACTCAGCCAAGGGGATGAGCAACGGTCTTCACTTCTTTGCTGGAAGCATGAGTCACTAGTAAGGGGGTTAAAAACAAGACATGACGAGCTCACCCTAAATTTTAATGAGCTGGAGATGATTATTAAGGCCAGCAACTGAAAGAAAGCTACAGGTTCCTAAAAGCTTTTCAAGGGTAAATGTTGCTGTTGGGATGCACTAACTGGTCTTTTAGATGTTGATCCCACTGGAGAAACTTACAGAGGACCTGCTTGGTGGTACCAGTAAACTCCAGTGGGATGGTACCAGTATGCTCCAGTGATAAAAGGTCCACCAGCACCCTTTTTAATGGGAAGCCAGCCCTTGGACAGGAGCTAGGAGTCCCCTCCCGGCTCTGCCAGCAGATGCCGGGGCATGAAGCTGGGAGAGCATTTCTTCAGGGATGCAAAGCTGTGGGAGATCCTTTCCTGCTGCGGGTGGTATTTGCACTTGACATTTTCATCGACCTGTTTAGCAGAACCACAGCTGACTCTCCTCATCGACCAAAAGCCTTTCCTCCCTTGCCAAGGCACAGGGAAACTCTTGCTACCTCTGTGCCAGGGAATCTGGAGAAAGGCAGATGGATTTCTTTAGGGGGACCTTTTGCACACAATGTTTCTGCTTTAGAAAATGATCTAAGACATTCAGGGCGTGATTTTTTTTAGATTTGGCCACCTTGATAGAGGTCACCCAGCCTCGCTCGTGGAGAGATGCTATTCAGGGTTGAACAGAGAGGCAGGCTTGGATGAAGAGGCAGACATACGGGGTTCGTGTGTATAACCACAGCGGTATCTTCCTGAAAAAATACGTTTGAAACAGTGACAAGCAGAGGAGCACATTTAACACGGACCAAGTGGGTGCAAGCCAAGGCACCGCAAATACCAAAAACCTCGGGTGCCGAAGCATCTGACGTCCCTTCACACATGGGATAAACCCTTCTGTCGCGGAGATGGTGCTGGCCGTGCCGGAGCAGAGCTAGGATTTCACATCCTTGGATAACGTGTCTGTGTCATTGCTCATTCCCAGGTGACTGTTGGGCACGATGCCCAGCGCCATTTCATTTTGAGGCTTCCCTGGCATTTTGTTGCCCGCAAACTTCATAAATCGTTGTCCTGCTAAGAAATACAAAATGGGATCCAAGCAGCTGTTGGTGCTAGCTAGGGGACGAGTCACCTTATAGACTAAATTGATAGCATTGAGGGTCTGACAGCTCAAGTCCCAGCTCCGGAAGGAGTAGTACAAGGTACGGGTGACATGGAAAGGAAGAAAACAAACGATGAAGACCACCAAGACGATGATTATCATCTTGACCGACTTCTTTTTGGATCGGGACAGCCGGGAGATCCCCCGTGTGGGCTGCAGCAGCCTCCGGGCCATTAGGCAGTAGCAGACAATGATGATGAGGAAAGGGATGCAGAAGAGCAGCACCAGCATCACCGAACTGTAAATGACAAACTGGCCAAAGAGGTCCTTGCTGGATGTGTCGTGGCAGGTGATAGTGTCACGCTTCACGCTGGTGGTGACAAAGAAGAGCACGGGCGACTGGCACACGACAGTCACCACCCACACGATGACCGACACCCTCCGGGCGTAGCGAACATGTCCCCACTGCAGTGACTTCAGCGGGAAGCAGATGCCCAGGAATCTATGGATGCTGATGCAGAGGAGGAAAAGGATGCTGCAGTAGAGGTTGGTGTAAAACAAGAAGCGGACTATCTTACACAAGCCCACGCTGAAGGGCCAGTTGTCCCCCATGGCATAATAATACACCAGAAGGGGCAGGGAGACCACGTAGAGTGTGTCAGACACGGCCAGGTTGAACATGTATGTGGTGGAGGCGTTCCAGGTCTTGATCCTGAAGATAAAGACATAGAGGGCCAGCAGGTTGAGAAAGAGCCCCACCACGCACACGATGCCATAGGAAACGGGCAGCAGGACATACTTGAAGTCCTCGTCAAATATGCACTTGTAGGCATTGTCGTCTGCGCCATCTGGGTCCAAGGAGCTGTTGATGACTCTGGTCCAGGCTGGAGGAGTTGTTAGGTTCGCCATCACCCTGGGGGGAAAGCAGAGAAGCTGTAAGGACACGGCGGTAAGGAGTCCCTGGAAGAGGTAGGCTAGATGAAAAAACCCCAGTGCCACAATGCTGTGACACGTTGCGTGGTCCATGCTGTCATTATTACTATATGCTATTACTATACCCTTCCCTTCTCCTCCCATCAAGGTTGCCATCAACGTTTGGCTGTGTCCATTCAAAAGCTACCTGCAAGCACTGCTCGCTGTCTGGCAGGCAGTGCCGTCTCAGTGCAGGTGACAATGACTGTAGAGGTGGCAGTGTGTGTGTCCTGCCAGCACATTGCATACCCATGAAGACCGTGGCCTTATTGCGTCAGGTATTGACATAACCGAGGTAGTCCTTAGCACAGAGGACTTATGGTCAAGCAGAAAAAGGGAGTTTTATTTATCCTCATTTCACATCTGGAGCACAGAGGAGGAACTAAGCTGCTCTGAAGTCACCAACAAATCTCAGGCCACACCTGGGAGTCCAACTCAGATCTCCTGCAGCCCAGTTCGATGTCCCAATCCACCCTTCCCACCAGGTTCATGCAGGAATTTGGTCTCCTGCACTACAGAACAGAGGAGCTTAACCATCCATGAGAAGTGACTTAGTGAGCACTGTGAAAGATGGGTCCTACTAAACCCCAGGCAGAAAGGGCAATAAAATGGGAACCGTGCTCTTCAGTGATCAGTCCCTGTGACTGGCAGGGCCCTGATTTCAGCGCTCCTCAGCTCCTTCTGGTAGAGCAAACATCACCACAACATCTGGAGGCCCCTGTAATCAAACCTTGCCAAAGGGAGCATGTTCTCCACCACAGGGACTCTGCCTGGGTTGGTTGTTGATGATGATGATGGGTTTTAATGGGTTTAGTGTTGGGCTGATGGTGGCCATCTCGCTGGTCCTGCTTCCTGGCCTTGAGACCTGCTCCTCCAGCATCACCACCACCAGAAAGTCTGCCCATGCTTGTGCAAAGCTGGTTTATGCATGGGAATGACCAGCTGAGAGGAGAAAAACGGACTCGAAAGAGTCTCTGCAGACACACAGAGTCTGGCACTGTCTGCATCAGGAGGGACAAGGGCCCTTTTGTGTGTTGGGGACGGCCCACGACCCAGCTGACATATGATCGCTCAGCAAGCCCATCAGCTGGGAATCAAATTAAAATGCACTTGCCTCCCTTCCCGTAAAACAAACCGGTTTGATCTCACTGCTGTACCCTGTTACGGGAAGCCTGCGGAAACAGGTTTATAGGGAGATGAATCCAGCACAAGAGCTCAGAGACCGCGAGCTACTGCTGGAGAAAAGGTTTGAGCAAAGGTGCCCTTTGAATGAGTACATGGGATGTGTCCTGACCCAAATCTCACCATGATTTTAGGTGGAAAAGAGCAGTACCAGCCTTCTCAGCTAAATGGTTCGGCTCTAACCTGGTGCCACCACGCTGCGGGACGGTGTGGGCATGCCCTTTCTTGCAAACAGGCACCGTCTTAACCCAGAGCTATCCTGCACCTACCTCCAATTCAGATCCTGCAGGGAAGGAGGCAGTGAGGGTCTCCTAGAAGCTGCCAGCCTGGATGATCTCTCACCGAAGCGAAGCTCTACGGCATTAAAAAGCACCTTGACAACTCATAGCTGATGGAGAAGGGGTGAAGTGATGCCTCCAGCCCATCACATGGGGATAACTCCAGTCCTTGCTCCAGGGACTGGACCAAACAGCCTGTCCAGATGTGGCATGGACACAATCCCTGTTGATGGTTCCCCCATTTTGATGCTTTTTGCCTTAGAGCAGACCACAAGCAGAGCTGGCCAAGGCTCACGCTTCCCAAGGACGTGGGCAGAAACCACACACACGCTCACACCCTGACTAATCTGCAACATCTGCAAAAACCCAAGTATAACTTTGGAATGAACATGAGCAGCCAGGACCGATCTTGTCCTGTCCTGGTCCCAGGGTTTTGCTTTTCCTGCACCCGGTTCAGCTTTGGTCCCATCACCCTGCTTCCCTCAAGTCCTTGGCAACGGGGTTATCCCTGCGGATGGAGAGGGTTGACAGTGCTTGGGAAAACACTTTCCAGCTGCTCTTCTCCCCAACTTCTTCCTTCCCTCTGAGCTTTGCAGATCTGAGGCCAACAAGACAGAGGTTGCCTGCAGATCTGGGAGACATTTAAGTGGGTTGGACAGGTCGCCATGACCAAGAGAAGCCACACGAGATGCCCTAAAAGGTGCAGGGAAGGGTTACAGAGCTCCAGAGACTTCAGCCTTGCACGTGGTTTCTCCACACCTTTACATCTGCATCCCCTCTGTCCCCTGCAGACAACCTGTCACCCGGCTCTGAAGCACCGATGGGAGCAAGATCACCCCATCTTCCAGCCCACCTCCCCGCAGACTCCTGCAACCCCAGCTAGGAAGCCCAACAAGGTGTTTGAAACCCATCTGTAAGCCAAGGTGCGGAATCTCCTCCAGCATGCAGGGCAGCACGGGCTGCCCCAGGCCATGTTGCAGCCACCGATGTGCCGAGATGCACATCTCCATCTTCAGGTCAAGGCACAAACGGGGCTCTCTGGTTGGCTCGAAGAGGGTAATCACGGAGACAAAACCCCACTCACAAGGCAGCCTTGTCCTTGCCATCGTGCTCTCCCTCCTTTTCCTTCTGGAAATGCAAAAGCCTTTCTTTTTTCTTTTTTTTTTCCCTACTTTTGCCCAGAATCCCTAGGACAAAACCTGCTGTGTCTGTCGGGGACGTGGCCGCGGTCCACCCCCTCACCCCCGGCCCCATCGCATCCGCAGTGAGCTAGACGGAGAGGACACGGCCAGCCAAGGCGTGTGAAGGCACAAAAGCTGGCAGCTGCCCTTTCCTCTGCCTACGGGCTGGATGGCACGAACGCCAGCAGTGACGCATCGAGCCCCCTGCGGGGACGAGGGGAGGGAGAGAGCAACAGCGATCCCTGAGGATGCCAAGCAGGATAAATACTTCTGTGACCACCAAAAGCAAACCCACCATGATGCTTTGGTGAGGACCACCTGCATCTGCTTCATCGGCTCTCCCGGCCCTTCCCAGGGTCATGGCAGGAGGTTTTTTCTCTGTCGTTGAATGCAGGTGACCGTGCACGGCTTTTTAGGTGCCCTCCAGCCACCCGTGCACAGCAAGGGCATCGCCCCGACCAGCTTCCTCCATGCTGGACCACGTGTTGGGTCTGGATGAACCTGGTTGCAATGGCTGGACCATCTCTTTGCAGCATGGCCTTGGACCTGTTTATCCCACGGGACATGCTTTTTTCCCCAGAAAACAGGTACCATCAGCCGTAGCAGATGAAGACAGCATGGGGGGGGAGCCCTGTGATGAGAGGAGCCCAGGCAGATCGGCGTTGCAATCCCAGCAGCCACGTGCCCTCAAATAGATATACCCACAGGCATGTGCGTGTGATGCCAGCATCCCAAAACGCTCCCGTAACAGTATCTACCACGTCCGGGCAGGGGATATTTAGATGAGTCAATAGGGGGAAAGAGGGGGTTGTCATCGGAGAAGGTCACGGGCAGCTGAGGGACACGCAGCACCCAGGGCCAACCATAGGGATACTGGGTTGGACACCAAATCACCGAATAAGGAGCTTTAATTCTGGTTTCTGCCCCATTTTTCAGGATTCACGGTGCCATCCCAGCAGTCACCATCCATCCTGCGGTGTTTTGTGCTGGGGAACCTGGCAGCAGAAGCAAAGTCACAAAAGCAAACAAAGCGCAACCGAATCATGGCTGCGATGAATGTGTTTTCGCGGCGGGGCTGATGAGGTTTAATTGACCATTCCAAATAATTAATGCGGATTAATTTACCGGCAGGACCACGCAGATGCAGCCCTTCATTCTGCTAGCGCGAAGCCCTGGGAAATCAAACCTGTGCGGCGCGGATGGACCGACTGCGGCCACAGCTCCCATCGCTTTACGCTGGAGGTCGAAACCACAATCCATTTACCGTATCTTCCCCACCGACTCCTTTGCAACAGACACAAGGAGAGCGTGGGTGTTTTCCCTGCCCTAATTTATAGGCATTTAGTAGACTCATCAAAATCCTCACTCCGGATCAGGAACTACTCGAGACGCTGGGAAGCAAACGACCTGGCATCGTTTTTCTCTCCTTTGGGACTCTGGTTGAAACCCTCTGCAACCAAAAGCAAACAGACGGCGCATTCGGATGCTACCGAGCCCGTCTGGTTGGGAGACGTGAGATGGGACCAGCCTGAAATTTGAGCCTGGCCAAACTGCCTGGTTTTCATCTACCCTCTCCATTTGGCTCCTTTCTGCCGTGGTGACCTTCAGTGCCTTTCTCCTCTGGGCTGGCTCCGGCCACCGGCGTGGGCTGAGGACATCCCCAGCCGTCCCTGTCCCACCATCCGCATTGCTCCCCGGCGCTTCTCTCCAGCAATCCCAAGGCAAGATACCTCCAAGATATATTTCCAAGATACCCAAAAGCAAGCTTTAAGCAGCTTAAGGGGCTTTACCCATCTCCCTGCCTGGAGCCCCAGGGAATGACCCTCTTTTATCCCCTGACCTACCCCTTCCCCCATCCCAAAAATAGCCAGAAACCCTCATTCCTCCCAAAATAAGCTTGCAAAGAATCTGTGTTTCTCTTCTTTTCCCCCAAAAATCACCTTGGAGGGCATTGGGCATTCCCACCCCAGCTGGCAGAAATGGAGTTGCTCCACTGAAGCAGCCCCGTGCCTCAGTTTCCCCTCCTGCCCTCAGGCTGAGAAGCAGCAGAGTTAAATTTGTTTTCTCCGTGAAAAGTATTTTTTGGGGGGAGTTTCAGTTTCCTGGAGGGCTTTTCAGTCACTTGACCCAAGCTAAAAAGGGGAGAGGGAGTTTGCATAAAAGATATAATGACTTAAAAAGAACTTTATGACTTTGTTTGTAGGTTACATAAAATGTTTTGCTTTGAGCCAAATGACATTTTCTGGGAATTTCTGGTTTCCCCCGAGAAACTCCCTGAATTCCTCCCTGAATCAATCCTCCTTTGAGCCTCTGCTTCCCAGACGGTACCAAAACCTCCTGCCTTCCTCCACCCCACGGGAAGTCAATCCGGATTAACCAAAGTTGTGGCTTTACAGCGAATTCGATAAAAGCATTAAACCCATCGGTGCCGGTGCTTGTGCATAATTAAAGCCGCCTTCATTCGGTTGAACCTGACTTGATTCCCAGCACAGCACGGCAGGTCTCCTGCGACGGATCCTGCTGGAAGCAAATATCACCCTGGCCAATATTTAACCCCTTCAGCAACATTTCCCTTCCTGCTACAGCAAAGGTGATGCTCCCTGTGTGCCTTTCCCCTGCATCCCTACATCACCTGCCCTCTGGGAGACCCTTCAGCATCCCGCTACATTGGGGGCAGACCCTATTTGAGCCCCCAAACCTTGACTTTTAGTTATCAGAGGGGGAAAACGGGGCGCTCGCATCCTTTAGGCTTCCTGGAGATAGAATCACAGAATCACTATGGTTGGAAAAGATCTGTAAGATCATCAAGTCCAACCACCAACCCAACCCCACCATGCCCACTAAACCACGTCCCACAGTGCCACGTCCACACGTTCCTTGAACACCTCCAGGGATGGTGACTCCACCACCTCCCTGGGCAGCCTCTGCCAGTGCTTCACCACTCTCTCAGGAAAGACATTTTTCCTAATATCCAGCCTGAACCTCCCCTGACGCAACTTGAGGCCATTTCCTCTGGTCCTGTCACTTGTCACTTGGGAGAAGAGACCAACACCCACCTCCCCACAACCCCCTTTCAGGCAGTTGTAGAGAGCGATGAGGTCTCCCCTCAGCCTCCTCTTCTCCAGACTGAACACCCCCAGCTCCCTCAGCCACTCCTCATCAGACTTGTGCTCCAGACCCCTCACCAGCTCCGTCGCCCTGTGCTGGATTTTATACCAGGATTTTGACTTTAGGTTTGCCCTCCATGATTTCCTGGCGCTCACCGGAGGAAGGAACAGTCAGAGCGGGAGAAGAGCGTGGGATTTCTGGTCCATCACCTGCTTTTGGTAATTGTCTTACCCTACAATCCCCGTATCTGGGAGAAATGACATCTCCATGGAGACCTAACAGCCTCCTGCCCAAACCACGGGAGTCACCCATCAACACCACAACCCCCCCCCCCGGCAAAACCAAATGCACTCTGCCCATCTGGGAGATAACCAGCATCCGAGACCAGGGATAATGCCATTATCGGGCTCGACCACGACATCGGCAGTTACTGCAAAGCCAAAGCAGCACCAAACCCCAGATAACCCCATGCGGGGCAGACTTCGGGGGATCATTTGCTTTTCCATAAGGAGCATCCCATGGGAGCAAAGGGGTCTTTGCTTCATGGACCGGTTCCTGTTAAGGCTTTAACGGGGTATGTTCAGCATTAAGGAGGGACGACGGCGTGGCCGGCAGCACGCTCCGCTGCCAGCGAACTATTCATGGCTTTGGCTTTATGTCAATAACCGGAGATAAAAATCGCATCGGGCAGAGATGGGGTAAAGCCGCTGGGTGCCAGGACAGTCAAAAATACATCTTGGGGTTTTATTGCCCACTAAGCCCCGGATGTGGCCACGCTCCAGGGCTCAGCAGCGTATTTAAGGGTCTTCCCCTTTGCACTGGAGCTCCTTAGCCCATCAGCCATCGAGGCCGAAGGCCAAAGTTTGTTTTGCTCAGGTATAAATGAGGAAGAGGAACTCGGGGCACATGCCTGGCAGTAAAGAAATGGCCCAATTTCGGCAGCCGCTAGCCTTGAGCCGGGGACACCGTCCCCCAGCACCGGCGGCCCCCCGGGAGCGGGGTTTGCTGCTCCCCGCCTCGCGCACAGGAAGGCAGTGGGTTGCCAAATGGGTTTTGCAATAAGCTGATAAGAAAACTGGAACAGAAAGAGAAATAAGATGTTTCGTCCTTAAAGTTGCTCCTGCAGTGATGCCACCCAGCACCCAGGTCCGGGGAAGAAGGCATTTTTGGGGTTAGGAGCTATTAAAAGGAGTCAAAGGGTTTGAAACCAGAATCTCATTGATCCCGGTGCAAATTAAAACACCCCCAAATAAATTACACAGGGAACCCAGCATGCGAAGGGGTGGAAAAACACAAGCTGGAGTAAAGCATGGAGTCAGCTCCGTGGCTTTTACCAGAGGTGTGTACAGGAAACCCCTGATGAACAGCCAGCGAATTCCCCCGGGAAGGAAGAAACCGAGCGGCAAAAGAAATTATTGGGAATTAATGCATAAACAATCAAATAATTCAGGCAAAGAGGAGCAAAGGGAGCCCAGGAGGCTTCCTCGAGTGTCGGGCTTGAACCCTTCACGCCAGCACCAGCCCATGCCAGCGGCTCGCTGCCCGCCGCCGCTCCGACCACCCCATCTTTGGGTCGGTTTGGGGACTTTGGGGCAGTTTTAGTGGCAGTACGTGGAGTATAATTCTTAATGGTCTTTTCCAACCTACATGATTCTATGTGGGGTGGGAGCTGCCCCCACACCGAGGAGGAGAACTGGGGTTCGGCTCTGCCCTTGCAGTGCCCCCCACTCCCTGCTTTGGGTGCACGAGGACCCTGCGTCACCCGTGTCACCCACCCAGCAGCAAGTGCCAGCCCCGTGTGTGTGTGTGCATGTGTGTGGGTGTGCACCCAGGGGTTCGTGTGGGTCCCCCCCACCCGTGTGTGCATGTGGGTGTGCACCCAGGGGTGGGTGCGGGTCCCCCCCCACTCGTGTGCGCGTGTGGGTGTGCACCCAGGGGTGCGTGCGGGTCCCCCCCCACCCGTGTGCGCGTGTGGGTGTGCACCCAGGGGTGTGTGCGTGTGGGTGTGCACCCAGGGGTGGGTGCGGGTCCCCCCCCACCCGTGTGCGCGTGTGGGTGTGCACCCAAGGGTGTGTGTGTGTGGGTGTGCACCCAGGGGTGTGTGCGTGTCCCCCCCCACCTGTGTGTGCGTGTGGGTGTGCACCCAGGGGTGTGTGCGTGTGGGTGTGCACCCAGGGGTGGGTGCGGGTCCCCCCCCACCCGTGTGCGCGTGTGGGTGTGCACCCAGGGGTGGGTGCGGGTCCCCCCCCACCCGTGTGCGCGTGTGGGTGTGCACCCAGGGGTGTGTGCGTGTGGGTGTGCACCCAGGGGTGGGTGCGGGTCCCCCCCCACCCGTGTGCGCGTGTGGGTGTGCACCCAGGGGTGTATGCGTGTGGGTGTGCACCCAGGGGTGTGTGCGGGTCCCCCCCCACTCGTGTGCGCGTGTGGGTGTGCACCCAGGGGTGTGTGCGTGTGGGTGTGCACCCAGGGGTGGGTGCGGGTCCCCCCCCACCCGTGTGCGCGTGTGGGTGTGCACCCAGGGGTGTGTGCGGGTCCCCCCCCACTCGTGTGCGCGTGTGGGTGTGCACCCAGGGGTGCGTGCGTGTGGGTGTGCACCCAAGGGTGTGCGCGTGTGGGTGTGCACCCAGGGGTGTTTGCGGGTCCCCCCCACCGACGTGCCCACTCCCACCCCGTGCACACGCTGCACACTCGTGTCCCCCCCCCCCGTCCCGCACTGTCGCACACGGTCCTGCGTGGGCAGGACACGCACCCCCCCCCCCCTCTCCCGGTCCCCCCCCGGTCCCCCCCCGGCCGGTTGCGGCCCCGCTCACCGGGCGATGCCGAGCTGGTGCCGGTACCGACCGCCCCGCTCCGCTCAGGCGGGCGGCGGAGGCAGCTCCATGCCCGGGGTGCGGTCCTTCCCCACCCGCGGGCCCGGTCCCGCCGCGTGTGAAGCGGGCAGCGGGCCGGGGGCCGGGCGTGGGGCCGCCCCGCCCTCCCCGGGGCTGGGAACGGGGCAGGAGCGGGGCAGGACCGCCCTCCCCGGGGCTGGGAACGGGGCAGGAGCGGGGCAGGACCGCCCTCCCCGGGGCTGGGAACGGGGCAGGAGCGGGGCAGGACCGCCCTCCCCGGGGCTGGGAACGGGGCCGGGACCGCCCCCCCCCGCCCCGGGATGGAACCGGGAGAGGAGCCCCGCTGCGGGGATGGGGCCGTGGGTGGGAGCGGGGCCGGGAGCGGGGCCGGACACCCCCCGCGGGGCTGGGACCGGCGCTGGGGCCGGGACAGGAGTCTGACCGCCCCCCCCCCCCCCGGGAATGGGACCGGGGTTAGGGCTCGGACGGGAGCCCCCCCTCCGGGAATGGGAGCATGGATGGGATCGGGGCTGAGACCGGCACCGGAGACCCACCGCTCCCCCCTTTCCCCCCGGGGATGGAAACCGGAGCTGGAATCGGGGCTGGCGCTAGGACAGGAGCCCCCCCTCCGGGAATGGGAGCATGGATGGGATCGGGGCTGAGACCGGCACCGGAGACCCACCGCTCCCCCCTTTCCCCCCGGGGATGGAAACCGGAGCTGGAATCGGGGCTGGCGCTAGGACAGGAGCCCCCCCTCCGGGAATGGGAGCATGGATGGGATCGGGGCTGAGGCCGGGACCGGACTCCCCCGCACCAAGGGCTGGGACCGGGGGCTGATGCTGGGACAGGAGCCCCCACCTCCAAGGATGGGACAATGGATGGGATCAGGGCTGGGACTGGGGCCAGACCCCCCTCCCCAGGGCTGGGGTCAGTCACTCCCTCTGCATCCAACGTCCCCCCCATCCGTAGCAGCCCCAGGGTCCCCCGAGAGCTGCCACAGCGGGGAGTGCCCCAGCGACCCCCCCATGCATCCCGGGGTGCCCCGGTACTGGAGCTCATCCCAGTGGCAGAGCCCACAGTCCCTTCCCCGGATCATGGAGCAGCCAGGCGGGGGTAAGGGGGTCCCAGGACCAGCCCTGGAGGGGAAGAAATGCCTCTGAACCGGCTGGACGAGCCCGGCTTGGGGGTTCTGCCACGGCCACCCTGATGTGGGACACTGTCCCACCATGGGTCACACCAAGCTGTGTCCCATCGAGACCAGGGAGGGTACCAATGCACCTCAGGTGATGCCACCGCAGCACATCCCTCACCGCAAGCCGGCTTCAGCAGCCGGCTTCATTTCCGAAGGAAGTGGAGGAATGGGGGACATGAGATGGTGAAGGGACTTTGAGGCCAATTTTGGCTCTAATTTTTGCTCTCAGGACCAGTTCCCACCAACCAGTCAGCGAGCTGTCAAGTCAAAGCCAGCTGCCTTGCCATGAATTCCCCGGGGTGAGGGAATTTATTTTAGAGAAGAGTAAATTTGGAGACCTGATTCATCACAGCTTCTCCTGCTCCACTCTCATTTTCCTGGGAGCCACATGCCGGTGAAACGCTTCTTCCTTGGGGGTACAGGTAAACCCTTGGAGAAGGAAATGCTGCACCTCTTGCACTGTGATGTTGGGACTTTTCATCCAGGGAAGAGATTGCTGGAGCCAGGAGGATGTGGCAGAAGGTTTGCTTGAGGTTTGCTCCTTGCCGTGTCTTCTCCTGTGAACTGCTGGGGGCTGAGTTCAACTACAAATGGGGGTCCAGCTCCTGCAGAGAGTAGCAGACCTGTCAAAATCCCTCTGCCGGGATGCAAAATGTCTACAGAAACGTAAGGGCAAACTGGACCGTACTGCGGAAGAGAAGTCCTTCAAGGGTCCTACATTTCTTGGAATTACGTTGAGTTTGGATGCTGTGGGTATGTCCCCCAAACACCCTACGAAGATGCTCTGGGGTCTGTCTCCATTCAGCCCTGGCATGACACAGCCTCCCAAGAAGCTGCAGAAAGCTTTGGAGGACCACCACCAGCTTCGCAGACTGCCCTAAATGTCTAGGAAATACATTGAGTTTGGGTGCTGTGGGTGTGATGGGGAGAGTTGTATCCCCTACATCCCCCCAACACCCTATGGAGATGCTCTGGGGTCTGTCCCCACTGAATCCTGGCACAACACGTCCTCCCAAGAAGCTGTGGAGAGCCACCACCAGCTTTGCAGCCTGCCCTCTCCCTGCAGATGACTGATGCCCAAGTGAAGCAGTGACCAGGTTCAACCCTACCTCCCCAGTGGGGCTCACTCACCTGGACTGAAAACCCTTCAAATCGGGGCGGGGCTGGAGGGTTTCTGGGCAGGATGAGGCCAGAGAATAAGCCCCACCGAATCACGAGCAGGTGGCCCAGTTGTTTTCCACCGCCACGAGCACAGAGCGAGCCCCAGCGCTCCCCTGCGTATTCCCCATCTGCGTCTGTGGGCGTAAGCCAGATCCTCCTTCTGCAGCTAGATCCGATTTCATGCGGAGGGCTCCTTGGGCCTCCTGGATGCGGCCGGGGGGGACCATAAAGCCCCCGAGGGAGGAGGGGAAGGGCATCGATGCCATCTATTATTCAAAAGCAGAAAGCGGCAGCCGTCTAAGGAGGCATTAGCCGGTGCAAAGAGGACGTGATATGAACATCTGGCACGGAAACGGTGCTGCAGAGATCTTGCTGACGGACCTCCATGCCAGAAAACAACAACAAAAAAATGCCTGTTTCCTTCTTCTGATGTAATTTGTTTGAGGAGGGAAAACAATACATCACGTTGCAGCTATTTGGGGCTGATAAGGGAGGAAGGACAAGCTTGTTGCTTGCACAGAGGGAGGGAGATGCCTGGGCAGAGCTGTTGAGTGAGGCTCAGACCGGTGAAGTTGCCTGGCAGTGCCCTGCCGGGATGCCAGCGTGAGTTAAGCCCATCTCTCTGCGATTTGGAAACATTTCTTGGGCAACGGTTGGGTTAACCAGACCGTAGCACCCTGGTTTCATCCTCCAAATCCTTCGCCCTGGCTCCCTCCAAAGGAGGGATGATGTCCAGAGATGATGGATGGAGATGTGGATGATGTCCAGAAATTTGTTGTCTGTCCTTGCATGAGCCCATGGGGTGATCACTGCTGCTCGGCAGCCCTTGCCCGGCGCCGTCTCCCCCAGCCTGATCCTCCCAGGTCTGAACACCCACAGCTCTTCCACCACAAGATAAAGCCAAACAACTCAAGACAAGAGGCAGGCGGCTTTTTCATGTCAAGGGGTGATTAATTATGGCCACGACCGTCTGAAAGGTTTGGTCAGCGGCTCATTGCTGCATGCTTCAACAAGTAAGAGGAAATGTTTTTCTGAAAGCTGGTTTGGAGCTGGGAAGTGGTCCCCTGGAGAGTCCTCTTCCCATCAGACCTTTTCCAAGCCTGGTTGAAGTCCCAGCAGCTTCCAACAAGCAGGAGCTTCCTAGCTTCACAGCCCACTGCAAGGAAAAGCCTTTCCTTCCCTTTCTTTTGCATTTTCTTACCTTTCTCCACTCATTTGGGTGTGAGGGAGATGGGAGGAAGGTTGTTACCCTAACCCACCTCACTCATTTCCATCCTTCATGCAGGTGATGGTCACCCATTGCCCAGCGAACGCAAACCAAGAGCCTCCCTCCCCCAAAACCTCGATTTTGCAGCTCCAAAGCAGCTCAAATAAGCCAAAGGAGGAGGCAGATGTTTTAAATCCAGCTGAGAAGCGAATGATTTGTGCAGCTGCAATTGTCTGTGCAGATGACGGAGGCGAGCGGCGATACCCATTCGAGCCGAGCTGGAAAGCAGCCCCGCGTTTCCCTTCACGGCTTCATTTTTCAACCGTTTTGGCAGCGATGCAGGTTTCTAAGACACTTTCAAAACATTTCCATGTTGTCTAGCGGGGAGGAATGCAATACAGGAACGGCAGGATCGGGAAGGTCAGGGTGGCCACAGCAGAGCCCCGCGCTGCACCCATGGGTGCAGCTTGAATCTGTGTGAGCAGGGGGACACCGACAGAAGCGCTTGAGACAAGCTGGGATGTATCAGATTTCTTTTTCTTGCTTTTTTTTAAAGTCTTAGTGGAAGAAAGGAGGAAAGTTTGCAGACATTTCTTGGGTTGAGCCTGCAGAACTGCCTTGCGTTTGGTGGTGGGAGAGGAAAGGGTCATGAACGCTCATCTAAATCTATGTAAGTGCAAATCGATGCCCTGATCCAACCTGGCCATGGGCATTTGATCACTTCTCACGGTCTCTTGGCTGGTAAGATGTTCAGCTACCTAACAGGGAGGCAGAAATGAACCTTGTGTGACTGGGCGTGCAGGAGGGACATCCTATGGGAGCAGGTGGGACATCCCATGGGAGCGGATCTGATTTTGCAGCTTCCCAGGATGGCTGCAATTTCCCTCCAGGATGCTCTAATTCAGGACCATCAGCAACTCTTAAGGGTATATCAGAGGCAGCAAAACCCAATCCAGCTGGAGGATGAAGCATCTGTTCATGGTGGTGAACGCCAACGGGGTGTGTGGGGGATGAGGTCAGGTGGGGCTGGTACCCACTGGGTGCTTTGGAGACATAGGAGGACCTTCCCAGCAGCCAACCGAGCTCCAAAGCAGGGTTGATTAGAGAAAGAGGTGTTGGAGGTGGGAGCTGGGGCTGGAAAAGCACCATGAGGCAGTCCCTCTGTCCATCTATCATACGCACTCGCTCCTGTATGAATCTCCTCCTGCCATCCCCGAGGCTGATGGCATTTGGGGGAGCAGCATCCAAGAGCCACAATCACGGTGGTGGATGGGTGGCTGCTGAGCACAGAAAGGCACCCTCCACCCTTTTTACGCTCATCCCTGCAACAAGAACCAACGAGTGGGTGCAGACAGGGTACAGGGGACCTTTGCTGTCCAGGGCCACATCCCGATGGTACGGCTTGGGGAAGGGGGCACTTGGAGGAGACCTGTTGCACATGATGCTCGCAGGAGCAGGAAGCTGGAAGCAGCGAGACTTGATCTTTTCCACATTGCTTCAGTGCAGAGAGGGCTTTGCTCTGCGGCTTGAGCTATCTGGGTGTCTATTTTTTATTCTTCAGCAGTGATTGGCGTTCCTTTTTAGCCCGGCTTTCATTTCCTCCCCACCCAGCGCATGTGATGTCCCAGCCGTCCTGCTCCACCGACCGCAGGGCTTCAGAGCAGGAGGGCGAGGGAGGTGCCAGGCTTCGAGCCGCTCACTTTTCCTCCAAGCTCCTACATAAACCAGCTTTCTTGGAGGCGTTTGCAAACTCCAAGCGCATCCCCCTCCCTCGGGAAGATGCTTGCAGAGAGCGATTCGGGTGCAGCCACGACCTCCCAGGCGGCAAGAGCCGGCTGCCGGGCCCCGAAGCACAAGGATGCCATTGTGGCCGACAGTGTTGCTTCTATAAAGACCTTAAATAAATGCAACGCACCAGGGCAGGCGTGTTAAAATTAACCCATCGGCTTGGGCTACGTGTGCTGTGGGCAGCGCAGACTGGTTCCCAGCAGGCGTGCGGCGGCGGTGGATGTGGTTCTGCACCACAGCCGGCGAAGGGAGGGAGGGGGGTGACAACGATGCCGCAGGCTGACAGGGTCAGTCTTCCTCCCCGGTGGGTGTCATCCTCAGCTCTGCTGCTGCTGACCCCACCGATGGCTTTCTTACAAGCGAAGATGCCTAGTTTTCTGCCAAATTTCGTGATGCTCTTTGCTGCTTCCTCTTCTGTACCTTCTGCTGAGAAAATAGTAAATAAGACCGATACTTAAAAAGAAAAAAGGCCTTATTCAAGAGCTGGGTTTTGGGGGCTTTGGGTGAGTTGCAACAACAGAAGGTGCTGGAAAAGGCAGTCGGGAGGAGAGATGTTGCCCTGAGCATGGCTGGTGCTGCTGAAAGGAGTTGTGCACTGATCCCAGTGTCCAAGAGAGCAGGTAAGCACATGTCCTCAAACCAAGTCTTCCTAAAAACAGCAGCGGTGACCCATCCACGTGATGGTCCAAGCCTAAAATCGCGCTCAGGGAGAGGCTGCCCTGAAAAAGTCTCATTTCTCTACTTGCAGAGCTGGTGGCGAGCCGGACAGGCGTGGGTCCAACCATGCAAGGACCCCGTGTAGCACCGTGGTGGGATGCAATGGGCATGGGCAGCTGGACTGTGGGGTCCAGTTGCCCCCCCAGATTTTGTGGGGTCACTGATGCACTGACCCGCCAGCAGCTCAGCCTGAAGGTGGAAGTACAGCCTGGCACCACAGCGGATTTTGCTCTGGCTCCTCCAGCTGGAGGTTGGTTTATGGGATAGGGTGGCAGGACCCCCATAGCATCCCTTGTCTCCCATTTTTTTATCTGTTCCTCATGAAGGACCCAGCAGACAAGAGCCACAGAGTTGCTCAGGAGCAAGTTCCCATCGGTGGTGGTGGAAAAGCCATTTTACAGTAGTTTTCTGTGTCGTTATTCTTGCTCTCAGCTCCCAGCAGCGAGATCACGGGGACCAGCGCAGGGTCCCACCCTGGAATCCCTTTGTTTCCAAAAAAAATACTTGTTCTTAATACGGGGCTTTTGAATTCACTTCCTTCCCCTCCTGCTCCAAAATAACCTTTGTGTCCTCAGGGAGATTCACGCTGAGATGACCCAGGGTATGGCACTGGGAGGGCAGACGGATGTGTGGACCCCAAAAAGCCACTGCTCCCTGTGGGTGCCATGCAGTGGGGGATGCTCCTTATCCAGCTCAGCTCAGAAAACAAGAGATTTGCTCAGCTCCAGCCTGTCCAGGCTGGGCTGGGAAAGCACGCACACAAGCGATGCCAGGATGAGTCCAGCCCGTGCACGGCCCCTTGGAGATGTCCATCTAAATTAACATTTTAAATGGGTGAAAGAACCACACCAGGTTCCTTTTTAGACCCCAAACCAAATGCACCCCTATTTGATGAGCGGGTGAGGATGGGGAGTGCAGCATTACACCGTCACAATTCTCCAACCACCCTCCTTGGGGACCTATCCTGCTTCCTGGGCTTCGGAAGAAGGTTGGTGGCATCCTCCTGCACCCAAGTCATCCCTTAGCAGCTTCCCCATGGATACAAACCCCGTTTGAAGCAGACCGACATTAGGTCCACTTCATTTCTCAAGAAAACTCTCCCTGCAGAGAATGGATGCAATTCAGCTGCTCCATTTTAAAACCCCTCCTATCATCAAGATTAATTTTCTTGCGTTTTTCCATATTTTCTCATTTAAAGCACCAATTAACCCCAAACTGGACTCGCAGAGCCTACCCTGCGGAGCGCAGAGCTCTGCGACCCACACCTATTTCCCCGGCCATGGCTGGAGCAGGGGCAGAGCAAGGGGGCAGATGGAAAATCAGGTCCACATGGATTTCTCCTGGGGAAACGCAGGTTGGGTGCTTCATCATGGATGTGTATTTTTTTTCACCTCCAAGCGGGTGACACAGGAGGCACTTGCTTTCCCATGTCCACCCCATGATAACCCACACCCCAGGAGGGAGACCGGCTCAAAGGCTGATTCCCAACTGGTGTCCTTGTCCAGAGTCCAATATTGTTATCGAGGGCCTGGCTGGTGTTTCTTACTTGGATCTTTGCCACCACAGTTAAAATAACTCTCCCACCACTCCCAGCATTTAAAGGTCACGTTCCAGGGATTAATGCAGAGTCTCTCAGGCCGGCTTCTTGGCTTGGGATCGGTGATGGGACCGACGCAGAGCAAGAGCATCGCGGTGCTGGGTGTGTGCTCCCAGTGCTGGCGGTCCCCTGGCCAGGAGCGGGCTTGTCACCAGCGCCAGGTTCAACATCCTCGGTGAGCTGGGGATGTAGCTATCAGCAAGACTTAGCTAAACAGAAGCCAATTCCTCCAGGTCAAATGGTTATTTCCTTGTAAATCTGCTTCTAGCCCTCGGGTGAGCAGTCCCGTGAAGTCCAGATTTGCAAAACAAGCTTTATAGGCAATAGCATTTATTTGACCGACTGGTACAGTTGATCCTGTGCTTGGTTTTTGCCCAGACAAGTCCTGGAATCACAGGAACGGGTTTCCAAGCTAAATACAAGCGGAGAGCAATTGAGTGCTTAATGAAGTGGGTATCGGTTAGGCCATCTCTAAATGAAAAGATAAATTGTGCCTGAGGAGCAGAGGACGTGCAGGCAAGGAGAGAGGGAAGAGAAATGATGATGCTGTTATCCCCGAGGAAAGAGAGAGGCAGTTGATAGTCTGTGACGCAGAAGATGGGGAGGAAGGATAGTGGGACCTGTAGTGTGTCCTCTGCAAAGAGACATAAACCTTTACAACGGTATCATTTTTTCAGCTGGATGGACCAAGCCTGTGGCATCCAAATTTGCAAGAAGCAGCCTGGGACACACTTCAACTAGAAGGGCTCCCTCCCCGTGTCCCCCAGGGCTGCTCCTGGTGCCAATGGGGCATTCCCAGGAGAGGTGGTGGTGGTGCTCCTTGGGATTGCTGCCTTCATTGTCTTCCCGTGACGAGGGCCAAGGAGATCTGCTTGAACGAGTCTTGATTATCATGGCAACACCACCGACATCGCCACCACTGATATTTCAGGTTGAGTATAAGGGAAAACTGCTCCACCATGAGCAGGTTGTGCAACCTCCATCCTTGAGGGTTTTCAAGACCCAACTGAGTGCCAGTGAGTTTTGCTGAGATCAGTAGATAACCAGGTCCAGTTTTTAAGCTGCCACCTGAATTCCACCCTGCAACCTCTCACGAAAGCCGGTAACTAGTGCTTGGGTTGATCTCTGCTAGAAAGGCATCGTGTCTTGCGTTAGAGACGTCCATGGGGAGACCCCACTGCTTCTTGCCAAGATGGTCCTTTCATTTAACACTGCTTCTTCCCCACAGCCTCTGCCCTATGTATCAACATTTTGTGCCTTATTTAATATGAGCTTGTGTCTGGCTTAGCCATCTAGTGACCTTTGACATACGACATAGGGCCTCGTGCCGTGCAAGCCAGGTCTTGATCTTAGTTTTAGCAATTCAGGCAGGTCTTTTTGGAAAGAAGAAGCTGAGCTGGCCTTTTCTGGACTGCAAAGTGGTGGACGGTCGTCACCAGCAGACAATTCCCATCCTGTTTCAAGTCAAGGGCAAAGCCCTGGGTTTGCAGTGAGAGATGGGCCACGCACAAGGTACCCATGGAAAATAAATGATGGCTTTGCTCCCTTTCAAGATTTGTCCCACCCGTCGTGGTGTAGCCTGCACAGGGACTGGGGCACAATGCACGCTTCACACATTAGCAGGTTGAAGGACACTCAGGACATGGTCTGGACCATGAACCCACCGTTACCCTCAAGCTGGTAGCTGTCATTAAAACTGAACCACAGACTCATGAGAAACAAAGACCATCTCATCGTCACCGGGATCTACCTCTTCCTGGCTAGAAAACACCACGAGGAAGACCCTTCCCTTAGCTAAGTGCTTGCAGGTGTTTCCTGGTGTTTCCAGGCATGGGGACGGGCCAGGTTGTCCCTTTCAATGCGTCATTCATCGGGTGGCCATGGCAAAGCCTTGGGATGTGCTTGGAGCCACAGCAAGGACCCTTGGGGCTCTATGATTTTCAGAATAAACAGACCATCTGGTAAGAAAACCCCAGGAATAGATATTTTCAGGAGCAGGTATTTGCAAGGGAAGTGGATGGAGATTTATCTCCAGATAGATAGCCACCAGGGAGAGGGATTGCCTCTCCCCCATCCCTCCGGTTTCCATAGGAGTGAGTCACTCACCTTCCTGTAGCAGGAGGAAACCCTCCCGCTCTCATGGAGCCCTACAGATTGGCTCTCCACCGACCCTTCCTTTGTAATGAGGCAACTATTTTGGGATACAATGCCCCGCTTCTTCCCATGTCCCCTGGGGCCAACAGTGTGGGCTGGGGAATCCCCAGCACAGTGGTGATCCTCCATACCACTCTGGCTCCATGCTCCCTGTCCAACCACAGCCATGGGGTGATGACAACAGCTTGGACCAGTGGGAAAAGCTGATGGGCAACTCTGGGCAAGGCTCGCTGCTTGTGCTAACCAGCTCAGCAGAGCCCTGGAGCCCAGGGCAACCTCTGCGTGTCCCCACAAAGACCGGGGTGAGGGATCTGTGGTCATCTTCCATGGGCCATGAGGAGGTGGGACACAGTCATCTCACACCGACATGGTTTTAGGGCATCTGGGAGAAGTACTGCCAGGCTGATGGGTGGCCTCTGCCCCAAAATTCAGCTCCCAAAGTAACCCTAAAATCCAGCTGGGCAGTGTGACAGGGGTGAAAGGGCAGGAGTGTGGGACCAGCCTCCCCAGCAATCGGGGCACGAGTTCTGCACCAAGCTTTGACCTCCTCCAAGATGCCCGTGAGCTCTGTAATGGATGGAGAGCAGCACCATGGGTGGAGGGGTTGCTCAAAAGGAGGGTGTCTTTGCTCTGGGATGCAGGGCTGGGGCAGCCAACGATATCCCTGGTCCTGTCATCATGTCTATGCATGCTCGCTGGCCACAGTGATTACTCACCACCAGGGAAAGCCCGTGCCTCAGTTTCCCCATCAGTAAAAGGTGAGTATGGAGCAAGTATTACACCTTCATACCTCCTCAAGAGCCTAAACCAAAACCATGCCAGCGGAATGAAGCAGAATGATTTAATTGCATTAGCTAATTACATTTCCACACTATTTTCCCATTGTTTACAACAGCCAGGGAATCATTTTGCATGTTACCACATTTTGCAGTCTCAGGTTCAGCTCTGGGGGCTCCTCCCCACTTTTGAGGACCAACCTAAGAAATGGGGTGACAGCAGCAGGACGGAGGCTTTGGTCCGGTCCGGGTACCGCCACTGTTTCCCCTGTGAGCCCCAGGAGATGCTCTACGGGGAGGATGGAGTTGCTGGTGACCACATCTCCCTGTCCTGCTCTACCAAGAGCCGGTGAGGCCCCAAGGGATAGTGGGCACCTCGAAGCAGGTGGAGGGCTTTTCCTAGTGGAGGTGGGTGCAGGTCTCCAAAGGACCCCTGAGGGATACGTCAGATGAGAAATTTGTTGGCTTCAGAGCCTGTTGGCTAGGGAGGAAGTCAACTTGTTGCCAGGTGGAGGAAATGAGACATCACTTGGCTTTTGGCAGAGAAAACAAAAAGCCCGGTGAATGCTAGGGAGCCACGCCATGGAAGGAGCAGGGGGTCCCTTGGTGCTCCGGGTGGGGACATGCCTGTGTCCTCCATCCCTGCTCCCCTGTTAGCAGGTCCTGGGTGGCTTTCTGCCTCGCTGTTGGGGATTTACTGCCAGGAGAGCTTGTCCATGTGAGCCCAAGCTTCAGCACAGTGTGGGGGACTCGCAGAATAACTGAGGCTGGGGGGTCATCTGGGGTCTCTGCTCCAAGTCTGACCTTCTGGACCTCTGCTCCAAGTCTGCTCCAAGCCCGACCTTCAACAAGGCCAGGCTGTGTCAAGGACAGGCTTGATTGTCTCCAAGGATGGAGATTTTCTTGCTCTCTGGGCTGTCTCCCAAGGTTTCACTACCCTTATGGGATTTTTTTCTACTATATAACAGAAGTTTCCCTTTTTGCAACTTGTGACGCTGCTTCTTGTCCCATCACTTGGGCACCTCCATCTCCACCTCCTCCGCACCATCCCAGCAGGGCGCTTCAGGCAGCAGTAAAATCCCACTTGGCCTTTTCCCCTCCCACTGCACACCCATCTCTCAGCCTCTCCTTCCATGTCCCGAGCTCCAGCTTGGTGGCCCTTCTGGGCACCATCTGTCACCCTCTGTCTGCTACTGGGGAGCCCCAAACTGGACCCACTGCCCAGACGTGGTGTCACCAGTGCCAAAGAGAGAGCAAGGAATCACTGCCCTGGCCCTGCTGGGTGCATTCTTGCAGATGCCACCCAGGGCATGGTTGACCTTCGCTGCTGCAAATGCAGACTTCTGATTTGGGGGCAACTTGTGGCCACCAGCTGCTTCCAGCTGACCACCCCAGCCTGGCCTGTTGCACAAGGCCAGCATGTCCCAGAGGTAGGAACCTGCACTTCTCCTTGTTGAACCTCTTCAGGTCCCTCCAGCAGCCCTACCTCCAGCAAGTCAACCATGCTCCCCAACCTGGTGTTGTTCCCAAACTCACTGAGCATTCTCCATCCCATCACACAGGCATTTACAAGAGTGGTGGAGGTTGTTAAAAGAGTGCTTGAGTGTGTCCTGGTCCTCCAGCCCTCCCTGGAGCATGCACAAGAGGGTATCAGAAGTGCAGCTGCAGTGGGACATTGCATCTGCGGGATTGACAGCCAGAAATTGGGTTAACTCTTCATATCCCTTCTCCTCCCAGCTGTCCGATTCGCTTCCCAAACAGTTCATGGTGTTTCATCATCAGACAAGAGAGAGGAAAAGTCATTGGGAGTTTATGCTTGGATTTAAAAGGAGTTTCATGCTCTTCATGCATGTGTGCTGAGGTCTTGTAGGGTCAGCTCGGCACTGCCTGGCACTTGGGGCTGCGTCATTGCTGCCAACTCCTTAATCTAAAGGGCCCTCTTCTCAGGATGGTGGCCCTGAGCCCTGTCCCCCCGTCATGGAAACACCCCCTGCCTCCTGCCCCATTGTGCATCGGGCATTCCCTGCCCTCATCCGTCCCAATCACCACCCAATCGTCCCTTCAGTTGAGGTGACATCTTGTCCTGCTGCTTTGGTTCAGTGCCCACGAAAATGCTGATGGATGTTCCTGGGTTGAAAACAGCTCTTCTCTGACACTCACAAGGGTTTGGGGAGCACGGATTCACCCACAGACCCTCCCCAGGGTTGGGGTTGGAGTTAGGGCTGGGGTGAGGGTTAGGGTAGGGGTTAGGTGATGCTCCCTACCCCCTGCTTTTCTAGTATTTCATGGAGATCCCACATAGCGGCATTGCTTGGGTAGGGGATGGCCACTGTCCTCACACCCACACCAATTTGGGGGTTGCCCTGTCCTGATTTCCCCAGCTTTGACCGTCCCTTCCAGCTCCAATCCAGCACTTATGGGCATTGTCTCAAGACACGGCAGCATCTGCATGGCCAGATTTAGTCCTGCTCTTATAGGACAGCTTCTAGGCCACGTCCCTGTGCCACCCAATGACACCCTCATTTGGGGTCCCCGTGCATGGGCTGTAGCCAGGTGTCCCCAACAGGACAGTGACAAATGAGTGGACCTTTGGGGAGGAGTGGGACAGGGGGAGGCCAGGGAGGGCTGACAAAAACATGGGCAAGGCAAAGGGCTGCATTTAGGGCTCAGGGAGATCAGAAGTAGGTCGGTCTGAGGGACTGCCCGGCCCCAGGCAATGCCTTTTGCAACTGGAAAAGGGATGCTCAGGAGAGGAAAAATGCTCCCACGTCCTGGCAAGGGCAACCTTCACCCCTGGGCAGCATTTCCTTCCCAACCTTGGCTGGCAAATCCATCTCACCCAGGGCACGGGGATGCTCTGTGCCTACAAAGTTCATCTCGGCTTGTGAAACCGTGGAGGCTACTCATGTCCTATAACCACTAATATATATCCCAGATGCTATCCTGGAGCCAGGAGCTGGGGGCGTTAATGGCACGGGGCTGCTCAGGGCGTTCCCGCGTTGCAGGGCTCCCCGTCGTGTCCCAGCCTGAGTTGGGACCTGCTGCGATCAGCAACCGAGCGGGGCACAGCAAATGAGTCAGACATTCTCCACCACGCAGCCAGCCCTGCATGATATTTTTGGGGAGTTTGGGCATGTAGAAAAGCAAACACCAGCAGCAAAATGTGCCTGTGAAGGCAGCAGCAGCAAGTAAGGGTGGAAAAACTTCTATTGCATGTTTCAGATGTATCCATGCCATGAGCACACCTGTGAGATCTTGGGCTTCGTGGCATAATTTTGCTCATGCAAATGCTGGCCAGATCCAGCCCTTCTTCCGAGCTTTGTTAAGTTGTGTGTTGCCAGAAGTGCATCTTCTCTCTATATGCTGAAGGGCCAGGATAAGGCTTAGCTAAGCTCATGTTTACACCTCTAAACGCTGGGGCTTTCCGGATGTATGATCCGCATTTGCGAATGGGCAAAGTAAATGGATTAAATATTTCATGGAGTTAAAAAACAAAATAAATTCTTGTTTCATTTCCCCTATGACTCAGAGATGAAAGCTCACTCTCCGGAGCAGCTATTGTGTAAGAGTGGGCTTGGTAAGTGGATTTTACTGTGTGCCACTATAACCTATCAACCGTTCCCAGAGAAGAAAAACCTTTCACAGAGCATGAACAACACGCTTGAAGCAGCAAAAGCCATTTGATCCGGAAAATGGCAGATCTTTCTAGTATGGAGGGGCTGGTTTTATGCAGGGGATGTATAAACCCAGCAGCCTTTCAGCCAGCATGTCTGAGCCCAGGTTTATTTAGTGCTGCCGGGAAGTTGTTGATACTAGCAAGGCTGAACGAACTCAGCTTTGGGAGAGCAACGTGAGGCTGTTCTGTCTTTTGTACTGATGAGAAATCAGCACCGAAATGAGTATTTGTATGGGTTTTATGGCTGCTTTCTGATGTTCAGGCAAGATGAACGTGCTCGTAGAAAACTCAAAACACTCAATATAGCTGTATTTTTACATTTGGAAGTTAAATTAGGGGATAACTTATTGTTAAAATTCTTTGATTAGGTCTGATAATTGCAGCCACAACCTCTTTTCTCAGTGCATGTTCTGCTCCAGGAGAATAAAAGTCTCTGGGGCCATTTGGTTTATTTTCTTTCACATAATGGGGTTTTCATCTCTTCACATGTCTCAAAGCCTCACCCTCCAAATAAGATCATTCACTGGCAAAAAGAAGAGGCAGAAGAGAAAAGCAGGGAGGAGTGTGGCTGATCTCTGCGCCTTTGCTCATTTACAGCAGGGATGAAACACTTTTGCTCTCAGGCCAGTGCTTTGCAGTCACTTTGCTTTGGCGAGCGCAATGCTTGACCACAGAGCATCGTCTCCGTAAAAGAGAAGCATCTCTTCATACTGAAGAGTTTAACAGGAATGAAATCAAGACAGCTAGAGACACATTGCTCCCACCGTTCCTCCTTCGCAGGGGAAGTTTCAGTTCCCCTCTTGCATGCCAAAGCCCAGCTCTAAGCCCATGCCTCCCCCGTACCCACCCTCTTGAAGAAGCGTCTCAGGCCCTTCCACAAAAAAAATGCTGAACTTGGCTCACGCCACACTTGCAATTTCATACTTAGTTTTGCTTCCTTCCTAGACTTGGCAGAAGATAGGTAACTGCAAGGTCTCCACCCATCCATGGATGGGCACCTCCAAGGCCACCTGCCCATCTCCTGATGTTCTCTCCTCCTGTCTCCTTCCAGGTGCTCCCTTTGGAGCAGGGTCCAGTCAACGACCACAAAGGTCACAGTTCCCCATGGGGTTTTCTTAGGAGCTTCATCTCTGTTTTCGTTCCCGACTGGCACGCAGGGGCAAGCCCTTCCTTGGAGGAACCAATAGTGATGGGATCCCTCCCCACAAGGGTGCTCTTGGCTCCTACAACCTTGCCCAAGCAAGTAAAACCTCAGTGTGGTTTCATTTGTGTGCTGCTGGATGTAATATTGGTGTCGGGGTCTCACACACTTCATGGGAAAGACCAAAACAGAGGAAAAGGAATCAGACAGTGATGTTTCCAAGAAATGAGAGAGGAAGGGATGTGAATGTTGTTGAGTTACACTACAGAAGTGCTGTGGTCAGAAGCAGTAGAAAAATTTGTAAGGAAGAAATTCTCCTCATCCAACCATCGCTTCAGTGGTCAAGATGGTAGCAGCGTGCAAAGCATAAAGCATAAGAGAAGGGAAGATTGGGCTTGTGGTGACAATGTTGGGAGGAGACTTGCCAGAGTCATCTTTTGTTTGGAGAAGGTGCTGGGAAAAGGTCCTTGCAGGATTTGAGGCTCCATTCAGATCCTAAAGCACGCAATTCCCCACAGCTGAACCACAGCCATTCTCCTGGGCTTTAAAGATGGGGATGTTTGGGGTTGGAAGGGGCTTATCTCCTAGCAGGACGCTGCTTCTTCCTCCCTTCAGTTGCCCTTGGCTGTAGGAAAAGAGGTGAAACAGATACCAAGGCTGGTCAGGGTGAATGGAGATGTCTGCATGCAAAAGCACCAGGAGAAACATCAGTGCCAGGCTGGCGGGGATGGCTGGTGTTGATAACCAGGGCTGCAACGGGACGTGACCGAGTGGGGAAGGCTGGAAACGGGCCATCTCTGTCCAGCCCAGGCAGCTGTGGGCTGATACGGTCCCGGTGTAGTCAAGCCCTTGGCACAGAGCGGTGCTCTGATAAAGGGAGGGTGCAGCAAGGTGCCAGCATCTCCACCGTTCCCCTACTCCGAGGGTCAACCAGCTCTACCCACACCACTCCTGATCAACACGTGTCTGCTCTAAAAACCATCCAGTGCTGGAGGTGCCATGTCCTTCCTGCACATCCACCATGGACACAGAAAGAAATCCAACGGTCCCTTTCCCTCTGCAGCTGGTAAATAAGGAGGAGAAGGGCTTCCCACATCTTCTCCCAGCCACACAACACCCTTGAGCCCTGTTGAGCTCCTGGTCCCCAAAACTGCTCTCAGACACATTTTTGCAGAACCTCTCTCCAGGTTGCTGTTCACCCTCTGTCCAAGAAGGACTTGTCCTCAGCTGCCCTGGAGGGATCCAGGAAACCCTTCCAGCGTGCTCAGCACTCCCCATCCACTGCTCTTCACATGATACCATCTACCCGCAGATAAAAATACCCACGGTCCGAGCAGGCAGGGATGCGCCCAGCCAGGAACAGATAACGTTGGGATCACAGAAATGTGCCGCAGCGAGTTTCAAGTTACACATTAACAAGAAATGGGGGAGAGCAGCAGTGACGCACGGATGAGCAGGGGAATTTATGGCAGGAATGCACACGTTGCTCAGCTCACACAGAGGGGACGACGGAGGGGACAGCCCCGTCCCCACGTGCTCCTGCATAAGCCAGGGCTGGCAGCAGCAGGTCTCCGTGAGATGGAGACACCGAGAGTGTGCCCAGGGGAGCAGGACAAACATTGCTTTTGGGATCAGATCCGTGTCCATCAGGCCAGAGTCAATTTAGAGTGGGAGTTTGTCAGTCTGACAACAGTTTGGACTTCCAAGGAAGGCATGGGAAACGCCCCAAACGTGGAGAAGTTCTCGTAAAGCTGAGAAGATGCTCTTACAGCCCTGACCTTGCTCCTCAACACAGGCACTGGTTGCTAAAGATATAAAAGCCAGCTGGAGATCTGCCATCCATGAGCAGCACCTCCATTTTTGGAGCTGGCTGAGGCCCTCAGCTCAGCCTTATCTCAGAGCAGGATCTCATGGCCACTCTCTGAGCAGCTTCAGGGGTCCAGTTTCACCATTGCTGAACATGCCTGCAAGTCTGCCTTATTATATTACAACCACCCTCATCCTTCCTTGTGTTTTCTCACAACAAAGCCAGGCAACTGGGAGCAATCCACACCTCCTTGACTTGTGAACAGACCACCTGGAGACAGCCAGACACATGAGCTTGGCTCTGGGCTCCACCATGGGGAAGGGGTCTCCCCCATGTCCATCAGGTTTCTCTCCGTGACCGTTGTGCGCGCAATCATCCTTCTCCCCAAACCACCCTCTGTTAAAAAGGGGAACACATCCTGGAGGATGTTCAGGCACAAATATGGTAACCTCTACAGAATGGAGATGGAATGCTGCCTCCTCCACCGTCGAAGGCATATTTGCTGCTATGGACCACGCAGTAAGGCAGCATGGAGGAGGTCTGCACTGCTGAGCACACAGGACTCAAAGGCAATGTTTTAATTCACAGCAACAAGAAGTTTTGCAGTGACTGCCCTGATTGTCCCACCTAATGCACGTTGGTTTGCTGTGGAAACGCAGCCCTGAAGCACACAACCTTGGTTCTTCCCAGGTGAAACCAAACTGGGACATCTGCATTGGGAGAGCCCTGAACACACAGCAACACCTTTTGGGGATTCATAGGTCTGACGCAGTGAGTGTCCCCTCGACCTTGTCCTCTCACATGTATCAAGCAAGCATGGAAGGTTCTTGCAATGTGGAAAGTGTCCACAACACCCTGGGGTCCTTCTGGTGCTTTATGAAGGGCCAAGTGGCATCGTCATCTTCATATTTGCTGTCACACACCTGAACACTCCAGCATTCCTCCCTTGTCTTTACAACCTGCCTCGATGTCCTTTCTCTTCTTCCCTGGTCCAAGCCTCCTTTTGCTGTCTCCTCTTGTCTCTTGTCCCCTCAGAGCTTTTGTCTTTCCTTTCATCCCTTTTTTCTTACTGTCCCACCATTCCTCACTGCCGTATTTTCCTGATGGTTATGTCAACCCTTTGAGGGCACCTTTAGGAAGATAAAGGCCACCTTCCTGAAGACAACTTCAAGAACTGCCTCTCAGGAGCAGCTCAGCAGGTCTGTCCCAACCTTGAGGACCCTGAACAGGTCTTCAGGTGATCTTGCTGCTCACTGGGATGTCCATGTCCATGTCCATGTCACGTGGAAGAGTTTGGAGGAAAGAGGCTGGTAGAGGCTTGCTGATGCCCCAGTCCCTTGACCTTGTAGATGACCCTCAGGATGAAGGCAGGCGGCAGCAACACCTCAGATACCATCCCAGCTCCACAGAAGAGATGGTGACAACTCCTAGTTGAACACAGATGTGGGTTCCTGGAGTTACAGCCAGTGATGGTGACCACACGGGTTTGGCTCGTGGCAGGAGGCATCCATCTCCGGGTGCTCACATCCCAGGGGCAATGTGATCCCACAACGTGAGCCCATGAAGCCGTGCCTGCTGTCTAAACACTCCCAAACCTCAGGAGCATTGTTGGATGGCTCTTGGAGACTCTTCTTCTGTTTCCTCTACTCCAGTAGCATCGGTGACCTCCTCCTTCCGGCTCCTGATGTACTGTCGGTGAAGCGCATCTCCACATCAGAAAAGCAACCAACAGCTGTTTGATGCAACCCTATGGGGCTGTGTTTTGTGGGTCCCACTCCTATATCAGACCATAGCAGCCCCGCAGATTCACTCCCACCCAAGGGCTAAAACCCATCACTGGACATAACCCTCATTTCCTCTCTTCGCCTCCTCCCATCTGCTCCCAGCTCGCAGGATGGGAGAGAACACCGGTGTAAGGAGGAGGTTGCGCTAGGACTTACCTGATTTACACCAGCAGAGGGGTCACCTCCATTTGAAAGCACCAAGAAGCACCTCCTGGATAGAGTTGGAAGCTGTTATGGTCCCACGCCGGGACGGGACAAAGGGCTAAGACAGTTCTGCTCCCGATGGGCAGATGCCTCCTGACTCCAACGGGCTCTGATGTTCACGTCTGGTCACGATCAACCAGCAAAAGAGCAGGAAAGCTGCCAATTCTTGGAGGAAAACAAACCCCATAAACCTGCCAAGCGTCCCCGCTCGGAGATATTTACTCTTTCAACGTGTTCTCATGGAAATTAATCCCAGTCTCACCCCTCCAGGTATAGCAAACATTATGAGCGAGGAATGGGGAGAGGCTAGGACAGCAGAGCACGGGGAACAAAGCTGCTTGGGTGTACCAGCCTTCACCGAAATGTGGTGGAACAGGCCCAAGCAGGACGCAGCAGGGCCGTACGGGCTCTCTTCCAGCTTGGCCGGACCTCTATCCCCCTGCGGCCATCTCGGCTGCAGGACGAGTCGTTCCGCCCCGGTTTAACCTGGAGGAGGCTGATTCATCCCCTGGGCTCCTGAAGAGCCACTTCAAGGTCTCTTCAGCTCGCACCAGGTTATAACAAGCTCCAAAGAGGGATTTTTGCTTCTACTGGGGAATGCCAAAGCATGCAAAAAGCAAGAAATTATACGGGTGGGGAAAAATAAGATTCACAGAGTGTGCTTTAAGCTTTAAGCACACTTATTTTTCTTATTAATCTTATTTTTCCCAATCCATATATTTTCTTTTTTATGGCAAAAAAGAGTGGTCTCAGTTGCTTAGGTGTCACCTTTTGCCTTACCACGGCTGTAGGACATGCGCACCAGTCCGATACGCATCCGCATGGCACCCCCACGTGGGGAAAGCCTGGAGGCTCCATCACCAGCCTGATGTTTTCCTTCTGATGGACGTTGCAAAGCCTTCTGGGTGAAAGAATGAAGAGGTGGAAATAAAAATCAAATAATTAATTAGAGGGAAAGCCGGGGAAAATAGCGGTTGTGTTGGGAAAGCTCTGCCAGGGCAGTGCAAGGTGAATACCAGCATCATTGCTTGAGCACATGGGTTGCTTTGAGCAATCAAATTGGGACCAGGACCCATCATCCCTCATCTTTCACCGCATCCCAGGAAGCGGAGGGATGCGAGGAGCCCCCACAACAGATGCTGAGATACCCCCAGCCTGAGATGTGCATGTGGCATAGCATCTCTGTGGCCTCCAAAAACCTATCCCCATCTTACCAGAGCAGCGGCAAGGGCTGGAGGAGAAAGGAGGAGCTGGAAACAGCTGGAGGCACAACATCTGGAGGCTGGAAACATCTGGTTCAGTGCCACTGTGGTCTTTGAAGCCCTGGGAGAAACACTCAGAACAAAACCGCGGCCGTCAGATAATCCCAAATTCATTTTCTGGCTTTACCTGCTCCTGGGAGAGATCACCTCCCACGCTGGCAAAAACACAGGCAGGGAAGGGAATGGCTGTGCCACCCCCCAGGATATCACTGATAATTATTAAGGATACTTTTGTTCTTTGAGTCTTTTTTTTATACTTTCATTCATTTTCTCATTCTTTTTTTTCTTATCTATCTATCCATCCGCCTATTTATTTGCCTATTTATCTATCTATCATCTATTTATCTATCTATCTATCTATCTATCTATCTATCTATCTGTCTATCAATCTACAATAGCCATTAAGCTTTTTATTTCCTATATATTCATATTTAATATAAAAATATGTCATAGAATCATAGAATCATAGAATATCTCAAGTTGGAAGGGACCCATACGGATCATCGAGTCCAACTCCCTGCTCCTCACAGGACTGCTCTATATTCCTATCTATTCCTATTTAATATAAAAAGCTGACTTCCCCAGAGGAAGCAGCTCCCATCTCATCTCCCCAGGACAGGGGGGACCTCGCAGACCAGCAACTGCTGCCTCGGTGGCAGCGCCCTCCCGCCGCGGTTTCTGTTGGCGAGCAAATCCTTCTGCCAGGAAAACTCCTGCCAGTTCAGCAGGTAAAATCCGCTTTATCAGCAATTGCTTGGACTCGCTGGTGGAAATGTTTCTCCGCCGAGGCTTTCGCCGCCGGAGCGGCCTCATCCATTAATCGCCCTGCCCATAGCGTGGGTTCAAACATACCGGTTCTTGCTCCGAAGCGCATCCTTGCAGCCAAGCGTCCTTAAATGCAAAGCGTTGGCCTCGCTCGCCACGAGCTTTTTGTGCTTAAAGAGGTCTCAACCCCTCCAGGGATTAAATTCAGATGTGAAGAATAAAGAGGCGCATGGGTAAGCGGCCGCTCGGGAGCCCGACTCCAAAGTGATGCCTTTGACACCGAGGGAGCTGCGTGAGGATGGGAATTGAGTGATGGGAATCGAACCCCCATTCCTTGAGGTTTGTCTCCGAATTCTGCTTTTATGGCCAGATTCGTCTTTTTTTAGATGAGGGAATACGCTGCTATTTTCAGCCGTGGGTTGTCGCTGTCAGCTGGTATTGGACTCTTGGAGTTTCCAACCTTTGTGTCTTGTCTCTGTTGGGGTTCCCTGGGCATTATGTATCTCTTTGGGACTGTACTCTGTACTCTCTTTCATATGAAATGAAATGAAATGAAATGAAATGAAATGAAATGAAATGAAATGAAAGTAAAATAAAATAAACTAAATATATAAAATAATTAAATAGAAACTAAAAATAAACTAAAAATATAAAATAATAAAATAATAAAAATAAAATAAAATAAAATAAAATGTTTTAAAAAGCTGTTTATTCTGTCTGGCTTAGTGACGCTGTGTCGAGCTCCTGCCTTTCTCAGCTAATTCAATGCCGCTCTCCCGCAAAATTTCATCCCCTTCCTCACTCCGGTGTGGACCCCAGGGAAGCAGGTCCCCATTCCCACCAGCATATCCAAGGGGAAAACGGAGTATTAATGTCCTGAGCATCCTCACGAGGACTCGGTCCCTCCTGGAGGGGCTGTGGGAAGGGGATAAACCTTTGCAAACAGACAGATTTACAAAAAACATTCCAGAAGATTAAAATCCAGAAGATTAAAATCAATTCTTTTCTTCACTGCTCGGGGCACGGTTGTGTTTTATTTATCTCCCTCTACGGGAGAGGTCTCTGCGCAGCTCCTGTGGCTGTTTCCACGTTGTCCCCTTGGTGAGGTGACACGGACCAAGGCCAGACTTGGGGTTTCCCACCCTCACATTGTGTCCCCTGCTATTATAGATTCATACAATGGGTGGGAAGGGACATTTCAAGGTCACCTAGTCCAACCCCCTGCCATGGGCAGGGACATCTTCAACCAGATCAGGTTGCTCAGAGCCCCGTGAAACCTGACCTGGAATGTTTCCAGGGATGGGGCATCCACCACCTCTCTGGGCAACAGAGCTGTTGCCAGAGCCAGCCCAGGTGATGGACCTTGCACCCCAGTTGGGACTCAAAGCAGGTTGGGGATGGGGTTTATCACCCTTGAGATGAAGGACCATCATGGATGTAAGGACATGACGTGACACGATGTGACAGACAATGGAGCCCCTACAAGAAGGACATTGAGGTGCTGGAGCATGTCCAGAGAAGGGCGACGGAGCTGGTGAGGGGTCTGGAGCACAAGTCTGATGAGGAGCGGCTGAGGGAGCTGGGGGTGTTCAGTCTGGAGAAGAGGAGGCTGAGGGGAGACCTCATCGCTCTCTCCAACTGCCTGAAAGGGGGTTGTGGTGAGGTGGGTGTTGGTCTCTTCTCCCAAGTGAAGAGTGACAGGACAAGAGGGAATGGCCTCAAGTTGCGCCAGGGGAGGTTCAGGCTGGATATTAGGAGAAACTTCTTCACCGAAAGGGTTGTCAGACACTGGAAGAGGCTGCCCAGGGAGGTGGTGGAGTCACCATCCGTGGAAGTATTTCAAACACGTGTGGATGAGGCGCTTGGGGACGTGGTTTAGAGGTGGACTTGGCAGGGTTAGGTTCACGGTTGGACTTGATGGTCTTAAAGGTTTTTTCCAATCTAAACGATTCTGTGATTCTATACGCAGGAAGGTTGCACGGCCAAGAGACATGGGGATGGGGAAGAACACAGCCTCCCCTTGGCTTATGCAGAAGGTGTCTCCCCAAATGGAGCGTAGGTACCCCAAAACCCTTGTTCCATCATTCCTTAGGTCTTCCCATCTCCCTGCCGCTGACACACACAACACCTTTTTGCTCACCATGTGGTATCGCACCTTGGACCTTTTTGATGGATTTTGGGAGCCACTTTCTTCATTAAAGCAGACAAGGCGTGCTCAGGGATGCTCAGGCAGAGCTGCCTGCACAGGCATGCCTTGGCAGCACAGGCAGATCCCTGAGGGAGGGCAGATCCTATGGGATCTCATTTCTGCAGCAGGATTTGATGGGAAAGCCACCAGCCAGCTCAGCTGGAGCTGCTCCACCACCGCCCAGGACACCCCCTGAACTGGAAAAGCTCTTCCCCACCAGCACTGATACTCATACCCCAGGTCTTGTTTATCTCAATGAGGATGATGATTTATTTCTCCTATTTTTGAGCCAAAACAGCTATATCATACTTCTACCAGCCCATAATTCAGGTTGTTTCCTTGCTTATTTGCTTGCTGCGCTGTGCATCGCTCAGGGAATTAGGGATACATGACTGTTCCGAGGAATGCCAGGGGAGTATTTGCTCATGCCCATCGCTGGGAGGTTTTTATCTCAATACCCAACTAATAAACTTCCCTCTTCTTGCCAATACACAGACGGTTCCTGGTGCATCCAGCTCCCAGTTTCCCAGTGCTGCAGATGCACTGGGGCCCAGTTAGTGGGGGAGCAGCTCTAAGCTGGGGCCCAGGATCTAAGCTGCTGGGCCAGGATCAGTCCCAGGCTGCGTTTCTCTCCTGGGAGGAGGAAGAATTGCTCATGTCTCCTCTGGGATACCTCTAGCTCTGTTAGCTGGCAGGGCAGACTAAGCCGTGAGGAGCCAGCCAGCTGCAGTGGGTGCCACCAGCTGATCAAAATCCCCCATTTCCCCACGGCAAAGCTTTTTAAGAGACCTCAGCACACAGCACGATATCTAAAGGATACCGGTTCATCACGCCACAAATATCCTGAGTCGCCCTTCGAGCATCCCCGACTGAGGGAGAAGCGAAACCCACCCGAAACGGCTCCGTTTGCCGGCTGCGACCCAACACCAGCGCTTTCCTGGAGCTGGAAATCTCTCCTTAAAGCTCGGCCTAGCTTCATGGAAATGTCAGGTTTCATCAGAAACGTTTCATACACTTCTTGTTTGGAGAAAAAAGTAAGACAAATGACTAGAAAACTGTAAAAGTCCTTTGGCTGTGTCTCTTAAATGCTGCTGCATCTCCCTTTTCAACGATTATTTAACTAATCCAGCCCACCCCCTGCCATTAATAACTGTTTCTATAGCAGTGGATGCATTTATTTTATTGTTTGGTTTTTTAACTGTGAACACCCTTGTTGCTTGTGCAGACCCTGGAGAATGAAGCCCTTAATAAACCTCCTGCACTAACTATTCTGTTTATCTTGGTGAATATTAGGGGCTGGACCACCTCGAGCGACACAGCCTTAACTACCTCCTATCGATGCAAAGCAAAGAAATACCACCAAAATTAAAATTTAGCTCAGACCTTAGGCACAAGCACAGCAATGCAATGGACTCTGATTATTCCCCGCGGTACTATTAACCCTACAATTGCTCCAACCTCTAAAAACCCATCAGTGGGTCCATCCCTTTGGAGGGCAGAGAAGCACCGAGCTCCCGTTAGCTGGGGGCAAACCTTCACGTGATGCTCCACACGGGCAGCAGAAACTCCCTTTTGCTTTTATGGGTCCATTGTTGGTTGAGCTGCTGCAACCCAGAGGTTATTTTCCAACGGCGAGGAACGTTGGAGCACGTGCGAGCAACATCTGGTGCAGCTGTATGAGCGGGTGGATGTAGCAGATGATGGGTGATCAGGATGCAGGCCACCAAGCCAGCCTGGTAGAGGATTAATTATTATATTTCCAACATCTGGCCAGGAACTTTCTTGCCATATATAACTTAAGGAAGAAAAAACCCAACACATTAGCTTCCGTTGTGATGTTCAGGTTCGGCTGGGCTTGTCTGCAATCATTTGGGTTTGCAGGATACTCAGCTGCCTTCAAGTCCTGCGCATGTTTGCCTGATCAAAAAGGAGAAATCAAGGGATAAAAGCTCAGAATATGCAGCTTAAACTCAATTCATGCTGTGAAAACAAGTATTTTTTATAAATCATACTGCACTTAGACACTTACACTATTTACCTTTGATCATCTCCTTTATTTTACCTCTTTTTTTCCCCCAGTTATGATTATTATCAGTATTTTAAAGACGTGGAAGTGCTGTGGGCAGCTACAAGAGGCAGCTCCATCATGATTTATCACCGAAGATGCAAGCTCCCCGGGGACCTGCGTTGAACCCGCAGCACCCCATGGGTCAGGCTTCAGGGAATCTGCGGTCAACTATAGAGAATGAAATTATTCATGGAAGAATACAAGCAACCGGTGGAAAAACTATTGCCGTGCATGATAAGGGGGGATGATGCATCTGTTTGCAGGTGTGGTACCTAAAACACTTCTGAGCCCTGCATGCAAAAGCCCGTGGATGATTTACGCCTGTGTGTGCAAAGGGTTGCATGCGCAGATGCTACGTGGAGATATTTTAGGAGGAAGCTCCTTTGGGCTGGCTGGAGGAACAAGGCATGAGATGCAAAACTTTTGCAGGATGATGTGGTTTTGGGGTAATGAGTTAAAACACCAGGAGCTCGGCAGAGGTTGCATTTCGCATCGGTTCAGCGCAATGATTTTATTGCTAGGGAAGCAGATCGTTGCACGTTGCACCATTGACTTAAGAGTTTATCTGCAAAAAACCTCTCCCCCTGCAAGCCCTGGCTTCCAGAGCACCAGCTACTTTTTCTTAGCCCAGCAAAATGCTTTTTTTCCAACCCATTTTTCCACCCTCCTGCTTGAATGAAGCATCCTCTGCATCCCCCCCACCCCCAAGTGTATCCCATTGCATTTGCTTGTCCAGGCTTTGAGCACCACGCTGCATGGAGGAGCTGCAATATATATATTAAATAACGATTGCACTCAATGCTTCTGTCCCAGAATCACAGAATCATTGAGGTTGGAAAAGACCTGTAAGATCATCAAGTCCAACCACCAACCCAACCCCACCATGCCCACTAAACCATGTCCCACAATGCCACGTCCACACGTTCCTTGAACACCTCCAGTGATGGTGACTCCACCACCTCCCTGGGCAGCCTCTGCCAGTGCTTCACCACTCTCTCAGGAAAGAACTTTTTCCCAATATCCAGCCTGAACCTCCCCTGGCACAACTTGAGGCCATTTCCTCTTGCCCTGTCGCTTGTCACTTGGGAGAAGAGACCAACACCCACCTCCCCACAACCCCCTTTCAGGCAGTTGTAGAGAGCGATGAGGTCTCCCCTCAGCCTCCTCTTCTCCAGACTGAACAACCCCAGCTCCCTCAGCCGCTCCTCATCAGACTTGTGCTCCAGACCCCTCACCAGCTCCGTCGCCCTTCTCTGGACACACTCCAGCACCTCCATGTCCTTCTTGTAGTGAGGGGCCCAAAACTGAACACAGTATTCGAGGTGCAGGCAAGTGAAGAAGAATACAAGGACCTCGTTAGGTCATGCAGGGAGGGAATTAGGAAGGCGAAAGCCCAGCTAGAGGTCAACCTGGCCACGGTCATGAGGGACAACAAAAAAAGCTTCTATAAATACATTAACAACAAAAAGAGAGCCAAGGAGGATCTCCATCCTCTACTGGATGCGGCGGGGAACATTGTCACGAAGGATGAGGAAAAGGCTGAGGTACTTAATGCCTTCTTTGCCTCAGTCTTTAACAGCCACACCAGGTATCCTCAGGGTATCCGTCCCCCTGAGCTGGATGACAGGGATGGAGGGCAAAATAGGCTCCCCATGATCCAGGAGGAAGCAGTTAACGACCTGCTATGCCACCTGGACACTCATAAGTCTATGGGGCCTGATGGCATCCACCCAAGGGTGCTGAGGGAGCTGGCGGAGGAGCTTGCCAAGCCGCTCTCCATCATTTATCAACAGTCCTGGTCAACGGGGGAGGTCCCGGATGACTGGAGGCTTGCCAACGTGACGCCCATCTACAAGAAGGGTCGGAAGGAGGATCCGGGGAACTATAGGCCTGTCAGCCTGACCTCGGTGCCGGGGAAGGTTATGGAGAGGCTCATCTTGAGGGCGCTCACGGGACACGTGCAGGATAACCAAGGGATCAGGCCAAGCCAGCACGGGTTCATGAAGGGCAGGTCCTGCTTGACCAACCTGATCTCCTTCTATGACCAGGTGACCCGCCGAGTGGATGAGGGAAAGGCTGTTGATGTTGTCTACCTGGACTTCAGCAAAGCCTTTGACACTGTTCCCCACAGTATTCTCCTGGAGAAGCTGGCGGCCCGTGGTTTAGACAGGTACACTCTTCGCTGGGTAAAAAACTGGCTGGATGGCCGAGCCCAGAGAGTTGTAGTGAATGGGGTGAAATCCAGCTGGCGGCCGGTCACAAGCGGAGTGCCCCAGGGCTCGGTTTTGGGACCGGTCTTGTTTAATATCTTCATTGATGATCTGGATGAGGGGATAGAGTGCTCCCTCAGCAAGTTTGCAGACGACACCAAGTTGGGAGGGAGTGTTGATCTGCTGGAGGGTCGGAAGGCTCTGCAGAGGGATCTGGACAGGCTGGATCGATGGGCTGAGGCCAACCAGATGAAGTTCAATAAGGCCAAGTGCCGGGTTCTACACTTCAGCCACAACAACGCCAGGCAACGCTACAGGCTTGGGGATGAGTGGCTGGAAAGTTCCCCCGCGGAAAAGGACCTGGGGGTGTTGATCGACAGCCGGCTGAATATGAGCCAGCAGTGTGCCCAGGTGGCCAAGGCGGCCAACGGCATCCTGGCCTGTATCAGAAATGGTGTGGCCAGCAGGAGTAGGGAGGTGATGATGCCTCTGTACTCGGCTCTGGTGAGGCCACACCTCGAATACTGTGTTCAGTTTTGGGCCCCTCACTCCAAGAAGGACCTTGAGGTGCTGGAGCGTGTCCAGAGAAGGGCAACGAAGCTGGTGAGGGGTCTGGAGCACAAGTCTGATGAGGAGCGGCTGAGGGAACTGGGGTTGTTCAGTCTGGAGAAGAGGAGGCTGAGGGGAGACCTCATCGCTCTCTACAACTGCCTGAAAGGGGGTTGTGGTGAGGTGGGTGTTGGTCTCTTCTCCCAAGTGACAAGAGACAGGACAAGAGGAAATGGCCTCAAGTTGCACCAGGGGAGGTTCAGGCTGGATATTAGGAAAAAGTTCTTTACTGAGAGAGTGGTGAAACATTGGAATAGGCTGCCCAGGGAGGTGGTAGAGTCACCCTCCCTGGAGATATTCAAGGAGCGTGTGGATGTGGCATTGTGGGATGTAGCTTGATGGGCATGGTGCTGTGTGGTGTTGGGTGGGTTGTGGCTTGTTGTTGTTGTTGTGTGGAGTGGGTTTTGTGGTTTGGTTTTTTTTTTTTTTTTTTTTTTTTTTTCAGGTTGGACTCGATGATCTTACAGGTCTTTTCCAACCGTACTGATTCTGTGATTCTGTGATTCTGTGCGGCCTCACCAGCGCCGAGTACAGGGGCACGATCCCCTCCCTACTCCCGCTGGCCACACCATTTCTGATACAGGCCAGGATGCCGTTGGCCTTCTTGGCCACCTGGGCACACTGCTGGCTCATCTTCAGCCGGCTGTCGACCAACACCCCCAGGTCCTTTTCCACCGGGCAGCTTTCCAGCCACTCGTCCCCACGCCTGTAGCGTTGCATGGGGTTGTTGTGACCCAAGTGCAGGACCCGGCACTTGGCCTTGTTGGACCTCATACCATTGGCCTGGGCCCATCGATCCAGCCTGTCCAGATCCCTCTGCAGAGCCTTCCGACCCTCCAGCAGATCAACACTCCCTCCCAACTTGGTGTCATCTGCAAACTTGCTGAGGGAGCACTCGATCCCCTCATCCAGATCATCCATAAAGATATTAAACAAGACCGGCCCCAAAACTGAGCCCTGGCCGGTTCCCAGCTATACGTAAGCGTATAGGAAACGCTTTGGATGTACTTAAAATTGCTACTGGGCACAGTGCATGGTCTGGCACGAACACCTTTGGGGTCTGCAGGTCGGGCAGCTCAAGTAGAAAGATGCAGTATATTTTCACAGCATCCATTGATGCACCACATCTCACTCATCGTTTAGAGAATGTTTCCTGGGGAGAACGAGTTAGACTAATTGGCAGCACTAAATAAACAAATAGCTGGAGGAGAAAGGAGAATTCAAGTTGCATTTTAGTTTTTGAAAGTGTTAAAGCATCTTTAAAGGTGAGGGGTCATTTTCTGGGAGCTGGAGTAAAGAAGTTCATCAATAATAAAGGAGCCGGCGATGGAGCAGCAGCGACACTGGAGCACTTGGGAAAATGCAATTATGAGAATTGCCTTACACTCTGCAAACTGCCCTGGTAATTTGCTTAAAGGAAACATCCAAACGCACTTTAATATTTCAAAGATTTCATTGCAGCAGATCTAATAAGCTAAGCCAAGCAACCTAAGTACTGCAGGGGGAAAAAAAAACCCCCAAACATGCCTGATCAGGGGTTTTTAATTCACACCCAGCGAAACATGACATTGCATGGCGCGGAACATCGTTTCTGCCTCCTGGGCTCTCCTGCACCTCACCGACGTCTGCAGCGGTTGAGGGTTCAGCTTCATTTTCTTCTCCTTTGATTAAAAGCAACCTCCTGCCAAAGGGGCGTGGGCCGTCGTGCGTTTGTTCGGGTGCTCTGCTCCCACTGCAACGGCTTTGGGATGCACCGGGACCTGGGTGCCAGCCTCAAGGGACTGCTCCAGCTGCTGTCCCCAGGGTCTGAGGGTGACAGCCCCTTATATGCTGGAACCCCAGCTCAAGTCTGACTCTTGCTGCCCTGCTTTGCTTGGGCAACCTGAAAAGTGCTGGAGGGAAGGCGATGGCTGCTTTTCCTCCGGTGCAGAGCACATGGAGCACCCTGTCCGCACGGTGCTGGGGAGCACCTCCTGGGTGGCATGGGCTGTATCCTGCACCCCAATCTGCGTGGCCGGATCCTGCAGTGGACTTGTGCCTTGGAGGCTGGGCCAACATGCAGCGGGCCTGTGAGCAGCAGTGCTGTGTGCCCTCCGCACCCCCCTGTACCCCCATATGCACACCCGTGCACCCCCCCTGTGCACACTCTGCATCCCCATTGCACAGCCCCGCACCCCTTTCCACGCCCAGCACCCCTGTGCAACCCCCCCGGGCACAGCCTACCCCCCCCACGAACCCCCTTCACTCCCCCGTGCGCACCCTGCACCCTCCTGTGCACCCCCCGGCATCCCCCCAGACAAACCCCTGCACCCCAGTGCACATCCCCACACGCTCTGCACCCCCCGTGTGTGCCCTGCACCCCTATGCACATCCCACCCCCCCTGTACACCCCCCGCACCTCCCTGTGCACACCCCTTCACCCTCCCTGTGCACAGCCTGCACCCTCTGTGCATACCCCTGCACCCCCCTGCACCCCCCCCGTGCATACCCCTGCACCCCTCGTGCCTTCCTGTGCACCCCCCGTGCACCCCCCGCACCCTCCTGCGGACACCCTGTGCACACCCCTGCAACCCCCCGCACACCTCTGTACCCCCCTGTGCACCCCCTTGTGCAAACCCTGCACCACCACCCCCCCCCCGCACCCTCCTTGTGCACACCCCGTGCACACTGTGCACCCTCCCTGGGCACCCCCTTAACCCCCCCTGCACCCCCTGCACCCTCCCTGGGCACCCCCTGCACCCCCCCTGCGCCCTCCCCGCGCACCCCCCCCGCACCCCCCGTGCACCCTCCCTGGGCACACCCCTGCACCCCCCGCGCACCCCCCTGCACCCCTTGTGCACCCCCTGCACCCTCCCTGGGCACCCCCCCGCACCCCCTGTGCACCCTCCCTGTGCACCCCCTGCACCCTCCCCACGCACACCCCTGCACCTCCTGTGCACCCCCTGCACCTCCTGTGCACCCCCTGCACCCCCCTGCACGCCCCGCGCACCCCCTGCACCCCTTGTGCACCCCCTGCACCCTCCCTGGGCACCACCGCACCCCCCCCGCACCCCCTGTGCACCCTCCCTGGGCACCCCCTGCACCCCCTGCACCCCCCGCGCACCCCCTGCACCCTCCCTGCGCACCCCCTGCACCCTCCCTGGGCACACCCCTGCACCCCCCGCGCACCCCCTGCACCCTCCCTGCGCACCCCCTGCACCCTCCCTGGGCACACCCCTGCACCCCCCCTGCGCCCTCCCCGCGCACCCGCCCCGCACCCCCCCTGCACCCCGCGCCCCCCCCGCCTCCCGCGCTGCCCCCCGCGCCCCCCAGCGGCCGCAGCGGGCGCCGGCGCCCCGGGCGGGCGGGGGGCGTGTCCACCCCGTCTCTCTCTCTCCTCGCCCGCCACTCTATGGTGGCCGCTCTAGGCGGCTGGGAGGTCTCCGCCGCCGGCGGGGCGGGCCGTTGGCGGGGCGCGCGTCCCCTCAGCGGGGCGCTCCCGAGCCGCGCTCCGCCGCCTCCTTTTTTTTTCCTTTCCTCCCTTCCTTTTTTTTTTTTTTTCTTCCCCCCCTCGAAGTCGCTCCCCCCTCAGCCCCGTCCCCGCCTTCCCTCCGCCGCCTCCTTTCCCTCCCCGCTCCCCAGGGCCGGCACTCGGGACGCTGCTCGGCGCCCGCCCGCCGCTGCCCGTGAGGAAGAGGCGGCCTCCCCGCCCCCCCCCCCTCCCCGCCCGGCGCCACCCCCGCTCCTCCCGCCGACCGGGACTCGCCCCGAACCGGGAGGGAGACGGTCGCTGCCCGCTCCTCCTCCTCCTCCTCCTCCTCCTCCTCCTGCAGCGGGGGCCGCATCCTGCTGCCGGGGGGAGGGAATTGATGTGGAGACCCAGCGCAGCACCATGCAGCCCCCGCCGAGGAAGGTGAGGGCCCCCCCGGTGGGGCGAGGGGGGCTGGGGCTGTGTGTGTGGGGCTGGGGGCTGTTTGGGGGGGGGGGGGCTCTGTGGGATGGGGTAGTTTTGGGGCAGGGGGTGGGTTATGGGGGGGTCTGGGGGCACGGTGGGGAGGGGGAGCAGCAGGTTGGGCTGCGGGTGGGCTGTGCGGTGGTGGAGGCTGGAGGCAGGTTGGGAGAGGGGGAGCAAGTGTTAGGAGGGAAGGGGGGCGGGGGGCTGAATTGGGGGCGGTGGGGCCGTGGTGGGGGGTGGCCCAGCGAGGTGGGTAAGGGGGGAATGTCTGGGGGGTGGTTGGACGCTGGACGTGGGGGGGTGGGATGGGTCTGGTGGGGGAGATGAGCTCTGGAGGCAGGACGGGGCGCGGGGAAGGGCTGGCGAGGAAAGAGGTGCGGGGGGGGGGGGGTCGTGTTTGGTCAGTGGGTGTTGGGGTGGCCGTGGCGGGGGCACCCCCACACCCACTGAAGCCTTTCCAAATGAAGGAGAGCGATGGCTGGGTAGGGCTGGAAGGGGGTCAATGACTGCGGCGGGCTGGGCTGCAGGGGGGTGTTGAGGCAGGCTGTGCCGGTTGTGGGGTGCTGCTGGCTGTATTTGGGGGGCGCAGCTGCATTCAGGTACTACGGTGGGTTGATACCAACAGCGATGGGTTGGGTGTCTTGGAGCAGAAGGTCACGTCTGGAGTTGATGCAAGGATGCAGGCTATCCCGGCGTGTATCAGGACAGCGGGTGAACAGGGGCAGCCAAAAACATGCAACAGACGTGTGATGGGAACAATCTGCAAATGCGGCGGGGAGGCTTTTTTGTGTCGGTGCAGTCCGTGGGAGTATGGGGTGCTTTGCATTGGGGGGGAGCTGGTGTGGAAAGAGACATAAGAAGGAACGTAGATTTGGGAAAAAAGGCTGTTCCTGGTGTGGCTTGTCTGTGTAGGCAGGTTGTTATCTGGGAGACTTGAGCTGTAGTTGGGTTCTTGAGCTACGTGCGGGTACTGATACATGGAGATTTATTGGTTAGTTATTTTGAGGGTTGTATGCAATGGTCGGTGCGTGGGGAGAAAGGGGAGCTGGAGACGGTGAAGCAGGTCTCAGGATGGAGAGGCTGCTCCTTTACAGGCACCGTGGAAGGGAGTTTTGTGGTTTTGAGATTTGTGTTCAATATTCTTTGCGATGCTGCCCGATGAGAGTGGTTTGGGCTGTAATCGTTTACCGTCTGAGTGTCATCGGTCGCCGTAGATGTTTGAGATATCATGTGTGATGTTGAGGTTTCTCGGGGAGGAGAGGAGATGGCAGGGCTTTGCTGTGTGAACTGTGTAACAGTGACTAGGAGAGATGGGGAGGGGAGGAAGACTTGAGAGGGAGCGTAAACAGAAATCCCTTGTCATCCCCCGAGCTCCCCAGTAGCCCTGGCAGGCAGCTGCAGTGAAGATCTCTCCTTGGCTCGTTCCTGCCTCTCAACCTCTTGTTTTGCGGACGGACTCCGCTTTTGTTAAACAGTTCTCATGTCTATTTTAGTTCACATTTGGTGGCTTATTTATATGACATGTGTGTCATTCTTTGCCTATATTATTTCATTTGAGATTATTTCCATTACATGGGTCATCTCATCTGGGTTTATTTATTTTGAGTAGGGGTTTTTTCATATACAGATAAAAACGAAAATGCTGAAAGTTTATGTTAAAAATAGACACTTTTTCTGCTTAAAGTCAGGGGCATACGTGTGAATTTTATTTTTTTTTTTGTATTGTGAAAAACTTGTCTCTATATAATGTTGTGATTAAAGGGTGCTTGTTGCTGGGGGGGATTGTCTTCAGAGTTAAAATTGAGGAGGCTTTTGCTGGCTGATGAGATCTAGGGGTTTTTTTGCCTGGCTAGCGAAGAAGAGGGAGATCTGTGTCTTCTTCCTCTCTGAATTTTTCATCTCTCTTCCCCCATTACAGTAACTGTTTGGCATTTCTGTCCTCATGAATGCATAATGTCTTCAGATACGCTGGTGATCATTTTTTAGGCCGATACATGGATTCCCTGTGATCACTAGAGGGCTAAAATGCCAAGACCTCTTGTTTTATAAAAACAAGAACAAAACGACCCCATGGTTCTCTTCCAAAATCAAATCATTCCTGACACCTGTGCCAATGGTGCTACCTGCCAGTTATCAAGTAGGTTCCCAAATCATTGAATTTTTAGCGAGGTTCAAAGGAAAATTACACTAATACTAAAAAACGTAAGGCCAACCTTCTGAAGCCATTTATAGGGGGCTCTTTTGAGCTGACGCACAATCAAGAACCAACTTGATGTTTAAGCTGTTTAAGCTATCTTTAAATGATAGCAATTGTAGGACAGTTTAATAAATTTCAGAATTGTGTGACTTGCACTGAAGGGCTATACACTATAATTAAATTTTTTTCCCCGTGGCCTGCTTTTATTTTGGTAGGCAAAACTGTTTTGTTGCACACAAGTTACCCCCCCCGGTTTTGGAATAAAATTGCACTTTCGTTAATGGTTGGGCGTAAGCATGAGATTCTTGCCATGTGCAGCGTAAGCCTGCTGGGCTGACAGCGCTTACTGAAATCGGCCTTTATGAATGTTGCGTGGGGTTAAACTGCACTCTTAAATCTGTGTTCGAATTTTCCACTGGAATGTGCAATTTCAAAATAGATTAAGGCCATGAATTGTTTTTTTTCTTGTTGAAATTTGACTTAAACTCTACAGAAAATGTATGTGGTCTGTGGTTTTTTTTTTTGTAGGTGAAAGTTACACAAGAGCTAAAAAACATTCAGGTTGAGCAGATGACAAAACTTCAGGCCAAGCATCAGGCAGAATGTGAGCTACTTGAAGATATCAGGTAAGATTACACAAAATGCTACCAAAATTCCTTTAAGATCCAGTTTTTGGAAGAACATTTGAGTTACAAAACTTCAGGAACTGACGATGGAATTTCCTCTTTGGATTTCCTGCTTTTAGGCTGTTAAAGTTTTGACACAGCTGGAAATTATAACTGGAGCTAACACAATGCAAACCATTTTTTCTTCTCTTCAATGGGGGAAATGTTAAAAAAAAAAAGTCACAAACAACATACAAAAAGCATTGCTCTTTTCAGCAATATTTCTCTATGTAATAGACTAAGACTTTGATTTACTGGTTGTGAGAGGCTGCTAAAATTATTAAAATATTTTAAAACCACTGTTGATACATGTCTCGCTAGAGATAGCTTTGAACAGCACTTTTAAATAGATTGTATTTTTTACCAGAAACCTAGAAGAAGATACTTGCATTTATAATTTAAAATTCTGCACAGGTTAAGATCAATAGGGAAAATCTACATGACATCAGTTGTGGGGGTTTTGTTATTCATTTTACCTAATGTGATTGCTTCTCTTGAAGTTAAAAGTTTGCTTTTAACAAAATGCGGTGGTAGTGGGTACCTGGCATTATATGGAGGATTAATCATTCCATTTGGAGAGGATCAATTTCTAGGATAGTTCTTCTGTAAAATATTCAGCAGTGAGTCCACTGCTGTCCTGCTCTTTTTGGCAGTGTGTAGTCCACCCGTTAATTATTTGAATGAGATTTCTTGCTTTATATTTGTATATAAAATGCAAATGTGGCAACTTTGACAGATGACGTACTGTTTGTCTCACTCTCTCGGTGTCCTCTCTTCACCAATCAGAATATTGAGGCTTGAGCCTTCTCTTCCCCTGTTTCTCTTCCGTGGGTGGTGAAACACTTTTTTTGAATGGGAAAGATCACATCTTTCATTTCCTTAGATTAAAATTAGCAGCTGTGTGGTGTTTAACTAGCAAATGCTGAGTAATAAGTAACAGACTGATCCAAGGCAATTTTTCCCCGTAGATAGAAACTTAGTTTTAGAACTTCTAGGCCAGGTACTGCTGCTCTAGTCCAGGTTTTGTTAGCATTTCCTATTTTTCACAGGAGCTTATAATTACTTCAGTCTGTATTCTGCTGAAAGACGTCATAAGCATTATTAGCTCGTGGATACAAAAACAGGAAAACATGTGAAAATGCCGGCTTAAATTACATTAAAGAAAAGTATTTTAATTTCTACAGTTAATTTCATTTGTAAATTTTAATGTTATGGATTAAGAAACTGGATTAATCAATTTAATTCACTAACGCAGTCACTAAATGTATATAGTCTCTGTTCAGCATTCCTGTTGCAAACAATCTGCATTTGTAGAATCACTGCGTGGATTTACAGATTAAACATTCTTTAAACATGGAATGATGTGATAGGATATGACAGCTCCATCGTGTCAAGGATTTGTTCAAATATCAGATAACAGAATACGAAAGAACAAGAGAACTTTTGCTTAGAAACATTTTCTGAGCCCCCCCCCCGATCTTGGTTTGTGATGCAGAGGTGTTTTAATTGCATCTAGGCGTGAAGGAGGGACTGGGCTTTGAAGACTTGGTAGTTTTGATGCTGCGCCGGTCAGCGTGTGACACTCGTGTGAGAAGCTGGGTGTCAACCTCATCAACCCATTACTTGTGTATTTATGACTGTATTCAGGATATGCAGCCACCGTGATTCCGGAGTGTTCCAGAAAGCAGTGCTTGCTGGAACCACACACAGGATCTTTTTGCCTCTGGAACGAAGAATTATTTTGATAGAAAGCACCCTGCTGTTATCCAAAAGTATTAAATTATAACTGAATGCTGTTTGTTTATCAAGACTTGAGAGAGTTCGAGTCCTTTCGTAGCGCTGTTGGAGCTTTCAGGCGCTGCAAGAGTGCAAATTTGTGCTCTTGTTTTATGCTGCTCTGAATTCTACAAACTTAACTGCTGCAGTGGCAGCAAGAAACTCTGAATACGTGGCTTGCAAGCTAGTGATTAAGAATGCCTATTTTAAAATGTTAAATTATTACCAATAATTACTGTATTTGTTAGCAGATAAATGCAAGCATTCATATCACATATGCAATACTTACAAACCATAGTATTTGTACAGGATTTAAAACTCTTAATTACATTTTTTATATCATTTCAGTTCAGTTTTGTATACAACTAAAAAGAAGTGATACGAGGAAAAGATCAGAAAGTTCTCATATGAGTTTTAGCAGAATACATCCATTGTCTAGTATATCAGCAGATGAGTTTTGGCAGCCTACCGGATCATAAGCATACTTGCCATTCCAATAGCTTTGATATCTTTATGCAAAACTGAGCACTGTTTTAAATGTTTGTAGTACGAAGGCTTAAACTATGTCATTTGGAGAGAATGAAGACTGAACTACTGTTTATTCCAAATGGGATTCTTCTTGGTCAGGGTTGAGACATATAGGTGTAACTACCTTTTCTCCAGCCCCACTGCAGATACTTAATCTCCTTGAGGGCTCTACATAAGCCCACCATGTTTATTTAAATCTGAAATATGTCTTCTTTTTGAGTGATAATACAGTGTTTTGTATGCAAGGATGTAGATTCAAGTCCTGGAGGCCGGGAAGAAAAGGCATCATGTTTTGCTTGTGGAAATCATACCTGGGACTTGACAAAACTATGTGCCGGTAGTTGAGTGGAAAGCTTCCCTGGAAGTTGGATGACTTCTGACACCATGTAAAATTGTAATATCCATTAAAAAAAAAATCAAATATCCACTGCAGTCTTACAAACTGTGTTGTGTTTCTCTTCTCCGTGGGAGTTTAGTAGCGGTAAAGCTGGAGTATCTTTTTATGACTTGACAAGACTATAATAAAAAATGTGTTTCGAAATGTGTTAGCAAATAGGTTTAAAAATACATTTCTGTGTTTATAATCTCTATTTGGCTCGTCGTGTTACATTTCTTCCTACTTGGTGACTGGAGAATTTGTGGAACAAGTGATTCAGGATGCTTTTAGGATCATTGGCTCAGTTTTAGGCATGACATATGTTTATCTTCTGTAGCTCACTAAAGCTACCATATCCTTTCACGTGGTAGATCCGTGCTGGCATTACTATAAAAAGATTGTCTTTCTGCAACTGTGATGGAGGAAGAGGTTTTCCCCCCTGAACGGTAAACGTAGGCTTTGAACCAGAAATCCTTCAAAGCTTCTCTATGGCTAAAAGTACTTCTTCACTCTATCCACACCTGGCTGCTTTTAGGCAGCAAGTTAATTTTTTGGGGTTTTGTCCAGGGGCCAACTGGGTTATGAATGGCTGGATTTATTAGAGGTGTTGGCCATTTTCACATATTTTATTTTGATTTTAGAAATTGCCTTATTTGATTGGTGCTAGTGGTCTGAAATTGCCCTTAGTTTGCCGGGATGTAGGCATACTTTCCTTTTGTGTGTGTGCATGTGTCTGCGAAATTGTAAAGAACTCTGTATGATGCACATTTTAATCCAACTTGATCTTTCTGTAATGTATTTATATGTATTTTTATTTTATATGTATTTATATGTATTTTATGACTTCATAAACTTGTTAGGTGACAGTTGCTTTACCTTGAACGTTATCACAAGGCCCGCTTTTCAAAAGACCTTTACATGCCTTTACAGTTTTTGCTAATCTATTCTAAAACATCTTTTTAAAAACTTCTTCGCTTTTATGTTTTGCCAGAGAGAATGAGGTTGTGGTTACATGGCTGTTTTAATCTGTTCTTAAGTCTGGACGGCTGCTGAAGGGCCAGCTCCACCTGCCAACTATTCCTACTGTCTCCCTGTCGGAGCACAAGGATGGGTGAGCCAGGTGGATTAGGGGACTCGCCCACCTGAAGTCCAACCTTCCCCCACTCCTCTCCCAAAAAGGGATAATTTTTGGATAAATCCATTCCCTGATCCAGCTTGCTGCAAGTGCCACTGCTAGCGTGAGAGGTGGGAGCAGTGAGTGCCTGAGGAAGGAGAGGGAAAGCAAGGCTGTGCAGTGGCAGCCCAGGTTCACATGGGATTAAAGTCACTGTGTAACCACAGGCTAATGCTCCTGTAGAAGGCACAGCTGCTGCTTTGTGAATTATGAAGCTGGAAAGGCCACCTTGTTTGAGTCTTAGCTAATTTTCTGCTGTCTGGGTGTGTTGATCCTATGTTGCTTCATCATTTTAAGTCGGATGACTGTACGGTGTGTTGAAAATAGATGTCAAGATTGCATGATTTCTGGCTGAGATGGGATAGCAATACAATCCTTTCATTTGTTGGGTTTTTCATCAATTTCAACTTAATTAATATAAAAGGAATTACCAAAACTGTAGACTCATCATCTTCATGTTCTCCTGATACGGCTGCAAATACATGTACAAATACCTGGTCCTGTTTCTTTTGCTTTTCTGTCCTTATGGTTTCGCCCTCCTTACTTTTTCTTCTTATTTAAAATATCTTCTCATTGTTCATTCTAGCATATATGGCAGTGTAATGTAGCCTGTATATTCATTCAACTTGTTTTTGTAAAGAAGTCTCGGATGCTGTTGCCCTGTCAGCTGGCCTGTCACTTGCTTCTGCTCCACTGCGACGTAGCAGGTTAGATGGGGAGTGTGTGGGTGAGGAGAGAAGGAACTTACGGGCGATTTGTGTTTATGTGCCCAGTACGAGGACAGAGTACTACTTTGATGTCTCTAACTTGATGTCTCATTCCTGTCATAACAAGCCTAAGTGAGCAGTACAGAAATTAAAAAAAAAAAAAGTAGAAGCATGAATGAATATGTATCTGTAGATAGCTAGTTGCTGCTAGTTTTAACATGTCACTTTACGTATTGAATTATGCTGCACTTAATAAAGTTGCATGTAACCTTTTGCTATGAATATACTTTGTACTCTCTGGTGGAATTTGACTACGCTTCTGTAATCTCACTGATTATGTTGGTAGGTTCGTGATAAGGTTTACAGCAACTTTGGCTTTGAGTCAAGCTACTGAAGTAGAAACTAACTGCAGTTCCAATTTTAAACACAGCAAATCTAATATAGCAGTTACAATGCAGATCACTTAACAGATACTGTGTTAGGGAAAAGTCTCGTCACAGTGTGGATAGCGCTGCAGAAGGATAAGTAACTGGGAAAGAAAACTGTAAAAGAGTATGTATTTATGTATGTATATAGCCGTATATATTAGGATGCCATGAGACATTCTGAAAAATCATGAGAAAGCTTTACTTTTCCTGTCCTGAGGCAAAGCGGTAGTGAGGAGTTTACCTTTCTTCCTGTTCTTTCTGGTCTCCAGCTGCAGGGAATGCAATTTGTTGGGATATTTTTGAACCCTGTATTGGGCTCCAGAGCATGTTTGCCTCTGGCTAGTGGGTATCTGATAAGGCCTTTTTTAAAAATTCCTGTTCAGAACTTCCTCTCTGCAGTCGCTGGGAGGTTTTCATAGGGAGGTCATCTTTTTTCCTTTATGCTGCTCAGAAATTTGTCCTTCGTTGCCACCTTTCCTTTTTCCTTCAAGGTCATTCACTCCATTCAGCAGATGTGATGCTTGCCTCTGGTGTTCGTGGCTTTATTTAAGTAGGAGCAGAGTGATTTTCTGTGCTTCCAGGTTCTGAATTCTGCAACCTGGTGAAGTGGAAAACAGCAGAAGAATTAGAAAAACTCATGAAAACTGTATGTACAATATTATTTTAGTCTGGGTTTGACTCACGCTTGAAAAGGCTTTCCTTGTACAACTAGCAGATCTAGAGGCTTAATTTTTTTCTTTAAAGCTTGCAATTTTCTTCAGAGTTGATGACATTTCTTTCCTCTTGGGTTGATCTTTCTCACCACTGGTGAGTATTGTGAGTTCATTTTTTACTTTTTTTTTGGAACTCTGTTAATTAGTTGAGGGGACACAGCGTAATTCTTCACTGTAACACTAAATATGCAGAAATTTCAGAAATTTTGAGAAAAGTCCGTGATGTTACTTCTGAATAATATTCCATATAAAGCTCCCACAGAATCTGTGGTCTGGGCACGTTACCTATAATTAGGCAGTCCTATAATGAGATGCTCGCATTCTTGACGGAATTAAAATCTGGTGATGTTTTGACTGGAACTGTTTGAGGGAAGCTTGGAATGTATTTAAAAAAATGTTGCCTACTGGGTGTGGAAGTCCAAGTTTTGAGCAAAAAAAAAAAAAAAAGTAAGTTTCAGTATAAACATAGCCACAGTGTAATGATTCAGGCCTATCTTGGCACAGTGAAACTGAGAAATGGACCATACTCCTTCATTTTTTTTTTAAAAACCCTGACATACACAAAGTAATGGATGTCCTGTTTCAATATTTCTAAGTAGCTTTACAGGTTTTGGTTAACTGATGAAGGGGGTTTTTTGATGATTCTTTGGGGTTTTTTTGTAGCAGAAGTAATAATGTAAAAACCCAATAATCCATTTCTCACATCAAAAAGAAAATTAATTATTTTTCTCCACTTTAGCTTGAAGGTTTGCATTTGAATGAGATTTTGTTTATTAAATCAATTCCAACATATGCTCTGGAAGTCTGATTTTTAAGGGCTTGTGTTTCCTTAGAAGCTTTCAGGAGGATTCAGGCTTGTTACGTTAGCTGGTGAGCACTGTGCCTTGAGTGTGCATTTGTCTTGGAAGACAGTAAAAAGGTGATTCTGGTACTAAGTACAGCACATGCATTCTTTGCCAAAGGTTCCATTTTCAGTTTTGACTCAGTGCCCCTTTTTAAGAATGAATTCGTTAGCTTGCAGAAAGTTGGGGGTGGGGGTTGCCTGAATTCTATCCGAGTATGGCCTTTCCTGGAGCTATCATTTTTCACCACAATGTTACTTGGCAGAGCTCTAGAAAACCGGCAGTTGCCATGCAGTCCTGTAAAGTTGCCTTTGTTACAGATTTTTATGGTGACAGTTGCAGGGCGTAGCTCAACATCGACTAAGTTAGGTATGTATATTAGGATATATGGTACAGGATAACTTTCAAGGAACAAAATGCTCTTCCTTTGATCCACTTGATCAAACCCAAGCCTGATTCTGTGAGGAAGGCTTTCTCTTTGAGTCTCTAAGTATTTTTCATCCCAACTCTTTCTTCCAAAACCCTGTATGTAAGGGGAATTGAAGCTGTTCAGGACATACCATGAATGTCATGATAAGCTGTATTGGAAAGAGGAAGAACATTCTTATCATTCCAGACACAATTAGTGTAGCCTGGCTTAATTTCTTATGGTGTTTTGTTGTATTTGTTTCATCATGTTTGGTGGGAAAATGTTTATTTTGCAGGCTTTGCATCCTTTGCCAGTAGTGCTTTTAGCATCTTTTGCAGACACAGCTTTCAGCCTTTTAGCATAACCTACAAAAAGACTTTTGTAAACAGTACCTGCTGTGGCTTGGGACATTGAGGCTGTTGATAGAGGGCACTCCTCCCTTTTCATCTAGTTTTGTGGCTGAAGATGTTATTTTTTTCTTCCCCTCCCCTCCATGCCAGCCTTGTCTTTCCTCTGGAGGTTATTTTGGACATTCACAGGTGAACATGGAGATGTGCATCTGCCAGTAAAGCTGATTTCGTGTTAGTCCGGTTCATGGTCCATTATATTATCTGTCTTGCGGGCACAGATTCTTGTCTCTTGCTTCTGGAGAAGGGTGTGGTGAATAGCAGGAGACGGTATTACACCACCAGAACTGGCTTTGCTGAAGTGTTTTTGACCATGTGTCAAGCTGGCTCAGAACAAGTTCAATTTTTGTCATGCTGAAAATACCCGCTAGCACATTGTGAACGCCAGTTCTTGGCAAGGCCGATGTTTGTACCGCAGCACTGGAGTTAATCAGAAAGTAAAACCTTGTCCACTGTCCTTAATGCAAGCAGTGTCACAGGTTGGTGTTTCTAAAAAGTAATAATAATAAAAAAGAAACCTCTTTTCATAGAAGCTGATACGACTTGGACTTAGAGACAGAGAACTTAGTACCGTGGTGCTTTGCTTGCCATCCCCAGCTGGTCATTGAGTTCAGCTTCTCCTGCTTCTACTGGACTTTTAACCTCGCTGTTATCTTGTATTACAATTGGTGATTTGAGTTTTCTGATGAATGTGCATTTGATTTTTTTCTTTTTTTGGTCTTAGTACAGTCAATGAGCTTGTTTAATGTCCTTAGTCACATATTGCACTATGAAAACGCACAGCAAAGGTGTTCTGCATTCGTATTTTTAAAAATGGGCTGTAAAAGAAGGGGCAAAACCTGATTAAACCAAAGTTATTCCAGTCAAGTATTTGCAGTAAATGAAACTGGTTTATCATAGCTCAAAGTAGTGTTTTTCTGTTTGTTTTTTTTTATGGTAGGTTTTAAAATTTTAATAACATTTTTCCAAAATGCATAGTAGGAATAAGTTAAGTTAGAGCCTTTTTACTGAGTTAATGTTTGTAAGTGTTCGGTTGTGTTTATTTCTGAAATAAACACAGTATTTCCAATTAATACTTGAGGAAAGAGAGTAAAAGTAACTAAAAAAAAAATCTATTGAAATCTAGTTTTTTTTTTTCCCTGTGTGATATTGTAAGCATGTAGATTCTGTTCTTAGGTTTTTAATGTTGTTCTTAATGCTTGGAGAAGTTTTAACTGTCTTTGAGTTATTTTAAGTATTCCTTTCTTTGTGCCTGTGAGAATGCGGTTAGGTCCCATCTCCAGTGGCTACAAGAAGGTTGTTCACACACATCTCTATCCTCCTGTGCTTTCTCCAGCGAGCATCCTTTTAATGAGAAAGGCAAAACGCGTTGGTGTCTAATTTTATGAGAAGAGCTCAGCCATGCAGAAGACTTTCGCAGATTTATGGTGGTAAAGCCACTAAGTATAGTTACTTCTAGCTTGTGTGCCAGGTGCGAGCTAGTGTTAGTGAAGGAAATTTTGGCATTTGTGACCATGTTTAAATACATACAATACCAAGCATAAGTTTCTTTTTTGGCTCTGCTATATTCTGTATGCATATTTGGAGGGGAGAAAAAAAGGGAGGAGGCAGAAAACCAAACAAGCCACAATTTTTCTTGAGGGTATGATACTCTAAGATGATCTCAGATCAAAAGTGCTTTTAAAGATGTTTGAATAGAAGAATAAATGAATTTGTATATTTTGTGAGACATTCCTGGCAATATTTGGAAAGGCTGGAAATTTGAGAAATTACTTAAAATTACTTTCTAAGGATATAAAAGGCGGAAGTACTTTGGTTTTAATTCAGAGTTTGAGAATGACAGAGGGCCTGAATTTTTTAAAAAATGAAATAAAATTGACCCAAACATTTTTCAGACTTCCAGCAGCATAGTAAAATAGTTGTATTGTCTTGACATGATGGTGATTTTCTATCTTGAAACGTTACCATATGTTAGGCTGCTGAATTTCTGTTAATGTTTGATCTAAAAATCAATGTCTGTCCATCCTAAAACCAGGCAGAGACAGAGGAGAGAGGCTAGAATGCCTTGTGAATTAAAAAAAAAAAAATCAGAAAAGCAATAATAGGCAGCATTACGGTGTCTTGATTTCTAGCAGCTGCTTTTCATACTGTTGGTGTCTACCCAGCCTGGTTTTAGCCTGTCTTGTCTCCAAATGTACTTTGCTCATTTTCAGCTGTGTTGCCACTAGTGAAAGAGGGCGTAGATGGCAGCGGCTTTACATGTTATTTTAATGTGCTTGTTGTTTATGAAGTTTTCTTTCATGTTAATTGATTTTGTGTGATTGTTTCTAATTATCTCCCTGTGATCTAAGCTGACTAAATAAGAGGACAAGTAAATATAGCTGCCTAGTAGCACCTGATTAGAAGTAGGTCCTGCTTTTGAATTTCCTCTTTACCTTCTCATTCTTCCCCTCTTCTTCTCAACCCTGTTAGTCCACATAGTTGTGTGAGAGACACAGTGCACAGTTAACGTGTTCGCATCTTCTGTACAAGATCTGCTACAGTATTTATGTGTTTGTATAGTTGAGGGAAACCAAGCCATTTCTGGGAATGCTGGTATTACTTTCAGGATTCAGTTCCATCCGAACTACAAGAAGGAGGAGAAACAAATTAAGAGAGGACCATCACAATGTGGTTTTTAACATGAGTGGCAACAAAGGCCAGACCTTTGAATTTTAATAAATTTATTTCACCAGCTCCTGTGGTATTGGTGTAAGGTGATAAGTGAATTCGCTATATCAGCAATACCAGAACGTATAGGTGCTCTTTAAAAATACACGTGCCTCCGAGGTATCTCCCCTGGGGTGTCTAACCAGTAAGAATTTCAAACTCTGCCACACCGAATGTGCTGCAACTATTGCCTTGACAGAACCAGCTGTTTTCTGTGTAGGTGAGGAAATGAAATTGCATACAGCAGTTGCTCTTGCTGTGTCCGGTCGGTGTTAACACCACTCTCTGCTTGTGTGTAGCACTGCTTTACAATTTGGCATATGGGGATTAACAGTTGCAGTTTGTCCATCCTGATACTGGATTGGAGGAAATAGTTTGGTGACTGGAATGATCTCTACCTCGCTACCGAGTTCTGCAATGAAAACTATTGAGGTGACTTGTGTTTCTTTAATGTGTGTAAGTCTGTATCTGGAAATATGCCCAGACAGAATACTGGCGAGCAGGTCTTGCTGCCTTTGCTCTCTAAATTGCTAAAACGCAAGCCAACCGTGGTCCACAAGTTCACAGAATCGTAGAACCGCCCAGGTTGGAAGGGACCTCAAAAGACCATTGGGTCCAACCTTTTGTGGAAAAGGGAGCCTAGATGAGATTATCTAGCACCCTGTCCAATCGTATCTTGAAAGCCTCCAGCAACAGGGACTCTATCATGTCCTTGGGGAGGTTGTTACAGTAATTGATTGCTCTCCCTGTAAAAAATTTCTTTCTTGCATCAAGATGAAACCTCTCCTGGTGCAACTTGTACCATTGCCCCTTGTCTTCTCCATGTGGCTCCTTGTGATGATACTAGGCAACAAGGATTCAGAGGGGTGGGACCTTCTGGTTTAGGCACAGTGGTAACACAGCCAACAGCATTTATACATTTTCAACTAGAGAACTACAAAACTCTACTGTTTTTCCTTGCCTCACTTCAGTGCTCCTGGAGATGACCAGGGTGTTGAGTGGGACTATGTGTCTGGAGCGGTAGCAGTGTTGAAATAGCACATCTATATAGCAAGGTAATGTGGTGTATGAACGTGGGTTGTAAAAGCTGAGTGCTGTGCATTTCAATACCTCATAATAACAGAGAATTTTAATTCTGTTTACTGAAACTATCCTTAGGTTGTTTATAAACCTTTTGATACTAGACGATGTTTTTTCTCTTTCTCCATATAAGCCAATAAATCTACTAGAGATGATCTCTTTGAAACGTTGAGAATCCGGACAGGGAAGAAAAAGCCTGTAGTGTGGGTTTTTTGGTGGTGGGGGAGTTATCTTTTTTCAGGTATGCCTAAGCAGGATAACAGAAAGATCTGTGAATTTGAGCAAAACGATTCAGGGCTCATGGTTTGATTTGAGGAATCTCATCTTTCTTGGCAGTTAAAAGAACACTCAGATCTCTGTATAGCAAACATACTGATATTTTTGGGGTACTGAAGTATTTTGTGTAACTAATGTCTTTGGGTCTGTTAGTGGGAGCTGTAGCTATTCCTTGTATTCCATGTTTTCCATCCAGTGGTAGAAAAGAGATGAAAGAAAAGTAATTTCTGCAGTTTCTTTGAGCAGTTGCAGTAAGACTAGTTTGTATCTGCTTCTTAGCTATTTTCTGTGTGTTTCAAATACAAGTGAAGAGCTCAAAAGCGTAATGATCTGGGAGGTGTTGAGTCTTTTGAATCACTGCCTCTGTATATAGTGACAAACTTGGGAAGTGCACTAGTTCTCTTTGGGCATCTGATTTTTTTTTTCCCTGTGCTTGCTGTGTAAAAGGTGCAGAAGCACTCGATATAATGTGGTGACTGATGTGCAGGCTTTCAGGGTAGCATCTGCCTAAAAACTTCTGTCAAAATGTATGCAGAGCTTAAATGATGTGCATTATGTTCAAATAGGTTAAAAAAACTCCAACCGACCAAAACAAAAAAACCCCGAATCAAACAACAAACTTTAAAAATGTTAATCTGTATTTCTATTAATCTATGTGAAAGCATATTTTCGTTAGTTACTATGAACTAATCAATTACGTAGAAAACAAAGACGACCATATACTCTAGTTTTTCTAAGCTTAGGCTTTTCTACTGAGGAGGTGAACATAATCTTTGTTATTACATGAGTCTTTCATTTGTAAATCCACAGAGTGTTGATGCCAGTATCCAAAGACTGGTTAAAGTTGGTGTTTCAGTCTGCCTGTTGCTGGGGGAGAAATGACTGCACTACCCCTAATGCCAGGGGAATTAAATCCTCTACGTTTCTATTGCTTCTGTGGCAGCTAGTGGGCATTAGGTACTCAAGAAATAGTATAAAAAAAAAAAAATCTGTATAAAGAGTTCGAGCATCTTCCAGTGTATTGCTGAAGCCTGATAAAAATGTTCTTTAATTCTTTCTTCTGCACGTGCTTCCCGTTTGCGCTCCCTTTTCTTTTAGTAAGAGGTGGCTGTCTTCGCTTTCATCTTTGCAAATGTGCAAGTAGGAGAGAAGGTATGTTTCTTTTACTTGAAATCAAGGATGGTGATGTTGTTATTCCTGATTTCCTGGGGAGACTTGGACTTCTGACCAGTCGCGTTCTGTGTCCTGCAGCCAAGGTTTACCGTTACTGCAGAGCTCTGCTGTGCCAGAGGAATGTGACTGTCGACAGTGGTCTTTGTTCTGGAGTTTGGGGTAGTCTTTTAAACACCCTGGGCCTAGATTGTGGAGCATGTTGAGCTTTGATCTTCCCCCAAAAGTTCATTTTACTTAGCAGGGGTGCTTTGATGTTCTCTGCTTGCTGGAGCTGATTACTGCCAAGTCCTTCACATGGAGGTGCGCTGCAATACTGCTGTCCAGTTAATAACCGAGACCAGATCTTTTCAGCCAAAGAGATGTTACTGTGAATCCAGATGCATCCAAACTCTTTCCTACTCTCAAGTGAGCACATGCATCTCCCTGCTGTAGAAGTTTAGCTGTGGAAATTTTGAAATTTTTTTTCTTTCTAAATTTAGCAGGTTAGTTCAATATTATGCTAGAGGAGGGCTGAGCGCTATTTTGTTGACATAGCCAGCTAGATGTTTGAAATGCGTTTTACCTTACCTTCACCTGGCTGTGCTGGCGAACTGCCAGGGCAGAGGCAACCTGTATTAGGTTTTACTGTAGCTTTTCATTCAGGAAAAATAGTCTAACTATATGATACTCCTGCTCCCCAAAAGTGCTGTTTTCATAAATGAATTTCCAATTTAGTTATATTAAAAACTCATTCTTAATTCCCAGTTAAGCACCTGAGCTGCGTTTGCCCTTGGGGAAGATTATCCACTGTTGGGCTTCCTATTCCGTGGTGTTTGTAGCAGCTGATGCTACTGCAGGTAGTAATCGATATCAAGGAAAGCTAGCAGCAAGAAGAAAAGACTTCTCGTACTCTTTCAGATATCTTTTCCAGGAGGCTGGTTGGCAGTAGACTTGAGTTAAGTTTCTGCTTTTTGGAAGAAGGATGGCGTGGGAGTCTGGCTTGTCTTTCCCTGGGGTAGGGAATGATCAAATTTCCAGAATTGGAAATGACTGGTTGTACTCAGAAGGACCTTCCCAGGTAAAATGGGTAGAGGTAAGGAATGCCACCATTCTGGAAAAGCAGATGAGCTGAACTGGAAAAGAAACAGTTCAAAGAGAAGCAGTGCCCTGCCAGGCTTGGTGGCAAGTGGCGTTAGTAAGAAAACGCTAGCGTTCTTTTTCTTAGCTGCCTCCACTCCTTTTCTCATTATTTCAACAATGACACCAAATTCAGAAAGCATAATTCTGTTTCAGTGTCTCCTCTGTTCCTTCCTCTGAGTCCCATCTGGCCCAGGGATAACGTACATGAGATGAGTAGCAGGGAACTGAGAAACCTTTCCGTCGCTTATTTAGAACAGGCATTTGCGGTGGTAGGGATAGTTGTTTTTCCATAGTATGTGGGCCACAACCTGTAATAGCGATGTAGCATTGAATTATTCTGGCGAGGAAATGAGAAGACGGTGGTGGTAGGAAGCATGTATTTTGCAGTTCTTGGTGACTGATGGATCCGACTCCTGCATCCAAGGTATGAGCAGGCTTAAATATCCTTTGAAGGAAAACTGTGAACAGTATCGTTTATGGAAAGCTATATGGTGAGCAGAAATGTGCTTTCTTGTTACGATGTCTGTATACAGAGTAGCGTATCTGGCTGTGGGTCAGCAGTTAGGTTGGTTCACATGGCTTGCGGGGCGATGACCATCCTTAAAACATCTTAAACCCACTTTCTTTGGCAAAGTTACGAGACTTTGCATTGTAGTGGCTGAGGTGTGGGCACGTTCCACGCCGATTGTTGTACGTGCAGCAGTGTCTGGGAGAGGTGTGCAACAAATAGCAGCTGTTTCTTAAACAACAACAGCTTTTTGTGAAGGTGCAAATGGGTTAGTACACAGAGCAGTATGATTGGGGTGTAAATAGTGCGTGAATATTGCCTTCACACAGAGACACCTCATGAACAGTATTTTAGTGGTGAATGTGCTGAGGTCCGCACGTTGCATGAAAAGTGAGGATAAATTGTTTTCAGTTCCAGCTCGTGTTCTTCCTTTAAAACTTAATAAGGAATACTCTGAGATGTACCTGCAGATACCTTTTAGAACTTGGACCAGATATTTTCAGTGAACAATTAATTTTTTTTTGACTTAAAAAATAACCGTACATGTACTGTGTTCTTACAAGACAGGGCGATTGTGCTTTGAGGAAAAAACCATCATGGTAATTACTATTGCTTGTTGAATGCATTAAAATACAGAATTTGACTTATGTCAGTGTTAATGACAATGGAGGACATCATTTAAAAATGAAGTACCTGTATTAAAAATATAGGTAAAGAAAGGAGAAAAGTCTTTGTAATAAACCTGGGTGGCACTGTCAAGATTCCTAAAATGTGACAGATGAGTAAGGTAAAAACTCTAAGGTGGTTGTTGCCTACTACAAAACATTTTGCAGGTCCAGGATGAAATAAGCTGCTGGAGTGATGAAATATGTCTTGGCTTCTTCAGAGAGCTGTTAAGCAAATGGAGATCAAAGAAACCCCTCCTATTCCTCTTTTCTAAAAACTCCTAGTAGACTGTCTGAATTGTAATATGCTACTGTGCTTCTGAATCAGAAATATCTTGAATATGATCAATCAGGTTTGGGTAAGCTATAAAAAAGTACCATTGTATTTGTCTAAATTGTATCTCTTCCAAATGTTTGCTTAGTTTCCTGTGTTAAAACAAAAACTCATCAGTGATCATTTTAAATACACTTAAGCTCTAAAACCAATCTTCGTATTTGTTGTAAATGCTAATGCTATAAAGATGGTGTGCTTTTATTTTGAAAGGGGTGAATGAAACGTTCATGCTCACCAGCAGCTTTCTGATTGTTCTTTTTTGTTTTCTTTTTTATTCTACTAAAGGGAAAACTATTGTTTTAGCATTGTTTTGTGTCTGTACATCATGTTTCTCTGATCACATGCTGGACTGCTAATACATCTCTGAGACAAATTGCTGAAAACATTGACTACGTCTGAGGTTACAAGAATTCTCTATATATAGTGACAGAATTGATTTTTTTTTTTGGCTCTGTTGCTAGTGGCAACTCATCCTAATCCCAAACTGTACAGTAATGTGATTTATGGTGAGTACATTGCTCGCTGTTTAATGTTGTCTGGAAATTTTTTCTGTGTGCATTGCTAGAGGGTCATTGTTCATGCACAAGGCAAAGATATTTCATGGTTTAAGAAAGGGTCGTTTGTCGTAGGCTGTGTGGATTAGAGCATTTTAAATGATGAATAAAATCTTAGTTCAAAAGCATACTTAAGACAGAAACTTGGAGCAAATTGCGTTGTCAGTTTTAATAGATTGATGAAGGAAAAGCTTCTGATTAATTGGAATCAGATAAAAATCAGAAATATGTCCTGTTTAAACTCCAGTTAGTTTGTGGGTTTCTGCTATCGCACTAAGTATTTTGCATCTATGTTAATATTTTTGTTTAAATCAGATAACTTTTACTGAGGGTGTTTTACATACGGCATTAAAAAGCTTGTGCTAGAAATGTTTCCAAGATGGCATGTTATGTGTGTTATAAAGAACACCTAAACTTGCACCCACTGGCCTGTGCCAGTTGTGATTGACCTCTAAATGTCCTGGTAAAAATGGTGACTTCATAACACATTCACAGAATCACAGCATCACTAAGGTTGGAAAAGACCTGTAAGATCATCAAGTCCAACCACCACCCCAACCCCACCATGCCCACTAAACCATGTCCCGCAGTGCCACGTCCACACGTTCCTTGAACACCTCCAGGGATGGTGACTCCACCACCTCCCTGGGCAGCCTCTGCCAGTGCTTCACCACTCTCTCAGGAAAGAAGTTTCTCCTAATATCCAGCCTGAACCTCCCCTGGCGCAACTTGAGGCCATTTCTTCTTGTCCTGTCTCTTGTCACTTGGGAGAAGAGACCAACACCCACCTCCCCACAACCCCCTTTCAGGTAATTGTAGAGGAAGTTGTATGGGGAAGTTGTAGATTTTAAGTACATCAGTTAAACTATTGTGAGTAAGCAATTTACTCTTTAAAATATAAATGTGCTTTTTCGGGAGGGATATATTTTAAACAGCAGGACATCATTCATGTGTGGGTACTTCTAAGTCAAGTACTTCTAAGGTCAAGAAATTCAAAGTTAGACTGTCTGGATTTTGTGTTTCAAAGCAAGACCTCATTTATCTGCTCTCTGTCTGCGGGCATCTGCGGGCATGGAAGGCAAATTAGTTTTTTACTCCTTTGAATTGAGTGGGGTTCGAAGAACAGTAGTGCCTAGATTGCCAAAAATACAACAGTTGATAATTTTGAAACCTATGTGCCAATGCAGTGACTGAAAGGTAATAACAGAGCTGAGAGACGAATTTTGTGATGGTGTGGGTGACAGCACCCAACCGCTAAGAGCTTAGGGTCATTTGGAGGGTTTCTATCCACAGAAGATAGAGAAAACAAGTAACTTCCATTATTTATTAGAGACCTATTTCATAGTAAAAAGGTTGAGAGAAATTCAGGCTTGGAAGCATGCTGCCACTAATTTCTTGTATAGGAGGTTAAGCCTTCTCTGGTTTAGTTACCTCTGGGTACAAATTAGAATAAGTTTCTCCTGCATCCAGAAGAACGATGCTGATGAAGACCTGTAGCTGTGTTTAGAAACAGCTATACTTTCTGTCAAGGATGGGGCTTGGTGATAACTGAGTAGAGGCAGATCATTTTTAGCTCTGTCTCTCTTCTAGGTTTTACTAATTCCTCTGGAATCAATGCATAAAAAATCTTTTTTCTGTTTCAGAGAGTTGCTTGAGGGGAGGGCAAGAGGATGATCTAGATACTGAAAACTCTGTGTGCAAACTGTAGTAAAACAATTGTAGATGAATGCCAGCAGGAAAGGCAGAAGACTGCTTTTGACACAGGTATACCATGCACAACTTTGATTCCTTGATTTAGGAGGATCTTTGTTATATGGTTTGCTATATGCTGATTTAAATTATAAGCAGATTTTCTGCAAAGTGGATGGAATATTTTCTGCTTTAATACCTCTGTTTACATTCAAGAGAATTTTCCTCTAATGCAGTTTATCTTAGTTGGGAATAAGTGGATGTTTAAAGAGTAAACATTCCAAAGGACAAACTGTAGCAAAGCTGCCCGAGATGATTAGCTTTTGTGGCAGGAAAAGCGTACTTCTAACTGCAGCATCGAGATGCTGAATGGGACGCAGTTGGTGAGTTACTGTAAATCCTCTGTGTAGCAGAAGAGGAGTAGAAAGATGTAGCAGGACGCCTCAGGGTGGTAAAATGTTCGGTAGTAGCTGAATCAACAAGGAATTACTGTGTACTTGGCTACAAAATGGGTGGGGTGGATATTGTAGCTTTTATTTACTTAGGGAAAACTACTGTTTGCAAACAGTGATAGGTGGTGTAGTAAGGAATTTATAGAGGAGAGAAGAGCTCTGATACATTACAGGGTGTTTGAAGCGTCAGTTAATACCATTCTGCAGGAACTTTTGAAACTGTTTTCAGAAGAGCTGACTATTTTAAGATTAAGACTGAAGAGGAGATAGTACAAAAAGTATGTGTATTAAAATCAAGTTTCAAAAATCTCCCACATTTTTTTTTCTTTTATACTTGCCAGAGAGCCAGACAAACACACTGAGGTAAGTAGCAAAAGTGAGGGATGACTTGCCAACGAGCTGCAAGAACAGTGCCCTACGGGGAGGATAGCTGAATTTCTTGACTCAGCACGCAAAGAGTTTCTTGATGTTACAAATATTTGTGCTTTAAGAGTTGTAAAGATGTCCTTCACACATCTGCTGAGTTCAGGCAGACCTCCAGTTGATTCACAAGCAGAAAATGTCACTGGCTTCTCGTGGTGGGTCATAGAGCTTCATTGTGGGCAAAAGTTGAGGCTGTGGGTGACCTCGCAAGGGTGGTTTTGAGTTTGTTCTTCTGGCTTGTGTGCTTTCACAGCTGACGGGAACTTGGCCTACCCAGCAATGATCGTATTAGTATGCTCTTGTTAAAAGTCTTGGCCCGGAGGCCACATTCACACTGCGTTGAGATGCTTGTGGTATAAGAACTGCAAATTGTCCATACTTGCCGTGGGAGGAAGGCTGGTATTCGTAACTTGCTGTTAGGAGTCCTGTCCAGACTAGTGGCAGCTTGGGCTTCTGTGACCACAAATTGACTTCAGGACCTGGAGACAGGCTGTCATGAGAGCAGAATTCAGCTTGTTGGTGGGCAGAATCTCCTGGGAAGCAGCCAGGAAAGGGAAATATGCCTGGATTGATGGGTTTAGCTTAGTTTTTCTAAGGAGGACTTCCAGAGAGCTAAGGAGCAGACTACCCCGTTGTGTGGGAAGATCAGGGATTTCAGCAGAAGCCCTTCCAGGCTGAGCAAGGAGCTAAAGGACAGCATACAACAAGTGAAAATGGTGGGCAGTAAAGGAGGAGTATTAAAGCTTTGCTTCACTGCTGAAGGACAATATCAGTTGCATTTACAGCTGGTCAGGGACATGAAGAGTAATAGAAGGGGTGCTATGAGAATGGTAGCAGAAGACCATTTCAGAGGCAACAGGGGAGACAGCCTAGTGATGGCTACTAGGGAAAAGACTCCAGTACTCAACATTTTTATTTTTTTCCCTCAGTCCTTGCAGGCGAAATCTTTACCTAGACTTATGGACTTAACATTTGGGAAGATACTGCTGTGATGTGAATGTTGATGAAGACCTTGTTATGAGACCTGGGAGAAAAATTGCACATATGCATATCCATGCAGAACTACATGGATGGTGATCTTGTGCTAATGTATGAGACAGCAAGTTTAGCTGGAGATCAGACAAATAAAGCCAACCCAAAATCTGAGCAGCAAAACTGTGTTTGGACCGAGCTGTTAAATGCTCAACGCAGTACAGTAACTTATTCTAGAGTTTATTTAATAGGTGGTACAAAGTCTTCAGCAGGAAAGGCAATAGTAGTAGTGCTGATATTATTCAAACCTGACATGGAAGTGTATGCACTGAGGGATCCAGACTTTTGCTTCTTGATAAAAATGCTGCTGAATTGCTTTTTCTTTATCAGATCGATCTGGAAGGTAACAGCGTGCATATAAAATAGTCACCTTTCTAGGAAGAGAACTGTTTCATTCAGGTGATATAAAATCATTGAACAAAAGAGAGTTTGTTATTTTTTAAAACCGAACATAAAGGCTATTATTTGCTGTAACATAGCATTTGGTGATTTTTTTTTTTTTCTTAGAGTGGCTGAAAAGGAAGCTGAAGTACTCTGTGGCAGTGGAGAGTATGGTCTTGAAAGAAATGGAAGTGACTTTCAGCTTGCTTACCACTTCTTGATTTCTTTAGTTGCCTTTTTTGTGAGAGCAAAGGCATGATGTCTTGTCTTAGAGAGGCAACATAGGTTTGACTGACGTACAGGGATGTTTAAATTGAATCAATTAAATAACGTCAAGGTGCTGTTGCGTGTTCAGAGAAGGGCAGTGAAGCTGGTGAGGGCTCTGGAGCATGAGTCTTATGAGGAGCGGCTGAGGGAGCTGGGGTTGTTCAGTCTGGAGAAGAGGAGGCTGAGGGGAGACCTCATCGCTCTCTGCAACTGCCTGAAAGGGGGTTGTGGTGAGGTGGGTGTTGGTCTCTTCTCCCAAGTGACAAGCGACAGGACAAGAGGAAATGGCCTCAAGTTGCATCAGGGGAGGTTTAGATTGGATATTAGGAAAAAACTTCTTCACTGAAAGGGTTGACACTGGCAGAGGCTGCCCAGGGAGGTGGTGGAGTCACCATCCCTGGAGGTATTTAAAAGACGTGTGGATGAGGCGCTTAAGGACATGGTTTAGTGGTGGACTTGGCAGGGTTAGGTTAACGGTTGGTCTTGATGATCTTGAAGGTCTTTTCCAACCGAAACGATTATGTGATTCTATGATTCTATGCATCTGACTAGATTGGAGGCAGTGCCCTCCCTGGTGAAGTATCTTTTGTTGTCAGTGACTTTCAGGTGGTCTGATGGTGGAAAGAGTTGTAATAAAGGAGTTAATTTTTACATGTTCTGATTAAGGTGAAACTTTACTTTGGCTATGGGTGCTGACGGAGGAACTTGACGCCTTTTTGCCTACAGAGCCTTTGAACTGCTTCTTTGTGGGGATCTCTGTACTTCTGCCCTTTTCCGGGTGGATTCAGGGAGGAAATGTCCCATTAGCCTGCTTGGATAAGAAAAACTTTCCGCTATCTAGTAGAGAATACTTAAAAGAGTTTGTCTGTACTTTCCACAGACAGCTGAGCCTGACTGTCTAGATGGATGCAGATGTATAAGCTCCTTTGCCCTATTCTCAGAGCTGGCAGGTCTGTTAGATATGGAGCATCCAGCTCAGAGCTGTTGGAGGTTCAGCCAGTTTGGACCACGACCAGAGGAACGGCAGATTTGTACCAGGTGTACGGGCCTGTCTGCGACACTGGGGACATGCACCATGCCTTCTTCGCTCCAAACCTTGCTGCTTTCCAAGTCACTTGCTTTGGTTTTTGTGGTGTATTTATGACCATCTGTCAAAATAGAAGTTATATTTGTGTTAGATTTAACAGATCTTAAAAGATACTTCATCTGTGATGCTAGAACAATAGCAATAGTGAATAGACGTGTTGGCACAAACTTAGTTTGAAAAAACAGACTGTTGTGATGAATGTCTTGCTGTAGAATTAAGTTTGCATACTTTGTCCTGGGTGATTTTTTTGATGTATAAGTAAAATATCATTAGTCTTGTTCAATGATCAACGTAGGCTTGGTGGGCAAGTAAAATTTGTGCCAGGAAACATGTTATGGCTGGAAAAAATGAAACTAAACTGCATATGGTCACTTAATGCTACTTTCTCAAACTTTTGCAGGTAGGCATGTCAAATACATTTCTCTTTTTGATGTTCATCACTGGATCAGTCTTTTGTGGTCTTCATATATGTTACAAACAAAAGGAGCAGCCTAAAGCAGAACAAAGAACCGGTGCTGTATGGATTTTCACGTTATACTTTCTTTACTTGGAAAGCAGGCAGGCTGATGACTTTGCAGCTGTGTAACAATTAGGGCTGGCTCAAGGGGCTGCAAAATACACTGCTGAGAACAGGAAAGAGGACTGTGCTGCTATTTTCGCTGGTAGCACAAAACCTTATCCAAAAATTAAACGTCTGAAATGATACCAGCATTAAGAGTCCAGAATTCACTCTTTAAGGCCACATAACCCACTCCACTGGACTGGTGTGGGGTTTCTATTTTGCAGTAGATGTAACTTTGAAAGTGCAACAGCCGTGAACGTGCTTTGGCTTACCTTTAGCTGGGTGGCGAGGGAAAGAAGGGTCACTTTCTTCTGGTACTTTTTCTTATTTTTTCCCTGCTAATACCATGTCTGAACTTTATATAAACCTGAGGAAGCTTAGAGAGCTTTCCAGTTGTCTGTCAGATACTTGTGTTGAATCACAAAGCTGACAGTGATTTTTAGATGCTATAGCCCATGCAGTGGTTCTCTTACTGCATTCCAGGCAAGGCTACTGCGTTGGCTTAAGACAATAGCATTTTCTGTGTTGAGAGGAGTTTTGCTTGGAAAAGGGAAGGCCAGTCTTTTGTTTAATTACGTGAACTCCCCAACCTACAAAAGTATCTGAATTTGATGCTGTGGGTACTTTGTGATGAAAATTGCTTCTGATGGTTCTGCCTCTGTTGTACGTAGTGTTTTAAATTGTCTCTTTGAAGTGGCGCGTTGCTCGCTCTTTTCTTTGAAGAACCACACGTGCACTCACCTGGTGGAAAGGAGCTAATGGGAGACCCCTTCTTATTAGAAATATGTTTCTAATTTTAATAACCTGAGTTGTTGCACTCCGACTGCTGCTACGGCTTCTGAAGTCTGTATATAGATAACTTTAGAAATCAGTGCTTTTCTGTAAAAGAATTTATCCTTCAGACACTCAATTTTATGCACATCATTTAAAATGGTAATTCTGTTCAGCGTAAACAGAAAAACACAAAGAGGAGGCTATTACATGCAGCATTTGAGAGTCTTGTAACGATGAATAATTTCTGTAGATTAATTACTGCTCCAGGTATGTCATCTTTGTGTCTGCTGGACATGGAAAGGGAATATTAATCCAGTCTGTCCCTGCATATATGAGTGTTCCTGAAGTACCTAATTAGGCATGCAGCTGCTAGTGTGCTATGTTATCTCAGCATTTATTGCCAACCACTGGCCTAAACTGAGCTATGGTGATGATTTATGTTAGCTGAAGTACTTTTGAATTGAGTTGTGCCTTTGTTAGTGACACACCTGTTCTTAAATTAAAAACCAGGTAAAAGCCCTTGTTCAGTTGTGATATTGATTCATTATGGTGCATTTTTCATCTTACTGGGGAAAGTGGGATGAGGCATCCAGATAAAGCGGTGAATTAAACCTCCAAACAAGAATGGCAGCATTCCTAAAGAAATCCTGTTTTCCTACAAGAGGGGAAAATGTTTTGGTCCCCTCCCTCCCCCCAAGTATTTCACTATTGTTCCCCTCTTGATTTTGTAGTGGCAGCTGCAGTTACAAAGAGTGTTTTAATTCAACTATGACCATATCAAATGTAACTATCCGTCTATTAAACATTAGCTGTTGTACCTTTGAAGTGTTAAGATGTTTCTTCCAGTATGCTGTGCCCTTTGCTTACACAGACATGTACTTCCAGTGAGGTCTCCCTTAGCATTGGCACAACAGCGCAGCAAAGATTTCTGCTTGACATAGCAGTTGGTGCAGCAGTTTTCAGGTTGCTTCTTCAGCGATCGTCTTCTGGGCACTGCAGTTGGCTTGCTGCTGCTGGCTTTAGCAGACAGCATTTCTTGGCTGTTTCCCCGACAACCTGTTGTCTTCAACAGAATGACCAGGGAACAACTCTTCAACAAGTGTTTAGAGGGTGGCTATACAGCTGCTAGCCTGGAGTACAGCTAACAGGGAGCAGATGGCACAGCAGGAACACAAGGTGGGCCAAAGACTCTGCTTAAGGTGTGGAATTGCTTGAAATTGAGCAGTGATGGTATTGGGAACACCAATGGCAGCAACTGCCCCTGGCACAACACGGGTCTCAACCCAGACAGGTCCAGGTCCTGGGGCTGAGGTCAACAGTCGCGTCCCCTGTGGGAGATGTGCTCTTATAAAGCAGTGAGTTGCCACCAAGTAAAGGAGCTGTGGAAGGAAGTGAACAGACTGTGTACCATCCAGAGGCAGGTGATGGTCACTGGAGACTCCCTCCTGCAGGCAACAGAAGCATCCATGTGTTGAGTTGACTTGATGTCTTGGGAGGTTTGTTGTTTGCTGGGGAGTTAGATCCAGGATAGAGCAGAACAACTACAAAGGCTCATCCAACATGGGGACTGTTACCCCATGTGAGCACCTAGGATGCTACCAGAGGTGAACTTGAATGTGTAAAAAGTCATGGCAGAGCTCTGGGGACAAGTGTGAAGGGCAGGGGGAGACCTTGGGGGTGTTCTTAGTCCTTCCTGTGAAGGTGAAGGGCTTTGGGCGGGAGTGAACACATCCAGCAGATCGCACCTGGCTGTGCAGCTGATGTTGCAGGCAGGGCTTTGGATCTTAGAAATGTGAGAGCCTCGTTGGAACAAGGACTGCTGAGGAGCGATGGGATCCACCTGACAAGGTGGGGCATGAGCACCTTTACCAACAGCTAGACCTGGTGAGGAAGGCAGTAAACTAAGTCTGCTAAGGGAGTTACCATACCTGAAGCAAAAGCGTGGGATCTAATGAAGAAGTGTCTGGTGGACAGTGTCCTGGAAGAGGCTCTCCCCAGCGTGACTGGGGATCTGTCACAGGTGCCTGTACGTGAGCCCGTGCAGCTGGAAAGCAAACAGGAGGAATTTGGAGATGCGTGTGCAGTTGCAGAGCTGTGAGCTTATTGGGACTACAGAGATGTGGTTAGTTTGGAGAGTTTTCTTGGTTATGATTTTCGGTAACAAGGTGGTTCACGCTCTCTCATTTTTCAAAGGTTATGGCAATTGGGAGAGGTTCCTGATGACTAGAAAAAGGCAAATGCCATACCCATTTTCAAAGATGGCTGAAAGGAAGATCTGGGGAAGAGCAGGCTGGTCAGCTTTACCTTAGTTCCTGGGAAGATTATGGAGCAAAACCTCCTAGAAGCCATTTCCAAGGCTTCTTTTCCAAGAAGCCATTTCTTGAAGGGGCAAGAAGGTGATTGGGAGCAGCCAGCACGGACTTACCAAGGGCAAATTGTGCCTGATTGCCTCTGGGATAACTGGCTATGTGGGCAGAGTAACAGCAGTGTGCGTGATATGTGTTGACTTTAGTAGGGCCTTTGACACAGTCTCCCATAGTAACTTTATAGCGGCATCGGGGACGCATGGGCTGATAAGGGGCCAATAAAGTGAGTGGAAAATTGGCTGGACTTCTCAACTCTGAGTGGTGGTGAGCAGTACAAAGTCCAGCTGGCAGCTGGGTATCCCTCAGAGGTCAATACTGGATCAATACTGTTTAATGACTTTGATAACAACCTGGATGATGGGACGGAACACGCTCTCAGCAAGGGTATCAAATTGGGGGAGAATGGTTGATAGTTAGGCTGGAGGCAGGGCCGTGTTCAGAGCGACCTTGACAGATGGGTGTCATGGGCTGGCAGGAACCTCGTGAAGGTCAACAAAGGCAAATGCCAAGTTCTGCCCCTGGGACACACCGGCCTTGAGCAACGGGCCAGGCTGGGGCGGCCAGCTGGAAATTTCAATGCTTTCTTGTACATAAATATTTCAAGTGCGTGTAGTTCACCATCGGGGTTCCTCCCCTGTTGCTCATGTATTAGGATCTATTTCCCTTGCTTAGAAGAAATACATCTCATCACTCTAAAAGGCATTCTGGATCTGTTTGCCAGTTAAGGGAGGTAGGGAATTGATGTTTAACGCTGTGTTTTAACTTGCTGCATGCAGGTTTTTGTTGGTTTTTGTTTCGAAGGTAGATTGGGATATTTTTGGGGGGCCTAAGACTGTGTTCATGCATGTATTCAGTATTAGATAGGTGGTTTTTAGATTGCTCAGTAACAATTTTTTTGTCTCTGAATGGGTCCAAGAAGAATGAACAAAGCCAGCTGTGTAGTTCTACCTTGATACATAATATTGGCTTTTGAGTTTTCTGGGGTTGCCCCCCCCTTTTTTTTCTTTTTTAAAATGACAGCTGTCCATTTTAATGTTTTTAATGGAAAGTTTTGGAGTGCGTATATACTTTCATCTTAAAAAAGAAAACTATAAAATATTAGTTTAGACATCATTGCACACTGAGTGCATGTGCTACCAGTGTACATTAGAAGTAGAAGTTGCAAAGTCATAATTTTCTGCTGGTGTATGTTCTAGATGTCATGAGTTATTCTTGATCTGCTTTTTGGGAAGCTGGAAATTTTGGGGTATTTCATAATTCACTGATTCACCTCCGTGAGTGCTGGTGGATTGAGTCAGTTTAAAATCAGTTGCAATGTGCTCTACAATTCCCAAGATTTTTGATGGGGTGAATTCATTTTTAAACTGAATTTCGAAATTGCTTTAATACCCTGTAAAATCAAAACAATGGGAAATCTTTTATTCCTCCACCTTTTTTCCCGTTCCTTTTCTCATTGTATTGGGGCTTTACAGATCTACTCTGTTGATCTGCATCGCTTTAATATGTGTTTCACTTTTTGTCAACTTGGGGAGATCCACAGTTGGTAAAGCAAAGACAAAATGATACTGGCTTTATTGTCTTGATTCTGTTAGGGATACAGTAGCCTGTATTTAAAGGATTAAAAAAAAGGGTTTGGAGCATTACCATCACCACGTGGTGTGTGCATGCCTAATATTTTCCCCCTTCCTTTCATCATTTTTCAGTTAAATGGCACTGAAAGTGTCGATTCTGTTGCTCTGTGTTCTGCTGATCTGGGAAATCCAGTCTCCGTAGAGCTGAGCGTGTTATTTTCTCATTTGCTGCTCCTTGCTTTTGTTAGTCTAGCAGTTGTGGACTCTCTTAGGTCAAGGTCAGTTAAAACAGGTGCATTTCTTTAACATTTTTGGATGTTTTGGATGTGGTGCTAATTTGTACATTTTCTGTTGCTTTGTATAGTTGTGTAAATTGTAAGGACTTTTTTTCCATTAAAATTCCTAAACAATTTATCTGAATGTCCATAGCCAAAAAATTGCATTAACACAAACTGCTGGTGCTAGGTGAGTTGTACCAATTTGCCAGTTAATACATCTGGTTTTTGAGCATTATCGTGATCTTGCACGGGGACTCGTTCCAAATGTGATTCAGGCCCCTGCTTGGCTCATTTTTTAATTTCTCAGCCTTTAAATGGAAATACATTCACCGCTGCAAATTTAGCCCCTTCTTTTATTTAAGTGACCTGTATATGAAGTGTCTGTTTACATTTTTGCATAGCTCTCTAGATGTAGTTAAATTAGCTTGTTAATATAGAGAGTAATTAGCTTTCTGATTTTCAGGGTGTCACTGTGTCTAACTGTTTTTACTGTGCAGGCTGTGACTTTCATCCTTAGATATTTATAACTGGATAATCTTGGCAAATATAACGTTCTTTTATATAACACTAATGTATATTTTTATGTTAGTATAGTGATTTTTCATGAAGGTGGGAGCTTTAGACATTTCCAGCCCAAGTGGGCATCCACGTACCCGTCTGTTTCTCCTGGTAACTGACAGCTCTATAGGAAAACTTCTTGAAGTATCATTCTCTACTGACCTGACTCATTAGTTCACACTGTTACGCTTATTTACAATGAAAAGTTAAAAATATATCTGAATCTTTCATAGCATCTGTTATCTTAAATTGATATGAGTAATCTAAATACCTAGCTGTTGCTGGAATTGGTGTTTAGGAATTTGCAGTGAGAGTGAGGGTTCGGCACTAGTAAAAGTAGTATTGACAAAGCGGGGATGATGGTAAGCGTAGTTTTCTTTCCCCTGCTCCCTTACAGTTCCGCTGTTTCACAGAGCCCAAGGGGAAGTTAGGTCACGTAATATTAATTTCTTTAATACGACAGATCATTACATTTCATCCAAGTATTTTTGGTCACATAAAGTCATATGAATTCCGACCAAAGAATTTCCTTCCTCAGGAAGCAAAGCGACCAGCTCAGCCTCGTGGTGCACCTTGGAGTGTGTTCTCCCAGGTCAGAAGCCTGGTGAGGAGGAATGTAAGGAGAAGATGTAGGTAGGCAAAGTCTTGCTATGCAGCAGAAAAATTTCCCCCCTCCTCCTTTTCAGATATTCTTACTAGTTTTCAGTCTGAAAGAGAAATCCTTTCCAACCCCACATTTAGTCCTTATTGTCCTAATGACGACTAATCATTTAGGAGCGACTGTTCTCTAACCCCACTGCTCTGTTTTCGACCAGACTTGGCCGATTGCTGACATTTCAAAGGAAGACAACCCTGCAGAGCTTCTCTAGCTGTTCGGGCTTTGGAAAGAACATTCCTTCGTAATCCCTCCAGGATTAGGTTCATTCTAGTCATACGGAGCTGTAAGCCACGGAAGGGGCTGTAGGCAGCAGTGTGTGAGGAAATGCTGTGGGTGGGTGGCATTGCCTCTTGATGTTAAATCATGTTATGTTGAAACCATTGAAATAACTTTCCTGAGTGTGACTTTTCCTTCGGGCTTGCAGCAGTCTTCCCTAGCAGCAGGGTCTTTTAAAGACAGGCGCCTGGTCACACCCTGGACGTGTAATAAAATAATGTTTCTTTTAAATGGCGGCTTCTTGTCCTGATGGTGAGCGTAAATTTGGTTTTTTTAATTGGTTTTCTTTTTTCGGAGACTAAGTCAGGATTTTCCTGCAATGTGAGGATTATGGCAAGTATCATACTTAAAAGAAAAATGGTCTTAGCTTGATCGTATACACCAAATATTGTTGAATTTCTTTGTATTTATTCTTTCTCACCCTCTTTTTAAACTGTCCAAGACTTTAAATGCTTTTGAATTATTTTTAGTGGGGCAAAGGGAATAAGTATATCGCATGAATTAACATTTGCAGGGTAGAGATGATATTTAGGAATTACTGTCTAGAAACAAAAACTAAGACACTTTTTTTGGGTATGCAATTCTGGTGTTTCTTGCACTTCTTTTTCTCAAATGAACCATTAATGATGTAATAGCCGATATCAATAGATCCTAGTTTAAAGAAACCCTAAATAATGTTCCTGCTTTCTTGTAGACCCACTCACTAATTCATTTCTTAAAAACTTTTCAGTAACAGAGAACATTTTATTAGCTTACAGAACCAAACATTTCCTTATATGAATGAAACTGAAATTCCATCTTGAATGACAATGAGGTCAAGAATATCCCAGCTTTGCACATAAAATCAAGATACGCACATGAAAGTTTTCAGGTTTCCCAAGTTAAGAAACTATGATGCATTTATTAGTCAGACTTTTTTTTCCCCCTGCTCAAAATAATTTTCTCCCGGGAAATTTGTCTAGTTCAGTCTCATATTTTGTCATGTTTTGTAATATATTTATGGTTGTCATAAAAGAATTCCTGTATAAACCGTCCCGAGGTTAAAAACAGCTTTGTGTTTGACTAATCGAGGGAAATGCAGTCACAAAGCAGCAGAGAACACCAGCTTCAAGGAATGCAGACGGCTGATCCTGCCGGTCTTGCAGTACTTACCGTTTCCTTCATTCACCAAAACATAGATCAAACACAAATTTAAGTATTGTATAAATTGAATTACGTGCCGTCTTGCCAACTTTTTGGTAAAACCCCATTTCAAACACAGAACAAAATCAAAAACTACTTTAAAAATGTTTCTCATTTATGGAGCTGCTACTGTACAATACGTTTTCTTCATGCTGGAGCTTGCAGTCGTTCCAAGTCCAAGATTTCTGTCGGTTTCGCGAGTAAATTTGATTTGCATGGTATTTTGTAATTCTACGCTAGGGCCAGTTGAATGCCTTTGTTTTTCTTCTTGAGTGTAAACCTTTTAACGTAGAAGGTTTTTAGGGGATATCTTAGGCTTCCAGCTTGTCACAATTATTGTTATGCAATTAGTTTAAGTGGAATTTGTTTTGTATGGGGGGAAAAAACCCCTCATGGTGAAAGATGCAGCTCCATATCCTGGTTTTGTGTAAACTGAGTACCCTTAACATTTAGCTCTGATTATATGTTTTCAAATAAGATTAGCTGAGAATTGGAAAATAACTACCTTTGCCTAAAGTCTTCCCAGATTTACGTTTCAAAGACAGCTGCTTGTTTTCTTTTACCTTTTCAATATTGATAACACATTTCAGTTATTCCTGGTAGTTATTTCTGCGGTTATTTATGCTCTTTACTTACACTAAAAGAAAAGTGAGTTCTTTACAGAAGGATATTTTGTCTGTTAGATGTTTGCTGAACTGACTGGGATATTGGACTTTGGAACAGGAGACCCTCAAAGAAATTGTTTTGTAATACTAGATGAAATATCTCAACTGCTTTACAAAGTAGAGTCATTTACAAGCATCTGAGACAACTTTACCTGTTCATATAGGGGAGTTCCGTATGGCACAGTCGTGCAGCCCTTTGTACCCACCTGAGCTACACGGGGCGGGATTTGGGAAGATGGGATGTAATTGCTGGAGTTGGAATATGGCCAACTCTTTGGGGCTATCATTAATCTGGAAAGAATTTTAAGCCATCACGATGCATTTAGACTTTTGTTTTACATCCCGTTGGGGAGACTGAGCCTGTAAGGCCCTATCAGTGTGTGGATGCTCCTCAGGGGTGAAATGGAGCAGGCAGGGGTAGAAAGAGCCTGTTCAGAGCTCCTTTTGTTTGTGTTTATTGAGTTAACCTTATTATAGGATGTTCCTGAGGATTTTTTTATTAACATGTCACCATAATTATTGTGTAACTAATTTTAATAGAATTAGATTTTCTTTTGCTGATGGCATAGCCTTAAGCTTCGTAGTTTATATTACAGCTTGAAGAAAATTACTCTGCTTTGGGTTTTTAAAGAGGGAATAGCTTAAGCTATTGGAGAAAGAGCCTTGACACATCTAGGTGTTCCAACCTTCTTCCTGTTATAACAGTGATAGTGTTGAAACCCTCTTTTTTAAAATATGTTGAGATGGTACATCTTGAGCCCCTGCATGAGAGGGCAGCGCTGATGTTAATGAGGAACGACACGCTATGATTGGCACCATTTGAGTTAAGTGGGTCTAATGCTCTAGCTACATTAATGGGTAAATCGGGATATTGCTGTGGGACAGCATGGGTTTAAAGAGAGGCTGTTAGTCTTGTAACTACAACCATGAATCTGGTATGTTCACTTGCTGTTCTGGAAACAGGGCTTTCCTTTTTCTTAAAAAAAAGACTCTAAAAGAAATAGTAAGTAAGTCCGTCTAGAGGCATAAAGCCAAATTCTGTTCTGTGCTACCAAATTCTTCCCTAGGCTATACCAGTGGAAAGCTGATGAGCCTTTAATGAAGTAAACGGTATTTACACTGGTAGTCCTGGGAACTGAGTTTGTCCAATAAAACTTGGAAATTTGAACATCACATATGTGAAGTGCACATGCGCTAGTTGCTAGGCTGCTGATACACAGTTGTCAAACAATTTCGCTTTTTTGTTGCTCATTTACCTATAAAGACTGTCTAGCAGAAAACCCTGTTAAGTAAATTACTGAATTCATAAAGTTTTGCTGTATATATTAATGGATTATATTTTTTTCTTTTTCAGAGCATTCAGTCAGAAAAGAGCTGCAATTGAGAAAGAATATGCACAGGTAGGATGTTCTGGAATAATTTTCATGTCTATGGCATTGTTCTCTTGAGGTAATTTATTCATTAGCAGATTTTCCAGAGTGTATGTGTTTTGGTTTATCCTTTTCATAAGTTACTTACTATGAAAGTATCTGTTAGAAGTTCTGAATCAGACAGTTTGGCCTATGCAGGGCTTAGGCCCATTCTGTGATTTCATGGACATTTTGACTTGAGGCAAGTTCTTGGGTACAGAAAACATTTTTAACATTATTTTTTTTCAAATTGTTATAAAGTCAATCAACTCTCTGAGGTTTTCTCAGACGTTGGTGTGAAACTTGAGTAAAAAGTAAAATCAGGTCAATTAGAGGGAGAGGAAATGCGTTCTGGAATACTCAGTCCAAAATAAATTTACATTCACATTCTTCAGCAAGAGCAGCTTCCCATTCATCTGAAATAAACGCAGCCAGATTTGGCCTCATGCTTGTGATAGGGAGTGGAATGAATTTTGATTTGTTTGTGAGAAAGGAGGGAGGATTGATTTTTTTTCTCCCTTGTTCCAAAATTAGAAAACATCTAATAAGGGGCAGCTGCCTGCTTAATTTACAGTAAAGGCTCTTGGAGCTTAAGTCCACGTACAACAGATTAAAAATACATGTATTTATTTTAAAGTAGATTAAAGGTAGAGTAAAATAGGAGTGAGGGAGCTTGTGGAACTTAATATACAAAAAATACAACTGGAGATGTGCCTGACTTTACAATTGTTGATGTTGGGGCGGTGACAGAAGTGAAATGTGAAAACACAAGCTGTCGCTAGGATGTTTCCAAATGTAGTCTGTAGGCTGTTGTGTCATGCGTTCTTTTAGTCATCAGTGCTCGATCACCCACAAGTACATACAGAACAAACGTTTTCTGTTGGCCAGGCTTTACTGTCAGTTTATAAAAGAGGATTTCTGCATACTTTGAAACTGCAATGTACATGTTTTCAAGTCCTGGCTTTTCTGCATGTGGTCTCAGCCCCAAAACTTAGCTGAAATCAGTAAATGAAATTTGTCCTGAATTTAATCCAAACGCTCCCAATGGTGCTATAAGGGTCTGTAGTTACTGGGGCTCCAATTCTTTCATTGTACATGAGTTTACATTAGCATACATTGATTACATCGGCAGTTGCACTTAATTTGATTAAATATAGCAATTTTTCAATGACAGAATCGATATATGCCTAATGAAACTTTGATTAAAAGCATGTATTCTTCAGTGATTTTTGTAATGACATTGTAGAGAATTTAAGATCAATTCTTAATACGTTTATCCATTCTGTGCTGGGAATGTTTTTTATATGCAGAGTCACATCCAGCAGTCGCTGCATTTAGGGAATAGTCTTGATAAGTTGGAAAAATAATTACATTCTCAGATTCGAAAGGCTCAGTCTTAACAACTGAGGCTTTCAGATACTTGCCTTTAAAAACCACCAACTTTCCAGCAATACAGCTGCATCATTTGAGATTCACTGAAAGGCTGCTTATATGAATGAAGTCTTGTGGGATCGCTTCCTTGGGTTGCTGATAAGTGTACAGTTCAACAACAATGCGGGATATTTCTTCTTGGGCTTGTAAAAGGATTTCTGTTTTTGAGATGGTAATAAAATTTCATATAAAGACTTTTGGTGAGAGACAAATGGTAATCAAAATAAATGTAAAGTCGTATTCCTCAACAGTGGGAGATTCCTTTTAAACCAGTTATAAAGGGAACTGGAAATTCTCAGTTGTTAGCTTCTGAAGCGAGATTTCTAAATCTTTTCACATATTCTGTCCAAACGCCTTTTGTTACCTTAGGGAACTCAGAATATTCTAACTTATGACTTCTTTGGCAAGCTAAAAAAAAAAAAAAGTGGAAGGGTGGACAGTGAAAATAAGTTTCCCAGAACTGAATGCTTTGTTGGTTTAAAAGACTTGTGTGCTGATGCACTACACTTGGGTGCCAAGTTTCTATACACAGAGTGCTTTTCTTTGGGGAAGGAGAACCTGTACCAGTGCTAGTGAAACACCATGGTTTAGTGTTTATCATTTATCCCTAATTACCTGGTAAGCGGCTTGAATGTACGTGATGAATTACAGGATCTGTATGTATATTGCCCTATGTCTTATTTTATCAAGGAATTTTTTTACTGACTCTCTTCACTGTATTGTACCTGTTGCCATTGAAGCTTTTCTACGCTGTTTTCCTGCTTATTGTCTGCCTCCAGTGGGTTCTTTAGCAGGTTTTCTGGGCTGTGCGGTGGTATAAATGGGAGAAATATTTGGCAGATCAGCCCTGGTACTGCGATTCTGCAGTCCTTTCTAGATCTGTTGTGAGTATGCGCTAAGCTATTCCACTTGTATTTTCAGTACTGCATTATTTAATACATGCTTAAAGACTTACCTTAATATTCAGAATTGAGAGCAGAGAAAGGCTCTCATTTCCCATTAACAGTATTTCTAGTAATAGCATTTAAATTGCAATTTTGTAGTATTATTATTAGCTGTTCTCCATGATTAATAAGCTGGCTGAAATCAGTGGCTAAGAATACTCTTTTGTTAGTTGAAAGAACAACTTGGTGAACGTGTGCTTTTGCTGCTACCTAGTAAAAAACTGGTTTATCTAGCATGTTAAATAGGTAAAATGGGGGAAAAAAATTTAAGATCGTAATTACATCTCTACTTTATTATGCTTTATTATGATTTAACACTTTTACCTTGGCAACGGTCATTCCCACTCTGTGTCACGTCCTGAGAACGCGGAGGCGACCTTCAGTGTCACGTTTTGTCGTGCTTTGGTTTTGCTCGATATTTAACGATCGTTGTTTTGGAGAAAAACCTGACTCCAGGCAATCAACGTGGCGTTTCTCTTTGGGGCTGCGAGGGACCTCAAAGAGCTGGAGTTGTGAAACGTGTACTCGTTTCAGTGCGTGCTAATTAGTTGCTAACTGTAGCACCTGCACTGAAGGCATTGATAATGTAGAAAAAAGGTAGGGAAGTCCATTCTGTGAGCTGCACAAGAGCTTCAAATTTGAACTGAGTTGCAAGTAGAAGTTTTTGTTTGGATTAAAAAAAAAAAAAGGCACTAATTGTTACGATTTTTTCCCTGTCTGTTTTTTTCTGGAGGTCAAATTAGCATGGAAGAGATGTGCGTGCTCAGTAACAACAGCTATCTTCTCCATGATCTGGAGAGGGTGGACAGGTCACTTGGTGTCGATTGCTGGCTCTGTTGCAATGAGAAACTTGATACATTGAAAACGGTTTAAAACATGGAGAAAATACGAGATAGTATTGTTTATATCCACACATTCCTATTGGCAGCTATGAGAGAAGTGCAAGCGCATCCTTTGGTGTTCGTATCGATGATGATAATCAGGAGAGGAGCCTTAAAACAAGAGGAATGCCAAAGAAAAAAGCAGCCTGTCAGAGCAGCTGATGGGGGGACAGGAGGTGGGGGGGAGTGAGGAGCAGTGAAGGCAAGAGGAGAGCTGGGTGTAAGCAGGGAGTATAATTGCCTTTACCAGCTTTCCTCACCCTGTGAGCATCTTGCCAGGGTTGAAAAAACACTTCTTTCAAGATGTCAGAATATGTGAATACCAGTTTTCTAGAAAATTGCAATATTCCAATAGCAATTTTTGTGTATATATAATGTGTGCGTGTATATACATTATATGTAAAGCACATATATAATAAATATAACGTATAATTTATTTTATATATCTAAATAATATTTATGGGCTGTGGTGCCCAGATAGTTGCCTGATTTTTTTTTTTTGTTACTGTATTGGTTTTCCATTATTTAAAATCAGATATATTAGGAAAAATCTCTTTACTGAGAGAGTGGTGAAGCACTGGCAGAGGCTGCCCAGGGAGGTGGTGGAGTCACCCTCCCTGGAGGTGTTCAAGGAACGTGTGGACGTGGCACTGCGGGACATGGTTTAGTGGGCATGGTGGGGTTGGGTTGATGGTTGGACTTGATGATCTGACAGGTCTTTTCCAACCTTAGTGATTCTGTGATTCTATGAAGATACAAGCTGACCATTTCTTTTTCCATCTTCTGACAAGGTTGCTAGGCTGCTTTGCTTAGTATATAGCGGCCTTTTTAACAATTTTTCAGTGGATTAAAAATCTAAGGATTAAAATCAGAGATTTCCCACCCCCATGTCTTATTAACTTGTGCTGTAGCTAATTTCTTTTCTTTGCTGTTCTTTACCATATAGTCCAACGCTTTGCAAATATTAATGGACTTATCCTTGTACTGTGAAGACTGGAAAGGTGACAGTGTTTCCCTAATAAGGAATTGGAGAAATTGCGTGAATTTTAGCCAACATCATATGGGTCTTTCTGATAGAATGGGAACTAGATTCCTGGTCTTTTGAATATTACTTGGTTTTTTTTTTTTTTTTTTAAACAGAAGCGTTTGGCAATTTTTGCAATAGACTTCCAATAATTTTTCTTCCTTTGCTTTGTAAAATGCTTTGAGGTTTATAGAGGAGGAGCCCTCTCCAAGTATTTATTTGTAAAGTACCTTTGCTGACATATTAGAAAGAGGTAAGGTGTACTTTAGTAGACCACAGACAACTTTCTTGAAAATCAAATTGCTCCACTTGTAGTAAAAGTAGAATCTTTCAAGAAAGAAAAGTAAGGTGCTAGATAAAGTACTTCTCTTTTGAAAATATATTGCTTTATTGCAATATTGCAGTATTAACTGTAAGAGCAGGAGGGTGGCAGGCACAGTCATAGCGATGTCTATGAGGCTTGGGGAAGGTGCTGGAGAGCTCTATAAATGCATTCCAGCACTGAACGCAAGTCACCTGGATTGATTCAGCAATCCCATGTAGCAAAACAACTGCAGCTTGGCAAACGCAACCTTACGGCAGGTTTGGAATAAAAAAAATTCTTCCCTCTGACTCAGCAGCTAGCTAACCCCTGGGGCATCAGTAAAATAAACTCGAGGTACCTGCCTTGAAAATCCCAGAAGCAACTTTCTATGAGTTCATTCCCTGTAGTCTAGACAGAATGTTTGGGGTTTGTTTTTCAGCCCAAAGGATACAGAAGGTTACTGTGGCCTTACAGGGAGCAGGAAGAGATTGTAGACCTTAAGGGTGGGTCCCCAACTTGGGGACAAACAAGAAGCAGCCGCAGGTTTGACTGGTCAGTAGCCTGTTTTGTTCACCGATGAACTTTAAATAAATATTTCTTTCTTCCTTTGAGGATGACACTAGATTTACTGCTGCGGTAAATCTCTCTCTAGAGTATCTCCGTAATACTTTAGCCATTTGTCTTGTTTTTGCTTTATGGCTGAAATCGATGACTTTGGTAATCAAGCAGTAATTTAAAAAATACCTGTGAAATTAGCTTTTGGGGGGTGGGGAAGATGTATTACTAAGATTTAGGCATACTTTTATCTCTTAGGGAATTAAGAGGTTTGACTTCTGTACTCCAGATCATGTGAGGAGGGGTTTAGTTGGTAATTAGCACACATACGGAAACTAGTTTTTTTTTTCAGGCTTATCTTTTGAAGAAACTTGGCTATCGTTCTGCGGCTTCTCTGCAGAAAAACTTCCGCTTGTAATAAATGAGTAGACTGTAGAAATTTCCGTACTAGGCAGTGAGATGAATAGTTGCTATATCTGGATGTACTTGATAGCAGATAATTTGAAGACAGCAAATTGCTTTGAAATCCGTCTATGTATTTATTGTATTTTCAAACTTTCTCTAGGAAACAGTAGGAAGAGTACAGAGTGAAGTCTTTTTCCATAAATGATCTCACTGCATGTCTGCAGGTGTTAATCATTGCTGTCTATTTTAAAAGACAGACAAAAAAATTCTAAAAAAAACCCCCAACCCTTTAAATTTCTGAATTTTCTCCATATAATCCTTCTCTTGAGATTTTCAGTATCTTTACTGTACTGTTTTAGATCTCTTTGGAAAGCCACGTCCAGCCTGGCTCACGCTGGCTGCGTCAAGTGGTCCCGGAGGCTTGGGCTGGTCCACGTGCGTTACTCAAAAGTATGTCTGTAGGTTTGAGGTAGCTTCATTCTGTTTTACAATAGTATTGCATAGCTTTTAATAATTTTCCAGTTGTTCTTTTACTGAATATGAAACCCCACATTTTTGTCCTCAGTCGCTGGGGAATGTTCTCCTCCCAAGCCAGGGCTGTGGCCTCACCCTCAGAGCCCGGAGGGAGACCTTCTGCATGGCCTTTATCCAGCGTCAGTTGTGTCCCGTAGTGGCTGGGTGGCTATGGCACCTCTTTGACTTAGGAGAGTTCGTTTCTCACCTGTACCGAGGTAACAACAGCTACTGAAATCTTAGAATCCAAGGTCTGAACTGAATTCTCTGCCTTTCTCGTTGTAGGAATTCCTACAGGAAAAGTCAGCAGAGCCACTGAAGCTTTGTGTGTAACTTTTTATTTTGGATGTTACTCCCTTAAGCCTTGTTGGCACAGCTACTTGGGGGAGGGGGAAAAGCTGTATCTAAGAAACCTCTGGATCCAAATGCAAAAATGCCAGAGCCATTCAGGCCTGTTCCTGCACTGAGTGATATTCCCTCATGTATACTTAGGGGCTGTGAGGCTCCTCTGTTTCTCCCGCTTCGGAATCATGCTCTGGTTGATCCCATCTGTCGTAGAAAACCATGTCAGGCAGGTTTGCTTATAACCATACTGTGCTTCTTTCTGAAGACCTTTTTCTGCTTCATGAATAAAAATATAAAAAACTGAGCAGGTTTCTGGGTGGAGAAAAAAATAGTATGCTCTTTTATTAACCCTAGAAACTAGGGAGGATGGTAGAGCCTTCACAAGTAGCTGATGCTTTCTGGGAGATGATGTCTTTGGTTGACATCCATGTCACCACTGGCACTTGAAGCACGGGACAACCTGTGAGAGTTCTCGCTTTCCACCTTCCAGCTCCAGCCGTCCTGCCTGCGGGCATGTTACTCCTGAAGCACTTTACTACACACGTGCTTGATGCAAGCCTGAAGAACTGTATGAGAACGCATTTTGTTTGAACTTCCCTAGTTTACCGAGCAATTCAAATTCTTTTTCATGACTGTTTTGTTCTCTTGGTTAGTTACTCCTTTTGCTGATTTTTGTTGTCTTTAGTTGATGAAAACACAGAATACTGAGAGGGCCTTGCACAGGTGCTTGGAAAGCTCAACTGAACATGGCCTAGATCAATGATTCTTTTGACAATTGTTTTTTGAAGTCTTAGTTACTGGTATCTAATGTTGTTTTTAAATTAAAATTTCATTAGGTACTAAGACAAATGATTCATGAAAATGCGTTGCGTCTACCTCGTTAATGCATAATAGATTAGTAGTCTTCGCATACTGACCTATATGACTCCGTTCGCTATGACACACTGACATGTCAATCAAGTGGAAAAAATGGTGGGAAATATTCAAGAGGAGTAATATTTTCATGAGAACCAGTTTTATTTTTGCAAAAAGCAGAATCCGGCCGGTCCAAATGTTTATTAAATAGTGTTTTCTTACATGAGGAAGAGCATCTCCATCTGCATTTACCTTGTCTTCTGATATTCCAGCATTTATAAAAATGTCAAAGGGTCAATAGTTTTTTCTCTTAAGATGTGAGTTTTATGGGTGTGTTGATTAGAAGGTCTTTCTCTTCATTCTCCATGGTACTAATGTGCTGGTTTGTGTTAAAACATACACAAACTGCTGCTTTCCAAATACAGACTATAGATATTGATCATGTTTGCTTTTTTAAAGTCCGTTTATAAATTTAATCTCCACACCCGATAGTGGGTGTGTATTACTGCTAATTCCCACTCCTTGTCCATCATTCCATCAACCAGCAGAATTTCCCACTCCCCAGTTTGAATTTTTCAATAGCCTCTATTTCCTCTCTTTTCCATTCTGTATATATTCTTTTCTTATAGCCTTCTATGTGAATAGTGAACTTCTGTTTAGTTATCTGACAAATTTATTTGTCCCAGTCTGTCTAAATTTTTGCTTGTTGATAGTTTTGCTCATTTTTCTTGTTTTGGAGTAATTAATTTCTTTCAAAGAGCTAGAGAGAATTGTTGCATATCTTTGTTTGCTACTTCCTCTGCTTATGCAACTTAATCAGCTTAAAATCAGTGATCTATAAAGCATCCTGCTTCCCAGTCCAAGAATTTAATAACCTTTGTTTGTCTAAATGAAAGTCTAAATAGTTGTCTTGCTGTGTGCTTTCATTTTCTGTTTTTTTTTAAAAAAAAAAAACAAACCCTTGTAAGTTAAGAACCTTCTTATGTTTTACTTTCTAGATGTGTCCTGCTATTAGTAATAGGTCTCAAATAATTTTTCTGGAAGAAAATTTTCTACCAGGAAATAAGTCTCTTTCAAGTATCTTCTTGGCAAAATAAGTTTTCTTTATTCTGTGCCATCATTTAGTTTATGATATTTCTTCTGGGTAATCCATGGTGATCTCTAAAAGAACTTTGTATTCTTCAGTTAAGGTACACAACTAGGAGGAAAACCTGTTTTTCAACCTGGATTATTAGAAATACTTATTTATTAATGTGTAATCACTCTAAATAAGTGTCTTCATTCCTTGCTGTTTTCCTAAAAAATCTCATCTTTGGTGTGGAATGTGTGCACACCCATGATTTCAGATACACCTGGAGCCTGGACTGTTTTATTGGTTTGTCTTAAATCTCCGCTCGACAGACTTTCTGTTTTTCAGGAGAGGATCCATACCGCTTCCCGGTCACCGCCCGATGTGGAGATCATGCATATTGATGACCTCGTTTGGTCCGTTAAGCCACGATGCTGCATAATAGTTCAACAGAACTTACTGGTTCCAGAAAGAAAACACCTGCTTGATACTACCTTTGTATTATATTCCCCTATAGTCAAACACCATTCAAAACACCACGATATCAATAAGAGGTCGAAGAAAATGAAGTGTAAGACTTAGTAGCTATTCATGCCATTCTTCCCAACAAAGCATGGAGAATCAGTGGCCGTGAATGCTACAAAGACGTGATCTGCTCCATTTCATAAATGGTTAAGGACACTATTGTGAATTTTAGAATAACTTGTAGAGACAAGTTTGACAAATCAGGTGTTATAATGGGATTATTGATACTATTCTGCACTTGTCACAGTTCAACCTCTTAGTGCATGTTTCCCTTTTTACCGCAAAACAAGAAGCTCTTTAGAATTCTCTATATTAAAAGTCCGTTTAACATTTAATATAATATACTTTGCATGGAACAAAGACTATGGGTCTACGTGTGACATTCCAAACAATATTATCGGTGACCTTCTCTTTTTATGTAGATTTTTGCATTCAGTTGTTCGTGTACTTTTTCTTCTCCAAGAAATGCAAGTCAGCACTTAAAGTGGGGGGGGAAAAAGTCAGGTATCTGATATAGGTCTTGTCTGACTGACTGTTCTGTTCCATGAAAAATTAAAATGCCTTACACTGAAATATTTGTCCATTTTTAAAAAGAATTTTAAAAGGCAGCCTTTCAAAAATGCTAAGCTATCTGCTACAGTTTTTATGGAATTCTTTAGGTTAAAATAATATTTCTCTAAGAACAGAGGTGGACTGTCAGCTTCTATTTTCAGTGAAAACATCTAGTTCCTTATAAAGGGGTTGCTAAGCTTAGAATTACGCTATTTCTACAAAGAAAGCCCTTCATAAAGAAACGACATTTTTTGCTGAACTGATGCAAGCAAATTTCTCTTAGCCTGCGTTTAGCTGTTGTTTTTCTTTCCAATTACAGCGCTCATAAGCATCCACTGCCTGGAATTTTGATACATGTAAGTGCTCTACTTTCAGATGAAAAACTTTATTCTTAAAAGCTGTTCATTTTCACTCGGTCTTTCAGTTTTGTGAACCAGGCAGTGTATCTTTCAGTCTGTGGAGTTATCTGTGAGCTGCTTCTGTGGGCATCACTCTTTTCTTTACTGTAGGTTGTGTGTGTTTAGGTTTTTTTTTCTAAATGCATCAGCATTTCAGCTTTTTTCTAACACATTCAATCCAAAGAGTTACCCTTCCCAATATCTGCTTTTCTCTTTCCGGTGATTTAAGAGGGCAGGCTAGTCACAACTCAATGCTTTAAAAATAAACAAAGTGGAAACTTTGGGCCTCCAAAGCAGTAGCAATACCAGCACTGAGTCACAAGTCCATACCAGTGGTACGCTAGCTGGTGTTTTCCACCTCTGTTTGGATTCCTTTTTCATGCGCGTCTTTTCATGTATCTTGTCCTGGGTATACAAGAGGAAGGCTCTTCTTCATTTCTTAGCTTTCCATACCATAATGCCTCATATGCATCACATATTCATCTCAGAATTATTTAAGCCTGGCTTTATGTCTCCCCCCTAATGCAAATACTTTGTACCTGTTTCTTTTAAACCTTAGGAATGACTTGGGAGAAGGGAGTGGGATACACTTATGCAATGTTTTGGAACATGTGAAAAATTACCACTAAGGCGAAGCGTAAGTTTACAGTAAAAGAGCCCATATCCTATTTATATTTTTTGGGTTTTTTTTAGGAAAAAAAAAAGAAAAATCTTATTCCAACCGTATTTTAATGGCCATTTATTTCATCCTAGTTCTCATGCCCTTCCTTCCCTTGATCCAAAACTAGTTCTTACATCCAAGGGAATGGGCGGCAGGATTATCCCTGCAACGTTTCTGGGGTGCAGTAGGAGAGCAGACGGCTGAAGTGGGGAACGACAAGGGAAAGTGAACCAGAAAATGAGTTGGAACAAGGTGTCTGCATCAGGTATGTTGTGAGATGCTCTCATGAAAAATTGGGATGGACAGCAGGCAGTGGTCAGGCAGTTCGTAGGTCAGGAGTGGAGGTGGTATCACTGCCGTAAGTCCCTTTTTCAGTCACAGTCGTGACTGCCTCTTCCTTTCCTGGGACCTTTGCTGAGTAATGGAACTCTATTTCCACTCTAAATTTTAAAATCAGGACAATTTTGGGTGGAAGAGATTCCTGGAGGTTATTTGGTCCAACCTCCTGCTGGGCTGACTGTAAAGTTCAGTGAGGTTGGTGAGGCCCTCATCCCCTTTAAGCTTGGAAAATCTTGAAGCGTGGAGATTCCCAAACCTCTCTGGGGCTGTTCCAGCATTCAGCAGCCTCCATGAAAAACATGTCTTCATTCTCACAGTTGTTTGATAGCCCAGGCCCTACCCGAGGCACCTCTTTGGCCGTTGACCCCCCTCCTCTTTCACAGTCCCCTGGTGATGGCTGCGCCTTCCTTTCCACGCTTTGTTCTCTTCCCGCCCTTGTTCTCGGCTTTTGGGCTGGTATCATTTCCTCAGGGGTGGGACATGCATCCTGCTTTGCAAACCGCTGCTGGGCATTTCTGTGCAGAGATCTACAAGTTGTCAATAAGCTTATGAATGCTCTGAATGTGGCTTGGGTTTTTTTTATCCCCAAAGCTTCTAGGTAAAAAGGCAAATATTCGGTGGATGAGCATCACCTATCATCCCTTCCTCACATTTTCTAGCACACCGTAAACAAGTAAAAAAACATTTGTCATTTTAACTTTCATTTGTCACCTATTTGCATTTATGCACTTTCTTAGTTAGCCCTGCATGTGTTCTGGAGCCATCAATTAAAAAAAAAAAATCTTTTGTATTCCAGCATAACACTGCTTCTTTACCTAATGAGCACGTTCTCTGTTACAATCAAAAGGCCATAATTTAGGGAAAACCAGCAATCACTGAATTGCCTGAGAATGGTACTCTGGAGAGTATAATTAAAATGAAAATGTTTGTTTAAAAAAATAATCCATGCAGAAATAAAGGTATGTAGACCTTCATTCTTTGTTTTATCCTGAAGTTCAGCTAGTTAATTCAGCTGATTAAATTTTTTGAGATTCAACTAGTTCAGCAGGTTTATAAATGTTAGGTAGACAGAGGTAATTCATAAGAGTTGTTATTCCTTTCTTCTATGGGACTCAAAGAAATGTTTCATTGCACCTTCGCACAGTAACTACAGTGGTTCTGGACTATGTCTGTGTGACTCCATGTATTTTAAGTAGTGATATTTCTGAGAAGTTATTCTTTTCATATTTCTCAGATTATGTTACCTTAATTTTCCCAAGGATAATGTCTCCATTGGTTTTAAAAAAAAAAAAAGCTCACTTAACCCACTGTGCAACAGTTAAAGTACATAAAACTTGTATGTACGCTGTAAAAATGCCTGAACATACTTCCACAGGAGCGGCCTGTCATCCCTTCGGTTCTAGAGCAGTCCCTGACCCCAGTGCTCCAGATTTTACGCTTGACACTTAGCAGTTTATTAGATGGATGTAAGGCAAACTGAGCAGACCTTCTTGGCTGCTAAAGCTGTTTGTCTTAGACCGAGGATTACTTTAAAGGGTACAGTAGACGTGTTCTTAACTATTTTTAAAAACTGTACTCCCTTCTTCCCCTTTGCAGCCTTGGAAGTTACGCTTTCAGACCTGTACAAACCAGAACATGTTGACAGCTAAAAAAAAAAAAAAACCACAGAGAGAGAATGTTTAAGCCAAATCTACCGTAAATGATTATTCAGTATAAGACTGAATCGACAGTAGTTGACTTGTTCGGTTTCATACAGATAAAAGGCCTTTTATCAGCCAGTCCTGACTACTCTCCCAAGAAAGAGGAGGGAGAAACATAAGGTTACTCGGGCCGGTGCAGGAGAGGAGTCCAAATGGCAGCTGTAAAGTAATAAAAGATGTGCTGCTAATCTGACAAATATGTGCTAGCAGCAAAGAAGCCTATCTATATGATCTAGGCAAGCGAGTGTGTGCTGCTGTTCGTATGGCTTACTCCTTCGGTAAATATATAAGTAAATGGCTAGGATGTTTCTCGTGTGTGTTACGGAATTAAGTGTTATTCTTCATGTCCACTGTGCCGGCTCTGGAGCTACAACTGTGCCACTCTCTCATTGACTTGCATGATAAAGACATGGTATATTTATAAACTGTAGATGAGAAACTTTTACATCTAATTATTCTTCACAGAATCAATAAGGTTGGAAAAGACCTGTAAGATCATCAAGTCCAACCACCACCCCAACCCCACCATGCCCACTAAACCATGTCCCGCAGTGCCACGTCCACACGTTCCTTGAACACCTCCAGGGATGGTGACTCCACCACCTCCCTGGGCAGCCTCTGCCAGTGCTTCACCACTCTCTCAGGAAAGACATTTTTCCTAATATCCAGCCTGAACCTCCCCTGGTGCAACTTGAGGCCATTTCCTCTGGTCCTGTCACTCGTCACTTGGGAGAAGAGACCAACACCCACCTCCCCACAACCCCCTTTCAGGCAGTTGTAGAGAGCGATGAGGTCTCCCCTCAGCCTCCTCTTCTCCAGACTGAACAACCCCAGCTCCCTCAGCCGCTCCTCATCAGACTTGTGCTCTTTACCAGTAATACGTAAGCTTTCACTTAAAAATGAAGTGATTTGCCCGTATTTAAAGGAACTCTCACAAAACGTGAACAAAAAGTAGGTATCACATCAGCTTTTAGATCCTAGGGGATTATTTCTGATAGTTCACCAAAAAACGGCTGTGGCCTCAAACGTTTACTGTTACATTTTCAGGTCTGTGTGGCCAGCAGTGAAGCTCACTTCAGCTGGGTCCCTTACGCATTGTTTTAGAAGGAATAAATAACAGTATCTCAAAAGCTTGGTGCTCTAGTTTTTTTGTCGATGCAGTGCCAAGGATCTTGAAGATGCCAGTTTAGAACTGTTGTGGTTTTTTTAAAATATAACTAAAATAGTGTTTTGTTTTGTGTTTTTTTTTAATACAAAACCCACACTGATGAGGGAGCATGCTGTCCAGCCGGATTGTGGAAAAAATGCGTGGCGTGATACACAGTCCGTATAGATGATGCGCTCCACTTGTTTACTGCATTGGCGCTATCACAGAAATAATAATAATTAAACAAAAAACTCTTAAGTGTTTTCTAGAGCACTCAGTGACATTTCAGTGAAGTCAACAGTTATTTGCTACTAAGGTGAAAGGTTTTAACCAAATCATGAAATTTTGGGCAAATTTAACAAAACTGTTATTACGGCTTTAGCCGTAAAAAATTGGGATAGACATAAGCATGTTCTTGAAGTGCAGTACTGAATTGAAGCCAAAATGGGGAAGAAATTTGTGTTATGGCCTCCATTCTAATTACATAAAATTCACGTACGCCAATGAATCTCCTAATTACAAGTATGAAATAGTGAAAACATACTGTGGGTTAGTCTCTTGCTGTTTCAATGAAAGTGGCATGGTGGTTATTTTCTTAATCGCTGAAACTGTTGCGACTTATCTTCGTTCAGTAGTGTTCATTGGTTTGTAGCCTATCTGTTGCAGCAGTGTACTTGAAAAACTGGATAATATTTTTCAGTATTGGACAATATTTTTCAGTATTGTCCCTTATTTTCCATGAAAAATAAATTTAGTCTGTGCAATTAGCTTTATATTGGGAGATTTCCATGTATATTAAAACAAATTAACTCTGTACTTCTGTTATATTGAGCAAAAATTTTAAAATACAGTTTGACTGTTAAGTTAGTGACATCATCGTCATCAGTAAACAGGAATGCCACGCTTGAAGTGGAAATCTAGTGTAAGTATAGTGCAGGAGCAAATCCTTAACATTGATTTGCATTTTAATTTATATATGTAAAACGTTCCTTTCAGTCCCCAAAATTGTTTCGATGACTGTATAGACTTATTCCTCCTATGCCTTTTTTATTTTTTTAAATATTATTCTGTATTTTCTGCTTGACAGATATTCTTACTGCTGTTCATTTCACTAGCAATATACTTAATACACCGCCTTTTGCAGTTTAAAGGGTAGTTTGTCATATTTTCACCAAGAATAAAAGCATATTTCATACCGGTTGCAAACAGAAACTAATTGAGTAGGAGGAAGCCTGCAGATTTATGAAAAAAAAAAAAAAATCTCAGCACTGGTTTTCTTAGCTCTGATTGTGTACAAATGTGGCTCAAAGCTCTTTTTACCTTCACAAACCATAGAGAGGTAATTTAAAAAAAAAAAATGTGAGGGCTGGTCACATTTTTTTGAGATGTGAAATTTGTGAGCTACTAGGTTTCCTGGATTTATTTCTGTTCAGGATGCCAAGTACATCTGTGTTTGCTTTTCGATTGTCTGTCCAAATAGGCTAGGTAGAAATTTGCATTTTTCCTATCAAATTATTTTTCTTCTGTTTATAGTAGTGTCTTGAAAGATGTTTTCTGTCTGGTGTTGGTTTTCTGTTTTTGTTTTTCCTGATAATTGCTGTTCACTTAAGGTAGAGCAAAGCATCTGTATGAATGCCCTCCAGTAAATGCGGTTGGGGGTGGGATTTGTGAGTAGGATTACTTTTTCTGTGTGTTCATAAAAGTGTCGCCTTCTGGATAAGAAGGATAATACACTATCTACCTATCAAGTGTCATGATGATACAATCTTTTCCTTTTTATAAGACTATTTAATGAAAATTGAGGGGTGAAAGCAAATTTTTGGGTTGATGTGCTCATTTCTAGGCCTTTGGTTTTGAAAACATGCTTGAAGTATGCACATGCTGCTCTTAGATGGATAGAAAAACATAAAGAAGAAAGCTGAACAAATTAATCCAGGTTGTGGAGGCTATGACAGAACACGAATGAAACCACAATGGTGTATACTCCTGTAAAACCAAGCTAAATCTTCCATACAAAGGTTCATATATGTAAACGGAAAGGGTAAATAAACATATCTTTTTTTTTTTTTTTGAGAGACCATCATTCACCTGCACTCCTACATCTCAAGTCTGAGAAGTGAAGATATCCTACGGCTGATCTGACATGTTCTGCTTCAGTTTTCTTTGCCACCAAGCTCCCCACCATGACCGACTTGTCAGTTGTTCCTTGTAGTCGGGAACAAAAGGTTTCGTCCCAATTGATGGCCAAGGGAGGGTTCTCAAAGGGACATGAGAATCAAAGATCAAAAGTTCCTTTAAACAGGGCTTTCCATTTTATTCCATCATGTTGTGTGCTTTTAAATAAAAGACACTGCATCATTGTGAAGATCTCTGTTCATCAGCTGCTTAACCCTTGCTGTCTGTCAAAAGGGGTTGTGTAGAGACAGAAACAGCTGAAATCCATAAAAATGTTTATTTCTGATCATTCTTGTAGCCTATAGATAGCATGGTAGGTTTCGTGTTGCTTCCATTTAGAAAGCAAAATCGCCCTCACGTAACAACCCCGCTGCCATCACCAAAACGCTCCGGAAATTTGAATCTAGGTGCGGACACCTTGTGGAAAGTCTCATGCAGAAGGCTTTTGGATGAGGACTCCACCGTGAGTTCTTAGAAATATCTTTAAGAAATACTAAGATGTTGCTAAAATGACACTGTGTCACTTTTTTTTACTGCAAAGAGATGTACCTCTTACCCCGTGGCTATTTTGGGGAATTCAATGCTGTGTGAGATCTGCCCTGTTCCCTTTTTCGATTTACAAAACCAAAATAGTGTTTCTTGACAGGAACCAGAAGGGCTCATCCAAGACATGAGTCTGATGGCTCAACCAGCTTTCCTTGGGAAGATGGATTTAGGAATTACTTTACAGCCTTACCTAGTAACAGTTGCACCAAACAGACAGAATCATGCTTTGCAAAAAGTGTTTTTTACTAATGTTAATAGCTCACTGCTATAGAGGTAGGTTTTTCCGTGGGAAAAGAACAAAAATATATGGCATATTGATTATATGGAGTAGAAATATGTCTGGTTTTCCTCTAAATAACAAAGAAACAATGGTTCTTGACTTCAAAGCTGATTTCCTTTCCTCCTTAGCAATAATTACATACCAATCAAAGATAAAAATTGTGGGGCTTGGGGGGGTGGGTGTTGTTTATTTTTTTAACAGTAGGGCTTTTTAATGGTGGAAGCCTTGTGCTACCTCCTCTCCCACCCCCTTCTTTCCCTCTAAGCTGTCCATCCTCAAGAGTTGTTTGTTAGATGGCCACTTACAGAACTTATTTCTAGGAATATAACAGTACATTTCTAGTGCTTTATAGATTACTGTTAGGACCAGGGTTGGACCAGATGATCTCCAGAGCTCCCTTCCCACCTCAACCATTCTGTGATTTTACTTCTAAACAATTAAAATATTAGGAATTTAATAGTCAAAGAAATGAGTTGTGTAATTTTCATGTCACTCTTTCAAATAGCTCAAGATATTTTAAGGTTGGGATGAAGGTTCTGCCTGATACAGTTTGTGCAAATGTGTCTAACTGGCTATTTTGGTACGTACGTAGCCTCAAGCAATGAGGAAATACATTTTTCATGTTTTGAAACTTGCTTCTAGAATTGGGAGGCTGACAAGTTGAGATCGCACGGAAGATCTACAGAAGTTGGCATGGACTGTATGCTTTGTTGTTCTATTAAAGAGTAGATTTAAATAAATCTATTGAAGATTGTGAAGATTTGGGGAATTCAGCTGCCCTTTTATTTGTCCTGGAAATTCTTGAAAATGATATAAAATACAAAATACTAAATGGAATTGGATAGATCCTACTTGTTTAACTTACTGTACTACAATGAAATGTGTTCTCCTGTAGCTTGCAGAGTTTCAAAAGTTTGGGCCCCCTTTTTTTTTTTCAATAAATTATTTTTTCTGGTACTGTAGTATCTCTAGATAAGCATTTTTGCTCTGCATCAACAGTGCAAGACTTCATATAACAACAAAGGTATTTTTGCAGGTGTAAAAATGGGGTGGGACACACAGAGGTCTTAATTTTTTGAAGGTGAAACTTAACAGCTGCTAACATATCTGAGGGCTTCATCAATACTGCAGAACTAATTTCTGGCATTAGCGCTCTTACTTTTGACGTGGTCTCTATTCATCGCATCACCTTGCTTTCATGCAGTGTACTCTTAAGTGAAGTCTGCAATTGCAGAGGAGTGTCATGCAATTCTGTTCTTGCAGCAGGCTCCAGAGAGAAATAAAAAGGCTTGATTGCAAGGAGAAATCATGGTACTTAACTAGCTGTTTTGATATGTGGAGACTGCTTTGTAAAACCTAGAGTAAAGATAAGCATTTCAGTTCCTTCTCTTCCAGCCCTTCGTTTCTCTTGAGCTGGGTTTTTTCTGTGACTGAAGGCAGTGGAAAAACTGACAAAGCGGAAACCCTTCTTGATTGCCCATTTGAACATCTGTGAAGGAAGGGACAATAATGGCATCGGCCATCGTGATATATAAAGCATAAATTTTATAAGCGTATTTTTTTCTAGATTTCAGTAAAAAAACCAAATTATATCTTCTTGTTCCTCTCTCGAATACTCCAAATGGTGAAAAACGTTTGGATCAGTTGCTATTATCCTTCTGTGCTCTATTTCCTTTCTATTTCCTGTCTTGATTAATGCCTCCGCTCCAGGTCATGGTTGAAAATACATCTATTCTACAGTTGTACTGATGGACTTGGCTACCTGCATTTTCAGAAATCCTCGCTATGCTATGTGCATTGGCCACTCAGTCGTCATCACTCTCGATTTTGGGGTTGTCACTGACGATCACTGGAACCGAGCTATGTGAAAACGAGCGTGTAATTCTGTGGGAGGAAGTGAATCATTGGATCTGCTGGGACTGATGTTTGAGGATCGCATCATGATGCGTAGCATGGCAAGACCTTCCGAACTCACCATTTCCATCAGAGATCATACGTTCCTGGTATGAGGTACAACCTATGTGTTGTGGCCGTTGGACAGATTGTGTGTCAGGGAGGCTGCAGAGGGGACAGAGAACCCTGTAGGGTCTCCGAGGGTCCTTGTGCTGTGGTCAAGACGTTTCAGCATACGGGAAGGCTGATGGAATCAAAGTACCGGAAGCAAGATGTGTTGATAGTCTCATCAGTAGAAGTATTGCCTAAGTACAAGGCAGCATTTCTGCCTCCTGGCAAGTTGTTCTTCTAGGTGCTTTACCGTCGATATTACAGCTCGCAGCTCTCCACTACTAGTATTATTGCATGACATAGAAAATTTGCCCCCTGCTAGTTTTGGCAGCCGTATGCTGCCTGTCTCTGTTCTAAATGACCTGCTCATCACGCCTATTTTCCCTGGTACTGTTTCACCAACCTTCCAAAGCAACCTAAAATGAAATCCCTGATACCCTTCGTGTTCTGGAGCAGCACGGATGTCACCTCGTGGATGGAAGACTCTAGGACAAGTCTTGAAGAAAACACCTACGAGATGATAGGGAGAACCTGTAGCCATGTCAGTGAAGCTGGCAGGGAGGCAGTGGGCTTCAGGCTTGTTTGCTTTAGAATTCTGTCTGTGTTCCCACTCTTACCGTGATTTTTATTTTAGGGCATTCTTGAGGGATGTATGTCATAGCCTATGTGTCAGCCTTCATCTGGTCTTGAGACCCAGCCAGTGTAAGATATTTTAGGTTGCCATTTTTTCCCTTTGAAATTTTAAGTGGATTTCTTTCTTTCTTTCTTACGATACTACTTCTGGATTAAAAGAGGAGGTTTGTTGTTTGGCTGGAACTCATGTGATTACAGCACCTTCTATTGTTGATGCAACCTGGCTAATGTGTTCTTTGAACCTTACTTCTGCTAGTTTCACCTGGTGCCCTCAACGTATTGGAGAAAGAGAAAACAGTTAATTTCCATCTATTGTCACCATGATGGTCATGATTTCATAAACCAACATCATATTCTCTTGTCCCTTCACTTGTCTGGTTTCCTAGGAGAACTGGGGAGTCCAAACTCTCTTGAGTCGTTCCTGATGCGGCCTTTGATCCTTGTTTTTCTCTGCCTCTTCTCTATTTCTTGGAGATGGAGCAGAGGGAAAGACCACAACAGCACACAGACTTCTGAGATGGTGCTCCAGCTCTTCCTCCAGTGATAGCAATAATCTGTGTTACATTCTTCTTTCCTGTCTTAACTTATATCACTGTTGCATTCTTTTTTTTTATTTTGGGTTGTGCATTTTTTTGACTGCTAATAGACATTGAAGTTTTTTGTGCACCTGTCTGTTATGACCCCAAGATCTTGACCCTGCATGGAAATGGTCCACCTAGCATACTGGTTTTTTCCTTGTTTGCCTCTCTTTATATTATTTCTATTGAATTTCATTTCCATTTTGTTATCCTGTGACTCACTCTCGTTAAAATCCTTTTCCGATTCTTGGTATCAGCCCTTAACTTTACTGCTTTGAATAACTGTCCTCAGCAGATGTCAACTCATTGCTCCTCACCTTCTGCAGCCCATTCAGAAACACAGCAGAAGAGCTGAGTCCCACTGCAAGTCCTGTCCACTGCTGGAGCTGATGGCATCCCCCTGCTTTGGATCTTGTAACCAGTTACCTGGTTTATAGCAACCTTCACGCTGTTGCTGTGACTGCTTAGTTTGTTTAAAAGTCTCTGGTGAAAAGTCCGTGAGAAGAAGGGCTTTTGCTGTGCATTAGTAAATTGAACTCTTGAAGCTAAAACAAAGCTGTATCTTACTACTTGCTTTGCAACTTTGTACAGCTTATCTAAGTTTTTTGTTTGGGTTTTTTTTTTCCTATGTGTCTCAGACATTAAGAAGTTAGGCAAAGAGCTTGTAAGGTAGAAATGTTGAAAACAACCTTCTGAAATATTTCTCAGTTCCTTGTATTTGTGCTCTTTTTGGTAAGCCACAGAGCTGAAGTGAGGCTTAACTTCCAAATTAAGATACTAAACGTAGCTAAATTTGAGTCACAGGCTACCGTTAAAAATAAAATACATGTTCTCCAGTTTAGAAAATTTTTCACTAAATGATGATGATATTTTCTTCACTAAAACCATTTAGACTAAGCAAGCTGTAAAATTCCACCAACTCCAAGCCTCACAGGGTTGTACGTAACAGGAATAAACAGAGATTTATTCTTTCAACTGATTTCTGATGTCGTGTTTGACAAAGTTTCTCCCTGATTATTCTTACAGTTTATCCGGGTTCAGGACCGTGAAATGCTCGGTGATTCATGGCAGGATTAGGACATGCTGAGGAAGCATCGCTGGAATTTAGACTTGGTGTGAGCACGAGTGTAGCCTGGCTGGCTGATGGTATCAGCATGTGTGTTCAGCACTGTGGGTGCAGGGCTAGGTCCTATGTTAATTCCATTGTTTAGATACAGTCTAGGGTTTTTTCCTGAGATTTTATGATTTTTCTGATACTATCTGCTGTTTTAAGTATAAGTGTTCAGCATCTTTAAAAAGAAAAGTATCTTCCAGTAAAGACGGGAGAACGTTCCAGGTTGTTCTGCTGTGCCTGCGTGTCCATGCCTGCTCACGTGGTATTGTCTGTTTTTCCTTTATTTGGAGTTAGAATTGAAAATACATTGCCCGCTCTTCTGAAGGTGTCGCCTGTATCGGTTCTCTTTGTTTTGCTCAGGCTTCTGATGTTGAAATTCCCTTTGCCTTACCAGTTTCGGGAAAAATCATCAGTTGTCCCCAGGAGCTTGTGTGGCTGCTGCACTGAGAAATGTCTGGAGAGAGTGTTTATGTGGGCTGGGTTATAAACGCTGCTGCACGCAGGTTATCAGAAAGACCAGTGATCGGTTTGCTGAGGCTAAGATATGATTTCAAGTGTTTAAAACCATGACCAGAGGCTGCTGATAGGATCAGAGATATTTTTCTACCATTTAAAAAAGATAGAGTAAACCCAACCTCGAAATAAAAAGAACTAGTGCATTCTTCAGCCAGCCACTTGTATCCCTTTATTACCCAAGAAATGTTTATACGCTCTATTGGTGTGTATCTCTGTGCTAGATGTGTTTAATCAGCCCTCTTTGAGTGCAGGAGGTGTAGTTTAAATCAAAGATCCTTTTTTTTCCTTCTTTCTGATATCAGGCTTCAACACAGGACTTGATAGCTTTGGCGTTATTGAGGTACTCTGGGAGAACTGCCTCTGCCGGAAGAAAACGGGTTCATTGGTTTGCCAAATGGTAAACTGAAATAAATCGCATTTGTACAGCATTAGTGTACCTAATACTGCATCGATTTTGGGCTTTTTCTATCTCAACTTCTTCTATATTTTACCTCTCTGAGCTTTTAAAGCAAACTGCACTGCCAGCTGTCTCTACACTCAAAATCATACTGTCACCGGTTCTGTAAACACAATAGAAAACCAGTTTTATATTAAATTCCTTTCACTGCATAAATGGTCAATGCGGCTGGTAACCAAGTTACTAAAGAATCAAAAGCAGAGTAGCTTTTAATTAAATATCATTTGGCAAGGTGCCCAGAAATTTCACTGTTGTGGGAGTGGAGAATGAAAAACAAAATGAAGAACTGCCACTGCTGCCTTTCAGAGTGTCTGGAAGATGTGTTTGCTTGTACGTGTGGATCTGCTACCAAATTCTAATAAAAATACAAAGACACAGAGCAGCTACTGTGTCAAGATGACCTTGTATGTGTGGTTTTCATAATTGGGGGACCGGTTGTGATCAAATTTCACAGAAGGCCATATTAGCAAAAGAATGGGATACAAAAATAAATGAAGAAAAATCATGCATGGTTTTAGGATATTCGTTAAAGGTGAGAAGCAATTTAGTCCCACTAATTGCCCCTCATTTACATCAATATCACCTGATACCAGAACATTTTTTAATCATCCCTGCTTGCATGTGAACTCATTAAGTAGTTCATATCCCCCTGCTAAGTTTGTTTTATGTATGTATTTAGGTGGTGGTTGTTGGTGGTGTAGTCTCTGTTTTTATGATGCTTGATTTATCTGAAAGTTTTTCCATAGCTGATTTGGTTTTTGGTCATCCCTGGGTTTTCTTGCCCACATGTTGAATATCTCAGTGAGTGAGCAAATGGTTTCCATGAATCCTCTTTTGCTCTATTCAAGTGTACAGTGTTGTGATTTCAGTCCCGTCTTAGGTAGATCTTCCCTGCCTTTAACGAGCAGTATATTTGCTTTTAATTCCCAAATCTGCCCTTTCGTCTTTCTTTCTCAACCAAATTAGATTCTAATTTGGAAAACAATGAGATATCATCTTTCTCAGTGATCTTTTTTTCATATTTCACGTAAAGTTTTGATTCATTTTTTGCCTCTTTATTATTGCCAAAATGTCTTTCTCGGTCGTTGAAGCACTAACATCCCTTATATAGCAACTGAAATGACTTGAACAAAACCTTTCTTTCAATATTCATGGGATTATTTAATATAGATTCCTGTGCTTTTCTTCTACGCACGAGTGTGTTTCTGTCCTTTAGTGTATTACAGTTAAACTCCTTGTTTTTGAAGCTCCAAAGCGTCGTGCCCTTGTGTATTAGCTTGCCTCTGGTTTTAGTTCACTTCTCTCAGTCTCTTGACTATTTTGCCTTCAGTGATACTGTTCTGTGCCCCTAAAACACTGCCTGATTTCTTCATCTGCCAGGTCACAACATTCTCCAATTACCCTGGTTATTATTGGTGGTTATATTTGTGTTGTACGCGCGTCCAGGTAGGAAATCTGTTTCCTTCTGTGTTCGTACAGCGCTATGTAAATTTGCAAGAACATATAAATGTTTTCTAATGACCCCCCTCCGTAGAAGTTAATTAAGTCACATCAGAGCTGAGTTTGACGTCTTGTGTTCAGAAACACACTGTTTATTTAAAGGAGTCAAAATGAAAAACGTGATAAAGAAAGGTTTGAGTGGAGAGATGAGACCAGACTGCAAATTTGAAGCTCGCCCTAGGCTAAATAGAAGTTGTTCTTTTAAAATCTATTATCCAGCAATGCTGATTTCAATATGAATGTAGTTCACTTTGGTTCTGATTCTATTTCAGATCTTTTAAAAACATATTTTGTTCGCTTTTCTTAGCAGAAATTTGTTCTTGACGCATTTACTTAAAACAAGACTTTAGAAACCCCATCTGTGTTCTCCAGTCTCTATATACAGTACTCTCTTCTTTTTGGCTTCAAGCATTCAAGTGAAGAGCGTTTTCCTTTGCAGAAACTTTGAATTTTAGGCACACATTGGCCAGTGTGTAAAATACAGTACCGAATGAAGTTAGTTTTATTTCTCTAAGTGATCTATTTAATTTCCCTGCTTTATCTCACTTTTAAAGCTTTATTCACATCTTTGTGTCTGGGATTAATTTGACTTGGCACACTGCAATGTCTCTGTCTCCCAGGAGCAGCTGATTATTTACAATGAATTTCTTTTTCCTTTTCTCCCTATGGCTTGTAGCAAAGATTTTTCTCTACGCAACTCTGAATAATACGCAAAGAGCAAAAGTATTTTAAGAATGAATCGCTGAGTTACCGGTAACAACTGGAAACTCAAACATGACTCACCTTGTAATGAGTCCAACACTGCTCTTTATCAGGACATCTCTGGTTTGCAGCAGAAACCTTTGAATAATGAATGGTGGCACTATCTATATAGCTGTACAGAAAATATTGGGCAAGAGGCCTACAGTGAAACAAGGAGTTGACAAACATATGTTAATTATATGCTAAATTAATCGGACGGTTTTTGTATGCCAAGAAAGGGGAAAGTGTGTTTTCTTTCATCTCAGGTATGTGTATAATAATGATGTGAATAAGAAAAAGTGGCTGTTTGGATCTCATTTTCAAAAGAGAATTTGTTATAATTTTTTATTAGCACTACCTTTTCTTTTTAAGTACACTATTATCTATTAATTTTTGGAAAACATGAGGTTGTTGAGAGTGCCTGTAAGAGTCCGTGTGTCACTGGGCTGGGTGAACATCAGCTGGAGCAGAGGCACGTCCTGCACCGTGTCCTGTGCCAGTCCCTGGCTGCGTAGCTCAGCAAGCGTCCCTTTAGTCAAATGGATTTATCAAGTAATTGTAGAGGAGGAGAGAGGGGAGCATCTACGTGCGGGTGCCACTATGGATGTGTGCCCGGTGAGGTGCCCGTGTGGCGGTGGAAGAAACACGATCCTGAGAGGGAGAGCGTATGCAGCACCGCAGCAACTCGTGCGGCATGATTTCTGGTCATGGTTAAGGGAATTTTTTGGGGGAAAAAAGGTGATGGGGAGGAGACCATGGATTGGACTCTGTTACAGCAGGCTGGATTTGTTCCCCCTGTAGTAAACACTATTGTGTCTTTGAACCTATTTATATTCTAAATGCTTTTTGTCCCTCTGTCAATATAGTTTCTGTATACCTAGAAAAAAGACCAATCGTAGAAAAAAGACCAATAATAATTAATATATAAAATCTACTAAATGAAAGCTAGAGCACAACTTTTAGTAAAAATCCAATTATGTACGTTCATATAATTACAGCTGGCAGTGGTGGTCTTGTATGTAAAATCTTTTCTAATACGCAGAAATAACCTCCAAAGCAATGCGAATGCTGCCATGACCTGCAGGCGTGCTTTAATTAAAATAGGAAACGTGTATTTTTTTTTTTAGCCATGCTTGTGCTTACCTTTTTAACTCTCTCTGAAATTCCTGATTATTTCCATGAGCAAGTATATAGCTCAGTCTCAGAATAATCCCTGTCCTCTAAAGATTCAGTGAATTGCACATGACAGTGAACAAGAATTGATAACTCTGGAGGGAGTTTGCAGTAAATCAGGGTATGTTCCTAAGGCCGTCGAAGGCTTCCTCTCTCACAGAATTACCTCCAGAGCTAAAGTTGGTGCTGGCATCCGTGAAGCTAAGAGCAACCAAAAAAGTGTCAAGTATGAAGATCTACGATAAGCACAGATGGAAAGAGCCAGATACAGGAAAGAAAACAAAGGAGTTGGGGGGGTGGAATTTTGTCTCTGGTAAAAGAAGAAATGAATGGTGAAGAGCTGTGGAACAGCATAAAAAATGAGATTATAGGAATGGCTGATGGAGTTTTGTGTTACCAGGCCAAGACAAAGACATAGAGGTGGGTAAAGAATGAGGAGCTGCTGAGCTGGAAAGTGTTAGAAGTTGCGGGGGGGCAGGGGGAGGCAGAAAAAAAGAGTTTCAAGAGATTGACCAGCTAGTTGGTGTTGAAAATGGAAGTAGAGAAATGCCTGGGTAGGGGAAGAGTGTTCGGAAGAGTGTGCGGAGAGAAACCTGAATTGAGTTGTATCGCAAGATAAGAGGACTCTGAAGTGGAACATTTGAATCGAAGATGTCAGTGCTGAAAGACAAGTAGTAATTGAGAACAAGCAAGCACACAAAAAGAAATGGTTGAAAGATATTTGGAAGATCTACAAAGCGCCCAGAAGCCAATAGGTAGGCTGATCCTGGAGGAGCTTCCCACAAGAAAGAGGGCGAGAGAACAGTGGAGTCAATGGAAATGCAAAGCACTTGACAGCTTGGGAAAAAAGTAAGAATATAAATTCTAAGGAGTGTCAAAATAACCACAGAGTCATTATAGACAGGCAGGAGACATGATAAAGGCAGAGTACATATGATGAACATATGAGCCAGAGTCTTCACCCAACTCTTTTATTTGTGAATTCTGTTGAATGGGGAAAAGTAGCAATAGTATCAGTGATGTAAGGAGGATTTTATTAATCGCTTTAAAGCAATGGCAGAAACTGCCAAGAAATTCTTTTGAATTGAGGATCAGCGTGAAGTCTTTCAGTTGTCAGGATCTGAATGGAGAAGAGGTAGTGATCGGAAATGGAAACAAACTTCCAGCATCTGGGAAAGCAAAGCATGTACACTTTGGAAACCTGGCTCAAGGATTAGGTGGTATTGAGGTGAAGCAGAAAGAAGCATGAAAAACTAAGTTCTGAAAAACTATACTTTTAAAAAGAAAAAACCTCCTGTACAGGAGGCAGCTTTTCTCTTTGCTAATTCAGATTACAGGGCTGGAATAGGGTGAAAACCTGTGTTGCTCTACTTGAAGCAGAGGAGGTATTGATCTTTAAATTGCTAAATACTGATTTTCCTTTACACTGCTCCTGTAAGTTATACTCGACAAACTTTGAGGCTTGCTGTAACTCTGATTGCCATGTCTTTTTTTGGGGGGAATGAGGGAAGTTTTTTATTTAATTTCACTTTTCATTTGGGCAAGGTTAACCGGGTGATTATTTCTTATTTTAGTCTCCTGATACCAGCTGTAGAAACCTGGTTCCTTTAGAATAGGAAGAGTGAAGAATAACACCTAACTGCAGAAAAAACAATGATTATTGAATCAAGCCAAATCACCAACCTGTGTAAAAAGTAATGCTGACGGCACAGGTTGTTTATCTGTTACAACTTCTAGCCCATTAAGGCTGCTCTGGATCCTTTTAATACCTGGTGCTTTGTGGGAGGAGAGGGACAGTCAAGCCCTTATAATTATAATTAGTCGTGCCTAACTTATAATTAATAAAGTTGCAGGTTGCTGGTTAGTTGCATCACGTTCATTTGCCTCCAGTCTTTTTTGTGTCCTGCTGAATCCTATAAGAGACAGTTATTATCTAAGCAGAAGGATAGCTGAATTATTTAGATGGGTACTTAGATGGAAGATTCGTGTTTGGGAGAGGTGGAAAGCATTTTATGTAGAAATAGGTGATTTAAGCCATGGGTTTTGAAGAGCTGTGTTTGAAAGACAAGAACCATTCTAGTACTTTTTAAGAATAAAGTTTATGTACCTTTAAACTAGTCTATATTGTGGTACGAGGCGCTGTCTTTCAGTAAAACGTGCTTAAATTAATAATCATTGAAGGACTGAAGTGAAGCAAATGCATTGACTTAGATTTTACTTTTTTTTTTTAATCACTCTGTGATTGAGATGTGGAATTAGAAAAAAAAAAATCCTTCGGTAGCATGAAATCCGGACAAAATTCGGGCTCCCAGATAACTAGATGATCTGCTGCCCATCTTTTACAAACTTTCTGCTTGTTCTAGTAAAGCATCGCCCTGCCCCACCATTCATGTTTAAGTGATGTATTACAACTGAGGGAGAGTTACCATCTTTAAACTGCTTTGTCCCTCGGGAGAATACAAGGGAAAAAGTAGAATAGCTGCGTACGAAGAATACATTTCCTGGGCTCTGAACTCTGTGTCTGACCCCTGCTAGCCGCACTCCGGTATGGCAATCACGTTACCGTTATGATCATTTCAAGCATTTTTCAGTGAGAGAGAGCAGAAGACCGGCCTGGTGTAAGGGTATGTGTTGCTATCTCCCGCTCACATTCCCTCCCTTCTTTCTCTTGGTTTGTTTTCCACATGACTGGGAAACAATTGCTTCTTCCACATGGAGTCCTTCTCCCATTCCTGGGAAAATAGCAGGGAATAGGGAACATTTGCATAATCGTCTTTAGTGCTATTGTGGGCGGGCTTTGGGTGCCGGCACGGAGTTGCAGACTGGCCACCTGTCCAGAACAAATGAACTTAGCTTTTGTATAACGTTATCTGGTTTTCCACAGTGTTATTTTTGTGTAATGAATAACTCGATTAAAATATTATAAAACCCCATCATTCAGTAAACGTTTGCAGTGGGTTTAAATCCCCCCGTTCAGGGGCCGGGCGGGGGGAAGAGAATTTCCTCTTTCTGTGTTAGCACAACTATATTTTCAAGCTGCCTCTGACATAGTTTTATAACCGCCTTTGTGAAATTATCCTCATGAATATTAATTAGGGGTGTGGGAAGAAAAAAAACCCAAACCTCAAAATGATTTGCATTCGTCCTTGTATAAATGATAAATTAAGTGTTGTCTAATGTTTTCTAATGGTCCGTTTCACCTATGTAAAACAATTAATTAAACAATTGAGTTCTTAGCGAGGGAAGAAGAGGAGGGTAGGAAAGGGTGCAGAGGACACTACCCCTGCCACTGCTTCATCACAAGAATTAAGCTTGTTCTCTGTACCTGTTTCTTTGACTTTTGCATGGATGAATGTTGTTTCTTGATCTCTTGTATCCCTATGACTAAAGACACCGTAAAAAACTCGTTTTAATTTCCGCTTTTAAGGAAAAAAATATAAAACGCGTTATTTCATGTGGTTTTGGTCCTTTTGATAGCCAAGGTGTAGGAGGGACGGACTCTTGGTGTCATGTTTTATTGCACATCAACCTTTGCACTGAGAACGTCTTGTTATACAAAGATTGAGTTTCGATTGCTGCATTATGATAAAGGAAAACAAACCCTTCCGTACTTTTTTGGCCATAAAAAGAGAAACCTGATAGTAAGATTTCCATATTGCTATTTTTCACTTGCATCTTTTACTGCTGGGGTCTTTTGTCCATATTGAAGAACAATTGGTCAGAGTTTAGCTAAGTAGTCGTTAGTAAGCTAAGAATAAAGAGGGACGTGTTTGGGTTTTTTTTTTTCCTTCCCTTGCCTCTTTTTTCTTTCCAGTAGCAGTTAAAGGTAAGAGATGCATTGAACCAATAGAACATTATTATTTTAACTCTCTTCTTGAGGCCTTGTTCAATGCTCTTTAGCATCTGTGGCATTTCTGATTGCCGTTTGGTGGCAGTGGAGAAGTGGACGGGAGATTTCTGTCAATCATCAGCTGCTCCTGCAATTACGTTCTCATCTCAAGACATACACCACGTACATTTTACTATCTTGTTTTGCCGCTCTCTTGTTCCTGATTCACGTTTGCCACCGTTTGAGTGGGTATGGAGGTGCTGCTGCTTTTGTACGTCCCTTAGTTCTCAATCGTTTGGTTAACGCTTCTAACGAATGTTGCACATTGCTATTTACAGACTACCTGTATGTCGGTAATATCAGCTGTGCAGGTATTTGAATCATTGTGGACTTTGGTATGAAAACTTCATGGAAAGACTGGCTGATCTATCCCTCCCGTAGCTGTGAGTCCGTAGTGCCGGTTTAAAGAAAGCCGAGTATGTCTGCCAGATTACATGTTTCTTTTTCTGAGAGAGAACACTAAAATCAATCAGTTGCGTTTTGCTATAATGAAAAATAGTTTCGTTACAGTGAAAGATGGTAGGCAGAAAAGAATAAATATTTAATGTCTGTAAATTAAGATGACAAGAAGTTTCAAGCCAATACTTACTACTTCAGCAGTTAACATTTTCACATATCTTTTGATTTTGTGTGTGTGGATGATTTATTTATGTATTTTGGAAAATTATGAATGCTCTTACTTACAGCAGTAAAAAAAGAGCTATTTTGTTTGATTTGCAAACCATGCTATTGCTTGTAAACCTTGAGTCATTAAATATGTGTTTTCTCTGCCTGAAATGTGGTGTTGAAAACGCAACAAACTAGTGAATTGGAAAATCTGTGCATGTTGATGAATTGGACATATTTTTTTACTTTGTGCTGTGTTTTTTTCCTGCTTTGCCTAGCTCTTCCATAATAACTGGAAACTGAGTTCACTTTTTACACTCTTGTCCTCTGACTGAAGACCTGAAAGTTCCCTAACTCTTAGTTTAAGATTCTGATTACAGGCATGGTTCAGAGCAGTGTTTATAGGGGAGATTCTCCATATATGACTTAATTTGGGGGATTTAAAATCCAACTGTTCAGCGTAATCCGATTCCTTTCTCCATTACTTATTGATGAGGTTTCCTAGGTTTTCCAGTTGTCAGCTTGCTGATGTCGCTTCGAGATTTAGGATGTTATGTGGGTACGGGAATCTTACTCTTTGTTTCCTTATTAGGAGCCTGACCTCTGGTACCTCATTTTAACATTAGAGCGGACTCTTGTGAATAATGGTCTGTGTTGAAAGTGCATCCAGCTGGAATTGCGTCTTGGGACGTGGGGGTAGGGAGGACCGGAATCTTTGGATGCCATCATGAAGCAATTAGACAAGCTACTTAATAATTTATAGCTTGCTGTCTTAAGAGTTGTAAGCATTTTGACTGAAGAGGTTTTTGTTTAACCTTTCAGTGCTTTCTATGAAGCCTATATTTAGGTTAGAAATGATTTTCCTTTGAAGAACAGTGGAGAATACAGAACCAGATGACTTTGTCATCTATTAATTAACGCTTTGTGTTGCTACTTAAATATAACAGTTTGCTCAGATCTCTCAGAGCTACAGTGTATTGTGAATAAATAAAAACCTTTGTGAAGCAGCAAATGAACATAACAGTATTTTTTTTTGAAGTCTTGTCAGATACATTTGTTAAATTCCTTGCATTTGAATTTGCTTGTAACTTGGTGGCTTTCTTTATATGCTATAACCTTAAATATTGTATTAAACTAGGAAAACAATTTAATACTGGGGAAAGGAGAAAAGCAATTGCGATCTGCTGGATCATAATTTCAATATACTTGGTGTTTATATGAGTGATTCTTCTTCGAAATTACATGGATACCTTACAGCAAAATAATTTCTAGTACTTTAATATTTAACAAAGAAATATTGAGATGCCCAACCTTTGCTACATCAAAGAAAGAAAAGTGCACCTGGGTTTTTAGGTGCAGGAGAATGAAGCGCTGTTAGACCGAGTTGTCTGAAGATGAGCAAAGGCAACGGAGAACCCTACTGTAAACCCTACCTTCATTTTCCTAAGTAAAAGAGGTGTTTTGTAAGTTTTTTCCATTGCTATAAAGGTTATAAAATGAAAAAGTTATGAGTAATTTCTAATGATGGTCTCTTAAGCGGTTGTCTAGGGAAGAAATATTTATAAAACGTATTGCTAACGTTCTTGGATGTGACTCTTCCATCTCCAGTTGATGAGCAGCTGCTTTGCTCGGTTTAAATAGTTGTGCTGTTACTCTAAAACTGAAACTATAGAGACATTGGGAGACGTTTTGATGACCATATTCAGTAGTTGTTTCTTTGGCTTATTCCAGTTGTTGCAAGGATATTATTCAAGATGTAGACCTGTATTTCCTTTCATATTACTTTGAATTCAATTCTGAACAGCTGCATGGTGTCCAGAATTACAGTGTGGATTAACTTTTCCTTACTTTGTTCCTTCTGTTCCGTTTTTGCAATCAAACTCATCTCTTCTTTTCCAAGGACTCTCTGCTTTGGGGGAACTGGTCTCCATTGCACAGTGTCTCTTCACAGAATCACAGAATCAGTACGGTTGGAAAAGACCTGTAAGATCATCGAGTCCAACCTGAAAAAAAAAACCAAACAAACAAACAAAAAAAAACCACAAAAAGAAAAGCACAAAACCCATGCCACACAACAACAACAGCAAGCCACAACCCACCCAACACCACACAGCACCATGTCCATCAAGCTACATCCCACAATGCCACATCCACACGCTCCTTGAATACCTCCAGGGAGGGTGACTCTACCACCTCCCTGGGCAGCCTATTCCAATGTTTCACTGTCTCTTGCAGTATTAGTGTTAAATTTGGTTGTTTTTTTCCTAAAAACTTTCAACCTTCACATTTTAATTCTACTGGAGCTCCCTCCTCCCCCCTTTAAAGTGTGCTTGATAGTGCTCTTTGGATAATATTACTTCTACTTTAAGGACTGGAGTATTTCTATTTGAGTTATGTTTTTTTCTGAAGGCACTGAAAGGCAAATAGTCATATACGAAATACTGCCTTTGATGTATTGGCAGTCGTAGAATGACTTCTGCTGGATGTAATGCTGATGTTCATTGTTGTATGTACGGATAACTTAGAAGTCAACTCTAGGTAAAAAAATAGTGAAGCTCATGGTCATGCTACCATGCCGTAACCTGGTTCTGTGCATCAGCCGAGCCTGGATTACCCTTGGTGTGCTCTTGGTTGGCGCCGTCCACTGCCATGAGGGTTCGGCACACCGTTATTTTGGAAGAAGGCGGAGTGGTTGAGGCAGTTACCATTAACATCAAGCAGTCAAGCCGTTAGAAGAATAAAATGCTCAACCGTGCTGCTTAGCATAGGAAAGCTACAGTTTCACAGAGCTCAGCTCCAGCTGTGATCACCGTATAGCGGCGTTTGCCCCCAAGCAATGACTTTTTTAACACGTCTGCTGGATCAACAATAATGTTTGACTCTGCGCTGAATGAATCCGGTCTTGTGTTTGTCACTGGTAAGACCATGCACGCAGTTACTGCTGTTTATTTGGTGCATAGTAATCTTAATTTTATGGTTGTTTCATCATGATTACGTCCTGAAAGTCTACTGAAATTTTTTTTTTTAGCAGTGAAGGCACAGCACCTGCAGGGATCAGCCAGTTCTGTTGGCCACATCTTTGCAAACACAGTTTTCCCCCTCCCTCCAGCTCATCTGCATCATCTTTGATAGGAATATTTTGTGGTTTTCTAAGCAGGCTTGCACAAGGCTATTCCTGTTGGAATAAAATTGTAGTATTTGCTAATACTTATTCCTGGAAGTTGGAGATTTTTTTTTTATCCTTGTAACTTTTTAGATGCAAGGATAAAAACAGTACTCACTAATCTTTGCAAAGGGAAAGTTGCTGCTAGGTACAAAAAAGTAACGCTAAATACTCATCAAGACTTTGCTTTGAGTACATAATAGCTGAACATATTGCGATATGAAATAGTGCAATTTCGCGTAACTGCTGTGTAATCTCAAATTACTTTAAGGTGCTGATGTGCTGAGATCACTGTTGTGTTGACTAATGTTGTCTCATTCTCTCCTGTGCTCGATTCATTTACATTAGATTAATCTTTGTATATAATTTTTGTCTTAAACTTGAGGAGTTGTTACTATATATTTGATTTTTGGAGGTTTTGGTCTCTTATCTTTCTGCGCTGATGTTCTAGAGTGCTGACCCATTCAGAGGGTACTGGTGCTCCCAGACGCCACAGTAGTCTACGTAGAAAAATCTACAGCGCTATGCATTTATGTGATTTAAATTGCTGACCTGAAAATATAATTAAGACCTTCCATTTATCATTGGAGCGAAACCTTATGATAAATTGGATGGACAAAAATCCCAAGATGCTGTCTCTAATATGTCTGTGAAATATGAATCTGTTTCCGAGTAACTAATTTCAGTCCTGTACTCAGGACTGAATTTTACATTTAAATAGAGTATATTTGCTACCAGCATAGACTTTTAGCTCTTCTGTTTGTGATAATTTCAGACTTCTCTGATTTGTTTTATCAATACATGAGTAAACTCAGTGCTAGAGAGCTTGTCTTGTAGCTGTTAGTAAGTATACAAATAAAAATACTAACTTTTTTTTTAAGAATAAACTTACTCTGAGCCCAAATAAGTTTGGCACAAATAATCTTGGTATGATTTTACTGCCATATGTCAGTCCTGCCTCTTTTTTTTTCCTTTTTTTTTTTTTTTGGCATGACCTGGAAGCAGACTAGGGCATTTGCCGTATCTATTCTTTGAAAATAGTGTAAGAAAGACATCATATGTCAAATTAGCATGTGACTCATTCAGAAAGCAGAAAAAATACCAACACAACAATTTCGAAAGATTACAGAGACTTTCAGACTTCTTTTTCCTACTTACTCTGCTTCAAAATTACCTGAAGTGAAGAACTCTGAGGCTCTCTGTGCTTTAATTTTCAGTATGAGAAAGCTTAATACAAACTATGCAAGGTCTGTTAAGGTTCTGACACAAACTAAGAAAAGCCAGAAAATGCCCAGTTAAGAGGAAACATACCATATGCTTTCCAGTCCTTAGCTGCCAAACTCAACTCCTTCCCTATTGTGTTAGCGTGTTAGAGACCAGATGGTCCGCTTCCCCCGTCGCCGGGCATTTTCTCGCTTTTCTCAGTTGTTCTGTTTGTCTGATAATACCAGGTCCATGAGTTTCACGTGTGAAATATATATATATATATAAAAGTTCCTGTGAGCAGACCTGTACTTTGCAAACGTTGAAACTGAATAAATTTGTGTTGTAAATACCCGAAGACGAGGTTTCCTTCTCTTCTGGCTGGTTTTCACCAGTTTGTTTTCTCTGCAGAGATTAACTTGATGATTTTTTTTTTTCTGAATTGTTCCTGTTAAATTCTTTCTTTAAAGGAGCAGGAAGGAAATTTTTTTTTTATATGAATGAAGTCAAACTGAGTTGGACTTGGATGCTCTTGGCAGCTCTTAGAAAAGTTGGCTTGCCTTATAACTTCAGGGAAAAAAATATTTTCTAATAGACTGTTTTTCCCCTTAGTGAGTGCTTTGGCACCTGTATCCTCGGCTGTGGAGGGGCTTTTTTTGCTACAGATGTTTCAACATGAACACAACCTTTAACATCTCTGCAGTAGTTGCAACTGCCTGCTCTTCTGTCCTGTTGAAAATAAAGATTTCTTTTTTTAAGATACCCTTGATTTAAGGTACCAGTATACCTTGCAATACCAAATTTACCCTTGGTAAACTTAAAATGCTAGTAAAGACAGCTTAAGGTTACACAAACCTTACTTATAATTTTGCATAGTCTGAATATCCATGTTCAAAGATTACATTGTGTCTCTGCTACTGTTTGATTTAAAAAGGACAAACTAAAACACAGTAAACCCCCTGAAATATATACTAGTACATTTTAAGGCCAGATTAAGGAATGTGGATGTCATCTCAAAAGTTTCTTGCATGACCTGTAGGATATATGAGGGCAGGCGTTCTCGGAAAGTGCTTTGCACTAAGTAATATTACTGTTAAATTATATTCTATTTCTCTTCAGAGTTAATATGGAGTCTTAGGAAGGTGGGAAATTTTATATGGTAAGCGCTCTCAATAAGGGAAATACAAAGACTGTGAACCCTAAAAATCACTGCTGCTTTTCAAAAAGTGGATGTGAGCTTTGGAGCCACGTTGCTTGGGGAACGCTGGTATCAGTGATCACCTTTAGACCTGTTTTTTTGCAGTAGTGTTGGCATGGTACGTTCACTTGGGATCTTCTCACAGCAAACTTTTTGCGGCTTCACGGGTATATGGGTGTTGGTTACTTTTACTGCTCTGTGGAAAAAAGCCCCCAGAGACTCTCAGTAGGCAGGGCGTATGATTTTCATGGACCTAAAGTGGATTTGTTTTAATTGCTTCTTTCAAAAAAAAAACAAACCTCAATTCTGCCAATCTGTTTGCAGGGATAGAAGGAGAGACATCGCAAAATACAGCGCAACCTGTGCATTCAGACCTTCGCACAGTTGAATGTACGTAACTGTCTTTAGGGCAGACAAGAGAAATAGTTGTCCAAAGCTGCAGGTAGCTGGGACTGCAGATAGCTGGCAGTGTGCCCAGGTGGCCAAGAAGGCCACCGGCATCCTGGCCTGTATCAGAAATGGTGTGGCCAGCGGGAGTAGGGAGGTGATGGTCCTCCTGTACTCGGTGCTGGTGAGGCCGCACCTCGAATGCTGTGTTCAGTTTTGGGCCCCTCACTCCAAGAAGGACCTTGAGGTGCTGGAGCGTGTCCAGAGAAGGGCGACGGAGCTGGTGAGGGGTCTGGAGCACAAGTCTGATGAGGAGCGGCTGAGGGAGCTGGGGTTGTTCAGTCTGGAGAAGAGGGGGCTGAGGGGAGACCTCATCGCTCTCTACAACTGCCTGAAAGGGGGTTGTGGTGAGGTGGGTGTTGGTCTCTTCTCCCAAGTGACGAGTGACAGGACAAGAGGAAATGGCCTCAAGTTGTGCCAGGGGAGGTTCAGGCTGGATATTAGGAAAAATGTCTTTCCTGAGAGAGTGGTGAAGCACTGGCAGAGGCTGCCCAGGGAGGTGGTGGAGTCACCATCCCTGGAGGTATTTCAGACATGTGGATAAGGTGCTCAGGGACATGGTTTAATGGTGGACTTGGCAGTGTTAGGTTAATGGTTGGACTCAATGATCTTAAAGGTCTTTTCCAATCTAAACGATTCTTTGATTCTATGACAGCACCAATAGCGCTGGGCAAGGGGCAGGCACAGCCCCACTGCCTCTCCAGGACAGCTGGACCTGCTGCTGCTGCCATGCCAAGAAGACTCAGGACGTGCAGAGAAGCCGCTGTCCTTTCTTATGACCATCAGCCTGCGAGAAGCAGCAAGCTTGGTTTTCTAAGGTTGATTTTTATATTCCTTCCAGGAGTGTAAAATTCAACTTTGCATTTAGCGTTGGGAAATCTTGGCTCAACTCTGTCATCTTGGGGTATGAATGTTGGCAATTTCAGGCAAAGTTAATTTTTCATCATTTGAACTTGAATGCTGCGTTGGCATCTAGCATTTCATGCACTGCAGTGTCAAGTATGTGATGTAGTAATCTACTGGTGGTGGCTCAGACATTAACTGGAGTAGTAGACCATGGGTTAAGGATTCTTCAGAATGTCATTTTTCATCTCAGCTCAGCTGAAAGATCAAAGAAACTTCTGTTGGTGTTGCAAAATAGAAATTGCAAAAACGTTGAGGTGTCCCAAGTCATCACTGGTGTGTTGCTCTGACTGATGCATAATAAAGGCTGAAGTTTGAAATTATGGGAAGGAAACAATACTTGTATTTTATTCTTGTTGGGAGTATCTTCCAAAATCTCTTGCCTGTGGAAGTGGAAGGTGAGATTTTTTCATTCTTAATCCAGTTATGAGCTTGCAGATCAGCTGTCATGAGCAGGTCAGTCAGAGACCAGAAAAAACCCTATCTTTGGCCACATTTCTCCTGAAATTATGTTTCTTGAGCTTCTGAGTTTCTTCTGTATTTCCCTGTGGGACACCATCACATCAGTTTTTATGTCCTTACAGGAATGTGGATTCTTCTGAAAAACCACTTTGATGGCATTCCTCTCACCCAGAATGTATTTATTCTTCCTTTTCTCCACCACAGCACATCATCTCCACTGAAATTACTGAGAAATAGTTCATCAGTCCCTTTTTATGGGTCAGTTTTTCAAACTCCACTAACCAGCAGAAGACCGTAGCTTTGGAGTCTGCTGACCTCAAATGTTGAAAATTGGTGTTAGGTATGACTGGACTCATACTTACCTCCTCCTCGAGCTGACTGATTAATCCAGCTGGTTTACTTAGGAAGTCTAAACCTTTGTTTTCCATAACTGGATCACCATGCCAAAGCTTATTTGCAGATGTAAGCATGCACGCTTTTCTTTCTGATTTCCAGAAAACAATTGCCTTGTTTGTTCAGCTGCAAGAGTTGACCAGCCGAGGTGAATCATCTTCATTTGTTTTTAAAAATGTGCAGATCTTTATGTCTCTGTCTTCCACACTTAAAATCTGTAACAGTACTTTTAGTACATACTTACTTGTTCAAAACAAACCAAAACTATTACTCTAGAGGTTAAATTCACTGGCTGAAGCAGCCTGTTATAGTGTTTACACTACAATTAATTATTTTACTGCTCTGTGCGTAACTAGACAAGTAGTGGCAAACCTTTCCTTCTCCTTGGCTGTTGTATTAGTCGGAAGAAAATAAGCTGGGGGGGCCGAGGAAGGGAAGATGGTACTGAGCAAGACTTGGAAATGACTGCCGTTCGACTGCTGAGTTGGATAGGTTTGGCCTTTGCTGCCTCAAATCATTGAAGTTTTATCATATAAATTATGTAAGTGTCCATATTTAAGGTCTATATTTCATAAAAACATTGTAATTTGTCCTTATTGGGCTATTCTTTTCCAATGAGAGCATGTGAAATACTCCGAAAACCTAGAAAAGGTCTGGAATCAAGGACGCTGTTACAGAAAATACACATTTCTGGAGAAAACCGCATTAATCGGTTTCACCATTTGTGATGGTTGCGGGGCAGGTTGAGGCAACGTGGGGCTGTGGTGGAATGGGGGTACCAGTAACTCTCGCAATGCGTGAATGTAGAATTAGGTGAAATATTGTCTGTGCAAGTATGTGTTTTCTGAGATACTCGAGGAAAAGACATTTTGCTCAATTATCCCCAGACTACATAAGTCAATACATACATACCTGTAGAAACACACTGGCTGTGCATAATTTTTCATTATTATTACTATCATCATAATCATAATCTTCTATAAGAGGGTGTAAGATTTCAGCAGTGCTAAAAGTAGTCTTTTAGGGTTTAGTGTTTAAAAAGAATCCTTGAAAGAGAATGGACAAGAAATATTAGTAAAAAAAACTGACCAAGAAAACTGTGAAGTCTGAATAGTGATGATAATGATTTCCAAAGCAAAATTTGTTCATGTAAACTTTGCCAGACATACCAAATGCCAAATTATACCAAAACATACCAAATTCATTAAAAATATGGCATTGTGTTTTCAGGCAGATTTTTGTGTTTTCCCCCACAATATGATGTACGCATTTAAACTAATGCCAAAAACTGACTTGGAATATAAAAATTGGAATATAAAAGATTACCTAGTTGAAAATTCCATATTCTGAGGATACAACAAGTTTGGAAGCTAAATACCAAAATGCAAAATTAATTTCGACAGTGTAGTGTGATAAATTTCCGAATAGTAAAACTTTGGTTGTTATAAACTGATCAATAAATATTTATGTGAAGCACAACAAATTTAATAGTTATCTGCCAGCTGTTTTAGGATGGGAAAAAAATAAGCTTTGTGCTACATAAAACACGGAGCTGTGTCAATGCTTTGTAATCATGTGAACCTTTAATTAAGACGTTCCCACAGAATAGAAAATGCCGACCTGCTCAGTTGCAAAGACACTTACAATGAACAACACCAAGCGACTTCAGAAACGGCTGTAACTGCACTTCAGAGAATAAGCCAAATTCAGACATGGTTTTTACAACATGGAAGAAAGTGTATGTAGGATGTAGTCCTTTGCAGATAGAGAATGGAAAGCAGTAATGTTTTGCAGTTGGTTTCTAGTGCAATAAAATACAGAATCTTTTAAGAAATGCTTATTATAGATGAGCATTTGGATTCATCAATTAAGAGCTCTAATAACTTGGAAGGAAGAGCTACCAGAAATGTTTTGCAGTTCCTTGCCTTCTGAGATTCCTTACAATGCTAATATATCCATGGCACTAAGTGCTAGTATTTCCAGTTGTTACACTTTTTCAAAATATTAAATATTCAAAAACTGAATTCTCATGAATGGCATTATTTTAAAAAACCCTACACATATTTATGGTTTTATTTATATGTATAAATACAAAGTCACACAATGAGGATGAGAGAACCATAATTTTACAACCCCAGGCTCTGTGGATGACTTGCTGGTCTTAAATCCAAGTTTCGGTAGCAGTCTGTCTCTGAAACAAGATAGAGAGAGGTTGCTAAGCAGTCTTTGTTTTAGTCCCACGTTCCTATATGCTGTCCTTTTAGGTCTTCTAATGTTTTACTACTTTTTGAACTAGTTCCGAGTAACTTTAAAGCAAAGAAATATGTTAAGGTTACACAGTGTGCTGGTTTGTGTGTGTACACAGGATATTTCAGTTAATTTGTTCCCTTAAACTAGCCTAATTTGAGTTAGGTTAAGAGATGCCAAGTCTATATTCCTGCGTCCCAACTAATAGGTAACTCCAGCTTGTGTACTCCTCTGTACTCCAGATTTCTTCAAAACGTCACCTTTTGCCAAAGCATCTGAAATTCAGCTCTGCGGCGTGGTGTCAAGGGACAGTTCCGCAAGGGAATTGATCTGCAGTGAGTGGTGCTCGCCCGGGGCCAAAAAGTAGCTTAATGAGCGTGGAGACCGAATCTGTTGGGCTGGATGGGTTTAGTTGTCTGCAGTTTTTTAGAAAATACAATATCCTTTCAGATTCAAGAGATGAGCTGTGTAGCTTTATAAACCAGGTTGGTGGCTGGGATGGCGTTGCTGCTATTGATATAGCCAGAGAACTCCTCTCAGCATCGTTATGCTCCTGTGTTTATAGAAATATCTTTGTAGGATCTTCACTGAGGTTATCTATGTTTTTTTTTCTTCTTGTTGATCTTAATAAATACTCCGTTTTGTCTTTATCCCAGTATATGTTTTTGCAACTTCTTCTGGCACCGTACTAAATGTTTTCTAGCTGACCATTAATATTAACTTCTATAAAGGGAAATTACTGAATTAGAAGTGTTTTCAAGAATAAGTCTTAATATGTTTTGGCTTATGCTGGAAGACACTGTCATGCTTAACCCGTGTCTACCGTGCTTTTATATGTTAACATCTGTGAGGGTTTTTGTAATAACATATCAGATAACTTGCCTGTTGCTGTACATTTACTGTCTTTAATTTGTAGCTGCTGATTCTTTGGTGGGTTTCAGCTGTATTTCATGATATAAATATTTAGTTTTAACAGATACTACCACCCTCTCTGTCTCCTGTCCCAAGTCTCTTAAACTATTGTTCTTAATCATATGCTCTTTCCATATACATCTGCTTGCTTTAAAGAAACTGCAGATTAACGCGTTTAATTTAGGTAAGTTCATACACTGCTTAGTTCATAATTCTGCATTTTATTAGTAGTCTCAAACAGTGACTGCAGTTATTAGAATATTTTCATCTTTCTGTGATACTGTGCTTGCAGGATTTAAAGCTGGTTTTAATTTGAACTTCCCATTTATTTAATTCTTTCCTGAAACTCTGTATTTCACCACGTCAAAATTCAGCTACTTGTGTTTTATAAGCTTGTGATCAAGCGGAAGGAAAATTGGACTGTGGAATTTTCCTTAACTGAACTTCCTCAATTAACATATACTACTTTTGATGTCATATGTGTTTATCAAGTTTTCTTAAAATCCCCTTTCCTACAGTCTCTGTAAATCTCGAATTTTGAAGAGTCTGGGTTTTGTCACTTAATCTGTCTTTGTGGATGACTGATCTAGAATGTAATTTTATCATCGTATTTTCAGATAATTTCCAGCCTGTGTTTTCAATTTCCACTTTCTCTTCATATCTTTCTACACGTCAATGTAATTACATAAGAAAATGTATACATTCTGTAATGTTATGTTCTACAACCCCAGGCAACGCTACAGGCTTGGGGACGAGTGGCTGGAAAGCTGCCCGGTGGAAAAGGACCTGGGGGTGTTGGTCGACAGCCATCTGAAGATGAGCCAGCAGTGTGGCCAAGAAGGCCACCGGCATCCTGGCCTGTATCAGAAATGGTGTGGCCAGCGGGAGTAGGGAGGGGATCGTGCCCCTGTACTCGGCGCTGGTGAGGCCGCACCTCGAATGCTGTGTTCAGTTTTGGGCCCCTCACTCCAAGAAGGACCTTGAGGTGCTGGAGCGTGTCCAGAGAAGGACGACGGAGCTGGTGAGGGGTCTGGAGCACAAGTCTGATGAGGAGCGGCTGAGGGAGCTGGGGGTGTTCAGTCTGGAGAAGAGGAGGCTGAGGGGAGACCTCATCGCTCTCTACAACTGCATGAAAGGGGGTTGTGGGGAGGTGGGTGTTGGTCTCTTCTCCCAAGTGACAAGCGACAGGACCAGAGGAAATGGCCTCAAGTTGCGCCCGGGGAGGTTCAGGCTGGATATTAGGAAAAATGTCTTTCCTGAGAGAGTGGTGAAGCACTGGCAGAGGCTGCCCAGGGAGGTGGTGGAGTCACCATCCCTGGAGGTGTTCAAGGAACGTGTGGACGTGGCACTGCGGGACATGGTTTAGTGGGCATGGTGGGGTTGGTTGATGGTTGGACTTGATGATCTTACAGGTCTTTTCCAACCTTAGTGATGCTGTGATACTGTGGCTTACTTGCTATGTTTTTAGTGTCCCATCCAGTGTCCCAGTGTTTTTATTCTTGTCCAGTTCTCTTCTTTCGCTTAATTTTTCTGTGCATCTGCATGAATTGGGCATCCCTTCATCTCCCAGAAAATCTCTACAGAATTGACTCAACCATTAAGGCGCTTCAAAAAACACATTTGAACTTGCAGTGTGAGAACGTGCTTATCCTGTTTTCAACCACTTCTCTGCCATGAGGCACCAAGTGCTATTCTGAAAGCAAAAGTTTTGATTTTCGGGTTCCTTTAAAAAACAGGCTTAGAGTCAGGGTCAGCTGGCAACATTGTTTAACCAGTTTCCTTCAAAAAGGGTTTGGTTAGATTATAAATAGATATTCTTTTCTTTTTTCTTTTTTTTTGGGGGGGGGTAAAGAAAGCATTTCCCTTTTTAGAAGGAAAAAAATAGCAAGTGTTGACTACTACAGATTGAAGTTACTGAGGGCAGGAGAGCTGCGTGAGTGGGTTATCAAATTTGGGAGGGTACAGAGCTATGTTGAACTTTTTGCTACTTTCTTTAACAAATGTCTTGAATCAGAAACTGGTTCCAGTGGCGGTGTTGAAAGCGCTCATGCGGGGCTGTTCACTGGTGCAGATCGATGCTGTTAGAGCTGTTTCACTGAAGGGATGATAAGGTTTTTCTCTCTCAAATTCTTCCACCAGGCAGATGAACTAGTTAACGTTGATTTTTTAATCCCTAGTTCAGTCTGTTCCTGCAAGATCCTGTCCCAATTTTTCTGTTTTGTGGAGGAGTGGTTACCACATTATTCTCCAGACAAAAATACTGTAGAAGATGAAATTGTTGCCATACTCCATCAGCCACCCAAGATCTGAATTACAGGAAATATGGAATGTAAAACTACGCTAAATCCTCACACATCACAAAACGGGGAAGCACCAGGTTATGGTCTTGCTCAGCAAAACAGAACTTTTGGACATAATTATGGGGAAGGTGAGAAATTGAGAAGCTGTTTCTTTTTTTTTTTTTTTTTTTTTTGGTCCTAATTGGTGCTTTGCTTTTTCCTGCAGCACCAGATCATGATCCTTGTCCTTCTTCCTCTCCACCAAAATGGGGCTCCCGCTTAGGGGTGGGGAGGAGGCGATCAGCATTTCAGGAGTCCATAGTCAATTTTGTACTTGTTGCAAGGGATATTTCTCAGCAGTTCAAACAGAAAGTTGGGCAGAAAATACCTCTACCTGACAGCAACGCTAGTTCAAACCCTCCATCAAGTGCCTTCAAAGTCCTGTTAAAGAGGTGCTTTTGGTTTGTATCCCTTAAAAGAGCAGAAAATGATGGTGAGGAAGTGATACAGATCTCTCCCATCTCCTCCTTCACAGGCAGTGCTTGCTCAGATAAGGTTTGTGCAAAGGGCTTGTTTGAGACAGAGGAAGGATTTGGCATTTGTTTCACAGAGAGCAGAGGAGACTGGTGGGCCCAGGAAGTGTGAAAGTAGTTCCTCTTTTGAGTGAATGATACAACTGCTTTTTTTACTATCACTTTTACACATGGTGTTTGGATTATATTTGGCATAGGTGAAGATGCTTAACATTCAAACATTCATTTAAACATTCCAGGTCAGGTTGGACGGGGCTCTGAGCAACCTGATCTGGTGGAAGATGTCCCTGCCCATGGCAGGGGGTTGGACTAGGTGACCTTGAAAGGTCCCTTCCAACCCAAACCATTCTGTGATTCTATGCTGCGTCCTGAGAAACTTCACTTTGAATTGACGCTAGCAATCAGACCTGTAAATGGAGAAAACCAGATGTTTACTCATGACTTCATTCTCTTCAGTCTTTTAATACCAGTTTTATATGGCCTGCACCTCAAAACTTAGAGCAAGGGAATCTTTATAAATCACATCTTTTGTGCCCTCTCGATTCCCAACTATTCTGGAGCTCTGAGAAGACCTTGAATAATTTAAACAGTTTGGAGCGGCTGGGCGAGTTGCGGCAGTCTGCCGTGGCTGGCTGCGAGCAGCAGAGCTGGTGGCACTTCTCTGCTGGCATCTGAGCGCGTTCCTCCCCAACGCTGGCTGAGAAAGGGGTTTTGGATGAAACTGCGCTCTTCCTCTCTATCGGGGGTTAGTTAAATTTTGGGGCTGGCACTTCTTACCTCTGCTTTGTGGGGTCTTGAAGGTAAAATAGCTTCCATCTACAGATACGGGTTCTGCAGAGCTTTCCATAGCAGTGTGGCACCTGACACTCTAACAAAAACTCATCAGTCATTCTCCATGCTGAATGTTCATGGAATACTAAATGGATTTCAGAGGTGTTGTCCTTAATGTCTAGATGTGCTAGTCAAGGTCCAAAGTTGCTAAAAGATTGCCTAAAAGTATAAAAGGAACACGGCCAAAAATGTATTCGTCTAGTGCGGTACAATGGAAGAGAGATCTACCTAATAGGAAACTACGTAAAGCAATCGTCCCCCATTCGTTAATACTAGACAGGACTTGGGTTTATCTGTTGGGAGTGGGGATTTGCTCCAGAAGCACAGACTTTTGAAGCAAGAGGCAAACAAATTTCTTCTCCAGAGCTGCTAATCTGCCTTCAGCTACACAGAAAAGTGGTGTGGTGCGAACCTTCTGAATTCTTTTAATACAGTCTAAGGCTCTGCACTTTCCTGAGGTTTTCTAACAGTTTTATAGCGACTTTAAGAAAGCTAGCTGTGAAAAAGGACTCTGTATTTAGGTTTATGAAAAACAGCTTCACAATCTAGAAAAAGTTATTGCAAGTATAGGGAAGAGTAATTGTGTGTGGTCTAAACACAAGCTACTTATATTTTGAAGAGTAAAAAAAAAATTTAGCAGTTTCCTACATTTCAAACTCGACGACTAGGGGGTAATTCTGTTCAGCCTGCTTCTGTTGGTGTCTTGGAGAGGTGGGGGATATCTGTTTGCTTGGCATATTGTGCCTCCTCGTCGGCTGTGGAGGTAAAAATCGCTGTGTCTGCAAGAAGAGAGTCCCTAAACTTGAAGCTGGCTCTCAATACCAGTCAGACAACCCTGCAGTGGATCCAGAAGAGAAAACGTGTTGAACTACTCACTGGACTGTGCATTAAGAGGTTTTGCATCAACATAGACATTTTTTAGGAGTAATTTAGCAAAAGGCCTTAAAAATAACCTGGAATGTTTCTGAATGGCAACCTATCTCTAGTTTAGCAATTTAGAATATATAATTTAGAAAGTGAAAATAATTTACACAGATGAATTCGTAGCTTGGTCGTTGTAACTGGTTTTATTCTAGTTTGTAACTTGCTCAGAGTTGGAAGGATCTGCAATTTAGTTATGGACATGATGCCACATCATGAAGATGACAGTTATTTTTTCGAGTGCCTAAAATCCTAAAATTTGGAAGCCAAAGTCAGGAGAACTTGGAGAAAAAGCAAACAGCTTGAAGCTTTGTGAAGTATGGTTTTATTACTTAAAATTTGTTGAACTAATCTGTCCGGATACTCTTAATAATGGAGATACGCGGATAAAAAAATCTTCCAACATTTATTTTTTGCCAAGCGAAGTAGAGCACTGGGGGTAGATTGGCTCCTATTAATCCCTAGGTTATCTATCTATCTTGGCCTGATGGAAGATCAGGAATATAATAGGTTAGAGGATATTTTGATGAATAAATCTGAATTGGCTCTAGGTCCAGTCAGCTTGGCTGCAGAGGATTTAGCCTCCGATAATTTCCCGTCTTAAATCTGTGAGTGTTGTCTTTGAGAACTTTGAAACCTTTGAAAAAACGGGGCGAACTCAGTGCCAGGTTTTTTAAAAAGGAGTGCTGAGGGAGGGTTAACTTCTGTATCATTCAGGTTAGTTTAAATTCCTAGAAAAGCGTTGCAGCAACAAATAGAAGTGTTAAGAAAAACCGCTTAACACCAGTTGGGTATAATTTTTTTCACTTCTTTTTTGCTGTTACAGGGTAACAGGTCTGTAAATAGAGAAGGTGCTAGGTGTCTTGACTTCAGGGAGGTTATTGATTCTTTCATGTGGTCGTCTAAAATGCATGCTAGGAAAATGTGGTCTGGATAAAATGACAAAACCGTGATGAAAAACATTTGGAAAATCATGTAGGTATCAAATAGTTCTTTGTTAAAATGAATGAGGTTTCTTAGGGCCTGTCCTTAATCCGGTAGTAGTCAGCGTTATCATTGATAGCCTGGAGGATGGAGTAGGATGGATGCTTATTAAATTTACTGATATTGACTCAGGATGGGGCGGCAGGAGAGTCTGCCAACAGTATTGAAGTTCAAAATCAGTGTGGTGTCCTTCAAATGTTGGCTGCTGTGTTTTAAGGAAGCTTTGGACCAACTGGAGGCAGTCCAGATGAGAGCAGTGAACATCGAGGGCAAAGAAAATAAGCAGGTTACAAATTAAGACTGAAAAATTTAGGATTGAATGAGGAGGCACATGTTTACTCTCGAGCATTAAGGAAGTCTTGAAACACTAAAAAGTGTTGTAATTTTTTTTTAGTTTATCCGCTGTATAGCATGCTGCAAATTGCAGTAAGTGATGTTAGGGACATTAGAGTAAAAAAAGTTAGGCACTGGGATAAGACTCCATGATCTTTCCCAAATGGTCTTGTACTGGTCCTACTGGTGTAGGATCATTCCTCCTTGAACCTGGGGGACTGTCACGTAGATGGCCTTTTGCCTTTCCTTTCTGTAGGATCGCACATACACTCCTTTTACCAGTGGAATAAGCAATTTTGGGGGGTTTGTTTTATTTTTTTTCTCTCTTTTGTGGATTAAATATAGCGAATAATGCTAAACTCCAGGAGCAAGATGTTTTGGAAAGAATTAACAGGCTTCCAGTGAAGTAACGGTTTGAACTCTTAACAAATGAACAAAACCCGTGAAGGAAAAGAGATTTGGCGTTTCCTTTGCTAAACCTGATTCCAAGACTGCCCTAGGTGATACTTAACTGCTGTAAATTAATTTTCAGCTTTCCCCTTTGTTTTCCTTTGCCTTCTTCTCATGCTTCAAATATCAGAAAATGAGAAATGAAGCAACTTGGAAAGAGATTGCGAATGAAAGGATGAAACTCCATATTTTCTGGAACTGGAATCATCTAATGGTAGGAAGGAATACCCCATCTCCAGGAAGGAGAAGCAGCATGCTTAGCGATGCAGCTTTGCATTAGATAACAAGCCTTCCCTAATGTTTCTGGGGAGTTCTACAATTGATGCTGCAGGCACACGGAAACCTCTTTTATCAATCGTTTAACCGTATTAAAGGCAATGCAGATAAACAGTCCTGGCAGAGTTCTGATCTGCGCCTTTTAGAAAGTATCAGGATGCGCTGTAGAAGTCCATGTGCTGCCTGTTATGTGGTTTGTTTTCATTTTTATTTGTGCTGCCTCAGCGCTTTAGTCACGGTCTCGTTGCCCATGGCCCTGTGCAAGCTCCGAGCAAAATAATTGTGTCTGACAGTGTTTTTGTTGTCAGCTTATAATGTAAATTGGACCGAGTCATATCCTGCGTGGAATCTCTGAATCGAGTCTGTGCTGAACGGAGTTCATTCTCATTAAATCATTAAAGGTTTTATTGAATCTAGCTCTAGTAAATAAAATAGCACTTTAAATAATCGCTGTGAACACTTAATAACTATGTTGGAATTTAATATTGAGACTAAATTGTTCTTCTGTATTCAGGAGCTGGAGTCCTCACCACGCAGACTGCATCGTGTTTTCCGCTCCCACATGTTCCCTTCTCCCTGTCCAAATGTTTTGAAGAGATTGGCAACAGTGTAAAACATGTTTTAAGTTACTCTTCAAGCTTGTGAAAAAAACATCTGTATGATTGATAAAGCTGTCTACGAAGTTTTTGGCACTAAGCATCACGCTGTTTCAGTGAGTCAGACTCATTGAGCTAAAGTCATGTAAAATCTCACTAATTTAAGAAAAGAATCTGAGGGCATCGGGGAAGCACGAGCATCTGAAATGTCTTTTTTTGGATGCATCTAATTTTTTTTCATTTTTGTAGTAGAAGCATTCTTCAAAATGTAGAAATTTCACGTAGCTCAGTTGCGTGGGGTCTTCTCCTTCTCTTTTTGGAGGATTCTCTGTATATGGCAGTTTCTCTTCATTCTCAGCCAGTCTTACTCTCCTACAACTAAAATGTGACTTTAAAAATATCTGGTATCAGTCAAACTGCTGTTTTTACAACGGCAAGAAAGTCTTAATGTAACTCTCAGTTTTATTTTTGAAGAACAAGCAGTACTGAAATAAAATGGAATTTTCCATCTCACATGTAGCTCAGTAATAATGGTCCAACATTACTGAACTGATTTTTTTTTTTTCCCATTTAAAAATAAAACAAAACAAAGCTGTCTTGCGCATGAACAATGGTTGGGTCTGATAATAAGAATTTATTATAAAACTATTACTTTTTCTTGCTGCTATTGGAGAGCCTTACGTTGCAGGTGTTGAATAGTACAACTGACTTCCAAACTTCACTCCTCCTAGAGAAGAAGTCAAGTCAAGAGAGAGATGCTGAACACCTCTCCCTTGTGGAGTGTTTGCCTGCAGGAAGAGTACTTAGCAGACAAAATAATGCCACTTAGTAAACAAAATAATGTCAGAAAGCTTCCGCTGTGGCACATAATGCATAGGCAATGATCTCCAGGATCAGGCAAGCAAATTGCCATGCATGTGTCCCTGGGGAAAAAAAAAAAGCGCATTATTTTTTGTCACTTGTCAGTGATCAGTGCTTGGAAAAGTTGCTCTTCAAACTAGAAAAATAGCATCTTAACATCACGTAGTAGCTAAGGGATATTAACCATACGGGATGTCATCTTCCCAACTCCGACTTGGCTTCAGGTGGGACCTCTCCCCTTTTCTCCTGCTTTAATTCTCCTTTGCATCTTCTCTGGCGCTGCTGGGTCCCACCACCGCTGCAAACGCCGTGGCTGGAGGAGGCTTTTCAATCACAGGTTTGGAGTTCCTTGGATTGCTGAATATTCGAGATTACTCAGATGACAGTATTTCTCTGCCCTTCTCAAGTCAAGGTTCCTTTTTTCTGAAACAGTAATAGCAGAGAGTAGTGTAGATTTATTTGTAGAAATGAAAGTTATAAGGGGTTGGTTGATGGGTTCTGCTCTGATAAAGAGAAATGATCAAAATGATGCAAGATATTGAAACCACCTAAGTGAAAAAGAGCACTAAATTTGTCCCGTTGATAGATATTTTCCAAAACCCAGTGTTACATCAGCTAGCGTCTGCCATGCTTTCTGCAATCAATAATAGGTTTTAGGGGACCTTGCTGTCATCAGCACCTCTCAATTATTACAGATAAAGATCTTAGAACTGCTTTGAAAAGCATTGTTAATATGTCTTTTTAAAAACCGCATACTTTTCTATCAATGATCTTTTCATTTGGGACATCTTTCTCTTTTCTGTCAGTAATTACTTACTTTCTGTTAGTATTACAGGAAATGCTTTTTTTTTTCCCTCCCCCAATATCTGTCACAACCGGCCTTATTAGAAAATACCAATAAATAGACTTGAGGTAGGATCTGGTAATAGGGAGCATCAAATAGGAGCTGCAGCAGTGGGAAATATGAATTTGAGCATACATGAAACTGTGCTGATTATTTTGATGGTCTTCCCGTTCAGCAGAATTTAATTTCTAGCTGTTGATTCCTTGGGTGATTGATTGACACAGTTTTATGTCCCATCCATCCATCTGTTAGGCAGATTTGCAAACAGCTGAAGTACCCGTGAATGTGTCGTATTAACGTGTTTGTAGCATAGCGATACAACGTGCGTTTTGATGGCGGGGGAGGAAGGGAAAACCAAGATGGAGGAAGGATATACGTCATCTTCAGATGAGTTAAAATTCAATTTATGTGACAGCCAGCCTCTTTCCACTATTTTATATTTGCTTTTTCTAAATCCTGCTTAATGTGTTGTTAACACACATAACTGGCGTCACCAAGTACATTTCTTCTGACAAAGGGTGAGCAGAGGTTGCACAGTGCTTGCAGGGGATTTCGGATATTTTTGACCTTTCATGTCAATAATTATTGATTAAAAATAGTGTACTTTAAAATAAATCGATTGTTGCTACCATTCAAAAATAATTAACTGAACTTTTATTCAAATTCAATGCTATACACCTTAGAATGAAGTGGAAGAATTAAATCAAAAAACCTTCTTGTTTCACAGCCATCAGAGAACAGACTATTATTGTAGTTATAGTGAACTGCGGTTTTACGTATTTATACTAAAAATTGTTCTAGTGTTTCTTTGGACATGAAAGGTTTTGAAGGCAGGCCCGTGCCTTTGCACGGTACATGGAGCTGCCCAGCACAGTGGCTGGGAATGCAGATATTCCGACCTCGCGATATTGCTTCTGCTGAACAGGATTTAAGTCGTGACACTCTGACTGTCTGTAGCCCATCGAGACTGAGAGGGAGGAGAGGTTTTAGGGATTTCGCTCAACTTTAGATGGGGATCTACGTTGTGATTTTTGATAGCGCATTTACTTAGTGAAGCTCTGTCCCATTCTCTGAAGTTACTTTTAAACGAATATTAAGGAAATGTATCATCAAACAATACTGAAATCAGGAGAGCGTTCTGCACAGACTTTTTGCCTCTCTACAAACTTATTCTTGCATTTAAATATCATTGTCTCAGCCCTGTTAAACGTGATGGATGTGCACCTTCAAGGCAGAAATGAGCACGCCCCTAGGCTGCGGGCAAAATCGGGCGATGCCAAAGGTTAAACAATCAGTTGACTTCCCCGCTTGAGCCCAACAGTGGTATTCTTTGTTCCGGTACAGCAAAACAAGAAGTGTTATTGAGAACAGAACAAGGATGTTCTCATACAAAAAACTTACATTCAGCATAAAGTTTAAGAAAGCAAACCTACTGTGCTGCTCTCATGAAGAACCGTACGTTCGCCTACAGCAGTTTTGTATGAAATGCTGACACTTGGTTTATCCATTTTCATGAACAAATACTAAATGATCAGACATCTTCACTATGAGGCCGGAGCCCTCTCATCGATGTTTCATTGATTTTGGTGGTGAGCTTGCTCAGTTTGGAAAGAAATGGTTAATGACGCTAGTTTTATAGTTGATTTGCTGACATCAGTAATAGGGTTTCTGTGTGCAAAAACATCTTGCTTTATCCCTGTTGTGACTTTGTTGCATCTTTAATTTTGGCGTAGCTTGTCCTCGACTGCCAGTGAGCTTGTTTTGTGGTTAGTTTTGTGTTTGGGAATGTTTGTTCAGCATCTTGGGGCAGATCTTGTGGGCAGAGTCTGATACTGAAGGGATGGAAACATGAAAACAGCACCAGGTCAGGGTACCTAATAAAGCTCCAAATCTCATCACAAGTTGCTCTGCCAGAGTTAAAGGAAATGTTAATTTTTTTTTTATCTGGGGTTTTTAACAGCTACCTAATGCAATTTGTGCATCTTTTAAAAAAAATGGAAGAAACTGCAATGGAAATGCAAGAATTTATAGTTACAGGCATAACTTTACCTGTGAAAAGAATTGCTGACTGTATATGTGAACATATCTGTTCACGTATTTCATGTTCCACGATGAAATATCGACGTGGAATTTGAAAATGATCCTTCACTGAGCAGAAAGTGCAATGGAAACCAGGGAAGGTAACTTGGGAAGATGTGGAAGCTCAGAATGGGAAATAAGAGCTCTCAGCAATTGACTTCACAAGGACTATTAGCAAAAATCCGGCCGTAAGCATTGTTAACACCAAAACCTGATACCCAGCTCAGCAGATCAGTTCAGAGCAGTTGGAGTAGGGCTCTAAGGTGAAATAGATATATTTAATATGAGGGAGCATAAGTTTTCTAGTAATGCTATCTTAGCAGCAATTAACTTTTTTCTATGTGAAAGTGTCAATCAGATTGTAAGCTCGATAATAAATTTTTAGCATCGAATGGGCTGGTAAGACGAGAATGAAATCTGGTTGTGCTTTTTGAGATACTTCGGATATTTTTCTCTAAGAGGACATAAAGGCTGTCCTCGCAAGTGATAGCATCTTAAATATAGCACGGAAAATGTAAACAAATGATACTGTGCCGTGCCTCTCGTTGAGTGGGTCGGATGCGAAGATCTCTCACCCCAGGCTTTTTCTCAGGATGCGCTCTTCCGGAAAGCATCTGTGGGGTTGATTTTTCTTAGCTGGAAAGGGAGTTTCAACCCAGGTCTCCCCCTTCTTTGCTAAATAGACTTTTATTCAAAAGCTGGAGAGTGCTTCTCCAGTGATGGTTCTTTTGGAGAAGCAGGAACGCTGCTCAGTGTGCAAAAACCCGTTATCCAGCTCTGCGAGTTGGATAATATACGTCGTCTTTTCCATTTGATGGTACTCAATTCCTAAGCGATATATACTGTTAAATGAGATTGCAGGCTGAAGGAGGGACCGCTGCGGCAGCGACTCCCCCTCCCTTGCGTTGTTTACGAATTAAATTTTGCTGCTCTGAGCTTGGATGTGAAAATGCCGTTATTGATTTTCTGAGACCGTGCAAAGTGAAACGCAGAGACTAAAGAACGTAATTAACATTAATTATTAAAAAATGAACTGCGTTTTTCAATCTCTAGTCTATTGTAATCCTCTGAGTAAAGGCCTGATCCTGTGAGTGATAGAGCTTCTTCACTTCACTCATAGGGGTCCGACCTTGAATGACTGAAGTTGGGCATTTCAGTTTGGACACATAAATGACCAGATATTTCATTGCTTTGCAGAACCCCATGTCCTCATTCAGTTAAATAAAGATTTTGATTCTTACAGCTGTGACAAATGGAGACATTTTACTTGCAATATTCCTGCCTCTCATCCTGCCACACACTGCTCAAACATCTTCTGTATTATTGGTCTCGCTGGGGTTAGTCACATGCAGAAATATTTTTGGAGCTGAGCTGTGCATGTGTAGATCTCAGCTAGAGTCCCTCTGATTTAAAATATTCACATGAAATTCATTAATTGTTCTCAACAGAAACTAAAGTCAAAGAAAAATATAAGAAGCCATAAACATAACAGTCTTGCATTGTAGTAGTTTGCTAATACTATAGGTTGATTCTTTATATGTCAGGTTATCGCTTGTCTGATACAGCAGCAAAACTGCTATTTTAGGTACCTCTTTTTTTAAAATTCTTTTTTTCCTTCTTTTAACAGAGCATTCAGAAGCTGGCTAGCCAATACTTAAAGAAGGACTGGCTTGGAATAAAAGCTGATGAACGGAGTGATTATAGGTAATTTAATAGTTGGATATCTCGAAATAGCTGTCTTTATCATTTCAATTTGTATAATTATTTTACTCAACAACGAAACACTGCTCTTCTGTTGTTAAACTTATTTTTTTCTTTGTTGTAGAGCACTGCCAGTTAAAAATGAAGCTTTATTTTCCCCTGAAATTCTGAGATTAGTCTTAAATACATGTTTATTACTTGAATAATTTAGGAAGATTGGAAAAATAAAATGGCAAGACAGGACAACAGCTGTAATTGTGCACTCTGTTTGGGTGTTAATGCTTGTATCTGAATATATATTTTAGTAAATAGCTTTAAGGTTAGAGTAATAAGCATGTGGATTTCTTCATAGGAAAAGACAGCAATAAATTTCTTTTTAGGAGGCCATTCTTCATGAAGATCACATCTGACAGCAAGGAGGAGGCAAAGCAAGAAACAGTTGCTTACAAAACTTAGTTTCATTAACATGAAAGGTGGATCATAACATGAAAACAGAAATGACTCAGTTGCTGAAAGCCTCCCACCTTTGAATAGTACCTCCTAAATATTTTGAAAAAGGTTTAAGATACTTTATTTTAATGTGTTCTTTGTATTCTGACAAGCTTTATTTCAGAGAGGAAGAAACTGTTGATAGATTTGTGTTTTGGACTTTCAGTACCTTCCCACCACTTGTGTGTCTAAGAAGAAATAAACTGAATTATCAGTCTTAAGCGCTATAAAATGCTCCCATAACACACAGACCTCTCCTACGTGCAGTTTGCTCCCCACTCAGCAAGCCTTTCGAGCCATCAGATACACCCATAGTGCCCAGAGGTCTCCTCCAAATACCTGCCACCCCCTCCCTCCCTATCACCAAGCTCTTGGGCTCTGCAAGCTCCAGCAATCCTTCCTTTCTGCCAGCTGCAGGGGAGATCTTGTCGCCTTCATCCCCGCTCTCCCTGCTCCACCTTCTCCTTCTGTCTTGGGCACTTCAGAGCTTTTGTGGTGAATTGTTGGGGCCCTGCAAAGCTCGCTACACAAGTATGGTTGTTGTCTTTGGCCTGTTGCGCATGATGAAGGAACTACGGGTAGCTGAGGCAAAATTGATGAGCAGTCTGTTACTATTTGCTCCATTGCAAGATGCTCAAAATCACAAAGTCCATTACCTTATAACAAACTGTCATAAAAAGTCTGACCTGGTTTTGGCTGCTGGGTTTTGTAGGGTCTGTTCCGTTGGAGCAACAGGTTCAACCAAAAATGTTTGCCAAAAGGTTGAATCACAAAACAGGGACAGGAGAGAAAATTTTTACTTTTGGTAAAACTTCAGTTAAAATTCCTGCTAAAAGTGCAGATATTTGCTAGATCAGCGTACAGGGTTGTGCTTTAGCCTTATTTTTAGAAGCAGTCCTTGGATGAAGGTATGCTACTGTCACGTAAACCAACCCATCTTTTCCGTGTAATGCCTGGCCTCCCTTTCTTCCTAGCCACAACCTTTTTGTGTTTCATTATTTTAGGAGCATGTACTCTGTTTGGAAATCCCTTTTAGAAGGCACGATGCAAGTGGCCCAATCCCGACTCAATATCTGTGAGAACTATAAAAACTTAATTTCTGAACCAGCCAGGACTGTACGGTGCTTTAAGGAACAGCAGTTAAAGAAGGTATTTGCACTTTCTTTAAAATTTTGTTGGTTTTATTTAGAAAAAATGGTTATTAAAAATCTTTTAGTATGGCACTTTTAAAATACATGTGTACTTTTCAGTCTCTTCTTATGCTTGTTGTTGTATAAAAGTAAATAGCCAGCTTGTTGAAGAGGGATCAAAATTCTGAGCTATGTTACCTGAAATTAAAATTGCTTTGAAATGAATCTTTTAAAATGTGATACCAGTTGGTCGAAACTATCTCTGCAAATCTAACATCGAGCTGTGGCAATTATGTTGAATTGGTTTTGCAGTGACAATTGCAAGTGGGTTTTGTTAGAATAGGTGCTGATTTTAAAAAAGGTGTATCTTAAACCTGAAGGAATGACTTGTGCAATCTTCAAGATGTAGAATGCAGGTTTTCCAGCCACCTCCTGTAAAGGTATCGCAAGTAGGTATTCCAAAAGCTGCTATAAGTGATCTATTAATCCCTGCGAAGAAAATAGTGTAGTTCAAGGAAAAAAGTAAGCTTGACTTTCATTTAATTGGTTATTATGTTTTAAAGTTGTTTATGTCTTAAGAGGTGTCTACCATACCTCTTAATACAGAACGCATTTCAAATAAAATGCGATGTTCCATCTGTTCCCATAAGGCAGTTTTAAAAATACAGCCATGTGTATTTATGTAAAGCTAAGTACTCTTCATATTTTAATTATTCTGTGTCTGTGTTCTGCGGATTTCGTGGGAGTGAGGAGCAAACCTCCTGTTTTAAAGAATGGTACAGTAGCGACTTTTCGTAAACTATGCTCAAACATACATTTTTGGAAGTTTTCAAGAATGATCTTTTGAAATGCTCACGGTGTGGCTGGAACGAAACATAAGGAGGGAAATAGAAATGCTGGTGGAACACACTTTCTCAGGCATTATTTGCTAGTTGTAAATATTCCTTCTGTACATTATTATCGAGCATTTATTAACATTGCCTCTGGGTTTAATTTGAGGTAGGCTGAAGGATCCATTCAAGGTAAAAGACAAAAAAAACACCCGAACAACACACCATTTCAGTTTTGTTTGCTAAAAACTGACAACAACGAACTGTAACTTACCTAGTTATATGTTCTACAATAGTATTTTGTAAAATATTTGGCTACAAACTTTTAAATAGATGTTAGCGTAACATGAGCTCTCAGTTTCTGGACAAATTATTATACAGCTTTTAGAAGCATGGGCAATACCTGTTTTTCTGGAGGAAAAATTAGCTTTATTCATTTTGTTTTATTGTCCTGTGGAACTTTATTTTTCTGTGAAGCTTTCCAAACAATGCTGTAGCAGTTTTATAGTATCTTTACTGGGTAAATAGTTGCCAGTTTTATTCTTCTGTAAGTGCTGATAGTTCAGTGTTTATGAGTCAGCAGCAGAAGAGGGGACCACTTCTGTAAATTTATAGAAATGATAGATGTTCCTTTTTTCCTGCACTTTTGAATAAGCAGAACAAGGTATTACAATTATCAGGGCAGTACTTCTGCTTCAAAGTATTCTTCTTCTACAACATGGAATAACCATCTACTTGGTGGTGTTCATTTTCCTCCACAACAAATTTCTTGGTTTATACAGTGCAGTCTCTCACCCTTTCCTTTGGATTTCCAAACAGAAAAATAATACATTGAGCTGACCTCCATCCAGACAAAAGCTTATCAAAATTGAAATTCAGGGTTAGTAAAGTACTTGTAACGTTACACTGGAATACCCATCTAAAACCAAGTTTCTATTAGAAGCAGTGTCTCCTTCCAAGATTGCAGTAGGTATTCATGCAGAATCACTAAGGTTGGAAAAGGTGTGCAAGATCATCAAGTCCAACCATCAGCCCAACCCCACCATGCCCACTAAACCATGTCCGGCAGTGCCACGTCTACACATTTCTTGAACACCTCCAGGGATGGTGACTCCACCACCTCCCTGGGCAGTCTGTTCCAGTGTCTGACAAGCCTTTCAGTGAAGAAATTTTTCCTAATATCCAGTCTAAACCTCCCCTGGCGCAACTTGAGGCCATTTCCTCTTGTCCCGTTGCTTGTCACTCGGGAGAAGAAAACAGCACCCACCTCACCACAACCCCCTTTCATGTAATTGTAGAGAGTTGAGTTGCTCTTGATGAGATGTCATCTTTATTTTCCAGATGTTTCTGTAAACCTTTACTTCCTTGACTTGGGTAGCATATAGAAACTTCATTTTTATGACCTGTTTTAATACTAAACTGGAACAATTTCAGAAAACCTCATCATAATTTGCTGAAAAATATTGCTGAATCGCAAGGTGACTCTGGAGCAGGGGTAATAAATGTGTCTCCTGTAGACCACATCTGACCTCTTAAGAAAACTAATCCCTATCCCTCGCTCAGCAGCTCCTGGACACAGACGAGAAGGCTGTTTTGAGGGCAGCAGCCCACCCCTTGCCATTATCTGTCCCCCGAGACCTTGTAAGCTTATCCCGTAAGTGGTGTGTGGTTTCACATGTTGGCCTTGGAAGGGAAGGCAGAGAGCTGCAGTGTGCGTTCATCGGGTATCTTCGGGAAAGATGATGTGGCCACCACTGCAGACATCTGCACAATCCGTATCGGAAGACTGAAAGGCAAATAGAATAAAATTGCCTTGCATGGAGGCAATGCAACAAGAAACCATTTCTGTCAGCTCTCTGCAACAGCTTTTTACATACAACCAGTATCTACCCAACCTCAAACCCCTGAATGGCATCCAGTCTCCTGACAATTTGTTATTCTTCAGAGATGCAAAAGCAAGATTATTTTTTGCTTTTAAAACGATCATGTTAACAACTGGGGTTATTTGGTATTTTAATTTTTTGATGCTGGCAGGAGACTTCAGATATCAAAATACCAACTGATATAGCAAAAACCCGGTCCTTTTGAAATGATTTTAGGTCTCTGTCAGCTGCCCAATATATACAGATTTTTCTGCCTTTCATTTTTGTGTCGTACACTCAGAGGTCTTGAAAAAACCCAGTCCTGCCCTCTGCTACTCCCCAAACCACCCACCACAAAGCTTAGCTTACCTTACGGAGCCCATCGCGTTATCGGTCTGCACACATCAAATACTGGGTTTAGTGTGAACTTACATCAATTTTTATGTACTTTATAACCAGAAAGGTATTTGACATTTTTTAGCGAGAGCAGAATTGTGTGGTGGGAAGACAGGCAATTTCTATTGACTGAAACAAAAGTGTCTTATTTTACAGGTGGCTGGATATTATTTTTAACAGTTGTTGAATATTGTGAAATTAATGTTACGTTGTTGAATTACATCATCTTATTAGTCTTGCAGTGCTTGTAAAGGAGGTTACGTGCGTTAATAATTAGTGTAATGAAAAACCTTCGGTGTTTTGGAGGGGTGTTCAGTACTAGGACAGCCTGTGGCACCTTGAATAGGAGAAGTCGGGTATGTGATAACGATGTGAAAAGAGGTGGGACCTGGGGTCTGGTCTTTGAAGGACAGAAAGGCAAATTGAAAGGCAAATTGGTTTCCTTAAGGTAGCTTGAGACTCTGCCTCTAAGTATTGCCAGGAGCCTGCATTGACCACATCTAGTCTGTAATATCTATAATTAAATATAAATACATTGAGCTATCACTCTTACATGTACTTAAGCTAGTTTGGGTAAAAGAAAATCTTTACAAATCTCTTTTAAAGATAATGTAATTCTAGACATTGATAATTCATATTTGTTTTGTTAAGTAGATCCTTTCTGCTTAACATAGATCCTTTCCCAGAAATTTTTTTTGGAACTGATAGGATGTTTGGAGAATTGTTGAACATTTTAGTGCTTGTGGGTTAACCGTGGTCAGCAGCTCAGCCCCACGCAGCCGCTCGCTCACTCCCCTCCGGCGGGACGGGGGAGAGTCGGAAGGGTAAAAGCATGAAAACTTGTGGGTTGAGATAAAGACAGTTTATTAGGTGAAGCAAAACAAGAAATTCATTCACTCCTTCCCATCGGCAGGCAGGCGTTTAGCCATCTCCAGGAAAGCGAGGCTCCATCACGTATAATGGTGACTTGGGAGGACAGAGACCATAACTCTGAATGTCCCCCCTTCCTTCTTCTTCTCCCATCATTTATTGCTGAGCACGACGTGGTATGGTATGGGATACCCTTGCTGTCCCCGCTGTGTCCCCTCCCAACCTCTTGCGCGCCCCCAGCCCGCTCGCTGGCAGGGCAGCGTGAGAAAAGACCTTGCCGCTCTGTAAGCGCTGCTCAGCAATAGCTAGAACAGCCCCGTGTTATTAACACAGTTTTGGTCACAAATCCAAAACGTTAGCCCCATACCATCTACTACGCAGAAAATTAACGCTTTCCCAGCCAAAACCAGTACAGTAATTTTTCTGCTATTCCTTTGAATATTATTTTTGGACATTAAAATGTACGTTGTAACGCTGGTTGTGCTGTAGGAAAAATGGATGGCATTATTTTCACTCCTTGACTAGCTCACTATACATTTTAAGCCGCTAAGTTTTCTTTGTGAATGACACTGATTCCTGATTATTTGTTGGAAAGTTCTCAAAATAGTTTAAGAAAAATGAGCTCTTAAAATAATGTTTATCAAATCGTTCTTGTTGCTGTTGTGTTGTTGTGTTTAACATGGTGGGTTTTGTGTTATGGTTTAAATTTTAGAGAAGGAAAGATTAATCATTTTTTGTGTCACCTCCAGTAGATTGCCTTTGGATTTCTTCTGATTGTATTCCAGTTATTTCAACTAATTACCTCATCCAAAGCTTTCAGAACTTTTATGTTTGATTTGTGAGTTATCCTTGAATTTGAATAGTTAAACAGCAGCAGAAAGAAAGAAATACAGTTTGATGTTCTGATCAGCTTTAAAAGAAAGGCATGAATAATTGACCAGGAGTGACTTGGAGACCGTGTTGTTCCATATAAAATGTAATAAAGAGTAGTAAAATGATGATGATGGTATTATTTGAATGCAAAAAAACCATTAATGTTTTGTTTCCTGATTGCTTTTTTCAGTGCGTGGACCAGTTGACAAGGATCCAAGCTGAATTACAAGAGACAGTAAAAGATTTAGCTAAAGGCAAAAAGAAATATTTTGAGACTGAACAGATGGCTCAAGCAGTGCGGGAGAAAGCTGATATTGAGGCCAAGTATGTTTTCATAATAGCATATGTATAAATAATTGTATGCGTATAAAGCAGATTTGTACTTGTATTAGTTTTTACACTTGATATTGTTTTAGAAGAAAGATAATTGCTTTCAATGAGCTTCTGCCAATTTTTTTTCTTTTTGCTTAGGTACATTTTTGTAACCATTTCAAGCATGCTACTACCCTGATAGTCAAGTATAACTGAGGCTGGTTTCTTTAGGAGGAAAGTTAAACTAACTGCTTTAATTTAACATTTTCAAAGGACAGTGTGTGAGCTGACACTCTTCTTGCTATGAAAGGCTGCTTACTTCGTTTTCTCTCCACGGATCTCAAATTTGGTATCAGTCCATTTGGAGGGGGAGAGGGGATGGGACACTCTTGTCCATTTTTGAAGATAGATATTTTTGAGGCTTTAGGTTTTTATGCTCCTTGATATCCTGAAGAGGTTGATTTCCTTCCTTTCAGGAAAGCAAGTAACTCACATGTTTTCAGTTTGGAGTTTGGCCTGTCCTATGGGAGTTTGCTTTGCCCTTTTTTGCAAATTTTATTTGGGGTTATTTTTTTATTTTTAGAAATTACTCAGAATTGTTCTCAGGGAATGAAAAGAAATTATGGCTTCATTAGAGAATTTTTCTGTCTTTCACTTTGAGGGCTGATGAAAAGAAAAACTTCAATAAAATAACCTACAATACCTGAAGAAAGTAAAAAAACCCAAACAAACAAACAAAAATACCCAAAAACTTGAGCTTGGCAATTTTGGGACAGATTCATACTGCTGTATTGTTCAGCTTAAAAGACCTATTTACTTGTTTTTGTTTTCTTATCTACTTTTTAAACCACCGTCTTTTGAATAGCTAATAAACTTCTCTAATTTCTCTTTCATGAATCCAAATGTGAAAATCAGACCAATTCTGCTTTTAAAAATATGCGTGTGTACGTGGGTACTCCTCCAGCTTCCTGGAATATAATTACTAATGATTTTGCATTAATATTCCTTCAGATAACCAGTAGTTCAAATTTATAGCACTTTGCGTCTGGGGGGCTAACCCAAAATCCATTAAACACCAAAATAACTCAAGTTGCAGCCGCCACCCAATTTCCCTTTCATGATGTATTTGAATTTTGTTCCCAAATCAGGGTAAGCTGTGCAAAAAATTTCAGAACATGCAATGAAGTTACTATTGATGTAGCTCAGCATGCTTTGTAATATTTTCCTTGATCCTTAAGCTTTTCTTAAAACTATACAATTAAAAATTTAAGCATAAAAAGTTACTTAAATTAAAATTTTGTGGAAGTGAAGTGCAGTGGCCTATTTATCCTGTACTTTTGTTGAAGGGGTATAAGACAGTAATCTCTTGTTTTAATTTTTGTTTCAGGTCCAAACTTAGTCTTTTTCAGTCAAGAATAAGCTTGCAGAAGGCAAGTGTAAAGGTGAGTATAAGAAAAACTTAGATTTTGCTTCTAATTTCACGAGGCGTATGACTAAAGTTGTCTGGAATCTAGAGATGACTGACGCTTTGGAAGGTATGTTGTTAGAACAAGTGATGAGATAAGAGCAGACTCCTTTGGCAGTCAGAGTGCGGAATTACATATGACCAAATTTACCAGAAAATTTTTTGTAGTGGGGGTTATACCTGTTCCTTGAAGATCTCATGTGAAATTACAACTGCATGAGAGAAAAATACATTAGAAATCCCCTTACCATTACAAAACTTTTAAGCTATTAATCCCTTAAGTTTTTGACTGTGTTAAAACATACATATGCATGTTAATTTGCTATTAATACATGTTTGGTCATTTAACTTCTCATTAGTACCTATCTTTTAACTTGCATTTCTTCTTGTAGTTAAAAGCACGACGATCCGAGTGTAATTCCAAGGCTATCCATGCAAGGAATGATTATCTTCTCACTTTAGCAGCTGCTAATGCACACCAAGATCGCTATTATCAAACAGACTTAGTAAACATTATGAAGGTAAGGAAGCTAATTCACGTAGGGGAGTCGGGAAGTGTGAAAATCTGGAAAGCAAAATGAGTGAAGTACGAAATCTTGGGTGGCTTTGCAACAGCAATGTTGACTTTTCCGATATGCTGCAGTAGATGAGAGTGCAGTTCAACAGAGAGATCCTGCGACAGTGTGCAGGATACTTGGGACCAATTATCAAGCCCCAAAGCTAAGCAGTCACCTGTATTTTTTAATTCACTTTTTTTCTGAAAAACTCGCTTGAATAAAGGAATCAAGTTTGTAAAACTTTAGACCTGTATTTTCCTACTGTAATCAACCTTAGGTAAGCTGGAGATTTTTTAGTTCTTCAGTAGCACATCCCATGATCCTGTTTTTGTATCCAAATATCTGATCAGAACGTTTCTTTATGGTATGATTAATGAAAATATAGTCGTTAAATACCTTGATTTCAAACTACGAATTGTGGAGGATAGCAAATCAGCATTGCTGTACTCACACGTGGCAGCTTGCCAAATCAAGCCAAGAGTAGATACTTGAACTCATAGGAAATGACATACTTAAAAAGTTCAAATATGATTGCTCGCAGCTTTAGGTTTTTTAGTATCATCCTAGAATTACTTAAATGTACACTATTCCTGTATTTTAGAATTAGATAGTTACAGATAAATTGTAAAATCTGTGAAGTCAGCTATTTAAAGCTAATTCAGACTTTACGTGGGTGCATTTCATATATTGACATTTTCAAAGTTTGTCTAAAATTGCTATCTACAAGCTATTTCCAGGTGATGCAATCAGGCATTAAGTCTGTAATTTACATTTAAAATTGCTTTCTTGAATAACTATCACTGTATTGTAACAAATCACTATTATCAGCATGGTTTTGCATACTGGGAAAAAAATTACTGAATAGCAGGCAACTGAAGTAGAAAATGAGTGCCAAACAAGGCCTCCGAGGTATTCTTCTATGTAATTCCATTATATCTTGACTAAGTTAACCACTCCTATGGCAATATGCGCGTGCCTCTTCGAGTAAATCACAGCCTGTGTTATAAATTCCGGTGCACTCTTCATTGGGTAAAAGACTGGCTGGATGGCCGAGCCCAGAGATGTGGTGAATGGAGTAAAACCCAGTTGGCAGCCGGTCACAAGCAGTGTCCCCCGGGGCTCAGTTTTGGGACCGGCCTTGTTTAGTATCTTTATCAATGATCTGGACGAGGGGATCGAGTGCTCCCTCAACAAGTTTGCAGATGACACCAAGTTGGGTGGGAGTGTTGATGTGCTGGAGGGTCGGAAGGCTCTGCAGAGGGATCTGGACAGGCTGGATCGATGGGCCCAGGCCAATGGTATGAGGTTCAACAAGGCCAAGTGCGGGGTCCTGCACTTGGGTCACAACAACCCCATGCAACGCTACAGGCTTGGGGACGAGTGGCTGGAAAGCTGCCCGGTGGAAAAGGACCTGGGGGTGTTGATTGACAGCCGGCTGAAGATGAGCCAGCAGTGTGCCCAGGTGGCCAAGAAGGCCAACGGCATCCTGGCCTGTATCAGAAATGGTGTGGCCAGTGGGAGTAGGGAGGGGATCGTGCCCCTGTACTCGGTGCTGGTGAGGCCGCACCTCGAATGCTGTGTTCAGTTTTGGGCCCCTCCCTACAAGAAGGACATTGAGGTGCTGGAGCGTGTCCAGAGAAGGGCGACGGAGCTGGTGAGGGGTCTGGAGCACAAGTCTGATGAGGAGCGGCTGAGGGAGCTGGGGTTGTTCAGTCTGGAGAAGAGGAGGCTGAGGGGAGACCTCATCACTCTCTACAACTGCCTGAAAGGGGGTTGTGGTGAGGTGGGTGTTGGTCTCTTCTCCCAAGTGACTAGTGATAGAATGAGAGGAGATGGCCTCAAGTTGCACCAGGGGAGGTTCAGGCTGGATATTAGGAAAAATTTCTTTACTGAGAGAGTGGTGAAGCACTGGCAGAGGCTGCCCAGGGAGGTGGTGGAGTCACCGTCACTGGAGGTGTTCAAGGAACGTGTGGACGTGGCACTGTGGGACGTGGTTTAGTGGGCATGGTGGGGTTGGGTTGGTTGTTGGACCTGATGTTCTTATAGGTCTTTTCCAACCTCAATGATTCTGTGATTCTGTGAAATTCATTGCTGTGCCTAATATCTGACTTCCTGGAAGGCTAAATCAGATTTGGGTGTCTCAGAGGCAATGCAGGGCTGATCGTCCTTGAGGCAGCAACCCTGTCTTTGTTCTGTGTGTGTGTGTGTGTGTAGTTGTGCTTCTCTATTAGTAAAACATGTATATTTGTGCTGACTAAATGTTTAGTGCATGGAAATGGTTATAAAGTAAATATTTCCTTATAAGACTGGAGATAAAACTATTAGTTGATGCTTACACAAGATAATTCCATACTTACATGCATGCTTGGCTGCCATCAGTTAATGCTCTTACTTGGAAGTAATGCTGAAAGTGAATTTAATATGTTGACAACAAAACAAACAAAACAGTCATTTGAAATAATAAAAAAAATTAGCAGATACCCCAGGTAAAACTATGACTGGCTCTGGTGGGTTGTGGCTGCTCTCGTCCCAGGGCATCGTAACGTAAACCCTGCAAAGGGATTCTCGTTTCCTCTGTATGTCTGGCTACATTTTGTGTGTATTGCAAACTAAGCACCTATTGAGCTAGGCAGGATCTTCATCTCTTTGTGTTTCCATAAACATTTATGTGTTTTGGATGATGTGGGCTTTCTGTACTGTGCATACCCCAGGAATGCGTGTTTTTTATAAGGTACAATAAAACACCAAACTAAAAACCGTTGAATCATTGTTGAAAGACTGAAAAATACAATAATGGAAAACCAAGTCAGGCTGGTGCTGTTCCTCTGCATGTATGCTGTTGTCCATAGATGTTCTACGTGCACGGGGTCCAGTTGCTAAAGTCGCTGCTGATCTGTGGTGGTTTCTTTACCCAGTTACTGGGCTCCCTCTTATCCAGTCCTTTCTTTTGTAGAACTTGTTTTGAAGCTTTTTTCAAAGTGAACCTTTTTTTGATACGGAAACCTCTCTGTCCAACCTATTCTTCTATATAAGTAATTGTGGTTTACTGAAAACCCAAGCTGCAAGTACTTTTCATTGAGCCAAATAATTTTGGAAGGGAAGGACAATGTTCAGGGTTCTTTTTCTGCATCTCTCTCAGATATTTATAGTAGTTGAATCTCCTCGTCTGGTAAACAACTGTATTCTTAATGAAGAACTGTAAATTCAGTTTTTTCCCAGTGTTGTTCATGAGCAAAAATACGTGGGAGCACACCCACATGTCCTTGCAGCAGGGTCATTCTTTGGAGCAAGGGAGAGAATAAGTCAATGGCAAGGTCTCAAACTGAAATGGCTACTGAACGCGTTTTAGAAGAGGCAGGGAAAACTCTCAGGAAAATCAAGTGTAATGCATCACTGGGCTCCAGCTGCATTCATCCAACAGCTCTAATGTAAATTCAAATGTGAAACTGCTTAAATATAAACAACGGTGTGTAATCTGGTGCTAAAACCCTCCTCAGTGCCAACAGAGAGCAACGTGTGTCCCAACCTTTGAAAAGGGCTCCAGGAGGGGCCCTGTGAATTATGGATGAAGAAATCCGACTTCCCTACCAGGCAGGCTGATCAGAACAAGCGCAGTGATGAATGGAGTCAGTTCACACGCAGATAGATACAATACAGTGGGAACAATCATCATGATTTTTTGAAGAGGGAAAGTGTCCTGCAAAAAGAGATCTTTAAGGAGTCAGTAAGCCTGGGGATAAGGGTGATTCATCTGATTTAATGTCTCGAATTTGTCAGGAGCTCTCAACAAACTTCCCACTCAGTCTCTGCTTACGTAAAAGCACAACGTTGTTACAGGTAGGGCGGTGAGAGTTTTCTCATAGATTAATAACTGATGAAGAGATACAGAAAATATGGGATTAAAGTAAATACTTGGGTTTTATAAGGAAAGGATATTCGTTGGTGAGGTCCTGGTATCTCTCTTACCTGTCTCCTCCTCCTGAAATGCGTGTGGGAACCATGCTGTTTAACGTCCTGAGAAAATGATTAATTTATTTAGCATAATGATTTAACATGAACAGTATGGAGAAGAAACTGAAGAGAGAGGTGATGATTTGAAAGTGAAGCATCATTCAGTATAAGCAAACATAAAGCCTATGACTAAGAGGAGTAGTAAGATCTTGACAATTTTGGTTGACCAGGCAAGAAAATAGCACATGAAATTCATGTTAAAAAGAGAAAAGCAGTCAGTTGGGGAGAAAACTGCTGCCTACAGAAAGAAGAACTCTGAGTAGCCATTACCATTTATGAAAGATACTATAACTGGAAAATGGAGTGAAGGATAAAGAAATGGAGACTTTGTCTATTAAATAGTTCTAATCCTTCCTCTAGGTAACATCACTAGGGAAGGAGGTATTTTGAAAGGATATTAAACCCCTTCCTAGGCAGCACAGTTCCTGCTTTAATAGGTTGAGTGGCTGTGTGACCCAATATATCTTACATGCTATAATACAGTTGTAGTGTCTAAACCAAACACGTTCATTTATGTGTTGAGATTAACATCCTAAAAATGCATCTTCTATCTTACTAATGTTGAGTCCTTAGGTATTCTTGTAGTGGTGGCCACCTTGCTATCTGTGAGTATTTCTCCGTTTAGCTGCCATTGAGCTGATACACCTTCTTCTGTTTGAACTCTGCAGGGCTGTCCCTGTTTCTAAATCACATCAAGTTTCTCCTTAAACTGTTCAGATCTTATCTGTCTTGCAGCACCTTTGGAGTTACTGCCTTCTTGCAGATACTCAGCTTCTTTTCTTGGTTCTCTCTTGACCGAGACTCTCAAAGACAGAACTTGGCATTCCTGAAAAATTCACTTCTCATACTAGCTGCCCCGTTTAAAAGGAAACTGGAAGACTGACTTCTGTAAGGAGTGAGTTGGGATTGTTGAGTGGAATCAGTAGCATCTCAAAGATCATAGGACTTATTCAGTTATTTAGTGTCTGCTTTTTCAGGATGAGTTCTGCAAATTGATGGTGATATCCACTCTGTAGACCAGGTGAGATTCCTGTAACCTACACCATCTATACGGTGAGATACAGCTGTAGTACCAGTTTCAGTAGCTGGCTTGAAATCGGGTGCATTACCTCACCTTGTCATCGGGGCAACTATTTTTGTATGTGGCAGAATGTACATTTTAAAATTATTTTCAGGCTGGTTTTCAGAGTTATTCAGTAACCTGTAGATAAATCCTTTATCTAAATAAAACTTCAGAATGTTACTTGTTTAATATAGTAACCTTCAGACTTGAAAAACAAACCACCCCACCTCCCCTGTCCTCAAAATCTCCCTACTCCTCAGCTGAAGTATCAGTTTTACCATAGAGCCATTAGAATCCTGTGGAAAGTGGGGAAAAAAAGTCATTTTGTTCTGTTTTTAAAGACAGATCTTACATATCCTTTGTCTAGAACAGTTGTTTTAAATGGCATTTAGGTATAAAATGATGGCTGTTTGGTATTGCTCCATTGGAGTGCATCAGTATGGATTTCACTGAAGAGTCAAAGCTTTCCGTGTTTTCCTAGTTGATAAAAACGTGAAAGATGATAAAAACTATAGAAATGGAAAAAGCCGTGAAGACATTTCAGCTGACGCTTGGCTATATTACTGTGTAAGAAAGTAAAACTCGTGCTTATTTACAAATGTTTCAGAGACTGTTTCTGTTTGCATCCATCATAAACAATTTCTTCGTAGGTTTTCGTTTTAATCGGGTCATTGTTTCCAGAATGAGAATTGTACTGCGTGGGTTTTGTCGGTGAGGGAGTCGTCGGCCTCTGGCTCGTTTGAAGCTGGGGTTGGTTTGGCTGGAATGCAGCCAGCCTCTGGCTATGAAACACTGCCTGCTGCTGGCTTTGGGTTTGAGTTGTAGCGTAGCACTCTCTGAAACCATCACTTTGGATCATCTGCGTGGGCAGACAGCACTCACGTTCCTAGAAAACTTGGAATTTTATTCTTTGACGTCAACTTGTATACATTGATAATAGTGGATTGAAATAAATAAGCTGATTTGGCTGTCTGTTGCTATCTGTTTTCTTCTTGTGTTAAATTACCTTTGATTTTAATTTGCTAAAACCTAGGTCTTATTTAGTGACGTTTGATCCGAAGGTGGCAATTTGTGTGACTTGTCCTAAAGGCTTTTGTGCACATTTAACCAAGTTGTAATTTTATAATTATACCTTCAGTTTTATAGTACCCAGCTGTCAAGAACTCTTTTGCTACACGCGTCCCTTGACTCCTACTTAGTGAAGAGGGCAGAATGGTGAAGTTTATTACAGGATGTGTACGTCAAAGGTTGGTCGTTGCATCCTGTGCAAGTTGAACTGAACGCAGACGGGTAATGTTAATGCATACCTTGGCTTGCCGACAGCCTAGACAATAGTGTGCTCATCAGTGGTTTATAAGCAATAAAATCCAATAAAAGTTCATACCATTGCTAAGAGAAAGGAGGGGCGGTGATATTTTTGCAGTAACAGTGTTGGTTTATGCTGGCTCAAGGTATTTGCGAAACTGTTGTCGGGACAGCATAACGTGAGCCGGGCTAGAGACACCTTGGGTTACTCCATCTTCGGAAGAAGCCAGCGTTGGTTTTGTTCCTTGTACCTGACTCAGAAATGCGGCTGTTGTACTGTCCTGTGACAAATGAATCACAAATATATGTCGTGGCCTTATTTAGTTTTCTGTAACAGGCAACAAATCAACATTTTCATTAGCAGGATTCCTGGTGACATACAGCTTCTGATAATTTTCAGTAGTTTAGAGTTTGTTGCTTTATTTTGCAACATTTTTGCTGCAAAGGAGAAAAACTTATTTGCTCTGCTGTGTTTGTAACTGTGAAAGCCATCACAAACAAAACAGAGATGCTCAGAAAGAAAATACAAAATGCTTCCAGCATTTTTAAAAGAATCGAGAATTACTTCTACAGTGCCATCCTAGTTTACCAATTCCATCAGTAAATGAGAAGCAAAACCATTCTAGATCTCCCTTTAGAAAAAATATGAATCGTATCACCTTTTTCTATAGCTCTCCTTTTTGTCCAGAATTTACACCTGGATAGAACAAAGTTGTGCCACAGACCTGAGCTCTGCATTTCAATCTCTGTAGTCAAATTTGGGGGGTGGGGAGCATGAACTAAAGCATCATAATGTTTTATTCTTTGCCAGTTTCCTAACAAGCTGCTTAGGAACAGTTGCCATCAGCTGATTGCGAAGATACTCTCTGCAAACTCTTTAAAGCCTGGTGCTCAGGCTTCTGCGGAAGTTTAAACTGAGGTCAGAAGGAAGTGTAAGACGATGGTTGAAGGAAATACAGGGCTGTTTTGATACCTGTCTTTTTAGAAACTTTTATTATTACTGCATTTCATTTTTTACTGCTCTACTCTTAACTCCTCTGTAAGTTCCTCTCACGAACCACCTCTGAATATGACTTTATAAAATAACTTCTGGTGAGGAAATGTTGATCTAAAAAAAGGGAGGCGTCACGAACAGTTTAAATAATATCTGGATTATTTGTGGTAGAAAGAGAGAACTAAAACTTAAATTAATTTCCAAGTTTAGACTTTTATAGATGACATGAGCGTCAGCTCAGCAGTTTATTCCATTATAGCCTGTGGCAGGTGTGTACATGCGTGTTGTGGGGCTCGGGACTGTGTCATTCGAACTTTGCACCAACCAAGGCCTTTGACACAATGTAAAACATTTTAATGAAGTATTTTATTTTGTTTCTCTGGTATGTTTTCAAAACCTGTTGCTCCCAAGGGTTTCCCTTTTAATGCTTGTATTTCAAAGTTGAAATCCTTAAGGAAAATTTGCCTTAAGATTTCAAAGATATTTTATAGAGTTAGGTCATCAGTGGAGCTTCATGGTTGGTGCCAAACATACAGACACCTATGTGGCTAAACACTTTTTAACAATCCTGAATGGTATCGTAGGGTATAATAAAAAAAAAAAAAAAGAAACCCCACCAAACATTTGGCAATCAAGTGTGATCTTAATGTTGGGGAACTGTTTACAGCTAGTGATGCATTTTTTATGAGCAATGAAAAATTCTCCATAAGGTAACAAACAGTAGCAGCAGGTATTTCTAAATAAAGCTCTCTGTTTTGCTGGGGTTTTTTAAATGTATTTTATATTTTACTTAGGGCGGTCTTTGGTGTTTGAGGGCTGTGTTGGAGGAATAGTGTCAAAAGCTAGCATGCCTTGCTATTTTTTTGTCTTTGTGGTTTCAGTAAGGTTTTTTAATGTTGTTGTAAGTATCAGTCATCTTTTCTGTTTCTTCTGTACTTTCCAGTTTGCATGACATGAGGAAGTGCAATTGTATAATTTGGCTCTTGTTCTTATCAGAGTTCTCGTGGTGATATGACAAGTTTAAATAGAAACTTCACGTTACGTAATTTCCCTGGAGCAGATCTTTACTTATGCATGGGTGATGATACCAAGACATGTTACAGCACTGCTTTTTTAATTCGAGAGATCAGTTTTTAAAATTACAGGCTATGTTCACCTTTTTCACCTCTTTGCCTGTTTTTAAGCACTGTCTTAAAGGGTTCTGAGAGAGGAAGAGGTCTGTCTGGCTTCTGAGGACTGAGCTGGCAGTCATGAGGATTAACACGAGTAGTGGCTGAGCCATTGCAAGGGCGCACCAAGAGTGAGTATAGTGCCTGGAGCACATGATGGAGAAGGAGATGCTGAGAAAACTGGGTTTGCTCAGCCTTAGAAAAGAAAGGGAGATGCTAACAGTCTTGATGATCTACAGCTACCTAGTGGGGAGCATATGGAGAAGTCTGAGCCAGGCTTTCTTTTTTGAAGGTGATGGCATGGTGGGCAGGCAACAAATTGAAACCCAGGAAATTCTGATTAAATAGAAGGAAAGGCGGTCAAACAGAAATGGGGGCTCAGGGAGGGGAGGAATGTCATACCTTGGAGACATTTAGAACTTGACTGGGCACAGCCTTGAGCAACCTGATCTCTTTGGCCCTGCTCTGAGCAGAGTTTGGACCGGTATCTCTCTTTCAACCGAAATTATTCTATGATTCTGTGAAATAACATTGTCTGTTAAGAAGATCCTGCTTGGGACCCCTAACTTCTAGTTTCTGGGGTTCTTTCTGCCATTAACTGGAGTAACTGCATGAGCCAACAGTGCTAGAATATTCATGTTTTGATGAACCCTGGTTTTTTTTTGTTAGCATTGTTGGGAGTTTTTGTGAAGCTGAGCTAACATCTGTGTTTTCAGCATAGTCATCCACCACTTTTCCTAAGCACTTTTAACGATCATTTAAACCAAATGTAAATACAGACTCCAAACATGACTTGCACGATTGAGATTCAGCTGAAGCTGGCAGTGTTTATAACAATGACCCAAGATTGAGGACTTGGTGGGTTTCAGTTCATAATTTGATTTATGCCCAGAAATTAAGAGGATGTGTATGGCAAACGGTTCTTTCCTCTGGTGACTCTATTTGACTTGAAAAGTAAGTTGACATGTTAGCTGAAGGTCTTAAATAGTCTCAGGAATGTTATCGTAGCAACGGCTGGCCAGTGTGTGTCCCGTATAAATAAAAGGTTAACGTTTGCATCAATGCATATTTCTGTAGGCTCCGGAACAAGCAGAACCAGTGTTATCGCTGTAAGAAATCATTTTACGCACGCGTTATTGTTTTATGCTTTTTAGAATGATTTAGAAGCTCCCAGGGAATTACTTTTCTGAAATGGAGATTCTGTCCTAAATGAGAAAATAGCATTAAGATAAAATAATTTTGAAGTCACTAGAGGTTTCCATTTTCTTCTATAAATCTCTTTTATTAATTCAGTACGAGCTATTCTTTTAAGATCCTGTAATACTCCCTTTAAAATGTAGAGGGAATTTATGTAAGTGAAAGAACTATTGTTTCACTTCCCGTTCTTGTCAGCTGCAAGCCACAAATATTTTGTAATTACAATTAAGCCAGCCGTAGATTGCATTATCTACAGTATCAGATGGGCACCGTAACTTTCCTTTACAGACGCTCGATGAGTGTGCCTTGCTTTCTCATGCTCATTCCGATGAATGGAGGATGAGTGAAGGGAGGCAGTTGCCCAACACATGATATGAGCGTTACAGAAGATGCTCGTTGTGGGCTTCACAATAGCTGATACCACGCTGTTGTCCCTTCCAGGGACATCAGTCTGTGTGCATGAGTGCACATAAAACCTTGGGGAAATTAATTCCTTTAATAAGGCCCTGTTTGTAGTGTGATTATGCATCCACGTAAATTGTTGAATAATTAATACAAAATTGCGCTCTCTTGTTTAGGCTTTCTCTTAAGTGCTCATATATCACACTTCTCAGTTGATACCGAAGTGCTGCTTTGGAGGACTTTAGCTCCTTCATAGTCTATTGAATATGTGCTAACTACAGTTTTGAGCATTTGTATTCTGGCTGAGTGGGAGTCAACGTTTAAGGGAAGTGAAAAGAGGCTTCCCACTGAAAAGGCAACCACTTCTGATGGTAATTTTGGCAAAATCACAAGCAAAGGAAGTTTAGATGGCCTTAACAGTAAGTGTTACTGCCACCATTAGCTATGGTGCCCTTGGGGCCAAGGTGGCCAGTGGCATCCTGGGGTGCATCACGAAGAGTGTGGCTAGCAGGGCGAGGGAGGTTATCCTCCTCCTCTGCTCTGCCCTGCTGAGGCCGCATCTGGAGGACTGTGTCCAGTTCTGGGCTCCCCGGTTCAAGAAGGACAGGGAGCTGCTGGAGAGGGTACAGCAAAGGGCTACGAAGACCATTAGGGGACTGGAACATCTTTCTCATGAGGAAAGGCTGAGGGGCTTGGGTCTTTCTAGTCTGGAGAAGAGAAGACTGAGGGGGGATCTTCTCAATGCTTATACTGAAGGGGTGGGTGCCAGGAGGATGGGGCCAGTCTTTTTTCAGTGGTGCCCAGTGACAGGACGAGAGGTAATGGGCACAAACTTGGTCATAGGAAGTTCCACCTAAACACGAGGAGGAACTTCTTTCCTTTGAGGGTGGCAGAGCACTGGAACAGGCTGCCCAGAGAGGTTGTGGAGTCTCCTTCTCTGGAGATATTCCAAACTCACCTGGACGCATTCCTGTGCAACCTGCTCTGGGTGAACCTGCTCTGGTGGGGGGTTGGACTAGATGATCTCCAGAGGTCCCTTCCAACCCCTGTCATTCTGTGATTCTGTAATATTTTCAATTTCAAATCCACCACTCGCCCCCTGAAAGATCACGTTACTCATCACACAGCCTTTCCAAGCTAACGTGAGACCAAAAGGGTGGGTCTGAATCACAACTGTTTCTGTTGTACTGATGAAAAACTGAGCAATGATCGCATTTGCCTGATGACAGTCAGCTCTGCCTCACCTCGTGTTTTAACCACAAGTCAATTCCTTGTTTAAGCATTTGGTCCAAAAATGCTGTTTATTTCCAGGGGGCTAAGTATTTATTCCTCCGGGGGGGGAGTGTATAGTGGAAAGCCGGAGCATAGCAAAGCCCAATATATAAATCGGGGCAACTTCATTATCTTAAAACAACAATAATTTTTCATGGGATAATAAAACTATTTCTTGATAATGCTTCTGACTTGTCAGCGAGTTTTCCACTGGCATTTTGACAGAAATAACTTTAGAAAAGGGTTGATTGCGAAAAAATGTAATGTGAATTTACAGATGCTCATGAAAGGTATTTCCTGTATAGGAGGTTACGTAGAAGTTGTCATGGATGTATTTATACAAGAAAGTTAACAGCAGGCTGGAATCAGTGGTGCAGTGAGTGGGAGCGACTTGGGAAGGAATAAAGAGAAATAATCAGTGATGAAGGTTGAATGCAATGCAGGAGAACAAGGAAAATGACTGGAAAGCCAAAAAAATCCAAGATCACTGCTAGGAAGAGGGCTCAAGGAAAGCAGTGTAAGGGTTAAGATCGGGAATGAGGTACTTAACAGGAATCCGGGTGGTCTTGTTGAGAAATCTAGTTTAAGGAGTTAACAGAAAACTTTAAACCTTTCTTTTTTTTTTTTTTTTGACTTTTAAAGTTTTTATGTAGAAACGGCTTAGGATTTGGATCAGGCTTCAAGATTTTTCTGTCAAATGTCATAAACCTACCCCTTTTGAACAGGAAATGAAACTTTGCCATCTTGTTCCAAAGCTGCGCTGTAATACAATAAGAACGGTTCCCAAAATACTTCGCTCTGCCAGAAAGCAGCCTGCATGCCTTCGAGTCGCTCTGTAGCTAGCGCGGAGAAATAACCAAACTCAGGAAGCACCTGGTGTGCTCTGGTTGGGAGGCAGGTGGGGCTACGTCGAAAAGTGTTAACTAGAAACATGCGACATTCTTATTTTAGAAGTCATGGAGTCAGACATCCCGAACAGATCATTCACGGGGTTTTGGTTGGTTGGGGTTTTTGTTTTTAGCAACTCCAGATTTACTTGAAAAATTAAAGACGCAAGGGCAGGGATACTTCTTTCCTCAGCATTTTTATCTGCTATTACTTGTAACCACCCCATGTTTCAGTGAGTTACCTGGAATTTACACATATTTACACCAAAACTAATGTGAAAAGCTCATGTACCGTTTTTAAAATTGAATGCGCATGCATAGGTTTTGTCCTGTTAAATGAGATATTAAACTAAAAATCTTATTGACATTTTAGACTAATAATAGGTATAAGTTGAATGGCAGTCTGTAGGACTTCTCCGTATGAGAAACGAGCTGTCCTTGTCCCCAGAGTGGTTTTTTAGGACCAAAGTGATAATGGAGTTGGTACTGAAAACATTCAGATGCTCTGTTGGATGAGTCGAAGTGAAATCCAAAGGTTTCTATGAATAACTGCTGATTCATCAAAAATTAAATGTCTAGTTGTCTAGCTGTCTTGCTAGATATTTCATTTTTGATGAAACATAGCCAATATAGGTTGCAAATTGGAAGCAGTCATCTGGATGCATTGGAGCTAGTGGCAAAGTTGAGCTGTTTTTAATCCTCTACCAAAGCCTTTAGGAATGTTAGAAAAATTTTAAAAAAGTGTTTGAAGCACAATCTTGCTATAGACTTTGTGGTCTTCAAGGAACACGGAAAGCGGTTTAGAAGAAGGCAAAACGTGTTATAATGACCATCTTGTGATGGAGACCGTGAGAATTGATGTAGTTTCTTGTACGTCAATGGCAGGAGAAGACATTTCTGAGCGACTTAACTTATGAAAGAGGTAGAGGAGTTATAAGAAGGAGATAAGACCCAAAATAGCACAAGCCCAAGAAGTGTAACATGGAAAATGTCACACTGAATTTGAAGCGTAATTAAATCCTGAAAGAAGTTATTGGAAAATTGGCTTCTCATCTATTATTTTTTTGCATCTTGGTGTCACCCCGGAAGGAGGCAAACCTGGGAAGAGTTTTTACAGAATTGAGAAGGTTTACATAGGGTATGGCTGTCAAATTGTGAGATGCTTTTTATTCTTTCAGCTTCAAAAGCTTTGCTTCTCTGTTTCAACGTAAGTCCATTTGGTGACAGTGGATGTGTTTCCTAGTACGGATGGATGGAGGTGAGGAGCTGGTCATCAGTTGTCATAGCCTGCGTGGACAATGGCTGTTTGAGCTGTATTTTTGGCACAGTCTTTAGAAAACTTTCTTGCCTTGGGATTCCTTCCTGCAGCTGAATTCTGGGCTCGTGCTTGTGAGCTTTACGGGTGCCGTGGCTGGCAGCGCACACTCAAAAGGCAACACCCAACATCAGGTTTTGGCTCCTTTTGAGAGGTCAGTAAAATAGCTCAGGGCTCCATCAGCAATGAATGGGGTGTGCAACTGGTATCGAAAGAGAGAACTGTTCCTTCCCTGTGAGCTCGTCTGCAGGGAAATGAATGGAGCTGATCCACGCGCCATTGGAATTAGGCCACAGAAGGAGGCAAGAAATTCCTATTTAGCGTTTACAAATTGCTAGGGAGATAATTGATTGGAAAGCTGGCCGAAAAGCTCGGTCAAAGGTGGAGGAGGAGGAGGGGGAGTCCTGCGATATGATTTGTCCATCTACCTGCTAGTTTTCGTACAGAAAGAAAAAAATTCCCATCTGTTCAAGTTGTCATCTCTGCTAAAAAGGCTTTATAGCTAGGATGAACTCCCTTGTCGGGGAAGGGAAGCAAATATTCCTTACCAGTAGGTTCATGAGATCCGTAATGCCGGACGACTGACTAGCTGGAACGGTGTAGTCCAACTGAACAGGGCTATTATTTTCTAATGTTTTGCAAATTATTCAAGCACTAAGGTAACTGCTCATAGGATTTGAATGCTAATTAAAAGAAAAAATCTCTCTCTGGTATACCCAGTGTTGCTCATCGTTAACGGGAAGAACCTGTCCAGTGCAGCTGGTTCATCAGAACCCTGTCTGCTGTGTGTGCACTCGCTTCCCCCTTGGCAGAGCATCATCCAGAAGCATCAAGCAGCACCCACCAATTAGTGCCTTTTAAAAATCTTAATGGATTTCAAAAACTTCAGGAAAGTTTAAATGCTTAGGTTCAGGGGCTTTAGTCTCGCATAACTCAAAGGTATGGGAGCTGAAAATGATCTAAAGATACTGGAAGAAAGTTTGTTTGAAGGAATCATGACAATATTCTGATTTTTGAGTGCCTAAATTTATTTGGAGAAGCTACTTCTGGCTGAAGTATAAAAACAGGTATGTGGAGATAAGTAGAAATTGGGTTTCTAGTTCAAGCTAAAGAATATTAGAAGTAAAATTTTTAAACTGCTCCTATTAATCAAATTGTTCAGTGTTTTCTGTTAGAGCTTAGACATAAGGACTTAATTTCATAGATGAGAATTCATTTTAATAAAAGAGAAATTAAAAAAGATACAGAGTCCTAAGAAAAAGGTGGATAAAAAGAAGATGGCAAATCTGAGTGAGAAGCATCTTTTTTCTAATTAAAATCTTCACAAGTATTCGTGGCTATGTGTATACCCAAGTAATTTAACAAGTTTTAATAGTTGACCCATTTCTGTCATACCTTGCTCTACTCAATGGTCATTGATTGTGTTGGATTATTACAGTATATTTTTACAGTATGCATATGCGATTTCAGGTATGCATGTCTCTATTTAAATTCGACGTATCGACATTCATGTGGAGGTTTACCACAGAACCTGCTATCTAGCTGGGTCTAGAAGCCCCATTTCAGATTTAAAAGGGGATATCAGAGACAGTGTTCATCGAATTAACTTTGGCAATTGTTTCAATTTATTTAATAAAGACTGGATATTACAGATAGCCTTGTATGAAAGAAATCCCAAGCCTCCCAGATTCTTGGGACATCCCCTCCTATGTGATTTAAACATTGCTTGCTCTATTCTGACCATATAATGTTGTTAGGACATCTGAGCAGTATTATTACGAACTTAAGTAGTTTTTAAAAAGGTTTGAGCATTAATCATAGAGTGTGCAGCACTGTTGAAATAAGTTTGAAAAGAAGCTTACTTTAATGCAGTTATGTTCATCAAATGATGTTATGAGAGTAAAATATATTTAGGTGTTTCCAAACAGGCCGTGCTTAAAAAGTGACTTAATTAAAAGATAGTTTAACACCACCAGATCCCATTTTGTTCACTTTCCTGTTGATTTTTGTTACCCATCACTATCGTGTATCAAATAGTAGAAGCTTATAAAATGCTGTCAGCTTCTGGAGAAAATGGTACAGCCAATGAACCCATCAAGACTTGTTCAGGAATACTTCTTGTAATGGGGTGTTTTTGTGCCAGACTTTCTGTCGGGGTGGGGGGAATCTGTTTAAAAGGGAGAAACCTTTCACAGTATTTTTAATTACAGACTTCAGACTAAAATTGTCTTTCTCCTCACCCACTAGTGCTTATAAGGAGTGCATGCATAAATTGTTAGCATGATTCCCCTGGGAAGAAATGAGAATGGACTACTAAAAGTAATAAAGCATAATTGGCGCATGGAATTCCCAAGTGATATTTGGGAAACACGGATTAATCTTCTCTGCTGCAATGCAGCTGCTATACCTTTGGCATACCCCTGTGATGCTTTTTCCTTTATTGTTCGAAATCGTTTCTTGCATTGTTCTGTGATTCTGTAATTATTACAGTAATCACAGTACTGTGACTCTGAGCCATTTTCCGTTTAAGAGCACGTTGCTTATTAGTGTAGATTACAGAAATTCCTAAAAATAGTTTCACTTGTTTTGGTCCTTAAATTTTAGTATGACTGGTAAAGAGTATTTAGTAATCCTTTAGTAGAGTGATTTTTCAGGAATGTGGGGTTTGCTTATATGAAATATGCTCTGCCCTTTTCATACTGTTTAATTAATTGATATTTTAATATAAAATTTAAAAAATGCTTTTTAATTTGAGTCGGAAAATGTCTTCATGCACAGAAAAAAAAAAAACATATGGAAGTGATAAATCCAAATAGCAATTGGGAACAACAGCCTGTGTTGGAGCAGAAAAGTTTTCGTTCAACAGATTTATTTGAAGAGGTAAATGAAAAGCACACTGGACAAAAAAATCAACTGCTGTTAAAATGATAATGTAGAGATTGAATCAACTGAACAAAACCTAAAAACAGTAATGGCAAAATAGGTGGTTAAAAAAATGGAATGATGCAAAAGAGAAAAGAAAAGCTCATGAGGAATGCATATGATCAGTATCTGATTAATTTTTACACTATTTTATGCATTTTATCTGCCAAGGGAGTATTTTTAACTATTAAGAAACATGGGATTTGGTATGAAATACATTTTCACATGCACATTTGTGTCACTTTAAGGTTTCTGTTCCTTAGTCTATACTCTTGTAGAACATAGAAGATTTTGAGACTTATCCAGAAGAGCTAGTGTGTCTGAGTCAAGAATGTTTCATCTATAGTATGAAGGCTTCTATAGAGACTTGCTGGTAAATCCACACCTTTCAAACAGTGGAAGTCTGTAGTAAGGAAAAATTTCAAGACCTTTCTTGGAGATAGGTCTGTGTGCTCCCTCAGCAAGTTTGCAGATGACACCAAGTTGGGCGGGAGTGTTGATCTGCTGGAGGGTCGGAAGGCTCTGCAGAGGGATCTGGACAGGCTGGATCGATGAGCTGAGGCCAATTGGATGAGGTTCAACAAGGCCAAGTGCCGGGTCCTGCACTTGGGTCACAACAACCCCATGCAACGCTACAGGCTTGGGGACGAGTGGCTGGAAAGCTGCCCGGTGGAAAAGGACCTGGGGGTGTCGGTTGACAGCCGGCTGAAGATGAGCCAGCAGTGTGCCCAGGTGGCCAAGAAGGCCAACGGCATCCTGGCCTGTATCAGAAATGGTGTGGCCAGCGGGAGTAGGGAGGGGATCGTGCCCCTGTACTCGGCGCTGGTGAGGCCACACCTCGAATGCTGTGTTCAGTTTTGGGCCCCTCACTACAAGAAGGACATTGAGGTGCTGGAGCGTGTCCAGAGAAGGGTGACGGAGCTGGTGAGGGGTCTGGAGCACAAGTCTGATGAGGAGCGGCTGAGGGAGCTGGGGTTGTTCAGTCTGGAGAAGAGGAGGCTGAGGGGAGACCTCATCGCTCTCCACAACTGCCTGAAAGGGGGTTGTGGTGAGGTGGGTGTTGGTCTCTTCTCCCAAGTGACTAGTGACAGGACAAGAGGAAATGGCCTCAAGTTGTGCCAGGGGAGGTTCAGGCTGGATATTAGGAAAAATGTCTTTCCTGAGAGAGTGGTGAAGCACTGGCAGAGGCTGCCCAGGGAGGTGGTGGAGTCACCATCCCTGGAGGTGTTCAAGGAACGTGTGGACGTGGCACTGCGGGACATGGTTTAGTGGGCATGGTGGGGTTGGGTTGGTGGTTGGACTTGATGATCTTACAGGTCTTTTCCAACCTCAGTGATTCTGTGATTCTGTGTTTGTGTGTGATTAAATCTTGTAGGAGCTAAGAATCTTCATGGTTCTAGCCCATTCTTGAGCAAAGTACATTTCTTTAACCTACCTTCCAAATTATGTAAAAAAAACTTTTTTTTTAAACTGAGCAACAAAATAATTTGTTGTTGGGTACATTTTCCTACTGAAGAAAAAATAGGAAAGCCAGCTGCAATTGTTAAGACATACCACATACTTCACTCCTGTTCAGCCGTCATTACGATGATGATGATGTGGTCAGCATAAGAATCCTTGAATAGCAGAAAGCAGTGGCAAAAAGCTGAACCATTTAAATATACATTTTTCTGCATGAAGGAAGCCAAATATTATTGGCAGGAACAGTATAGAGCACTCTTCAGATAGGAAGATAACGTGACGGTGAGTCTGCCACAAAGCTGCCTTCTGAGTGTTGGATTCGAGCCAGAGTTTTTTTTTCCAAGAATGAGGAAGTACAAAAGCAAAGACAATTGCACCAGTGCAATTTACTGAAAATTAGTCATGTCAGAAGAAGGATCCCCTTGGGATTTATTCCAGTGCTATGAAAGGAAACGCAAAATAGGTCCAAGAAGTCTTTGGAGATGACACTTAAAAACTTTTGGGAAAAGTAGGTGTATTTCTAGATTATAAAGAATCTGTTTTCATCTTCCAGGGTTTTTTTTAAGCCTTATACAGCAGAATTTTTGAAGATCTGATTTTTCCATTCTTATGACAATCTTACATCAGGGTATTCCCACGGATTTAAGTGGAATTATTCTTGAACCCTGAAGTGTTAATTTAATGCTATCTTCATCAGGTAACTCTCACGGCTGTCTGCCTCGTGGGGCAAAGAATTATTTCCAAAGAAATAAAGAAGAAGAATTTCCAAAGGAGATTTCCTTCGGTGCCTGTGTTCACCTACCAGACTCTCATCATTAAATGTGAGAACTACAGGGCACTACCATGAGATCTGTGGAGGCACATCTAGGAGGATTGCTTAATATTATCATTAGTTTTGCTTATCCTTGTTTTAAAGGGACTTTGTCTCTGCTTTGGGAGAGGGTGATGGGCATCTGTTGGCGGCCATTCCATGTTTCTCTGTGCTCAGAGTAGACTTCAGTGCACCAGCATCAAAGGTTTTGTCATTAAAAACAATGGCCCTGCCTAAATTGTAAAGGAACAAAATGATGTGCAGAGCAATCATCAAGTGACTAATGAGACCAAACAAAGAACTTGCAAACAAGCCCAAAACTATTGACACTAGAAAATACAAAGCGCTGGGGTAACGGAAAGTGCAAAGTGTGTTTATGAGCACCCTCCTGAAAGGCAAGCAAACAGAAGTCAGGGCACTTGTTGTCTTCTAGTGTTTATTGTTCCCATGTTTGCCGTGATGAAAGCTCCTTCTCTAGGTTGGGGGAAAAGAGGAGGAAACTAAGATCATTTCTGCAACCTTTGTTGATTTAATAGACACTTGATACGTCTTGCAGCCTTGTTCATCATATTTTCTTCCTACCTTTTGGTCTGCTTTTTTAATTTCCGCTCGTTCCCAGATCTTTTTATCGTTTCTCTGCTCCTGAGTGGTATGGATATGTCCCTGGAATATCTTTCGCTTCCTTGTTCACAGCTGGCTGTTTAAGAATGTACTTCTGAAGAACATGCAGTCATGCAGGTTGTTGATTGAAGAAAAAGAAAATAAAAAGGAACAGGAGAAGCTAATTAGCTTGACGGCAACAGTACAGCGAGACAGTTATAAAGTTCCTTAAAATTATTTTCTATGAAACTGCAAGAAGGAGCAGAAGCCGGAGTGGTGGCAGAGGATCTTTCTGTAGGGACTCTTGAGTTATTGGGCCAAAACCTCCTTCATTTCAAGGAGATATGAACAGGTTGGTGGCTGGGGAGGTATTTGCTCTACATGCAGTAAGGGCTGGCAAAGTAAAACTGTCTGCAAGTTACTACCCTTTTTGTTTGTTTTGGCTGATCCTTTGTGTCTGACGGTGCTCGACATTCAAAGAAACTATGGGCTGCAAGAGGGCAACTGAGGTGCCCAGGACGCTTGGCTGTCCACCGGTACTTTAGGCTTGGTATCTACTGAAATGCTTCCAGAGTAGAGCTGAAGATGCCATGTTAGAGAGGAAGCAATCAAAAGCAGTTTTAATTGGGAAATTCAAGTAAAAGTAGAGTGGTTTTGCTACAGCATTTAATTTTTACAAAGTGTTGACGGGACCAGCATGAGGAGATGAACAATATTCTACACAAGAATGCGTATCTTGGGTAAGGAACAAACGCTGGTGTAACTCAATCACGATTTAGAAAACTTTTTTCTCTGTTCACATGCCAGGTAGCTGCATAGCAGCAGTCGTCTAAGAAAAAGCAAGGGTTTCGGTCCCATCCTCCTTTTTACACCTGCCTCTTTGGGACTGCTCCCCGCTTTCATAGCTCTGCATTTTGAGTAGCAGCTGCCTGCCCCAAATTAAATAGAGGCCTTCCTCACTCTGTCCAGATGTATCACCTTTAGGGTATTGTGTCCCCCTTTTGTGGGACCCCACTAAATTCCAGATGTTCACAGGCAGAACTAGCTAGTGTTACTTCACCGAGAGTGAGTTGGACCTGGACCTCACAGTGAAGGAGGCTTATCACTACAGCAGCTTCAGATGTGCAAGATTATCCTGGGATACGGAGAATTTTATGGCCTTAGCTTAGCACCATTTTGCATTGGATGCAAACTGTGGGGCTGTACTACTGCGTAACTTGAAATTCTAATTTTACAGAGCTAAGCTTAGATGGTCCTTTCTCCTTGTAGGCTGAGGAAATCCAGTACTAACTTTTTGATCCAGGAAAGTGGGTCGTTTTTTGTCGTCAGCTTTTCTTTGCAGCTTTCTCTTCTTGCACAGACGGTTTAGCAGAAAAATCGGATTTTTATCAAATGCTGAGCCTGTAAAGGGCAGGCTAGGCAGCAGGCTTCCAGTCATTAAGTCAAACTTCAGACTTCAATGTCGTGATCGGTGCAGACACTGCACAGTTGTTCCTACAGGACTGCAGTGACTGAGAAATGCAGAAGCTCGCGCTAGTTTTATGTCAGCAGATACACGGTTGCTGCAGGCATGCTCTTCAGGGACGCTTCTATTGCTTTGATCTTGGCTTTGTTGGTAATTTATATATAGAAGATGCATTTTGTTGACAAATACTCGCAGACCTGATGTACTTTTATGTTAGGGTGTCTTGATGGAGAAGAAGGGTATTTCAGCAGTGACAAATACTGCAGTGATGGAAGAATTTAAAAAGAAAGAGACTTAAAGAAAGCAGGCTCCTTTTTGGTATTAGGAGAAATTGATGCCTAAAAGAAATTACTACCAGGAATCAGCATTTTTAAGGGAAAATCACCGTAGAATGTAACCGTTCACTGAAAAGGATGGGTCTTCCTGCCCTTCCTTCCTTTCTCTCCCAATGTCCTTGGGAAATGCTGTTACGTATCACTGATCTGAATACTGCTGAGTTCGGCAAAGCCAGCTGATTCAAGTTGTTGACTTTATTACTTCTGAGTTTTATACGAGTTTTTAAAATACTCCATCCTTCACTGCCAAATAAGCTGAGATCCATTGCCACACTTGGGATAAAATAGATATGAATTACTTTTGTTCTTAACCTCTCAGAGACCCAGAAAGATGCTTAAGCTAATGTCTTCATAGTAATAATTACAGTGAATAATTTAGCTGCTATTGTACCTTTTCTTTTGATATTCCTTTTTCTATTCTGATGTATTTGCATATAAAAATTAAAACGCTTGGAGTCTCATTTACCAAAATCATTCAGCTGAAAATTCCCAGACTGCACCATCCGTGAGATCATGCTGTTTATTTAATGGATTATAGGCATAAGTTTTAAACACTCAGAAAGCTTCACTCAGCATGCACGTTATGTAATTTATATTGGGTTTTTTTAAATGTTAAGTAAGATAAAGTTTAGAGTAGTGTTACGGAAAACACAGGATGAAAAATAGAGTCCCTGTTCTTAGTGGGTTACAGGTTGTTTTCAAAAGAAAACAGATCAGGGATAGGTAAAACAGGGTTTCTAATGCAAATAAGAATAGGATGGTATAAGAATTTAGTTTAAATTTTTAATAGGCTACCTAAAAGAGAGAGAAGGCATCTGTGATACGGATCTCCCTTTTTATTTGAGGGGTTTGCTTTGAATACTAAGCAGGAAAATATGTCACATTACCGTGATGCAATACTATTGACTTCATAGAAGAGTTATCACTCCACAAACACAATGATTTTTGTTCACTTCATTTAAAACTTTTCCTTATCTTTTCATTGTCAGACTGTAGTCCGGGTGGGGCAGGATCAGGTCTAATTTTGTTATGTTACCTCCACCCATGTAAGGAAATTCTTTGCCTTCAACATCAGCTATATTGTTTCTGGCAAAGTGGTGGCAGCTTATGAAGCATTTGTCAAGGTTTTTAATGCTCGGCGTAGGCAGAATTAGCACAGGTAAACTGTTAAGAACTCAACTCACGAATGGATGGATGTTTGCAAATGAAAACTTCATTTGATCCATGATGGTTGTCTTACTGAAAGAGTGGGGCTCCAGTGAGGGTTAGGGAGTTCCAAAATACAGAGAAATATAAATGCCCATGTTTGAAAATATAAAATTATTTCTAGGCAGTGATGATTCAGATGAGACTAGTGTAAATTAGTCAGTGAAAACCCACGTGGCTTTACAAGGGTGGTTTTATTTGTGTTTTTTTAACGCTTAGTACTGCAAGGTCTAGGTTGTGGTGCCTGGCGGATTCAGATCGCTAAACGAGAGGTTTAATTTGAAGACCTGAGTTTAAACTGTAAAAGTATTATGCAAAGCTTCAGCACGGCTTAGCAGTTTCTGTGCAAGACAAACATGAATAGAGTAACAGGAATATTTCAGAAATAAACGGGATAAAATGGAAGGCTCGCCTTGGTGCCTTTGCACGACTCTGGTCTGTGTTATGCATGGGTCAGATAGTTTCCATTTTTTCTTTGGGTTTTGAGAAGGAATGAATCTTTAACAAATACAAAGTAGTTTAGCTTGTTCTCTGTCTTCTCCAAGAAATTGAAACAGTAATTTTTAAATGGAGTGTGATTGAGAGCTGTAAATGTTCTAGTGAGGAGACCTTGAAGTTGCATGAATGAACGGGATACGTTCAACACGGTGTCTTTTCTACATCGTGCATTACCATCTTCGATTAAGAACAACGTCCCGACGGCAACCAAATGTACTAACAATATCTAAAATAGTTTTATTTATATCTTTGCTTTTGAGAAAATCTTTATAGAATGTAGAATGATTAAAGCCAAACATCCAAGTTCCTAAAATGTTTAATATCATGTCTTGAATTAAAAAGAAAAACCTCCTCAAAATGGTGATCTGAACTGGGACTGAAATTTTGTTCCTAGGAAAGCTATGTCATGTCAGACTTGAAACTTTATGTTGAAATCAGAAAAATGTTCTCATCCTGTGTCCCCCCATCCCTCCCCTGTCATTTTATTGATTTGAATTAAGCTATAGGATTTCTTATAAAAATACACTTCAATTTGGTTGTGTATCCATTGCCTTTGTTAACAGTCTCAGTTCTTCTCAGTCCTAATATCAGCCATTATCTCCTAAAGCTTGGACTCAGGTGGGCAGGTAGTTTTGCACCTTTAGTATGACAATTCCACTGTAAAGATATTATTTCTTAAAAAACATTGACTTTTTTTGATCCTCGGAAATGGTAATTCTGTGGTACTTAACTTCGTATTATCTTAGTTCTGGTGGCAGATTTGTTTAAAAAAAAATCTTGATTTCCTTTTGAGGTTGGAAAAAGACAGGTTTTTTAGTCTGATTGTAATACAGTAAGTGATTTAGTAGTCTTTTGAGATTCAGAAAGAGAACAAAAGCCATTGTAGTGGAATAATGTATGTTGGGGGGTTTTGATTATTTTTTTTTAGTTTCCTATTCAAGTTGTGTGATCAGAAATTTTGAAAAGACATTTTATTTCAAACCTAAATTGTGATGTTCAGTGCTTTGGGTCAGAGTGTTTGTAAGTAAATGAGATTCAGATTATAAAATCCCACATGAATGTTAATTTCTATCGTATAGTTCAGCAAGTCAAATCTTTTGTTTTAATATTAACACATCCAGCTTGATATAATAATTATCATTTTATAGAATGAATAGCTACATTATCATTGAAAGCAATTTGTAACCACCCAGCTCTCTAGTCCTGTAACTGATGGGATTGTCACTTTTTCTCTGCAACGATGAGTTTTTTAGCATGTGTTGGAGCTGTGCACTTAGCCGTGGCTTTACTCGGCTGACAAATGTGCCTGTGTTGTATTGTGCTGACTTTAATAACTTCAGTACTGGCAGCTCTCATCGGTGTTTAAGAACCTCATCATATTGAAACCGCTTTTAATTAATGAAAGGAGAAAGGCTGTAATGCAGTTTCCACATGCTGACAGATTTGTATGCTTCCTAATGTTTTGCCACACTTTTCTTTGATGTTCTTTCTTAAATATCTTCCTTATGTATCTCCGTTTCACACGGGGCAGGGGGGGGGATTCTGGTATCTCATCACAAAACTTCAGAGCTGTGGTCATTGCCAGAGGAGTGGGGAAATAATGAAGTTAATATTTAAGTATCTTTTTGTATTCCTAGAACTACAGAATACAGCTGTAGATGAATTAATTCCTAATGCTCTGTAGATAATAGTTGCAGAAAATAAACACGTGTTGAGATGGGCTTCATCTCACCCAGCTTTCTGTGACCACTGTGGAGACGTGTATATCTGAGCTAATTGTCCGGGCGCTATTTACGGTCAGCGAAGAGGAATAGGCACTTAGCACGCCGCGTTTCAGCTGACCTATTTTAGCCATCTATCTTAGAGGGAGATGAATCACACCACAGAAGTACCAGCTTCTCTCCGTTGACTCGAAAAAGGACCTGGAGTCATAAACTCCAACGTAGATGTCTGCACTGTAAAAGTCTTAAGTTAAATGACATGAACCCCTCCTGCTGGGTTTAACATAAAAAGAACATATGGGCTTGATATGAAGGCAGGGGGAGCGAGCTCCGAAATACTCATTTATCGCATACTGCAATAAAAAATTCACAGCTGCTTTGCAAACTGAGCGTTTATAATTGCTTTGCCAAGTTTAAACTATTTATTTACATGTATTAGCAGAGTTGCACTCCAGCCTGGTGTTTGATCTGAAAAGCTTTAGGAACAGATATGCTCGGTCATAAAAGTCTGCAAGTTCCGTTTTTGGGGGAGTTTCAGGATTGCCATCATCATGCAGCAATTCTCCCGAGAGCACAACTGGTCTTGGCAATTTTAGACATCATTTGTATTCTCTGAAAGCGCAAGGCAGACCTGCTATTGGGGCTGCGCGTGTTTGATGTGAAAATAAATGCCCTTGACATGGGATGTTAACTTTGGCCCCCACATAACTGTGATACTGAGGGCTCATCCCTTTAGCGTTATAAAAGCACACGAAGTGTTAAAATCCTCATGCTAACGTAGGACTATGCCTTATGAACTAAATGTGCATTGCAAGATGAATTCCAGTAAAGCTGTGCCCATACCAAGGCAGGCAAAACCTGAAGCTGCGTATGTGTATCGCTGTAGCTTTTTCATGGATTTGTGGTTGGGAATTTCCTGATGTTTTTATCAATTGAACATCCCAGCCGTAAGCTCATATTACGTAATTCTTGTAATGTGAAATATTTTTTTAAAATTATGCTTAACGGAGTATTTGGTAGAGCTGACATCACTTGTAAGGGTCTGGAGGAGTTAACCTATAGCTCTTGCCCAGCCATACGGTGCGTCTTGCTTCGCTTAACGGAGCCTTTCCATGGCTGGGGGCCTCAAGTAGCTGCCCTGGCTGCTGACCCCTCGAGACCGGCCTTTGACAGGGCTAGCTGGCGGCATGGCTGAGTGAGCCGGCTACATTGTGGTGGCCTGAAAGAAATTCCCATGTTGGCTGCCAGTTTGGCATGGCGGCCTATCTGTTTTCTGCTGGCCGTGGTTTTTGCACTAGCAATTTTGAGGCAGGTTTAATGTTTAAGGTTGAAGGAGAAAATCAGCCTGTGCTGCTTTACACCTGGTAGGTGGAGGATGAAGAAAACTGTAGCATGAAGTGGATTTTGGCCATAAAATTTTGGACATGAGAGTTCCAGTCACATAATTTTATTATTTTCCTCAAAGCATCCTTCACTGAGGTGCTGGAGCGTGTCCAGAGAAGGGCGACGGAGCTGGTGAGGGGTCTGGAGCACAAGTCTGATGAGGAGCGGCTGAGGGAGCTGGGGTTGTTCAGTCTGGAGAAGAGGAGGCTGAGGGGAGACCTCATCGCTCTCTACAACTGCCTGAAAGGGGGTTGTGGTGAGGTGGGTGTTGGTCTCTTCTCCCAAGTGACAAGCGACAGGACAAGAGGAAATGGCCTCAAGTTGCACCAGGGGAGGTTCAGACTGGATATTAGGAAAAATGTCTTTCCTGAGAGAGTGGTGAAGCACTGGAAGAGGCTGCCCAGGGAGGTGGTGGAGTCACCATCCCTGGAGGTGTTCAAGGACCGTGTGGACGTGGCACTGCGGGACATGTTTTAGTGGGCATGGTGGGGTTGGGTTGGTGGTTGGACTTGATGATCTTACAGGTCTTTTCCAACCTAAATGATTCTGTGATTCTATGTCTGCGTCTTAACTTTTAATTTCATCTGGTAGTTGCTGTAGCTGTGGGCCAACGGTGGGTGAAACTTTTTTTGCAGAAGGAAAATCTCTTCTGCTGCTCATCGTCAGTTCCAAGTGACTTGTGTCTGCTTTGCATGTGTCTGTTAGCCACATCTTAAATGTTGGGCTTAATTTTGCTGGGGCAGAAACTATTTTTTAAGGCTTGCACAATTTCACCTCCCCCCCCCCCCCCCCCCCCCCCCGACTTTTCAAAATGATTTAAATAATCAAATGCAATTTTATATAGAAATGCGTTCTTGAATCTGTTGAAATCTGGTATACGTTATTTCAATGAATATACTATTTAAATGGGTATCTGTGAAATTTGGTGTATTTAAATAGATATCTATATCTCTATCTATATAGATATATAGATAGATATCTATATATATAAAAAATAGGTAGTATCTATTTAAATATATCCAGAGTCGAATATGTAAATGAAATTGTCAGTCACTTGCAAAGTCGTACGTGCTTAATACAGAACTAGCATTAAACCTACGTGTAACGTAGGCCATGCGATGTGATTTTACGGCTCTGGTTACAACATGGCTTTTGAGTTTGAACTTTGATGTCGCCCTCTGGTAACTCCTAAGTTTATGATAGATTTTTTTTTTTATGTACTTGGTATTTCTGTGCATGGAAGAGACGTGTTGTGCTTACGGGAAATGGCAGATATGGATTAGCAGTTTTTAATATGCAAATAGCTGTGTGTCTGAAGCATACGGACGTTGGGCGGCTTGGCGATGTCATTTGGAGTGCGGTACAGTGACTTGGGGAGTGCTGTGGCTGGCAGAAGCCCCGTATCCTTGCAGTTACTAGGTCCCTTTCTTGACATAAACGACATCTCCCTGAGCGTATTCGCTTACCCAAACCTGACCTCACTGTTCTGCTATGGCCATGTTACACAACTGGAGGGAAATAGTTTAATATAACGTGATATTGTTACGGTGCTCTGTGGTGCCATCTAATGGAAATAAAGCACTGTCATTCCTCCTTGTCAGAGACGAAAGACATCCACCTGTCACTGTCCAGGCTACTAATTATAGGTGAATATGTGTTAAAAGAAATTAAGTGAGCATCTTACAATCTAAACATGAGTATTAATAAATCATATACAAAAGTACATGTTGCTTTTCTTAATTTCTTAATTTTCTCAAATTCTTTCCCTCGTGCAGGCTCTTGATGGAAATGTATATGATCACCTTAAAGATTATTTAATGGCATTCAGCAGGACTGAACTAGAGACATGCCAGGCTGTACAAAACACATTCCAGTTCTTACTGGAGACTTCCAGCAGGGTAAGTTTTTACTGAATGATCCTTTGTAACTGAACACTTATAGCATATATAAGTTCCCAGGCTTAAGATTTGCTTCCAAAATAATGACAAAACTGAAGGGTTATTATTTTTGGTTCCTCCTGAGTGGTATTAAGTTAAAAGAAACTAGACAGTTTTCTTGGGGAGAGTTTTTCCCATTGCCACCCAGATTGCTTCTCATGAGTGCATTTACACAGTTACAAGATCTTTAGAGAACAGCGATCAAGAGATGTTCAGTTATACTCACTCTGCGTGTTTGGAAAGAGAAATTGCAGCTGAGAGTTCTGCACTGGGTAATCTGGAACCGCCTTAGTCATCCATCACAGTAAAGCCCTGTGAAACTGTTTGCATCATTTCTTAATAATTGACCGTCAACTCAAAAACCAAAATATTACAGTTTTCTCCCTTGAATTAAGAATGGCAAATACGGAAAACAGATTAGAGTCTTGTCATAGATGTGGTTTGTTTGCTTTGTCGAGCAGCCAGAATCAGGAATACGTGATTGCTTCTGGGATAATTTTGATACTTAAATAATTCATCTGTTGGGCTTAAAAAAAAAAAAAATGCCATTGAGCTCAAAGGAGCTGCTTTGGTGCAGTCATAATATTCCTTTATACGTCTGCCTTAACCACCCGCACAGAAACAGAGCTCATTTATGCAGGGACTTACGTAGAAACAACATATTTAACACATTCCTTATTCACCTGCAAGCATGCGAACTCGCACCTTTTTAGATACAAGGCGAGTGGATTAAAAATTGGCCTCGCGCTAGCTTGTCTTTGAATTTACTTGGCAGCGTCTGTAAAGATAATGAAAACACCATTTTATCTTCTGTTGGAAAAGGACTTTCAATAATTTACCTTGCTGTCTATCATTCAGGTCGGCTTAAAAGATCTTCCCCAAAAGCGCTGGGTTTGAATCTTTTAACTAAATATGCTTATATATAATGTCTACATATTGATAATTAATTTCTCAATATTGTATTCAGTGCTTTGTGATCGGAATATTTGGAGTGTTGCCTGTCTGGCACTTTCATCCAACTAAACTGTCATTTCCAAACAGCTCATTTGCGTAGGAATACCTTCGTCGTCTCTTTGGGTGTCCTGAGCTTGTGATAGCTTGTGTTAGCAAGAAGCCTGCAGGGCTGGCTTATTTTATACAGTAACAACGTCATGCTGTATGTTTGAGGAAAATAGTTCTGTTTCTGCTTTCCTAAGTTAGTACAATGCCTGGGGAAGGAACAAAAATGTAAATACAGCTGTCAGGTCTGAACAGGATTTTTACAATTGGTTTATAGCTCAGCAGCAGCAATCTTCTTGCGGTTCAAGAATGCAGAGAAGAAAAATCTGTATTACATTACTACTGAAAAGGTGTGTCTTGCTCTGAAATACTGAAGGCATTAATCGGTGGCTTATTCCACGGACGTAGGCTTTGCTCATCCTTTCTTTTGAACATCAAGCATTTCCTGTAGGTCCACGTTGCAGGAATGAGCTCAAAAAGGGGAGGTGAATCCGGAGTAGAAACTCTGTATCAGAAGCTATGCACGTGTTTCAACGGTAGCTTGAGCGTTAAACACGTAACAAATTTGTTGGCAATTTAGTAATTTGGAATAAAAACCAGCTTGCTATCAAAGCAAAGATTTAAATACTTATTGTGGTTTTTTAAACTTCACCAGTTCTTTCTTACAAGATCACAAGCTTGCCAAGCAACGTTTAGAAAAGACACTTTAGATCATTGGTAGAAATGCTTTAGTTTTTCCATCTGAACTATATTTCTGTTTACAGGATGGAATTAAATGATATTTGCTTTAGAATGAGCCAAGTTGCATCCCAGAAGTGCCTGCTTACCTCTTGAATGTCGGAGAGCCGGAGGCGGCTGCTTCGGATGGGCAGGGCTGTGTTGTGTGCCGCTGCTTAGGAGATCATCAGTCACCTAATGCTAATGCAGATTGAGGGAAACATCTCAAACCCAAGTTTTTGGTATAAAAGGAAGGTTTTTTCACAGTTTATCGTAGCATCGTTTGCTGCAGCTTTGGAGGTTTTATTACTGCTGGGTTGGGGTGACCCATGTCATTCCTCTCCCGTCTCCAGGAAATATTACCCTCTGACACTGAGCACATGAAAACACAATTTAACTTCCCTTTCACTTGAACAGTCTTATTCAAGACTTGTACTTCTTGCACTTCTCTTTTGGAAAAAATCTGATTTTCTTTGGAACGTTTTCGGAAATTCCATTTGCTGTTTTGAATAACGTTTCTGTGATGTTTCTGGTAAGAAGCTTCACCAACCGAAGGCAAATAATTTCATTTATGCACGTCTCTGACTATGCCTTCTTTCTGCATATGGTATATATTTAACTTGTCAATTGACATTGACTTCATAAAGAAACTGCGTGAGAACATTGACTTAATTTCTGAATAACAGGAAATCCATTTGGAAAAGTTGCAGCTTAATCATGAGAATACTGTGTTGCTTCGGAGGCTTTTGATTTTCTTTCTAACAATTGTCAAATATATTGTGCAAAATGCTCCAGGGTATTAATTTGCTGGACTTGCACACTCTCCTAAGTCGCACGTTGTGATAACAATTGTTCTCTCATTTATAACTAAATATCGTTGCTTTAAGGGAAAAATTCTTACGAGTGCTGTTGTAAAGATGGATTTTCTTCTTTGAATAACTGAGTTGCTTTGGAGTTAGAGGTCTCCAGTGAAAGCTTTTTGCGTTAAAATAACTGTATTAGGTTTTCATGTCCTCAGTAACTACCCTTTGGGGGTTTTTTTCTAATTGAAGTTGGTTTAAAATAGTGCCATATATTTGACATGGCACAGAGTTGGGTGCTGTGGTCAGTGTTCACGTGTGGCTAAAGGACTGTGTGAAGACTGGAGCTGTTCCACAGAAATGATCTCGATGCCATGGTCACTGCTGAGCATCATCTGAAGCTGCAGATGGTTCCTCCTTTAGTATTTTCCAAATTTCCATTTACAGGAATTCCTAATACAGGCTCCCTGTATGCCCTCTCTGTTTTCCATGCATTTGAATGTATTTACGTTCAACTGCTCCAATTGGTGCAGTAATTATGTACTTTTCTGTTTTAAATGAGTGCATTATTGGCCCTGGAGGACTATTTACTTTCTTTAACTGAAGATTAATTTTTTACAGTTCAGTATTTCAGTAACACAAGCATCAACATTTTGATGCATTAGAGAACATGTTGTATTTACCATTGTACATACAGTGTAATCAGAATTTTCGGTCATATACAATGCCGCTGCTATTTCTGGATAAATACCATCTTTATTACACACTTTCGTACATTTAAACCCTCAGTTTGGGAGTAGATTTTTATAATTTCACGCTGCTATTTACGCATTTTCATCAGTTGAAGCAGTGAATACTCTCTAGAGTTCTTCAACCAGTGATACTATTTTTTCATACTGCAATCACTGGGTTTTTCTTTATAAATATGTGTAAATTGTGACATAAGAGATTTGTTTAGGGATCTGTGTCATGCTGTCTGAAATGTATCATTAAACAAATTTAGTAGCTGAAGTAGTTTTGGTTTAGCAAAATGCAAGCTATGAGAGTTTTCTCTGAAAGCAATTTAATATAAAGAGATGAATTTTGCAACTGATTTTGTGTGCATTATTCCAAATAGTCTTTTCAGCTCCTGCAACTAATAATTTGTGTAAAAAGAAGACATTTCAGCTTAGGAAAGAACTGTGTACAAGGAATTATCCACAAGAGGAAAGAAAAATATTTATGATAGTGACACCACAGACTCTCTAGTTGATAGTTGACTTTTTTCCCCCATTTTACCTTTGTGGTATTTTTCATTGGTTATTGTCAGATATGTTTTAGGTCTCTCTTGTTCAGTGTCCGTCCTGCCAGTCACATCTAAATAACTGGGAAAACTGCCCAGAATCAGGTCCTGTATTTCCTTTTGTTGCATTCAAGGGTCTGCTGCAGATTTGATCTCTGTTTGAAACACTGTACTAATTTTACTACATAGCGTGTTTTTAAGTTTACAAAATAACGGGTCTAAATGGCATTTGTTATTTTCCTAGGTGGTGCGGGATTACAATCTACAGCTGTTTTTACAGGAGAACCCTGTGTTTCACAAACCGCAGCCTTTCCAGTTCCAACCAAGTGACAGTGACACTGTAAGAACCCTGCTGAATTCCTTGATTTTTTTTTTTTTTTGTTCTTGCTCTATTTTTAAGCATGTTGTTATACGTGGGTAAGAGAATACTGCACACTGGTATCCCAGTCTGGTTTAACCTCATGCTATATTTTTGGAAAAGAAAGGGAAAGTGGCCTGATTCCACCAGCTCTGCTTGCAGTAAGTGGAATATCATAACAAAAGCATCAAACGGGCTCAACATCATCCACAGAAGCGCTGAATCTTTTTTATTTCCAGATTGTGACTAGCAGTCCTGTGTTTCTCTGCTTTCAGCATAATTCTTAACTGCATTTTGTTAGCTTTTTATCGTGCTGGTGAGGTTCTCCTAATATTCACTAATACTGGGCTACAATGTGCGTGATGCTGTGCCAAATGAGGTGTCCGTACACCTCTAAATTACTCAAGGAATACCTATAGATACATATAAGAAGTTATTGATTTAGAAAGAATACTATTAAAACATTGCATTCCAAAATAATCTCGGAAAATATTATTTTGGTGTGTATGTTACTTCCAAAGCAATCATTAATGACATTAAAATTGAGTAAATCATAGTATGTAAATACATTTCCAAACAGCACTTTAATAAAAGAGGTGGATTGTTGATGTCCCACCGACATTACTAATGTTATTTGAAGAAATAACAGTTTAAAATAAGTCTAGGTCTTCAAAAAAGTTAACCTTGTGCAGCTTTGTATTACTTGAATTCATTAGTAAATGGACTTGAACAGAAATGTCTTGATCTCCAGTTCAGGTGATTGAATCCAAGAACGCTGTTAATAGATACGTAAGAGTGATTTTTCCAGACATAAGAACATCTATAACACAGTTTCCCTTGTCTTTCCGTTTTAACAACCTGTGATTTTGATTTTTCCTTTGTGTAGTGTCAGTTATTTACGTAAAGCTTTAGGTTGTTCTTAATACAGTGAGCAGAATCTTTCTAACTGTCTTTGCCCTGCCTTCCTAACCTTTGCTGCTGTGTGTTTTCATCCTTGCGCAATCGCCGCATCTAGAGTTTTAATGCAGTTCAGCTGGTGGATATTGAGCCCTCACCTGTCAGTGCCATGAGAATGACTATAGCAGAGGTATATGGTAGTATTTATGATCAGCCTTCAGCATTTGTGTCGTTACCGGTACGCATGTGGCTTGGGATGCAAAATTTACACTCCTGTAGAGGTGGCAACAGAATGCATGATATTATATAAAATGAAAAAAAAAAAAAAAAAACCCCAGCTTTTTCCACAACGAGATTTAAGTTAAAGAAGGAAAAAGCAATTTAGCTGTGTTATTTGTGGGGATCAGCTTCACACTTATCTTTTGCACTTGCACTGCATTTGTAATTGATATTCTAATCTTTTGGGGGCATGAATTAAAATTTCACAGCTCAAGATAGTGATGTGTATAATAGGTTACTTCTCTGATGTGAAAGGGGAAGCTTGTATAACAACTGGAGGCTATTAGTATGCGCTGATGAAATGCAGTCCCATTACTAATTTAATTTTGTTCTTTTTCCAGAGGGCTATCCCCATGTAAACCAGAACTGTAATTCACTCTTATTAAACTCTTCAACATTAAAAATTACACGATTCTTTGACATGGCACATGTGTGGTCTGACAGCGTACACATGCGCTGCTTGTACTGCTTAACTTCAGGAGCTTTTTAGAAGGCAATGAATGGGTCATTCATCACAGAATCACAGAATCACTGAGGTTGGAAAAAGATCTGTAAGATCATCAAGTCCAACCACCCACCCAACCCCACCATGCCCACTAAACCATGTCCCACAGTGCCACGTCCACACGTTCCTTGAACACCTCCAGGGATGGTGACTCCACCACCTCCCTGGGCAGCCTCTGCCAGTGCTTCACCACTCTCTCAGGAAAGACATTTTTCCTAATATCCAGCCTGAACCTCCCCTGGCACAACTTGAGGCCATTTCCTCTGGTCCTGTCGCTTGTCACTTGGGAGAAGAGACCAACACCCACCTCCCCACAACCCCCTTTCAGGCAGTTGTAGAGAGCGATGAGGTCTCCCCTCAGCCTCCTCTTCTCCAGACTGAACAACCCCAGCTCCCTCAGCCGCTCCTCATCAGACTTGTGCTCCAGACCCCTCACCAGCTCCGTCGCCCTTCTCTGGACACGCTCCAGCACCTCAAGGTCCTTCTTGGAGTGAGGGGCCCAAAACTGAACACAGCATTCGAGGTGCGGCCTCACCAGCGCCGAGTACAGGGGCAAAAGCTTCATGTCTGAAGCTGTCCCAGTACCTCAGATGCGGTGACTGCTTTACTTGGCTAACCCGCTTGGGCTGTAGAATTACTGCATTTCTTCATTGCGTGGCATTTTTTGAGCTTCTGGCTGCTTCTGCTGTAACCAGTTTTCACAAAAATAAATGAATTACGCAGGCTTCTTTATGATCCCTAGAATTATGCTCAGCTAATAGGATCCTACCTGGGCAACTGCAGGTTACACATTCACCATTTCCAATCAATAAGTACAAGAGAATGAGGGCTTTTGCTCAGTCTTTTGAATTTGTCAGAAATTGTATGTTTTCTAATTAATTGAACAACATTTAATTGAAGAACAATTATCAAGCATTCTTTTGCCACATGCTCTCTTTGTAGATGATCTGCAGAGATTATCAGTTGGCTTGTCATTTTGTGGGTTATGCATGATAATTTTCACACCGAAGACTAACACGGAAAGAAATAGAAGTGGAGTGATCAATACATCTAATCAAATGTTTAATATTAGCCTTTTCCAAGAACAAATGATGGCCTCTCTTCAGGCTAAATACCTGATCCACTGTGACTGGGGTCAAAGTTTGGAGCATTTAAATATTACTGGAATGAAACTGTGACTACTGTAGGGAAGAAGAATGTTATAAACAATATGGATCTGGAACTCAGCTATAGGAGAAGCTCTGAATGCTTTTATAAATCTTAGTTACACATGGTCCATCTCAAAATTTGACTTTATGAGGGGAGAGCTGTTGCCAAAGAATAATGTAGAATGGATTGCCATGGCATCCTTGAGTCAGGTACAAACCCCACAGCTCAATTTACATGCCAAATTCTCTCAACGTGCACAGTCAGAGCCTCCAAAAGAGACTATTCCAAAGAAAGGTAGGTATGAAATGGTTTTCCATCAGTTTTCAGGATTTTTGTTTCCCCAGAGTCACACTAACACTGGCTGAAATGTAGACTAATGAGTGTCCACAAAGAGAAGCCCACTATAAAATATTTTACATCTATCAGCTATTTTCCATTATCTAAAAAAATTGGTTTGAGCTTAACTTTATACGTTTGTTCATGTTACTGAATTATTCGGATTGTTTCAGAGTCTCGGTGAATTTCAACTGAGATAAATTCATTTTTTTAAAAAAGGAAGGTTTTAAAAAATTTTAAAAGGAATTGGTTTTTTTAAAGGAAATTTTAAAGGAAGGGAATTTTAAAGGAAATGGTTTCTTATAAAAGTATTCAATAAGAAATCATTGATAAATTCCCAACTGGCTTTAATCCTTTCAATAAGTGAATTCACAAACTGGATTGGGCCTTTACCAACAGCAAGATGGGAAAAAATAAAAGGGTGTTTTGAAATATCTTTAGCCTCACAAGAAAAACCAGTCAGCCCATGCTGACCTTACACGGAGGCTGCTGCTGGATTCAGCGTAGTGACAGTTTAATCATCAAACATCCTCCCACGAGGCAAGCGATATTTATTAAGTCCGCAGAAATCTGTCGCGTTGAAAACATACTGTCCCCAGGCTTCACAGATAAGCCCTAGCCATAAGAACAGGGCAAATTATAAAGGAAATTAGCCAGCTTTTCTCTGTTTCCTGTTTGGAAAAGATTCTTTTTCCTTGAACCGCCTGTTATCATGTGAGAAAAAGAGCCAGACGGCAAAAATCGTGGCCATAGTGCGGGAGGATAATGGCAACAAAAAGCTGACACTAAACTTTTGAGGTCGTTTTCCTGTTTTTTATCTACATGTCGCCTGTGACTATAGTTTCCCCTGTACATTACTGATGCCGTCGTTTTCTTTGAGCACGCAAGTAAAAAATGTAGCCAAATCTTACTTGCGTGACAGCTTAACGACATGAAAAAAACCAGATTTTTCTCACTGTAATTTGCAGAAAAACAACATCTCGGTAAGATCGGTGGAAAGTTTTGCAGTTTCACCCCTTGTTACTTGGATGTGCAAGTTTTACATTGTGAGAAGAAGGATGAATTTCACTTCACTATCATAGACAGAACAGTATCTTGGATTTCTGAGCTGCTTGTATTAAACTAGAAGTTATATAAGCGATACTACACTTACTTAGTAAGCTATACTTCCAAAAGGACCGCATTCTTGCTTGTGGCAAGGCACGTCTTCTCAGCTCTGCAGGTGCTCAGGGGTTTGAAAGTAGATAGAAATTATTGCGTAAGTGGGAATGAGGACTCAGTCGCGGGCTCTACTTTGTCAGACTTTACTTTTAGCAGGTTTCCGTGCCATGCCTACAGAGGCAGAGGTATTTGCACACTTCAGCATTTACTATTAAATTTATTTAAATATTTAAAACTTATTTAAGCCTGACTTAGCATGAAATATGTTTAAATGTTTTCAATTCCTTAGTTTCCTAGATAACGTTATATTCTATTTTTATGATTTTTGAATATAAAGATTTGATGTTTGATAGAAATATTTAAATACAAAGAAGTTGATGAAACATAAACTGCTAGTAAAGTAAGTAAGCCCAAACTAACGAGTCCAGAGAATGCACTACTTTTTCTGTATTTAGTCTGTGCTTTAATACCAGAACAGAGTAAAGTGATTCTTTTTAACTATAACTTTTTTGAAGCTAAATACCCCAAAAAAAGTTGTGATTGAATTTTATCGAAGGATGAAGTAGTAGGAATTCTTGCTGAGGAGAAACACAGCCATTCAGACAAGGAGATGCTCAGCAGATGTGGGTGGGAGCCTGGCGAAGCTGTAAACTCCCTGTATAACTTGACACGTCGTGTGTGGCTGACACGACCAAAACCGATTTTACTTCATTCCCCCCCACCTCAGTCGTGGTTAAAATAAGGTCTGAGATATAAGACTCATGTTTGAGGTTGATATTGAAAGTTTAATTTGAAGAAAAGGGAAAGTCCACACCCTAGAGTTACTGGCTCTCTTATCTTGGGTTAAATTAACATCGTTTCTGATTTACTCTAAGTATAATGAGCTGAAATTGGCTCACCACCTAATTGATTCTATTTTAATTTAGAGAGCACGCTGTTAGTATTCTTTTTTTTTTACAGTTGGGAAACACTGTTTAAGCAAAGCTCTGAGTAATACCTAACAGTGAGACTAGAGAGCAGAAGTAATACTTGAAAGAAGGTGGCCACTTAAGAACTAGATCTTTGCTTATATTGCATTGAAAATATCTATGAAATGAATTTCTCTGTGTCAAAGTTGATTCAAAAGGTACTCTTTTTTTTCCTTTGGTTACCTAATGAGAGCAATTTTTTCCTTAGTTATAATAGAATGCACCATAGATTTTTGGGAAAGTTGGATGTGAATGCAGCTGCTGCGATAGCTGAGGCAGATAATAATTATGAGGGTGAGAATGGAAGTACACTAACGAAAATATACTGAACTCTAATTTCAAAATTAATTTCAGTGAGAAGATTAAAAACTTAAAAATAAATAAGATTAAAAATTAAAAAAATAAAAATACTTGTGGCTTTTAATCTCTGCTATATAACAAAAGTGCTTAATACAAAAACATCACGTACTAGGAACAACAAAGCTGTATTAATCACTGACATCTAACAAAACCCAGTACTTTTAAGATTCTAGTCTCAAAAAAAAAAAAAGGAAAAAATGGGAAAAAACAGAGCTACAACCTTTACAGTAACCCTATCCTAACGTGTTTGGCATCAGCTGCTGCAACAATCCCTGTGCATAGTACGTTTCAGAGGAGGTTTCTAGCTAACGGTCAGTGATCCCCAAAAATAATTATTGAACCAGAATTAACAATAAACAACCCCCTAAAAACCAACTGGATAAATTATTTCATACATAGGGCTGTTTAACTGTTCCTTTCCTGCGTACTTTTAGTAGGGGGAGTTTCAGTTGCACTGATGTCAGACAATAGCTTCAGTATTTGTTGGTATTTAAATATTTTGCTATATAAGATTTCTTTAGTAAAAAACATTCAATCATGGTGGGACTATTTTTCAGCCCAGATGATGTCAAAAAGTCCCAGGATCCCCTTTGTCTCTTCAGATATCCCAGAACCGTCTTTCTTGTCATGAGTTTGAATGTAATTATTTTCTTTATTCCCTGCCTGATAGGATGTTCCTTATCCTCTGCAGCCCCCAGCACTCACCAGTGCAAGAAGAGATGTTAATTTATTAGATGAAAAAGCGGAATGTGGTTATATAAAGCAACAATAGTCAGTTGGTTTGTTTTGTGCTTTATCATACCATATGTACAGAGATTTCTGTAACCTATTAATAGTGGATGTAGCTCCTTTTTTATTCTTCTGAGTGGAAAACAAACCCTATATGCGAATAATCTTTATTTTTAAAGATGGAGGGTATCCTGCTTATAACACTGAAAATTTACTGAAATGCAAGTCAGTCCTAGCTCACTCTTGGCTAAACTAAAATTAAATTAATTCTACAATAATAGACTAAAACAAGCACCAAACTTGACTCACGATTTTCTTCTAACTGCTGGGTTTAGCTATCAGTTGTGTGAAAAATGTCATGCATATCCCTTCCTCCTCCCCAGAAGTGTTGATCATAAGGTTGAGCTTGCTTTTCAACATTTCAACCTCTTATTTTCACCTCTTTAAAAGAAATGGCTGTGATTTTTAGGTGTGTTTTATGTTGGTGATTTGCATGCAAGAAATGTTTACTCCTTTTTTTTCCTTTGTTGAAGCGAACTTTTTCAGTCTTCAGCTCCAAAAATAAGGAGCTTTTAGGCTTGAGAGCCAACTTCTTTTCTGCTCTTAAAACTGTACATGTGCCATCTGCATCCAGATATAACTGCATAAATAAGAGGATGGAGCTGTGTGTTTGGCCCTGTCATAAGGCAGTTCTGCACCTGCAACAACATTTCAGACAAAAATGGAGAAGCGACATGTGTCTACAGACTAAATGCGTTTGTTAATTTAAGAAACAGCATTGCTAGCCTCTAAGCTCTTTAGCTGGTTGGTGTCATCTAGTACTTTCTCTGTTGGTTTACTGATTGAATTTTTAGCACTAAACACTGCTTTCGCTGTAATCCAAACTCTGAGAGAAGAGCAGAATGTCCGTCTATGTTTAGCTCAGGTTTTTTGGATCTTCCTTCATTCCTCGGCCATGGTAAGTGGTTTTGGTTTCCATCTTTTTTGGAAGAGGTTAAATTGAGTCATTGGATGTCTTGCCACCACCAAGTTCCAGTCCTGAAAACACTTAAGCAAGAGCTTAATTTAGTAAATCAGGCTAGGACCAGACACTTCAGTTCCCCCACCTTCTGATTTTTTTGTCTATAGCAGATAAATCTCTGGTTTACAGAATCACTAAGGTTGGAAAAGACCTGTAAGATGATCAAGTCCAACCATCAACCAACACCATGCCCATTAAACCATGTCCCGCAGTGCCTCGTCCACACATTCCTTGAATACCTACACGATCCTTGAACACCTGAACACCTTTCTTCATACTTATTTAAATGGCAGTGGGGTTTTTTTTTATTTCTTACTTGATATACCCCTCTAGCCTGTCTTCACCTGAGGATACAGACTTCTCAAGTCATCCTTGAAGTCCTCCTGAAGCATATACTCTTTCTTGCCAGTCAGCTTGCTACTGTTCCTCTTAAGTTCCTTCACAGCCTTCTTAAGTGCCAGCAGCTTGGTCTTTTACAGGTCAGGTGAAGTCCCTCCCTGTGATACGGGCTCCGTTTATTTAGGAAGCATTCCAGGTCCTGATAGGTTTGAAACCTTTCTCCTTGCACTGTCTTCTCGGCCAAGTATTCAGACTGTGCGTTTCCACCGCTCTCCCTGGTCTTATGCAGTTTAGGAGTCTCTGTTTTCAGCTTCTTCCCCGGGAGGCTAAATTTTGCCTCTAGATCTTGTCTCCTGCCTTTGCCTATATTTTTGGTATCCACACAGACCACAGCTCTAGGTTTTTCCCCAACTCTTTATTACCCCATTTTTATGTTGTTTATTTTTAGACCTTTAAGCAAGGGTGAGGTCTGCTTGGGTACAATAATGCTTTATGAATAACTAATATAACCACTCTGATCCAATAACAATTAATTTCTTTTTTAGTATGCCCTTAGGAGTAGCCACAAAGTTTGCATTCGTTTTTCTGGTCAAGTGCTTTTGAGAAATAGATTAAAAACGGAAAACACACTTGGGATAGTGCAGAAGGTTATCAAGTGACTGAAAAGAAGTCTGTCTTCTTTCTTCATGAAAATGAGATGCTGAGTAGGAGCAAGACCAATGGGAACATTGAAAATTCATTATGAGATGTTTTATAGGGGAGAGGCAATGTCAAACGATTCTGCTCAGATTTGCAGCCGTTAAGACTCAGCTGGAAGCTGCGGAAGAAGCTGTACAAAAACGCTTACTCCGATAAGCTGGGGAAAAAAAGAGGGGAAATGTTATCTTAAGGCTGGGATGTGCCTAAATAAATCCATGTGTTTGTCCTCTTTACATTTTGCAATGACTTAGTAGAGTAGCTTAACGAAGGTAATTGAAGAGGTCAAACAGTAATGAAGAAACAAGATTGTATAAAGCCACCTCAATAAAAGCAGGCAAAAGCCAACTTAATATTTAAATGGAGGGGGTGGGTGAAGAGAGCTGCACCTGCCTGTTCTTTGCTTGGTTGGCAGCTTTGCCTTCCTACCTGTTCATGCCAGAGCTACCCACGTGCTTATAACTTGCTGCCTCCTTTTCCGGGCTGCTCTACACCTTGCCTAACAACTCCTTTGACTTTGAAAATACCTTTAACACGGGCTTTGTGGCTCTGTCCCACTCCAGTGGGTGAACTTCGTGGAAATGTTTGTTCCTGACTTTGAGCTAAAATATCTTGACATCTTATACTGGATTCTAAAAGCCTCTTGGGGTTTTTTTTGGTCACTGTGAGAAACACAGGGATGCTACCTCCTCTCCGCCCCTCTTTTGATGACTATTAATATATGCCTTAAAGCATTCTGTAGGGACAAGTTGAAGCATTGCAAGTTTCTTGGCTGAGTTATAGCTCTTCGAAACAGAGGCAGAAAGTGGCCCAGGAGTCACTTGAAGCGTTAGATGTATTTCAGAGCCCTGTGGTGGGAGGGTGTGTGTATGTGTAGGGATTGTCTTCCTTTCTCTTGCTTGCCTCTACTGTTGGAAATCGCCTCCTTCGCAACCCCTTGAATCCACTACCTCCATCTCTCTTGTAATAAGCGGATGAATAAGAATAAAGGCCAGATTCAATTTTGATGAAAAGGAGCTTAGCTGAACAAAATAACAAGCTGAACCAATTTTTGCCTCATTTTCAATTAAATCCTCTGATAGGATGTTAGCATAAGTTAGTATTATTGCCTCTCCCATGGGGGCAGTGTAATCTAAAGGCATAAAAGTATTGCTTTCAAAATCACTTTGGTTTGCTTCCCAGTATCTCTTGATTTTACTCCAGTCTATACCAAATGCTGGTATTAAAATTGTCTTCCTTCCTTGACACAAATCATACCACGTTGCCTGCTGAAATACCTGATAACATTATCTCTTCTACTGCATCAGCTGGAGGTTTCTCACCTAGCCTGAAAATAATTCCTTGTCTTTCTGCTCTCTTACCCTTTTTCTGATAGCTAACCTTGAATTTCTCCTTCCTAAACAATTTTTGCATACTTGTGGGATTTTCTCTAGTTCCAAACCACACCCGATGGAGAAGAATCCTTCTCTTTTGTCATAGAGTTGAGGGTGAGAGAAATGCATGAAACGGTCATTTCTTTCACACGTGTATACACAACCTCAAGTTGTTTTGAGCAGCACTAAGCGTACTCTCTCTTCTTGAGTGATAATTCATAAGAGGGTTTTTTCAGTTGATCTCAAAGATTGTGCAAGATTATATCAGCCCAAAGAGGACTTATGATAAAAAGGAATACAGGGCGGCTCTGGACCGCAGTGACTGTCTCAGTAGTCAGATGGGCATGAGTCAGCAAGTCATCCAGGAAGAGGAATTGTTCTCGAGGATCCCCTTGGGAGCATTGATTAACTTAAATTGGAGAAACGACTGAAATGTATGTTGTAAGAATCTGTTCTGTTGTGCCAGGAGCACACCCCGGGAAGGTGGGATGAATATAATGTCTTCTCACAGCTAATTTTACTGATGGGAAGAATATGAGACTGGCTCAGAAAAAAAAAAAACATAGAATCACAGGGTGGTTGAGGTTGGAAGGGGCCTCTGGAGGTCACCTGGTGCAGAGCCGGTTGCCCAGGATCGTGTCCAGGTGGCTTTTTAATATCTCCAAGGATTGAGACTCTGCACCCTCTCTGGGCAACCTGTGCCAGTGCTCGGTCACCCTCGCAGGGAAGAAGTGTTTGCCGATCTTCAGAGGGAACCTCCTGTGCCTCTGGTCCCATCACTGGCCACCGCTGAGAAGAGCCTGGCTCTGTCTTCTTTGCACCTTCCCTTCACATATTTATATACATTGAGGAGATCCCTCTGAGCCTTCTCTTCTTTAGGCTGAACAGTCCCAGCTCTCTCATCCTCTCTTCATCGGAGAGATGCTTCAGCCTCTACATCATCTTCATGGCCCTTTGGTGGACTCTCTCCAACTTGATCATTATTAAGTAACTTATCCTTACGCAGTATAGGCGCAGTAAATGTATACAGAATACCCACAAATATAGAAGGAATATCAAGAAACCTGCTTTAGTGAAACAACAGAGACTGATTTGCATCCTAAACACTGAGATATATATGTAAATGCACAGAGTAGTTGCTGTGGCAGTAATGGAAATGATAGAAAGATTGGGAATTATTTCAGTAACTAAATGCTGGGAAGTTTGTCTTCAGAGCGTCAAACGGGTTCAGTTCAATCTGTAGACAATAGAGAACTACTTCGTCTTGCTTTAGTTGACATTTCTTGAGCAGGAGAAATTATTTTTTTGGTTACTGACACAATAAAAGCATGCATAAGATGAAACAATATCGAAAAATGTGATTTGAAATTTGAGTTACTGTTTTGCAGACTTTTTTTTTTGACAGAAACGGCTGTGCTGTTATATTTGATGGCATTATGATTTGATCACAGATTAAAAAGAATGAGCCTAAATGGCCAATTGCATCACAATTAACCTTTCATCTTTGCTTTGTATAATGCATGTTTCTTTTAGAAATTAGGTGACTTCCTTGGCTAGTTATTCTTCATCTGTTTGACACAGTGTATGGGTGAAATAGCATTTCAGTTTTATTCATCGTGAATGTCTTCCATTGCAGTAAAACTGTATCTGGTATTCAGTGTCCCGTTGATTTTCCTAAGACGGGGAGTTGTGACTTCTTTTGAACTTTGATTTGCTTTCGTAGTTGGCTTTCCACAACATGGTACCATCACAAAGTTCATAAGGAAGAGAGTTAGTTGTGTTAAATCTTTCTTGTTTTGTATGAAACAAGATCCCAGGCTGATAAATGTAATTAAAAGTTATCCTATAACTAAATATCATCATATCTACAGAGGTAGCCTCGGGTCTATGTCATGACTCATTCTCTTGTTGTTTACTGTTTCAGAGTCGACAACTGGAATCGGAAACTGGAACGACTGAAGAGCACAGTCTCAACAAGGAGGCTCGGAAATGGGCTACCCGGGTAGCCCGTGAGCACAAAAACATCATCCACAGTCAACGGGTAGGTTAGGTAGACTTCTGTTTACAGATTTTATTTGTTGCAGCTCCCCACTGCCTGGAAGAGGAGATGTTACAAGCACCCAGGAATTATTTTTGTCCTGTTGTCTCTCCGGGCAACCTGCCATTTTCATCTTATTCTTTCTTGGCGTGGTATGCTGAAACTGCCAGGTTAGCAGCTCCTCAAACTGTTCGGTTCGTCAATACATCTTGTTATTCCCATATAAAACTGAAGCTACAGTTTCTACTTTACTGCAAATAACTTGCAGACCTACTTCTATTCTATCCTACACAGTGTCCTTCTGTTCAAACTAAAGTTTCAGGGATCTGCTTATCTCCATTATAACATGTATATATTACCTATAGAAAAAAATATATTCATTTGGATTTCAAGTGTCTTTTCAACACTAGGAAAATCCATGAGTAATGTGCACTTCTGTCTACTGTCAGGGCACAAAATTAAGTGTGTATTGATAAATTTATTTCTACATGTGTGGCTCAACATAGAAGAACCTAGGGCTGTATTTGGATGTCCTAACTGGGCCTTCAGGTAGCTGTATTTTGGACTGCAGCTGAGACTGTCTAGGAGTGAGAATAAAGTCAACCAGTAAAAATGCATCCCTTGGGTCACTAAGTTCCTTAAACATCTATAGCAAGGCTCTCATGCTGTTCTTTGGAGAGAGTGTTGGGACCCAAGCTAACTTCTTGTGCTAACTTCTCTAACTTCTTGTGCTAACTTCTGCCTAAAAACATGTGTTTCACATGCTCAGGTCAAGCCTAACTTGCACAGACTACGTTAAATTCAGTTAAAGAGGATGTATCTATACTACAATATCTATAATATTATATAATAGTCAATGAACTTCAGCCCAGGAAGCGGGGGGCCTGGCTTCTAGTTCCACTTCAGTCTTTAGAGATTTGAGCCGTTCCTCGAGCTACCCTGGGGAATGCACAAAGCAAGAAGCAAGACCAAAGTAGGTGTTTGCCATCTTACCTGTCTTCTGCTGAACCTGGGTCACTCTACAGCAAAAACCAGAAGTTGTAGCACCAGGCGGAAGGTATTAACAGAGTCCGTAACCAAAAGGTGATAGGAAAAACTCTCGTCAGAGGAAGGAGGGAGCATCCTGGATTCTGATCCGAGCACCTGACGCTCCTTCTGCTTTTTCTCCAAAGACTATATAATGCAAAATACATAGTCACTGAACCGGTTACAGATTTGCAGATAACTGGTGAAGATTTGTGCAGTCACATGCTTTTGTTATTTTTAATTTGGACCAGTGCAGTCAACACACATGTACATGAAACTAGAAAACTCCAACGTGTCTTCTGTGAATCAGCAAATTCTCCTCTGGACACGATGTTCCTGCGAATGCAGCAAACCTGTCTTGGCTTCCCCTACAGCAGGGCTACCATTAGCAGCTTCTCACTTATGTTCTTTTTCAACCTGACGTAAATGTGGACCAACATACACATTTTAAATATGTAAACATCAACATACAGATGAGTTGAGTCATACCACAATATCATGTTTTCATGAAGGTGTTGAAACATTCCCCTAAGTGGAATTTCCATGTGAAATACTGTGCTTTTAAATGGTGTTTTGCCTTGGTCATTGTCTTTTTTCCTGGAATGGGCTATTGTCGGTCAACCCAGCATCTAATCAAACAATAATTTCCCTGACTTGTCATAAATATTTATCATGTAAATGGCTTGCTAGCATTTACTACAGCTGTGGTGTGTTTTCTTATTTCTGACAGACACTTGAAGAGCTAGAATGCCACGGGCCCGTGATGTCTGAGCAAACCCGAGCAGAACTGGAGCAGAAAATAGATGAAGCAAGAGAGAGTATTCGCAAGGCTGAGGTAAGAAGGAAATTATTTTGGCATGTTCAGCTTCTTACCGCAGAAGGATTTATGTTACAGCTATTTAACTTTGTTTGTGAAATGTAAGCTTTTAGCATCAAAAGTCAGGGAATTTTAAGATGTCATTTTTTGCCTTGATTTCATACGTTTCAAATCACTGAATCAACTTAATGAAAGACTCAATATTAGAAGAATAGTATTAAAAAAACCCCTCCTGACGAAAAGTGATTAAACTTGCTGCATTATCCACTATTGTGCAAAGGTCAAGAATCTCTGTATTTAGGGGCTTTGTCTTAAATAGAGAAAAAACAATCTCAAGTTTACTAGTTTCCTTCTGCTTGAAGGAGCTAATACCAGACAATAGTGATCGTATCTCTGTCTTCACGCTTTTTGGCTTCTGGAAGGAACAGCCACACGCTGATGTGCCTCCTGTTCTAGTATTTTTTTTATATACATAGTAATTTGTAATGTTGATGGGAAAATATTTGAAGTAATCTTTGTATCTCTTTCTACTTTTACTCGGAGGTACCTTTGAAAAGGTTACGGAGGTATATGAGACCTATTCTGGTTAAGAAAGACTCATGAAAAGATAAACTAGCTTCATACTTGATTGCCACTGTTGGGTTGGTAAAGTTAACTGTTTTCATGACCAGCGATTCAAAAAACCTATTGCAAGCAACAGGAACTAATCTACCAGTTTTCGGCTGAGTGAGTTGCTTAATTAAAACTGTAGAGCAAATGTAATTATTTCAGTCAAGTGCTTCTCATACCGCTAGATATTCAGAGTACCTGATGTAATTAGGAATGTGATTTACAGTTCAAGAGGTTAGAAAATACAGAGTAAAATTCTTCCTCCCACTGGTATGATAAATGTTAGCCTCTCCAAATCCAGAATATGCTGTCTTAACAGAAAGTGTTTTAAAACGCAATAGCCTTTTATTTGAGTAAACTATTTCAGACAGACTATACTCCAAAGTACTTCAATGTATATATATAGTTAATGATTAAATATGCAAGGACAGAGAGCACGAGAATGAACGATGAAAGCAGCAGCAGAAAGAAAGAAAATCAGGATAAGAAGTTGCAGAGGAGAAGGGTCTCGCGCAAAAATAGGTTTAAAATTACAAATAAAACCAGTCTGGAAGTTAAGTGTTCGCAAGTCTTAAGAATGCATAATTATCAGAACCCAATAAATCGGTGGAAACTGAGCAAAGAGGTAACATGTTGATTTTGGGGGAGGTGGGGGAGAGAAAAATTGACAGGAGTGGTTTTTATTTGTTAAATTCTGGAAAGTTAGAACTTTGAAAGTAAGGGCTGCAATAGTAATGGCAAAGAAGGATCTCGGCAGTAGAAATTAGACCGTGATCCTGTGTGAATGATACAGAGAGCACAAAGGCAGGGATAGCACGGCAGTTATTGTCTATGCAGATGCAGCAAAGAAGAAATTTAAGAGAACACGAGGACTTTTGCCCAGCCGAAGGTTGGCTTTTCTGAGAGAATTAGCTGAAAGAGCTTGAGACAAAATTGCAAGTTTCTTTGGCCACAGCCGCAGAATATAAGTGAGGATAGAAGGAAAGTGCCAGAAGTGGAAGGTTTTTATATATATTAAAAAAAAAAAAAAAAAAAAAGAGAGAGATGTGAGATCAGAAATAAACCTTGTAGTGTGCTGTAGAAGGCAGCGGTCTTTTCCAAAAGCAGAGGGAGGGATAGAGCTCCATCAGGAAACATACTGGGCAAGAAGTGCACGGCCAGGAAGGTGATTCATAAAAGCAATGAAGGGGGGGAAAAATAGCATGCAGTTCTCAGAGCTAATGAGGAGCAAATACGGAGTCATATATACGCATCCTTGTAAATGCCAAACAGTACTGCAAAGAGGCAGAGAGCATGAATATTTTTCTCCAAGAGATGTGTTCTACAGTATTTGGTAGAAAGCTGATATAGACAAATAATGCCTGTGGTTTTCCAGTGCTAGCTGGCGTGTTGTAGCTAAACCATCCCTTACCTTTCTGATATTTAACATGTGTTCTGTTTTACAACAGAAAATGGTGAAAATGCCAAGTACTTGAGTCTAGGAAGACTCAGCGGCTGGGTGATTTTCACTGATTTTCTTCCTTTTCTTTTGATACAAGTTCTTCACTGTGTGTTTCAAAGACATGAAGTTGTCTCTGAGTTTTTGAATGGTAGGTGTGCAAACCACTTTGTGTTTGTGACTTTTATATATGACCACCTAAGTTATTTATAACATATATATATGGATATATATCTATATATATATCTATAAGTTATTTATAACATAGATATTTATAACATAGATTTTTTTTTTTAAGAGAAGCTACTAAGTGAATTCAATAAGCTGTTTTATTTTTACTTAGGTATGGGCTTTTCTTTTAGCTTCAGCCCTTATTAGTCCCCACTCCTCCAAGTGGCACTACGAAGTAATTTCAGCACCGTTAATTAGACAGGAGATTTTTACACACATACGCTCTGTAGAAGAATAAACTATGTAAGCGTTGAGTAAAAATGTTTTCTTTCGTAATGCAATTGTAGTTCTGTCCAGTGTGTGAAAACCAAACATTTGCAGCATTCCTGCATATTTAAGTGCAACTGCTTTCTCTCCTCTTGTGGTGTGTTAGATAGCGTGTACTGTCATTCCTCGTTCCAGAGGTGTTCTCCCTTCTTCCTTTTGGTTTTTCTTTTTGTGTTTTCTTTTCAAGTGCATTTCATTCTTATTTCTTTTCTGCAGTAGCATGCCTGTTGTTCTATCCCATTTTGGCATCTTGACCTGCTCTTTGATGCTTTTTCCTTTGCAAATCTACCCGCTTCTTCCTTTTCTTTCTTCATAATTTCTGAAGGGGAAGATAACTTCATAAGCATGTTGGGATTAAATTTTGCCTTTCTTCTGGCAAAGCTATATTGGTCATCGCTGGACACTTCCATTTGCGTGTTTCTCCCTGGGGAATTTTACATTCTTGATACATTGCTCCAGTGCCAGCCTGCTTAACTATCAGAAGACAAACCGGTCTCTACGTGCCATCTAATACAACATGAGCTGAGTCAGAAGATTTTAGAGTTGATATATATTGGTAATGTGGTTTCTCCAGGGTGTATTCTGCATAGATGTATTCACCTCTTTGCCCTCTTCCTCAGAGACCCTGAAGCCTTTGAAATCTAACTGAGAGGAACTGAGGAACTGTACCGTACGTATGACTTGCGCGCTTTCTGGCAAGCACGACGGGTGTGGAAGCAGGCACAATTTGAAGGTGCAGCAAAGAAACACAGCAAAAGTGTGCATACAACCAAGACATACTGAAGAAAAATACATTTTTGTCTTCTGCAAGATGTGGTGCCTGATCACAAAACCTTAGATTGGCACATTTACAGCTCAGTGGTTTATTTTTGATCTTTTTCTCCCTGGGATAGGAGGTATTTTTCCTTACGGTGTTTCGGGGAGTAGACTCCTTGATTAAAGTTTAGGGAAAAATACGGCTTACACCAGAGTGCTCCTGTGCAATTGATACATGGCAGATGATATACAGTGACTGTAACAGATAACCAGAACCCATATTTTCTTCTTAAAAATTGAAAGCTTCTGTTTTGTTAAAGGTTTTTCGTTTTTAAAGGAAACATTAGAATATGTCTGATAATACCGCTGGCACTGGCAGAGCACTAAAATTGACTGTGGTTAACGCTACACCGTAGAGTTTAGATCCAGAGGAACTCCATCCTTGTCAAAACAGCATTTAACTACCGCTGCATCAAGTCTGGACTTTGATAAAGGCAAACACTGAGAGCAGAGGGTGGTCATTTAAATTGAAGGTGGCACAATTCAAGCATCATCTGTAAAGGAGGTCAACACCTTTGAAATTCAGTAATTTGAGCAAATAAATTATTCCTGTAGCTCCTTTGCACTTACTCAACCAACTCAGGTAACTGAACTAGAACTTCTGTATTTTAAGCTTTCATTTTTGTGACAACGGTAAGGAAGGTTGCTGGGTGTTTTACAGCTGTTAGTTCAGCCGCTTGCATAGCTCTGATTTGCCTTAAAACAACTTTCCATTTCTCCACTGCCTGTGCCCCTTTATCTTTAAACTATTGGAGACAAAAGCTTACTGTCTCCACCGATCTGTGTTGCAGAAATAAGGGAAAAGAAAAGTTGAAGCTATTTCCTCGGTTTCTATAGCCCTTCTTTCAGCCTGCATCCTGAACCCTGAGGCTGGGTTACTTGAATTCTTCCTCTCGTCTTATTTTGTCTCTATCAAACTAAAGACTCTGATACTTTGATAGCCCGGTGTGAGTCTCACCAAGCAGTATAGTTGCTCCCAGGGCTGACATAATTTTTCTCAATGATGATGGGAGAGTTCCCATTTGTGCTCAGGTTGATGCTTAAGGAAGGTCTTGGGGCCTCAACAGCAATTAATCCTATTTCCACTTAATTATAGGGGGATGCATTTTGTCTCACCATTAGGATATCTACAACTCTCAAGAGAGTATTTGTACCAGATAAAATTTGATTAAGACTCATTATGGTGCTGTTTACTTCGTTTGATTAGTTCAGAAGCTTAGGTCCATTTTTAATTGTAAACGGGGGGCTGTTTTCTCCCTCCCCTTATATTTGGCTATGAATATTTATTACTCTGCTGTGATAACAGTTGTGTTTGCTGCCTGGGCTCCTGTCCTATCTTAGGATCTAATCTATTAATCGTATGCTGCATGTGGTCCTACTGCATCTCAAGTAGGCGTAGCTATATTTCAGCCTGTTGTTATTTGTGTGTTCTTGCAGTTGAACCTTTCAACTGCAAGAGCGGTGTCATTCTCTGCTCATAAGAAACGTGAGAAAAGCTTAATTCCACATGCTTTGCTAAAATAAATGAAGTGGAATAAGGCTACCAACCCCAAAAAAGTTGCATTTGTGAAATGTCACTTGCTGCCATCTATGGCTTTGCTCAGGAAACACATGCTTGGGAGAGCCGTGCTACGTACACAGATTGCCTTCTCAGAATTTTTATCTTGAATTAATACTTTCTGATAATTATTTTTCAGGGACTTGCTGTAAGTGAGAAATTTGGAGAGCATGCAGTATGCTCAGATCCTGCTTAAATATTTCACAGTATATTTTTTTGAGAAACCTGCCTCTTCTGCTATGAGTAATGAGAAAGGAAGTCTTCAGAAGACTGGGGTATATGAATTCACGATCGTAAGAAGGATATTTTTCCATTAGTGGACATTTAACAGAGGAAGGTATTTTGTGGGATGCAGGGCAGGAACACACACAGAGATGTTTTGAAGCTAATGATGAAATACAGTCGTGAAGATTCGTGGAAGGATATAGTCAATTGAAGAGCCGTATTTGCTCTCTCTGTATCTCATAGATTCTTATGTACTGTAAAGGCTAGATATCCTTATATATGGAAACTAATGGATAAGTCATTTTGAGAACATCCTACAAGTAATAATTGTCGTGACTTTAAATGTTGCCGAGTTGAAGAATAATTGCTGTAGGACTTCAGGCAGTAGACTATCTCTCAGATCTTTTTGGTAAAGGGATCGGGGAGTAGTCTGGGCTACAAGAATATTAATGTTACTTGTTTTGTAGATTTTCTTTTTGTCTTTTTTTTTTTTTTAATTCAGTTCTTTTGAGAGGTGAATCACACTGAAAATCCAACTCAGTTCCGTAAACCTGTGGTTTGAAAGCAGTGTCATTTCATAGAGTTGTTCAGCTTAGGGGCTTTGGGAGTGTCTCCAGTCCAGCCTCTGCTTAAATCTTACTGAATCTTTTGACTATGAAATGTGTACAACATCTTTCACTATATTAAGAACCAGTATTCATTACCAGGACTGCAGAGAAATGTGTTGTTAAAGGTTTGCATACATACGTTTCATATACATCTCATTTTCTGCTTACAGAATTTGGGTAATTTCCATTCAGTCCCATTACCAGCAGCCTGGGAACTACTTCTTAAACCCTCCAAAACGCTTCGATACTGCTCTCATCTACTCTTCATCTCCTTCCCCACCAGCTGCTTTCTCTGTTTAGGAATCTCTAATGTTTTTATATGGTTGAGCTTGAGAAAAATCAGCCTGCCAGTTGGGCTGCAGCTACGCAGGTGGGCTCCTCTCCATTAATAGCTTCACCTCTGTTTTCTTAACCTTGGCATTCACTCTTGAGACACGTTATCTATGTCAGTGTTTCATTTCCTGTTTGCTTCACCCTAACAGTCTCGTTTGATTGAACTCCATGCAGAATATTTAGCATATAAATTAACTAACTCTGCTGTAATATCTGTAGAAACTTCCCGCCCATCCTTCCACTTAAAAAAAACCACTCAGTGTTGTGTTGAAAAATGTCATTTATTAGCTAGTTCCCTAGCTGGTGCAGAGGAAGTGTGGGGTTGGGGGTTTTTTGGTCCTGGCCAGGTGAATTCACAGAGGCGGGTGGTTCCAGATTGCTGCAGGACTCGCTGCAGTCGCAAGCGGTGGCTGAGCTTCACCTGGAGCCACAGAATCACTCAGAATCACAGAATCACTAAGGTTGGAAAAGACGTGTCAGATCATCAAGTCCAACCACCAACCCAACCCCACCATGCCCACTAAACCACGTCCCACAGTGCCACGTCCACACGTTCCTTGAACACCTCCAGGGATGGTGACTCCACCACCTCCCTGGGCAGCCTCTGCCAGTGCTTCACCACTCTCTCAGGAAAGACATTTTTCCTAATATCCAGCCTGAACCTCCCCTGGTGCAACTTGAGGCCATTTCCTCTTGTCCTGTCGCTTGTCACTTGGAAGAGACCAACACCCACCTCCCCACAACCCCCTTTCAGGCAGTTGTAGAGAGCGATGAGGTCTCCCCTCAGCCTCCTCTTCTCCAGACTGAACACCCCCAGCTCCCTCAGCCGCTCCTCATCAGACTTGTGCTCCAGACCCCTCACCAGCTCCGTCGCCCTTCTCTGGACACGCTCAGCAACTCAAAGCCAGGTAGCAAGTGTCTTTTTTTGGCTGCAGAGGAGACAAAGGAAACACAGGCTGGAGCAGAAAGAATATCTTTCTTAGCTGTTTTTTATAAAACCTTGGCATCATATGGTCTTGATATATAGTAATGCAGACGAACGTTGTACAGCTAGAATTACTGATAGACTCCTCTTTCAAGGCTGAGCTCAAGTTTGTGCCACAGGGATCAAAATTTTAGGAGAGTCGTGTTGGATAGGATTTTTTTTTTTGATTGGGGTTCTTTTGGCGCAGCTATCTTTCCACCCCAAACATCAACAAGGCGGTGAGTGTTGAATTTCATGGATTATTTGCTCATGCATCCCTACTTTAATAGCACTGGACTGCGATTTAAAACTGATTTGCAGGGGAGGGCTTATGTTGGGTTTTGAGAAATTTGTGGCATTCTGATACTCGTTTTTACTGTACTCATAGTTAATGCTTCCTATCACCGTGCAAATAATTCTGGCCCAAAATCTAAATGATCCAGTATTTCTCATTACAAGAATGGTTTCATTTTCATACTTTTTTAGTTAAAAAAGCCTAGAATTTAAACAAAATTTACACTAAATGGGAAAAATACAGATAATATCTTTCCAACCTTCCCATGTTGCTTTCTTCTTAGCTAAAACAATTTGCCAAATGAGACTATCCAACCCGCTTAATGATTTTGTGCCTGCCACTAGAAAAATACTGCAGTGGAATGAAATAGTTCTCACAAAAGATGCTTTAGGTCTACTTGTAATCCTAATTTAATACAATTGTAATATCTGGACATGCTCATAAATATAACCTTTGTCTAAAATGAATAATTCTGAATTCTTTAAGAGAAAAGAAGTGGGCGTGGGCAATGGGGTTCAGGTGGCTTTAGTACCGATCAACAAGCGCAGGGAATGTAGAGCAGGGAGAGACGCACTCTCCGATGGGCAGGGGTCACGGTCTTGTTCTGCGCCCTCAAAATGGTGGAAAATAAAGCAACTCTGCTTTCAGGAAACTCCATTCAAAACTGATCTTAACAATCACAAACCAAAATATTCAAGGGCTCACACTAAATCAGCTTTGCTGGCTTTCTGTGTTTGCTTTTTACCCCAACGCTTTTATAAATGGTTTTAAAAGACTTGTAACCGAGGTGTTTGTGGGATGCAAATGAACACTTGGTTTCTTATAGGCCCTTTTCTTTCTGGGAACAGAGAACAGCTATGTAATGTATTCTTGCTGGTTTTAATTTTCATGACTTCCAAAGCAGTTGTTTATCTTCATCTTGTGCAAGCTGTAGGTCTAAAGCCTTTGCTTAATTAAGACTGGAACAGTAAATAAACAAAACTGTGCCTTCTTCCGTGTAGAACGATGATAGGTATGTGAGAAATAGATAACAATATTTATATTTTTTAAAACTTTGGGGTTTTTTCCTTTCATCTTCTTATAACCTACCATCAGCTGAGGCAAAAGAAGAGCTCAGAGAAGCTGGAACCACCCAGAACACTGTTTGTAAACTTTGTGGGTGGCTGACGGTTTTTAAATCAGTGTAAAGATATCCCAGCCCTCAGCTATTAAATAGTGATTGGTAAATAGTAATTGTAAATAGCAATTGCTCTATTAAATAGGAAAATATTCGTCCTACAGTGAGGCTTAATAACAATGAAATTTGGGCAGCACCCAGATTTCAGAGCGAGTGCTGGATTCCAGCATTCCTGTGCTTTCGAAACTCAGCTGCCTTCCTGGAGGTACTCAGTATTGCTGGGAACATAAGTGGTTACTTGATTAAATATTTTCAAGTCTATGAGCTTCTGTCAGTGGAGTTCACTCAGTCAGGAAGTACGGCACGTGTGTCTGCTGGAGTCCATTTTGTTGAGAGGGAAAATCGGTGATTAAAGCCCCGTTTAGTTTTTAATTTGAAATAAATGATCTTTTTGAGGGAGCAAGGCTTTGGGAGCTAGTGCATCCATTTTTAAGGGTATGGTAGTCTTGTGTGGTTTTGCAGCGTAATGCAAATGTGTGATTTGTCAGAAAGCACACCATGTCTCTTCCTATTTCAATGCCTCGCTTTCTGGCTACGTTCCCCCGCCAGAAATTGAAAGAGAAGACTGGGCAAGCCGAAGCTGCATCCTTTGTGCAAGGTGGGTCCCTCCTTGATGAAGTCGGGACTCCAGCTTGCAGAAACCTCATCTTCCAAAGGAGAGAGCCTACCTTGTGCCCTGGGTACAGGAATAAAAGCAACGTGTACAGCGAAGCTTGTTGCGTGACTTGATGCTGGTGGAAACACCACTATTTCCTCCAGGTGCTCCCTTCTTTCCCTCTTACTTAATATTTTATTCCAGCTTAATGTAAGCACCAAACCCCAGCTAATTTAGACATAGCGATATTTGAATGAAGTGCGTGTATTTTTAAATATGTAGCTGTTCCTGTGTGAGAAGCAGAATAAAGTTATACTACTGTCTGGTGTTTTATTTTTTTTTCATATAGGTAGGAAGCTGTTAACCCTGGTCTACCAGTATAATTATTTAGGTAAAAATATATGTGTATGCTTGTAAATAGCGTTATACAACTTTCAAGTGCAGGCCTGACCTAATAGTGTAAGTACTTTTATGGCTTGTCTGCAATGGAATGAAACTCAAAACATTTGTGGTTTGGAACAAACATTTGTTGGATATTAAGACTACTATGTGTAAATAGAGTGGGGTAACTCAACTGGGTTTGCTGGGTACCTTGAATTAGAAACTCTTGTTGGACCCTTAGCAAGTACAGTCAAGGATCTTGGAGCGGCTTGTTTATTTGAGCTAACAAGTTTGTACAAACAACATGGTTTACAGCAGACTGAGTACTAATATGAACTACAAATGTTTATAGCATGCCTAAACTAATGTTTATTGCTGTTGCATAACTCAGGCTAATTGGAAATTGCATAACGAGGTAAAACAGCAAAACAACTAGGCTGATCATTTCCTAGGCAACTTTTGTTGAAGGCATATGGAAAATCCTCGTAATACATTGTCAGGATATAAAGACAAATTACGGGATAGCTACTTTACTCCACAAGTATATAGATACACAGAGGCACCTCAGCTCGGTAACGTGATAAAATGGGGAATTTCTCAATAATAAGCTAAAGCAAACGACTTGCATCGACCTGCATTAAGTCAATCTACCACCGTTTCAAAAAAAACCCAAACCCAACAATTAAAAGGATGATGTGTCCACCAAAGCCGCTAACCCACCCATGCCCTACCACAGTCACGGATCAACCCCGTATGAATCAGTTGCCTTTGACCGGGTTGTTCTCACGCTACAGATGTCCAACCTGCGCATTCATGTGCAGCTGCCAAAGTTGGAGCTGACCATGCACCAACATCGTGCTAGCAGGTAGGTCATCTTGGGCGTAGGAGCATCCAAACGAGAGGCAGGATCAGTGCTCATCTTCGCTGGGTGCCGTAGAGCCACTCATCTCCCCTTCTCTCAAAGCAGATGAGGTTAGAAAGTGGTTTTGTTCAAAATCTTGAATACCTGAATACTTATTAACAGGAGAGAGAGGTGTGTTCACGTGGCGTCCCTGGATTCAGCTTTTTTGGTGCAATCCTTCCGTGCTAACGTCTTTGGTTTAAAAGTGTGTTCTCTGTTTAGCTTGATTTAGTGAGAAATCCATTTCTCAATTTGGTGGGTGCTCCTAAAACAAGTTTTTCCAAAGAAAAGGGTAATGATTAATTAAAATTATTATTGTTTCCATGTTCTTACAGCTTTAAAATATACAAACTAATATAAGTAGGGGCAAAAGGAAAAAAACTAAGTGAGAGGTATTGCCTTTCTGAGACCAATAAAGAGATAAAACGCCTATTCCATTCACCCTGGGAGCTCAAAACCCTAACACCATCTAACACTTCTGATTTTAGACCTTCTCATAGCTATTGCTTGTGTAAATATTTACAAAGTTCAGGTTGGGGCTTGGGCCGTGCTAACTCACAAGGTTTTCAGAAGATGGTTGATGCAGCAATTGAATTGAAAGGATCTGCCTTTCAACTGTAAATGCTGCTGTGTGGGTCGATCTTTGGAGGTTTTATTCTTTTTAAATCAGTATTTTCTGCATCTTGACTGAAGTAGTGTGATACATATTGATATATTTTACTTTTTTCCTCATTTTCTTGGTTATGTGAACGGAATTTACAGTACATGTTAATCATTCACCTGAAGGCCACTTGCACAGAGAAGTGGAAACTTCACTTGGTTAAGTGGCTTTGCCTTTTCCCGTGGGAATACTTCTCAAACTTGTCCCATCCTTCAGGCTCCATACCTAATTATGTGGGAGAGAGCGCATGCATGCAGCTGTACCCGTATGAAGATACATTTCACATAATACATTTTACTCTAATAACTTACCTACTTATTTTTAAAAATCTTATTTCTTCTGAACGGAATTAAGAACAATATCTCTTAAAAGTAGTTTCATTGTTTGAAACAGGATTAAAGTCACTTTCACAATTAGTTTTAAAATGAAAATAGACCCGTGCTTTTTGTTTCTTGAAATTCTGCTTTTCTTTATCTTGAAATTCTGAACTTCGCCTTTCTTGAAATTTTTAATTTCTTCGTGCTACTCTTTCCGTTCCTTCTGTTTAGATTGTTAAATAATTTGGATCAGGGTGGTTTGCCATGAATTTGTTAAAGCCTTGGCTCCGTTGGCCAGGAAGCATGCCGGGATGCTGCAGTGAACCCAGCTGTCAGAAAACCTAAATTTTCATTCTGTTCTGAAGACAAAAATCATGAAACTGTTTGTTGAAGTGTGGTATTTATTTCATTTTTGGAATTATTAAGATACTCTGTTTCCATAAGAAATAAACTTCCTGGGATCTCTGGCAAGTGCTGGTGGAAAATAGCCTCATTTTGAGGGTTGGTGGGTTTGTGTGTGTGTATCGCGTCGGATTAATTTGTGCATCACATCCAGTTTAGTCACCAGCCGAAAGGGCACCCAGGGTCTGCAGCCCAGGAGTATTCCTGGGTTTAAAAATACTGTGAAGCACTGAGTTTTGTCTGGATTTTTGCACTTTGAAAATAAACTAACCGACCACTAGAATATATGAGTAGAAAGTTAGCATAAACTAATGGATGTTATTTTAAAAAATCAACTTCTCTAGAAAACCATTCCCTGTCTCTTGGCTCAGGCCCCATTCCTGCAGGCAAGGAAATGAAGAACTGGAGTTGTTTCTGCGTGGAGCAGCTTTCGCAGCCACCTGAGTAATTTGCAGATCAGGAAATAATGCATTTGAATCATGGCAAGGAGTGAAATGTAATCTTGAAAGAATTCTGACTTGCGCGTGTTTATTTCCTCAGATAATTAAGCTGAAAGCAGAAGCCCGTCTCGATCTGCTGAAGCAGATCGGTGTGTCCGTGGATACGTGGCTAAAAAGCGCAATGAACCAAGTGATGGAAGAACTGGAAAACGAACGCTGGGCCAGCCTGCCTTCAGTGACCAACAACGGCTCTTCACACCTGGTACGGTTTTTCCAACGGGTAACCCTCACCTTGTCTCCACGTGGCTCTTTCCTAGTAGCAACTCCCAACGTAATATCGAATATAAAACAAAATTGAAAATATTTGATCGGTTGTTAGCTAGCTGGAAAAATCGTGTAGCTTTACATGGCTGAAGCTCTGAATTTCATGCAAGCGACCAAAAAAAAAATAAGATTTCTGGGTTCTGTTGCTGAGTTTGCTTTAGATTGATTTTTCTGACCTTGGATAAGTGCCATAACATTTATTTGCCATCTCCTGAAACGAAAAATGTCTGCGTGTTCCTTTGAAGTTTCGTTAATAGTTTACGATGTTACCTGAGATACTTGGATGAAAGGCTTTTTTTTTTTATTTCCCAAAACGTTAAGAAAACTGTAGACTCTACATCATCTCTTTAAGAGTCGTTTATGTGCAGATCGTGGTGAAAGTCATCAGGAGAGCAAAGCCTGTTTTCCAAATTGATTTGGCTATTTGAGATGAAATTTTGATTCATTAAAAATCAGTGAAAGGCTTTGGCAAACAGGCTGTCCATTCCTTGAGCAAGGTTAGATGTTTCCCTCAAAGAATTTGTCGTAGATTTAGATGTTACCACTATTCACCTGCAAGTTACTGCCCTGTTATTTGAGATACATTAAATATTTGACTTTTTCTTTGTGAATAAGTAGTTTCATTAAAGCAGTACTGAAGTGAAATTAGAACAGGCCACAAACCTGATCACTACTGCATCTCCTCCAAAGAGTTGGTAACTTCTTAAACTGTTAAATTCAATTGCATGAATTTGTCTCACTGTGTCTGAAGTCACGCTAACTCTTTTGAAAGTTTCATCCAATATACCCGAAACTAAACTAAAAAAGCGACTTTGATCAGTGGAAGACTGATAATGATTTTTTTTTTACTCAGTTGTATGTAAGACTAATTGTGTTTGTAATGTCTATAGCTGGTTTGCAAAGTAGGTCAGAGACATCTCCCATCTGTTTAGCTTAGAAGAAAGCACATTTTAATGTAATTAAAGAAAAAACAAAAAGCAAACTCTCATTTCCCTCCCTTCTCCCCCCACCCCGAAGAATGGTATGTTTCAAAAGAAGTAGCGATAGCTGAATCGAGCAGCTGCCTGAACCAAGAAACCCTCTTCAGAAAACAGGAACTGCTAAAAGAGCTCATAATACCCTTTTTTTTACCCCTTTTTTTTTTTTTTTAAATTCCCCTACATGGCACACAACCCTGAGCTGTCACCTTTGGCAGTAAAATTAACCAATCTGTTGCTTTTCACTAGTAACCAACTCAAATAAAGTTCCTGAAGGTTTAGTCAGTTTGCCTCAAAAAAATTTCAAATTTTCTGTGCGTGTTTATATATTTAATATTTAACAAAATTCAGAGGCTTTTATAAAGTCCTGGTTTGTGTGTGGGTACTTTCCTAACTATACTCCTCATACACTATTAAAATTACTTAGTTCACACTTTCTTTTTAATCGTAAATGCTTTGGTCAGCCAGAATATATCTTCTGTATAACAAAAATGTGGGGGGAATGGGGATTTTCACTGCATTGCAAATGATTTGGAGAATGGCTTCCTTTCGCTGGCCACCTCAGAGAAACAAAATCTCCATTTCAGCAAGTATGTGCTATCTACGCACAAAAAATCCCGCTCGCTCCCGTGTTTCTTCATGCTTTTCTGCTTCTTTATTGTTTTCTTGGTAGTGGTTGCAAACCCTTAGAGGGAAAGAGGGTTTTTTTGGATGTACAGCTATTTTCATCTCTGTCAGCTTGAGTTCAAAAAAGCGAGTGAGCACTGAACGGAGTCTCAGCAAATCCTGAGACTCCTCAATCCACTCTTTGCTTTCTTCAGGGTGTTGGGGTGTTTACTGTAGGACGTTAGACCCAGAGCTCAAACACAGTGACAGTGATTTGCAGTGCTCTATTCCTGTGGTTAGTAGTATACTCAGAGATTGAAGTTGGAGTACGCAGATCCAAGCTTCAACCTTCCCAAATCCCAGAGGAGTTCTTGTGCCGAGTTTCATTTCGGATCCTTTCTAGCCAGGATAGATGAGGATATGTTACATAGCTATGTTTAACAGTGTTTTCTTTCCCTTTCTTCTTGTACTCCACCTCCTTTAACTTCCCGTTGTGCATGCTGGATTCCACCCAACGCCTTGCTCTCTGTCTCACCAGACGTGCCAACAGTTGGCCCTGGAGCCAAACCCCGTGGTAGTCCCTGGCGAGCCAGCAGATGCCACAGCGTGGGAGGTTAAACTCTGATTCTTATTTTCCCCTTTTACACTTACGTACGCTCCCGTATAAAAAAAGATGCTGTTGACCTTGGCAGGCCAGATGAGGACAGCCCGTAGATGGAATTCTTAGAACTGTTACTGAAATTATGTTGCTTGCAATTATTAGAAGAATTACTGCAGCATATAACAAGCAGCACTTTCACTTCATCCTTGAAGAGCGGGCAGTGTTTAACGTTCAGAAACCAGCTATCTGCTGTCCTTACGTCGGGCACAGCTTTGCGTTGTGTCGGTATTTGTCATGATGCAATTTGTTCAGCAAAGCTTTGACATATTTTCTTTCAAAGAGCTAAAAAGAAGAAGGCGGCATGAATGGCTTGATATCACTGTATTTGTTTAACCTGCTGCAATAACATAAATAGCTGAAGGAGTTAATATCCCATCGCCTATCTGGTTGGCTGATTTTTTGATATAATGATGAAATGCATAATCTTGGGAGATAATACTTTTTTTTCCCCCAGTGTACATGCCCAAAAAATTTAATCGTCATTTTGAATTTTAGTTGTCATCTGGAAAACGTATGCAATGCTACTCTCACATATTAACGTCGTTGGGAAACCTTTATGCTGCCTACAACAAATGTATTGGAAATACTACGTAATTTATTCAAAAAGGAGAGAATAACACCTTTATGGGGTTTGTGTTTTTGCTGGGACTTGAAGCAGTACTGTTATAAGAAACATTTGTACAGAAGTAGTACAGTATTGCAGAGTTAGAAATAAAGTTTGCAGTTGGTACCTTCACTGTGAACGTGAAAATGGATGCTTTTAGCTGTAAAGGAATATAGCATCTCTTAACTGTAAAAGGTTATAGCATCTTTCAGCTCTTAGGTTCCTGGTTCATATTCAAGCCTAATTGTCACCTGGTACCAGCCACCTGTGCGAAACGAATTGTGGTTTCAGTCCCTAAATACATGTATTGCAGACTGCCTCTGACGGATCGATGCCTTCGGGTGCTCCGGCGGACAGATGTTAGGGAATTGGCAGGAAATTTCCACCTTTTTTAGCTCCTACAGGTCATGCATCCAAATCAGAGTGGAGGTGGTTCAGTGTCAATGTGTTCTCTGTTGTTGCCAGGGTCTCTGCATTTCCAAGGAGAGATAAAAAAGGGCGTTCGGTGTATTTTTTTGGTATCAAATCTCTTTTTGTGTAGGATACGCAACAAAACAAGATATCTATTTGCAGACCTTTTTTCATAAGTATAATCAAGGTATCTTGTCACCTTCTTACCTGCATTTATTCTTATGTTTGTTCTCTGTTACATACCTTCGGTATAATTGTGGCTGGTGTATTTATTCTTTGCTTATGCTGTCTTTCATTACCAGACTCCGTAGAAAGATGAGCTTTATGAGACAAACTGCTAAGTTTTCTGTATCATTAATGCTGTTTTCCCTCTGTGTGCCTACTCTGCAAATGATTCTATTCAAGGAGTTTGAGCAGCCCACACACTAAAAATTAAAATGTATTTTTCCTCCTCGTGTTAGAAAACCAGGACCAGATGTTTTACGAACGAGTCTTTCTAGACATGATACACTAATTTCCATGATGTTTCATACGGCTGTCAGCTGAACGTCCGCTTTGGCTGCTGGGACATAGACCATGCACAGCAAAAGGCAGTTAGAAACTGGAGGGGGAAACCTTAAATTTGCCGTAATTTATAGCTGGTTGGTAATATATCAAAGCATTAGCTAGGTAGGAGGAGAGTGATCTTTTTGTTACCGCAACATCCGTCAACACGTTTCAGTAGCAATGGGCGCAAACTGCACTTGAATGAAAATGAGTGGGGAAAAATAATATGGATTACAAGGATGTAGTCCAGAAATCGTAACATAAAAATTAATCTAAGTCAGAAAATGACGAAGCTTTGTGCTGTTCTCCTCCGGGTCTAGAAGAGCAAAGATGTTACGGAGCAGAGGTAGGGAGACAGCGGGCTTAGGGAGCCTGCACAGTGCCTCTTTGGTCTCAGCCTAAGTTTTTGTTGATTTATCAGCCTTTCCATTTTCGTGAGGAATACCAAATTCCCTCCCAAATTAAAAGGAATAAATAAAGGGAAGATGGCAAATACATAACAGTGATCCCTTTGATTCAAAGGACTTGCCTATTTTCATATGAGATAAAGTGTTTATTCAAAATTTAAGCCAGGCACAAGGCCAAAGCACAGCTCATGTCAACGTTGCCCAAACTACATTTATAGAAACTTGTATTTTTCCAGCATCTTGACTTCAGGTTTTAGTTAAACTTTTATAGCTAGTTTTTAATCCTCATTCTTTCTCTAAGGATTTTTTCTATAAACTGCAGCTAATCTATTGTGCAGAATACGTCAGTTGGAAGGCTGATTTTTTTATTATTATTTTTTCAAGTTTAAGTATTTCCACTGCAGTTGCATTTTATAACTCGTGGTCACAGGTACATTGATCTTTTAATAGCATAAATTCTCAGTAAGTGACTCTTTTCCATTAAACTATTTGCTGTGCCTCTGAAATGGCGTTTCCGAAGTACATTAGTCACTGTCTCACAGCTTATATAAAAAATAGATAACTGTCCAGCAGTTGAGTTGAAGCTTCCAAAATCTTCTACAGCTGTTTTTAAAGTCCACAGCTCTTATTCTTCCGCCTCCCTGTATTTGCTTTGTTGAATGACTACTTTCCTGATGTTATTTGAAAATTATATGTTGAATATTATTTAGTCATTGGGTTTTTTTGTCCAGTTTCACTAATCATAAGTAGTAAAAAACCACACTGAAGAATATTGATCAATTTTTATTGTTATTTCTTCACTTATTTTTATCTGATGGTATAATGCTAAATTTAATTTGTGTTAATAGATTAATGCTGACGCAGAAAAGGAAGAAGGTGAAGAGTTTGAAGACAGCATGGATGTTTTTGATGATAGTAGTTCTAGTCCTTCTGGTACTCTAAGAAATTATCCTCTCACCTGCAAAGTTGTTTATTCATACAAGGTTTGTGATGTATTTTTTTTATTTGATTAGAAAAATGAATTATGCAACAAACAAATAACAGATGTAACTGTTCTGTGGGAGTTTGAGGTAGAATGTCAGCATTTGGCTCAATAACGGTGCACATTAAATACATCTAACATCTAGTTGTGAAAAACTACAGCAGCGTAAAATGTATTTCCCAACGTCATGAATTTATGCTACAGTTCAGCAGAGTACTGAAGTCCATGCGTGAATTGAAGCATGTAGAGGTGTCCCTGTCTGGCTTCAAGGAGACCAGTTGCTATGAGAAGATGTTCTAATCTCTGCTGCTGCGCCGGTGTGGCTGTATTAGAAATGCCTTCTCAGCGTCAGGCATGCTTCATGCTGTACGACAAAGCTCTTCTTTGTACTGTAATAGTGAAACCGCCATTCATGAGTTAAAGCTCGGCTGACAAACTGCATTCATGCTATTTACTTCTGCTAGCACTGCTAGGTCAGTTGTAAATCACACCGCTGCGGTAGCCGAAGCCAGCAGCAACCTTAGAGTAATGAAGGTTTCAAAAGTAAATGGGGTTCGACGCTCTGGGTGGTATTCAGGGTGCTTCCACCTATCCTCTTGAGTGAAAAAGGGTCTTGTAAATGTCCATAGGTGTACAGAAGAACCCTTATTAATATGTTTCAAAGTATGCTACATCATAAAATTTTCAATTTTTTAGAAAACGTAAGTTTTAATAGAAGTCTGGATGAGAATGTTCTTTACAGTGCCTGTCCCATGCACCTGGGAACACTGTTATTTTGTAATCTTCCTGTTATATACTTCAGGCTTCTCAGCCAGATGAGTTGACCATAGAGGAACATGAGGTATTGGAGGTTATCGAAGACGGAGATATGGAAGACTGGGTAAAGGTATCGTTTTTCTGAGATTGTTTTCTTTTCATTATTACTTTTAGAAATAGAACGTGGGACGGGAGAAGGCGTTTGGATTATTTTCAGAGTAGCATGCAAAAGCAGAGCATCCTTTCTGTCATTTATTTACAGGCACGGAATAAAGCGGGTCAAGTGGGTTATGTGCCAGAGAAGTACCTGCAGTTCCCGACATCCAGCAGCCTGCTGAGTATGCTGCAGTCCCTCGCGGCGCTGGACAGTCGATCACACACCTCAAATAACTCCACTGAGGCTGACTTAGTCTCAGGCAGCCTGAATGGAGACTCCAGTGGTAAATACCAATAAATAAATAAATAGCATATTAAGTTTGTTCTTGAAAGCGTTTTGTTTGGGTGTCGCACATGAGAATTTCTCATATTTGACCTGTATCTGAGTACCACTGTTGTCAGTAACTATCTATCTCATATCAAATCTGTGTGATTTACCTGCCTATCTCATAGAGTTGAGATACACTAAAATTAAGGAAAACTAAAATAATTTGACTCGGCAATTATAGAATCACAGAATCATTTAGATTGGAAAAGACCTTTAAGATCATCAAGTCCAGTGTGTATAGTAGTTTTTTTTTTTAAGCTCATGCCAATTACACTTTTTTTTTCCCCCCCCTCTCCCATTCTTCAGTCTGTTTTGTAAAAGCACTTTATGATTACGAGGGCCAGACAGATGATGAGCTGTCCTTCCCGGAAGGGGCGATCATCCGCATCTTGAACAAGGAAAATCAAGATGATGATGGCTTTTGGGAAGGAGAATTCAACGGGCATGTTGGGGTGTTCCCATCAGTATTAGTTGAAGAGCTTACGGCCTCAGAAAATGGAGAGACTCAGTGGATTGGAGATATTCAGGTACGTATGCATGCTAGCTTGCACGTATGATATTAGTTTGTTAGGGCGATTTTGCAAGGCTGCAAAGATCTGCTGCTTCTTTAGGGAAAAAAAAATTAGAACCAACTTAAGAAAAAAAAAATCAGCACCAATTTAAGAAAAAAATAATCAGAACCAACTTAAGGAAAAAAATGAGAATCAATTTAAGAAAAAGAAAAAAAAACCCTGAGTGCTTACCTTTTAGTTTCTTACCCAGCCTAATAATTATCAACTGATATATTTTGGCAAATGTAACAGATTTGTGAATAAAGGCAAGTATTTGGGTAGAAAGGAAATGAACCAAAGGAGAAAATTCACAGTCTACTTCCTGTAATTAATTTATGGCATAGACTGAGACATCGAACAGAACCTGGCAAAAAGAGAATTATAGGCTCTCTCAGCCCTAATTTAATGTTTTCATACTTAAATCTGTTCTGTATTCTCTCCATTTTTGAAGGGCAGAATACTGCCAAATATTGTATTACAGTAATTTTTGCAAAAATGTCCTCATTTCAGTATAGTTCTGTAATCCTTATATATTAGAAAATCAGACATGTTCTCATGTCTAATTGTGCTGCTAGAAACTGGACTTCCATGTTCCCTACAAAGTAATTTCTCCAGTATTTTTATTCTTTGATTTGAGAAGACCATGAAAACTTAACATTTAAGTGATATATATGCAGTTGAGTTGGGATAAAACTTACGTTCTTAACGCTTTTGTGACTATATGTGGAGAGGCACACTTAGCCGATTGACTTTTTTCAAATAACCTTCAAAAAGTCGGTCTAAATTATCTGGGAGAGGATGAAAAGTTCTGCTCAGTGGCAACCCATGATTTACACAAATATATAATCACTGTTGGATATCTTGGCTTTCCTTCCCAAATGTACCTGACAGCACTTTTGACAGTTTTTCTCCGGATGAAAGTTCCTGGCATACTGATGTGGCAGAGAACGTACCGCACCTCGGTGTGCACATAAAAACTGTTGAGGAGTACGGCTTTCTGCATCACCTCTCTCTTTGTAACGCAGGTATCCCCAACGCCGAAGCCTAATCACGCCCTGCCACCGCTGCCACTGTATGACCAGCCTCCCACTAGTCCCTACCACAGTCCAGATAAAAGAGGTTCTCAGTACTTCCCCAGATCACCGTCAACTAATGGTAAGAAATTTTGTGATAGTAAAAGAAACGTTTCAGCTAAATGCTTAATTTAGATTGTTCACATTTCAGAGGGGTGGGGGGAAAAGCTTTTGAGCAACATAAAGTTAATTCAGCAATACTGAGTGGCTTGTTTGTGGTGGGTTGTTGCTTACTCTTTCAGAAAACAACTTCAGTTCAGAGTCCCCTGGATTCTCGCAGCCTCCGCGAATTCCTCCCGAAACTTCGTATGGCAAACTGCGACCTGTAAGTTAAAAACAAATACTGTTGGTTTTATTGATGCTACAAGTCAAGGCCAAGTCTAGGTAAATCGGGATAGCTACATTCAAAGCAGGGTGATGATACAGCACCTGATGATTTGGCTCTCTGCGTTCTGCAAATCCAATTACTATGTATAAAAATGCGGTGTCTCAGATGAATACTGCGAGGAAAGGTCTGTTCACTCCCCTTTGATAATACCATAGATGTGTCAAGAAGCTGTAGAACACGAGAGCTATTTGAGATTAAGCGAACACTGGAACAAAACAAAGCTGCACTTGTTTAAACAGCAAGTCACTGTGTTTAAAGATGACCTTGAATCTTATCCATCCCCTGTCCTTCACCTAACCAGCCTTTCTGTATCTGCCTTCATAGATGTAATACCCGCACATCTCTGTGTGAGGCATATGAATCATGAAATCTAACCTGGGAGGAAATTACATTGATAACAATAGTAAAATAGATGTTAGTCGATAAACTTACACTGCTTTTTCAGGCACTGGGATGTTATTTCTGTTCTTGCCGCATGTCAGAACCCCTAAACAGAACTAAAAAAGAGGTGGTGAATAAATGCCGGAACAGTTTAATCGTACGATTTGTACGATTGCTGCTTCTCCAACGTGTTGGCAGACAAATCTGCTTGCCAGCAGTTTGACGTAGTATGCAGTCCTTGGGACTTGATTGCATTTAGGGTTAAAATTATTTCCGAACCCCTTGATTTGAGGTTTTTGGATTAAAAATTCTTAACTATAAGGTCTATATATTTTGTGATGTCGTTGCTGGCTAGAAAGAGAGATTTTGCCAGGGAGGGAAAGGAAGAATTTAATCGCTTAGAACTTGCAAAATCCATCTCCTAGGATTAGCTTTGAAATCATGTTTTGGGGATTTCAAAGTCCTAAACCAAATAATACTAAGATGTAATGTTTGTATTTTCCTGTCATTCTCAATGAATGAGGTTGCAGAAAAAGAGCATTTTTGGATATTCAAAAACTATGTCCTGAATATTCCAGTCATCAGTGAGTTAGCCTTATTCATTGACATATGCAAAGCAGAGGTGTTACTGCATATTTAAGTATTGAACAGAGAAGTTTCACATTATCTTATACCCTTGTAAAAAGGCACTGATTCAACTTTTTTATTTCGTAGATTTATATTTACTTCATGAGTTTCTTGCAATTTACTGTCTTTTCAAGATGTTACTACGGTGTCATGCCTTAACCAAAAGGATTTCTCTTAGTATTGCATTTTAAATATGCCTGGTTCAAAAATATTGTAAAGTTTGTTCTGGTATCGCTCCACAATTCATGTGTTCCATAGCAAGTCACTCTGGTGCCTTCTGAAATCATGTGATAAAAACCCTGCATGAAATGCTGTTAGCACTTAAGGTAATCTCTATCAGGAGCAATAGCAACTTTATTGATGTGGCAGAGTGTAAAAATAGCATCAGATTTCAGGTGTCTATCGTTCAGGTCAGCGATTGATTAAGTACGCGTAAGCCACTTCGATGCAGCAAGGCATTCTTCTTGTTTCCAGTCCACATAAGTTCCAGGCAAGGGCATCATCGGATTTCAGCATTTGATGTAAAGTCCAAAGTCCGTCCCAGGTTTACGTACCAGATTATCCGTGGGTACTGGTAGAACAGGTACCGGCAGAACAGATAGGTTATTTCCCTCGGTGTGTTTACACTGTCATGATTGCTAGTCGTCCTGGAGAAAAATCACCCAAGAGTGGTGACAGTTTATAACAAAGAGCCTTGATGGCTTGACTGGAGACTGCTGAACCTGAATTCAGCTGGTTACTCACTGTAGTTCTGTTGATCTTAATACACGATCTGTATATTTGCATCATCTTGAGGTATAAGCCCAAAGTTGCAGTTCTAGTCTACACAAGTTCTGGAATTTTGACAGTTTTCTGATAGTTACAGGCTGGTTCTGGCTGTTTCAGGTGCGAGCAGCTCCACCGCCCCCCACACAGCATCATCGCCGGACAACAGAGAAGATAGAGGACGTGGAAATTACTCTGGTGTAATGGTTGGACTAGTTAAGTAGTAGTGCTACAATCAAGACCAAACACGGTATTTGGTCAATCTCGTTTTTAGGCACCTTTGCATGATGAAGACTTTTAATAGAGCAAGAGATAGGGAGGATTTTGTGTGGCAGTGACATGGTGGATTCCTTCCCACACTCATGAATATTTCGTGCCTTTTTTTTTTGTTTGTTTTGATTTCTATCCATCATTCTTCCTCTCTTAGCACAAATCAAGACGGGCCAAACAGCGAGCAGAGGATTGCCTTGGAGCAGGTTTCTCTCTTGGCTGAAGATGGTCAATTTTTATACGGAGGCTGAGGAAAGAGCCTCGTTCATGCAACTTAGTCATAGCATACTTCGATCACGTGCATTAGTACAGTATATTACTGTTGCCATAGGAATGTGTTAAAGATTGTCAATTCTTCAAGTAGCATTACTCGTCTGATTAGGTATTAATCAGATCTTGCGGAATGAAAAAGGGAACTGAAAAATAAGTATAAGGAGAGGCTGGCTCCTCTTTAATCCCCTTGCAGAAAGGAAGAAACAAGAAAATAATCTTACAGATAAGGAAAACGGATGCGGATCATATGGCGTTAATTACATTAATGCACACCTCTTCAATAATTAACAGTTAAACAGAACTAAATGTTCTTTGTATTAATATTTATGCAGTACATTTAGTAATAGAGTATCTAATATGGAGGTGCTGAATTAGTAGCAACATCTTGTTCCATAGCATAAACCAACTGGTAGAAAAGTAAGTGAGATTTTGTCTAGATCTGGAAATTGAGCTTCATCTTTTTTCTTAGCAGATTTTGGGGGTTTTGGATTTTTTTTTTTTTTTTTTTGAAGTATTTGGGTCACTCTTATCCCAGTTATTGCCGTGTACTTTATTATCCAACGCTAGCAGTATATCTTTGTCATCAAAACATCCGGCTAGAGTTAGAAATTACATTTAGAGTATTTACATGCATTATTTAGGTTTTTTTGCATTGGATGGTCCTGTAGCGTTTTCCCGAGCGAAGCCCGTTAACTAGCCAAAGCCAGAGAGCCAGGAAGAGCTCTGGTTTCTGCGAAGCCTTCAGCCCGCCTTTGGGGCCAAGACTACGGTCTCAGATTACTCTTAGGCAAGAAACAGAGAGTAAAAGAATTTCAAAACTAATTTTCAATCGGAGATCTCTGAAAAGGAAGCGCTTTTTTGTTTGAAAGAAAAGGGCAGAGGATATTCTGAGGTTTAACATGGAGAGAAATGGTCAGAGGAGAGGGAAAAACTGGATGAAACCAGGTTTTTCTTTGTGTACTTCCTAAATTATTTTCAGCAATCTCCATCAGATCAAAGCTTCAGTTAAAAGGCATCACAAGGTTAGTTTTGTTGAGCTGTTATATGGGTTCTGTTGAATGCGCTCTTATGTCTTCATTTTTTTTTTTCTAAGCCAGTAAGTTTTCTACCTTTAGTTTACTAACAAGGGCTATTTTTTGAGGCTGCATTTACAAAAAAAAAAAAAATCATTTAACAAGATTTTTGTCATAAACTTTGCACATACTTGTAAATCCCAACCCAAGCTGGGTCTCCGAGACATTTGTGTTTGCCAATCTCCTTTCCCAGTGGGATCTTTAACCAAGAGTGGGGCCGTTTGAAGAAAACAATTCATGGATCAGTTCTGAAATCAGTGACTGTCCAGTGAAGTCTTTTCCGTATTTTTCGTTCTTTTGCACCTCTTGTCCTGTTGATCTGTTTGAGGTCTTTTTATGTGTTTATCAAACTTATTCTTAAGTTTAAAAAAAAAAAAAAGTTTTTAAAAAAGATTTAACTGTTTGCAAAAATTTTGAAAGCTTCACAATGCAGAAGAAAAGCAAGTATTGCCATAATGTTCACGTTCAATTTCTTTGGCCAGTTTTTTTCTGTGTCCTTCATACCTGGACTTTCAAAATTCAGAAAGTGTTATTTAAAGTCTCTTTAGTTGTATTTTAAAATATTTTCTGTAAGAGCTGCTAATTTTATTTAAAAAAAAAAAAAGAAAAAAAGAAGAAAAGTTGTAAAAATATGCCTCCTTTTTAACTATGATTTCTTCATACAGGGCATGTATTCGACGTATCATCGTGTACAGCGTCAGTACACTGAAAGCATAGGTGCAAATGCTTTCTTTATATTGGCTGTAAAAAGTTTGTATTTATTATGTATAAAAAGTTGAATAATAAAAAAGTGGAACTAAATCCGTGATGTTGCCTTGATACATACACGGCTCTGCCTGTGGCAAAATGTCCTTAGAAGATTTGGGCGTAGATCTGTGACTGAGGGAGAACCTGGCATTTGGGGATAAAAATGTACAATCTCTTGGGTGTATTTTTATGGTTTATGCTTTTACACAGAAATTTGAATCTCCTGCTCAGGAAAACACCTATGCATGTACTTAAAGTGATCTTTAAATATCGCTCTAAGGTGGTATTTCTATGAGGAGCAAAACTGTGCCAAAAACAGAGAGCCAGTAACAGAGCTCCAGTTATCACAATAATTGCTTAATAGCCTTTACGCAATCAGGATAATTACATAAAGGAAGCGAGGGAGGGTGATTGATAATAACTCTTCAGTGTGATTGTCCTTTAATAGGGTTGATTTCCCTAATTGTGTGAGGAGTATTTCCACTGCATCCCAGAGCTCTCTCGCTTTAGGATCCCTTTATGCTCTGGGTTTCCCTGTTGTGTTTTCTTGGCGGCCGTTGGAAGCCACCCGCCGGTGACCAGCTCCTTGCTTGGCTGATACCAGTTTCTCAAAGGTGAGTGCTTTTTGCATCAGGTGCTAAGTGATACGTGCGCTCTGCGTGCTGATTTCCTCCCGATTTTTCCTTTCAGCTGTTTGGATTCGAGACTGTATTTTACCCTGTTTGAACACGGCTCGCTGCAGCAGGACTCCAGCACGATCGGCCGCTGGGCATTGCTGCGGTGTTGGGTTAGATCTTTAATCTTCCATTTCCACTCTTCGCACAGAACCATTACACAAGCTTTCATCATTTTTTCCCTGAGCTCCTGCAGCCTCTTCCTTTGAGAAATCCCATCTTCCCCCGCTTTTTACATGCGTTCGCGGTGCTCCTCCAAAAATTATTGTCCTGGCTTGCTGCTTTGACCGCTTTGTCCTTTTCTTTTAGCTTCTCGCTCGTTGCATCTCTCCTTTTCTTGCTGCATCACACACAAGCCTCTTTGCTCTTGATTCTTTTCACTGTCAGCATCGCTTATAGAGGATGCTAATCCACCAATGATGCCACTTTTCGTTTCTTCCATTTTTTAACAGACCCCCTTCATGCCTCTACTTTTTCTCCTTCCCCCTTCCTTAAAAGCTGTGCTGTGACAAAACAAACCCAGCAGATAATGCCCGTTTGGCAGGTGTGCTGTGATTGCATCATTCTTGCCATTAACATGAGCATAACTTATTTCCATGAAAATCTCTTCACCCTGAAGCGCTTTCCCAACCGAGCGGCAAGCCCCCCTTGCTGCCGTTTGCCTGCAAGTGGGAGATGGTGCGGTTTGAACAGCAGGCAGCGGCCGTTCGGAGGCAAAAAAAGGTGCTGAGAGTGAAAACAAAGGCTCTGTAGTTACATATTCTGCTTGGGATATTTAGAGAAGCAGTATGGGGAACTTGCCCAGCGCAAAGGTTGAGGCAGCAGGACTATCGCTGCCTCCGTTAGAGCCAGGGTTTCCTCCGATGGCTCTGGTTCCCAGATTTTCAGAAAGGATAACGAGACTGAGACTTGACAGAAGTGATGGGGGTAAATGATGTGATGTACCTTACTACAAATTAATCGCACCGGGGTTTCTTTTTGTTTGTTTTGTGGAAATATTGAAAGAAACCCAGGCACGTGGGTGAGTTCTGTTTCCCATATAGCACAAGTATCTCTCACTGTTAATAGTCATTAAAAGGGAGAACAAAAACCCCACCCTCTTCTCCAAATAAAGGATCTTTTGCTTCTCTGCATGTAACGTGGAGAAGTGGCTGCTCTGCAACTTGCACTTTTTTCCTGCTTGCTCTTCCAGCAAGGTCCCTGTAATTAATAACCTGCAGATCTCAGCCCGGCAGAGGCAGGAGGAGCCGGAAATCTACCTTCATCAGCCTCTCCTTCTATTGAGCCTCCCAGGAAGCCTGGGAGGGGAGATGCTGCTGCCGTGGAGAGAGTCCTGTCTCCCCACCTTTTCTCCGTTTGCAGATCTTCTGCCCTACACAAACACGATGGGGGGGAGCATGCTGCCCCCTTCTATCCTGCATCTGGCCGGCTCTCTTCGAGAGGTGAGCTCGGGGCTATCGAGACCTCAGTTCAAGGCAGAGGGGGAATGTTGGAGAAAGTGAGGGATAAAAGGAAAGAAAACTTGACTGAAGCCAGGGATGCAGCAAATGAGCCAATAAAAAATGCAGCTAGGAAAATGCTGACGTGCTTACTATACCAAGTAGTTTTCTACTCCGGGCATTACCCAGGGGGATTGAGGATTACAGATCTGGTAGAAGGATCACTGTAGCAAGTGAGCCTCTGCATTGCAGGTCATTTCATCCAGAAAATAAAAGCACTGCAGTGATACCAGGGCTGGGCTGGAGAAGGTAGGAAATCTCCGTGGTTAGCGGAGTTGAACTGGAGCAGACACCAGACGTGCGGTGAATAACCACCCCTCTGTTCGCGGCAAGGAGGGGAGGAGGATAACGGGTTTGCTTAAGTACAAGTACAGTCCCTCACCATTTTGACAGAGCAGTGTTTGTGTGGGGAGTTTGGGTACAATCGTATTACAGCCGTACTTCCCTACACACGCTGAAGTAAAACGGCAGGCAGCGGAGGCCGCAGGTCACCAGGCTGTTGTTTAACATGCTGGAATGTGCTCTACGTCCTGCGGGAAAACTCAGCCCTTCCCCCCCTCAAAACTACACCCCGGAATTATTTTTATCTGTAGCAGACCACAATTTAGTTTATATCGCATACGGCAGACCCAGCGGGGCATAAAATTGAGATGGGCTGAGTGAAAAAAAGTATCTCCTAGTAAATTATTAAAACTATTTCTTGTATACAGCCGTCACCAAGTTTTCTGTCTGCGTATATGGCGCCGCTTTGTTTGAAAGCTGATGAGATTGTCGCCTGGAAAAGGATCACAGAATAACAGGCTGGTTGAGGTTGGAAGGGACTTCTGGAGGTCGTCTGGTCCAACCCCCTGTGCTCAAGCAGGGCCACCCAGAGCCGGTTGCCCAGGACCGTGCCCAGGTGGCTTTTGAATCTCTCCAAGGATGGATGGAGACTCCACCACCTCCCTGGGCAACCTGTGCCAGTGCTCCGTCACCCTCTCAGGGAAAAAACATTTCCCGATGTTCAGAGGGACCCTCCTGTGTTTCAGTTTGTGCCCGTTGCCTCTGGTCCTGGCACTGGGCACCACTGGGAAGAGCCTGGCTCCGTCCTCTTGGCATCCTCCCTTCAGGTATTTACACACGTTGATGAGATTCCCCTGACCCTTCTCTTCTCCAGGCTGAAAACTTCTTTCTCTGTGTGCACTCCCTGCAAAGAAGAGCTTTTAAATAAGCCTGAAACCTTTCAGAAAGCAAGTGCTGTGGATTTTGTGTTGTCTGTGGATCCCAGATTGCTGCTTCAGCTGGTCTGGAGTCTCGTAGGTCCGACACAGAGAAGCTCTGTGTTTAACAGTGCTTTAGGCTGGGCGCTGGGCAGTCATCACGCAGACTCAGAAATTGGATTGCAGGATCGAGGCTTCAGATTGTACCTCCTTAAGGGGCTACAGAAACCAACGTTCTGACATGGCCTTGTTTCTGTTCCCAAAAACGCTTTGGAAAAAACCACGTACTATAGAGACTGGCTGCTTTGTACATTGGAAATGGCTTGTGGAGGCTTTCAAATCCTGAGTCCAGACCACATCACCAGTGAATGAGGCATGTTGTGATGTTTGCCAGATCAGCCTGCAGCCCGATCTCGTTCCTCCTCTTCCCATTTCAAGTTTGCTCCCTGCAATCAATTTTCCAGCCTCTTGGCCTATCCGGAATGTGTTAAGCAGCGATTCTTCCGCCACTTTGTTTAAAACCCTCTTTTGCTGTCTTCTGAATTTCACAGCTGGTATCTGAAGAGGGCACGGTGGAGGAAAGGGGCCCGGCGATCTCTGTCCAGCTCCATTGAGCCCGCATCGCCTCTCGCGAAAACTGTCACTGCTCCTGTCCCTGCTGCTTGACAGCCTGGGCAGTGGCCAGGCATTAAATGGACTTTACAGAAGGTTTTGGATTCCCTTACATTATTTCACCCAATAAAACCGTAACCATCTGAATGTCTCTTAAACATTCTCCTGAGTCATCCAGTATTTGCCGTGAAGAACAGGAGACACGGTTAAGCTTGCCTTTGTAATGCTTCATCTTTGCTATGAAAGTAGAAGCTATTCACCCTCGAATCTGCAAGCTGAGCTCCACAGATGGTTTCCCCAGCTACTCCAGTTCTTCTTGCGCCAAAATACATCATTTCAGCCAAAAACGTGCTTGGATGCAGGACGGGCGGTGTAGATACCCACAGATGGAGAAGACTCTGGGTTGTTTTCTGAGTGCTTACTGGGAGAGAGTGTGCTGCTGAGGCTGGTGGTCAGGCTTGGATCCCCCGTACGTCGTCACACAGCTGAGAATGGCTCTGGAAATACACGGTTACAGTTTGACCTGCGTTTCGCTGCATGAGAATATACTGTTTTACGTTGCATTCTGGATTTGCGGTGAGGATGGAAACAAAATTAACCATATGCTTTGAAGGAAGAGGTCGGGCTGAGCGAGCAGCCTTACCGATCAACACAAAAGTGGTTGTGGCGTGAGCGAGACGGACGTGAAATGGGCCCAACCGGGGAAGAGACGGTTACGTTAGAACATTGGATTGAGGAGCTGGGAGCTCGTTTCTGCTCCCTGCTCCGACATTAGCCTCCCTGGACAAATCCTCTGTGCCCCTGCGTCCTCTTTGCAGAGCGGTGCCAGCGTCACCTGAAGATTTATCTTTACAAAGATAAATCTGTGCCTTATCGAGCCGTGTGATGAAGTACCCTTCTATTTTGAAATCGGTTTTATTCCGCTCCCTAATTTTTACCTTTTTTTAATGGAGTGGGGTTTGGTTTAGATTTGTCTCTTTTAATGCAGATGCAAGAGCAGTAGCTGTGAGGTATGCTTCTGCTCTGGTGTAATTAGTTTTGTCTACTGTAATTGCTTCTCCTTTCTCCATTGTTTATTGAAAGACGAAGGAATTTCCAGGTCTAGTTGCATTGGGAATGCTGACAGCAGCTTTTTTAAATCCCGTAGCACAGCTATTTGTCTTTTTTACTCAGCTGAATCCTGCAGAGTGGGCCAAATTCGGCTTCACCTCTGTGTCCTGGGCAAATTACTGCACTAATTAATTTCTCTAAGACTGGGGCCTCCCTCCTGCTTAACATAGGGGAATGATGAAGTGAGGGCACTCTGTCTGCTGGCGTCAAGTGTGGATAGAAAACAGCAACAACTTTGGATTAACTTGCTGAGTAAACTTGCATGAAGAGACATGAGAGGCTGATCATTTAAAAGTAAGGTTACAGGATTTTTTAAAAATATATGTTATTAATTTCATGTCCTCCTTCGTAAGAATATCTTGGTTTCTGAGAAGTGAGGTATGATCCATTGCATGGTGTGTTTTTTCTGTTCGTGCTTCCTTGGTTTATCGCCACAGGCATTGCTGTGGCGTGAGCAGAGCTGATTTTAAAACAGGAGAGCTGGCATTTTTCTTGGGAATGAGATGACAAATTATTGCTGCTCCTTAAAAAGGAGGAAGGGGTGCTCCGTATGGCAGCAAGGGAAGAGACAACGAGGGTACTGTGGCTGAAGAACATTCATGGTTACTGAGAACATTGGTAATGGTGGGAGATGGCAAACGGTGCGGCAGAGGAGAGCTGCTTGGCACTGCTCGACCAGCCAGCGCGTTCGGATGCCGGAAGAGAAAGACCCCGTGGAGGAAAGCTCCAAGCTCCTTTTGGCAGAGCTTTGGAAGAAAGACACAGGGGAGCAGTGAGTGCTTGGACTTTCCAGGAACTTCAGTGAAAGGATCTGAGCACTCCTCTTGGGGTGCTTGAGCCAGCAGAGCTGAGACTAAGCCAGATAATAATCCCTTGTTAAGGCGTGAAAGTGGCAGGAGGCTTTGGTCTTGGTTCAGCAATAGAGTAAATCCAGCATTAGGGCACCTTGTGCTAATCCAAGAATGCCGTGGCCCCGTACGATGGAGCGCTGATCCAGATAAACTCCCGCTGCCAGCTCTGCTGTGTCCAAAGTGCTCTGATGCGTTAAGTTCTGTACCAGCAGGCCGGGTTTTATCTGTCTGTGTCGCTCTAATACGCCAAATCAGGTTTTGCACGTCCCCTTGCAGAGGCAGCGCGGCGAGGGAAGGCTGGCGTGAGTTCTGGGCTGGAGGTTGTAGCTGATTCAGCAGAGGCAAACCGGTGCCGGGGCTGGTTCAGCTTTGTGTTGGTGGACGCTGGGCAGGGTCTTGTTTCCAAAACAAAAAAAGAAATCTGGGAAAACCATTAAAAATTTTTCTAATGAAGTGGATTTCATTAGGAAATGCTGGTTTGGCAAAATCTTTTAAAAATCTGTAGCAGTAGCTAAACCAGAACACCTCACTGCTTCAGTCAGTTGCGTGGAAACTCGGGAGAGGAGTACCGCAAACCCTGGTGAGCGTCACTGGAAAGTTCCGCCTCCCTGAGGCTTGCAAACCCCCAAGTCCCCGCACACTCTGCTGTCCCCTTGGGGACTCCCGGGTTTCCGCTGAAGACAGGCCTTCCTACCAGGGTCAAGAAACATCGCAGCTCCAGACTGCCTGTGTGGAGCTGGAAGCCCATGAACAACATGTAGCGACAAGGACCAGGCGTCCACAGAGCCAAGAAGCCCTCGATGCCTTGCTGGTCTTCCCTACCAGTAATGGGGACTTCTCCCTCACTCCCAGTACCAAGGGCTTCTTTTGGGTCATGGCATCCATGGATTCACTGCATCTGCCTCCAGGTTTTCCAGAGCAGGTGGGGATTTTTTGCCAGAGTTTTAACAGAAATTTAATTCCAAATATTAAACTTCATAAATAATGTATTTTTGACGTGTTAGACTTCTGAGCAGAACAGAAATGTCACGTTTTGAGCATCCCCCTGGCAAAAAGCCGGCGCAGATCTGAAGTGGAAGCCCACCGCAACACAGGACACAGCCCCAGGAGCTGCATGGTTGTGAGATTGAAAGAGGGAGTGCCGAATTCTTCGGTCAGAGTGACATTTGAGGAATTGCAGCAGAGGAGCGAGGTGGCTGGGCCGAGAGGTATATCGGTAAATCTACTGTTGTGATCTCCTTTAACCCAGCTCTCGTCTCCTGAATGTCTCGTACTAGTTGGCTTTTGACTCCCGTTGGCTTTGCAAGGCCAGATCTCCCTGTGGCGTAAATCAGCGCTGCTTCCCTCAACCAACGTCACCACATCCCGGCTCTTGCAGTAGAGAGCCAACGCTGGGTGTGAGAGGACTAAATGCCAGGCTGTTAATGTTCCTGGAAAGGAAACCCGCATCACAGCCGCTTCTCAGCCTACCACAAATCGTTGTTGAGGTCAGTGCAAATTATTACCCAAGGACACTGGCAGAGTGTGATTGTTCTCGGATAACAAGGAGGATCTCACGTTAATTCAGCTGGCAGAACTGTTACGACTAATAGCGGGGAACTGCTGCCGCTGCTTTCGAAATGATCTGACTGAGCTAATCCAAGGATGAGGAGACGATTTATTGATTTGAAGTCCTAGCCAGACGTAGATGGAGGTAATTCTAGGATGTTAGGGTTATTATTTGTTCAGAAAAGCAGGCTTGGTAAATACTTTTCATTTATTTATTAGCCCCTGCAAAACAGTTGTGTTGTATTCCAGCTTGAGTGTTTTATTTAGAGATGTGAATAGCTGAGATACTGAAAATAAGAGCTTTCTGGATGGCAGTCATCTGATGCTTTTGCTGAAACTGCTCATTTTCTAAAGCAAATAGCCACTCAAACTGCTAACGCTGGTTTGAGCTCGCCCTTTCTTTAAAGCTATTTTTAAAAGATAAAAAAAAAAAAAAAGGTGTTAAGTTTGCGGCTCTGCTTTTACATTCTGGTCAGGTGTCTTTTCGCTCTTCAGGGGTCTTTTGCAAGCCGGCTTCTGAGGACTCTGGTTAATGTCCTAGAAAATAACCTTGTGCTTAGACTAACAGCCATTTTATCACTGCTGCTCTCTTGCTGTTTCTTGGGGGTGGAGAATTGCCTGCGAGAGCAGGGCAAAGCAACAACCTGGTTATTGCCAGGCTGCTCATGAACAGCTCCTGCTCTGCTCCCACACCTCCGGTCCGGAGCCTGAAGTATTGCTGCCCGCCACAGTTGGCTGACCCGGCGTTTTCACTGAGCTGGCAGCCTGGCAAACCACGAGTTACAAAGATCAGATGTACATATTGTGAAGGACGGGCTCAGACCCCGGGACTCAGCTGGCGATGGGACCTCAGAGAGCGTTTTGCCCCATTAGTACTCAGTCTGTCCTCTTGCCGATGGCCATTAGATGGAACCGCAGGATGGAGGTCAGCCAGCGCTGGATCAGAAAGCCTCCCGGAGGAGCCCTGGTGTTGGTTTTCATGTAAGGATGCTGCCCCTTTGATGCCTTCATCTTCGTTGTCTGCATTGCAAAGCAGTTCACTTCCCCTAGCCCAAACAGGGAGGCAACACAGCTGAAGTCTTTTGAGGCGCAGCTCTGGGACCGCGGGTCTGGGCATCAAGACCTGCCCTCCCGCTGACTCCTGCTGCAGCCTTATCAAGTCACTTCACCGGTACTTGCCTCCAGTTCCCTTTAAAAATGTGTCACGGGTGTCATCCTCCCAGATGGACGGCTCCACGGAGAAGTGCGGTGTCTCGGAGACAGAGCAAACGTTGCTGATTTCTGGCCCTTTCAGGCCTTGCGTGGTATTGCTCACCACCCGGAATCTTTCACCATCAGTTTTGCTTTCAGTCGCCGTATCGCAATCAGGCTGGGATGAGCATGGCTCCTCTCTCATTCTTCCGAGTAGGGAAAATCCTACATCCTCCAAATCCCCAGACTCCCAGAAAAAAACCCTCCAAAATCTCTGTCATTCTGCAGCAACACAGATTTCAGATCTCTGAAGCAGCACGTCCTCTGGAAGGTGACTGCGTGCCTTCTCCAGAGATGAGGGCAGCATTGAGCGTTGAGGTGTTGCATGTTTATAGAGAGACTGAACCGGCAGTTAAATTGTTTGAGTACGGCCAACTTAATGTCACCCAGCCTCAGTGTCTGGCGTTTGATGGCCTCATTATACACAGGCTGTCAATACGGCTGTAGTTTTATTCGGGGCTTTGTCGCTCGACTGTAATAGTGTGAAAATAAGGAATGTTTTCATGAGTCTGGTGCCAGCGCGGACTTCACAGATGTGAGTGCAGCGTGGTGCTGATCTGCAGCCCTGGCCAGGCGGCTGCTGTCGAAGCTGCTGGCTGCGTTTGGCTGCCTGCGGAGGGCTGCGGGCTGCACCGCAGCGGGTGAAGGAGGGAATGATTGGAACAGGCCCTATAGCACCTATAGCAGCGCTGCTGGGTCCGCAGCAGCAGGGTTGCATGAACGTCACCAAGGGCAGCTACGCAGGAGGAAGCCAGGTGGAGAAACCCTACGGATCCTGTGCTCCTCAGAGAAGTAGCTCTGCGGAGCTGTGCCAACTGCTTTGCTTTGTACTAAAAAGAGAAGGAAAAAAAAAAGAGACCAGTTAAACCACTCAAAACCTGATATTCGCGCTCCCGTCTGATGCCTGCGGTAGCAATGGGATTCAGGGCTCAGCGTGCACATTGGCACAGACGCCCCTGAGCCGTCTGCCAAGACTTTGCTCGCCAGTGCCACACGCTGAGCCCAGAACCGGGGCGGGCTCGTGATCCATCCCCAAATGACGCAGCGCCAGCGTGGGATGTCAGCGGGCGTCCTGCAATTCTCCCGTTGGAGCTGGGGCCAGTGCTGACATTTTCCATTAACGGAAGCACGGGTGGGGGAAGGTATTTTAAAAGTGTATTTATAAACCTGTGCTCTTATGCACTGTTGCCCAAACTTTGGGTGAAGAACAGCAGAGACAGATTTGTGTTAGGCCATATGGCTGCTGGTGGTTAGGAACAACAGGAGCGTGACTCCTCTTTGGGAGAAAAGGGAGTAATATGGGCTGAGCTGATTGCAGTTGGTGATGGGGTGCATGTGGGGAGGCATGGGAAACAAAACACCCGTGCAGTGGATAAGGCACCTGTGTCCTCTCCTCCACTCAACCACTGCAGCTCCGTGCGTGCTCTTCTCTTGCCTGTCCCCTTTCACGACAGTGAAATAAGTGACATTTCCATCGTAGGATGACATTTGCATTGTAGGGGGGTACATGTGCACGGAGTAGGTGTGGAAAACATATGCCACTGCTCTGAGCCCGGGGGAGAGAGGCCGCCGTGCCCACACGTGCATCACAGGCACACATTCTCCTCCACCCCTGTGCAAGAGGGAAAGCGCTTGTGCGCAGCGCCCAGAGATCCCACCACGATGTTTGGGCCTCTGGACCGTTAGGAAATGCTCGCTGGCAGGAGGAAAAGCTCCTCGGCAGTTAGTCTCTGATGCGGCGCGACGTCTTTGTGAAAAATATAAAAGGGGTGTAATTTTCTGGCACTGTATTTCTCCTGCTGTAATTATTGATTTTAATCACCTCATTACCTAGCACAGAAAGGAGCTTAAGGCTGCAGGTAACAGCGCAGTGGGGAGAAGGCACATCGAGGTTTCAGGCTGTGTTTTTTCACTCTGTGCCGTGGGGCATTAGTATTACTTCCCTCAAGGACCAGTTTCCCAGCAGAAAGTCAAAAGCTGCATGAAGAGGTAGCAGGAGAAACACAGCAGCAGCAGGAAGAGCCCTCATCGGCCTGACACTGCCACGGGTGAGATCACCATCAGCTCGAGAGGCTTTGTCCAAATGAGCTAATGAGGCATGAACGTCCGTTGTTAAAGCAGCTGGAGTGCTCCAGACACCACCTCCGAGAGCGGGCACCATGTGCTGCCGTGGGTTAGGGCCAAAAGCAGCGGCAGGAACCGAGGGGTCTGAAACTTGGCGCCACGGCACTTTCCCACTCTCCACTTTTTTTCAATATGAAGCAGCAAAAATGCCTCCTGCGGGATCTGTGCTGGCCTGGGGCGTGGAGCACCTGCGCTGTTCCTTGCAAAATCAAACCCTTTTTCTCCGCTTTCTCCCCATACTGAGTGCACGCTCCGTGTACGCACACCCACATCCATCGCAACGGAGTCCTGAGCTCTCCTGGGCTCTCCACATCCTCCTGTGTCACGTAACCATGGTGAGCGGTTAAACCAGGAGCTGCCGTTTCAGGGAGTGCATGGAAGAGCAGGTAATGGCCTTTGTGACTGGCCTTATCTCTGTGCCTGATACAGATGCACCCATAAATCATCGTAAAATGTGGTACGCAGGGGAAAACAGCCGCCTCCTGCCCTCTGCTTAGTTCCTGGAGCTTGAAAGCTGATTAAGAATCACTTACTTAAGTTTCAGGGTTTCAGGTGATACTACCAGGGCAAACGCTCGCCTCAACTGCCCATTAAAGTTTCAATTTACGTACCTTGCACAGAGCCGTAGGGCCGGGGTGTGAGCTCCTGGAATGACCTCTGTTAGCAGCCAGTCAGTTCATTAAATAGTAAAGAGCCGAACAATTTCCAGCTAAATAGCACACCGAGCATCCTTATTTCATTTCCTGTTTTTAAAGGACATATAAATTATTTACTAATGTGCTTAAAGTCCTTTAAGTGAATCCAGGCGGTGAAGCAAAATCTTGTTTGCCAGGGCAGATGCCCAAAGGGAAGTGTCAGAGTGATGGACCCATTTGTGAACAGCCGCTAAAACACTGCCAACAATTTATCAGCTTTAATGGAGGTAACGGGCCAGGATTACGATCAAGTCAGGCTGGTGGGCTGGACTTCTGCATTTTGGTAACGGCTCGCTGCAATTTACAGGTTAAGTCCGGAAAGTTTCTGGTGCAGAACTTTTTTAAGTTTGCCCATTTGTAAGTTTAGGGATTTTGTTTCTCAAGCCTTGTCACTTGAAAACTTTCACCACGTTCTCACATGTGCGCCGTCTCCTCCTGGAGATTCACACACACGTTTCCAGAGCCGTGTTTCACTAGACCACAGTTATTCATCCTTAGCATAGACCTAAGCTGTTTCTGCCCCAGTTTCAATCCTGCTCTTGGATTCCTTTAGCTGGCTGCAGGGAAGGGGACAGGATTGGGGCAGCTGAATGCTGTCTCTGCCTGGAAATACAGCATCCTTTCCCCTCCCTATGCTGCAGGATCGTGCCACCTTCCACTGCTGGACTTAGTCCATGTTCTTGCCAAGCCAAGAAACACTAAATCCTCCTGCGTGTGAAATGTTTACAGAAGGCCTGTAAACGTGGCCCTGACTCCTGCTCCTCCTGGCCGTGTTTCCACTCCATCTCGCCCTGTTCTCACGGCTTCCTCGGGCTGCTACATACAGGAAGGGGCTCACCGGAGCAGCGCTTGGGCTTCCCGTAAGGCAATCGGCTCCAGGGGGGCAGGACACAGACCTCAGGAACTTTTCCAGAGCTGCCAGAGAGTTGTGAGTAACTCGGTGAGGGGATTTTTAACAGACATGGCAGTTCAACCCGAACAGTAGCAGCTTCTACAACTGCAGCAATAAACTATAATACTCCGTCTCTTGCAAAAAAAACTCCCGAGTCAGACTTTACAAATGCTTTACAACTGGTGCTTGCCATTCATCATATCTCTGCTCTCCAGGACTGGTTTCCGTTGATTTAATGCAAACTATCTCATCTTGTCCATCTCTACCCTGGGTTTTATTTTCCACAGCTACTTGCTGGGAAAATTCATTAACTCTGTGGTGTGTCTGATGGAATTGCTGGTTGTAGGGGTGGTGATTTGGATGTTTTTCTTTTCTAGGCCTCTGACTCCTGTACAAAAAGGTGGTGGGATGTGGGTTTAACTTGAAGCATTAACCTTGGTCTTGTTTCTTGGTGTCACAGCAGGGTCTGGGAGCTTTACACGGGGATTAGGCTCTCAGGAGTGTGGGACAGGCAGCCTGTTCCTCTGAGGATGGTGATGGCCCAGTTTTGGGACTGCTCACAGGCCACGTGGAGACAGCAGCATCCTACGGACACAAGGTTGGGTAGGTGCGTCAAGCTGATGCGTCTCGTGCCCTGTCCTGGCACCCGGCCCTCGTCCTGGCTGGGCAGAACTGACAGAAACAAGTTTGAATGATGTGTCTGACCAGATATTCATCCAAGTAGGTATTTCGTATCGCTCGTGCTCACGTTACTCTGCTTCAGGGGAGTGGCTCCTTTTGCAACGGAACACTCCACGAGGAGGTTGCTCGGTACCCTCCGTTAGGGAGATGAAGACAGCTTCTGCCCTTGGCTTCTTGTATACGTGAACCTGGTCCCCTCCTCTGGTCCTGGCAGCACTGGGCTGCCGTGATGCAGGTCCCAGCCCGCAGCAGGGCCTCAGCTTGGGCTGAGGTTTCTGCTCCATTTCCCATAGCAGGCATTCTCCCCTGGGACCCCACCCCATTACAGGAGAGCTTCCTCGCTGCTGAGAAATGTGGTTGGGAGGTGACTGGCATAACTGCATTTTATTTTTTATCTTCTTTAGATGATTTGGTGATTCCTGTAATAGTGATCATCAGATTTATTGCTGCTGGAGGCAGCTCTTTCCTTGCAGAGGCCATCTCAGTCCTCCACAGCTCTTCCTTGCCGTTCCTCAGGCCTGCACATGACTGGGGTCTGGTGAGCCCCGTAGTGGGCCTCGGTCCAGTGTTACAGGTCCGGGAGTCTCTGCCCTGACAGCGCAGGGTTGTAATATACCATCTTACCGGGAGACAGCTAACCCTAGGGAGCCTGTCTGGTCTCAGTCAGTAGATTTATATCCAGACGGATCCCTCTGAGCAGCCACCCTTTCCTTTAGCACCAGCTCCATCTCCTGCTGCCCACAGCTGCAAGGAGAAAAGCTCATCTGCTCTGAAAGGGGTAATTTTAGAGGCAGGAGTGACATCCCTCCAACACCCCAAAAAGCTTTTTGGGGAAGGAAGTGCGTCCTCAGAGCCAGAGCTCAGAAGAGTCCAGAGCTCTTGAGGGGCTCTTTCGGGGTGGATGGAGATGACGTCTCTGCCAAGGCTGTCGAAATCCCCCCGTAGCGTGGCCCCAAGGACTGTGCCACAGCTTGTTTTTGCAGGGAGAGAAATGGGAAGAAACGGGCTCCCGATGCTTAGCCAAAGAGATGATGTCCTGTCCTGGGTGGGGACCCAGCTCGTAACCCAAAATCCCACAGGTGTCTGAGCTCGAGGGACCACAGGGCTGAGGTTTTACCTCGCCTCCCTCCCTCTTGCAAAGTTCAGTTTGCATCTTGCTCTGTGAGGCTGGATTGGGCCGCAGCTGCCCCGTGTCGCTGGCCTGTGCTTCTGCCCGTACCAATCTGTCCGGGTGAGGTTTTGATGACCCCAAGGCTGTTCCCTGATGCCTTCTTCCTTTGCAGAGCCAGCACAGTCCTTGGGTGCCTGCAGGATCTCCCTGCAGTGCCAGCGTCATTTTGCCGCATGAAAGCAGCAGCAGCAGCAACAGCAGTCGGGGACCTTCCCAGCAGGACATTTGCTCCCAACTCCACCTTTCGCCATTGCCCAGGGAAAGCACAGGGTATCCCAAAATCCAGCGTGCCTGCAAGCCAGGAAAGCCGCCGGCTGTCCTGGCCCCTTCACTGCGAAGGGCTGCCAGGCCCTCCTGGATGCTCTGAATAGGAGCCAGGTTCCCGGGGAGAAAACGCTGGGATGCCGGCTTAATTGAGCCTGTTCAATGGCCTTCGGCAGCCATAAACCATGCCGCTGTCTGGGCAATGAAAGGAGCTGGGGGGAGGCAGGACAGCTCCTGATTCCCGAACCTGCTCCAAGCCGGCATCCCCCACAGCGAGGAAACCTGCTGCTAATCCCGCCTTGGCACCTGCAAAGGGCCCTCGGTGGGGGCGCGGGGGCGGGGGGGGGTCCCTGGTGCCACCAAATGCCACATTCCAGGGGTAACATCCCTCCTGTGCATCCCCTGCTTTTGCTCCTGCCTATGGCTGTGAAAGGGAACCTGTTTTGCAAGCGCAAGAGGAGATCCAAGTGCTGCATGCCAGAGTGGGGGCTGCAGCGGGGCTTTTAATGCCAATGGGGGCCAGATGGAATGCCAAGGGTGCCCATCCTGTGCCTGGGAGCCAGGCAGAGGGTCCTGACTGGAGCCATAGCCGGTGGCTGTATCGTGGCAGCCTACGGGGACTAACCCCGGGTCCTCAGCAGTGGAGCGAGGCCAGGCTCTGCCGCAGAGCTTGGATCGCTGGTGCCTTCCTGACCAGCCGCATTTATCCCACTCCCAGAAGATGGGGGAGAATACTCTGGGGATGCAGATGGGGACCTTTAACTTCTGCTGCCACAGCCCCAAGGGTTTCCCTGTCCACCCGGGGCTCTGGAGACAAAGGGAGCTCCTTTCCCTGGGGCGAGGCAGCCCCTGCCCTCTCGTGGCTGCCTTCACCAAACAGCGGCTGGGAAATGGGGGACAGCAGTCCCCGAGGATGGCCACCCCTTCCCCTGCTCCCTCTGGCCCCAGAAACCTGAGCAACAGCCGCTCCCGTTCTGGGGTTTACGGATGGTCCTGGGCCCGATGCAGATCCGAGCCACCCACTGGCCTCTCTGGGGCTGGGAAGTTACCAGGGCCCTTTGCTTTTCTGGACCAGATTTGAGCTCTCCGGGGTGAGGGGTGCAGGCATGTCACAGCTTTTTTCAGGATGCTGCCAGCCTCCATTTCAGCTGGGATGGACTGGAGGTGAATCCATCCCCGTTTGGCTGCAAACAGCGTTTCGGAGCATCACCATGTATCTCTGGGAGCTGCGCTGGCCAGCTTGGGCTGCAGATGGGGATGGCTGGAGCTGAGGGAGGAATCCCACGTTGCTATTTGTGGAAGGGACTGAAATGTTCCCGACTGTAAAGGCTGCAGCTCGGAGCCCGCTGGCTTAGCCAGGCCACGTCGGGGGGGAAAGGGGACATTCTCTTGCTGCCTAACGCCACCGAGGCCCCTGCTTTGTACCAGGGTGCAGCTTGACCCTGGCTCCGTTTGTCAATGCTGACCCTGAAATGCTGACACAACACATAGTTTCTCCTTAATAGGGCATGGAAAAGGCGATGCATTTCAGGGCCAGGCTTTTTGCTAATGCTGTGCCTTTCCCTGTCTTTATGTGATCCAGAAATACATTGGCTGAGCCCCTCCTGGGTAAACTCAGCCTAAAAAAAAGATGATCTTGGGCAGATACTTCCTGCTCTGGAAGTATCGTGGTCCCAAGCTGGAAACCAGCAAATAGTGGATTTTGTGCAGGTTAGGAGGGTCTTTTCCCAGAAATTGTTTGAGATCCTGGTTAATGGGGTCTTGGGTTTAGATCCCTGCACAGAGACACCCTCAGCTCCAGGCCAGTTCTCCAGAGCCTGTGTCTGATGGTCTGGCATTACCCTGGAGTGAGGACCTCAAACGCAGATGTCCCCTCAACTCCGGCACAGTGCTGGGACTGTGGGTTCCCCCAAGTGCCACCTCAAACCTGACCACCTTCATGGTCTTTTGAGCAAGATGTTCCTGCCTGGCCCTATCCCCATCCCCCTGCCGCAATTTGCTGCCCTCTCTTTGATGCTCACAGGCTGCTGTGGAGCTGGGCTGGAGCAGGGAAACGAGCAGGGCTTTAAATAACCTCCCCCAAAATATATGTGTGTTTGTGTTGGATCGTTTCTGGGAGCTGGTTCACAGCCGGGCTCCAGAAACAGCGGGATGGGCCAGGGAGGGGGGAAAGAAGGGGCAGGGGTGAGGGGGGAAAGAAGGGGCAGGGGTGAGGGAGGAAAGAGGGGCACTCCTCTAAGCCTCTGTGCTGCCAGGGAAAATGCGATACTGCACCATGCTGGAAGAAAAAAGAAAAGCTTTCCTCGGAGCTGAGATTTCTCTTGCTCATCTTGTGTCTCAGTGATGGGCTGGGGAAGGGTCATGTGTGCACTCATGCTTGTTTGCATCCACTGCAGAAACACTGTGTTGGTCAGCCCTATGGTCCGTCCAGATGGATTAGGGATGTTCGAGGTACATCCCTGGCCTGTTGGCTTTAGTATCTCCTCATAAGGTGGCTACCCTGTTCCCTTTTCCTACCTGCTTTAAATCCCGGGCATCCTCCTGAACTCCCCTGCAGCTCTGCCACAGCTCCATGTAGCCCAGCGACCCCAGCTCTTCCAGAGGATGATGCTCAGTAGGTCCCTCTGAGGGGTCAGTTCAGAAAGCACGGTGCAGAGCAACCTGCAGGCTTAGATGGGGGGACAAAAATTAGGGTGCCATACACCCAGGACAATTTGTTGCAGGTATAGGCTTGGATGAAGTATCAGTGTCGATTTATACAGTGCTAGGAAGGGACCAGAGCCTCTTCTGCCATCTGGACGTGAGTTGGCTTTGTCTGTGTCCAGGGATGCAGCTGGAGAAGAACACCAGGAGCTGACAGAGTGCCTAAGCAGGTATTTCTGTCCACACTACATCAGCCCCGTCTGAGCCCTGGGCCCCCAGTGTCCCCCAAATCCATCCATGGTCAACCTGGCTCCAGCCTGGTCACAGCCTCAGTCCCTGGGGGAGAGATTGGGAAGAGATCGATGGAGCTGTGGCTCCTAATTTTGGCCAAGAGGAAGTCCCTGTTGAGAACAGCACTGCTGGGGTCTGTGGACAGTAACTGGCACTTGAGGAGCACGGAGATGAAAGGAGAGAGGATGGGGCCACCAGAGGTTGTTGAGGTCAGTGTGTTTTGGCAGCCCAAGAGAGAGGGAGGAGAGTGGAAGCAGAGGACAGCGGGCACAACCAGAGCAGGAAAGGGGAATGGGGTGAGGGACAGCCTGTCCTGCTGTATCCCTTCTCTCTGGAGAGATCGTAGCTCTCTGCAGAGGGTGGGGAGAGAGGTCGAAGGGTGGAGGGTGAGGGACAGCCAAGCTTGGACAGACCCAGGGAGAGGGGAAGGAGTTGGCTGAGGGCAAGGCGTGATGGTTGGACACACCAGGAGTGAAAGGTGTTTGGTGACAAGAGGGGATGCAAGTCCCTCACTGGCAGCTGTCCTTGCAAAGTGGACCGTGGGCTGCTCTGGACAGGCTCTGTTTCGCAGATGTCTCCGTCATCCCTTAAATCGTGGACAAATGAATCCCTGGGGAAGAGAGAAGAGGGAGGAGAGGAGAGACACGAAGCTTTTCCCACCCTGGAAACCGTCTCCACTGACATCTAGTGGCAAAACAATTAAAATAGTCTTTTCCTTGGTAGAGACCTGGCTCCTCCAGGCACTGCTGCCTCCCCCCTGCTCCCCCCGGGGCGATGCTGGGGTGGGTGTTTGAAGGAGAGGTGTTTTACCAGCGCTGTACTGGTCACACTGGTATTCCCTGCATGGTTTGCCTGGCTATGTCTCAATGAGGCAGCAAAGCGGTGCCGAAAAACACGGGCTCCAAAACACATTTGTTGGTGCAATGATGCTGTTAAGGGGGCCCTGGTGGGGTTTGGCCCAGGAGTTTGTGGCCACCCTGTTTGGGAGAGAGCTTAAACAGTTGGACGAGGGGTGGGTTGTGTCAGACACCCTCAGCCACGCATCCACAGGTGGATTCAGAGCGGGTGGCGGAGGTCCCACTCTGTTCTCTGTCCTCCCTTCAAGGGTTGGTACCAGCTCCAGAGCAGAGGTGCCTTCTTCACACCTCGCTGTTCTCACAGTGATGCTGATTGCTGCCCGGCACGTTTATGGGGACCTGCTCTTTGCTCATCAGCTTTGCATGACCTGAGCAGTCCAGCCCAAAAACGGAGGCAGTGTGAGAGGTGGCTGCCAGGCAGACCAGCCTGTGGCAATGCCTCTTGGTGGGGACACAGGGACGATCAACCAACTAATTTTGAACCACCACTGGCCCTAACCTGCAATCCACTACAGATTTTTTTTTCTGTAGCCAAAAGCCCAAAGAAAACTGAAATGACAACAAACCTGTTTGCAGCAAACACCCAGCTCCCACGGCCTTTGTCTGCTTGTCGTGGGAGGACCACGAACTTTCTGAGCCTGCTCATCTTCTCAAAGCTTGTGTGGGTTGGTAGATCTTGACCACATTTTATGTTTCTCAGGTTGAGTCCCAACCTGCATAGCTTACTTTACAGAGAGGTGCTCCCAGACCCGTAAGCATCCCAGCTCTGACCCTCTCCCAGGTCCCCTTTACTCTTTTGGAGTCAGAGGATCAGATGTACCCAGTGGGCACACCACAGATTTATTTAGAGCTGTGAAATGATGGTCTCCCATTTCTTCTTTTGTTGCACAGGCCCCTGTGTCATCCATGTAAAGAGCAGAGCTGTGCAACGCCCCTGCCTTCGCCCATGGCTGCTCAGTTTCTATAAAGCCTCTGGCAAGGCTTTCCATGAGGAGCTTTACTGAAAGCCAAGCAGCTCATTTCAACCTTTTTGCCCTTATCCCCCTATCTTCCAGCTCCCTTCTGGGAGGTTTGCAAGGCTGGACTTCCCTTTGCTGACTCTTCCCAAACAGACCATATTTACCTGCTAGCGTGCAGGTATTTTCAAGTATCAATTCTACCCATTATTATTATTATTATTTCTTATTGAAATGGCACAACGAAACCCCTGTAATCTCTAAACCTTTAAAAAAAAAAATTGCCGCTTTCCCCATCTTCGGCCACCACAGACGTTTCAAGCGAGAAATCCCATCTTGCTATTACTAATTTAACCCAGTGTCCAGACTGCAGAGGTGATGATACCATCGTAGGAGAAAAAAAACCCACAGAAGATATGCCCTGGAGCTGCAATTGTCCTGTTTACTGAATCATTTGTCTTGCAGCAAGGCGTAAGGACCACTGCCCTGTTGCTTGAGATGCAGCATATATACAGTAGCAAAGACCTGCACTAGCTTTAAGTTTACCGTTAGCTATCATCCATATTTACAGTTAACTATCAATAGTTAATAGCTATTGTTAAAATTCACATAAAGCAGCAAATTACTGACTAACGGTACAGCATCCTCTGCCAGCCAAGACTCCTGATGGTTCCCTGGAAATAACCAAATAGCCTGTCTGTGATTTTCACACCTTTTTCCTGATGGGTGTTTCCTGCATCTGTGGCTGCCTAAAAAAAAACGTTAAAACCACAGAAGCAGCCTGTTAGGAGGGGGCTCTGCTGCTCCCCTCACCTCCCACCGGCCCTAGAGCTGTGCTCCCCTCATGCCTGGGGTGGCAGGCCGCAGTGCCGTGAGGGGAAGGCCTCTTTACTACGGGAGCGGGCCTCCAGGTAGGAAATCGGGGTGAATTATCATGCTGCTAACTCCTGTGCCCGTTTATACCGGTTTTATAGCCCTTTTAACGCCGACTGTTGGCCTTCACAGCAGCCTGGCGTTTTCCCGCCCATTGACAGCGATAGGGTTAAGCCTCCCCAACATGGCGGCGCGCCAGCGCTCCAGGAAGACTACATTTCCCATCGGCCCCCGCCTGCCAGCCCACGTGATCTCTCCGGCCCAATGGGGAGCGGCGGAAGGCAGATATAGCCCTCCCTCCAGGGCCCGCTCCCTCCTTTCCGCCGGGCGGCGCGGCTCAAGATGGCGGTGCAGATCTCCAAGAAGCGCAAGGTGAGGGCGGCGGCCCGGCTCGCCGCGGCTGCGGGGCGCCTCCATATCGGCGGGGTCGCGCTGGGAGCGGCCCCGGGCCTCACCGGGGCGGGGCGGCGGCGAGGGGATGGCGGCGGATGCGGGAGGATGGCGGCGGATGCGGCTCGGCGGCCCGGCGGAGAACATGGCGGCGGCGGGAGGCCGGGGTGAGGGAGCGCGCGGGGGGCCCTGCGCGGGGGGCCCCGGGGCGGGGACCAGTCATGATTCCCCCTCGGAGCCCTGCGTGGGTCTTGCACAGGGCTTGTGAGCACGGGAGAGGCAGGTTGGGGTTGTGCTGAGGGGCGCGGAGCGGTGCTGGAAGCTGATGAACTTGATTGTTTTTTCCCTTTTTTTAGCGGAAAGAGTTTGGGCTTGGTGACTTCCTGCTTCTGTGGGTCAGAGGGGCCGGGAGGGTGCAGGGCTCTGCCTGTCTTGGAGAGGGAGGGAGGCTTGGGCCCTGTGCGCTGTCAGGGTGGAAGTGGGAGCCCTAGCAGCAGGCCCCTGTGGGGCTGGTAGAGGGATGTGACCCTTCTAATTATTGTACCTAAATTCATAGCATCAAAGTACCACCGCAAGACATAGCAGAGAGCTATGATTTCAGCCTTCAGCATGAAGTGTGGCTGTAGCGAGGGGTGGATCAGGCAGTGGTGTACACTCCTGCTAGAAGTGAATTGTCTCTGTGAACTTCAGGGGAGATGCTGTTGTTTCTCCCCACTGCTGCTTCCTCTCCGTGAGGGGAGAGGCTGCCAGTCTGCACGATGGTCCCAGGGATGAACTGCACCCAAACTCAGAATGTGAAAATCTTGTGTTCAGGCTGAGCACATGAACAGAGCTTGAGTTGGTCCATTTGTTTTTTAGTTTGTCGCTGACGGTATCTTCAAAGCTGAGCTGAATGAGTTTCTGACTCGTGAACTGGCTGAAGATGGGTACTCTGGAGTAGAAGTCCGGGTCACTCCAACCAGGACTGAGATTATCATACTTGCCACCAGGTAACTGAGATGATGCTGTTGACTCACAGGTGCTGTGCAAGGCTGTAAGGGATGTTGCTGTAGGCTGAAGCTTAAAGTGGTAAATATTAGGGGAAACTACTTGAGAAAGAGATCCTGAGATGATTTTTAGTGATACAGCAGTGTTAAAACCCCTGAACTAAATTAGAAGCTCTTTGGGGCGTTTACAGGCTCAGACGTGGAGACAGTTTCTCAGTCATACTGTACTTTTTTTTCCAGAACTCAGAATGTCCTGGGTGAGAAGGGGCGCCGCATCCGGGAGCTGACGGCTGTCGTGCAGAAGAGGTTTGGATTCCCTGAGGGAAGCGTTGAGGTAAAACTATCTCGGTTAAAACAGTCATGCAGTTAGCTTTGTGCACTGTCTGGACGGTTTGACTTGGAGATCACTTGGAGCGTGTTTTACCTGTTCTCACAAAACACTTGCACTGAAATATAAAATGCTTTGCTATTTGTGGTATTTTGAGTGCTGTCACTTTGGCTGGTTTTCACTGATTTCCCAACAGGGAGGATGCAGGTAAAACTTTTTAAACTTACCTGTAAATATTTTATAGAGAATGTTGCTGTCCCAATATTGAGGTGAGAAGCAGTCTAACAGCATAATGTTTGGTATTTGTACGTTACCATTACTCTTATTAAATTCATAATGCTTCTGTCCTTATAAAGAAACTGTTTTGGTGTGGAAGCACCTGTCAGATTTTTGAGTGTGATACTGTAATGAATTAGGCAGTAAAGTGTCACAACAGTGATTTCCTGCTTTCTTAATGTTTAAAATCTGGTGCCCTTACTAGTACTTTCCTCAAAAACAAATTAGGTGAGGGGGCAGAAGGTGGTGTCTGGGGTGGTGCTCACATTTATTCCTGCTTGGCTGGTGTTGCTGGACCACATTATACAGTGAACATTGCTGATTATCTCCAGCAAATGCTTAAACATACTGAATGGCACAAACCCTCACAGAGCGGAATATCATGTGCACGATTTTCAATGTCTCGTGCTTCTGAAGTATCAGACTTTGGTCTCTTGGAGGTGTTAGATGAAATACACCTCACTCTCCCAGATTTCAAAAATCAAACCTTTTCCGAGGCTTGATTTTAAGACTTAAGCAGACATGTAACTGATGTGTTCTAAAAACTGTGTCTCAAGCGAAGTTCTTGTGATTGTCTGGATACTTCTCTCCAGTGATACCTAATGTTTTGGGACTGTTCGAAGCAGCAACTCTTTGAGACTGCACTAGAGATGTTTTAATAGCCTCCTGACTTTCAGTGGAGTGTCATTAGTCTGTCTCAGCTCTGCCACGCGTAGGAGACATGCACCAGAGGAGTTCAAGTAGTGTAGTGTCTGAGGATAAAGCTTCTGCATGTGTATGTGGAAGGACTAACTGAACTGGGTGTGTAGGGGATGGGGCACAGAGTAGTATGAAGCTCCTGTGTTCTGTTAAATTAGAAGTATCTTGAAATACACCCCTGTTTCTGAGTTTACTTCTTTTCCTTTGTAGCTCTATGCTGAGAAGGTGGCCACGAGAGGTCTGTGCGCAATTGCTCAGGCAGAGTCCCTGCGGTACAAGCTTCTGGGAGGTTTAGCAGTGCGTCGGTGAGTAGAGCAAGTTGAATGTGATGGCACAGTGAGGAAATGTGGGATTCAAGTATCATTTAAAAAAAACCTCCTTGCCAACTCTTCTGTAGTTTACAAATTTACCCTAGTAATGCTGCACTTGGAGAGGGCAGTTCGGATTTCTGATAACCCTGCCATATACAAGCTTTTTGTTCAGTACACTGTTACTTTTGGTAGTAATTGCTAGATAATGTATTTCAGAAGTAAATGCTGAAGTCTTAGAGTAGATGCGATCACAAGTTGTCTGGCTGGTGTGCATAAAGCTTGCATTTATTTCTTTGTGAATAAATGGTGGGTGGAGGAGTAAAACACAATTTCAAGCTTTCTGGCTGAATTGTAGTTCAGGTGACAGTGGCCTTGCTTCTCAGGTTCCTTCGGTGATGATAAGATGACGAGTCAGAAGTGGGTGGCTCTTGTTGTGGTACCTCTGCAGTGTCATGTTCTGTGATGCTGCCTGTGGTTCTTCAGCAGGAGCATCCTGTCATCATTGAACGATTTAGAGGCATTTGTCTGAGAAGGGATGGGGAGCTGCACTCCTGACGTGGGTGTGTTGGCCACCTTCAGCTGTGGAGCTGCTTTTGTGTCACAAAGTATGTGTACTTGTCACTGTTCCCACAACGTTTCAAGGAGGATAAGTCATAAGAGTTTTGTTAGGCTGGGTTTGACAGTGCTAAAACGGTGCGATAATTTTTGCTGTTTTGCGTAGCGTAGACAGAGCTTTGGTTGCACGGGTGTGTGTTCGGAAGGCTTTTTACAAACAAAAGTTGAAGTGTGATTGCCTGTACTTGAAATTGGGGTAAAATGCCTCCACAAAGCCATGTAGATTTGGCAGAGTGGGAGTAAGACTGTGGCTGTTGCTGCTCTCTCCCTGCAGAGCCTGCTATGGTGTCCTCCGCTTCATCATGGAGAGCGGTGCCAAGGGTTGTGAGGTGGTTGTGTCCGGCAAACTCAGAGGTCAGCGTGCCAAGTCCATGAAGTTTGTGGATGGCTTGATGATCCACAGTGGGGACCCGGTGAATTACTACGTCGACACAGCTGTGCGTCACGTCCTTCTCCGGCAGGGTGAGTGGCTGGGATGCAGATCCCTTTGCAGATCTGTTGGTTCCTTCTCTCGGTGCTTCAGAGCCAGAAGATCTTAACTCCTGGCATCCCTGGCCTGCAGGTTGGAGGTTTCCCTCTGTCACCTGTGTGGTGGTAATTCACATGATTTTGATGCACTGCTGATCTTGCAGAGTGGTTCAGTTGTGCTACCACTAGTTGTTCTGACTCTGAAAATCTGTTGTTTTCTTCGGCTTTTGCAACTAAGCTCTCACTGTGGAGTTTGCACATTAGGTCTGAAGTAGAACTTTATTTGCATTTGTGTATGGGAGTGGGAAATGGAGAAGGGGCCTTCAGCAGAATTTTATGTAGTCATCCCAGGTCATTTGCTTTTCCAGATACTGACTTGTGTCCTGTGGCCTCTGGAGCTGGTAGCAAGACAACTAACTGACAAATCAAGCACATGTTGACTAGGTTCAGGAGCTGTTGACAGTTTGGGTTCTGGCTTTCTTGACTCCCAGGGAGTAGGCAGACAGAACATGGGTACCTCAAGACCCATGAAAAAACAAATGTCAGACAGTTTTCCCCCATTGCTGTGCTCTGTCAGGTCTTCCGAGATGAACCAGCCAAGCCTGCTTACACTTGTCCTTTCCCCTGATAAAACACAGGTGACTTCTGCATCTTAATTGGCTTTGGGTCACTTAATTGCAGAACACCTCATGTAGGGATACAGCATAGACAAAGCTATTCTCCACCTTCCCTTCGGTGATGATACGATGACGAGTCAGAAGGGATGTCCTTGTGTCATTGCAGCCTGTTCAGTGCCATGTTCTGTGGTGCTGTGCTAAGGCTGCCTTGTGCAGGATGTCCTACTCACTGGATGATTTAGAGGCATTTGTCTGAGAAGGGATGCAATTTCCTTGGAAAGTGAGCTGAGTTATCCCGGGAAAGCCAGGGTTTAAAAACCATGGCATGACTTAAGGATATAGCACGTTTTCATCATAGTCCCAGGTTGCAGTTAGCAAAGGAAATGAATTGGATAAAGGTAAACACGCTGATGTAAATTCACAATAACTAGATTTTTAAGCTATAGCACATCTGTGTTAATCAGGTTGCGTCTTCAGTGTTGTCAGGAGATGGTTTTGGTGCATATTTTGTAACCTTGGGGCTTGTCACTACTGTATGTGTGCTTGATATTTTGTGTGGAATGAACATGTCTGCGTTGTGCTGTCACTCTTTGCAGGAGTACTGGGGATCAAAGTAAAGATTATGTTGCCCTGGGACCCAAGTGGAAAGATTGGCCCCAAAAAGCCTCTGCCAGACCATGTCAGCATTGTGGAACCCAAAGAAGAGATCTTGCCCACCACCCCCATTTCAGAGCAGAAAGGTGGCAAACCAGAACAGCCAGCTATGCCTCAGCCGGTTCCCACTGCGTGAGGGGTAAGTGCCTGTGAGCGGTGGGAGGTAGCTTTGGTGAGGGTCCATGCGGAAAAGGTGTCATGTCACCAAAAAAGCTGTCAGGTAGCTGGGGTACTGGGAAGAAAAGCTGCTGCATTGTACCGGGTACAGCGATCGGCTGGCTTGGGTTTGGAGTATTGCCCTGGATGAAGAGGCATGGTTTAAGGCACGCTGCAAAGCAACTAAGCACACCCTTCAGTGAAGATGAGATGACGAGTCTGAAAGGGAATGTCCTTGTCCAAGTGCCCTGTTGCGTGTTGTGTTCTACAGCATGGATTTGGGGACCTTGGGTCACAATTTGAGTGACTTAGAGGCATTTGTCTGAGAAGGGTTCAGTGCCTTGGATGTTTTCACATTGTACCACCTGCTACCAGTGTGCAGTTGGCAGCACAGGGTATGTATTCCTCAAGCTGTAAATGTACTGGGATCCAGTTTGGGATAGGCTTAGAAGCCAGTAACATTGAGCACAATGTGTAGGCTAGTTTTGTAAGTAAATAATCAAGCTTTGAAATCCTGTCTTCCTGAATGAGTAGCTTCTAAGACAGAAATTGATAGCTTGAAATTGTCGTGAGACCTGCTCCGGGTTGTTCCCAGTGAAAATGTGCAACTTGCTGCTTTTAAAAGTTTGCTCGCTTTCTCTAATCGGAGCAGCAGGAGGCACAGGGCCTAAGGCCTCTTCCAGAAGACTTCCTTAGCTGCTAGTGAAAGCCAGGCTGCGTTGTTCTCCAACTGAAGCTGGCCTTGTGTGAACAGGGAGAGAGTTCAGGGAGTTTGCAGGGCCACAGTGAAACAAGGGAATCTGCTCCTGTGGGGAAAAGGGGGATCATTGGCTAAGATGCAAGTGAGAGATGCCTTTTAATTTGAAAACTTGGTGTCTGTTTGTTTGTTCAGTGTTTTGGGTAGGAGAATGGTTACGGGAAATGGTTTGCTACCATCTTACTCAGTATTTTGTTTTTCGTTGTAGGGTTTGTAACATCTGCAACCAGAAGCTTGACTGTCCTGAAAACATCTCTTAATAAAATCACAAAAGACAGTGTTTGTGGAGGTGCTTTTTTTTGCAAGATGTATTCCAGGAAAGCCTTGCTCCCACCTTTGGTATGGAAGGAATTCCGCTGCATTTCTTCCAGCTTGTGTTACCCTTTTGGAGTGAATTTACCAGATCCTGATCTAAACAAAATGGGGACAAGATGCTGATTTCTAGGTAGAGCTGGAGCAGCAATCCAGTGTTTTAGAGGGTCATGACTAACACCCCATCAACAGGAGTAGTACTGGTAACTCTTCAGTCACATACCAGTCCCTTTCTCCGAGGTTTCTGGAAGAGGGAGCTTTATTAGCAATGTCCGAAGCAGTTGCGGTAGTTTATGCCTTTCTGGCTTCAACTGAAGTGTTACTGTATTCTACTAAATGCTTTTTTCACCTCTGTACATCCATTTCCCTTGTCACTGAAAAGATGTTCACTATGTGACTTTCAGGGCTGTAGATCGTATAGGAACATTATAGCGCCTGTTAGGGTCAGGTAACCTTAGTTGGTGGAGATATGGGGTGAGACAAACTTCTGAGTAGGTATTTACACATTAGTTGGGGGGAGAAAAAAAGTGTACACTCTGGATTTCAAACCACCTGTCCTAAGCTTTGAGATGGAAATGTATTTAAGTGATTGGGGAAAAAGTTCTCTTCCTTTGAGGCTTGAGACAGTCCATTAATTTGTTGCTGTATTAATAACTGGCTTTAATGAGTTCTAGGTAACATAGGTAGATGCTGAAGTTGATAATAGATGACACGGCTACTTACGCTATTGAAGTGCATAGTCTGTACGCAGGGATGTGTTTTCACTTCTGTTCCGTTGCTGTATGAATTACTTTTGATGCTGTTCTTGTCTGCTGCAGTCAAGCTAAAGCCCTGTAGCTGAAGCAGTGAGATTGAGCATTTGGTTAAGTTTCAGGCAGAGATTCTAGTTCTGTCAGCTCCTTTCCCAGTGTTTTTCAAAGTCCAGTGCAGTAATGGGAAGAGTCTGTTATGCACCTCATAAGGGATCATGTTGTGTGCGGGATCAAGGCTGTGTTTTCTTCAGGTTTTGAGAAACTCAGAACCTGTTTGTTCACTAACAAAAATCGTACAAACCTGCAAAATTTGCTAGTTAGGAATAGCTTTTACATCCAGATTTCCATTTTCAGGAGGCTTCTCTGCAGGAGCTAGGCAGGTATCTTAGGAACTGGAATTTCAAACCGATGGTGTCAGGAACTGGTCTGTCTGGCAGCGTGTGTGGATGTGTGAGCCTCAGCCTTCCTGTTCCCAGCTTCTCTGGCAGGCCTCCTGGAAAGCCGGCCTGGCAGGGTGCTGGCTGGGAAGCTGCTGAAGTCTGTCAGAGACAGATGTGCCTTCTCAGGGTGTCAGAGAATGAATCTGATTTCAGGTTTCTGTGCATATCTTTTCAGTGGAAGGCTTTAAAAAAAGTCAGTACATGTTAAATGTTAGAGTAAGTAATACCAACATTAATTTTTAATATGAATTTGAATTTTGAAAAAAAAAATTCCCCAAAAAAGGTGACAGACCAGCTTTGTCACTTTGTAGGAGCAGGGAATGTGTGAAAACTGGAAGGCCTGAAGCAGTAGAAGGGTGACACAGAGTGCAAGGCCTTGCATATTCTATCTAAATTCTTCGAAGTCCCTATGTACTAGATGACGATTGCTGGAAATTTCTCCTGCAGTCCTCCAGTGAAGGCTGGCTTTCCTGGAGATCGCTCAACTTTCTTTCTGGTTTAGAGCCCTCCAACCTGGTCCATCAGCTTATTAATCTCAGTGCTGATCACTGGTAGAATCAAGAGATGTTTAGTTGCTTGTGTATAAGATCAAGAGATGTGCAAGCAGTGTGTTTAAGAGCGGTATTGCTGTACCTCTCTTCTTGCTAGGTCCATCATGTTGTGAGAAGTTGAGGACAACATCAAGGATTACCGATCTGGTGTGACCCCACCTGCAGCACTGCGTCCAGCTCTGGGGCCCTCAGCACAGGGAAGACATGGACCTGTGGGAGCGGGTCCAGAGGAGGGTCACGAAGATGATCAGAGGGCTGGAACAGCTCTGCTGTGAGGACAGGCTGAGAGGGTTGGGGTTGTTCAGCCTGGAGAAGAGAAGGCTCCGGGGAGACCTTCTTGTGGCCTTTCAGTACTTAAAGGGGGCTTACAGGAAAGGTGGGGACAGGCTTTTTAGCAGGGTCTGCAGCGGTAAGACAAGGGGTTTTAATGGTTTTAAACCAAAAGAGGGGAGATTCAGACTAGACAATAAGGAAGAAATGTTTTAGGATGATGTTGGTGAGACACTGGCACAGGTTTCCTGGAGAGGTGGCAGATGCCCCATCCCTGGAAACATTCCAGGTCAGGTTGGACGCGGCTCTGAGCAACCTGATCTAGTTGGAGATGTCCCTGCCCATGGCAGGGGGTTGGACTGGGTGACCTTTAAACCCAAACCATTCTATCATTCTATGATTATCCCATAATGGTCAAGGTTTGCACGTGTGAACTGAATACCTTTCTAGCATGCATGGTTGGAGTATGCCACCACCATGAACTGTTTGAAGAAGCTGCTAAAGGAGAGTTAGGAGGCTCATTCAGTTCCCTGTGTCTTGAGGGTGCTGTCTTCCCTAGGATGAAAACCACGAGTATTTAAAGCTGCTTGCAAGACGAGCTGGGGGTAGGATGGGCTCAGGAGCTCTGGAAAGCTTTTAACTTACTTGCAGTGTTGCTGTTCCAGGTTGATGGTGATCCTGGGCTGCCATGGTTAGTGCTGGAGATGGCTGCTGTAATTTTGTGCAGTGAAAGACACTGATCCAGCACCCAGTGCTTTTTCAGTCTGTGAGGAGCTCCATGTGGATGCGTGTGCCTGCCCGTCCCAGACACGTGCTATTTTGGCACAGGGAAAAGGGGAGATATCTGTGGCTTTAGTTTTGCTCGTGACTGAGTGGCAGAAGGTTGCATGCTTGAATGGACAGCAGGTTCATCCCTTTCCAGCAGTGGAAGGACATGGGCCAGCAGGGTCTGACAATGCTGAATTTTCCAAGATTTAGCTGTGTTCCCACTGCGATGGTGTAGGTTCTTGTGGTTCTTTTTCCTCGATCTCAACTGGATCCCAGCTAGAGAAGCTTTGGGTTGTAGGGTCAGGACGGCTGGTCCCTGTGGCAAACAGCTCAGTTTTATTCCTATGCTGCCATATTTTCTTTTTAACTGAGCCATTTGCTGCTCTGTTAAATGTCAGAGCAGGGGAGGGCAGTAGGTTCTCTTACCTGTGAAGCATTAAAGATGCTGGATACTTGCAGTTTCGGGAGAAAAATTTTTAAAAGTGAAGTGAAAAGCTGACCTGCTAATAGTATTCCTTTCCCATGATGGACGTGTCATGGGAATTCATCTGTTGCTGCTTGTTAAGTGTAATTTTTGTCTGTAACTACCAGATTAAGAAAGGTGTATTGGATTTAAGGATGGCAAGGAACCTCTCCAAGGTCTTTTAAGAGTATTTTGTCTCCACCCACACCCTGCAAGTGACTGTGGCTGCCAGAGGTTCATTGAAAAAGTTTTATTGCAAAATTATACAACTGTTATTGTGTGGTACAAGAACAGACAATAAAAGCCATCTGACACCTGCATCCCCACGATGCAAATTATTCACAATATCCCACAGTGTGTTCTTGTCTTGCCCACCCCTTTTACCCCTCCCCCCATCCTCCATAACGTGCAACAGCGTGTGGGTTTCAGTGCGCTGATTCACTGGGTAGTGTCTAGCATACACACTGGGCTTTAGGCTTCCTGTGCATTTGGGTACATCCTTGTGGATTGCCTCCTACCTCCCAACACGGTGGGGAAAGCACCTGGGAATATGATCTGGGAAGAGGCTTAAGGGCAAGAATCTCCCATTCCAGCTGGCTTGGATAGGAATTAGGGCAGGCGAGCTTTTCTGCAATTGTGTAACCTCGCAAACCTGGAGAAGTCATGGTCAGGTCAAACTTGGGGGTGCAAGCTGCTGCATTTTTCCTTGTAGGAAACACCTAGTAAGAGACTTCGTAGTTGTAGCTTAATAAATAAGTGGAAATAGTGTATGGTCTGAGAAAATGCAGTATTGGGCTTCTGTGTAGCAACCTGACAGTAAGTACATTGGCAGGGAAATAAAAACAAGGAAAAGCAATGCAGTCACTGTCCTTGCTGGTTTCAAATAACTGACACTTAGATTATGATGCACAGATTTCTCTCATTTCAATGACCTTGTCATTACTTGCTTGGTGGTGTCTCTCAGTGCGTAGCAAGGCTTACCTGACACATGCTTCAATGCTCATGGGACCGTATCGGTTACTTCTTTAAATAGTATTAACCTGATGATATCCCTTAAAGAGAAGATGCGAATAACCTCCAAGTCTAGGCTGGAGCAGGCTGTGAAACTTGCTAATTATCAGACATAAATACGAGTATAACTATAAACACATTTGGTTTTCAGTGTGCCCTTATCCAGGTCAGCCAACAGGGAGCTAAAGTATCATGGAGGAGAGGAGCTTCAGAAAAGGGTCATTAGGAAGTCAGGTAATGGCAGCTTTTAAAGCTTTGCATTTAAACAAAGTGGAAGTGAACTTGATCCACCTCACTGTGAGAAGCCAACAGGAGTCCCTTGGCATGCTATGGGAGCTGATGGGTACTAGAGCCCTGGTCATAATTGGGAGAACCTTCAAAGTGGTGACTATCTCTTTCCCAGCCCTCTGTGCTGATGCAGAAGCACCAAGAGAAGTGGAGTTCCTCTGTTTGCCTGCTACAAGATGTTTAATTCCAGGTGTTGGCCCAAGATCCCCTGAGGGGTGGAGCACAGCCATTTCTGTCATGCAAGAGTGCATAAGGGACCTCAGGTTTATCTTTCTAGAAGCCCATCTGCTCTTTGGCCTCTCTGCTGACACCCCTAAGCCACTTCTCTGTGAAGTATTGAGCAAAGCTGCACTTGGCTTTGCAGTGAGTGTTCTAGCTAAGTAGCTGACGACCTGCCATGGTTGAAGCATTTAAGTCATCCAGAGCAGGGTTAGGCAGGACGGAAGGATGTAACTCCATACAATCTCCGTTCTTACATGCTGTCATGGTCCTGCTCTGCTCCCAGGGCCATAGATGGGGCTGGACCGCAGAACTGGCCCTTTTGTGGTCTGTTGTATACCACTGAAGATAGGAGAGAGAAGCAAGGAAAAACTGCAAAGCAACCAGAGCAGCTCTGGTGTGGTGCTGCATAGCAAAGGAGAGAAACAAAGCAACAAAGGGAGAGAAAAGTAAGTGGCAGAGCTAAATGTGCAGAAGCATTTGAGATGGAAGGGTGGAGGGCTTGTGCCTTTGCAGGGCTGATGGTAGCAGCAAGGTACGTAGCAGGAGGCTTAACTCTAGTGCAGGGAGGAGCTAGGCATCAGCCTGAACATCTCAGCTGAGGATGCCAGTAGCTGAGACAGTGCATGCCAGTTCCCTTCCACTCCTGGTGACCCTCTTGTGCCAGGCTCCCCTCTTCCTCTCTCGAGGTGGGTTTGTGCAATAAGTACTTTGGGGTGAGGTAAAGTGTATGCTGGTTTCTCATCACAATGCACCCTGGTCTGAATAGCACCCATAGTTCGAGAAGGATACAAAATAAGTGTTTCCCCTTTTTTTGAAATCCCCCACTAAAAAACACACAAACCAAAGCTCTGGGGAAAAAAAAACCAAACTAACTACAACTCATCACGCATCTTGTCCCCTTTGGGCCTGATGAGCCTGCCGATGAAGAGAATGGAATTGGTTTTACTGTCCTTGATCATGAAGACGAAGGGGTGGTCAGCATAGAAGAGCTTGGGGTTCCTCATCTCCTCTCGGCCGTAGATGTCAGCATCGTAGGGGTTCCCTTCTGTGTCCCATTCAAGAGCGGCAGCGTGGAAGACGTTGGACAGGTAAAGGTCTTTCTTGCCAGAGATCTTTGACAAGTCAGCCTTGGTTTTGTCAATGGCTTCTGTCAGGCCCAGATCAGCCAAGTGTTTCTAGGAGGAGAAAAGAGGTCAGCAACCCTCCCAGAGATGATACAGTGCAATTCTTTCCAGCCATGGTTAGGCTACCTGCTGGAAAAAGGATGGCAGGCACAGATAACCCATCATCCCCCTATTTTCTCTCCCACCCCAAAGAACTTTAAGGCCCAACTGTTTTCTTCAAGGACCTCCTTTACCTGAAGGTCGTGGCTGACTTCCAGGACTACTTTAGGCAGCGAGATGGCCACTGATCTCTTCTTCATCTTGCCAGCCCAGGCCTTTAGCTGCTCCCTGTTCAGCAGTTTCTCAACCCTCTCCAGAGGCTCCACATGGTTTGGCATGATAAAGATCATGCTGGAGAGCTTATGAGCAAGTGGCATCTCTACCACCTGGAGCTTCTCTGTCTCATCATCGTAATAATTGTAGAGACCTTGAAATTAGAAGCAGAAAAGGGTGAGATGTGGAGCAGAGGCAAAGCTACCCACAACCTTGTTGTGAATTCACCCTGACCAGCAAGGGATGCGGGTCTGAACGCTGTTTTAGGAACTGCCTCAGCATTATTGGAGTTGGCAACAACTCAAAACTGTGGCTCTCATTTGCACGATGAGCTAGAATTTATTCCTAACAGCCAAGCACCCAATAGTGAACATGAATTCTCTCTGCTCACAGAGAGACTGAATCAGCAGAACAAGCACACCCTGCTTTGTTCTCTCTCACTTACTGCCTGTGAGGCAAAACAATCTTGGAAGCACTTGGTGGAGAACTGGGTAATGGAGCGGCAGTGAGCGTAACTCCGGTTGGTCTTGGCACGGGGCAGGAGATCTGCCACTCACCTGTGCGATGCATCATGGGAACTCCCACCGTGTAGGAACGGGTCACCATGAAGCCACGGTTGTCCACCATCTTATGATGGAACTTCTCATCCCAGTGAGCTACAGGAGAGAGAAATTCAGCTTGTGAGAAAAGGGAATGGGTGGTAATTTCACGCACAGTTCCTAACTACTTGCTCTGAAAAAGAGCGTGCCTCCAGTGGACCTAGGATTTGTTCACGTTCCCATTTAGTCTGCTATGTATCAGCTCAGGCTAGGTTTTGGGTCGCTTGTATCAAGAATTAAAGGTAGAACTTACGCTTGAAGAACATGGCATTGACAATGAGGGCCCCATCAGTTTTCTCAACATCCTTCGTGACCTCCGGGAGTTTCCCATCCGTGGTCTGGGCTGCCCACTCGTTAATGGACTTCAGGGCACTCCTCTTGTCTCGAAAGTTGATCTTGGAGTGCTCATAGTTGTAGTGTTTCTTGCTGTTCTTCACAAAGTCATCGGCGAAGTTGATCGAGGCAGGGCCATACAAGCGGTTGCCGATCTTCCAGGTGACGTTGCGGGCTGTGCTGTTGCTGACCTCGTTCAGGAGCTCAGACAACCCGCTGTGCACGTAGTCGTCATTCAGTTTGTCTGCACTGAGCACTGCCTTGGCTTGGGAGGCGGTTGCAGCCTTGCCCCCGAGGGACACGAGGCCGAGGGAAGAGGCCACGACCACGGGGGACAACAGGATGTTCTCCATGTTCTTGTCTTTCGCCATGGCATGGTAGAGGTTGAAGGCCAGCGTCGTGCTGCGGTCAGCCAGCGTTGTTGCCTTGTCACTCAGCTTCCTATCCTCCGAGGGCACAGCAGCAGCGAGGCCGCAGAGAGCGAACACCAGAATAATCCACATGGCTTCAGCAGTACCCAACACCTCTGAGGACCTGCTGGGCAAGAAGACCTCACTGTCAGCATGATTTAAGCCCTTCCTGGAGCATTCAGAGACCCCAGGGGCTCTTCCAGTGAAACCCATTCCTAGGCTCCAGTGACAGCCAGAGCATCTGCATTCAATGCTACACTTGGGGTACAACAATCCCAAGTCCACACTGGGCTTTCCCCTGAGCAACAACTGATCTTCAAGGGTCTAGGCTGCACTCCAGCATGCAGAGCCTGTGCATTTTGAATGAAAGCTTCCTTTTTAAGCAATTTTACTATATTACTCTATGTTCATATACAGTAAATGATTTAAGGAGGGGTCAGGGAATGGAAGCAACAGACACTGCTGTCCCCAGAGTCACAGGTCAAACCTCTGCCCTGGTCAGGAAAAGCTAAAAGCGGGATGTTTCTGCTGCCCAAGGGCCATGTAGCACAGTGCTGCCCGTCGATCCAGGGGCTATCCCGGTCAGTGTATGGCAGGGATTGTCCTCTCTGGGGACCCCAGCTCAGTACCCAAATGCTCAGCTTTCTAGACACTAGATGGAGCACATGAGCTTCCACCAAGCTATGTCAGAGAGGCCCCTTGAGAAGATCCAAGGCTGTCTGGTCAGCTCTGTGACTTAGTTTTGCCTGTACAGCCCTGCCAGGAAGGTAGTGGGGCAGAGGAAGGTGGTGGACCCCTCCTTTACCCCAGCAGAGCCCCCTCCCAATACGTTCATGCATTGAGTAGATGGCATCTCATCACAACATAGGTGCACCCATCCCCAGTGAGGGCATAGAGCTACTAGCTTCGATACATCTGCAGACTGACCAGTCCTAAATGCTGTGCCTGAAAGCTCTTTGGAGCTCATCCCACCTGCCTCCGAGGCTATAACCTGTCCCCAGACCTTCCCTCCTTCCTGACTTCACGCTGCTCACAGCAAACCCTCCTGATGGCAGATCCCCAGGGCTTAAATTCCACCTTCACGCCCAGCCAGTGTGAGCTTTTCCTCGGCAGGCTGCATCATGCCCAAGGCTACAGTGGAGTTGCTGCGTTCCTCGGTCCTCTCCTCCCACCCTGCTCCTGGCCAGCCTCAGAGGCTGCTCCTTGCATGCGGAGACAAGAAAGGGCTGCAACCGGGCAGCTTCAGGGTTAAAGCCAACAGAGCAGGAAGCGAAGGGCCCGCTGGGATTACATATGGAAGGAAACACGCCATAGCCCGAAGCAAAAGAGAGTGCGCAGTTGCACCAGGGACCCTTTGCTGGAGTGGGAATTACAGAGCCTCAGAGAGGGAGGCAATTTGTATCCTAAAATCCTTTTGGGACCAAGCCCTCCGTTGAGCCATCCCGGCTACCTAAGAGCAAAGACTTGTGCAACAGGCTCAAAACTGCCCTTGACGTGCTTTTAAGGCGCAGACAGCGTCGGGTGTGGCAAGCATTTAAAATCTGGGGGGTTTTCTTTTGTTTTTTTCTTCCCTTTTTTTTCTAAAGATACCTTGAAACTCTTTCATAGTGAGGTCAACGTTTGCCTTTTTCATTCTGAAAGAAAACAGATACATGGAGTAGTTCTCTTGCGAGCAACGGGCGGCCCACGCCGCTTACATCCTCAGCTTAAAAAAGGCTCATTACTTCAGAGACTGGCGAGAAATTTGGCCGGGCGCTCTGGGCTGCGATGAGTGACACATCCCGCGGCGGTGAGACAGAGAAATTTTGCCCATCCTTGGATTACGGCTGAGATTATTGGTGAATTCATAACCCAGGGTGAAAATAGAGGGAGCGTGGGGGAACGCGCGGCCGATAACATCCTCTCTTTGTGGTTGTACGGCCCAGCCCTGCAAGGGGACGCCCTGTGCCGACGTGGCATCCCACAGACCTCCTTGGGGCTGTCGGGGACCCGCTCTCCTGGCAGGGTTTGGAGGTGCCATCACCCACGACAGCCAGAGGCACGCACCCCTTCCAGGACTGTATTTCTCCCACGACCAGGACAAAGCCGCCGGACGGCGGCATGCGAGCAAAAGGCCATTTCCATGGCAGCAGAGGGACGTGACACTTGGTTAAGGCAGGCAGAAGGACAGGGTTAGTCAGCCTTGTCGCAGCGAGGCTGTAGCGAGAGCTCTCCCTCCCTCCCTGGGCTGGTGCCCAGGGTCCCGCAGGCTCCCAGGCTGGGCAGGAGCAGGGGCTGGAGGCTTTCTCCAACCAGGGCTGCTCCGGGACCACTTGGACCAAGTCGGTGCTTCCCTTATCCCCCTCTTCTCTTTCTTCACCCCCCGAAAGTTTCTCCTGGGTGCAAAACCAGGGTGCAGCTTCGCCGCAACCATCTCTAGCAAACTGGAGGTGGGGGGGGGGGGGGGGGGGGGGGAATCTTTTAATGTCTTTTCTCTAAAACCAGAGCCAGCTTGTGGGGCAGTCTGTACCCTCCATGTATCCCCAATCCCACCCCAATGCGACCTACCCCCCAGGCAATACCCCCCTCCCCAATGCAACCTACCCACCCATGCAACCCCCTTCCCCCATGCAATACCCCCCCTTCCCCAATCCCACCCCAATGCGACCTACCCCCCCCTGCAATCCCCTTCCCCCATGCAATACCTCCCCTTCCCCAATCCCACCCCAGTGCAACCTCCCCCCCATGCAACCCCCTTCCCCCATGCAATACCCCCCCAATCCCACCCCAATGCAACCTCCCCCCCATGCAACCCCCTTCCCCCATGCAATACCCCCCCCAATGCAACCCCCTCTCCCCATGCAATATCCCCCTCCCCAATCCCACCCCAATGCAACCTCCGCCCCATGCAACCCCCTTCCCCCATGCAATACCCCCCAATCCCACCCCAATGCAACCTACCCCCCCCATGCAATACCCCCCTCCCCATTCCCACCCCAATGCAACCTACTCCCCATGCAATAGTCCCCATGCAATACCCCTCCAATGCAACCTCCCCCCATGCAACCCCCTTCCCCCATGCAATACCCCCCCTAATCCCACCCCAATGCAACCTCCCCCCCATGCAATACCCCCCCAATGCAACCTACTCCCCATGCAATAGTCCCCATGCAATACCCCTCCCATGCAACCTCCCCCCCATGCAACCCCCTTCCCCCATGCAATACCCCCCCAATCCCACCCCAATGCAACCTCCCCCCCGTGCAATACCCCCCCCCGACTTCCCTGCCCTGTGGGGCCAGCCGGCAGCATGCAGGACCCCAAAAGAACAGCCGGCCTGCTGCAGTCTCAGCGCGGCCGCAGCCCTCCCTGGCAGCGGTCCTGCGAGCCCGCGCTGCCCGCACCCCCCTTACCTGCGGCGGTGCGGGGCTGGGGCGCTGCTTCGCTCCGCTCCCCTGTGCACCTCGCGGTCCCGCGGAGGGGGTATATAAGGGGCCGGGGAGAAACTTCTGGAAAGTTGGGAAAAAACCTCTCAGAAAACGCCTGGGGAGGGAGAGGAAGGGGAGGACCCGGTGGAGCTCTCCCGGCCGGCCGCCAATGGCAGGGAGCGCCCGGCCCCGCTGCGGCTGCAAGGGGGGGCGGGGGGGCCGCCTGCTCCCTCCGTCTGCCGGCCCGGCCGGGGCTGCCCCTCTGCCTGCCCCCGGGCAGGGCTGTGGCAGCCTCTCCCAAGCCCAAAGCGGTGCTTTTGCATTTTCACAGGGCTCTGGCCCATCTTATCTCCCCCCCTCCTGGCACCTCTTGAGGCTGGGTAGCTGTCGGTGCAAGAGGCGGGTGATTTATTTGTTTTTCCCGGGGTGTCATCCTCCGTGGAGTCAGGAGTGTTGCAAAGGGCTTCAGCCAGGACCGGAGCGGTCACAGCCAGCGCATCTTTAACATGGTTCGAGCCACATCTTGCCGTCTGAAATGTCCCCCCTGTTCGGTGACACCCAAGAGGACCTGCGTTCGCTCTGCAGCGACCTGATGGCCAAGTCACGGGCAGCTGGCGAACTTCCTCACATCCCTGTATCCCACAGAGACTGGTTTTCCATCCGTCTTCCCCACCTGCTTTAACACCCCCTCTTTTTCCCCAGCAGCTGGGCTGCTGGACTGGTGAACCTCTCACCCATCACATCTTCCATACTTCCAAATCTCCCCCTGCACCGTAGGCGTGAGATGAGCAGGTCAACTGGGGACTGTTCTTCATTGTAGCATAACGGAGTGGCAAAATCGCCATGCCTGGCAAAAATATCGGCAGCCCCGAAGTAACGTTGAAGGAGTTAAATGCTCATGCCGCCCAGTGCCAGCCTGCCTGGCTGAGAGCGCTTGCAGCAAAGTATGTGCCATAGAGAAGTTTCTGCGCTGAGTCACAAGGATTGAAGTCGCTCGGTTTTAACCCGGTCACATTTTAAGCCGGCCTGGGATTTTTTTTTTTAATGGCAATCTGGGATGTAGTGTTATTCTAGGTACCACCCAGTAATTAAGCACCATCCTCATTGATGGTGACCACATTACCGGAAGGATGCTGCATCATTTTAGGCTGGATATTAGGAAAAATGTCTTTCCTGAGAGAGTGGTGAAGCACTGGCAGAGGCTGCCCAGGGAGGTGGTGGAGTCACCATCACTGGAGGTGTTCAAGGAACGTGTGGACGAGGCACTGCGGGACATGGTTTAGTGGGCATGGTGGGGTTGGGTGATGGTTGGACTTGATGATCTTACAGGTCTTTTCCAACCTCAGTGATTCTGTGATTCTGTTGTTCAACTGATGTCTATGTTTCCCCTTGCTTCTAATCACCACGTAATTTCATTCCCCCCCCCATTAATGCTGGTTTTGGCTCTGCAGGTTTCTCCTCCTCCCTCAGAAGACAGAGGGGCTCAGCAGGTTGCTACCTCTTGTTGCTATAGTAGAAAGCAGCATCTGATTTTGTCTTCTGGCTTTGAATATTCTGCCCAGAGACCTGGGTCATCGTCTTGCGAGTGCCTTGCCCTGGGATCATCTTATCTTTCCACTCTCCATACCCTCACACAGCATCAGTCCACTAATTCTAGAAGACGGCATCCTGGGTCATCGTCTGGCAAGCGCCTTGCCCTGGGATCATCTTATTTTTCCATTCTCTGTACCCCCACACAGCATCAGTCCACTAATTCTAGAAGATGGCATCAAAAAGTGGTATTTTTTCTTCTACACCCTTCAGATGATGCCATGTGAGTGGCACACCTCAGATGAGGGGAGGTCTTTGAGCCCTCCCTGTACAAAATTTTCCACCAGCTGCAAGAAACCAGCTCCCCAGAACTCTAACAGCAAAAAAAAAAAGTGTGTTTCCACGCTGATTTTGCACACAGCACCGTCTGCAGCAGCAAGACCTTGATAAGAGAGGTAGCAGATAACGGGAGGTTTGTTCTGGTCCCTGCGTGTTTGCTTCTGGCTGTGAAAAAGATTGTCCCGTTCATCCGTTCCCAACAGCCTTTATTAGGGCTGAATTGATCCCTGCGGTGTCATTTGCACAAAAGCTCTTACAGAGGAAAAGTGCCAAGGGGTCTCACTCCCTGGGCGACCCTTTGGGTGCCAAGCATGAAGTCATTTCAGATGCCTGAAGGCTCCTGGCTTTGTGTGATTTATTTAATTTTTTTCTTTTTTTCTTTTTCAGTGGTGTGTGTGTGGAGAAAGAAATACCTGAACAAAACATGTTTCCAGCTGACATCTTCCCTGGGCGTTTTGCATCCTAGCAGGTACCTCACGCCGCGGTCTTTAATGATAACATGCCTAAACGGTCCTAATGGCCTCACGACGTGATGTTCAGAGATCAGCTTCCTTCTGGGAGGGATTCAGTGGGAAAAAGAGGTTTGAAGCACCTTAAGCATCATATTTTTGTGTACCCTCGTGTATATTTGGAGCAGTTTTCTTGGCTTTGTGCCTGCATAAATGATCGGAGTGTGGCCCCAGGGTTTTTATAGCACAATCTTTGCTTTATTACTACATTGCCAAAGTAAAAAATGAATTTGCTGATAGCAAACAATCCATAGGCAGGTGAAATGTTACTGGTCTGTACCAGCAGCACGTACCAGCTGAGGAATGAGAAAAGCTCCTTTAAACTTCCAGTGTCAGCTGGTTTTCTCTGCCAAGCTCTGAATTGCTCCACCTTCAAACCCTTCTGTGCAATTACTTCCCATGTGAGATTTTTTTTTTCTTCCTAGTGAAATTTAAAATAAACTCTATAACTTTTAATCTTGATCTCTTTCAATGCCTCCCAACACCAAACTCCCTTGACACAAGTGCAGGGCTCTGTGCTTCAGTCCTTTTAAATGGCTTTGCCTCAATAACAGGAATTTGGAGTTGAATAAAAATAGTTCTTTGTGTTTGAGGACAGGCAGCCCAGCATAAAGATATTTCAAATTTTTGCCTGATTTTTAAATGTATTGTCTATTCCTATTCCTATTCCTGCTATCGCTAGCTGTCTCACACTACTAATTCATCCCTCCAGACACCACAATCCTGCGTGCATTGCTCTGACAGCCACATCTACGGGGTTTAGGATGTGAATATGTAGAAAATTAATAAATTCTCCCAAAATGTCAGCAAGTGGCTTAATCTTGACTGTGAACATATTTTCCAGGGTAAAAGTGCTGGGAATCGGGCTGATCTGTGTTGCAGGGGAGATGTCTGTTGCCATCGAGTGATTTCCAAGTGCAATTGGACTTTGCAGGCGCTCCGGCCGGTGCTCCCAGCCCCCACAGTGCCACGTAGGAGATCCTACGGCAGTGGGATGGGGAGAGAGGAGCGGGAAGGGGGAGCGATACTGGGAGTTGCCTTCTTCCGTCTTCTCTGCTCCTTTAATGAGAGGGCCCAGCTGCCAAAAGACACATCCACTTCTCCAGCACAACTCCTCCCCTCCAACCGCCCAGCTTTAAAACGCACTTGCGCGTAGGGCAAAACTTGCATTTCTTTTGTCGCGAGTTATTTCAAGTGCGGTTATGCTCCCTGGGGAGCCTTCGACTTTAGGGGGCTGCAGATCTACTGAGCTATAACATAACGTTAATTAAAAAACCCCAAACAGTTTGTGATATGGGTCTGATCCTACGCACCCCGACAAAGCAGACGGAGGTTTGCAGCCTGTTGTCGCAGCGCCTGGGCCGGGTGTCGGGGTGGAGGATGGTGAAATCTGACTGGTACTGGGAGTCCTACACCCAGCCCTGCGGTAAAGAACCCATGCCCAGCCGTAAAACATCTGGACTGATGCTGTTGTGGTCGTTTGGCTTGTCTTATTTAAAGCAGTGTTGCTAATTCACTTGATTATATATTGAAGGAGCGCTTTATTTCTACAAAAGCAGATGATGCAGTCTAACAGGCTCTTCGGACAGAACTTTTTAAATATAAACTCCAGCAGCTTTGCACACTCGCCCTTTCGGTAGGCTGCGGTGACCCAGGAGACTGACCCTTGTTTTCCTGTATCAGTGACTGACCCTGTCATCTTCTAAGCTGCCATGAAGCAGTGCTGGTGCAGGATTTCTGCTTTCCAGGATCACGCATGGTCTGTAGCAAGGATAGCAATGAAGGCAATTTGTAGAGCGGAGATACTTAGTCCCTTCTTGTAACTCTCAGCTTTAATGGGGAGGGGGATTAAAGCTGTTCACCAGATCCCAGAGTTAAGAGCGTGGAGCTAGGTAGAAGCTAGCAGGAGATCATTTTAAAACAGGTCCCAGGCAGTCCTTTTTCACACAGTTGCATCCACAGGAGGCAGATGGGATCTAATCTAAAAGGATTAGACAAATTAAACTAATTAGTTCCAGAAGTAGATACTAATGGGGATGTACGCTGAACATCCCTAATCTAGCAGGTCTGGGTGCTGGGGTGGCACAAGCGCAATGCACCACAGGCAAGCTGGAACCAGTTGCTTGCCCTAAAGGTGCTGGTGGAGCAGAGCTGGATGAACCACGCTGACCCGGTAGGACATTTTGTATGTCCTTATGAGCCTTAGAGTTTATGAGCCTCACCTCCCCTTCTGGGTAACGCCGTTACCTCGGGGGTTTCTCTGTGCTGCAGATGAGGAAGGCAGGGGTGCTCAGAGCCAGCATGGGTCTGGCACTGAAGAGCAGCTGAGAAGCCGTCCCAGTGCTGAACATCTCTTGGAGGGAGCACAGCACATGGCAGGATTAGATCTTGGAGGATTAAAAACCACGGGACCTGCGAAAATCACAGTGGAGGCAGCAAAGGTGATACTGATCCTCTTTGCAGTCACCACCTCGAATGCATCTAGTCTTCCTGCAGAGGATGCAACAAGCCTGGGAGACTCCTTGATACAGTCAAATTCCCAAATTTTCCTATCCCCACTGTACCCCCTATCCTGCTGGCAGCGTTATCTCACCTGCCTGCGAGGGTGAGACAAAGGCAGCACTGATGTGAACGCTCCCCTGCCTCTGCACTGCTTCTCACTTCTCCTGCTCGGCATCGTTTTCTCACCTAAGGAGCAGGAATGGGCAGGGAAGGTGAACCAGCCTTAAAGAAACCCTCCCTAGATCAGCTCAAACCTTCTCAAATCAGGTCCACCCTCCCCAGACCGTTTCTCAGAGCTTCCCGGGGCAGCCCCAGGAACAGTGTTATCACTGATTCGTCTGGGATTGCAGAGGAACCTGCATGTGTCTCAGTTTCGTCAGCAAAATCTCTCCCCAAACCAGAGCAAACGGGTCTGGATGGAGCCTGGAAGCAGCCGTGGCTGATGGAGGGATCCAGCCTGAGGTCATCTCCCAGAGCCATGTGAAGAGCCGTGGGGGCCAGGGCTGGTGGCAACCAGCATTACTCCAGGCTCAGGTGAGTTCCCAGTAGCACTCAAACACCATGGCCTCACCTCTAGGCAAATCAAGCGTCTGCTGGGTGAGGGGTTCCCCATCCAGAGCTTGCCTGGTTCTCTGGGTACCCACATGCAAAGGCTTTGGGGGGATTCTGCTTCTCTGCTCAGCTCAAGGGCAAGTTCAGGACTGACGCTTTAATTTTCCCCTTGCAACACCCTCCTTTGCCACTCTGAATTCATTACAGAATCACAGAATCACAGAATCACTACGGTTGGAAAAGACCTGTAAGATCATCAAGTCCAACCATCAACCCAACCCCACCATGCCCACTAAACCATGTCAGACAGTGCCACGTCCACACGTTCCTTGAACACCTCCAGGGATGGTGACTCCACCACCTCCCTGGGCAGCCTCTTCCAGTGCTTCACCGCTCTCTCAGGAAAGAAATTTTTCCTAATATCCAGCCTGAACCTCCCCTGGTGCAACTTGAGGCCATTTCCTCTTGTCCTATCACTTGTCACTTGGGAGAAGAGACCAACACCCACCTCACCACAACCCCCTTTCAGGCAGTTGTAGAGAGCGATGAGGTCTCCCCTCAGCCTCCTCTTCTCCAGACTGAACACCCCCAGCTCCCTCAGCCGCTCCTCATCAGACTTGTGCTCCAGACCCCTCACCAGCTCTGTCGCCCTTCTCTGGACACGCTCCAGCACCTCAAGGTCCTTCTTGTAGTGAGGGGCCCAAAACTGAACACAGCATTCGAGGTGCGGCCTCACCAGTGCCGAGTACAGGGGCACGATCCCCTCCCTGCTCCCGCTGGCCACACTGTTTCTGATACAGGCCAGGATGCCGGTGGCCTTCTTGGCCACCTGGGCACACTGCTGGCTCATCTTCAGCCGGCTGTTGACCAGCACCCCCAGGTCCTTTTCTGCAGGACAGCTTTCCAGCCACTCGTCCCCAAGCCTGTAGCGTTGCATGGGGTTGTTGTGACCCAAGTGCAGGACCCGGCACTTGGCCTTGTTGAACCTCATACCATTGGCCTGGGCCCATCGATCCAGCCTGTCCAGATCCCTCTGCAGAGCCTTCCCACCCTCCAGCAGATCAACACTCCCTCCCAACTTGGTGTCATCTGCAAACTTGCTAAGGAAAGCATTCACGCAGCTCAAGGCATCACGGAGCGATGGCTTTGCAGGCAGTGGCATCTCGGACTCAGGCAGAATCGCAGCCCGTTTCCCCTTCTCCGGCTTGCAGCCATGCCCGGGTCCCGGTTTGGCTGGAGCTGGAAGGGACCAGCTTTGTCTGGATAGACAGCACACAAAGGATGGCAGTGAAGCTGAAAGGCTGTGTCCCGTGGACCTGTGCCCTGGCCTGTCTGGTCTGCAGCAGTCACGAGCCAAACTCGCCTCTACTAGCCTGCTGTGCCTGGAGCTGGGGATTCCGGCCCCTGGATTTCTGGGAGGTCACAGGGTGGGTTTATATGCCCTAAAGGTGCAAATTCAACCCATGGATGCACACATCCTCTGCGGAGCACTGGTCAGCTTTTGCTCCTTCAGCAGATGTGATGGAGGAAAAAAAGGAAGAGGAAAAGGACTGTGACTGCCCCGGAGGGGGGCGAATCCTCCATCCGTGGTATCACGCAGGTGTGCCATGATGCACGAACACGGAAGGCCAGGCTAGCGAGGCCCCAGCTGCAGCTTTCCCGCAGGGCATAGAGGAGAGAATCTCCCTTGATCCCAGTTTGTAATCCCTGTTTAATACTCCCAGAGAAAAGTTCAAAATCCACAGGCTCTCCTGCCAACACGTCGAGGCGGGGGGAAATTCCTCTGGTGCTTTTGGGTGGAAAGAATGTCATCTGCGCCGCCTCGGCAGAGGTCCAGCACGGGTGACGGCAGGTCGGATTGCAAACCCCTGCATCCCGTACCTTCCTGGGAGCTGGGCTATGGAGAGAGGAGATGGGGTCCTTGTGGACAGCCGCAGCTTGGGGGGCAGGAGTTTGCCAGCCCTGGGCAGCAAGCTGGGAGGACCCACATGGCCGCCGGGTCCTGTGCTCTTTCTACGCTGACACAGGAGCTCTGGTTTGGGGTTGTGGAAGACCGACAAGACTCGGGACTCCTGGGTACCCTCTCCGGGCTGGCTGGACGAGCTGCTGTGGACCGGCCTTGTGCATTCCTCACTCCCTCCCTTCTGCATTTCAGTGACTGGGAACATCTGGATCCACCCGAGAGTTAACCAAAAGCAAAAGAAAGTGGTCGGTTTTTCAGCCACGTCAGCCCCGCGAACACCAGGGCCATCTCAAGGGCAGGCTGCAGGGTGAGACCAGGGATTTGGGATGCCGTAGCCTCAGTTTCCCCACTGTGAGGAACCTGAGGCAGGCAGCGAGGAGCGTGCCATTTCCAGCTTTTGACCCTTTATTACAAAATACGAGCAGAGAAGGCCTAGGAATGGGGAGGTCGGTCTGCTCAGCGCGGAGCATGGAGTGGGAGCTGCGAGGGGGGAATCTCTGCTGTCTCGTTAAAAGCTGAGTTCCCGTCCGCTGTGATGTTAAAGCGCTTCCTCGTCTCTTCCTGGCTGCCTGTTTTCAAGAAGCATATGGGAACTTAAAAGGTTGGAGCTCTCTGCCTCTCCTTTAAATTTGGTTGAAGCTGTCAGAAAGCTGAGAGGAGGCGCAGCCCCACATGCCCCCCCCGCAGCGCAGCAACGTTTCAGGCCTCTTCTAAGGAAATGGGATGTAAAAGGAAACCATTTATTCTGGAGCCAGCTGAGGGAACAGGAACGCCCCTAAAACCGACCCTTGCTTGGAGAGAGATCCTCCGCCAGCCAATCTTCTGCTTCCAGCGCAGAGCTGCGCTGGGGCGGGCAGCGGGGCGGGTTCACCATGTGCATGCGTGTACATGCGTGTGCATGCGTGTGCATGCCTGCATGTGTGTAGGCACACAAGTTACACAACTGCCTGTCTCACTCATCTTACTGGTGTCCGTCAAAGTAGCTTGGTTGTTGGAAATCAGGTCCCCAACAAGCTGAGCTGCAAAACTCTGCCACTGGTGATGCTGATGGGATGCGGGGAGCTGAATGCAGGACGGGGCTGGGACTGGTGTTTTTGCTGCGTTGTGGACTTCAGGGTGCTTGATGCAGCAGTTTTAAGGCAGGAAAGGAGGAGGGGAGAGATGAATCTGAGGAAAGACACGCTGGGCTTGGCAACCCCCCCCGCACCGGGCAGCGGTCCAGCAGGAGCAAACGGCATGTACGTTTCTCATCGCCCACGTGCTGCGGATATGTAAGCAAAGGGATGCTTAGGAAGGGGCTTGGCAGCCTCTTCGTCTTTTCCGCTCTTACAGAGGCATCAGAAAAGCTGCCCAGAGAAATACAACAGAAGGGGCTTCATTCTTCCCAGGGTCCAGGGACCACAGGCTCTTGGTTGCCCCAACCCTGCTGACCTTGTGCTGATCTGGTGGGACCAAACCAGTTTGTGTCTAGATCTGAGTTGCTCTGTCTTTGCTTGGGATGACACAACGTGCCCACGTGGAAGGCAAATGTCACACCGGTTGCGTCCCTTCACGTAGGTCCAAATTGAGTCAGGGAGTGTAACCCTCGTGGCGGTTTAGGAGGTATCTGCAAAAGACGTATCTACAAGTCTGATGAGGAGCGGCTGAGGGAGCTGGGGTTGTTCAGTCTGGAGAAGAGGAGGCTGAGGGGAGACCTCATCGCTCTCTACAACTGCCTGAAAGGGGGTTGTGGGGAGGTGGGTGTTGGTCTCTTCTCCCAAGTGATGAGTGACATGACAAGGGGAAATGGCCTCAAGTTGCACCAGGGGAGGTTCAGGCTGGATATTAGGAAAAATATCTTTCCTGAGAGAGTGGTGAAGCACTGGAAGAGGCTGCCCAGGGAGGTGGTGGAGTCACCATCCCTGGAGGTATTCAAGGAACGTGTGGACGTGGCACTGCGGGACATGGTTTAATGGGCATGGTGGGGTTGGGTTGGTGGTTGGACTTGATGATCTTACAGGTCTTTTCCAACCGTAGTGATTCTGTGATTCTGTGAAAAGGCCAAGACCAATCTCCAAGGCAAGGGGACCGGCTGGTGGAGGGTTGAGTGTGCGTCGATGAGAACAGAGATAAGGCATCTGAGTGTTTCTTTGCTCTCTGTGTCGTAAGAGTGGTTGAGCTCAAGTGAAAGTTACCCAGTTGAACTTAATTTGGCCTTTCCAAGCTTTTCGGTGTTTTTTGCAACTTTAATGCCACTTCTGATGTAATTTTGCGGTGCGTGATAGATACATAGTGTCACACGTAATATATAATACATTTAACCATGTATTTCTCTCTCTCTGAAGGTTCCTATATCCCAGAATACTGGTTCTGCATGTGGGACCCTTAGCAAAAAGGGACATTTTTTGTATGTCCCCATGCATCAAAACCCACATACTATGCTTAGCCTAAATACTGCAGCCTGTTTAAAATATGCCAGCAGAGAATTGCAGTGTGTATTTTCTAGCTACTGTATAGATTTTCAGTGAACACTGGCCAGGAAAGAGGTGGATTTCTGGAAATTTCAAGGAGCCCACATGATGCAACCCTGATGCATTCTTGCAGAGCGGTGTCTGCTAGTGGAACCTTTCGAAGGGACTGCTAGCATTTTGCTCCAGATGTTAACAGGCTGCATCCACTCATTAGAGATTTTTCCAGGGTCAGATCTCTGTCGTGCCACAGCACCGGGGTTTGTGCTGTTGGTATTGCAGAGCCACATTCATGCGTCAGGGAGAATTATGTTAATTTTAGAAGCGAAAGCCACTGTTAGATTTCCAGTTTCCTTCTTTTATAACTTGCAGGGAGGAAAGTTGTCGATCGTCCAATGAACTTTTCTCTAGTTCCCATTTTAGAATTAAGCACAGCTGCTGCAGTCTTCCCGGAAAGCACAAAAAATTACATCCAGCCATTGCAAATGTTTCTTCTTTGCTTCTTCCTCTCAAATCGCCCTCTGGCCATTGGACGCAGCAAGTCTTGCAGGATTTGAGCTGTGCGTGTGGTTGAGTCTTGTTACCCTCAGCTGGTGTCCTGGCCACCAGGAACCTGAAGGCTTTGACAGGTAACTGGGGTGGGATGGAGGGGATGGAAATGCCTTCTGGCCATTCCTATGCAGGCATTGGCAGTAGTTTGGCGGCTGCAGGTAAATATACGCTGGCTTTTGTCTGTCTCCTACATCATCGCATAGACCAGAGGTTATATTCGTTCATAACACGATGATGAAGATGTTGCGATGACCCCTGTATTGCTAACAGAAGCGTTTAACCTAGAAGGTTTTTTCCTGGTCTTCCCAAATGGGTCAAGAAATGTACAGAAGTATTGAGTTGTGGGAATAGTCAGGGCACTCAGGAGATGTCTGTGGCTGTGTTGCTGCAGTAAGAATAGCAAATGGGGCTCCTCGAGCAGGGGAAGTCCTGTAGCTGTTCAATGGGGGATGGCCATGGTGATGCAGGGCTCAGCGTCTGCAAGCTGAGTCACACAAGGGAAGATCTGACTCATCACATATGAAGATGTACATCTACAGATGTCCAAAAGTTTTATGAAATTGGGCAAGGCTGATTGTCCTGGCTTAAGAGTTGGGGAAACTGAGGCACAGAGAGCAAGTCTGGGGCAGAACCAGAAGCCAGGCATCCTGCACCGTGAGTTTTACTGGTTTGTGCTGCATTCCTTCTCCAAAAGGATGCTGAGTACCGTATAGGGAGTCACAGAGACACCTTCGCAGAATCACAGAATCACAGAATCACTAAGGTTGGAAAAGACCTGTAAGATCATCAGGTCCAACTATCAACCCAACCCCACCATGCCCACTAAACCATGTCCCACAATGGCACGTCCACACGTTCCTTGAACACCATCTTCTCACTCCCTGGACAGATAATCTCCCTGGTGGGCTGGTACCCCGGGATGTTGAGCTGCTCTTTGCCAGCTGCACATAAGCAGGGCTGAGCCCCTATGATTACCCCAGCTCAAATCTCATCCAACAGAGATGGATCTCATGGCCAAGCAGGCTACATGGTCCTCACAGTCACAGAGCAGCCCTCTGTATCCTTGCCTTCTCTCCCACCTTCTCATCATAAGCCCCAGGCAGGAACAGGCTCTTGCTTTGTGTTTTTGTAGCCCCTAGCACCATGGGACCATGACCGATGACCCTTCTCCAATGTGGATGCCCAAATTTTGCCTTAAGGAAGGAACTGTCTGTTTCCTGCAGCGGGAGGAGATGCACAAACTGCCTCTTTTCACCTCCAGCTAGCGGGCTGCCCAAAAGCAGCACTGTTCATGCTCTTGGCCCAACACACGTTGAATCAAACATTTCTTGCATAGCAGCTGGGGTTTGACAGGCTGTTTCCAACACTGGAGGAGGCATCGGTGCTGATGAACTTGGTTTTGCACACAAGGTCTCTTGTTCGGCGTAGGGCAGGGGTGGTTGGGCAAGCGTGGGAGAGATGGGGTAGGAGGACTAGATGAATGAGGACTGTTGTTTCACTCCAGATTACCTTCAGGGGGATGCTGGATGTTTACCAGCCATGCACAAATGGCTTGGATTCAGTCTTTAAAATCATTTGCACTTCTGGACTCTTGTTGGATTTGATGACAAGACCTGTATCTCGCTGTGATCGTTCCTGGTTTGGTACCCAGGGGGATGGTGTGGTTAGAAAGACATCTGTGAATTGAAGCCTCTTACAGACGCCCTTCTCCTTTCCTGCATGGATCTGGCTCAGCCCCGTCCAGCTGGTATTTATTTCAAGCTCATTTGCTGCTCAAGCATAGAGAAGAAGCAGCAAAGAATGAAAGGCAGCTCCTGAGCTTTGAATAGTTCAGGATGTGAACCAAAGGCTGCAGTTTACTTAAAGGGAAACACTCAAATCCTAAACTTCCAAGGCTACAGGTATCTGTTGGATATGGTACTACGCAGCTGTGGTTATTGTTGGCTGCAGTTTCCAATGGCAAAGCTGCACACTGGACATGCAAAATCATGGAGAAACTGTAATTTGTACATTGTAGAATTTGTAAACAAGCCAAATTTGCTCTCAGGTGGAGACAGTTGGAAGATCTCCAGATGCAAAATCCCAGTTTCTGTTCAAGCCCATAAATGGTTCCTGCCCCAGCAGCCTCCTTTGATGCTGTGTCTGCGAGCTGTAACCCACCTAACAAGCACTCCCTTCACTGTCCTCTTCTAAGAGAGCTCCCTGGTACCTCTTCAGAGACACAGCATCCGCGTGGGAAATCTCAGTGGCATGGAAATCTGTTTTCTCAGCGAACACACTTGTGATGAGGGGTTTGCAGAGTAAAATGCAGATCGTTTGGTGCCTCCTGTTCACCTTGATTCATGAATTCCTCCAATGCCACATTTCCAGGTTTGATTTCACATTTTTTCTTCAGGAATCCCCCATGAGCATCTCTTTGTCTCCATTTTTTCTTCCTGCTTGCTTTTATTTTACAACTTCTAAAGTTTTTTTTTAACCCTTTCCCCTTCTCTGTCTGGACACAATGGCAGGAGTTAGACAAAAGCCATTGTTCCGTCTCTTCCATGGACCCTCTGCCTCTGTTTTGAGCATGTGTCTGTGGTGGGAGTCCTAGTCTGGACTTCCCGCATAGCAGCTAGCAGGGGATAATTTACAGAGAGCCACACTGGGCTGTGGCTTTCACTTTGGTTAACGGATCCAAAGGTCTCAGAATCTTTCAAGCATCTAAATTAAATGTGTAGGTCTCTCCCAAGAGACAGGAACCTCATGAGATGAAACTAGATCCATCTTTGGACCGTGGAGGAGGTCTGAGATCAGGTCCCGTGTTAGAGCACATGTAGATGATCTATCTAGGCTTGACCTCCAGCTGCTAATCCACCTCCAGGCTGGATTATTTTTTTTTCCCCTGTGATGGTGCACCTTGGGATGTCTGAAGTCTGGGAGCATTGTACACCTGGAGAATTCATACCAGCAGCTATCGGCCAGTGAACATTGAATGCGAGGGAACATCTTACGGTGCAGTGAAAATGGAGGCTTGCCTGACATTGACCTTTCATTTATCCTGGTGCACATCAGGGGTGGGCGCTTGGCACAGCAAAGCTGTGAGAGGGACATGATTTCCCCATCCCTGCTGAGACTCCATGAGCACCTGTGTCACACCAACCCTGGTGGGACGGCTCACCCAAGGGGCTGCCCAATCTTTTCTCCCTTATCTCCACTCCACCTTCACTCTTTTTCAAACCACATCCTGTTCATGCAAATCCAAGCGTAATCCGCTTGTGAGTTGATTTGGTGGTGAATTATTCGGTTGTTGCTGGTGTTAGGAAGTGCAGGCAGATGACTGGGTTGCCTGTATATATTAACAGCTGGTGGGTGAGTCTCAGTTTTCCTGTGGCATCACCATCACACAATCACCCTGGGAACTGGACAGCCAGGCCAAGAAAAGAGCAGAGTCCAGAACATTTAGAAACCCAGGACAGAAAGATCTGGATTTTCCCCCATGGAAGAAATTGCTGAAAGTCCTTTTGGGTGCGAGAGTTGGTCCTGGTGCTGAGAAGGTCTCCTGCGTTGGATTCATTTGGTGGTCACCATAGGGAAATGAGGGGGAATTGGGATGTACCTTACAAAGAAGCAGGTTTGGATCTCAGGTGGAGCGAGGGGTAAATGTGTGGATGCAGCAGCAAGAAGAGGCTAAAAGAGCAGTGCCAGAGAGCTGGTGGCTCATGGTTCCAGTCTACTCTTGCCATGTTGGTGGAAAGCTCTTAGCCCAACCTCATAAAAACAAAGGCAAATTGATGTGTGCACACCCACGTGCCTCAGATGTCACTGATGTGGTCACCAAGGTCACAAAATCGGGTCCCCTGAGATAAGGTCAGCCCCATCTCTGGGCATTCAGAAAGCTGAACCCATGTGGGGGTTGCCAGGGGCTACTCACTGGTCTGGAGCAAGAGTCTGATGAGAGCCTCCAGCGATGAGCAGCCAGAGGCTGGCAAGTATCGGATGCTGGGTATGGATGAAGCTGGTTTCTCATCCCTCCTCTGCAAACCAGAGACACACCCCAGTGTGGTAAGTTTTAGTGGTCTCAGTGGTGGTGGAAGTATCTGTAGGACATCATGACCCTGCATGGCTCATGTGGCTTTCAAAACAAAATGCTAGGTGTTTCATCCGATCTCCTTACCTTGCTGGGGTTATTTATCCTGCATGTCCATGGTGGGAAGAATTACCCGCTGGAAATGGCTCTCTGTTGACAGTGGAGGAGCTGCACAAACCTTCTCCGACGTTACAGGCACAGCTTTGGGAGGAGTGGAGTTTTTGTCCCAAAGGTAACTCCAAGAGATCGAATTCATTGTTCATTAGGGACAAATCAAGTCAGAAGGGACAATTTTCTAGCCAGAGGGGATATCCACAACACTTCATTTGAAGGAAACATTTGGTTTCTTTTTTGTTTCACTATTCTTCTGAAGGGCCAAATGTGGCCTCCAATATCATTTTCAGACAAAGAAAATGAAAAGAAATTAAAGCCATCCAAACAAACTGCTTAGTTGTTTTTTCCCCATTTTTGTCTTCATTTTTCAAACACACCCCAAATTCAGAAATATCTTCAGACACTGTGACAGTGCCTGTCTTGATGAATTAACTATTTAACAATGATTTTCTCCCTAATTCCAGCTAATAGAATAATTGGATCTGCCGGGAGCAAGTTCATCAAATGTGGGATGCATAATGAATCCGCTCTGGGCTCTGCCACTGAGTCACTGTGTACCTTTGAATCACCAATTTGCCGCTGCCTAGAGCTTTCCTGAAGGCAGGTTGAGCCACAGCGTTTGCAGGAAGGTCTGTGGTCACTGTGTGGAAGGAGCTGCGAAGTGGCAGGTGGGTCACCGGGCAGCAGGGTGGGGAGACACCTGAAAAGCCCTGCAGAAACTAGCTTGGGCATCACAGGGCTGATGTAGTGTTGGTGCAAATAAATCCTCATGGACATGAGGTTTCGGAGAAGCACTAGACATTGCAGCACCATGTTCTCCAGCAGGTCCTGTAGGACCTCATCACCTGCGTTTTCCCATTAGCTGGAGAACCTCAACTGTTTTGCTTCAGATCAACAGAAAATTGTGTGCCTTGATGTCACCCCTGCTTCCCTGTGCCTGCACGATCACTGTCCTCCGGGGTGAGATCAAGGCGAAAGCCTCCCCCAGCCTTGACTGCCACCAGGGTTTCTCTTGCCAATCCCACGCCCTGAATCCTGCACTGGGAATACACATCTGGCTGTGTGTGGCCATGGCCAACAGCTTCCCATGCTTCGAAAAGTGCCGTAAAACCACAAGAAACAGCTCAATCCCTGTGCTGCTGACTCTGAGCTCCCTCTGATCCCTGGCTGAGCTGATGCCTACCCTTGGGAGAACAATTATATTTAGGAGGACTTCCTGGGCTGTAAGCGTCAGTGAAGTGTATGGAAAAGGGTGCACCAAAGCAAGAGAGACTGGCGGAAATAGATGGATTTAAAAATAGTAGCGACAGAGGAGATGGGCTGGATGAGATTCAGTAGCTAACAGAGAGATGGGAGCACAGAGATCAAATTAGCGTGCTGCGGGATCAATTTAGAGCCCGTTCCTATATGGGTGGTGCGACACCAGCCCTGGGCAGGGCTTTCCCCTGCAGAGACTCCCCCCATGCCCGTGGCACTGCTGCCTCTGCCCCACTCAGCAGTGTCCAAACACGGCTCCCACCCGGCTCCACCACGTCCCCTTTCTGCACAGCACCAGGTCCCAGCTAAACCCATCCAACGTCCCTCTCTGCGGAGCTCGGGGCTGGCAGGACCCTAAGTCTCGTCCCCCAGGGAAGGTCTCCCCTGGCTGCCAGGAACCTGGAGACCTGCTGCTGCCCTGGCTTTGGGGGAATCCCACTCATCCCACTCATCCCACCCATCCCACTCATCCCACTCATCCCGCTCCATGTCCCATGGTACGGTCTCGCTGCTCCCCCCACTGCCCAGCTCCTGCACAGTGCCTCTGGGTGCGCGGCGCAGCTGTCTCCAGCCTTCCCCTTCCACAGCCCACGTCTCCTCGGGCTTGGGACCTTGGGACCAAGGAGGACAAGTCGGGCAGTTGGTCTCCACCGCACAACCCCTGGATGCCCCACAGCTGGTGGTGGCACAGGGCTCCCGCGGCTGCGGTGCCTGCAGAGCACAGCGTGCAACGGGTCGGGAGTAAAGACCTCAGAGCCCCCGTTTGCAGGGAAGAGGTGTCTCTCCTTCCACTTGCTGTGGGGCTGGTGCTCTTTCAGGCCGGTGCCAGGAGGAGAGCAGACCAAAGAGCTGGATGGCAGCAGATGGGCTCCGACCTTCCTGGTGCGGGAACCAGAGCTCAGGGGCTCTACTTGCACCAGATGTTTCTTGATCCCGGCACCCTTCTGCAGAGGGGCTGATACTGCTCCCACCCGTGGCGTTCTGCCTCGGCTCCTGGCCAGGGGCTGCCTGCAGACTCCTGAGCAGCTCCTGCTCGCTGACCCCACTCTGTCACCCTCTCCGGCTGGGTCAGTCACCGGGGACCCAGCACGAAGCCTCTGTGCTTTTGATAATGGTCAAGGGCAGAGGAAAGAAGTTATGTTCCCCTTCAAGGCCAGGTTGGACGGGGCTACGAGCAACCTGGTCGAGTGGAAGGTGTCCCTGCCCACGGTTGGAACTAGATGATCTTTAAGGTTCCTTCCAACCCAAACCATTCTGTGATTCTATATGAGAACTGCTCCTGTCTCACGCTCTTCCTGCAAGGTTCTCCTGCAGATTCCAGCTGCTCCCTGCCTCTCCTTCCCTCCCTGCACAGGGCAGAGACAAACAGTTCAGAGAGTCCTCATGGCAATCGGGATTTGGACAGTCTGGGGAACTGTCTTCAAGATAAGAGGATCCTGCAGGTGCTTCAGAGAGAAGGAGAAAGACTCCCTCTCCCTGTCCTCTAGCAGAACAGCAGCATTGACCAGAGCTTTTAAAATGAAACCTGAGAAGACGCAGGAGATCTCTCAGCATGTTGCATGTTGGTCACGCACCCATTTGATGCTGCACAAATTGGGATTCTCAGCATTTGAAGGGGCATGGGATTATCTGTATTATCCTCTCCTTCTTTCTAGTGTTAACTCTAATAAATCACATTTTAAATAATACCTTGCAGAGTCTGAGTGTCTTTCTTACCAGGATGAACCAGGAGAGAAGGGAAATGCAGAGCCCCAGGGCACCACTCAGTCTGTGTCCCACCTCTGCTAGATGCTGGGCAGAAGTAACCTAAGGCATGGAAATCCACCCCATTACCCCAGAAAGGCTGGGTAGGAGCCCAGCTTGCTTTAGCATCCCTCGTGTTGGAGAGTCACAGGTCTCGCTGCCTCCTCCTGGGAAAGCCAGCAGCGTGCATGTCCCCAAAATGTCCCCTTAACTATGCAACACCCTGCACCAACCAACCATCAAGGAGTCACGGGGGACTGTCGTGGATGCTATAAGCAAGCATGGCTGGGAGATTAATCCGCAGCGAGCACAACAATCCCACACTGTTAAATGAGAATGGTGTTTCCATGCAGGCAAAGCCAGACCCCTGCAAAATCAGCGCCTGTTCCCCCTCCTGCCAGGCTCCTCTCCATCGTCAGCAGAATTGTCTGCTGACAACCATGTAGATACCACGAGCAGTTCTTGCCACCAAGAAAAATTTACTGGGCTGGCTACCCCAGGGATGCTGAGAGCTTGCTTCCATCACCAGGAGCCTGCAAGCATTTGCAGAGCCAATGCAATGAATGATGAACCAACACGAGCATCAGGAATCAGCTAGAAAGGAGAAAGCCAAGATGAGGATGTGAAAGAGGATGGTGCCACCAAGAAGTAAGGGAATGTTCCCTGTGAAATGTGGTGCATGCATCTGTCTTTGCTTCATCTTTTCCCTCCTGGCCCTAGCCAGCCTTATTACTGTGCTTGGCTTGGAAATACAGATCCCTTATGGTGCCACTGGCCCTCACTGCACCCAGAAACAGCCCTGGGGCTCCTGCACCAGCCCGTGGCCCCTCTCATCCTGCGTCCCCCTGCTCAGGACCTCCGCTGTCACATCATGTCTCTGTTCTTCCACCCTGCACCAGTACAGGAAAGGCATAAATATTTCACTCCACACAGATAAACTGTTCCTAATGGCTATATGAAACTTTGGTTACACCAGGTAAAGACAAGCAGAAGTAAAACAAATTAGTCATAGCCACTTGGTTATGAAAAAAATGCAGTTACAACTAAATCAAGGAAAAAACTAAGCTTCAGGCAGCTCAAGACAAGTTGAGACAAAGCAGGACTGGCAAACCCCATTCCCGAGGTCCTACAAACGCAGCACAAAGCCTGCAACATGGCCCTGTCAGAGGCAATGCTGCATTTACTGGGCTACAGCATCCATAATGGAGAAGAAGGAGCCCATGTAAGACCTTCATCAGGTCTGTAAATGCTTCGTGCTGGGTCCCCGGTGACTGACCCAGCCGGAGAGGGTGACAGAGTGGGGTCAGCGAGCAGGAGCTGCTCAGGAGTCTGCAGGCAGCCCCTGGCCAGGAGCCGAGGCAGAACGCCACGGGTGGGAGCAGTATCAGCCCCTCTGCAGAAGGGTGCCGGGATCAAGAAACATCTGGTGCAAGTAGAGCCCCTGAGCTCTGGTTCCCGCACCAGGAAGGTCGGAGCCCATCTGCTGCCATCCAGCTCTTTGGTCTGCTCTCCTCCTGGCACCGGCCTGAAAGAGCACCAGCCCCACAGCAAGTGGAAGGAGAGACACCTCTTCCCTGCAAACGGGGGCTCTGAGGTCTTTACTCCCGACCCGTTGCACGCTGTGCTCTGCAGGCACCGCAGCCGCGGGAGCCCTGTGCCACCACCAGCTGTGGGGCATCCAGGGGTTGTGCGGTGGAGACCAACTGCCCGACTTGTCCTCCTTGGTCCCAAGGTCCCAAGCCCGAGGAGACGTGGGCTGTGGAAGGGGAAGGCTGGAGACAGCCGCGCCGCGCACCCAGAGGCACTGTGCAGGAGCTGGGCAGTGGGGGGAGCAGCGAGACCGTACCATGGGACATGGAGCGGGACGAGTGGGATGAGTGGGATGAGTGGGATGGGTGGGATGAGTGGGATGAGTGGGATTCCCCCAAAGCCAGGGCAGCAGCAGGTCTCCAGGTTCCTGGCAGCCAGGGGAGACCTTCCCTGGGGGACGAGACTTAGGGTCCTGCCAGCCCCGAGCTCCGCAGAGAGGGACGTTGGATGGGTTTAGCTGGGACCTGGTGCTGTGCAGAAAGGGGACGTGGTGGAGCCGGGTGGGAGCCGTGTTTGGACACTGCTGAGTGGGGCAGAGGCAGCAGTGCCACGGGCATGGGGGGAGTCTCTGCAGGGGAAAGCCCTGCCCAGGGCTGGTGTCGCACCACCCATATAGGAACGGGCTCTAAATTGATCCCGCAGCACGCTAATTTGATCTCTGTGCTCCCATCTCTCTGTTAGCTACTGAATCTCATCCAGCCCATCTCCTCTGTCGCTACTATTTTTAAATCCATCTATGTCCAATGCTCTCTCTCTTCCCACCTTGCGTCTCTTTTTTATAAGCTTTACTGGAGGAAGAAAACCCCGTAGAGCCAGGGCCAATCCTGCAGTCACAGACACCCTTTAACACCCAGTGTAGGAGTCAATATGGAGCTCAGAGCATTTCTGAGTGATGCGAAGAGAAGAAAAGGCCACATCTCACCATGTCCCATGTCTTGGGTGGCTCAGGGTATGTGCAGTTTAAACCCTGATGTTAGGATGATGGTGTTGGTAGTATCTGCTGTGCACTGGTTTTTTCCCTATTGAGGATTGTCAAACCTTTTGGGTGGAAAAATCAAGGTCCCGGCAACTTCTGAGTATCCCGATGTGCTTCAGATTTGGTGGCTATATTGAGAAAAGGAACGTCCTGCCCTCCCTTGCTGTAGCTATTAGTCACTATGCCATGAGTTGCCAGATCTTCTGCTGCTGGGGTACGTCCATGTGTCCTTGAGGGATGTGCCAGCGTGCACAGCCCAACCCAAGCAGCAAGCAATCCCTATAGCAGGGGATGGGAAGGGCTGGCTTCCTACAAGGCACTAGCAACCGAAAAAAAAAAAAAATGGGCTGGAGCCATCAGAGGGGGTTTGCAGTGATGCGCTTATGGTCTTCCACCCAGGTCTGATCCAAAACTGCAGCCTCAGATTAAATGCCAGCCAAAAAGGGGGGTTTTGGCTTGTAGGGAAGTGTTTTATTTTCTTTAATTAGTTCAATCTGAACTGGATGGAGACCAAACGTTTTCTGAATCACCAGTGAGCCCTGAGCCATGCAGTGCATGATCAGAGCTGACAGCCTCGCTGGTGTCGGTGCAAATGGCAGCAAAACCTACTGATTGACCTGAAAAACCCCTACAGGTCTGACATGAAACATTTCATGCTCAGGGAATGGACATTTTAAACGAAACATCAGGAGCAGTTCCTGCTCAGATCCCCTCCTCTCCTGACTTTGCAATTGCTAGCGGTTAGAAAATCCCTGCAGAGTACCTCAGACCTGTTCTAACAGCCCCTTGCATTGGAATAACCAACTGAAGCAATAAGTTTTACCCTATATATATCCAGGACAGAGCAATTAGAGCCTGCCATGATTATTACAGCCTGTCCGTGGTGATTTATCAGTCATCTGAGTGCCTGTGCACACATCTCCGGGTGCCTCATGCTCGCCTTTCTTAAGGACACGATGCTTCCCACAGGGATCTGCTGAATGAAGGGGGAATTAAAGGCATATGTTATTCACTGACACAGTTCATCAATAGGCTGGCTTCCCAAGGAACAACAGCTCAGGGTCTCACCTTCGAGGGAGGATCTGCTTTATCACGGCGTGGCAGCTCGCCCAGGGAAAGCCAACACTTCACCCCGCCTCGGAGACAGCTGTGATTTATTCCGGAGCAGGATTTCTGCTTCTGTGCAACGGGGCAGCGAGACATGGGGTTGGAGATATGAGCCAGGCTGCATCAAGGAGGCAGGGAGGTGGTTTCATACTTCCAGCATCCCTCCTGTAACCGCTCCAACATTGCATCCCCAACCAAGCCTGGAAGGGAGGTCCCAACCCCACGGGGGCTTTGCCTTCCTGAAGGAACCCCAGTGCTTTTCTCCTGGTGCCTAGAGCTCGTTGCACAGTACAGCCCTTCCCCTGACTTCTGCGCAGAAAACTAATCAGATCCATGTAGGGGTGTTTGATCAGGTCCGTTGCATGCCTGGATACGTGCTTGCTACCCACCATACAAACCTCTCTGCAACCGCAGCCCATTTCCCCTGGGGAGTCTTGTTCCACCTCTAAACCCTATGGCCTTTTGCTTGCAAACACTTTATTTCCATCCTCTTGGCTCCCATCTCTGTCCTATAAACGGAAAGGCTTAGACAGACACTGCTGCGCATTTAGGGCTGTGTGACCACGAGATTTACTGAAGCAAACCCAGTCAGCTGATCTATCCCAGCACACTCATTAAAGGAATTATTTTCCACTGACATTCAATCTGTGTCTGCACAGGGTGGGGGAAAAAAAGAGCGAGCTGGTATGTTTTGCATAACTGGTGAATGAAAGGCACGCTAGCCAGCGTCCCAGGAGATGGGGGCACGTCTCTGCCATACCTATATCACTATCTGCTATACTCTTTATCAGGGAGTGCAGTGATAGGATGAGGGGTAATGGTTTTAAACTGAAAGAGGGTAGATTTACATTAGATATTAGGAAGAAATTCTTTATGATGAGGGAGGTAAGACACCGGAACAGGTTGCCCAGAGAAGTTGTGAATGCCCCCTCCCTGGAAGTGTTCAAGGCCAGGTTGGACGGGGCTTTGAGCAACCTGATCTGGTGGAAGATGTCCCTGCCCATGGCAGGGGGTTGGAACTAGATGATCTTTAAGGTCCCTTCCAACCCAAACCATTCTATGATTCTACCTGCAGCCTTTTCTCCTGGGTAGAGTCAGATGCGCTGAGACTACAAAGACCTCTCTTTATTCCCATCGGAAATTCTCTCGTGAGCAGCGAGCACGAGCATGGTAGTGAGAAAACTTCCCAAAGCAGATCTGAGGATCAGCAGCATGATGGATGGAGGCCCTACCCCATGCTGTGTAACACTTTCTAATGTTTAAACAGCTTTTCCCTCTCAAGGAAACTGAAGGACTTCTTGTTGTTATACCCTGAACAGGATTTGCATAGGATGCAACCAGCTCTGGGGTGCAGCTGTGGTGATGGGAAGAGGTGGCACAAGCCTGGGAAGCACTGGCAGAGCAGAGGAGGCCATGCCCTTGTCCATCAGGGTTAGATACCATCAAGGGCTGGAGTAATGGACTTGGTAGTGTGCACATCCCACGCTGGGGGATGGACACCAGCCCCGTCAGTTCTGAGCTCGTCTGGAGGACATAAGGAGGAAGAGACGTCCAGGGCACTCTGGCTGATCACAGGATGTTTAAGTGCTGCATGACCAAAGGCAAACGAGATCTCCAGATGCACCTGGAATGGTGTTTTCAGCAGATCAGAGAAGGGTTAGAGCTGTGGCACAGATCCTTTGGGATAGCTCATCCTGCACAGCCACTTTGCTGACGGCAAGGAGAGACCAGCCCAAATCCTTGGAGGGACCAAACTCTCGCTGCTCCCAATGGCTGTCAAAGACTGATTTGCACATCCAGGGAGTCTGACAGAGCAGGAATGTGAATTCAAGCATCCAATGCCCAATCTAGTTCTCTAAATGCTCAGCCATCCTCTCCCCTGACCTGCCAGTCCCACGCTGTCCCTACGGAACTCTCTGCCAGCAGCACTGCCCATGAAAGCTCGTCTCAATGTGCCATTCTTGGCCATTCTGAACCCAAATTTTATCAGAGGCAATTCCAGGCTGCAGCATCCACTCCTGGGCTCCTGAGGCCTCTTAGTACCAGACCTTTAATTGGAAATACTTACACAGGCCTGTGGAGATTGTGGGTCACTTACCAGGGTGCATTGGAGACCAGCCTTCAGCCCTTTGGACCTTGGATGTCATCTCCAGAACCCAGGTGTTCTGCCCACGCTTGTCTTCTGTATTAAATGGCCATTTTTCTGTTAGGTTGGAGAGGGCGACAGAGGAGGTTCAGAGCTTTCCATGGTGTCATGGGTGTCTCCTCTACCTGCAGAGCTCTCCTCTAAAGGAGTCTTGCTAAAAAGATGTCAAGAAAACTCCTCTTTTATGGCAGCCTAACAGGTCTGAGCAGTGGAGGCCCCCTGAATTTTTGCTGCTCTGAAGTCAAACTCAGGTCCAAGTATATTTTTGTATCACGGTGATAAAAACACTGCTTTCTGCCTTGCCCCAGTGCATCACTTGGTGCAAGACACCCTGTTTCTTAAGCCAGGATGCTATTCCTCCTGGTATATTCTCTTAGCTGTGTGTCTTTTTAAACCAGAGACAAGTTCAAGCCCCAAAGGACCTACACCAAGCTCCAGTGACTAGATTTTCGTCTCTGTGATGGATGAACCTGGAAATACATTTGAACAAGGCAGAGATTGGAATTTGGTACTGAGATCTGAACTTCCATTCCTAACTGGAGCAGGTGCTGGCTTCACATACAGGCTGCTGAATCTAAAGCTCTTTCATAAAATGCACAGCTTACACAAAAAAGAAAGCCCAGCTGGGCATATAGGAGATGTGCTCTTGGGTTCAATTCATAGCTGCTTGAACTCAGAGCTGTTTCAGGCCTCTTTTGATTGCCCCAAGTGGATGTTTTTGTTTGGGTTGAATCTACGCTGAGTTGGCCAACTGTAATCTGCAGCCTTAAACTCTGTAACTTCCATAAAGAGTATTTCTAAGGGGATGGGGAAATACTAATGCCATTGTATCAGGCCTTACTAAAGTTCACTTGAAATGCCATGTACAGTTCCTGCAGTTTGGATCAAGAAAAATCAAGTCAACCTGGAGTGAGTGCTGTTGAGCAGTGATGGGTTCTTCAAGACATGGCAGGTTTGGAGAGGGGTCATTGATGTATCACTCGCTGGATACCAGGCAAAGAAGATGGTGTTGATGTGAAAAAAAGGTCAACGTCATCCTGGGACGTGAGTCCCGCAAACAGTCTGCCTTCTGTTTTCTGCCTTGGAGAGCCTTTGGCCAGTGAGCTGGTGCAGATATCAAAACAGGGGGGACCAACGAAGAGACTTGGAAAAAAATGATGGGAGAGACTGGCAATCAGGAAAATGCAATTTCTGGGGAAAGGTGGGTTGAAATGGGATTTTTTAGCCAAAAGAAACCAAGTGGAGAGGTAAAATGGCCTTCAAATACATAGAAAAATCTGGTACAAAGAGGAAAGGAATAAAGTTCTCTATGCCCAGGATGCATTGGAGGAGATGTTACAGGCTTAAATCCTACCAATTAAGGTCAGAAATTAGGGAAGAATTGTAAGGATGAAGAGAGAGGAGGCTGGAGAGGGCTTGCTGTTCCCATCGCTGGAGGTCTTAAAGCACGTGGTAGATAAACACATACCATAGCTGGGCCTGCCTGGGGCAAGGGATGTCTCGGTGGCTTTTTGAGGGCTCTGTGATTCCAAGTGGAAATGATTTGTTTAGTCTAGGAAAACAAAGAATGAGACATCACTGACTATAAATATGTAGGGAGTCTGGGGAGAGAAGGGGTACTAAACACATGAGAGAAAAAAAAAGTGACTTTGAGACAACTTTGGGACGGTATGGACTAGCCTGAGTGATGGTTAGGCAGGAGGAGGACTCTGAGCATCAGAAGGTCCCGTTCATGGCAGCAAGGATCTTCTCTGGCTCCTGAAGTGGGAAACTGAGAAACCCAGACTCACTCAAGGAGGAGCTCAGCATTCTCTGGGTGAGGTTACGTGCCCTGGTGCAACTGAGGACTGCACCCAGGTTTCCAAATTCCTGTTAAGCCCTTAATGAAACTCAGTGAAAACATCTGATGAAACCATGGAAGGCCCTGAATTTTGTATGGTTTCAACATAGGACTATGGTTTCAACATAGCTCAGGCTTACTGCAACCATGGGCAGACTCATGTGGAAAGTGTCTCCTAGTAAGCATAACCCTCAAGCATTAGAATAGCATAGTTCAGTTATAAGAGACCTACAACAATCATCTAGTCCAATTGCCTGACCACTTCAGGGCTAACCAAAAGTTAAAGCATATTAATTATTAAGGGCATTGCCCAAATGCTGTTAATAAGTTAAACAAGTCCCAGCCAGCACAAGCTGTGACTGGGGCTGCAAATACCTGGCCCATCACAGAATCGCTAAGGTTGGAAAAGACCTGTAACAGCATCAAGTCCAACCACCAACCCAACACCACCATGCCCATTAAACCATGTCCCGCAGTGCCACGTCCACACGTTCCTTGAACACCTCCAGGGATGGTGACTCCACCACCTCCCTGGGCAGCCTCTTCCAGTGCTTCACCACTCTCTCAGGAAAGAATTTTTTCCTAATATCCAGCCTGAACCTCCCCGGGCGCAACTTGAGGCCGTTTCCTCTTGTCCTGCTCAGACAGGACCATCCTGTTGCAGGTGGTTGCTGTGTTCCTGCATGTTGGTGACCTCTCTGGTATTTTGCAAATGAGGTCCACATATGGACTCTTTCCTTCTACCTTCAGCTTTCCAAGATCTCCTTTCAGGCTCTGCACCTTATGCTCCCCTTGAGAAATCAAAGCTTGCCCCTGAGGCTACCCTAGACCTACACCAGCACTGTAAATCATGCAGGGCTGGATTTATTGCTGTTGTGTGGTGAACTGAAGGTCTTGTATCACATGAGCAGATGCTGCAGCATCAGTATTGGCAGCTCCTACCGACACGGGCTGCAGGACCGGGGTGTGCTCTGCAGGCACAGCAAGAGGCAGGTCCTGCTTTTGGGGGTTTTCTGCTTGTCTCGAAGGAGAAATGGAGGCAGAGGGTGAGTGACTGCAGCTTACCCAGATGAGGGACGTGGTTATCCCATGAGTCATGGGTTACCTGGTAGTGCAGTCATCCCTGGATGTCTCCTTAGCACATGGCTGGACCTGTCTGTGCATATGCAGCTAATCTGAGCTTGCAAATAAACCCAAGGCTTCCTGTGAGGGTTGAGGTCCCTCACCATGCCTTGCCCAAGCCCTGGTGACCACGAAAGCCCTGGCTGCACCTAAGGACCATCACCGGAACTATTCGCACATGTGATGTCTTTCTCTTGATGACCAGCCTTCCACCCCTCATGGTGGGGCAGCTCTCCCCAGAGTTTCAGTATTTCACCTCTCCTCCTTTCCAAAACATGCGTTTGGCAGCTGAGAGAGAGCGGAGACCTTGGGGGCCTCTTGGATGCATCCCTGCACAGCTGCTGACAGTTGGGGCCAGAGAAGGTCTCTGCTTCTTGGCTGCTCTTGACAGCCGCCTTCACCCCTGCGACTCATCCTTGTTGCTTTCCGCAGGGACAGCTGAAAATCTCCAGGCAGAGAGAGGGTCTGGAGTGCTCCCACGGAGGGGACAGGGTGAGATGGAAATTCCTGCCGGGAATGAGTCACGCTCCGCGTGCACAGCTATGCCTGGAAAAAGCAGCCACTGGCAACTGCTTCCCATCCTGCTGCGGTGCTGGGGGGGGAGAAGGGCTTGCTGGTTCCTTTGGGATGGCATTTTTTTTTAGCTTGCTTTGTTTTAACGGGGATGCACGGTAGGGCTGAGCATTCGCTGGGAGGCTGCAACCCCTTCTCCCGTGCGTCAGCCTTTGCCCTGGCATTGCACCAAAGTGCTCGGTGGCGTTTGCACTGTGGGATGGGGAGAAGGAAGGAGGGAAAGGATCTCTTCAGGGGAGCTGGGCTGGTGTAAGATTGCTTCTCCAAGCAGGAGTATTCCTGCTGTGCTCAGTGCATTTCAAAGTGGCCACTCACGGGCAACCTCAGCCCCTCCGGTCCCCAGTTTAGGGGTAGGACTGTTGCATGGGAGCGAGCTGTTGGTGGGCCATGCTGCGGAAGCTGCTGTATACACGTTCCCAGCCTCCAGGCATTTCTAGCCTAAGCACAAAGTGAGGGGGAACCACCAGCATGGTTGTTTTTCGGTGGTTTTTTTTTTTTTTTTTCCCCAAATCTTTTTTTTTCCAGATTGTTTGTACTTGCCCTTGCATGCACATCTGTGAGCCTGCAAGGTGCTTACCAGGTTTCACCACATTTCCATTAGGAACAGGCTTTATGTTTTTTCTGCTCTAAGATAAGGGGAGATTTTTTAGGCTGGAGTTTCACCCAGGTTGAGGAGGAGCAGCAGAGCCGGGAATCAAATCCCAAATGACTGCCCAATTCCTAGCTAGTAAGGCACAAAGCATAAGGTGACTTTTTCTTTTTTACCCACATCCCTTGCTTTTTTTTTTCTTTTTCCCCCAGAACAACAGCCGAAAACCCAGCACTCCACAGGATGCAAAAAGCATCCCCGCTCCCAGAGAGACATTATCCCATTTTATAGACACAGCACCCAAGCTGTTTGCTCACAGTCACTGACAGTCAGGGCTGGGCACAGGCACAAAGGTTTATCTGTGCTGCCGGGTCTGGGAGCATCCTCAGGACCTGGATGCAGCACTCGGTGCTGTGTAGTACCAGTGCCATAACAGAGCAAGGTCTGGATCCGCACCAAACCCCTCTGCCTCCTTACCCTGGCAGTGACCACCTTGGCAGCCCTCTGGGTTTTTCCCTATCAGTTCTTCCTCCGTTTCACATTTGTGGCATTTTGCCTCGAGATCAAGCAAAACTCATCATCCACCTCCCTGCATTCGTGCTGTTATCGCTGACCATGGGAAGCAATCGTACCACTGCATTTATTTCTGCTTCCCACTCTGTTTAGCATTAAATTTTCTGAAAGATCCTCCTGCACAAGAGTCTCCTGAGCACCGAATCATTGCATGCACTTTTGTAGGAAACATTCCCTGCTCGTGCCTCACCGGCAAAGCCGAAATGCTCCTGCCTAAAAAACTATTTGTCCATCAGGCAATACCAGAGATGGTTTAGGCAGAGAGGGAGCAGCATTAAACCGGCTTTGAGCGTGGGCTTTGGTTCTGTGATGGAGCTGCAGAGAGTAATCTGTGCTTAACTTTGCTGGGGTGCAGGATTCATGCACCGGGAGAATAATAAACCGTCCCCCGGGCTGAATCTCTGGCTGATGGCTGGAATTTGAGGAAATCCTGTGAGTTTCTAATCTTAGGCTGCTTTTCCTGGGTAGTTTATTCATTTAAATAGAAAGGCTTAAGTGGGATTGACTCTTACAATCCTTCTGCTCTGGACTAGCCTGTAATCTTTAGTGGCCAGCAATGGGCATGGGCGCTGCATTACACATCCTTTCTGTTTCTGCTGTGAAGGGAAAACAAGGCTTAGGTGGCCTCACTTTCTGCTTCTTTGTCCCATCCGACCCACTTTTGGAGCCGATTTCAGACACACTTGATAGGCATTAGCAGCCTCCAAGCTTTGTGAAACTGGGCAGGCAGAGAGAAATTATAAATGACCCATGGGGAAAAGGCTTGATTACGAGCACAACCCCTTATGAGACACTAGAGAATCCACATGGCAGAAAGCCTCTATGGCCACAGCCTGTCCTGGGTTTGACTCACTCGAAGGGTAGTCCAAGGACACCTAAAACACAATGTGCTACTAAATCCACGGTGGAAGAAGAATGTTCCAGATGTGCTGTTGAAAGGATGGGTAAATCTAGAGACTTCACCTCCAGGTAAGACACTTCGGAGTTCCTAACTGGCTCGTTAATTCAGAAGAGCATAATTAACAGAGTAATTTATCCAGGCATGAAAGCCAAAGGCAGAAAGGTTGCTAAGTGGCTAGAAATCACCCTGCTGAAGAAAACCCACCAGGCCAGCTGGTGTTGGCAGCCTGGGTTTGGTGCTGAGCGGGTAACGTGGTGGTACCACCTGGAGACCTGTCCCAGCTCCAGGCCTACCCACTTGGAGTGCCAGGGAAAGGACCCTGCTGTCCGCTGCTGCATGTGTTCAGACCTCCCCTGGGTTTCTCCTGGGCTGTTTGAAGCCCACGTGAAGTGGGAAAGGAGGGAGTGGGTGGCAAGAGCAGGTCATGGAGCAGAAGGGTGATGGACCCATTGCTGCAGCTCCGTAGCTCCATGGCCCCAGGCCATGCACAGCAGACTGCCAGACCATCGCCCAGGACTAACAGAGCGGAAAAACCCAATGTTGTGCTGTAAATGAATGAGATACAGCCCTGGTCATGGAGAAACTTGAGATTGGGTGCATCTCTGTGAGATGTGGCAGGGCTGGTCACACTGGGCAAGAAGAGGTCCTTGAGGATGCAACCACTTTTGGGGTGAAGTGCCTCACTGATGGGCAGTGCCCAGTCACGCTGCATCCCTGTCTTTTGCTAACGGTGTCTGTCTGTCCATGCAAGAAATGTGGCAGACACCTGGATCACAACCGCACCAAGACACCCTCATCACGGCATCTTTCAGGTGGAATACCTGGGATGCTTTTTGTTCAGTCTGGAAGGGAACGTCTTGTTCATCTGCTCTGACTCACATACGAAACACGTCAGAGAGCATTGTCCCTCACAACTTGCAATGGCACAAGGGAATATCTTTTTTAGGATGACCATCTATGTATCAGTTTCAGGATGACCATCTACATTGCAGATCTCCAGGAAAGCAGTCCACCTCATCCTTGGTGAGCCAATGCAGGTCACTCCGTAATTTTCCAGCAGGATTTGCAGTGGGTGGTCACAGACTTGAGAGCTTGGCAGCCTTTTCGGTGGTGCTGTTTGCTGCAGAAACCACTTATTTTTATCCTTGTAAGGAATAATCATCTCCTGACGTCTGTGCTGAAATCTGTCATATGTGCAGCTGAGCTCCCTAACTTTACAAGTTCTGTGCCACCACCCATCGCAGACCCCAAAGCAAGCCACCAACCCTGGCTTTACCCATCCTCTTCCTCACCTCTGCAAATCCTTCTCCCTAAACCTACCCCCGGCCCTTCTCAGCCAGAAGAGCATGTCCTGGAGAGCAGGTCCCACTGCGTGTTGGCTGGTGGTTGCCAACCTGTTCCCATGCTGGGCAGCAACTCTCAGACCAGGTCACCTTATCTCTGTACAACCCTGTCCAGAAGAAGAGTCCCCGTGCTGCCCCAGCCTGCCTCGGCTTCCCCATCCCACTGTGGGGTGGGCATGTGTCTGCAATGCCCTCTGACGTGTCCTCAAGGCACAGGGGAGGGCAAATGGAGCATTTTCCGCCTCCCACTACGCTGTCTTGGAGTGCGTGGGAAGTCCGACGCTTCTAGGAGATTGCGATGAGTCAGCATTGCACGTGCTGAGTCACGGCGGGGAGGTGCGAGAGAAGAGGGGGGGATGCCCAGCCTCATCAGGGGGTGTAAATGTCCCAAAAAGAAGATCTGTCTGAAAACAAATTCCTACTAATGAAACCCATTGAGCTGTCAAGGACAGGTCACCACCTTCTAGGGCTGCTTCTAGCAGGGCCACCATGGACCAGAAGTGTCACCCCATGAGGAAAGCTTATTGCCTGTCCCTGCCTCCATCTGAATCCTTTCAGATGGCCCACAGCTCATTATTCGGGAGGTGTGCCGCATCCCTAAACCATGGCTGCCCTTGCAGACTGGTCCTGGGACATGCCAAAGGGTGCCTCTTGGTAGCTCCATCACACCAAGTCCGGGGAACCATGCCGTCCAACATGTTGTACTGGCAGGGAGGCCGTGGAGGAATGACTGGCAAGTCCACAAAGCAGGGCTTTCGGGATGTCTTTTGAGTATAACTAATTCCAGTCGCCCCACTAATGCAGTTTGTATCATTGGGGGGTTTCAGGTAAAGATGCTCCTGAGTGTGATGTGACGTGATGGCTTCAGGCGTGGATTAGCTCAGGACTTCATCCCTGATGCTCAAAGCAGGTTTAAGATTTAAAGGTGAGAGTTGCAGCATGGGCAGGTCCTTCGTGCTGGGCACCCTTGCTGACACCCCCACAGACGCCCGAATATCATCGGTCCCTTGATAAACAGCACAGAGTGCACCAGAGGATGTTTTAAATATACGTCCCCAAATTCCCCTCTCTCTTGCCAAGCACTTGCTGGCTGTAGGGATGCTCCTCACAGCCAGCCTGAAGCAGGCCTGGTTATTTTTATCAAGCACTTGATTTCTTCTCTCCTCTCTTTCAGCTATAAAATGGGAAAAAAATGAGCCCCTAGGATGATGACAGCTCCAGGAGGGACAGTGAGGGGGACCTTTCCCTCCACAGTTATGGTGGGAGCTCATGGGCATCATGGCAGAGCCAGGTCTTCCTCCAGAAGATCTTCCTCCCTTCATCCTATCTGGGAGTTAACCTATTTGCTTTCTCATATGTGGCTTCACCCTCTCCTCCTCCTGAAGAGCAGGCCACAGGCAAGACACAGATGCATGACAGGGGTACTGTGCAAACCCAATTCAAGCCCAAAAAGCCAACAGGGAGGCAACAGCAGGTAGAGAGAAGGGGAAGCCCAAGTTCTTCATCACAGCACATATGGAGGTGTTCAAGGAACGTGTGGACGTGGCACTGCGGGACATGGTTTAGTGGGCATGGTGGGGTTGGTTGATGGTTGGACTTGATGATCTTACAGGTCTTTTCCAACCTTAGTCATTCTGTGATTCTGTGAGTCTGTGATATTTAGGTTGACTTTTTTGCTCTTGTCAAAGTTCAATACCCTTTTCAGCTTCCCTGTTCTGTCTAACTTCAGTAGTAGAGTGAGGTAATCCTGGCTTTAGATTTTCACCTCCATTTCCAGCTTGAATGGGATAAATATCCAGGTCAAGACGAGCTGGAAGAACCACCCCAGGAGTTTTTGGTCTCAGGGTCTCTGCTAGGACCTGCCTTTAACATGAAATGAATTTTCTGTGCTTGCTCAGAGCAGAGGCCAAGCAGGGAGTGAGGCCAGAAAAACAGTCTGTCATGTTGGAGTTTCTTTTTTTCTTCACTTAACTCTGAAATAAAAATATATCTCAAGCTTGTTTTGGGATTAACAAGAAAAAATTCATCTTGATGGGAACCATCTGTGGCTGGGAGATGCCGGCTGCTCTCTGCTTTCCACCCAGCACGCAGACGCTGTTATTTGGGGTGTGTTCCTCTCCCAAATATTATTCCTGTCATCCCTATGCTGGTCGGAGGAATCCCAACTATTTAAGGAGGCTTTTTTCTCTGGATGGGCCCAGCGTTAAAAAGCAGCAGCAGCTCATTACACCTTTATAACATAATATTTGCTTTCCTCATTACAACACCGCTGCCCGGCACAGCTTGCTGGTGGCTGCTGGTCTCGCTAGAGTAAATACTGGAAGCGTCTTTGTTGTAACCTTTCCACCCCAGATGTTACCTCATGTTCAAAGCAAATATCGTGTGGCCTCTCCAACCTGTTCTGCAAACCAGGAGGGGAAATCTGCCCCAAGGAGTGGAGATACCCTTGCTCTGCATCTGCTGTGCTGCTGAAAACGAGAGTATTCGCACCAGTCCCCCCATGGTGTAAAGGACCACGGTGATTGCTGGGGTGGCTGCTAGCCCCACATGGGGCTTGGGGTGTCTGCTAGTGAAATGCAACTGCTTCTGGGTTGGAGGATTGGCAATGGGAGGATAAAAAAGTGTGTTGACAGCATCAGAAATGCTGGAGAGCATTCAAAGTGAGAAAAATCCTCCTAGACCAGGAAGAGGAGGGGAAACTCAAGATGAAACCAGCAGAAGACAGGGCAGGTCTGGTCCCAGGAGGAAAGGAGGAGAGGCTGAGTATGTTTCTCTCCTCTCACCATGCTTCCGGCAGGTGAGCAGGCTGCCCGGCTGAGGTGCCTCCTCCTGGGATCAGCTCTTGGCAGGTCGAGCAGGAAGCTGGAAGTGAGACGAGACCAACAGGTTCTTCATGCTGCTTGGGCTGCAAGAGCCGCTTGGACGGCAGCTGCATACCTGACCTGGGATCCACCCTCTGCCGAAGAGCAAGTCGCTGAGCTGAGCTAGATAGGCATGAAATGGACCAAAATGAGCACTTTGGGGGCTTTTACAAACCTAGTTCAAGGCGAGGATTTTTGCATGGGCCTTATGAGCCATGACATCTTCATTTTCCCAGACCTTGCTTGGGAGATGGTTTGGACTCATTTGCACAAGTGATGGAAGGACACATAGGTCTTGCCTACAGTGTCCTCCTGCTTGTCCCCCAAGGACAACAGGCTGCGTTGAATGTGGGGACCCCTGAGTCATTATAATCTACTAGGATCAAACGAGTTAGTTCACATCTCCTTCACGGAGTCTATCATGAGTTGGGTGGAGAGAAGGATGCTGATCCCACATCACTACCTCCACTCCCTCCCTCCCACCAGGGCTGGCATAAAGTGTCCCAGCGTCATGGACACCAGTGGATTTTGCAGTCCAGGGGCAAAATACCTTCCATCTCTGAGGCTGGAAAAATCCATCCATAAGACATGGGCTTGTCCCTGCAACCGGGGGTGCAGCCCATGCTCCCACCTCAGGAACGCGGGATGCTCTGACGCTGCTTTGCCCAACCCTGCTCTGACCACAGGCTGGGAATAGTCATTGCTGCCCTCCCTGGCCAGGCAGCCAGCCCTACCCATCCTGCCTGTCTTGTATGCCTAGGGATTTGTATGATAATTGCTGAAACTCCCTTGGTTTTCATCCTACCCTGGCACTGCAGGACCCCAGGGACAAGGAGCCCTTGCAGCTAAGTGCTGGCTCAGCGCTGGCCCAACCAGTGCCCCCAGTTCAATGGGACCATATTGCTACTGGTGACCATGAGGAGGTAGCAGGAGCTCTGCCAGCACAGCTTGGGTTGTAGAAGTGAAATCCTTACTGTGTCCAGGCCCTTAGTCTCCTCCTGCTATTTCACACCCTGCTTTGATTTCATCTAGGAGAGCACAGATGCTGCCTAAGGACTCTGGGCTTGAACACAGAGATGAACTTGTGTAGTAGCGAGCGTGGCACATTAGTGATGGAAACAGAGCAGCAAGGCATCGGGAAAAGCTGCGTGGTCTCAGCTTTGAACGTGGCATTAGAAATCTCCCAGGAAAAGTCTTCATGGAGGATTTGGGGCCAGAGATCTTGGGCAGCTCCAGGAAAGGATGGGCAGCACAGAGGCAATTCTGCCCTTTAGCTCTCCTCCGGCTATTTTAAGGCATTTGTGCTGTCTCCATGTGCATGTGCATGTCCTCCTGCGTGGCTGCACACAGCCTCTTGCTCACTCTTACTCCTGAGTCACCGCTTGTCCGGTCCCCACCACGCAAGCTCTGAGTCCTCCCTGGCTCTGACACATGAACCGGGGGTCCAACTCCACAGCTATGCTCAGACTAGTTTTGCAAGATGAAGGGTGACCCCCTTCATCCACCCCTTCCTTTATCCTTCCTATATGAACTGATTAATTGGCTTTACGGTTAATACTCTTTGTAGTAGGTTGTAACACTCTGCACCAGGAGAGGAGAATGGTCCTGCTTTGCTACTGGGGTTTTTTTGGGGGATGTTGAACCTTTCAAGTGCACCCAACCTTCAGGCAACATCAGCTCTGATGCTGACCACTCCACTCTGCTTAAAATCCTCTCCGTGAGCCCAGGCCACCCAAATGCTGGCTAGCAGAGGTGGTGTTCTGCAAGGAGGACTCATCTTTCCAATATCTTATCTTAAGGCCCTGATGGGCCAAATATGCCCCAAAATGCCAATCTGACTTTAGGAGAGGAGTGTGTTTGTGCATAGTTACTGACGCTTGGACAACTGAACTCGGATGCACCCCACACATGTTTTATTTCAACCATCAGAAAGCAATTTACAGACTAAATTTAAATAAACCACGGGAACAGCATCATGTAGAACCACATAATATTGCAACAGGAAGAAAACATGTTGCTTCTTTATTAGGAAGAGGGGAAAATGGATTCACATAGCATTTTTCAGACAATGAGGTTTTGAACTCCGGGGGTTTAATTTCGGCATTGTTTGTGCAAACACGCTCCATCACAGACAGACTTAGCCAGAGGCTGTGACGGGTCTTTCATCCCAGCCTGCAGATAAAGCCCCTGTTACGGGGTCACCGAACAGAGACCTTCAAGCCCCGCGCCTCCGTCCAAGAAAACTCCAGGATGGAGATAATCGGAAAACTGATGTTCCCCTTTGCCGCGCTGAATAAGAGAGGCTTTGTTCAGGGACACAGGTCAGGTCTGTGGCAGAGCCGCTTGCAAGAGATTTTATTTCAGCTACCTGCAAAGAAGCTATGAGAAGAATGTGATAGGTTCCTCTCGGTCTGGAAAAACGGAGAGATATCACCCAAAGGTGTTGTTTAATATTAACTGGACCAGTGCACATCTGTGAAAGGTTTGATTGTGTGCCTATCTGTGTTTATATATAAACATCACCTCTAAAGTCATATTAACGTGGCTAAAGCCTTGCACAGGCTGGAGCAGGTGAAAGTCCTCCTGGAGGGAGCTGTATCGATGATCGTTTTTGTCAATAAAGATAGATTTCTGTGTTGGCACCAGGAACATAAGCCATGAGCCCCGACCTTCCCATGCTTGGTGATGTGCAGGTGCAGAACAAAGGCATCATCGAAAAGCCTCTGATTAATGTTTCCATTAAGAGAAAAGAAGGGGCGGGCGGGCAGGGAGCAGAAGGAAACAATGCAGCCCTGTTTGCACGGGGAAGCTGGTGAGCGGCTCTTGGGAGGACGCTCGGGTTTCCAGGATGGATGTGATGGGAGCTCCTCCAGCAAAACCCACTGTGATTTTGATGCAAGCAAGGTTTGGCCTTCATACTCATCCTCTCTGACTCTTTGGGCCAGATGGTATCAGAGGCATCTTTGGTAAATCTCCTTCTCACAGGGGCAGGGAAAGCTTGCTTCACACAATGACAAATATATTTTTTTCCTTGCTATTTCAGCCACATTTCTTTATTAAGTGGACCACATCTAGGATCTAGAAAATGCTGTCAGACACAGTCATTTTGACTCATTAGTTCAGACATGGTTTTACCTACATGCCCTGAAGTTCTCACAATATATCTAAACACAGTCTGGGAGTGAGTGGATAGTTATTCCCACCTACAGCTAAATGCATGTTTCAAAAAAGGAGTTGCAGGCTTGAAATTGTCTTGTTTGCCACCAATTATATATTCAGGACTGGATTTTCCTCCCTTAAACTACCTTCATTCAGGGAATCACCAGACAGTGAGGAGAATGCTGATTTAATGGCTTTAAAAAAGGGAGGAAAAGGACCCTTGGTGGTGCCTAGATGTTCCCTTCCAGGAGCAAAGAGCTTCAGTATGATCTTAATTTATCCCTTTTCATATATGATGTGGTGTATAACCATCTCAGTGTGGTCTGGCTGTGTCCTCCTGTCACATGAGCACTGAGGGTGGAGTAGCAGGACCAAAGACCTGTCCCATCCATACGCTTATCATCTGTGTGATGCTGGTTTGTGTGTCTAGAGGGGAGGAAAGGAGATGGAAACTGCTCCTTGGTACCTTGGTAGAGAAGGGCGACGAAGCTGGTGAGGGGTCTGGAGCACAAGTCTGATGAGGAGCGGCTGAGGGAGCTGGGGTTGTTCAGTCTGGAGAAGAGGAGGCTGAGGGGAGACCTCATCGCTCTCCACAATTACCTGAAAGGGGGTTGCAGAGAGGTGGGTGTTGGTCTCTTCTCCCAAGTGACAAGTGACAGGACAAGAGGAAATGGCCTCAAGTTGCACCAGGGGAGGTTCAGGCTGGATATTAGGAAAAATGTCTTTCCTGAGAGAATGGTGAAGCACTGGAAGAGGCTGCCCAGGGAGGTGGTGGAGTCACCATCCCTGGAGGTGTTCAAGGAACGTGTGGACGTGGCATTGTGGGATATGGTTTAGTGGGCATGGTGGTGTTAGTTGATGGTTGGACTGGATGATCTTACAGGTCTTTTCCAACCTTAGTGATTCTGTGATTCTGTGATTCTGTGTACCAGGTGGATGCACAGACAAGGCTTGGGAACGCCATGCATCGCATCCCAGCAGCAAGTACTGCTGGCTGGGTCAACGTGCTCAGTCGTTTTGGTTTTCTGTCCACTAGAGAACATGCCTCCCTCCTCCAAACATCTTCATGTGGATACCAGATACTCTTTCTGATGACAATGTGTGGCTGTAGTCAACAGGCATGTGTTTTGTGAGCGAGGTCAGCTGCAGACCATAGGAGGATGGGGAGTGAGATGTCCAGTCTAACTCCCTGCCCCTTAGCTGAGCTGGAAGGGGAGCCACTAGTCCAGACTTACATCCAGACATCTATTTACTGCTCCACTAATTGAACACAGCCATGAATGTCTCCGGCACTTGCAGACCTTTGGTAATGAAGGCCGATGTGCAAGTCAATATGAGATTTTTGTATTAATGCGTGCCTAATTTTTTCCCCTGTAACAGACCCAGATTTATCCTGAGCCTCAGACTGAAAGCAGGAGCTGAGGGTTATAGATGGGCTGATTACTTCCAACTGTGTATACTTAACGTGGGAAAAAATGCCAACAAATAAAAGTTCAAAAGCTTCGGATACAAGACTGAGACTTGCCACCAACTCTGGTTGTGGATACCCTTTGTGGCAATGGCTGTTCTTGTCAAATAAGAGGTGTGCAGAAGATCATGCACTGCTTCCCACCTGACCTCCATCCAGGAGGCTGTGGATAGACTGATCAGACCCACATTTCTCCAAGCAAGCTCTTTGAAGGGCTGTGGTGCCAGTCCAGGAGCTATCTGCATAAGATGTTGCTATAGGGCAAGGTCCTTTAGGGCTTCAGAGGGAAAGGAGGGCACAGGGCGCTCTTCCTCCTGAGACACCTTGATAGAGACAGACATCCCTCACCTTGCCATTGGACCACCATCACCCCAAAGACGACTCCTGGGTCCTCCAGATCTTCACATCTTTTGCCAACCAACCTCTATGTCTCCTCCATCCTTACGTTGCCTCTTTGCCCATCTGAAGACAGTCGATGCTTCCTGCAACTCACTGTTTGGACCTTGCCAGCTTTATCCTTACTCTCTTTGGAAAGTAAAGCTGCTTCTTCTGAGTTTACAGAGTCACTCACTGGGAAAGGTCATACTTTGCTCCCGAGGAATTGATTTGGAGGACGGTGGTGGAGAGGCCATCCACATGGGGAGATGGGGCTGTGATAGCCAACAGTGTGACCAAGCGCTGGTTAACCTTTGCCCAGGTGTACTCCACTCGCCTGTTCAAGGGCTCAGCTGCACCTTTCAGATATGAAAGATGAGGAAATACCTCGTGTGACCGACCTGATAATACACCTTATGTCATATTCTGCATTTATTTATATAAACCAGCCTATATTTAAATACCATCCTTGCAGCGGATGAGCACCTAATTTGCAATAAAGACATCAAATGGGAAGACTTCTGCTTCCGTTTATCACTTTACCTGGTCGTTTCTCCTAACAGCTAAAAAAAATGCTCGTTTGTCTTCTCAATTGACTTTGTTGTTGTCTTCCAGCCGCTCAGGCTAAGTGAAGATGTGCTCAGGGCTAATTTTGTACTGATGACACGCCACAAAGTATTTTATTCTGACAGTGGGGAAGGGATGCAGGGCACTGACTGTAATTCTCTCTTCCAGACTGTGCCAGGACAAAATTAGTCCTATTTCTTTTTTTTTTTTTTGCAGAGCTGTTTGGACCATCGATACAGTCATGGTTTCTCCCCCACGCTGGAAGACTTCAGTGCAGTGATTAGGGGAGACTGAGGGTGTCTGGGACCTGATTTACCTGCAGCAATAATCCATGCCAGTGACTTTCCTCCTATTTAAGTACATTCATCTTATCTCCTGAAAGGGTTGGGGGGAGCTGCTGGTTAACCTACCACAGAGCAGGCAAACACAGCTATCGTGCAAACAGGCAAAGTGTTTTCTGACTTAGCGGACAAATGATATCTTCGTCTCTAGTTGCTGGGTAACATCAAACATTCACATATTTGCCCTCAGTGATCTCTTCAGGACTCACAAGGCCACCTCCACTCCTGCTGCAGGGATGGATACCTTGCCCGGGCTTGTTGGGGCAGACCGATGAGAAAAAAAAGGTGAAGGAGAGGTTGAAATACAGAGGATGTAATAGGAAAATAGCTCTGCAAGTTCTCCCTGTAAATGTGATTATGGAAAAATAATTGTGCCTAAGGGGACGCTTGCAATCAACACCCTCCTTACACTTATTAGAGGCACAAAGGCCTCGGAGAAAGCGTTAGGAAAAAGCGCCTTAATGAAAATATTCGCAGCACAAACACAGGAAAGCGCAAATCTCCCTCCTGTTTGCCCTGCATTCCCAGAGTATTTGCACCGGCAAAACAATAGCGTGTCCCTTACCAGGCTTCCTTCCCCTCGCCCAGGGCTGGTCGGATGCTGCAGGCTATGGGGCAGCCACGGCAGGGATTTACCTCCCGCCGGCTTCGCTGCCACGCACAGGCAGGCAGGCAGGCAGGCAGACAGACGTACACGTCTTGGCTCGCTTCCTGCCAGACATCTTCTAGATAAATTTGGCCTTGCTTTTTTCCATGCTTCATTTTCTTCCTTTACAAAATGGAGATAGTATCGCAAATCTCCAAGCCTTGCTCAGTGCCCTCCATCCAGAGGCGGCATCGGTTACATCGTCAATTAATCAGATGATCCTTGCTCTTCCCCAAAAAGCTAGCCATGGAGGAATCCGCTTTGCTTTCACCATACCCTGTCTTGTTTCCCAAACCTTCCCACCCCTGACCACAGCAGCAAATGCAAAAAAACAATATCCAAAGATGCTCTGACATATCAGGGAGGACCAAGACATCCTGTGACAGCAAAAAAGATCTGCGGCTGGGTCATCAGAAGGGCTCAGGCAAGTATTTCTCCATCAGAAGGGCTGAGGCAAGTATTTCTCCAGCAAAATCTTCCCTCCCATGAGCCTGGAAGGAGGAAAAGAGGATTTTTCCTCTACCTACAGAGGGGATGAAAACACAGTTTTTCTTGGAGGAGGGTGATGCTGTGGTTAAGGACTGTTCACCCCCTCCCTTCTGTTCCCAGCATCTCCTTCACCGTCCCCCCCACCCGAAATACCAAAGCGCCGTCTCCTCTAAGACTTTGCACGTGATGCCCTTCTGCATTGCCAGATCTCCAGTCTTGTTATTTCCCTGCCAGAAAACAAAAATTTCCCTTCTGGACCAATTTTTCCCTTCCATAAGCATATAACGAAACGCTTTCAGGATGTGGTGTGAAATCTGCCTACGCCTGAAACTCGCCCCTGGTTTAAAGCATCAGCGTTGAGCCGGGTCGTAATGGAGCCGCTTAAAAAGTGATCACACGCTGTGAGTGTCACTGGACTAAAAAGGGTTTTAATGAGGGTTTTATAGGTGCATCATTTTGAAATGAATGAGGCTGGGGATATACCGGGAGGAATGAGCACTGCAGAATTCCTAGCCATGCCAAAGGGAGATATTTAAAATAGCTTTGAGCATTCAAGGCTCTAAGCATGGCATAAGGAACTTTTAAATCTGAAAACAACTTTCCCAATCCAAAATTGCATCTATTTTCCTAGAAGCTCTCTTGAAATTAATATGAAATTTCCTTCCGTCGGCTGCTCTGTGACTTTTTTTGACATTGCATGGCCTTTAGCAGCCAAAGTGCTGCTAGCAGCGGGGAAAGGCATTTTTTCTGTTCTTCGTTCCTCTCTTCACAGCTGCTTGGAGGTGGCTTGAAAAGGAAACCTTCCCCAGCCCTGCATCCCTGGCGGAAGCCCGTGTCGGATTCAACGGGCCAAGTTGGAGAAATATTCTGAAAATGTGCAAACTCCCATTCTTTTTGGAGGCATTTTACTCGGCAAATGGATGGTAAAAAGCCAATTACTTGCTGACGTTAGGAGCAGCTGCAGTGTTTCTGGAACCTTACGAGTTAGAAGAATATTTTCTCCCAGTGCCAGAAGAAAATATTTTTCCCTTGATCTTACAAATGGCTGAACTATTTCTGCTGAAATTAAACGGAGACCATCCCTCGGCAGACACCCAAGCATGTAAAATTTCATCCCCCGTGTTTAAAGTCTGGCAAAGTCACAAGGACCTACAGTCACGACTTTGTTATGTGCCTCGAAATACCTGCGTCTGTCCTGTACCCCCCTCCACATCCACCCTTAAGCCTGCGGGAAAACACATCCTAAAGCTCTGCAATGGACCCAGCAACCAAGCGGCGAATAAAATGCTCCCACAGGATATATTTTCATCAGGATTTAAGACAATCACAGCTCTGAGGGACTTCTGATTTTGAAATGCCTGCCGTCAGCAGTACTGTAAGGAAAAGCGTTTGGCAAACAGCTACCGGGACCGCTGCCTGTAACGCTGCCTTTAACGCAACCCCACGTCTCTTCTACTGGGGCTGGGGATCGTCACTTTGGATCAGACTTTATATTCCGATTTTTCGCCTCCAGTTGTTTCCTCCGGGCGAGGTTTCCCTGCTGGGGGGTGCAGCTTCTTGGGTTATTTCTACGCCTCTTAGGAAAAGAGAGACAGTTGCTAGCAAGCTATCGGCTTTGTCTGTCTCGGTAAAGCTGAGCCTGGCATCTGTCTTGCGCTTGCTTGTTATTTTGACAGCACATCCCCTCCTTTTGCGCAGTTTGGACCATGCACACCTCCAGGGCTGGCTCTGAGCATGGGCCAAAATGGTGGAAAATGGCCAATTTGCAGAAAGAAAGGGATCCGTTGCTCTCAGGTGAGTATTTTGCCACCTTGCGTCAAGAAGGGCAAAAAATTCACACCAAGGATACAGTGCTGGGCAGCCCTGGACGTTCTTCTACCCTGAGTCACCTGTGCTGTTGCAGCATGCAGAAAACAAGTCCTGAGTGGGTATAGACACCTCAAAACACTCATCCCTCCCCAAACTGCTACAACATGAGGACCTTGCGCCAGGATGCCCATAGCGTGTAGAGCAGGTCCATGGTGCACCCACACGCTTGGGAGACCAGGATCTAATGTAAGACCAAGTGCAGGTGATGGAAGTGGATGGAAAAATAAATGATGGGTGGGTCGGATAGGGCACATTTACAGGAGCAGGAGAAATCAGGAGGCTGCAAAGCCCAAACCTGTACCTTGACCCTTTTCGTCCTTCTCCATCCACCCAGGTGGGAACACCCTGCTGCGCAAAACATCCCTCCTAGCAGGCTTTGAGACATGATTGCCTTCGATGTAAATACCTGAGAAACAGAAATATGAATGATGCATCCTCCCTCGTGACCACTCTGCTCCCTGCTGCCGAGCAGGGATTTACTGGTGCCCAGTTAAGAGCAGCCCTGGGCGTATGGGGCCATGTATTTGCTCTAACTTGCGGAGGTTTTCCAGGTTAGCTTTTCATTTTAGCTACACCCTGTGTGTGTGTATGTACATGTTGCTCCCCGGGGTGGGCAGTTTCCAGACATCCCGGTTCAGAGGAGGAAGGTGAGGGTGATGTGTGATGAAGACGTGTGATGGAGCCGGGCCTTCGCCGCCCTTTTGGGGCTCAGCATTTCCAAACCCCATGGCATAGTACCGAGCACCCCATGGCTTTCCCAGCCCCTCGGGAATCCCAGGGTCGAGGTTTGGGGCAGCACCGTGGGGTGGGGGGGCAAAGCTTTTCCCTTGGCGGGGGTTCCCCAAACCTTTCCCTTGGCAGGCGAGCCCCCAAACCTGCACCCTTGGGGCACCCCACTGCTGAGAGGTTTGCTTGCAGCCGGGCGCATCCCCTCGGGGACACCCCAAAAAGAGAAGCTGCAAGGATTTTGGGTGCAGCCTGCCTCCTCCTCCTCCTCCTCCTCCTCCTGCCGCTGCTGCTGCCGCTGTCCGGGGCGGAGCCGCCCGCCCCAGCGCCCGCCCCGCTCCCGGGAGCGGGCGGCGGAGCCGAGCCGAGCCGCGCCGGGCTGCGGGGACGGGGACGCGGCGGTGTCACCTCCCTCCCGGCCCTTCGCTGTCCCCATCCCACCCTCTGCCAGGGGACGGCTCCCCCGCAGGTCTCGCTGCCGGGGGGGAGCATCGCCCGGCGGGGCAGTGGTCCCCCTCCCTCGGGGCTTGGCGACCTGGAGGATCTCCCAGCGGCAGCAGGTAAAGGGTTGGACTGGTTGGACTGGGAGGAAGGGGTGGCCTTCTGCAACCTGCCCCCCCACCCCCCCGCCTGCCCGGGGAGGGGGTGCAGGGTTCCCCCCCCCCCGGGGGGGGGCATGATGCTGAGCCCGGGGGGGTGTTGGGTGTGTGACAGATCTGCCGGGTTTGACCCCTGAAAGGTGCTCTGTTGTCCAAAAAGGTGTTTCTTTCCCCAAAAGGTGTTTCTTTTCCCAAAAAGGTGTATGCTCCCCCATGGTGGCTTACCTGGCTGGAAGCATCCCAGGCAAAGTTGGGAGGTGAGGGGGTGCTACCATGGGGGGGGGTCCTGGGTGGGCACCCACCAGGGGAGAGGTCCCGGAGTACCCCCTCGGGTCTCCAGGACCAGTTGCCATGCCATGGATCCGGCCACCCCCTTTTCTCCTTTAGGCCCTACTTGTTTTACAGGTAACGCTTCATTTTTATACACCGCTCTCAAAATAATGGCACCTGCAGTGTCCCGCGGCACCTGGGCTTTACACCGGGGTTGTCCGGCGCCGTAAAATCCTGAGGCAGCAAAATCCCAAGAGGGATTTATTCCTGCTTGCCCGGCTGGAGGAGCCCCCTGTGCCCATCTAGCACCCAAGCTCTCCTAGCACCCTCTGAGGATGCGATCGGGATGGCTCTTGGGGACATCCCCCCGGAGCAAAGCCCCGTGTTAAGGACCCCAAATGTCTTGCCAGCACTGAGCAGAGAGGGTGAAAAAGGATGAATGTAAAGGGTATTATTTTGTCTTGATGCTTGGGCAAGAAATTGCTTGGAAAAAGGAGTAATTCAGGAAAAAGAGGGAAGAAAATAATCTTATCGCTGTTTTATTGAAGCTCTCTCCCAAGTCCTGTATATTCACCGCCTAGAAAACTGGGCGTTGAGGAGTTGCAGTAGAAATGTGAGCTTTCCTCTGGAAAAGGTCTGTTGTAGCAATTCCTGGTGTTGAAGCTGCAAAATTTCACCCCTGACGAGATGGAAATGGGGATTCTTCAGCCAGAAAAACCCTGGCTTTGTCAAACTCGCCATGCTTTGGGTTTTCAGGGGTGGGTCTGTACAGCCACTATTATTACTTGTAATCGTGTTGGCTTAAGGGTTATTTTGGGGCTGGGAAGGGATTACGGATAGATGATCGGAATAGTCATGACCATGCTGCATGTGAAATTAAAAAAAAATTGAATTATGATTCTCTTTGCTGGCTCTTTGTCCCTGTAAGAAGGAAAACGAGTGCTCGCTCAGTAAGCCTGCACAGGTTTTTCTCCATTAGAAAGTTATGCTGTGCATGGAGAACGTTAAACCCAACTGCACCGTTCGGATGCTGTGTGCTCCTCAGGCTGCTCCCAGCTGCCAGGAAATTTAAACTGTTGCTTATTAGCGAGCAAAAGTTAGACCGGTGCTTCTTCTTAAAGAGCTTTTTTGGGTTTGGATCACACAGAGATGCCTTCTACCTTCTTTTCTTCTTATAAATTGCTAGCTTGCACTTGGCAGGTGTGGCTGGGGAAAAGCTGAAGTAAATGGATTTCCTGCCTTGCATTTTGTCTGGCATGTCTATGTTCACCAGTCATCAGATTGCTACGGAAAGTGGTCCATTAATACATCATACAGCCTTTATCCACCTGAGCAGTGATGCATCCTGAATCCTTAAAGCCTGCTATTTTAACATATTTTCCTCCGTCAAGACTCGAAGAGTCTTCACACCAGCAATATTTAGTTGCAGAATATTTCTCTGTGATTTAGAAGGTACTTCTTCAGTGGTGAATATAAGCTCTGCTTGGAGGCAGAGTTAATTTTAGAGTGGGTGTCTCTGTCAAGATGTACTTTTTCTATTAAATAAGCATGTTCTGCACGTTATGCTCTTCCCTGCGATGAATTCTGTACTTGAAGGCGAAGAATGACTGATGTTTGTCTTGTGCGTCGACAATGAGCAACGCAAAGAAAATGAGTTCTGGTTTGATTAATTTATTTGGTGTCGGGTTGTAGATTCAGAAACTGCTGTCTTGGAATTAATGATAAAGGGTTTAGTTTTTGCAAGGCGACAAATTGCCCTAATAAACCGGGAAGATTATAAGGAGATACCGAACCAGCTGCAAGGGCCAGGGACTATTCGTTGCGCTTTTATCCGTAAACTGCCCTGCGTATTTGATCTCAAGTAACTGCGTTAAAATTGCTGTAGCGTTTCACACTGCTCAACGCCAAAATGAGTATATTTAGGGTTTTGTCATTTCTTCTTTCAATGTGTGGGTTACAGTGCCTCACGGTTGCAGATGGTGCTATAGGTTGAGGTCAAGATGCCGGTAGCAGATGGCTCATTCACCCTGTTGTTCGCTTAGAGGCACTTTGATGCTCACAGGTGGTGGAAGTTAGAGCTGGGTCCCCTTTTAACAGACACACCTGTGGGGAATATTGCCCTTTAATTTGCTTTGTAAGTCTTCCTGAGGGGGAAGATAAAAGAGTATGGTTGCACCTTTGAAATACTCATGGTATTGCTGCTGTACAGTTACCAGCTTGTGTGTGAAGGGGTGGTTATCGCTCATGTTAAGAGGGTCGGATGTGGATGGGCATTTAGGGCTCCTCCTGAGAGCAGCATTCCTACAGACATAGGATGTAGGGGACACGCTTTCCCTGGAGGCTATGATGCTGGTCTGAAACTCCTTTTTCTTGAGAAGATGCATCCGGAGGGGCCGTGCTTCTGTCCAAAAGCCCTTTAATGAGATGCTTTGCACCTCCTTGCTGATATTGGGATGACGTGAGGGGATCCACCTGGCAGCCACTTGGCTGTGGCCATAAAGAGGCTTCGTTTGGCTACAGCAGCTGATAATTATGCTTCAAGGAGACCAAATGGTGGAGGAAGAGCTGACTCTGGTAGTTAATCCTTCTGCAGAAAAACAAGCGCTGCTGGTGTGAGGAAGCTGTAGCTGCTTTGGGCTTTGCTGGTGCCAACTGTAGCACTTGTGGGGTGAGTGGTGTCTTTTGGCTTCTCCCCTTGCAGTAGGGTGTTTGCTCCCCAAAAATCACTGTACTGAGCTGGGCATGAAGCTGAGCCGTCCCTTCTGCTCAGGAGAGGGCAGTGTCACACCAATGAGCTGCTTCCTTAACCGTGCTAAAATACCATGGAGGTGACACGCTTTGCCCACTCAGGGGTCCAGGAGGGTCTTGCAGGGGTGCGATATCCAGTATGCCTCTGCGACCCGGGCACCTCATTCCCCCTCCCTTCTTCCCCAAGCAAAATATTCCCCTTCCAGCTTTGCTCCTTGGTGGCTTTCCCCGACCCTGCGTACGCTGACGGTGTTTAACAGACCTTTGTAGGAATATTCCAAGCATGATGCTGGGAAAAGAGATTTAAAAGACTGTTTATAGCAGTTGCTTTTGCCTGCCAGCCCCTCTATAAACAGTGATTAGATACAGCTATGTTAATGCATGTCTTGACTTTCAAAAAAAAAAAAAAAAGCTGCACACTGGTGTTTGGCTTTGCTGCTTTTTCCTCTTTAGCTAACCACTGTGTTCTTCCCGCTTCCTCCAAAAATACCCACAGACACTGGCAGGACAACTGCTTGAATATTTGGTTAAATAGCCTGTCATTGCTCAATAACCTGAAAAAAGTGCCTTATTTTTATATGAAATTAAATATTTGTATAAGATTTCTGCCAAGGAGTGGTTTCAAGGTACAGAGTGTTCCCCTGAAGGGTTTTCAAACAAGGACCTTCTTGGGTGGCAATTAGAAATTTTTCCGTGCTCATGCCTATCTTGATGCATCGCATGTTTTCACATACTGAATCCATTACACGTTGTGATTGAGCTCCATCTCTTTTGCCTGCCTGGTCTTTGGGCAGGATCAGCTTTACAAAAAATGTTTCTTTTCTGAATAGTTTTTTGCACTGATTTTTTTTTTTGTGTGGCTTTTGAGCCAGGTATTGCTGAAGTGGGCTGGTTTTTTTTTTTTTCACCACTGGATGAAGGCTAGGATGGGGATAGGAGGGAGGCAAATAGCACCTTGCTTGGGGTGATACACAAACCTGGGCACCAGCTCCCACAGCTGTGCAGAGTCTCGCTGGCAGCTAAGCTCTTCCTTGGAAATAGCTCGTACTGGTTTTAACGTAATTCCTTAGTCATGACAAAATTGAATCCTCCTGCTCTCTAACCACCGCGTCCTCCACGTCGCCGGCTGCTTGGGAGCCAGGCTTTCTGCGAGGCTTTGCCTGGTGCTTGGGGTCCAGGTTGCTGGATCCTGGAGGACTTGGAGGTGATGGACTGTAATTTTACGCTCTTATTGTCTGGGAATGCTCAAAAGGGTCTGTTTCACTTTCTGATTTACCATGTGGCACTGTGCTAAAGCAGCTTTTATCTTGCACTTTTCCCCTTAAAGCAAGCTTGCCTTTAATTTTTTATTAATCCTGCCATTTCTCTTAAAACTCTCTTAAAACTCTGCTGTAACTTGTACAATCTCTTTATAAATGTCTGGTCCCTGCATTTTTGCTTCCCTTCCCCCCTTGGTGAGCTGAAACGGAACTTTTCCCTCCCCCAGCCTGAGGTTAGATGCACAGTGCAGAAATATTCTGGTTGTCTGCTGTTTATAGCTGCGCCGAGTTTCAAGCTCACATTTGCACAGGTTGCTCAGGAAGAGCATCTTGCATCTGACTTAAATAGCACAAGGTGAAGACCAGAGTTTCCTTTAATAGGTATTTTGGGTGTAGCATTTAAAAAGATGTAATGGACTGGCTGTACCCTTCAACATCCAAGCGTTCTTCTGAGCCGCTCTAATAGGTTATATCTTGGGCCGCTTATCTCGTATTGATGAATCTCTTGACAGTCACCTAATTGTAAATCAAATTGCCTAAAATCAAGTCAAAGGTCTGGTTGCTTACTGCAGGACTGCAGCAAAACAAATAAAATGTATTAAATTTTCAGACTTGGAGACAGCTACAACCCTGGGGCTAGCAGTTGGGACTTGGTGCCCGAAGGTCTTGGGGTGATGCACCGAGTGCTCCGTGAGGTTGTTGGGAAGTAGGTCTAATACTGGAACAGGTCACTTAAGAGCTTGGAGAGGATTTGAGGCTTGGGTCTAGGCTGGCTGTCCTGCTATATTTCCTAGGACCTTGCCACGAGGGCAGAAACCTGATGTTAAGGGGCAGGCTTGGCCCTTCCAAGGTGTCCCTTGTGTGTGACCCCATCTGAAACCCATGGTACTGACCACAAAGCTCTTTTCTGAGCAAAACCTTGGAGGATGGTGGTAAAACTGGGATGCATTCAGGGTCATGCCTCAGGTCCCCTTGTTGTGCCCAGCGCTTTTCCATCATGCTGCCAAGAAGCAAAGTGGGGCTGGGGGCTTCCCAGGTCATGCGAACCAGAGGTGTTGCTGATGCCCAAACCCTGGCTCCGAGATGGAGAGAGAGGGCTTAGGCTTGTTTACAGGGATTTACCACGGTGGTGAGGTCACTCTGTGATATTTGGGTGGATTTTGGGGTGTGTGCGTATTTTTTTGTTTGTTGTTTTTTTTTTTTTTTTTGCCAAGAGGTAATTAATGCTTTCCTTAGGATTAAAATACTTCCCGTGTGTCTCAGCTGTTGATGTAGGAAGGAGTCATCCAACCCTGTGACCTTTCTTGGAGACAAAAAAGGCTTTTTGGAGAGGGTAAGAAGTGTATATTCAGAACCAATGTGTCTCTTTCTTCCCCAACTACTTTCTTCTATGAAGAAGCCCCATAAAGAAGCTTCTTGAGGCTGTCATGTAGGTGATGTTTTGTAGGCAGTCACCTGATAGAGCAGCGATTATGTTTGCGGGTATTGTGGGAATTTTGGTGTCAATCTACCTACTAATTATTCATGCATCTCATCGATGAGACTTTAAACTGTCAGTCAAACCTATTGCAGTTTGAAATCTAGAAAACAGGCAGTGCTTGTGTCCCGGTCTGCATGTCCAGGCAGAAATCCAGCTGTGTGAGTTGCTCCATTTCTCTCAGCCTTTTTGGGTTGTGATGTCTCCATCCATGGCTGTGAGCTGGCTGTTTGAGCTTGGAGATCTGTACAGTAATAATGGCTGAATAGTCCTTGTAATCTGTGGATGGTTTGGGGCTTGTTAGGAGCCCTGGCATTCGTCAAGCCAAGAGGCAAGGTGAGAGCTATGGCTTCTCAAAAGGTCCATTTTCAGATGTGTTCTTGTTCACGTGCAAGTTGTGTTTATCGTAAAGGCTTGCTCTGCTCTGAGTACACTGAACTTGTAAGCCCTGTTTTCCAGCTTTTACACAGATATCAAAATGCCTACCAAAAAATATATATTACTGTCTCGTTTTTCCCTATGCTCATGAGCTGGGTCCCGTGAGCTCCTGAACCACTTGCTATGTTGCATTTGATGCTCTGTAAATATATAGTGGTGGGTGTCTCTTGTTTTAGGGGTGGTTTACCCCCCTGCTTGGGCTTTGGCATTAGCTTTAAAAGTTGCTGGTGTCTGACAGCCTGTAAGCTTTTGGCAGTTGTGCTTGTCTTCTCTTCTGTTTCTGCTCCTGCCTGAAACCTGGAGGCAGAATCTGTGTTAAAAAAGAAGCAGCTAAACTCATATGTAGCTCGGAGTTAATCACTAAAATGCAGAGTGCTTGCAGTCCTCATTAAAAGCCTTATTTAAAGTGCAAGGTTGACAGCTTGGCTGGAGATACTTTCCCTTATCACAAGCATTTCCTAATCTGCCTCCTTTGCGTAAGGATGGGTTTTTTGTTTGGATCTCCAGGCTCTTGCTCTTGGAGAGCTATATGTTAAAGGAATGCAGTGTACTTGTGGGTAAGACAGCTGTATATGTTAAAATGTTAATGTGATGGGAATAAGTGTGCTCTGGTGTCTCTTACGCTGTCAGGCAAGGCTTTGTGCCTCGCAAGGTCACGCCGCTGCGTAGGCGCGTGTTCGCACAAACAGTGCGGGTTTTCCTTATACAGTTTTGCTTTGCAAAGAAAAATAAAGCTGCTTGTGGGATTATAATGGTAGAGCTGCTGTCCCTGAAAACACGGGCAGGAGCGGTGCAGCCGAAGGCTGGCATCTGAGGAAGCGTCCTTCCTTGCGTTTGTACCCAGGCAAGTATCAGCCCTGCAACGTGCTGTGGTTTCGGCTTTGGTTCTGAGCTTGCCTGGGGGTACGAGGCGTAAGGTGGGTAACGAGGAGCTCAAAACTTGCTCTGTGGTTTGCTAGACCTCTGGAGCTGGAAGGGAGTCTCTGGATGTATGAGGGTCTTTGTGCCTTTGGTGCAAACTGTTCCCGACAAACCCCTTGGAAGGTGAGCATCTCTCCTGCTCTCCCAGGAGCTGTGGTGGAGGCAGGAACCTGTTCCTAGATGTTGTCAACGGGGCCGACACATATAACCTGGGAGCCTTAAAGCCTTAAAAAAAAATGAATAGTCCACCCAGAGCACCTTGCCTTTGGTGACTAGGATTTAGCATCTACCAACCTTTTTATTCTGCTTCATTTAAGGCAGAAGTCTTTAGCTGAAGCATTGTCTGAAGTGAGATGGATGTATCTGGTAATTCAGCTCCATTAACTCAATGTAGCCTGGAAAATTGTTCTCCCTGTTGAAGGGCGAGGGTGTTGGGCAGAAGGTGGGCAGTGCTGCCAGGGTGGAGGTAACCAGCATGGGGAACCTGGGTGCAATGCTGTCCTTGCTGTACCCCAGAGTCCTGCGAAGCCATCATGCGTGCTGGTACCTGTGGCACTTGGGCATGCTTGGTACTTGCTTGGGGGGTGGCACTGGCCAATATCCTTCTCTGGGCGGTGAAGAAGACCACAAAGAAGCTGTTAAATAGTCTATTTTTAAGATGAAAAAACATGCAGGAGCTCATGCAACCACCTGCTGTGGCTCAGTGGGTACCAGTGACTGACCCCTCATGGACTAACAAACTGGACAGGGGATCCCAGCAAAGGGCAGAGCATCCTGCCAGCAACTGGGGAAGTGGGAGCCTCTTACTGTGTTTTTAATCTCCCCTGGAGAGACAAAAATACGTGGCCTCTAGCTAGGAGCTGTCAGAACTCTTAAGGCAATATGCCTACCTAGATCAAATGTGAACATACCTATTTGTCTCCCCCAGAAGAAAGACGTGGGGTGCAAGCTGTTGCTCTTGAATGCAAGGTTGATTCATTCAGTTTTGGATTTCCAGCCTTCAAAACCTGCTCTGTTGTGCTGCTCCTGCACTGGGTCTGCAATGCAACTCCAGCTCCACCAACAGTTGCTGCAGATTGGAAACGTTGCTTTTTAGGGGTCACCTCTGTGGAGGTGTTGCAAACAGCTTGCCTGCTGCAGGCTGGGAAAGCTTTGGTGCACGCTGATCTCAAACTGTGCTTGGCTGACTACTGACATACTGGGAAGCCTTAGTGATGCTGGTGACCTCCCCAGTGTCACCTGGTAAATGCCTGGGGAGAGAGGTCGGCTGGTTAATAGCAAGGCTGGATTTGAGCCCGTGACCTGAAGGTAAAAGTTCCTGCTGGGCTGAAAATCCCTCGTGGTTTTTATCATCTTGATGTGCTAAATGCCACTGTTTACAGTGGGAATGTGATTAGTTAGTGGGGAACGAAGCCTGTGAGTTTATTGTGAAGCTGTAACCTGATGACCAGACTTTCTTAGAGAGGTCCTGTAGTGAAGAGTTGTAGATCTACTTCTAAGAGCAGAATAAGCTTAAACTAGGGGGAGGTCATCTGTATTTCTAAGAGTGTGAGCTTATAATGTTAAAACCCTTCTACCATGAGAGTCCTTAAAGCCAAGCTTCTGAGGTAATAGTCTGGTTGTACTGAGTGCTCTATTGGACCCATGAGACCATCACTTATGCTCTCTTGGCTTCTTCCCCCCCAGCTCAGGGAAAATATTGGCTTTTTCCCTATTTCCCTGAACTTTGTAGTTCAGCTACATGTTCCTTGGAGGGACATATGTGGACCACTGGCTTTACATCTGGAGTATGCTCTGTGCCTCTCCTTGAGCAATTTGTGGGCTGGATGTAGTGCTGTCCTTGCTGGGGGCTGTGGAGCTTTTGAGGGTATGTGGGGTGAAGAGCAGGGAGCCCCTGAGGTCATGAGTTTGGGCAGACGGAGTCCAAAGACGACATGTCCACTTGTATTTCTGTACCTTCCCTTCCTGGGCATTATGTGCTTCTCTATCTCTGCTGATATTTGCAATAGTGATAAGAAAGGCTCTGTAACAAGTGTGCTCTGTGGCAGATAAAACTTACTGTGCGCAAGAGCTGTTCCAGCTGAGAGCTTATCAGCGCTATTAAAACTTAACAATCAGCAAGGCTTGAGAGATGTGGGTGTTTTGGTTCCTTTAGCAGTACGGAAATGTTCAACGAGGAATCGCGCTGGAAGTGCTGCTATTCTGTAAGTCCCTCTTAAATGTCTTTTTTTTTTTATAAAGTGGACAATTTAGGGAATGAGGCTTGTAAAGGGGGCAAGCACGCATCTTAAATGCAGCTGGCTGATTACTGTGCTGTATGTTTGTGCATGTAATGAGCTGGTAGATGCTTGATGAAGGTGGTAGCTGGTCTCAGTGTGGACTGAATTAAATTGAGGGATCCGCCTTCTTGCATCTAGCCAGGTTGCTCTTTGCTTGGAGAAAGAGCTCCTGGTGCTTTTGTGCAACTATTGAACTCTAGTGCCAGGAGGACAGTTCACCCAACTTGGCTTGATGCTCTTTCAGGGCATTGACCTCTGTAAAGGTGGTGAAAACATGGGTTGAAGCTGGTAAAGGGTACTGTGACGTAGACCTGGGCCAGGAATTGCCTGGCTCCCGCCTTGATTTGGAAGTGTGTAATTCCAAGGAGCTCCCACATATTGCCTGAATGCACTTAGATGAGCGGAGAGGCTGCTGCAGTCTGAGCACGGGCATGTCTTGTTCTTCTCAGACTTGGGCAGCTGACTCCATGCTTATGCGGATATCTCCATCCTCTTGGGATCTGCAGCCTGGAGCCTTCTCCAGTGGGTAGGTGCCCACAGCTTCTCTCTGAAAACAAGAATAGGGTCTGTTCTCTTGTGCTAAACTTCCCAAGAGAGGCGTGGTGATACCTTCTTTACAGGAGAGTGGTGTGATCAGAACAACTGCTTAGAAATTTCTTTTTCCCTTTTGGGATGAGGAAATGAAAATGTTCACCTCCAGCCTTTACAAAAGCTCCTTCCCCAGGAGGGATGGAGCCTGGAGGTTGAAACCAGGCAGCCAAGAACAAGTCAAGGACCTGGAAGGGGAATGTGTTTCTCTGGCTGCTCCTACTAGGAAGTGGAGCCAGGGTGGGAAGGTGCTTTCCTTGTTTGCTTCCCGGTTGTTTTTCCATGAGTCCTGCCACCAATGCTGCAAATGTACAGAAAGTCATGGGAAAGGAGAGTCAAACCTGAGGTTCACCTGCTGTTGGCCCTTCTAGGTTGACGTCCTCTTGTGTGCAGTGTCCCCTCTCTCGTGAACGCAGGACGAATCAGTCCCACTTGTTGTCGTGTGTTAGGCTGTCCCTTTTTGAAGGCTTTATTTTTATCCCTGTTTTAGAATAACTATTTCCTTTTCTGTTGTTACTGATGTGCTGGGAAGTGTTCTTCAGAAGGGTGGCATAGGTGGTGCATGAAGAAGGTTGGTTTGAACCAACTGGCGGCATGGCAGGAGATAGAGGAGGGAGGCAGCTGGGACTTGGCAAGAGCGATGTTTGCTTTAGTACGGTGGCAGAAATATGCCTGCCTTCTGCAAATCCACGCTCCAGGGTTCAGATGGCAGAGCCAGGGTTGGTCCAAGCAACATCAGCCTTGACTGTGCTGCAGATAGTCTGAGCTGTTGAAAGAGATGGCTTTTGACAAAAGTGGGAGCAAAGGCTCGTTGCTGTTACATGCTGCTGTGCACAAGGTCAGTGTGACCGTCTGGTTCCCAAATTGGGCAGTCAGGTTCACTTTTTCAGCAAACACTTGCCGCTGCCCAGCCATGTAATCAGCTAATGGGATTTAACACAGCATCCAATGTTTCTAACTTGGCTTTGTGATAGCAACCTAATCCAAAAAAGCCAGAGTTAAAATAAGTGGAATTGTGAGTACCTCATGTAGCAAAGCCATCTGATTTCTACCAGAATTGATACACTAATTGTTATATCTGAATTGACTCAAAATGTTGTAAAGCTGGGGAGAAAGAGCTTCTGTTGGTACTTATTATAGCTCAAAGACCTTAGGCTTATGGCAGTGTCTCCTGTGAAATTTCTCTTGTTTAAATACCGCAGTCAGAAAGCACAAACCAGCCTTTTGCACTGAGGGAAGGTGGTTGCAGTGATTTCAAATCCTCTTTTTGCCTTGAGAACTGCTAACTGGATCCCTGACCCATTTCATACTTTTTAGAAGAAGTTTTCTGCTTCAAGTTGGAAATGAAACAAAACCGTGCTGGAGCCTGGGGTTAGATCTAAGAGGAAGCGAAAACAAGCAAGTGGTGGTAGGCGGAGGCAGCAAGCACAGCTTAAGTCATGTTACACGTGTACCATCTCACCTCTAACTTCTTGGGCTCTTGAATCAAATCTGGACCTCAGCCCAATTTATTTGCTCACGTAGCTTTTTTTTTCCCCCCCAACCCTTTATTAGGCTCTATAAGATAATTATTTATAAAGGCTTTTGGAGTCTCAGGAGGAGCATCTGGTGGAGAAGAAAGCTCTTGTCTGAGTGTTGCTGTTTCATGGGACTGCCCCGGTGCTTGGTCAAGAAGTTGGACTTCACATCCCCGTTGTACATGTCTCAGCTCAGCCACTGCTGTCTTCTCCTGGCTGCTTTTTGCCTGGCTGCCCTAAAACTTATTGCCATGTTTCAGAATTGCCTGAAGCTGATGAGATGTTCTGCTCCCGAACTGGCCATTTTTGATGATGGATCCCATATGTTTGATTCTAAAAGGCTGGCGCTTTTTTTGGAAGGAAAGGTATGAGATAAATATTGCCTAAAACACTTGTGGCTGTCAGCTCTACCAAGCCGGCTCTTGGACAGGGGTGTGAGTAAAACCGTGTTATGTCTCATGCACCATCAGGTTTAATGCTTGCTAAATGGCAGAGCTGTCGAGAAAAAGCACTGGGCTGAGGCGATGTAGCTGGTATTAAAAAAATAAATATAGCTGCAAGTGGCTGAGCTTTGAAATAAGTTATGCTGTGTCTGTTTGAGTGGATATATAGGGACTGCTGAGGTGTCTGGATCCCCTCCAGGGCTTGTTGCCAGGTGAGCGATTTGGGAATTTGGGAAGACAGCAGCTCCCTGCCTGTGGGGAAGTCTTGTGTCCTAGTAGTAATAAATCCTCTCCTTGCCATGAAACATGTGTGCTGTATTTAAATAATTTTTTTTTGTTCTAGAGTTGAAACCAGCTACAGAGTTTGATCTTCTCACTTTTTTTGTGTGTTGTAAATGATGGAAGAAGTAGGGTTTCTTGCTGCTTTTGCTTTTGTAGAGGAGCTGTAAAATGCTGAGAGATCTTGGTGTCATGGTGGCATAGGCTCAGTGAAGACACGTATGCCATGGCTATGCTGGAGCTCTCAGGTGCTTGGGATCTGCTCAGGCTGATGTGTTTTGCTCCTGGAGTGCTTCAGTTGTGTCCTGTCACACTTCAGCTCAGGCAGAAAGTGCCTATATTAAAGAAACTCTTTTTTGCTGCTGTTTGTTTTGTTTTTTTTAGTTTGTTTTTCTTTTTTCTTTCTCGTCCTGGAAGTTGCTTTGCAGAGCAAGAGCATTTGACTGGCAGGATGAGCAGGACTTGCCTGAATGCACCACCCCACAAAAATGGCTTGGCCTTGATTTCCCTTATTCCCCTCCTGAAAGCTGGAACTTTCTCCTGTGCAGTTGGAGTCATGCTGGGTTTTAGGGCAAGTGTTTGCTTTGAGCCTCATGGGATCATAGGAAGCAAAACTTCACCTCTTGAGTGTAGGTGGCTGGTGTCCCATGTCAGCCTGTGTCCCTGTTGTATGCTCTCCGAATGTGACGTGGTCACCTCTGCTTGCATGGGCCCCACAGGGTAAATGGCAGCAGGGAGTGACTGGTCATCCCTGGGCTCTTGGGAGCTGGTGGACTTCTTGCATGCCTAACCAGGAGCACTTGGGTAGATGCATGGTGCGTCATCAGTTAGCAGTGAAGGAGAAAGCAGAAACGTTGGTTGGTCTGTGCACAGCTGGATGCATCTGCTACAGCTTCAGGGATACTGTCTGGTGGTTCTGAGGTCTCGCTTCTACCTGGGAGCCTGTCCCACAGTGGTTCACGTTGGCGATGCCGTGGGCAGCCTGAAGTCCCAAGCGGAAATCTTTCTCCTGCCTTGGTCATGACAGAGATGTTTGTTTGCAGGCCATGCAAGAGATGTTTGCTTGCAGGAACTGGGGAACTCTGGGTCCTTCTTCTCCAACAAGATGAAGGCACCTGAAAATTATAATCTCGAGAGAAGAGGACTTAGTTCTTGCTTGTGCTGTCTACCTCCTGTTTCACCCCAGGAACACTGAAGGACAGAGCTTTTTATCCTGCCTTTTAATTTGAGAAACACTTGAGCTGTTGGTTTTTTGTCCTCAGATACTGTGAGGTGGCCACGAAGTCTTGAGTTGATGCTCTGATGATGACTCTGAAGGAAGGATGTGTGAGGTATTGGTGATGATTTAGGCTCATCCATCTGCTTTATGCAGACATCCTCAGTGGTTTTGGTCAAGGAGGTAAGTGTCTTTCCTAGTTCTGTGACTTCAAAATAAAGGATGTGGCACTGCCTCAGTGGGGCAGGATGAGGATGTGAAGGCTTGGATACTGTAGAAAGGCAGGTAGAAATGTGGACTTTTTCCTTCCTTGAGGTATATTTCCATGAATCAAACTTCCTTGGGTACTGGTCTTTGGCTAATTGTGCTTCTGACACAACTGCTCTGCAGACATGTTTGATGGTGTCAAAAATGAATGGTTTCATGTGAAGAGTCAGGTGTCTGCTTTCCAGTACACTTGAACCAGGTCTGGACATACTTGGGTTGGGAGAAGCACCAATAGGACCTGATGTGAGCCACCTCTTTCTCTGAAGTTTGCCTTTTTGGGAGGTCAGGATGTGTGTTGTCAGTTGGAGATTGGTGTTAGTAGCCTGTATAAACCATCTGCAGGATCAGTGTTATCGCAGGAGTATTTGTGCATCGCTCTCCTGCATTCACCCAGTGAAGTGATGCAAAACAAGCCATTGAGCAGTTGTATGTCAAGGAAAGAGAGGCTCGTTCCTGGAAAGCACCTCTCCTTAGGTGGGCTGCTCAGCCTTTTCCCACTGAGACACTTAGTTTTGGCTAGTAAACTCAAGTTTTCAGGCGCCTGCTCTAACGAGTGGGACTACAACTCCAATGATGTGTTCAGAGTATCTTTAGCAGGTTGACTGAAGGGAGGGTGACAGCCCCTCCAGCAGAGCAGAGCTGTAGCTCACTGTTGGCAGCACTTCAAGTGCACCATGGGTGCCTTTTTGGGTGCAGGCAGATGCCACCCTCAACCACGCAACATCCCATTTTCTCTCTGTCAGGGGGTGAGGTGCTTAAACTAAATCTACCTGAGTATCTGTGCCACTGAGCTTGAATCCCAGCTGCATCACAAAGACTTGTCCTGCAATCCCCGTCCCCAAATGCTTTGTGTGTGCGCTCTACGGGTACGCTTTCCTCTTGCAGTGGGCAAAAACAATCTTCAAGAGCTGCCATGGAGAGCTTGAAGGTGGTGGTTGAGCAACCCTGCAGAAGGAGCTGGGTGGCCTCTGCAGGGAGGAAGGTGACTTGGTGTAGGTTTGTCTTTGGTGATGGGCTGGAATGGGTAGGGTGTGCAACACCTGTATGAAGGTGGTGAGACATGCCTGAGGGGTGAGATTTTTGGGGGGTGGTGCAGGCTGAGATGTGAGAGAGGGTCTGGAAAATGCTGTGTAGGAGACTTTGCCTGGCTCCAACGTTTTAGTATGTGGTTTTTGCTCTGTTACAATGACAACCTCAGTGTAAGTCACTGTTTCACATGCGCAGCAATACAGGTCCACTGGAGGACCACAGCCACTAGAAATGGAGTATGTGGGATGGGATGAGAAAAGGGAATTTGCAATAGTTTTTCTCCTTCCCCTTTCTTTCTAACAGTTTTTTCCAGTGCAATAGCCAAATGATGAACACTTAATTTGTGATTAATTTTTTTTTGGCCCAGTGACGGATGGTAACTAGATACCAAAATGCTTTCAGCTTTGGACACAACCTGCCAAAAATAGCTGGGAGCTCTGTGGGGGCTGGTACTTGGCGAAGGGCTCTGCGCACTTTATCCTGAGCATGCCAACGGGTTGAGTTCACGGAGCATCTTTGGAGCCAACGGGGTGTGAAGGTGGTAATGGGAAAACCTTCCTGCTGCTGCGGCAGTGACACAGGGACTGTTTCGTCACCTTGTGGGATGCTCACTGTGGTGCGTTTTGCAGCTAGAAACCATTACCTGAGCATCGCTGCTTTTCATCCCAATGGCTGAGTACTTTTTGGGACTCTGGGGTTGGACTGAGAACATAAGGGAGGTCTTCAAACCCAGGCAGCTCCCTGCCAAAGCAGCTTGTAATGATTTAGGTGTGTAGAGGAGGTGTCTGCCCCAGTAACCGTGGATCAGCTGGGGTGGGAGTAAAATCCTGCTCTTATGGGTCTGATTACAGGACTGTGAGCTATCTTTAGCCGCTTTTCCCCGAGAGGCGTTCGCACATGGCGCGGAAGTGTCTGACAGCTGAACCTGTCTCTGCTGCACCCCCAGCAGCCTGGTTTAGAGAGACTCCGTGGGTTGCTCTGAATAATTTGGGAGGGGGACAGCAGGGAATGTGTTGACTCCTTGCGTTCAATATAGAAATGGCACTTTCCCATGTGGGGGTGGTAATAAGTGGGGGATGTCGCTGGAGCTGATGAGCATGGGAGGTCTGCTTAGCCCTGGAGGCTTGGTTTTCCACTGCTGTTCTCAGGCTGATCTTAAGGTTGATGTTAAACTGTAAAGTGTCATTTTCATGGTGCTTATTCACACGAAATAACCTCTCCACTGGAGGTAGGAACAGCATGGGGATTGCTTTGAACGGCATGACTTTGTTCCTCCAAATATTTTTGGCAAAAGGGTGGTTTTCAGACTGAACAGGGGTTGTCTTAGGACAGGTCATAAGGTGTTACTGGGTAAAACACAGAATAAAGTGAAAACTGACTTAATCAGGAGAGAGTTTAAGGCTGCTCTGTACCCTTATCCTGATCAACGCTGGCAAGTCCAATTTCTGCTGAGCAGGGGCTGCTCACCTGGTGAGTCTACCCATGACGTAGCAGAAGCAGCACAATATACATTGTCATGAAATACAATGTGAAGCTGATGGTGGGGTGAGATGGAGGTGGGGAGTTGCTGAGGGAATATTCATAGAGTCCCGAAAGTATTCAGTCCATCTGGAGGAAAAGGAGAGAAGAAACTAAATCTTCTGAGACGTCATCTTCCAAAGGGCTTCCTCGTGATGTGAGTTTATTGGGGGCAGGAGTGGGATTTGTCCACTATGAGATATGGGGAACTTCGTACATTACTCATACTTGTGGCTTTCTGGTGATATAGGAACTTGCATTGCTGGTACATCAAGATCCTGACCTTAATTGAGACTCATCATCCCTTGCACTGTAAGGCAGGATGCTTTGGTGCCTCTCCTAGCCCCTGCTCAGCAAATGTTTTTGGTACCTTTACTTAGGTATATATGTTCATAGGAACATGTGATGTTGATGAATAACTGAAAAGTAACTTCCAGTCATCTTTGTGAAATATGCCTGTGAAGCTCAGTGGCCTTTACATGTAGAGGGGAGAGCAAGGCAAGGTGCTCCCTGGAAAGGTTTGTTGTTAGATCCAAGGGTGATGCCTCTGGCCATCAGCAGGGACTTCTGGGTCAAACTGGGACCGATACATGACACTGCTCAGGTGTGTGGGCTGTGGGTCTGAAACAGCTTCTGATGTGGCATGGGATGCCCATCACCTGGTGGCATTGAAGCTCCATTTGGCATCCAGATATGTGCAGGCTGCCTGGGCAAGGGTTGTGTTCAGACCTTGTTCCTTCTCCTTTTCCTCCCAATCCTGCAGCCCTTGGAGAAGGGAATTGGTGCTCTGCTGGAGGGAGGGCTCTGGTCTGCAAAGACCTGTGAAGACCTTTGACTTCTCTCACAAAATGCTCGTGCTTTTCAAAACACAAGCCTGGTGTTGGTTTTGCTGTTGGCAGACTTGCATCCTTGACTTCTTCGTGGATGCTGAGAAAGGGCTGGATTCCTCGTAAAGACCTTTTCAGTGCAAGCCACTGGCTGCATGGGTGCAGATGCACAGCAGTTACATGATGCTGCTCCATGCAGTATTTTACTTGCCAAGGGATGGGCCTCCTGTCCACGTTGTCCCTCTGGCAAATGCACAGTTTGCCCATCATGCACGCACTGCACTGGGGAAGGAATATCTTGCTATATAAGAGGGAACCAAACCTTGCAGAGACATTTATCCATGCAGGGCTGTACTCTGGGTATGATGCTGTACAGGTCTCAGACCAAAGCCAGTTTATGGGAGGGTGGCTACCTAAATGGAGTGGTTGCTGAAAACACAGTTAGAAATTTCAGTGGTTACTCAGTTCTTTCAAGTCAGAATGTGCAACAAAACTTCCCATGCAGCGTTTGTGTGGTTGAGCAGGACCGAGGAAGGTGCTGGTGAGTGTGCTGGTCTCGCTGGCCCCGTTCCTGGTGCTGGCTGTAATGGTGACAGTATCAAATTGCATCCAAACTGTCACTAAGTGCAATGACTCTGCAGTAAGTCATTGGCCTCCTGGTGCTAGTTTTGGCAATGGGGTAACTCGGCTTGACTGCTTCTATTTATACAGCACAAATGGATTTGTCACCCAATAGCTTGATCGCTCATAATTATGCCGTTGAAGAAAATTGCACTTATTTCCTGCCTGCATACCTGCTTTTTTCCGGTTTCACTTTCTCTGTTCCTCCAGCTCACGAATACTTTCATGCAGCCTTTCTTCTTTGAAGACTACAGACAGTGCTCGAGTCTTTTTAATCTCATTTCTTGTTGGGTGCAAAGATTGATGCTGCTGTGGCTTTTGCTTTCCTACCCTAGATATTGGCTGTGCACTGTAGCACCTCTGGAAAGGTTTTAATTTTTTTGTAGTAGTTAAAATTAAAACAAGCAATGAACTGAATTATGTATAGGTGGGATAGTTGTCTGACTCTGTAACTCTTGCTACACTGAAGTTTCATAACATGGCTTTGGAAAGAGCTGTCTCCTCCTGAGTCTTTCCTGGGATAATTGCATTTTCCTCTTTACTCCAGACTGTAAGACTCTCATTTACTGACGCTATGCATAGCATAGGACTTGCTGTATTGGTCTGGGCACTTAAATAGCACAAAGATATTGCCTTGTGCCCAGCCCAGAATAAACCCTGTGCAAATCCCAGCACTGATTTTTGGCACTGCACACCTCTCTGCTCCTGGTGTGGGAGAGCTGTGCCGGGAGGCAGGGCAGCAAAGTCACAGGTACATAGCAGAGTGACCTCAGAGGAATCTTTACCTTGGTGGAAACAGATGGAGTTTGACTTTGTGTCAATTATGAGCCTAGAATAACTCAATTTTATGGCAGAGGAAATAGAAAGGTACAACGCTGCCACAGCCTGGATGCTGACAAGCAAGAATTGAGCTCGGAGGAGGGCCATGCCTGGCACGTATGCTGATTATTTCCACACTTGAGAAGCTTGGCCACCAGAAGGAAACTGCACTTGTCATGTTTTGTATAGGCCTCCACTTGGGAAGGTGCTAAGCAGGGCATTATAAAGCGTCTTCTTGAACTGCAGCCTGGTGGCAGATCCTATAGCTGAAGGCTCCTCTTGGAGAAGGGATGTCACAGCTAGTGTACGAGTGAGTATCTAAGGGATAAGAGCCCCAAGAGGTCCCCCCTTCCCCTGTCACTTGCTCACTATTCATGCACAACACTTGGCCAGTTGCATATTTGGGAATGAGAAAGGAAGTGGAACAGATTTCATGTGCTTTGCTTTTTGGTTTTTCTGTGGTTTGGGCATTTGCTCACCATCATGCATTTTGGAGAAGGAGGTGCTGGGGTGCTCAGCCAGTCACTACTGGCTCTACTCAGCCACTGTGTACCGCTTCCCCCATAATTTCCCACCTCTCCCCTTCTCTGTGCTTGATGTGCAAAAGTTGATTTTGCAGAAGGGTCAGAGTTGGGCTTTGCAGAGCACAATCGTGTCCAGGGATTCCATCAGTCACCTGGACTCCAACGGTCTTCAGAGATCTCAACTTTGTGCCTGGATGAAGGTACACAATGCTTTGGGTCATGGTTAGATAGTGGCAACCTCTCTGCTTGGTTGTATCATGGCCAAAAAGCTGCCTGGTCCTATAGATGAAAGAACATTTCAAAGGGAGCTTCTACATTAGCCTTTCATTCTCTATGGGGTGAGATGCAGGACCCTGTGAGTGGTTTGGGTTTCCTGGTAGGTTCAGGTTTCTATAGCTTCTGGGCTCCATAAGCTGCTCCTTAAACTGTTGAAGAGCTGCTGTATCTGTTCCACAAGACTCTGTGGGAAGGCTGGATATGGTCCTAGCACTTTTCCCCCAGTGTGTGGGGTAGATCTGCTTGCCAGCTTTCAGTTAGTGGCGTGCTGAGGTCTCCAGCTAGATTTGTATGGCTAGCTAAATTAATACCTATGCAAAGACCTCTTGTCCTCCAAAACGGAAAACAACACTGTGGAACTACCCTAGGGAAGGAACTACGCTTGGGGGGGAAGGAGGCAGCATGTTGCAGCCAACCTCTTGGCTAGCAAAGATGTTCGTGAAGGCATTGAATTGAACGCTTACTCTGGTCTGCAGCCTTTGGTGTGACGTGGACACCAGAAGAACTGCGGCTTCAAAACTGGCCTTCCTCAAGACTGTTGCCAAAGCCTTTATTTTATTTATCAGCTGGTCTTACTCATCTTGGGATGGGATTAAATTCATCCTTGGCTGGATCTGCTCCCCAAGCTGGGTGTATCTCTGCTTTGCACCCCTTTCCTTAGCAGTCCCTGCTCTCCCTTGAGTGGGGACCAAATATCTGAAGAGCTAGTTGAAGCTGTGAGCTGGAGACTCTTGTGGAGGACATCGGTTCAAGTAGCAGTATCACAACATAATTTTCTCGCAGCCCTGTGCATGGATGCTCCTGCCTGTCCCTACCTGTATTTGTGGTACTGAGCACTGCTCAGCTCCCTGCGGTCTGTGGATGGCTTATTGGCTAGGTCAGAAGCGGTGGAGGGGGGTGAAATAAAGGCATGACTTGAACGTTGCTACCACATGTAGCTGTCTCTTAAATGCCCCTTAATATGTTGCAACTAACTTATTAAACCCGGGGTCTCTTGCCTCAGCAAGTGTGGGCCTCTCCTAGCAATAATTAAAGTTTAACCCCAGTAGTCCTGGCTAATGTTTGCCTTTTGCTTTAGAAGAAGGAAATGTGATCCTAATCTTTAGTTCAAATGGCATCTGTACTTCCATTGACAAAAGTAAATTTGTAATGTGCCTAATGAAGCCTAGAAAGATGTTTCAGATAATGGACAGAAAGTATCTCCCTTTTAAAAACTTTTACCTCCCAAAGGTATTTCAAGACTTCCTATTATGCTTAATATTTTTTTATCCTCTGAGCTTTCAGAGGAGAAAATGCCCTTAGGAAGCAGATGGTCGGAGTTGAATTGCGTGCTCTTCCCTTAACATTTGAGTTGAAAATACACCCTAGAAACAAGTCTCTGGCTCTGGGAGATGCCAATGAAAAGCTGCCGGTCAAAGAAATGGAGAGAATTTCAGAAATTTGGCTTTTCAAACTTTTGGTTGTCAGCCTCTTTAACTTGAGACCCGGGGAGTGTGTATATAGGAAGTTGGTTGCTGTAACAGGATTCTTGAGTTCTTCTTCTAGAAGTCACCCTTGTCACAGAACTCTTCTCTAACTTGGAGCGGTGGAGTTTGGAGAACAGCTTCCCTGGCAGGTCTGTTGCTCCTGTGTTTGGGTTGTGTGTGGGGTGCAGGAATAGCTTATAAATAAAACTACCTGTTGGTAACTGGTGGTGGAGGAGGGAGGTCTCATGGCTGTGAGCCCCATGACTTAAAAGACCAACTTAATGTCAAGCCAAATGTGAGTTGACAAGATCTTTTTTAAAGGTGAGTGGTTTTGTTGCTGCCTTTATGTGCAGGGGATCAAACCCAGGGTTGCCAGAGCACCTTCCTCCTCTTGCCTGGCTCCTTGTGTCTGGAGGCTTGTGAAACACCATGGGCAGCTGGATGGATGTCCCTGGTTTAAGAGAAAATAAAAGTGAAATTAAGCAAAGGGCACATGAAAGCAGTGTTCTTGGTCCTCAGCCCTGCCTGGATGCCATGCTGTATTTGCTCTTGCAAGATACGGGGTGACATGGGGGATTATCCAGGACCTAGAAGAAGGTGGTAACGTGGTTGATAGCTGGCTGAAGGAGTAAGATGACCAAAAGGGAATATAATTGTTTTCTATCAGGCTTTTGGACTTCCAGTTTTGGGCTGAGATCCTGGAGAAATAGGGAAAACAAGAGGAAGGATTTTATCTTCATTTGGAGATAAGGTGGCTTAGGTTTAGTAGCAGGACATCTTTCCATTGGTAGTGATGTGATGTGCTGGGGTAGGGCTGTGGGGCCTCAAGACTCCAAGTTTTGAAAGCCACTTGGACAAGCCTCATGCATGACTGACAAATTAATCCCCTATGCAGAGGTGGGAATCAAGTTGGGTGACATCTCAAGGGTCTCCCCAGCACTGTGCTTCAGGCACATCCCTCTCTCCTCAGGGCTGCCAAGACAGCCTAGGTAAGACCACTCAGTTGGTCCCTGCAGGTGCCCTCTCCTTGGCTTGGTGGAAAGCTCATTTCCAGAGCGTCTATAGGAACTTGTGAGAAGGTATCATTAAGGAAGGAGCGTTGTCTGACCTCATATTGCTGCTGTAGCATGGAAGCACACAGATATATTTGTAGGAAAAAAAACTTGAAGACAAGGGGCAAGTGAATGATAAGCAGACATATCCAGTTGCCTTTGGGAAGAGGTGCAAATATGTGATGTTTCTAGCACTAAAAGCAGGTGGAGAAGAGTGCTTTGAGGCTCTTGCAGCATTTGAGATCAATTAGAGTCTGAGCATCCAAGTGCCTTGCCTCTGCCAGCTGTCACGGGGAGGTCATTTCTTTAACAATCAGTTAAAGGTTTCCCTGATCTGTACTTTGAGGGACCAGGAATGGTCCTATGTGTAGTGAAGTTGTACTCCTGGATGCTGGGGTGGGACAGGGCAGAGAGCTGAGATCCGACAGTGGGTCGTTACTGCTGTTAGCCGCGAAGGGCAGGGTAGCTTTGGTGGGATTAGCACTAAATGCTGTGCACAGAAGGGGGGTTTAAGGCTTCAGATGTTTTGAATTTCTCATTTTTGAAGGAGAGGGTACAGTAAGGTCTTTGAGACAGCGTCAGTAAAAAAACCCCAAATGTTACAGTTATTGCGTGATTGTTATGTGCTAATAGGATTTAATTTCTGCAAAGCTTTTGATGAGAGGGGAAAAAGTACCTCAAAGGACCACAGGTATTTTGGGAAAGGCTTAAGTGGGATAAAATTTAGCTGCGATCATGTTACAGCAGGGCAGCCTGGAGTTAACTGAGCCAGAGCAATGAGTTTTACTGTTGCTAAATAGGATGTGCACAGCCCTGTTTCTCCTGCTTGTGCAGATGTCCCTGGGGTCTTCCCTGTTGGAAAAAGGGAGATCTCAGTGAAAGAGGGGAAGGCAAGGGATGTGTTGGGTCTGTATGCTTTCCCACAAAAGCTCCTGAAAAGCTTGCAGATGTCCTGCTACCCCGGGTTGGATTTGAATTTGTGACCCAGCGATGAGCTGCTGCATTCTGCTCCTATTTCCTCGTGCCGTCAGGGCTCTTGGGAACTCTCGAGCGGTGCAGTGAAAGCATGTCTCTCTTGTCCAGTGGCCTCTTTTGTTGGGGGAGGCGGAATAAGGAGCCGGGTTCAGCCTTTGCAAATTTGAGGGGAAGGGGAGCGTGGAAGGTTTCCTTCCTGGGGAAAAGGGCTGGTAACGCAGCTCTGGAGAAATCAAACAAAGCAGCTTCTCTTCCCTTCTGGCTCGGAGTGGGTATGTGATGTCAAGGTAGCCCTGAGCCTTCCCAAAGACTATGGGATTTTCTTTTTTCCTTTTATTTTTTGGGGGGTGGGGTCGGGGGATTGGTTTATATGCTTTATTGTTAAATCTTTCAAACAATGCTGCTTCCCCTTGGAGCAATTGTTCCCCATACGGCTGACTCTTCCTTCCCCTTCCTCTCCATCGTGGGAAGCGCTCTCCTGATGATGTATGGGCTCAACTTTAGTCTCTGGTTTACTTTCCTTTGTCCTGCTCATGTCCCTCTTATTCTTGTGTAACTTCTGCCAGGATCCTTGTCACAGGGTCCACAAAACCAGCTGTTTTAGTGCTGATGGGGAGAATTAATTATCGGAGCAGATTCTACCTGCCAGCGATATGGGACTGCAAAGTCTAACAGCCTTCATAGCACCGCTGGATTTCTTTCCTCAAGTTGATGTAGCCTCCTCTTGGGAGGGCTGTTTTCTTCCTTAAGGAAAACCTGGTCTTTTTGTGATCAGTCTAATATCAAAGCTTTTCAAAGGTATCCCTTTTGGGAGGCAAGACTTGGTGTTTTTTAATTTATTTTTACTTTTTAACTTTTGCATCTACAGTGCCCAAGAATCCCTTGCTTCCTCCTGTCAGGCCTTGCATCTTCTCTTCCTGGGCCAGTCTCAGAGGAGAAGAGGTGAAGCCAAACTAGACAGTGGGTCTGAACAGCTGTCAGCCATGTAGCTAAATGAAGACAGACACCCACATCTTCATTTGGGGCAGGGGAAGAAGAAAATAGTGGATATGCTCACTGGTCTGAGATGGATGCTATTTTGAAAATAACTTGATGGAATGCTAAAGCTGTGCAAATCTCTATTTCTGAAGTATATCCAATCCCATATACCATCTGCTATACCAAAAATTAGTAGACTTCCCTTGAATACTACCGATAAGAAAGACATAGACTTGTTGGAGAGGGTCCAGAGGAGGCCACAAAAACTATCAGAGGGCTGGAACACCTCTGCTGTGAGGACAGGCTGGGAGGGTTGGGGTTGTTCAGCCTGGAGAAGAGAAGGCTCTGGGGATACTCTATTGTGGCCTTCCAGTCCTGAAAGGGGGCTTACAAGAAAGATGGGGACAGACTTTTTAGCAGGGCCTGTAGTGATAGGATGAGGGGTAATGGTTTTAAACTAAAGGAGGGGAGATTCAGACTAGATATAAGGAAGAAATATTTTAGGATGAGGGTGGTGAAACACTGGCCCAGGTTGTCCACAGAGGTGGTAGATGCCTCATCCCTGGAAACGTCAGGTTGGATGGGGCTCTGAGCAACCTGATGTAATTGAAGATGTCCCTGCTCACTGCAGGGGGGTTGGACTAGGTGACCTTGAAAGGTCCCTTCCCACCCAAACCATTCTATGATAAGACTGGATTTGTTCTCCAGGAGCATTTCCAAGGAAAAGCTGTCATAAATCAGGTCTTGAGGGAGCAGCATCAGAAAGAAGCTCATCTGCTCGCTAAGCCTTCACTGTTGACGCATGGATTGACTTGGACCTGATCAATTCATGGTGTGCCTTATGCAGAAATAAGCCCTTGGATATTAGAGGCTTAAGGACATAAGTAACCACCTGATTATGCAGTTACTTTGCTATGACCTATTTCTTTTTCAAAATATCCCCTAGACTCCATGACACAGCAGATAAGAACTTCCAGGTCCTTCCGGGTCCTTTCAGCATTTATCAGAAGAGCTTCCTGCAGGGAGCTGTCATTGATTTATGCCAGGGAGGAAGAGGAAAGGCGGCTGGTGTGAACGTTTCATGATAGGCTTTGGATTGCTTAGCCCATGGAGTGAGCTAGGAAAGGCAGCAGAAAACTGGTGGGTTTTGCCCTCTCCTGTTAGGTGGAAATCACATGGTCTAATTAAGCAACAGCAGTTCTCGATAATGTGTTTTAAGGTATTATATCATGCTTCAGCATAACGGGGCATGCAGCCAGAACACATTCATCCTGTTGATAAGGCCAACGCCCACTGTAAACACAGTTATGAACAGTCTGAGCAAGATGCTCTAATGGAAAGCTGTAACTTGAGAATAAGCAAGAAGCTCAGAGAAGCCCACAGTGAGTATTTAAAACCTTGTTCCCTTAGGCAGTGGTAAACTACCTTCTTGCATAGGTTACGTAATTAATTTTATGGAGAGAAGCGAACCTAAATCCTTTCAGCTGCAACTTATACGTGAGGGAATGATATAGTTGGGTTTCAAAGACTGTCCTGATGTCCAGAGTCTGTCCTGGGGCATTGGGATGGTGTTGATCTGTCCTTTTGTATGTAGATTTTGGAGCAGGATCCCTTGACCTTGGGCAATTCATAGCTTCCTTTATGCTCTCATTCATCAGTTTGCAGAGCAGCAATAAAATGCTGCAGCTACAAGACCCGTCCTGGCAAGTTGGTGCATAAACACTTTTTCTAGCAAATGACAGCCTTGGCATTGGAATTTAGGAGGAAGAAGAAACTGAAAAGTGAGAGCACATCTGCACTTCCCTGCTAAAAATTACTAGTGTAGAGGAGGAGAGGATGTTGTTTCCCTGGAGTACAAAGCTGATGAGCGTCTGAAAACTCCCCACATAGCAGAGCTGGAGATGAAGTTATCTCGTGGGGTGGGTGACTATTCCACTCCCCAGAGCAGGGAAGGTGTATGCAGGTGACTTAGTCCAGCTCTGCTGCAGAAACTCATCTTCGTGGGGCTGGTTACTGCCGTAGTTATGGTTTTGGATAGGAGCTTCTCTTGGAAAACTCGGATTTATGTGTTGGCTTGAACGGGGGGCTTTCTGTGGTGGAGGCTTGTATAGCTGGATGCTCTGTGGGAGTGTGATCCTCTAAGGAAAACATCACATGCAGAGGAGGATGAGGCCAATTTTTCTGGAAATTATGTTAGTACCTGGCTTGGATCCTACAGTAGATTTCAATTCTGGGACATGTGGTGAAGAACTGTGATAGATCTGTAACAAATAATCAGCCAAATTTGAGGATTTAACACCACCTTCTGCTTCCAGTACAGTCCAGAGGGTAAGTCTGGGATCCAGCTGTCACTGGAAGGCTCCAACTTTGCCCAGGAATGTGAAATGCAAATTTTCTGGCTTCAGTGGCATTACTAATAGTCTAGAAACAATTCAACCAAACCACTTTGATCTCCTGGTTGCCCTTGCAAAGCCAATGCAGCTCATGAAAAATGGGGCAGAGGGGAGTGACTTTACCATTGTTAATGCAAGAATCCTCAAAAAACCAAATGTGGCAGAGTGGTCTAGTGCATACATCAACTCTGTATTTGTGGAGTCATCAGTTCTAATATTTCTAAAATTTTTTGGTGGGTTAATTTAAAATGATTCTCTTTAACCTCCTTCCTCCACACATAACAAGGGGACACCAGAAATGCCAAGGCATTGGGCAGTCCAGGTAAGGTGGAACCTGACCTAAACATGACTAGTTTAATTTCTTTAGAGAAGCAAATTGAAAGGTTACAGAGGTGTGAATGTGTTGTTTGGCCTTAATGTGACTTTCTATAGAGAGTGGAGGACAAGACACCAGAGTACTCCAGGCTGCAGAGATGAGCATTGAGACTCTTGTATGAACTGCGGTGGTTTCCCACCTCTGACCATGTTTCTTTCCCATGTCCCAGGTTGTGGCCAAGCTCAGTACCAAGCACCCTGGAATTTTGAAAAGGTGATGAGATTTTTCTTGCAGGAGATGTGGATGGATGCTACATGGGCTGGGCTGTGGGGAGGTGAGAGCACCTCTAAGTCCTTGTGGGTCCATGAGAATGGAAATTACCTCCCAGCAGATATTCTGCCTACAAAAATATTGGGCTAAATCTGTATTGTAGTACTGCAGAGCAAATCTAACCCTTGCTCTGGCCAAGGTGGCTTTTTTTTTCTTTTTGGGGTGCTTGCCTAACTGGCCATGGGTACCACGATGTGCCAGATGACTGCCTTCCTACATGTGCAGGAGTGGAGGCTGTTTGGTGTCTTAAAGAATTGAAACCAATGCAAATTCTCACTCTGGCTTCTCCTGCGAGCTGTGGGTTAGGCATCTATTGTTGTTCCTATTTATTTTATTAAAAAAGTCCTTTTTGTCCCCTTCTCAAAGCATGTGGAGATTAGGAATTGCAAATAATCCTCTGAAACGATTATTGACTGAGAATTGCTTGGAAATGCTGCTGTTTGCTGACTTGACAGATAAGACCCTGAAACAGTGTGGTCTAAGCTGTACCTAAGCATCTGTCCTTGCCATATCACAGTCACCGCAAGGCTTTACCTGCATCTGCAGTGGTTGAAAGCCAGGTGTATTTTTAGACAATGTTTAAATAAACGTTGTCAAAGCTGTTTAATGCTGTCTCATGGGGACAAGAGTGGTTGCACAGAGGACTTTCCTCTTGTACTGAGAGCTTATCTGGGCACTGTGGGAAAACATAAAGGGGATGCTGACGCAGTGGGAACTGGGACTGTGGTGGCTGCAGTGCCTAAAATGCTACCCCTGATGCTGCTGAGCAAAACTGTTAGGTTGTTCTCTGATTCCTTATTGCTGCTTTTAATGAAAAAAAAAGTACTAATCAAAGTGAGTAGTACTAAAAAGTACTAATCACATATTAGGAGATATGCAGGAAATAGTGAGTCTCTCTTTAGCAGGGGTCCAAACACTGAAGTGTTGGCCTGGTGCTAGCCAGGCTGGAGGATCTGGAGCTCAAGACACCCCTTGGTTGACTTATTCTGGGAGGTGGGCTGAGATTCCTCCTTACTTCCTTTTGGGAGGTGATAATGTGTTCTCCAGGGCATCCCTCACTTGGAGGAGGAGGAGGGCAGAAGTTTGGGGAGGGGACCTGTAGAGACCAACTTGGGTACTCTTCTAAGCACTGCACACGCAGTTCTGCTTTTGTGCAAGGAATAACATGGCTGGCTCATCCAGAAATGTCAAATAAATCTTCAAGACAAGCTCCCATGTAATCTGCAGCAGCCCTTAGATTGCTGGAGCCTGTTTTGAATCAGAAATGCTCCACGGATACAGCTGTAGTAGTGTTGTTTTTCTGAAGTGCTGATCCACTTCCTTCCTTTCCAATTCCTCAAAAGAAAACAAGTCAGTTGATTTAGGCGCCAGAATACGCTGCTGACTCTGCACAAGTTGTTTGCTCTTCTCTTGTGTCCCTTTTTTCTTAGCTTGAATTGCCCCAACGTTTGGGCCCTAGGGAAGGTACTTCTGGAAAGTCTTCAATGCAAAGCTGATCCGGAGGCATAGAAAAGAGCAGAGGAACAGTCAATGCTTAGATATGCTGTCATCAGATATACATTTCCAGCTTCCATGCTTGTTGCTTGGAGACCTCTTGCATTAGCTGTGAAAAACTTGTATCCCTGTTTAAATACAACTTTTTTTTTTTACAATAGGTCTTGGTGGAATTCGTGCTTAAAAGCATACCCTCCTTGAAAGCCTATAAACTTTGTCTCCCCAGTGTCCTAAACATTTAGGTTGGAAAAGACCCTTAAGATCATAGAGATCTTCACCAAGGAGTCTTGCAGGTGAGCTGTGCAGTGACCATCACTTCTGATGTTGGACCTGCCACTCTTGGTGGAACCATGTTGCGAAGATCCCAGGAGACTCTTTGCCTCCTGGGGTGAATTTTGGGCTCCTGTACGCTGCCATGTCTCTGCGGTTTGATGCCCAGACAGACCCTGTGCAAAGGCACCAGCCTTAGCTTGGTGCTGCAGGAAGCCGTGGAGGACCTTTGTGTTGTGTCCCTTGGGATAGGGACCGTGAATGGCATGGATGGGGCAGATCCGTGCTGCTGCTGCGAGGGTGGCTTCAGCTCTGGTTCAGCCTGACCTTGATAGTCTGAATCACCCCGTTTAATCCCTGTGCTTATTCAAAATTGGTGTCGACAGAGAGCGTCTGAGCAGAGATTAGCGGCGGATGAATGAGGCTGCCTGCAAAAGCGTGGAGAGAAAAATTGAAGTTTTTCTAGAGCTAAAAATTGCCTCCAAATTCTTGTGGTGGGTTTTTAGCTTTGTGTTCTGAACTGGTTACTGCAGAGCTACCTCAAGGGCTCTAGCGCAAAGGGGATACCTAATGCAAGGACCTCTTCATCCCCAAGTAAAACCATCCCGGTTCTTAGCTGGCCTCCTGCAGCATGCTGGCACAAGCCGGGTGCCTTCGAGGTGACGGCTGTGGGGTAGCCTGGCTGCCTGTGCTGCTCTGGCTGATCTGCACTAATGCAGTGTTTCTAGAGTCAAGCCCGTTTTGCTAATAATAGTCAGCTTTGTGGGAGCTAAGCACCAGACTGACCTTATCTCTGCCCATCATGTTTGGCCCGAGGGGAGCTTATTAGCTTGTGTTTCATACTGCAGTGTGCGTGGGGGAAATAAGAAGGGAAAATACAGGTTTTTAAACTATTGGAGGAGCCTTTGGAAGGGCAGGGCTGCTTAAAGAAACCCACAGGTGTGCATGGTGTACCTGGAAGCACCTCTGAAATGTTGTGGTGGTGGCACAAGTCCTGTCTCCTGGGACTTTCCCACCCCTTTGGGATGGGTGACAGTGACATGGCATGTGCCTTGCTCCAGCCGGATTCCCTGCATCTCCTGGAACCTCAAGGAAGGAATGAACCTCTGTGTTTTGGGGCTGCGTTGGCTAAAATGAAGGATAACCAAACCCCTTGTCTTTTAGGCTGCTCTGCATCAGGGACTGCACCGTAGAGTGCAGGAGCCCCATTCATTTTAAGCAGGAACGGGCTGCTGGTCCTGCATGTTTTTCTGCACTGATCCCTGTGAGATGAGCAGGAATCCCTGTGTGGCACAGGTGGATGGATGGAGGGGCAGAAACTGTTTTCTTGTGCAGCATGAGAGGATTCAGCCTCTGTGCATGTGTGTGACCACACGCTAAAACCTGGTACTTGGAAATGGCACAGGCAGTTCTTTGGCCCCTTTATGGGGAAGAGCTGATGCTCAGCATCCAAATTAAGTTCCCAAAACTAGAGGCTGGTGTTGAATTCTCGTTAACAGCAGCTCACTACACCTAAGGTCATCTGCTCTTCTAAGTGCTTAGAGTTTAAAAGGCAGCCTAGAAATCCTGACTCTGCTTCATGTGTTCTTTCAGTGTCTGTGCCTTCTGGATATGAATTTAGCATGAAACAGTGCTTTTCAGATGTTTCAAAAGCTGCCTACAGAAATACTGGGAGGAAAGCTAATGTGAGGGCAAACTTTCTGGGAGATGGGAGAGTGTTTCTGCCTTTCCTTTGGTGGAAAGGCTCAGAGTGTGTTTGTAAAGCTGTGCATTGGTTTTATTAACTAGCAGTCAGATGTCTCCCGGGCTGGTGGGATCTACTCTTCTCCTCTCCCAGGCGTTTGGATAAAAAAGAAGTTTGGGAACATTACAACAAGGAAAGATACTAATGAATATTCATCAGGAATAACTGCTTTATTCCTTGGTGTACTTGCATTTCGGTTATCTTGTTACGCTTCTGTTTATTCCTGGAGCAGCAGAAGGTCACGGTGACATGTATTAAGATGCCAGCATCGTCTGTCTTGGTCACACAGTGGCAGTCCTTGTGGGCTGTTGACTAGGGAGTCCGTTGCCAAATACCTCCGTGATAGCAGTGGTGCCTTTGTGTCAGAGGAAATTTGTAAGTGTTTAAGGGTCTTGTTGTGGTGCTTCTCATGAAAGTGAACCACCAGCTTCTGTGGGTGGTGTTGGTCCAGGGATGCCTGTGAAAGCATTGACCTGCATCCCTCAAGGTGTTTCTTGGATGCTTGGGCTGATGTGATGCTTTAATCCTTGTCTGTTACTTGTGGTGGAAGCTCTCTGAGCTCTTAGCCTTGAGGAGCATTTTTTACCCTGTGAATGGAAAAAGTGGGGTAGAAAAACAAAATGCAAAGTAAAGGTTGTGTCATGCTTGATGTCATCTGCTGCCCCAAATTGGGAGGATGGTGGAAAGGAGCCTGCAATGGCTTGACAAGAGGCGGCACGTGTGCAACCATGCGGCACGGCCGACTGGTTCCCCAGAGCACCAGCTGAGCTATAAATGCCTGACGTCAAGTTATGGGTCAGGCGAGGGCACTGTTTACATCCTGTAATTAACATCTGTGCAGTTAATCACCAGGGCTGGCACACCCAGAGATGCTGGATCGGAGTCACGCTCTCCGTTGTGGTTGGATCCTCGTCCCAGAGACGACAGGAGGCTAATAACAAAGATGTGTCAACTTGGACTGTCTGTGCTAATTTATCCTCCTCCCCCTTCCAGCGTATGTTTGCAGCGTATAAATCAACATCTTTATAAATTAGTGTTTTGACTTTAATTTCTTCCTCCTTTCTGGCCTCTTGGAAAACAAGGTTTGTGCAACTGTGCAGTTTTTCTTTTTAGCACATGGACCTGTGGGGCAGATTAAAGAAAACTTAGCAAAGGCATAGCCTTGAACACAGCGTTTCTGTGCAAGCCGGTCCTTGGTGGGACGTCAGAGCTGCTCACAGGAAGCCAAGCTGAGACCTCGGTAGGTTGCACAACCATTTCTTTGGCTCTTGGAGACCTGAGTATCTTAATTACTTTTCAGTGCAACTGAAAATCTAATATTTGGCAGACAACTGTGTTCTGAAATACGTTGATAGCTTGCTGGAGTGATTAAACTTGCAAAGCAGGAAATGTTTGTGATGTACCGATTCCTCTCCCCCCCCCCAATACTATCTCTTGTTTGGTGAATGCCATTCTCATTAAGGCTGCAAAGAAAGATCGTTGGCCCTCCCTGGTTTAATGCAAACTTCAGAGGGTGCAATTACTGTCTCTCACAGAAGGGTCGAGAAAGGGAAATGGGGACAATGACTTGAGATCTTCTCTTCTGTTGTGTCCGCTGGAGAATGTGGACCTGAGATGTCCCTGGGCTCTGTGAATCCCAGCCACTATTAAATACAACCAGCTACTCTCTTAGCAGCTGCTCTGCCTTTTCTGCTGTGAAAGTGACTTTGCTGCTATGAATGTTTAAACCCTACTTTGTGTGACTTGCTTTCTCCTTCTGATTGGTATTAACTTGCCTTGGAGGTGACGAGGAATCTATATGCTCTCTTTCATCTTGCTCTAAGCTGTGTATAAAGACTTTAATTCTGAATCTAAAAAGGCTAGAGGTGGTGAAGAACAAAATACAGCTTTCCTAGCAGATATAGAAGTGACCTTCTTGTTAAAACCTGAGGCAGTTAAGACTCCTAAAACGGCTAGGTCAGTAAGAGTAGAGACATGGTTAATTAACATTTATCCAAATATGCTAGGGAGCTAGTTTACATCCTTATCTCCCTAAAAATGTTACGGAAGGGTTGATGTGCCTTTGTCTCCCAAAGTGGTGAGGAAGAAGCAAGTTATGGTCCAGAAGCTGTGTGGTAGGACAGTGTTGAAGCCACTCATAAGTCACGCTTGGAGTGAGCTCCAGGGAAAGGGGGGATGTGATTCTAGCCACTGAAGGTGGTACAGAACATCTCTGGAACAGGTTGTTGGTAGCTTGTGGTGTGTGTTTTTGGGATGATGTCCCAAAGGTAGCCTGTGTGAGTTAGAGCATGAGCCATATATATTCAATGCATTAATAAAAGTTCTCTGGAAAAGGCTAGGAGGGGATCCCAGCTCAGTTGTGGAGAATTGTGAGAAGAGGAAGGATGGCTGAGAAGTCTTATTTCCCAGCTAACTAGTTACATTACCAGCATGGGATTGACGGAAGACAGGCCAGGGGTGATATGGAAGAAGGGACAAGTGTCCAGCCTTTTGGGGCAGATTGTGGTGGGCTGGTAGCTCTGATTTCAACCTACGCTTCTCTTTTTGAGTCTGATGGGTGGGTGTTGGGATTTTCTGATAATCCCCAGTCTGAAGTCCACAGCAGCCTGAGAATTTCTGCCTTCAGTAAGATCTTTGCCTTCAGTTATGGAGAAAAGCTTGAGGACACAGAGCAGAGTGACCCAAGCTACCGACAGTGCTTTATTCATCAGGTGGCACAGCTCGTATGTTGGATTTCCTGCACAAAAATTGCTGTGCCTTTCCTAGAGGAACAGTTGCCGTGTTCCTCAAAGGATGACAAATGGAGAGCAGGATCAGCATGAACTCGGGTTTGTCTGCTTCCCTGGTTGTTCTAGGCAGATGTGCTGTCGTGTTCCTGCAGTAGCTATTACTGTTCCAAGAAAAAAAACCCTTTAAGTTATTGAGGGACATTTCTACCACTCTGCAGCAAATAAAACTAAACTGATTGTCTCTCTCTCTGCTGGGCCCTCTGCAAACCCCTGGGGAAAGGCCATCCCTCCTCACAGAGAGCACAGAGCCTATGAGTGACCTGATGAAGACTGGGAGTGGGTGCACAGGTGGGTCTGGGAGCTGATGTGAAGCTGTGCTGAGGGCTGATAAAGGTAGAAAGTGGTGCAGGAAGAAATCCTGCTGAGTTTTCATGCTGCCAAGCATGTGTTCCACAGACAAAGTGCAGTGTCACAGGCAAGAATTGGGTTCCTTGACCAGTTCCAGTTGATAGGAAATCTTGAATGTCTCTACTTCTTCTCTTAGTGGATCTCTCACCATCTCCTTTGAAGTGGAGGTGGCAGTACACATTTATTTCTTTTAAATCTCTGCTTTATGACTGGCCACACCAAGACTCAGGCCATCTGCTTCATTTGTCAAGCTACAGTGCTCTCCCCATGTGGTGTCTGCATGTCCAAAACACTTAACTGCTTATGTGACACTTTTCCCATTCTTCTTTATATACAAGTTGAGTATCTTTAAATTCCTCCAAACCAAAGAAAATCAATGTGGAGTTAAATGTCTTTATTGCCCAAGACCTGGTGGGGACAGATCTCCATGGGAGCATCATGCTGAACATCTCTAAAACAGAAGTTTCCATGTGGTGCTTGATTCCTTACTACCCAGACCCTGATTAGAGCATCTAATTAGAGCACAGGTCTTCTGAGGAGTGGCTGAGGGAGCTGGGGTTGTTCAGTCTGGAGAAGAGGATGCTGAGGGGAGACCTCATCGCTCTCTACAACTACCTGAAAGGGGGTGGTGGGGAGGTGGGTCTCTTCTCCCCAGTGACAAGTAATAGGACAAGAGGAAATGGCCTCAAGTTGCACCAGGGGAGGTTCAGGCTGGATATTAGGAAACACTTCTTCACTGAAAGGTTTGTCAGACACTGGCAGAGGCTGTCCAGGGAGGTGGTGGAGTCACCATCCCTGGAGGTGTTCAAGGAACATGTGGACGTGGCACTGCGGGACATGGTTTAGTGGGCATGGTGGGGTTGGGTTGATGGTTGGACTTGGTGATCTTATAAGTATCTTCCAACCTTAGTGATTCTGTGATCTCACCAGCAGGTCATCAGCTGCAATGCATTGACTTGCTCAGAGCTGGCTTGAGACCTTGGTACACCAGCACAGGTGTGTGTGTGAAAGCAGAGGCAGCAGTGTCCTGCAGGCAAACTTGAACAACCTGCTAAACCCTTGTATCCTTGTGAAGAGCAGCCAGCAGCTGCCAACAAATCTGATGGGAGTTGGCTGGTTAAGTTATATGGCCAAATGGGTTTGGCAGGTGGCTGGCAGGGCCAGGTTGCTGAGGACAATATTTTTGAGTGGTAAAGTATTCCCAAGCTCCCTGACCCTGTGCTATTTCAGTAGCAGTGGCTCAGATGAGGGCAGACCTTGGGAGCTCTTCTAAACATCTGCTTGCTATCGAAACCCAAAGCAGCAGGGGCATAATGTGCTTGGTGACTCACCATCCTGGAGCTGAGAGCTCTCTTCCTCCTGATTTGAGTAGAAATGCTGTTGATGGACAAGGCAGGCGGCTCACCTGGGATGTGGGAGAAAGACAACACAGGTTTGAAAGTCTCTTGCACGTCCCAGGTAACTGTCTAAACCCTTGGGATGTTTACAGACTGGTTTTGGTGGGAAAGATGAAGTCTTTTATTTAACATCCCAGCTCATTCTTCTGTAGGGTGGGAGAGGGAGATTTTTGTAAGTTGCATCCCATGAAGCTGGAGAAAGTGGTTCTGCTTGGTGTGCTTAACTGAAATGGAGCCAAATTTCCCTGCCTGCTCTGACTGCAGCTCTACAGAAGAGGCGTGGGCAAGTGAATTATCCAGGTGGTGTTTGAATGTTCCAATCCCTGGGGAAGAGGCCAGAGAGAAATGAGGGATCATGTGGCAGGTTGTGCTTTAGGTGTCTTCATAGGTGGTGATGAGCAGGATACCACATCCTATGTCTGCTGGAGGGTTACTGGGATGCTTGGGAGGCTGGAAGAACCCCAAATACCATGGATGTGATTCTTGTTTATTTAAACATCGAAATTGTACCAGAGATGCCTCTAGAGCCCAGGGTAGTGGCATCTATTAATGAGGGATGAGAAGTCTAAGGACTTGTGGTGATTCACCTGCTGTCCTTCAGGATTAAAGCAATCTTTCCTTAATCAATGCTGATAACTCCAATTTGAAGAGTCTGTTTATCTGATTCCTTGTAAATTGTTTTTTTCCCTCTGTTTTCTTGCAACACAATCCCTGAACAGTCTTTAAATCTGAACTACATCTTTCTGCTCAATGCTCCTGTGATGCTAATAATCCTTCTCTGCTTTACATCCCTTCACCCCCGAATATTTATGTGCATATAAACAGAGGAGCAACGAATTTGACTTGCCACCACAGGGCTCTGTGACTATTTCAAACAGAAACTCAGCTTAGGTCTCAGTTCTCTCTTACTCTTGGCTGCATGACTGTCTTTCCACATAATAAATTACCAGCATTTATTGGTCTTTTGACATACAGGTTTCCCAAGGGAAAGGAAGGAGACTGGCTGAACAAAGCCTTCTCTATAATCAGAGTTTGCAGTAGGCTTTGGACAGAAATTGCGATTGCTGGCCGGTACAGCAAGGATTTTATGGCTCTACCTATAACTGCATTTATGCCAACCAGGAGGTTTGGGAGATGCTGAATAATATACCTTAGACTGTATCGTTAAGAGATTAATGTATATAATAGATGACAGTATTTGCATGTCAAGAACTGATGAGAAATCAGTGGGTTTCTGGAAATGCAGCACTGGACACAGTTTTAGAAGCTTGTTTCTCCTGCTGGGATGCGAGACTGTTGGTGCCGCTCATGTTCCCCAACGCTTGAAATTTGGCAGGAAACTTCTGCCCCCTGTGTGCACTACATGCCTTTATGCTGGCACTGGAAAAGTGCTGAAACTTGGAGCTCAGTGCTGCTCTGCTTGCCCCAATTTCTGTTCAGCTGGCTGCAATAAGCTAGGAACATCCCATAACCTCCACCCAAGCATTGCTCTAGCAGCACCAGGTGTGAGCTCATTGGCAAAAGCCAGCTGCACCCTGTGCCTTGGGTGAAGTAGTGTGTCCAGAGAAGGGCGACAAAGCTGGTGAGGGGTCTGGAGCACAAGTCTGATGAGGAGCGGCTCAGGGAGCTGGGGGTGTTCAGTCTGGAGAAGAGGAGGCTGAGGGGAGACCTCATCACTCGCTACAACTACCTGAAAGGGGGTTGTGGTGAGGTGGGTGTTGGTCTCTTCTCCCAAGTGTCAAGTGATAGGACAAGAGGAAATGGCCTCAAGTTGTGCCAGGGGAGGTTCAGGCTGGATATTAGGAAAAATGTCTTTCCTGAGAGAGTGGTGAAGCACTGGCAGAGGCTGCCCAGGGAGGTGGTGGAGTCACCATCCCTGGAGGTGTTCAAGGAACGTGTGGACATGGCATTGTGGGCATGGTGATGTTGGGTTGATGGTTGGACTTGATGATCTTACAGGTCTTTTCCAACCTTAGTGATTCTGTGTAAGATGTGTCTGTGTAAAATGAGCTGGATCTTTGGTTGATGTTAAGATTGTTAGCTCTTGCTTCTTGGTTGCATTTATCCTATATCACTTTGTGCTGAAACAGCTCGGTGCTTTAATGAAAATATTTTGCAATAACACATCTCCAGGACTCATCTAACCTAAGCTGATGGTTAACTGAATCATCTCATGTCAGTGTGAGACCAGATGATTTTTTTCCTCTGAAAGGCTCTCTCCTATAGAAAGGTGTGTGCAAAGCTTGTGAAGAAGACTTCTCATGACTCCTGTTTAAAGATCATTTTCAGTTTTTGCAAATGCATAGAAAATGCGAACCTTCTGAGGTAGAAAGTACTGTAGGGTGAATCTAGCATGAATGCCACTGGTTCCACTTCACCTCTGGTTGCAGTAACTGGGCTGACTGGACTCCATCCTGCTTGGGTGAGAAGTGGCTGAGGACCACTGACTTTCTTGCAGACTGACCTTGCTGAAGGTCAGTGGATCTTGGGTAGGTAGTCCAGCACGAAGATCTGGTTTGAGACCACCCTGTTGCACTTGGGAGAGTGGATTGGCTTTCATGTGGATCTTGGCCAGAGAAGACACTGCTGCCCATGGGTGTCCAATGGGCATTGTAGTCAAGCCAATGTGTCTATCACCTCAATAGCTTTGTCCATGTGCCTCTTCCAATCTTTGAGGCTGGTTTTGAGAGAGGCTTTATGAAGCTGCCAGACTTGGAAGACACTGCTCTTCCCTATCCTGCCTGAAGCAGAACTAAGGCAGGTGCTGGCAGAGGAGTCCAATGGGAAATACTGCTGGCATGAGAGCTGAATCCAGGCCCTTCAGAGACCCCTGTCCATCCTGACTTCATCTGCTGCTGGAGTGGGTGGTTGTGGTCTTGTTGCCTGGGTGGAAGGACGATTGCCCCTGCCTTGCAAGCAGCCGCCACGGAGCAGCATGTGTCCGGAAAGAGGCATCACTGCAGAAATTTTGGCAGGGCTCCTGTTCATCTCTTGTGCTTGCAGAGCAGCAACAGCAACTGCCTCGTGCCCTCTCCCAGCCGGGAGGGAGAAGTAGGTCAGAATTTGCATTCTTTGCCTGGCTTCTCTGCGTAAGTTGCACACTTTTTTTCAGGTCCTCTTTTTAAACGAGCTGTTCCGGTACGTGCGTGTTCCTCGGGTTCCCCTGAATCAGAGGGTGAAGACTTAAATTCAGATGTATAACTGCGCTTTAATGTCTGTCTTCCCTCCAAGAGCACTTCTGGGAGACTCTTCAGACTCCAAAGGGCTGATCCCAGCATGTAAAAATCTGAAATAAATGCTTGGGGCAGTGTCTTCATTTTTGGCTCTTGTATTGTCTGGATCAGGATTTAAATTTTCTCCTGTAGCTCTTTTTGCATGACAAGAGCCAAGTAATTGGGATGAAATCATCCGTGCTGCAAACGTGATGGTGAGATCTCTTTTCAGTGCTTCTCTGTGTGTTTTGTTGCTGGTTTGCAACGTCCTGATGGGGGACAAACCAAGAGAGAATGAGCGCAGCAGGCTCGTGGCAACCGGAGAAGCATCCGAGCGTTGCTGAAGTGCTGCAGAGCAGTCGAAGGATCGTTTCATCGCGGTTTTGTGCACTGTAAGGAAAAAGAGCTTTGTTGCAACAGTGCTCCGAAATAACAGGCGTGCCAGATGAGGTCTGGTGTGATGGGGCATCTAGCGCGGAGGCTGGGACAGGAGATCGGGGTTAGCTGATGGGCTGCATGGTGGGGAGCATCCTTACATGCTCCTGTAGATTTTGAGGTGCAAAGGGGCACCATCCATCGGCATGTCTTTTTATTTTTCCCCCCAGAGTTTTTGCAGAAACCTGGGTTGGTCTGTGCTACCCCTCATAGCATGATGGCAATTTGTCTTGTGGTTTTGGGAGTGTGTGTGGGGTCTCTCTTTAGGATTTCTAGCTCTCATTGCTGTTTCTTGTCCCCAGTTGAAAACAAGGTTTGGTTTCCTGTGTGATTCAGCATCTCTAGCAGATTTTTTCAGTAATCTGGTGAAAAGGGAAATGTAACAACCTGAAATGGGGTGATTTTTTTTTATAGGGGAGGGTTTCAACCTATGATGGAAAGAAAAACCTGCTGCATGATTCGGGTCTGTCTTCATCTGTGTAGGTGACTTTTGCTGTGTTTTTTTGTGGTTATATGCTCTAGAAGCCTCTTTGCTTTTTTTGTTAGTCTGAAATATAAAGCGATTTGTGTGGTATGAAGACAGATGTATGGGTAAAAGTGCTAAAAACTGTATTAATGCAACATGATCATTGTTTTGATGGATTTTTCACTACATTTTTTAAGTAGGGATAATATTTCACTGAGACTTTTGCTTTGTATTTTCTGTAGCATATACACACATTTAGCTAAAAATGGCTTGCTTTCTTTTTCTGAGGAAGTTTCAGTGTAGCTTACCTGGTGTATCTGCTTTATGCAAGTGAAACTGCAACCTAAATCTGTCTATGGCTTGTGCAAATAGCAGATGATATCATGTCTGTTCCCCTTTTGTGCCTCCTTTGCTAACGTTTAGCTGCCAAAAAGTGTCAGTAGCTTTGAGACGTCTCTGCATAGGAATGACCTTTTGGGAGTTGAACTTTTTCCCCATCCTGCTCTGCTGTTTGATCTTTCTCTGTCTCCTTCGGGCTTTTGCATGTTCAAGCATTGATAGTAGGAGGGCTGCTTATAAGTAAATATAAGACTGAGTTTGAAGCTTTTTAAAGGGTTGGGAGAACTTAATTTGAGAGTAGGTTTGGGAATTGCAATGATATCAAAGGTGCTTTCATTGCATTCTTTTTGTTCCCTCTCGTACCTGCTATCCAGCCTGCCGTTTGCATTAATCCATACGGATGTCCTATTGTTCCCTTCAGGTAGCAGGTTTTTAATTGTGCTGTTGTGTGTCTACATGCTGAGAACAGCTTTTCAGAGCTGCGTGGCACGTGGGTGTATAAAAGATCATCTGGGGAGGAGAGGTGTTGGAAAAAGGGGCTATTGTCTTTCTGCTTGAAATATCCTTGGAGATGAAACACATCCTGCATGTGTGTGTGCATGAACATAGCTAATCCTCCCCACCCAGGGCACTCAACCGTCACGATTTATGTGGACTTTTTTAAGGTAACCAGGTTTTGTGGCTGTAATGTGCCTCCTCCATCACGTATTCCCTTTTCCAGCAAACAAAGGGGGGAATCACGTGCTGGTTTTGCAACTGTGGGATGTGGCTCTAGTCCCTGGATGATGCTGTGGTCAAACAAGAGTGCTGCAAAGGTCTTGTTACCCTTTGCTCAACGTCCCTGTCTCTACAAAGAGCTTTTCTCCCTGTGTTGTGTTGCATCTGACCTTCCCTTCACATCCAGGTGTGGTTCAAATAAACCAGTATTATTCTGAACTCTTAAACTTCTCACTTCTCTCTGATCAGCTGCTGATGCCCAAGTGATATTTGTACATTGGGGAAGTGTCTCAGTGAATAGCCTGTTCTACGTGCACTCAGATTGCTGCAAAGAATAGTTCAATGGCTGCCGAACCTGTGCATAAATCTGCCATCCTTTGCCTAGATCTGGAGTCTCCTCTGTTGCATAGAGAGCGACAGGCAAAATGTTCGAGTTGTTGTGCGTGTGAAGTCTTGTCCACCTCCTGTTTCAAGTTTTGCTACAAGCTTCCAAATTGTGTTAGTTAAACCATCTCGTGAGGAGAATTTTGAAGCCCAACAAGATTAAAATAGATAATGAGTTTCTTCTGCCTCTAGGACCTGACTTTAGCAGGAAATCAATGATGAGCTTTGGCTTTCTTGTGCAATCTTGTCTTGTAAGTAGGGGAATGATGAATGGATATCAGTTCAGTTCCTACGAGGCAATAACTGCAGCTGGAAATCCTTTCAGCTAATAAACTGCATAGTAACTTAAAGCAAAAATTCAGGACTGTCATAATACAAAGATGGAGACAATATTGAATACAACTTGTGGCTGCCAAGCTAAAAATAAAGAACTTGGTAGTGAGAAACTATTCTGGAGAGTATTTGCTCCATAAAGGAGGAGAAAAGCTGCTGACAGCTCCTGTCTTTGGGAGTCCAGTGCTTCAGCCTCCATAGCCAAGGATGTTTGTTACTGTATTGGGTTTGCGTGGCAGTGCTTTGGTAGCAGGGGGGGCTACAGGGGTGGCTTCTGTGAGAAGCTGCTAGAAACTTCCCCTGTGTCTGATAGAGTCAATGCCAGCCAACTCCAAGACGGATCTGCCACTGGCCAAGGCTGAGCTAATCAGCAACAGTGGTAGCGCCTCTGTGATAACATATTTAAGAAGGGGGGGAAAACTGGGAAATGGCAGCTGGGGAGGAGAGGAGTGAGAATATGTGAGAGAAAGAACTCTGCAGACCCCAAGGTCAGTGAAGAAGGAGGGGGAGGAGGTGCTCCAGGCGCTGGAGCAGAGATTCCCCTGCAGCCCGTGGTGAAGACCATGGTGAGGCAGGCTGTGCCCCTGCACCCATGGAGGTCCACAGTGGAGCAGATATCCACCTGCAGCCCGTGGAGGACCCCACGCTGGAGCAGGTGGATGCCCAAAGGAGGCTGTGATCCTGTGGGAAGCCCATGCTGGAGCAGGCTCCTGGCAGGACCTGTGGACTTGTGGAGAGAGGAGCCCACGCTGGAGCAGGTTTGCTGGTAGGACTTGCGATCCCGCGGGGGACCCACATTGGAGCAGTCTGTTCCTGGAGGACTGCACCCCGTGGAAAGGACCCACGCTGGAGCAGTCTGTTCCTGAAGGACTGCATCCTGTGGAAGGGACCCATGCTGGAGCAGTTCATGAAGAACTGCAGCCCATGGGAAGGACCCACGTTGGAGAAGTTCGTGGAGAACTGTCTCCTGTGGGAGGGACCCCACGCTGGAGCAGGGGAAGAGTGTGAGGAGGAAGGAGCGGCAGAAATGACGTGTGATGAACTGACCACAACCCCCATTCCCCGTCCCCCTGTGCTGCTCGAGGGGAAGAGGTAGAAAAAATCTGGAGTGAAGTTGAGCCCGGGAAGAAGGGAGGGGTGGGGGGAAGGTGTTGTTTTTTTAAGATTTGGTTTTACTTCTCATTATCCTACTCTGATTTTGATTGGTAATAAATTAAACTAATTTCCCCAAGTCGAGTCTGTTTTGCCCGTGATGGTAATTGGTGAGTGATCTCCCTATGTCCTTATCTCGACCTACGAGCCTTTTCCTCATATTTTCTCTCTCCTGTCCAGCTGAGGAAGGGGAGTGAGTGAGCGGCTGTGTGGTGATTAGTCTGGCTGGGACTAAACCAGGACAGTTACAAAGCATGAATGTGAAGTTAAAAAAAAAAATGCACATCTCAAACTTCTTGCCAAGAATATTAACTGTCCTCTTAAAAGCTCTCATTTTCTTGTGCTTCTGATGAGCCTTGTGCTGGAGATGTGGCAGGAGATTTACCTGTCACAGCAGTGACAAAGGTTAATGCAGTAGAGCTGGTAGGGGAGAGAAATGACACTTTCTCTTGAAGTTAAATGCAGGCATGTTTGTTTAAATGGCATCATTGAGGTTGGGATTATCTGGTGGGTGTTGGCACTAGAATCTGCTGGAGCTGATCCTGCACTTGCTTTTTTTCCTCTTTGGTGAGGTGGTCAGCTCTAGCAGATTGTTTAGGTTTTATTTTGGGGCAAAACAGATGATCCAGTTGGCTCTGCAGCCTTCAATGTGATGATACGTGAGAGGCTTGAAATTTGTACGTGCCACTTGCTAAACTCTCCTGGAAAAAAACCCCAGGCTTATTCTGATGTCTAAAAAAGTCATCTTGTCATGTTTGGTTGGTTTCTAGAGCATGTAGAGAAAGCTTGGGTCTACCAAGCAACCAAGATACCTGTTTCTTCTGAAACCTGCCACAGAATGTGGCAGACCTAGGATGTTTAATGGTTGGGGGAAAGAAGTGACTTGTAAGTATAATAACTGTAATAATGTCCTTTTTGGGTGGTCTGTAGAAGTTTGCAAACCTCCTTGTGTACCCCTGCTACATTTTAGGTGCTCATGAGCATGTCAGACCCTCTTCCTTCTAGGACTTTGTTTCAATCAATTCCACTTGATAGCTTGAGTGGGAGAAAAAAGGGAAAATCCTATAGACTCTGTAAGTTCAAGCTGTTTCTGTAATAGCAAAGACAGTGGCAAGGATGAGATTGCTCTTAAATACACTCTGGCTGTAATGAAAGACGTGGTGATTTGTTGTCTCGTTTTGTTCTCTGATCTGCTCTGTGTGCTCTGCTCCTTCCTCCAGTGATACCTGTGGATTCTGGTAGGGAGTTGGAGCTGATGGTCTGAGGATGCTGCTGTTTGTGTGTTTTGCTCATCCTAAAGTAATGTTGATAACAGCAGGAAGCTTTGAAGGTTAGGGATATTGGCCCTTGCAAGGTGCATAAGTTTGTAGCCACTTAGCTCGCTCCCTTAAATATGTGTGTATATATATATATAAAATCCCCAAATTTCCACTCTTCTCTCCTTATCTTGACAGCAAAGAATTAAGATGCTGCCATCCGTGCATTTTCTGTGAGACCTTCACTGTGCTGCTATGGGGTGGATGTGTCTTGATGTCATTTGCTCTGTAGAAGAGGTCTCTTGGGACAGACAAAACAAGCTGCAGGGAGTTCAGTTGTGACGATAACATAAGTGAAGCCTTTGCATCCTTTGCAAGCAAGCCTGGGAGATTACTTTGCATCTTGTCTAGTTCCTGAAGTCTCTGAACAAGGGACCAGGAACTGGGAAGTTGATGTGAAAGCTGGTGGCATAGGGTTGGGGTTTACCAGCTGAGGGTTGTCTCAACTCTTTTGATCTCGATACAGAAGATACAAAATAATTTCCCTGTATGAAAGGGTGTCTGAAGTACGGTATGTTCCTCTCCATGCTACTTCCCTTAACAGGTGGTTTGACCTTGGTGGCACAGCCACAGAGTCTGTTGCTATCTGAAAGACAAGCAGCCTTATATTTTGGAAGCTTGTCCATAGATAAATATGGAGGCAATGGTTCATGGTGGGGAGAGACTAAACCAGTGTTGTGAGCTTTAAACTCATCCTATGGCATCCAGCTGTGATTTGATATCGGCTGCAATAGTGGTATAGTTGGACTGACTGGCCTTTCTCCGGTGCATGTCAGGGAACTGCCTGTGCAGGGATTTTATAATGGAGCCTCCAGCAGCCTGTTTTGGGTTGGCTGGACATAAGGCTGGGTTTACCCTGCGTCTGGTCTGCAGAGAGCAGTGTAGTGTGGAGTTGTACTCATTATCTTGAAGTTGGGCGCAATCTAGCTACGTGCTGGCTGTGGACCACGTGGAGCTTTTTGCAAACTGCCAGCAGGATTCTCTTGGAATCACAGAATCACCAAGGTTGGAAAAGATGTGCAAGATCATCAAGTCCAACCACCAACCCAACCCCACCATGCCCACTAAACCATGTCCCACAATGCCACGTCCACACGTTCCTTGAACACCTCCAGGGATGGCGACTCCACCACCTCCCTGGGCAGCCTCTGCCAGTGCTTCACCACTCTCTCAGGAAAGATATTTTTCCTAATATCCAGCCTAAACTTCCCCTCGTGCAACTTGAGGCCATTTCCTCTTGTCCTGTCACTTGGGAGAAGAGACCAACACCCGCCTCCCCACAACCCCCTTTCAGGCAGTTGTAGAGAGCGATGAGGTCTCCCCTCAGCCTCCTCTTCTCCAGACTGAACAATCCCAGCTCCCTCAGCTGCTCCTCATCAGACTTGTGCTCCAGAATGTGGCTGAAGTGTTTCAGGCAAGACTGTTATGACACCCTATGAAGCTTAAGAGCTTGAAGGAACTTGCCTTGAACCCTACTGGAAAGGTGCTGCTTACCAAGCATCCCATTACCAAAAAACAGCTGGTGCTACCCCTCTCTTATATGTCTAAACCACATATCTATACCTGTGACTATTTCTTTGTGCCTGGTGGCCAACCACTGAAGTTGGGCTTGTCAAATTTGCAGATCTGTTATAGTAAATAGCCTGGGTTTTCATCTGCAGGCTTGAAAAAAAAAAAACAGCTTTGACATATCAGTTTAGTTAAGGAGAAAACCCAAGGGCTTTTAGGAGCCTATATTTAATAAGTCTACTTTGAGCTCAAGGGGAGATTTAAGAGAAATCATGCTTACATCCCCATTAAAAACTGAGCCACCTGTTGCAGAGAAGGGGCTCTTGAGCTTGGGTGTGCTGAGCAAGCTGCATATGCTGGGTTCAAACCTGTGGGCTGAACAAGTACGAGGTGGCAAAGACGCTTCTCCAGCTTGGGGAAGAAAACCTTATTAAGCTGTGAAAAGAAACACGAACAGCCCATTGAAAGACAGAGCTAGACGAGACATGGAGCTGCCTCCGTGTTTTCGCTCTAGAGAGATGCTGTGAAGCCAAACAGATTGAGGACCGAAGTGTAGGTGGTGTGTGAAGAAGGCACTTGCGTAACGTCACCGGAATAGAAATGGGTACGTGACGCTCTTGCTCTTGTCCCTGCTGCTGGAGGCAGGTGGTATCAGCTGCTTGCAAAAAAAGGCAGGTTTTAACAGGCTTTGGTTGGTCAATACTAAATGGAAGAAAAAAAGGAGAAAATGTGAAGCTCTCGAGGGCTTGGCAGAAGATTGAACAGCAAGCAACTCCATTTGAAAATGCCTAGAATCCAAGTTGATTTTGAGATATTAGTGATATTTGGACAGGGTGTTTTCTAGGCCAGTGAAGATGTTAAGGCCCTTTTTCAAATACTGCTGAGGAAGATCCAGGCTAAGGGATGAGGACTTTCTTAACTAAAGTCTCACAGGCTGTTCACTAACCTGCAATGGCTGTGCTGCTAAAGAGAGGAATGGGCATTCTTGGAAAGCAGTGGAATCCAAAACCCCAACTTGCTGGAATATGTAAAATTGCTTAGAAAGCTGAAAGTTAATAGCCAGGATTAAAGAGGGAGAAGATGGTGATTTATAGCAGTTTGGCCAACACTGCTAGCTTGAGGGGTTTTTGCTGGAAAAGATGTTTCCATCCTGACCAGACACACTCTTTTGGAGTTTATATGTTGGCTGTAAACCTCAGGCTGTTTTAAAACTTGGTAAAGCACTTAGTTTCTCTAATGGAAACATCCATTTAGCAAGGGAGGAAAAAGGGAAAATAGTAAATTCTCCTGAGTTCTCTTTTCAAGTTGCTTCTGAACACAGTGCAAGTGGCGGTCATTTTTTCCCAGGTCACTGGGTGTCGTGTTAAAGGGCAAGGCAATTTGGCAGAAAATAAACCCCCTTGTGTTCCAGCTTGTCCTCAGATATCAGAGGGGCTGGGGGCGGCTAGGCTTAGATTCTGAGTGATGCCCAATTTTTCTGTGTTACAAGTCCGGTCGCGTTCAATGTATTGAACTCTCACAATTACGGATACACTCGTAACACCGCCGGGATGTTACAAGCCCGGTCGCGTTCAATGTATTGAACTCTCACGATTACGGATACACTCGTAGCACCATACACTTTCAGTCTAGTCGCGTTCCATGAACTGGCACGGCCACACTTAAGGGATTTGGTGGCGTTCAATGAGAACTCTCACAGCTAGATTAGTGAATAGTGCAGTTTATTGAAGCAACAGATACACAAGTTCTTTTGGATTGCCGGTGATAAAATTACTGTTTGCAAAGCATGTGTAAATACCAAGAATATGAGTAATATAGCCTGGCTACAAACGTGTTAAGTTATAAAGCGACTCTATAGAGATTTCTAAGTTTCCCGGGGAAGCACTCGGTATAACCAAGTGTTCGAATCTTACCTAAAGGTGTCCCTGTAGGGGGGAAGAGAGGCTCAGCCCGTCGACTGATCCCAGGTGTCAAAGGTGGTCTGTGATGGTATCTTCCCTGGCATCCTTCCTCTCTTAAGCCATTTTTATATTATTTGTACTTAAAGGTGGAGCTTGAGTGACTCTAGTCATACATACCTCTATTGTAATTGGTGTAAAAGTTTCTCGTTTACTTTTAAAGGAATAGACTAAGAAAAATCCAGAGCGCAAGTTCAGTGAGGGGTGGTCGCACCTTGGAGGTGGGTAGCTTTGGGATGGAGGTGTGTTTTCTGGTATTATACTGAGATTATAATGAGCAAAGTTCACCCAAAGGATAGTATTTTGTCAAAAAATGACAGACTGTTGGCTCAGGGTGGTAAAAATGCAGCTCAGGGTGGTAAATATGCAGCTTGTTAGTTCCATAGTGCCTTCCAGTTCCCGTCTTATCACAGAGCCTGGCCGCGGTGTCTTCACTCCGCTCCACCCTCCGTGTAGTTTCTCTTAGAGTCAGCGCACCAAGCTCCCCTGGTGTTGCCAACATCAAGGTTGCCTAGGGAACTTCTGTGGGATGGATTCCTTGCATATTTGCCACACTCCACCCTGAAGATTTCTTCAATGCTGTACCTTTAATATAAATTTAATTCTTAAATTACCTCCAGCAATTATTCCACACTGGGTTGTGTGCTCCCTGGCCAGGAGGCAGAGACACCTCTCCAAAACATCTTTCCTGTACAGAAGCTGCCTGAGCACTGCCTTCCTTGCCTCTCTACAGTGCCTTGATGCATGGAAGAAAATTTGGCATGGGTCTTTGAAGGAAATGCAACACCTGGGCTTTCAAGTTCCTGTAAAACCTTTTTTTCACATTGGCTAGTAAGCAATAGCTTGTTCTATTTGTGTCTTGTGTTTTCATAGAATGATAGAATGGTTTGGGTTGGAAGGGACCTTCAAAGGTCACCTAGTCCAACCCCCTGCCATGGGCAGGGACATCTCCAACTAGATCAGGTTGCTCAGAGCCCTGTCCAACCTGACCTGGAATGTTTCCAGGGATGGGGCATTAACAACCTCTCTGGGCAACCTGGGCTAGTGTCTCATCACCTTCATGTTACTTAGAGATGGCATCACTTGGTGCATGGATATGTCCTGCTCATCAGTGCTCTTGCACAATGTGGTTGACACCAGTGTGTCAGTGGCAGTTCTGGGCAGCAGGCAGCCTAGGACTGGTCACACTGGTCCTACTGGTGCAATGGGCAACAGAGTCCAGCTGTGTTTTCTGCAGAGCAGGCCCATGTTTTGCCTTGATTGATGAGCTAAGGAAACAAAGGCTCACAAGCATGTATCCAGAGCTGTAAGACATCAGTGTTCCCAATTCACACTCTAAAGGAGTTAAATGCTTTTGGCTCAGCTGCTTCTCTTCTGTGTGAATGCTCTTCCTATAAATGAACTCAGCTTAGAGAACATGGATTCTGGCTACCTTGTAAGGGCAGATTTTGGGTGCTGACAGCTAGAGGCTCCTCTGAGCTCAAGTGGGTTTGTAAACCTGACTCTCATCAAGCAGTCTACAGAACAGAAAGTGTTCCTTTGTAACTTGCTATCAAGTAATTTCTGAGAACTTATTGGAATGCTAAGCCTGGATTTTGGGGCAGAGTCTTACATTCCTCAAAGAAAGTCATTTCTGCACATAAACATAAAATCATAGAATAAAGAGTTTGGCTTGGGAGGGAGCTCAGGAGGTCATCTAGTCTGACCACCTGCTCAGGTCAGCTATGAAATCATCTGAAGAGCAAGTTGATCAAATAACCCTGACAGCAGAATCTTGTGGGTTGCCAGAGCCTGGTATGATGCCACAGGATGTGTAGTCTGACTCCAAAAGCACTGCTAGATGAACAGGAACCACCACAACCCCACCCTGTGTGACACAGAAAAGCATGAGGCAAGGGGTCTAAGTCTGCTGTGTTTTTGACTGATAGGCACTTCAAAACAGAATTCAAGAAAATCATGTGTTCTTCTTCAAATTGACTAGAAAAGGAAATGTTTTCTAGCAGTTGCTTAGATTTCTTTTGGCCTGCTTTGAAATAAAAGTGCTAAAATCAGTGTTTCACCTGGAGAGGGCAGGAAGAATAAGCGAAGTTTGATTCATGTCTCTCACTTGACACCTCTGGGCTTAGAAGAGCCAAGGAAGGTAAATAGTTTAATTCAATTAGCTTTAGTGGGTGCAGAGATTAGAATGACTTTTTTCATGAATTGGGATCTTGTGTCTCATCCACCCTTGGGACTTCTTGATCAGCTTCTTGGTGACTTGAACATGCATATATTTGTTTCTCCCCAGCTTTCTTGGCTTAAGAGCTTCTGAAACTAGATTTACATGATAGCTGAGCTGTGGTTTGACCATGTCAGAAAAGGTAAGACACTACTTCAGGTGTTGTTTCTCAGTCATTCCATTCAGTGCCTTTTCAGGAGAAAGAGTCACTGCCTGGTTAGGAAAGTACTCTGTGGTCTAATACCTAAAATACTTTAATTTGGGGTAGTTAAGTGGTTTGTTTTAAATATCTGAAATGAGTAGTTGCAGTAAGGCTGGGGCTAATAGAGATCTGGAAGATGTGTTACTAATGCCAGAATTCAGGTCAGAGAAGAAAGTGCTTCCTTCCCCTTGTAACCCAGAAGGACTCTTATATAACTGTTCTTAAACCAGCTTAAGAGATAGCTGAGATGGAAAAAAACCCTAGTCAAACACATTGCTGATAAGCCCCCAGAATCCAAAAATAGGATCATGCTACTGGGAATGAAGGAGGACCTGTTGGAGGTAATGGTCTGCTAGAGATTGACAGAGCGATTCAAGCAACTGTTAAATCAACCGTGAGGCAGATAGACCTGCTGTCACACATCAGCTGGACTGTAATCTTGATGTGAAGATACCAGTGTCGGTTTATAAACTGTGTCCTAGCTGGGAAAGCAAAGTCTTCTAGTTCTGGCAAGCAATGTGGAAGCTCTTGTATCTCCCATGCCTTACCTAGACCATGATGCTCACATCTCATGGATGCAGGGGAAACTGGAAGTCTGAAACTCCTGCAGTGATGAAGCAGACTGAGCATTCATGTCAGAATCCCTGTTTGCAGTTGAAAATAGTTCTTAAGACATGCAGAAACAGCTAGATTGCCAGATTCGGGAACAAAGACATGAAACATGCTTGATATTCTTTCCTCTTTCTTATTGATGATAGATTAATGTGCGGACTTGTTATGCCAGTGCAGATCCCTTCTGCCTTGTGCTTTCAACGAGTCCTTGAAGACTAGCAGGATCCTGGCCATTTTTATAAATGGGGAGATTGTGTTAGGCCCTATAAACACCATGTAAGGACTGGGAAAGAGATTGATCTCAGGAGCTTCTTACCCTGGAATATTTTAATGGGAAGGTTTGTTGGCTTGGAGGGTGTTTGAGGGGGATTTTCTGAACTTGGTACAAACAATGGCCTCCAAAAATTATTGTTCTTGTTGAATTCTTTTTTCCTGCCTCTCAGGTAGCTCTTTACCCTGTTAATGCAGGGTATCTTATGTTACAGCCTTGTGCATCTCTGTATCAATGCATTTTCACTAAATGCAATCCTTGTGTTTTCCTGCTATGCATATTCCCGTTAGTGGCCTGAAACGTGAGTGGTGAGTTGGGATTCTTCCTCCTCTGCTTCCTCACTCTGTAAATAGGATGCTCCTTTCCCTGTTACTCTGTACTTGCACCATCAGGCACAGCCTCCCCAGTGCTTACACCTCTATCTGACTTATATTTTCTAATTCCATCTTCCTTTCCCCTTCTCCAGTCTGACGAGTTACCCAGCTGAGAAACACTCTCTGCAGCCCTCCACTACATTCTCTCTTAATGACAGAGAGATAAATACCCCCTCTCTTTTCTACTCCCATATATACTTTCCAAATTTACTTCTCTAGTCTGGAAGTTACCTTTTTTTCAGGAAAAACCCCTTCCAGTTATATAATTTTCATTTTCTTTGCTTCTTGGCCAACTCTTTTCCTTTGGAATTAGAAGTCTTCTGGTTTATCCAGTCTGGATACTGGTGGCTTTGAACTCAGGTGTGCTCATCCAGGGAACAGTAATTTTTAGGTTGATCTGCCCTTGAATTTCAGTAATATGTAAGAACCATTCCAACAAAAAGAAAGGAATTGCTAGTTGATGGTCACTTTTGTTTGTTTGCTTCTAGTGCTTATAAAGTCTAATCCATAACTTCTTGCTGAATTCACAGTTGCAGAGATGCTGTTTTTGGGTACTTGGTGCTTTCTCTTAATTTGATGAATATGCCAGTATTTTTTTCAGGAGCTTTTCAGTATGTTCAAGAGGTGGCAGAAACTGGCTTGGCCATCCATCCAGCAAATTATTTAATGTGAAGTGCTCTCAATGTTTTAATTTTAACCAAAAAAGTGTACCCAAGAGCAAATGAAGTCTAGTTTCTTCAGGACTTATTTCAAATCTTTAATCTTCCCACTTCCATCCTTTCATGTCTCCAGCTGTACATGCTGACTAGTCTTTGACAGCGAGCTGGACTAGAACTGCTCTTCTCCTGGGGGGGAGGTTCGTTTGATCCATTCCCACCCGGCAGCAACTTCTTTTGGAGAGCTTTCCAGTGTGTTGCTTGTGGGTTGGAAGAGGCTGATGCTCCAGGGCTTTGTTGCTTGGGGAGAGAAGGAAGGGTAGGGGAGAGCAGAGGAGAACAGGAACAGAGACACTTATGCAACCACACTGTGTTTTCTTAGGAAAATAAACTGAAAATAAAGATATTTTTAGCTCTTGAGTAGTGTAAGGAAATCTGCCGGCTTTCTGCAGGCAGTAGCTTCCCTTAACATTCCTATCGAGGCAGGCTCTTAATCTGGATTGACTGAAGATGAAAACCCGGAGCAGCAAGTGAAGTAGGCTGAATTGAAAGCTGTTTAATGCCGGGAATGCTGTGTTTGTGTGCAGCTGGCTTGCCCTTTGAAGTTACGTAGAGGTTCCCAGGAAAATTAGCCTTAACAAATAAACCCTCGGGGTGGGGGGAGAACAAAAAAACATGCTTTTCTGTGGGAGTGCTGTGCTCCAAAAAGTCTTTCTCCGCTTTCCTGGAATGCGGCTACCTTTTGGACTGTATTCCAGATGTGTGAGGTGCCTGACCCACCTGGGTAGGTGCTTCTGTCTTCGGACTAAGCGTAGCCTTGAGGACTAGCATGTGTTTCTCTTGTTTCCTTGATGCTTGCATAAGGATGGCTCATCAAAACATGTGTGGGAAGCCTTTATTTTATTTTTTTGTCTGGTGCTGAAAAGTCTGCCTTGAGGAGTGCCCTTGTTGTCTTTGTGGTGACATCTATGTCTTTCTAGGTAGGAAAGGAAAGGTCATCTTGTTGAATGAACCCATGTTGCCCATGGTCAGTTGTATTAACACTGACTGAATGTTTGCATAACTGATCTTTAGTTTGTGATGCTGAGTTCTCTGCCCTGGTAAAAATCTGTTGGGTATTTTTATTTTCTTTTTCACTACTGCAATGTCACAGAGCTCCTTACGGAAAAATGAACTTTCAGCTTCTCCTTTTTCTGAGGCCTTTTCCTGGAAAGCTTAGTGTTTTACAGGGAAGGGAAGAGAAATACTGGTGCTGTTGTATCCTGGCCTCTGGGCTTCTGTGGGACTTACTGCTTAGCTGTTCCAGATGTTTGGATAAGATGCTCTGGGCTGGAAACAATTCCCACCAAACTACATAGCTACATATTAATTGCCACCTTGGGGTCTTGCCTCAAGACTGTGTTCTCTGTAGCATGAGGCTGAGGATCATAAGCGATGACCTAAATGGACGTTAGTGCTTTGAGACGCACCAGATGGAGAGCTTTGCACCAGCATCCCCAAGCCCCACAGCTCATCATAATCTGGCCATAGTTTGCTTTGGATATCTTTGCCTGACTGACATTAATCACCTGATGATGGTTGTGAATGAGGAGGGGGAAAGATGTAGACATGGCTGTAAGGATGGGCAGCAGTGCTCAGCACTTCACAATTTACAGGATACCCTTATTCTTTACGATTTATTTGACTACCCAAGTAACTCCTGTTTACCTTTGTGTAGAGTTTCACTGGGGGTGGGGTGGAGGGAAGATGTCTGCCTTGCTGTGAAGGCAGTTTGTTGCTGATGTCATTGTTTCATGCTAATCATGATTATCTCGGATCTGCCAGTTTGCTCATCACTATTGACAATGTGCTGAGTGGTGGTGCCATTGGTAACTGTTTAGAATTGTAGAATCAAAGAATGGTTTGGGTTGGGAGGGACCTTAAAGATCATCTAGTTCCAACCCCCCGGCCATGGGCAGGGACATCTTCCACTAGACCAGGTTGCTAAAAGCCCCGTCCAACCTGGCCTTGAACACTTCCAGGGAGGGGGCATTCACAACTTCTCTGGGCAACCTGTTCTCACCATCCTCATAGTGAAGAATTTCTTCCTAATATCTAGTCTAAATCTACCCTCTTTCAGCTTAAAGCCATTACCCCTTGTCCTATCACTACATGCCCTTGTAAAAAGTCCCTCTCCAGCTTTCTTGTAGCCCCCCTTTAAGTACTGAAAGGCCACTTGTGCTGGTTTTGGCTGGGATAGTTAATTTTCTTGATAGTAGCTAGTATAGGGCTGTGTTTTGGATTTGTGCTGAAAACAGTGTTGATACACAGGGATGTTTTAGTTACTGCTGAGCAGTGCTTAGACAGAGTCAAGGCCTTTTCTGCTTCTCGCCCCACCCCACCAGTGAGTAGGCTGGGGGGTGCACAAGGAGTTGGGAGGGGACACAGCCGGGACAGCTGACCCCAACTGACCAAAGGGATATTCCATACCATATGACGTCATGCTCAGTATATAAGCTGGGGGAAAGCTGGCCAGGGGACCACTGCTTGGGCTGGGCATCGGTCAGAGGGTGGTGAGCAATTATTTTTATTTGCATCACTTGCCTTTCTTGTTTGTTGTTGTTTTCATTACAATTTTTATTATTGTTTTATTTCATTTCACTTATTAAACTGTTCTTATCTCAACCCACGAGCTTTCTCGCTTTTACTTTTCCTATTCTCTCCCCCATCCCACTGGGGCAGGGGGGGAATGAGCAAGCGGCTGTGTGGTGCTTAGTTGCCAGCTGGGCTTAAACCACGACACCACTATAAGGTCTCCCTGGAGCCTTCTCTTCTCCAGGCTGAACAACCCCAACTGTCTCAACTTGTCTTCATAGGAGAGGTGCTCCAGCCCTCTGATCATGGCCATGGCCCTTCTCTGGACTCACTCCAACAGGTCTGTGTCCTTCTTAGGGTGTCACTGATACTGGGGAGGGTGCTAGAATGGACTGGGTTAATACTTGTTGTATTAAAAGTCCTCAAAAATGATTGAGAGCACTTTGACTAATACATCTTGGATTTGCATCAGTAAATGAGTTTTTGTGAATCCCTCATGACTGGTCCTTTCCATAAGGAAAACAAGATAGTAGCTGATGTAACTGGCAGATGGAGTTTTGTTTTTTGTTTTCATTAGAACAGGACTCTCCAGGCATGGGTTGGAAATGATTGTGAATCTCCTCTGTTCATTCTGGGAGTCACCCTGTGGATGGAGGGGCGGTTTCCTTCCTGACTTCACCCTCTCTCCTCTTCCCTTCATGTCTCATTTCTAATGTCACAGTCAGAATGACCTTGACCAGCATTTTGAGATGCTCTTTGGAAAGCAAGGAGCGTTTGAGAATGTTGCAACTGCTTGCCAAGTCAATTGAGAAAATTCCCTTCTCCTGAAAGATTTATACTGCTACAAACAGGAAAAAAAAATCACTTTGTCCTTATTCATGTCTTCCTAAAGATCGGCTCCCAGGTTTTGAAAGAATACACACATCAGCAGTCAAGACAATATTTACCTGGTGTCGAGTGTTGTGTGATGGGGTGGTTGTAACCTGTCTCTTGCTATGCACTTGTTTCCTTAGATGCAATTTCCATTCACCATGCAGTGTCTAGGTTGAGCTTGTAAATCCTCTGGGAGGGAAACTGTCACGTCTGTCTCCTTGCATTGAACAGCGACTGATTTATGTAGAGCTGGAATGAATTCAGTAATAACTGGAAAGAGGCTTTGGGAATGTGAGACAAACCTGTGCTTTATTGAGCATCTTTGAAACATAAGAGGGGTAAACTGGATGTTAGCCCTTGCTCTGTCAGAAGTCAAAATAGGGATGGAAGAGGGGATGGGGTGTGTGACTTTCTCATTTTTCTGATATTGTTTTTGTTTCCATGTTTTTCAAGTGAGCAGAAAGCCATAGTGGAGGTGATGAAATGGAAACAGCCAGTTGTGCGAGTCTGCCCTGACAACTCGTGAGAAGGGGATTATCTTATCACAGACTAGAATAGCTGTGGGGGGCAACATTTTAAATCTGGGGTTGCTTTATGAGAAGAGCTTTCAGGATGTGCTGTAGCTGCTTGCTTGAAAAACCCGTATGTATGTGTCATTCTGGAAGCTGAGGTTCCTGTTGGGGGTGGCACTTGATATTTCACAGAATCACAGAATCACTAAGGTTGGAAAAGACCTGTAAGATCATCAAGTCAAATTAATTTCATTTAATCTTGGACGTGTCAGGTTGCTGGGCTGGGAGGGGACCTCAGGAGGGCTCTACTCTATCTCACCCTGCTCAAAGCAGGATCAACACTGAGCTCAGACCAGGTTGCTTAGAGCTTTGTCCAGTCAGGTCTTGAAAACTGCCAAGGACGGACCTTCTGCAACCTTTCAGAGATACTTCTTGAGAGCCTTCCTGAGTCAGAAGTGGTATCCTAAAGTTTGAGAGACATGGTGCACGTGTCTGCCATGAACCTTTCAAACTGCTTTCGGAGCTCATGTCACATCTGGCATTCCCAGGCATGAGTCGGCAGCTCCCATTGTTTCTTCATATCACGTGCATTCATACTCTTGTTTTTGCTGAGAACTTTGGTATTTCCCAACCCCCATCTATATTATAAAGATCACTCAACAATCCTTCTGTATTCATCTCCTAATCCAGGCTGACTTTGCATGTTGAACTCTCCTGGGCTTCATCAGTCAGCTTGTGGCTTTCTAGAGTGCTCTATCCAAAAGTGAATACCTATGAGGCCTTTCCAGTGTCAGATGATCTGTCTTGATTGCTCCAAATCAGCCCAGTTGCCATGAGAAGGAAACAAAAAGTGCTAGAGCCGGAAGCTCTCCAAAACCAGGGAAATGGAGTCGACCTCTCTGAGGTCTTTCACATCACCAGATCCTATTTTATTTTCTGATTACTTTGGCTACAGCACATCCAGTGTGTTTGTAGTGGGAAGGAGTTTGCTGTGTGATTAGAGTCTTATCAAATAAATTTATGCACTCTTGGTGTAGGAAGCCAAAACAGTATCCGGCTTGTAGAACAAGGGATCTACAGAAGAGCAGCTAACCACTACGGAGCAGTGAATGTTTGCTTTGGAAATGGAAGTAGAAATGACATCTTGGAAGATGTGGGGGGGAATAGGTCTTGTGCATGCAGGTCTTGCTGCTGATGTGATCAGCGAGGGTATTTCGGTGCCGTGCTGCACTTGTTGGCTGTGTGCAGAATGGGAGGCAAGGAGCAGCAAGGATGTGAAAGCAAGTTTGCCCCTTCACTAATTTAGGTTCTCTGCTGCTTAAGAACATTTTTTTTGAAGAATGTTTCTTGCAGCTGTATGGAAGGAATCAATCATAGGAAATAAAGAGCTTGTAATCCATTTAACTAGGTCTTTCCACCTCTCATTAAGCCAGAGACATTCATGCTTAATTCTCTGGATGGTGGTTGCACAGCAGACATGCAGAGTATTGATTGTAAAATGAATCTTGCTTTTTTTTCCTCTTACTGTTTCAATTAAAGTGCGTGCAGTGGGTGTGGAGGCATTTTGCTCATTCTCAGATGACTGCTATTGGCATGGTTCATGCAGTTGTCGTCTTTTTCTGCTGGCATGAACGAAATTTTCAGCAGTGCAGCAGGGAACGTGTCTTAAGGAAAGCAGACGACAAGCCCTCCTCAGCAATGTGTTGGACAGGCTTCTGCTTTAGCTGCTAACACCTTCCAGAGAAGATTAAAACTGCCCCTTGGAGGGCCAGCTAATACAATTCACATGTGATTTACAGTGAACTCTTCAGGGGTGTGTGTAGGGAAGGGTAATCAGGGAGGGGGGAGAAAAGCTTGTTTGTAAAGGAAACTGCTTGTCAGGGTGTGCATGTTCAAAACCAGTTCTGTTTCCACTTAATTCCTCAGCAAAAACACATGCTGAAAATGGATGAGGCTTGATTTAAACTTTTGTTTTGTAGCTTGGTGAAGATGGCAAAACTCTTGGAGTCTGTGGAGAGGAAAAATATTATGCAATCTTTTTTAATTTCTTAAATATTTTTTAATTCCTTGCCTATGCTTGAGCCCCTTCCAAGTTTTCTTCAACATCTAGCTGCGCTTTCCTAGGTATTGTTGTCGTCTTCCGCTGATGGCTTTTCCTCCCTTCTCTCACCTTGGCTGTCTCTGTGCTCAGGTTGAATGTGGGATGTCCTAGTTGAGACACAGCCTCTGTCCCTTTCCAAGTTCTCCCAGACCTGTTTGGTGCTTTCCTCCATGTCTCTTTGGTTTTGTGGCTCAGATACTTCCTCTTCTGTGTCTTCTGCCAAGATCAACAGCCCCTCCTGGTGCTGTCTGGGTCCTTGTGTTGTCTCACCTCAGCTTAACTGTTGAGCTGTTATTTTTTAACTGTTGAACTGCTGTGTTCTTGTGCTGGTCTGAATGTTTTTTGGCATGCTGTCCCAAGGCAACTCCACCAGGCATGGTGCCAAGGCAGTGCTCACCACTTCTTCAACGTGATGGGCTTTTGGTGTGATCTGCATGTCTTCCTCCCTGGCAGAGCTGATGGTCTGAGACCAGACATGTACTGGAGTCACTGTGCCTGATGTGTCTGGGGAAGTCAGAGGCACTTGTGTGCATCTAGGACTGTGCCTAGTAAAAACTCTCTGCACCCAACCTACTTCTGTGGTTGGTGCTGGCTGTAAAGCAGAGGTTCCTCCCTGTGGTCTCTCCACCATTTACCAGCAGTCACACAAACAGTTGGCTGTTGTAACATGGAAACTCCCCACTGCTGCCTAGATGCTGCCCTCCCTCTTTCCAAACACCACTGTCCCCGCTAGCTGGAATACTACTTGAATGGAGGTAAACTTTAGCAAAGTGACTGGCATCTCTTCTGGTTGACCTGGCTAAGGGTTTCAGAGCCCTCATTTTGAGCAGCACTAGGATGGCTTAACACTCTTACGATTTAACCCATCAGCACCTCCTGGTGCCCGACTGAACTTTTCAGCATGTCAAGCCCGTCTTTCTGAAGGACAAAAAAGCATGCTGTGACCCCTTTTTATTTGGTCCTCCTGGATGCCACCAAGCAGTTCCTTCAAGGCAATACTGGCAAGGCCCTCTTGGAAAGTCTAGTTGGCTTGTTCTTGGGCAGTAGAACTGAAACTTGGCGTCTGCTAAAGTCCCTTGTTTCCTGGCAGTTTCTAGCTTGGAAGTTAGCAGAGTGTTGGCTGAGTAGGGTTGGGGTATACTCTCTCACAGTGTAAAGATTTGTGCAGCAGTTGGGCTGCTGTAGCTTTTCCCATAAAACTCTTTGCACTTCTAATCATGGTCAGTGACCCTGATGCAACACTGATACTCTTAGCTTTTCTCAGCTGGAAAGCACTATATAAAGGAAATGTGCTTATAGGGCTAATTAACTCCTTGGCATGGGAATTCAGGGTGTTGCTGTTACTGCCTTTATCAATCTTTCTTCTGTTCCTTTTTTTGGGAACTCCCTGTCAGCTTTGCTTACATCTGAATTCATTGTTATTCCATTGCTGTAACATAAATGTTTCTGTGCCTGCTGAACACTAGCCTGTCTTGCCTGATGTTTGCTGGCCTTTCTTGTCAAGCTCAGGAGATGTCCTCCTATAGGCACTCCAACTTGGGCCTTCCCTATGACATAGGCTCAGAGAGGTGGAGGCAGACTTTTGACAGATCCACCAGCTACCCTGAGGTGGGATCAGCTCTATCCATGTCACTTAATGCATTTTTCTAACTCGTTTGGGTACTTCCAATTTCCCCCAACCATCTGCCTCTGGAGTGGCTAACAGTTGACTTTCTCTGCCTGCCAGGAAGAGTGGCGTTTTACACCTCTTGGGCTGCTTAACTTCTCTTTGCTACTTCTAAAAGCCAAGAACTTCATTAGACTTGCAGATGTGAGCAATTCTTGAGTTGCTGCCCCTCTCTCCACCAGCCCCCAGAAGAACAAACTCTTTTCATACTTGGGTTGCCAGGAAGTCTTTGCCAGAGGGGACCAAAAGTATCCTGTGTTTCCTCTTAATGAAAAGTCCTCATGTCCCATCTGTGTTTTGCCTGTTTCTTCCAGTAACTTCAGAACCTGTCTGTGGTTTCACCTGATTTTTATTTTTTAGATTTATTTATTTTTAAGAATAGTGGAGATGTGGGAGATAGGGCTCAAAGGGCTTGTTAAAAATCAGGAGTAGCATAGAGGAGATAAGCCAAACGAGGCAAAAAGGAAGCTGTGTTTTGAGGTCTGTCTTGGTGAGCCACAGAGGTTTATTGCACAGGAACTACTCTCGTGGCAGGAGAAGTTTTGAGCAGGGTTCATGTTTTGGCCACTTGGATCTAACCGTGAAGCAGAGGCTTGGGAAGATGGTCTCTGCTGCATTAGCCTGCTTTAGGAGCTGTTGTGCTTTAGAAAATCAACCATAAAACTCTAAAGCAAGCAATATGTATTCTTTGGACTTTTCCAACTAGGGAAGCCTGGGATATGTTGGATGTCTTATTTATCACCTGTTATTTCATAGTCTGAAGTGACTTCAGTCTCCTTTGCGCAGAAATCTTTTGTCTGCGTTACCTTTTGGTTTCTATTATTCTGGAGCTGTCTAGGCAAGGGGGCATCGCAGGTAAGTATGTGGAGTGTCCTCATGGCTTTTCTATCTATGCCCAACTTCCTGTTGGCTTTCTAATTTCTGAGCATGAAGCAGAACTCATTTGAACTGGTTTCCAGTGAACAGTCACGTAGAAAACAGGCGGGCACAGCTCATGGGGTTCCTTGCGCATATTTGTCAGCTCTCATCTGTTGTCAGCTAGGTTTCAATTTCTCAGTATCTCTCCAAGAAGAATCTGAACTGGATTGTTTGTTCCTTGTCCATCCCTAGTGCTCTTTGCCAAGACAAAGGAAGTAGCTTGATCCTTGTCTTGAACATCATAGCTGGCACCTTGGGGTTATTTGAGACCCTTATTCCTGCTGTCTTTTGAGGATATACAGATGCAAACTGTTTTTTAGATAGAAATTGAACTAAATGGGGAATTCTCTTACTGGGACTAAGTTTGCAACGTGTGATCTCCTTGAGGGCATGCTTGTAGGAAAGGACTCTGCTGTGACGTGCCAGTGCAGGTACAACCTGAAGTCAGGCAATGTGTGACCACTGCCATCACAGACAAAAATGCAGCACAGTCCTACTAATATTAAAAAGATCTGTGTAACTGGTATTGGTTGCTTCCCAGCTTGGGGGGAGGAGAGAACCTGGCTCTTCTCAACGGCTTTGACTGTAGTAGGTGTTGGGTTTTCAGAGCTGTGCCGAGGCCTTGACTTGGAAGGTTTTATTGCAAAGGCTTGTGCAGAAAGCAGAGATTGCATTTTGGTTATTGCTCTGCAAGAAGTTTGTACAGGTTTTTCCGGTGTCGTGTTCCGCTTCTTCAATGCTTTTAAAATGCTAGGCACCCAATACGCCCTTAGTTTGTGGAAAACGTTAAGAAGCTAGATTGCAGAGGGCGTTAGTACGTACTGTGCTTATTTATTTAGTGAGATTAAAGTCTAAGTTTTTCTTTTGTAATCCCTTTGAAGTGTTTATCTTTTGAAGTCTGAATTTTCATTAACGGGAAGTGTACAACCCCCAAACTACATGCTGTCCTAGTTTCAAAGCGTTAATTTTTAAAAAAAATTTAAGAACAATAAACAACAGGTCAGACCCATAGGGGCTACACGTCAGCCAGATCCTGACTATTTGGGTCATCACTTGGTGAACCAAAGTGGCTCTGCAGGCTGTCACCCTAGATTAGGATGTAGTCATAGGGTTTTGGCATCACCAGACATCAGGGAGACAGTGATGTTCCCCTTCAGAGGTGTAAGACTTCTCTGATAGATCGAGAAAAGGCCTGTAGACCTCTCTTTCAATTTTTTTAACTTATTTTTTTCCTCTTATTTTCTGTCATTGGGGCAGCAGCACTTGGCTTTTAGGATCAAGGGTGTTTTGACAATGTGTGCTTTCCTGCCTCAATTCTCAACCAAAAGACTCCACTTACATGCACATGGCAAGGAACACTTCGCTTTAGATTATGTTTTTTGTTGTTGTTTGCCAGGAAAAAAATTTATATGGTAACTGGTGTTTTAATGCATCTGCTGCTTTTATTTGTACGGAGACTCCTCAGTGTTATCAGTATAAAACTGAATGTTTGTGCCTGGGAAAAGTGGGTGGGAGACCTCTAACCCAACCCAATTTCCAGAGCAGGGAATAACAATATATTGGAAAGAATAACCCCACTGGGTCATCAAAAGGTCTTCAGTGACCAGGGAGGGTCATTACTTGGGAACCTTTCACTGCTGAAATGCATCGTCTCAGCAGTTGAGGCTGTTTATGGCTTTGGGGTGTTCTCTTACCATTCCCGTCTCGAAATTAAATCTTCATCTTGCAAGTTGAGATGTTTTTTGGGTCTGGGCCAACAAAATGTGGAAAGTACTGCTCAGTGTGTGTGCGCATATAGATTTCCTCCTGTGGGAACAGCTGTAGCAAACATCCCTCTGTAAAAGTTGTTCTGTTATTAAACAGATGGGGATATTTTCCCTCTTCCATTTCCATCTTCCAAGTCAGGGAAAGTGAAATGGTATTACATTGGCTTGGATGAGTTCAGTATATAAAAGATTGTTACAAAACCCATGAAGAGTCTGTGAAAGTCACAAGAATTTAGATCAGTTCCTTCTAATGCTTTAAATAATTTCAGTCCTGGCTGGGCAATAGGAGGGATTTCTTTTTTTGTGCATAGAACTGGAGGGTTTGCTCTGGAAGAGCTTAACTTCTATTGTTTAGAAAGTATTTAAGGAAAAATCAGGATTTTCCAGTGTAATTAGGGAAACAATTGACAAGAAAGTTTAAAAGAATATCAATAGGGCTAACTGGTTATCAGTGATGTTCTCACCTTATCAGTATAGGTAATTATTTGCTTAACAAGGTTTTAAGTGTAACTATCTTGATAGCAATTTTAATAAGAGATGGAGATGTTGAAATTACGCGGAGATTCTTGATAAACAGTGATCCCATGAGTCACCAATGAGAGGAAAACCACTTCTTTTAATGTGGATATCAGTAGATTCTGTCAAAGCTCTTTTTAAAAATGGGTTAGCTCAAAAAATCCCCAAATCTCAAACAGCCTTGGAGTCTATTTTTTCTGCATTTATTTGCATTGCAAGTGGGGCAAGTTTCCTCAGGCCTGACTCTTGAGAGATTGCACCTTGTGTGCTTGGGGCCTGCTCGGCTTTTGAGTGTCCCACTGCTGCGATGGTCTTTTGGCCTCTCCAGATATGGAGGGAGCACACGGAAGTATGGCTGTGACGGTGACGGCATTTCTCTGCTGTCCCCCACGCTCTCCAAACAAGTCTGCCTCTCTGAAACCATGGGAGCCTCCTCATGGAAAGCCTGTGCTTTCCATTTCCTGGTCTTTCCAGCCACATCTTGATGGGTGGAGATGTTGTAGAAGACCATGGGTGTCCTCCTCTCCCCAAATGCTTGGGTTTGCACACTCCAGCATCTCCTTAGACTTCAGGATTCATAAGCACGCATCAAAGAACCAAAACATAGCCAAGGATGCTTTCTCAGATGTGCTGATTCAATTTAGGAGCCCTTGGCAGGCTCAAGCAAGAAGTCATGTGCTCATCATACCGAACTAGCCTTGGGTATTTGGAAGAAGGCTGGAGGTAGCAAGTCAAGGTAAGGGATGCAGGAACCTGTAGCTCTCATCTCTTCCCCCGGCTCCCCCAAACCACGTGGGTATTCAGAACAGTGCTGTCAGTAGTGTCGCTGGATGTGCGGTAAGCTGCTTGTCTCTGGGCTATTAAAAGATTTGTCCCAGGATGCTGAATGAGATCAGTGTGACCTGTGTGAAACTGGGTTGATCGGGGGGAAGGAAAAAAAAACAAACTTGAAGGGGGAGTAGAGGGGAGGGCTTGGACTGTACCAAGCCTTATGAAAGGCTTATATGCTATTAAACCTGCTATTCCATGGCTTCGTTCACATTATTTACACAGCGCGCTTCAGGACTTGTGATGTTGCTCTTTGCTAAAATGATAGTATTGAGATGGTTTAACAGTGGGTCCTTGTGGCTGTTCCCACTCCAGTTTCTGAGTATTGCTCTAAGGCTACAGGGATGGAGGAGTTAACTCAGAGACAAAAATCCAAATTTTTAGGCCAGATCTCCCCAGAGAGCTTCCCTTTTAAATTTGCAACTTGAATTCTCTCTTGCCTTTTTTTTTTTTGCTCTCCAAAGCTGTTTGGAAAGGAATAATGTGTCACAGGCTGTAACAGATACCTACAGTCCAGTATCTCAGGAATACACTGTGTGCTAATTAGGCATCCTGGAGCCTTCAGAAAATGTTCCCGCTGTATTTGCAGATGGACTCTTCCCTGCTCCCCCTTTTTGGGCAAGCTGGCTGGCAGACTCAGTTATTCAGCTCTGTGAAGTTTGTAGCCATTGGCAGATGATGCATCTTTAAAGTCAAGGTTGATAGCTTATGTGGGCTTGTGTTTTTTATTTTGTTTTTTTCCCCTTCTGGTGCGTGTTGCTGAATTTGAATAATTAATGTATGTTGTCTTGCTTCCTGTTTTCATTTCTGTATGTAATGCTAACCAGGAGAGGCTTGAATCATTCATAGCCTGCTTTCTCCACCTCAAAGCCGTAGATGTCATGGGAACAGTGATTCTAAGGTGCGGACTTTCTGCTTCTCTCCATTAAATCCATTTCTGGAAGCAGGAGAAGTGAGTATTCAGTCCATGCTCTCGGCCAAGCAAGGATCTCCGGACAGATGGTATCGGTGTGGCTTCTCTCGAGCAGTATCTTGTTTGCTGTGCTTCGGTCTCTTCCTGCATTTCTTGGTACTACTGAGGTGTCTGTGTGTGTGGTGGGAAGGATGGGTGCTGTCTTTTGTGTTTCCCTTTCTGTTGTGGGCTTTTGTGCATCTGCTTATGACATTCATGGAGAAGAGGGAATGATTTTAGGCTTGTAGGTTGTGCCTCGTGCAATTTAACTGCATTTAGGAATGGCTTTTCTTGGAAACTCATGTTGGATTTCTCTTTATGCCTCTCCTGACCGCTCTTATGGAGAGCAGCCTGAATCTATGGGCTCCTGTAGCATCTGCCTGTGGGGTTCAGCGAGAGGAACCAGGGTGGGAGCTTCACTTGGTGGTTTATGGAGGCTTTTCAGCTGTATTTTCCTTCACTTCTAACTTTTATCCTCTGGGTTGTTTTTAGTGGATTTTGCTGCTCTTAAAACCTTCTAGCAGTGCCTTCTGGTGCTGGTGGGCAGGTGTGCTTTTGGGTTGCCCTCTTGTACTGAAAGCACTTGTGTCCCTCCTGAACTCTGCCAGGAGACTGTGAGATGTGGGATTTGATGCTGCTGCAGGAGGTTGGTAGATGCTCTTCAGAACTGGACAATAAACTCAAAGCTTTTGCACCTATCCTGACTGTTGGGGTCCCTGGTAGGATTTTTCTTCAGGAAGAAGGGTTGATTGCTGGTCCCTCTCCATCTCTGAAGTGCACTTGTACCTTACTAAAGCAATGTTGTTTGAAAAGGCTTTGGTGCCTCCACTATCTCTGTGCAGCAAAGTTCATGCCTTTACCTAATAGCCTTGGATATGCAGTCATGAGAGGGATGTTTGTATCTTGAACAGGTTGAATCAGGGATCCTGGTGATAGCCCTGAGACGGGAACTCTTCATGTACCTGCTAAGTTGTGGTTCTTGCCCAAACTCACCCTATTCCCTTCCCAGCCTTATCAGTTGCCTCCTGCGAGTTGCACGTGAAGTTTCAGCGAGGGGCTTGATGATAAACGCTTGAGCTTCCGCTTCGTTAACGGAATGATGGATCCATAATGCAAGTTACATTATTTCCTGAAGGACAGCCTCTGTTCCCAGGCTCCTGCCACTTCAGATGAATTGGGTTTGTGTTTGAGAAGTCAGGGTTGGCCAGCTTTGACACTCTGTATGCATGTGGCAGACACCACTTCTCCAGGTGTCTGGGCTGGAGAACAGCTAGGGGCTTCCCAGAGGAGTGGAGTGGTGAAATGCTCAAGTGTAGCGCTTGTGTTCGAGTTTGCAATGCAGTTCTTGTAAGCTAGCAAATAAAATATGTGGTCAAAGCTTTTAAAGACAGAGATGGTCTGTCTGCCCTCTTGCCTTGCATGACTACAGCAGGAAGAGGTGGAAATTGGGACAGGCGCTGTCCTTTGGAGATTAATTCATGAACGATTTCTTGTAATGACTGTAGCCTGCTAGGTTTTCAGGGCGGTAATATGGGGCTTGGCAATGGAGCTGTGAATAGGCTGTACATAATTTTGACGTCCTGACTGTGTCCCACAACATCTTGTATGTCACTTGCTGCTTAGGATCTTGGGGGCAGAGATTATGGCTTTGTCCAAGACTCTTAAATAGCATCTAACTTCTCACGTCCTCAGCTTTTCTGTCCTATTCTGACAGTTGTTTCTGCCTGCAGTGTGCTGCCAGCGCATGGGGAAGGCAGACTGGGAAACTCATTTTGTAGGGACAATCTTGAAGCAGGCAAAAGCTGAAGATAGGAGGCAACTTGTGCAGTGACTAATGCTGAGCTTTATAAATAGCATGAGAAAGGATGAAACGCAGGCAGGGAGGTGACCTCAAGCACGAGGTCATGGAGGTGGTACAGCAGTGCTTAGGGGCAGATGAGCTGGGAGAGCACGGGGTGACATGATCAGCAAACAGCTCCTGTTTCAGACTGAATGTGTTTGTGCCTCTGTCCTGCATATCCTCCCTGAGAGGATGAACAAAACCACACGGGGATCCGGGCCAGCTATGAACTGATATGCAAGTCCTGCACATCTCATGTCCTCTGCCCGGGTCAATGCCTCAAGCAGCGCCCAGAGCGTTATGGAGAGGTTTGCTGAAAGGGCAAAGCTACGTTTTTGTCTGTCTGTATAAGAGGAAGGCAGAGGACCTATGGGTTGTGGGCTCTGGAGACAGCATAGTAACGGTCTGGTGGGCTTTGAAACCACGACAACCAACTAGCAAGATCTGTCTGCTTCCAGGATGCTGAGTCCTGATTAGAGAAAGCCAGGACAGGGCTGTCCTAGGCTGTCAGCATGAAGCACAGAGTGTAAACGGATACAAAGGAGGACAGAAGCTGGAAGGGCTGAGCTGCCTGTGTCCTTGTTGACATTTCTAGACTCTGCCACAGTGTTTGCAATGCCTGCAGCATCCCCTTATGCATCGGCTATAATGAAAATATGGTCAACCCCATTCTTGGAGGCTTCCTTCCATGGGACATGGCAATGAAAGGTGGCTAGGTTGTCTCCTTAAGCCCTGTCACACTTTGCTGATGCCAGTGAGGATGTTGCTACTCATAGCTCTCACAGCTTTTTGCAAGACCTGAGCACTGGGGCTCCCGCATATAAGGAAATAAAGCATTTCCCCTAGAGAGGGTGCAATTTCCTTACTGCCCACATACTGTGCACGCTCTGGAGGGGTAGCCAAAGCACTTTGTAAGCTCAACCGCTGTTGAGCATCACTCGTAGTGCACCGACTGTCCATGCAACAGCAATGTGTGGGGCTGTGGGTGTAAACTTGTGCACCAGAAACCTGTGGAAAACCCCTGGTGGGAGTTAAATACAACCGAGAGCAGCGTGACGCCACCGGACTGGCAAATATTTGCTTTGAGGTTCCCATCCCTGAATGCTGACTCTATGAATTAGTAAGAGCATACGATTACTTGCTCCGTTCTTGATATGAATCTTGCCAGAGACAGAAGCAAGCATCTAAATATATTTAAAAAAAAAGGCCTGTGACGCATAAAGCACGTAATCAATGGAGCGGAGACCTTTCCCTTGAAACAGTGATGTTCCCATGTATGACAAATAGAGCAGTTGCATCAGAGTCAGTCTGGTCCTTTGGGAGCGAATGCTGTTTGGTGGAGAGGGGATCTTTTTCCCGGGCAAAGGCTGCAACCAGCTCTGCATCCCTGTGCGTGCTTGTTGGAGATGCATGTAAAGGGAGAAGGTAATATCTGCTTCTTCCAGTGTGCACAGAAGTGTTAGCTCCTTGTCTGGGACTGTTTTTCAGGCTCCATAGGATGCTCAAGAGAAACTGATTTAGCTTGGCTGGGTTTCAACTTTGCAGAGGTCTCTGAATCAATTTTAAGGTTGTGCTTGCGGAGGGTATGGTTCTTTACATTTCAATCATTCATAAAAATCTAATCATCTGGGCTCCAAATAATCTGTCTACTGCTCTTGTCTTTGTGTGGCTTTTTGTACTGATAACTCCTATGAATACATTTGCTTTTAGTGGCGAGGGAGAAACTGCACGAGGAAATAAAACTTGCAAACTAATTGAACTTCTCAGTCTTGTTGAGTAACAAGCCAGAGATGTTGGCAGGGCTGGGAATAGATCTGGTTATCATTCCTACTCTCTTAATAGCCGGAGGACATGGTTAATTATTAAATTGCTTGTTAATGTATTGAAATATTGCTTGGCATTTTTAATTTCCTTTTTTTCTCCCCTCTTTTCTTTTCTCCTCTTGCTGAAGGGCACTCCCAGGACCTGATGGATTTCTGATACCTCGCTCCTGAGGGGCTGGAAGGAGCATGGTTAAACACCAACCGCTGCAGTACTACGAGCCGCAGCTATGTTTGTCCTGTCTGACGGGGATCTACGGCTGCCGCTGGAAACGGTACCAGCGGTCACATGATGACACCACCAAGGTGGGTAGTTGACCGTGTCATCTCTTCCTGGTGGCTTTGGATTGTGGATGGGTGTGGGTCTCGGATGAAAGTGCTGGATATTTGATTTGGTTTTTTTGTTGGCTTGGACCATGGAGACCACTGGCCCCACTGCTTGGAGGTCTGCGAGAAGCCCTCACCATGTGGTTGACATAGCAGATGAGCATGGTTAGCTGGTCACGGTGCTCAAAGGGATTGAGTGATATGGGTTTGGCCACATCTGTCCATATTTTCCTTTTGGTACTGGGGGAGACTTCTGTTTTGCTCCTTGCTCTGTCTTATTGGCTGTGCTTGTGTGTATTTGGCTGAATATGGAGGAATTGCATTTCTGGTAGCCTCTATCTTCTGTGCATGTGAAAATAAGTTTATATCTAGGGAAAGGCAGTAGGAGGTGAGACCTAGCTGGGGATAAATGGGGGAGCTGTTAGAGGTGACTTTTTCCTCCCCTGCATAAATGCAGTTTTTAAGAGCTCTGGCAGAGGGAATCCAAGCAGCAGGGCTGGACTTGAGCCATCCCTGTCATTTGGGGCTGTGAGATGGGGTCTCGTGAGACCTGATGTGTTTATGCGAAGAAATGTGGAAAAATCTGCTGTCAGAGCTGCCCTGTTGTGTCTTCTGGGTAATGGTTGTTGTGTATTACTGTTCTTCTGTGCTTTCATATTGTCTGGGGTTTTTTAGTGTGCCTGCTACTTAAAGAAATAAAAAAACACAAAACAAAACTTAAATTTCGTTTCTCCTGGCAATGATCCCAGGAGACTTTTCCGCTGCTTTTTGAGGGCTTAGTTTTTGCTCCGGTGACAGTTAGCTGCTCTGTTTTGTTTTTAAGTCTATAACCAGGGATCTTCCTGGCTGTGGAGTGCTTTTCCTCTGGAAAAGAGGCTGTTAAGGAGAAAACACTTCTAGGCGGCAGATCCTCTGCCAAAAATGCTCCTGGTTCTGAATTGCATCGATTGTTGGTGGTGCAGCTTGGCCGGAGCTCCCATGTGAATTGAAAAGTCACGGCTTGCGTTTGTGCAATGTAAAACAAATTTCCTTTTGCAAAGTAGAAATGTTTGTGCTGTTTTCTCTCCTCTTTCAGTCTGGCCAGCTTAGTCTGAGTGACCGCTTCTGAGCTAGCAGAAGTTTCCTTTGAGCAAATACCCGGGCACATCCGTAGCAGAGGGTGTACTTGGGTTTTCAGGACTTTGTCAGGAAAACAGTGGGACGTAATGTCTTGGCGTGTGTGTGTGTACTAACTGAAATACTCAAAATGCCTTATTCCGTATGCCTTATGAACCAGAATATTATGCTTTTTAGCTAAAAATCCGTAGAAAAATTGCCATTGACTTAATTTTTTCAGTGAAAGCTGGCTCTGCTTGCACTGATTTATTTTACCAAAAAATATCAGTGGCAACCTTCCAATCCTACTTGGAATTTAAATTGTTTTTCTAATGCTAGAAAGGAATTTGTTGTGTTTAAAGTACCTGTGCATGGCTTAACAGAATCACAGAATGGTGGGGGCTGGAAGGGACCTCTGGAGATCATCTGGTCCAACCCCCCACCAGAGCAGGTTCACCCAGAGCAGGTTGCACAGGAATGTGTCCAGGTGAGTTTGGAATATCTCCAGAGAAGGAGACTCCACAATCTCTCTGGGCAGCCTGTTCCAGTGCTCTGCCACCCTCAAAGGAAAGAAGTTCCTCCTCATGTTTAGGTGGAACTTCCTATGACCAAGTTTGTGCCCATTACCTCTCGTCCTGTCACTGGGCACCACTGAAAAAAGACTGGCCCCATCCACCTGGCACCCACCCCTGAAGTATTGATAAGCATTGAGAAGATCCCCCCTCAGTCTTCTCTTCTCCAGACTCAAAAGACCCAAGTCCCTCAGCCTTTCCTCATAAGAAAGATGTTCCCTTAATCATCTTCGTAGCCCTTTGCTGTACCCTCTCCAGCAGCTCCCTGTCCCTCTTGAACCAGTCTCTGAGTTGGTCTTACTAAGTTCTACAAAAGGCCTCAACTTCCACTTTGTTGAATAAAGAAATAGAGATAACTTTGCTCTTGCAGGAGCAAAAGAAGAAAGTCTAAAATTAGGTACAGGCTATACAAAACCAAGGTGTGAAGAATCTGTTCCCATCTTGTGGTCAATTAAGTGCCTTGCAGGTGTTAGTGCTGGAATGAGCGATTGTAGCACTGTATTTGGAGAGGAAAATGCAAATGAAGGCTAATTGTCCTCTGTTGGATGGGTCTATTTGCATGTGCTTGAGTACTGCAGAGAACTGGTGGGAACTCTAGGATATGTGTAAGAGATGAGTGAGAAACCTCTTTAGTTGCAAAATAGTCCTTGGCTGTTTGAGCAAGCAGGTAACTTCTACAGGCTGCAAACCAGTATTGGCATCCCTCCACCTCTCTGGATTGGGTGGGAGAGCATTTCATGGTATCACTCAAATTCAGGACCACCTGTACTGCAAACTCCAATCGCTGCAGTTAAGCGAAGCTCCGAAGCAGGGATGGACTGACCCCAACGTACTGGGTACTCCCAGCGTTGGGTTTAGTGATCTCTGGTCTGCATGAGAGGACTTTCGAGATGTAGATTTAGATTTGAATATTAGGAAGAAATTCTTCACCATGAGTGTGGTGAGACACTGGAACAGGTTGCCCAGAGAAGATGTGGATGCCCCAACCCTGGAAGTGTTCAAGGCCAGGTTGGATGGGGCTTTGAGCAACCTGGTCTAGTGGAAGATGTCCCTGCCCATGGCAGGGGGGTTGGAATTAAATGATCTTTAAGGTCCCTTCTGACCTAAACCATTCTGTGATTCTATGCGTGGGAAAACTTTCCATGATCCCAAGGTATTGGACGGGCATAGGAAGTTTTACATATGCTAACTGTCTCCAGCTGATGTATTCCAGCTGCAATATTTAGGTGTATCTGTAAGGGATTAGCCAGGAAAATACCATACTGTAACTTGGGTGCCTATTTGCTTTACACAAAGTGGCATATTGATGATAATACCTATTGTATTGCCCTGTATCTGACCCTATAGTAATTCAGCCACTGCAAGCCTAGAGTAGAGGCATTTGTAGTATAATACATGTTTTCCTCAGCATGGTTTCTATAAAAAAGGGGTATGGCATATTTGAGAGGTCTTAAGCCTTGCAAAAATCTAGAGCTACTTGGGAAGGAAGGAACGGGGTATGTACATGTTATATTTATACTCTGTAATTATCAGAAAGCAAGGCACGTATTCAAAGAGCAACTGTTCTTATTGTAGGCTACAGCACAGTTATCTGCTTTCTTTTTAAAAGATCAAACTTTCTAGAGTAAAAGGCCTTCACCTAAATTTGGGTTATGACCCACCATTGCATCCTTGAAATCTTCTGCTGATGACTGTGAATGTTTGTTTTCTGAATTGTGCTGTAGTTCAACAGAGTTTTAATGATTCCTCTCTTTTCCCCTCAAATGTATGCAGATCAGGCTTTCTACTACACATTAAAGATCTACATGAAAATGAGAATTTTAATTGTAAGCTTGAGTTCTATGTTTTTTTGGGAGACTGCTTGCTAGAATTGTAATTATCTCTTGCTTTCCTCTCTCCTTTTGAGAGCGGAGGAGGGGGGCTGAAGGCACCGAACCTGCATGCTTGGTCTACTTAAGTTTTGAATAGCTGCAAAATTTCTTTCTGTTGTGTGCCTTCAGCTTTAATGGCAAGATCCCCTGTCACATTTTATAAATTTTTAATGTTTTCTTAATGAAAGACATATAAAAGAGAAGTGGTCTAGCTGAGATTCAGACCGTTACAATCCCTGTAGCTGGTGTGAGGAAGCAATTTCTGATCTAACTACAGCTTGTTCATTGGGTATTCAACCAAGGAATTTCTTATGAAGTCAGTGCACCATCTTAACAGGGCTCTATCGCCCTGAAGACAGAAACTGTGGGTAAATAAGCTTTGGCTTGTAGTTGCTTTTAAAGGTCTGAAGTTCAGATGGTAGCTCCCAGATACCACGATCCTGTTGATGGATTGCCGGCAATTAAAAACGCAGAGAGCGGCACTGCTAACTGCGGTGTATAAACACAGTGCTCTGTGCACAGCTTGTGTGCTTCACCCGAAATGAACTGCTGCTGGGTATTACAACACCAGAATAGCTCTTGCTCCCGGGGTAGAGTCCAGGGCTGGCTGCAGCACCTTTTTAAAATCCATCCAGAGATGTTGCAGGATCAGTATCAATGTGGGAGATGTTTATGGGTTGCAGTGTATAAACGTGAAGTTAAATCTATCAACTGGTTTTGTTCAGGTTTTTTATTGCTTCCAAAACCATGTTGTCTGTACACAGCAAATATCACATCTGAGAACTCATCCTAGGTGGGAGTGGGGAAAGATATATTCTGCAGTAAAAAATTGCAATGGTAATTTTTTTCTCTCTCCAACAAACAGAAGCAGCCCCTTTTAGTGGCTGGCTGGTTTTTTTTGTAGTTACTGTGTCTTGAAAAAATCTTGGGATCTTTATTTTATCTTATTTAGTTCCCTGTCAAATAGGATAAAATACTGTCACCATTTACAAAGGGCTTTGGCTTCTCGGCTTAGCGGCAGGCATGGCTGATACTGTACTTCCCAACCACAAACCCTTTTGAGATACAAGTCAAGGCAACAAAATGTGAGTGGGAACTCTTCTTGTCTCCCCCATTTCTCTTGGAAGATTCCCATGTTAACAAAACTATCTTTTCCTCCAGAAAATTGCCAAGAATAGGCAGGGATAGGTGTCTGGTTTGGTTATATACAGTAGGAAGGGCCGTCATCACCTGGGACTGAACCCAAAATCAGCAGCTTTGGATCCCAGGTGACTGAAATTGCAAGATCCCTATGATCTTCTGCTCTTCAACATCATCTACAACATTTAAATGGAGGTATCTTCATGAGCTTTCTGTGAATGGTGGACTTCAAGGTACTTGTACAATCTCTTTTCTTCCTCTCATTTCTTTTGTAAACACCCCTGAGATGTTGTGAAAGGAGCAGTATTAGTGATGAAATCCTGCGCATACAGAAATCCCACTGCTTTCTGAATTCTCTAATCCCACAGATGTTAACCTGAGCATCTAATAAACCAAACCCTTGTTAAGAACCTGGAAAGATGGTGAAAGTGGAGCTAATGAGACCCACATCCAAGCTCGGGAGGGGATTTCTTTGAAAGCTTTGCGGGTGGTCAGGACCGATGGCTGATGAAACATGGATTTGTGGGGTTGGATTTTGGTTATAATATTAATGGGATTTTTTGTCCTTAAAAACACAGCATGTTCAGAATCCAGCTTAAAATCCCTCTTTCTTTCAGTGTGGCTTTGTAGGGCTGATGCATATACGAACATAACTTGTTTAAAGCCCCTGTGCCTCCCAGAAACCTCATATTTTTAAAGCTTGTTTTTGCGCATCCAAGGCATTGCCCCCCTCCTTTCTGAGACCCCCATTAGTTGCTGATGGGAGCAGCACAGGGACCTGCTCCAAGAGCTGGAAATGCTGATTGCTTGTACCCACTGGCTTCTGGTGTTGGGAGGGATACTCCTGCACCCCTTGCTTCCAGCACTGCTGTTGGGTGGCATTTCCCCACTGCCTTATTTAGACTCCATTTCTATGTGCTGGCAAGTGTCCTTGCCTTTTTTATTGTCCCCTCCCTGAACATGTGTCCTTGCAGGTCGTCTTTTCCCTACCTGGTACGTGGCTCCTCTGGTCCTATTGGTAGCTGCTGCAACCTTTCCCTTTCTGCCTCCATCCTCTTCTGACAGTAATAATCAGTAATTGTAGCAGAGATGCTTCCTCATTGCTATTGCTTTGTAGGCTTGCTGCTCTCATCAGTGAAGAGCTGTCAAACCCGGAGCAATGCCTTGTAATGCGTCAGCTCTTCTGAACCCAGCAGCAGATGCTCCACAGTGCGTGGAGTTCAGGGGCTGCCGTGTTATGTGCTGATGGATTACTGTTTGGGGGTCTTTTGGTACCCGATCAATAAAAGGGCAGCACTAGCTAGATATGAGATGCTCCTTGGAAGCACCTTGGGCTGGGAGTGTTGTTTCGTTCACCATCCCTCTTGACAAACAGGCTTTTATACCTTTGCTGGGGAAAATACTGAGAAGTGTTATGAACGCTGTCCTGGGGCTGCTCTGATTTAGTGCAATAAAAACTTAATAGGGCTTGGCAGAGTGCCTCAACCTTCCTGACCTGAGGCCTCTGCAGCAGATGGGCATGCTGAAGTGGGAGGGAACTGAGAATGTCCCAAAGCAACCAGTTCTTGCTCAACACTCCCCAGTTACCCCCCTGCCCTCCCCAGTATGATGTTCCAGCGTTAATAAATGGAACTGCTAATATTAAGGCAAATTAAAGCCTGTAATCAAGACAGCCTCCCATATTTATCTTTCAGTGTGTGAAGTGGCGTAAGTCCTCTGCCAGCTTGTTTGCATGGGGTGTTTTGCTTGGTTTTTTCCCCCCTGTAACTGGGTAAACTGAGGCACAGAAGTCAAGCTGTTGTGAGATGACTTGGTGGTGGCCACCATTGAGTTTTGAATCCCAGAAATCATCCTAACATGGATACTTCTAAAATCTCCCTGGTACCTGTGAATACACTTAGGGGCTTCCCGATGGCACTGGCTGTTGCCTGTTGGTTTGGAGGTGAGGAGCTAGGGACAGTATCTTGTGTGGCACTGTGGCCGATGCCACCACAATCACAGCTGACTTGGTAGGTCGCAGTTATGTTCTCTGCAGCTTTAACTTGTCTGCCTGCAAATTCAGACTCTGGGTAATATTGTATGTGTCCCCTGGGCAGGGCTGACCTTTTTATAGGTGATTGATTAGCTCGTATAGCAATGGCTTACAGATTTTTCTAATACTGTGTCATTACTACTTTATTCAGAAACTTTGAAGTGATCCATGTGCAAGCTCCCTGTGATAAACGGCCCCCTCGGATACACAAAGGTGCCTTGTGACTTTTCCAATGTTCCAGGCCTCCGGGGTTTCATTTGGATTGTGGCATTTCCTTGTTATAGCTGCCAGATGTGCTCCCTCCAACTGTTTTTTTTATGCATTGTACTAATTATCTGGGTGAAAAAATGACATCGTTGGAGCCCATCACCCCTCCTTCTCCTGTTTGCTCCTGGACCTTTTCAGATATAGCAGATGCTGCTTCTCCTGTTTTCCTTGAAGCCACTGTGTGAGTGGTCTTGCCTTAAAGTGTAATTAGGGAAAGTGTGCTCAGCATTACTGAATGCCAGTAGGTTGTTTTACTAAAGAAACCAACGTAAGATGAAGCAGAAAGTCCTTAATTGGATGGGGAAGCTCCAAAACTGCAGAATAGCAAACCAAAAGGTTGTAGGGATGGACCTTTACCACCCCCAGTTTTCATCCTGGGTTGCAGTGAAAACCAGCCTTGAATTAACAGCTTAAACCAGGGCTGAATAATCAGTGTGTCTGTAGCCTGTGTAGGCAAGTAGATTTGAGGACTGATGGCCAAGTGCTGCCTGTGCAGGAAAAAGAAGCTTTGAGCTGTTGAGGAGGGGATGGGGGGAGAGAGATGGGAACAACACCTTGAAGTTGGGGAAGGATATAGGGATAAAAGGGACCTTTAAGCCCTTTAAAGATCCCTAGACCAGCCTGGACTTGTCCTGTTTCTGATGTTCAAGAAATCTCCATGTTTCTTTTGTCCTTACTCCAGCAACAGCCAGAGGAGACGGCTCTTGTATTTTTTTTCCCCTTTATCTTTGGTTTCCGGACAGAAGTCTAGGCTGCCTGTGCTTCCCAGGAAATCCATTACGTGTTGTCAGGGGGTTTAGCCAAGCCTTTCCTAGAAAGTATTTGGAAAGCCATGACTTCAAACTTGCCGTGCTCAGCCTGGGGAAGAAGAAAGGCTGAAAGCAGATACGGCTGATGCCTTGAAGCTCTTGAAGATAAGCGTTGCTGAAGGAGGAAACTTTAAAGGCTCTGAGGGCACTGATTTTGTGGCCTGCTGCTGGAGTGAGCTTCTTGAGAGAGAGGGACAGGGCCAGAGTTTGAGGGTTTCCAGGGGCGGCTGATGGAGGAGACGAGAGGAAGCTGCAGCCCATCACGTTGTGCTCTGTGCTGCAAAAGCTGATCTGAGACTTGGAAGTTGGGGCTCTTGCCAAAACAGCAACCGAAGATGACCTCAGGTGCTCTGCATTAAGTTGAGAGATGTTCACCCTGATCATTTCCCTGGAGGTTTCTCTCTCTGAATTCCTCCTTGGATGTTTATGACTATGCCAGTGTTTCCATGACAATCATCCATATTTTGGTATTTGGAGAAGAAAAGGCTTGATGGATCTATTGCGTCTTGATGCAGCGTGTCCCATCTGGGATACTGCAGTGCAAGGTTTACTGAACACATGTGTTTGCTTTGTAGCTTTTTTTAAAATCTGGGTAATACAAAGGTGCTCTCTTAGTCCACTGACCAGCTACAGACATGTTTAAGGCAGAAGATACTTTAGCTGATGCATCCCTCTACCCCTTCCTACCACCCAAGTGGTTGCACAGAGTAGTTAAAGCAACGCAGCGAGGAGCACAGCTATTCCCAATTTCTGCTCACAATGCTGCTGCTGTGTTGTAGAGGGTGACAACACCAGGGTAATTGGTACATTATAAATGCCATGTGTTATGGCATGCGTCGGCTGCTGCTTGAGCTATCAAAACATGCTCTTGTATGGGCATGTTGTGGTCCCAGCAAAGAGATGGGGACTGCTGGGGCATGTGTAAGAGCGGTAGAGAAATGCAGAAATGCCTAGAGCCAGATGCATCTCCCTGTCCTTTCTGCAAGCAGCTTTGTTTAAACATCAGCAGTGCTTGCTTAACAGGAAAAATTGGAGAGATGCTGTAATGGAGATGAGAAACCAAATTGCCCCTTATGATTTAAATAAGTGCTTCACGCAGATGCCCTGGTGGGGATGTGATATGAGAGGTGAAGGCAGTGGGTTTGCCATGGCCCGTGGGGCAGCTGAACATGCTCATTAGAAAGCAATAGCATCGGCGGTGGAGCTGTATCACCACTCTTTTGGAGATGTCGTTTTTACATTGCGCGTCTCCTAATCCTCTGTTTAAATAAATGCAAGGTGTCTGAACTGCCTAGATATGGGGGGGAATATCTAATGCTTGTAATGCCTCTCCCTGCCTATAAAGCATCTATTGCTGCTTGTGTAGCTGCAAGCCAGTATAAATGAGATATCAAACTCTTCCTAATGAATTGGGCATTTGCTGTTAAAATTTATTCCCTTAAAGTGAAACGTGAAGGATTCAAAATGGTCCATCTGGTTAAAAACATCACGTGGCCTTGAACTGAGGTTTCTGATGGCTTTTTTTTCTGGGTCGTTTTACGAAAAGATGAATGAGGAGCTGTGATCCATCGACATAATAGATTGCTGTGCTATGTCTGTGATATGTGTATTAATTCACTTTATAGTGAAATACTCTTGTAATTCCTGCTTGGCAAGAGCTGTTAAATGACCTGAACAGATGATCTAAGCCACGTTGGCATGATATATCTGTGTGACTACAGGCTTTGGAGCTGGGACTTTGCTGGGTCTTCAGTGCTAATCCCCAGATGGCCAAAGGTCACTAGTCACAGAAATTGCTTGCCTTGCTGAAAACCACTATTAGAGGACGGGGAAATTTGCCCTTTTCAGTGTGATTTGAATTTGTTAGTGTTCATGACTGTAGGCCTTGAGGACATGGGAGTTTTTGAAAAGAGGCTCTTTCAAGCCCGTTTTGATTTGAGGTTGGGCACTAAGGCATTGGATGCTGCATGTTGGATGTGACCAGTGATTCAGAACTGAATCGCCATGAATGGATGTGTCCGATTATGCTGGAGCGATGGGCTAAATGGAGGTAAATCCAATTGTTGAATTAAATATTGATTATTTTTTTAGAAAAAAATTATTTTCCCCCAATGCTTGGAATTGAAAGCAAAACTCCCTGTTTTCAGGGCTTTACAACTTAAACATCCTTTAAATTCACCTTTGAGCCCTTCATTTTACAGGGAGGCTGTGAGGTGACACAGGGTGGATGATTGTGCAGGGACAGGGGTTTAGGATGCTCATAGCTGCATGGGGACACACCACCCTGCCCAGCTCCGGCTGCGGGTTTTGCTGATGACAAACCCAAGGGAGTTCATTGCCGTTGCGCTGCCTTGCAGGAATTGCGCTGTCTGTGTTTTCAGTCTTGCTCCCTCGCAAAATCTGTGTCTCTTGGCTCTGGGAGATGCTTGGGAGTCAGGGAAAAGTGCAGACCTCTCCTTGTGTCTGAGGTTACAGGTGGTTCTTCCGGGAGCACGGGCGTCATTCAAGTGTTGTCTTGCTCAGTGATGTTTGAATGCTGAAATGTATTCAAAGCTTCAGCAGTGGTGGAAATTTCCTTCCACAGTGGGGAATATGAAAAGGCAGGATTTCTTTTGGCATGTGGCCTTGGGGAAAAATTGGGAGAAGATCTCGTCTGAAGTGTGACTGCAGCCAGCCTTCAAGACTGAACTGAATTTACACAGGGCACCATGCTGTCATATTATAACATGTTTTTTCTCTCCTCTATCTCTTTGTCTCTTCATTGCATATTCCCTAAAGCAGGTCTGTGGTCAGCTGAGCTAGGCAGGAATTGCATTTTCTGTGCATGGTGCCATCAGACCAGACTTGGCAAGGAGCGTTGCTGGGTCTATCTGGGAACGGCATGTTTTGGTCTTCATGAAGGAGCAAGACCTCTCTTAGGCTGAGCAGGTTTCCCATGGTAGACTGGCAAGGAGCAGAGAGGTGTGCTAGCCTGATAAACTCGGCTTAATCTGCCAGGAGCTTGCTTATCGTTGAGACCCACATATTTAGACAGCCCCTAGAAAGGCTAGGATGAGCATGCCACAGGGCAAAGCTGATGCTGAAGCTATTGCCTGCTTAGGCAAGTGAGCCTGCAGAAGACCATTGCTGGTCGCCTCTAGATCCTACCACGGAGGTACAAGCCCAGAAAGCCGGTATATTCCTGACTGTTTGACCAAAAGGCCAGGCTGCCAGGCAGCATTATAAATTATAGTCTATTCAATAAACACAGGTTCAGCCTTAATGGGTTTGGGTTGTGTTTTCCCTTCAAAGCCGTTCTTTAACATAAATAGTCGGCCATTGACTGCAGATACTGTGGCCTCTGTAAATTCCTGCTTGCTCCATGTGAAAGATGTTTCCTACTTCAGTAATGCTTGTTTGAAGGATAGGAAATCGCAAGTCCTTGAAACCCCAGGAAAGCCACAGTGTTTGGTAATTCGCTGCCTGGTGCAGCCTAACACTGTCAGGGTGAGGACGTTTGACTAATGCTAAAGCTCTGGCTTAGTCCTGATGAGGCAAAATGCCTTTGGGAGGGAGTCTGCAAAACCCATTGACTGTTGTGCCTGAGTTAGGATTATGGGCTCAGACTGGGTGATTAACATACCCTATGATTTATAATGCTTCATAGGTGTCAAAGGTTTTTACCGCAGAGCATCTGCAAAATGTGTTTTGGGCTATAAACAGCCAGCACCGAACTGGAGCTGCATCTGGAGAAAGGGGGAAGGGAGGCAGGTGGGAGACATGGAAGAAGAGGGGGGAAAAGTAGGATTTTTGGGCCACGGTCACTTGGAGCCAACCCTCAGCTTTGCTGACAAGAACTGGAAGCTCTGTCAGTTGGGGTTTGCCAGGGTTTTTCCCTGAGCACTTGGGATATGGTGATGTCCTTCCAGTCTAAAGACAGTAGTGTGCAACTACTCTTGTGGTTGAAAGATGCTGGGTGAGAGATGAGACTTCGATGCTCAATCAACTCATGGTTTAACCTATCATCCCCCATGGGAGAGCCTTTCCAGGCTGTCCCTGTGAGTCCCCTGTACTGGTTTTGGCTGGGATATAGTTAATTTTCTGCATAGTAGCTGGTATGGTGCTATGTTTTGGATTTGTGACCAAAAGACTGTTGATAACACAAGGATGTTTTAGCTATTGCTGAAGAGTGCTTAGCATCAAAGCAGAATATCTACTGAATTCCTTCTAAAAGGGGAAAAAAAAGAGGTGGTTTTTCTGCTTGCTTTCCAAAACAAACCTTTTCCCTCTTGGCTGTGTAGTTGCTGTTAGCACTAGAGTTAGACTTTTTAAATTGAATTGGATAACTCCTTTTTCAAAAGAGGCAGTGGGAACCTGTACTCCTGCCAGTACAAACTCCATTGTTGGTAGCTGCACTAACACAAGTTAATTCAATATGTCGCTATTTACTTAGATATTTAGTCCTTTCCCATGTCTAGAGCCACAAGGGTGTGAATTTTGGAGAGCAAATGATAGAAGGGAAATGATATTAACATCATTGACGTTTGACTTGTTGGTCTGTTCTGGTGTCTAAGCCCTCTCTCTGATATCAACAAGGATGGTGAAAAATCAAGGTCCTTTTCCGGAGGAGACTTTATTTTTCTCACCCAGAGGGAAGCGAGCGTGGCCTTGCCGCCCTTCAGTTAGACTTGAGTGATTTACTTCTGGGTTTGAATTTGCCAGTCTCCTGACCCACAGAGTCCTCTTTTCCAGTGCCTTTCCCCAATTCCCAGGTGTCCTGGAAGAGATCCAAGGACAGTTGTGCTGTGACAGAGCATAAAATGTAGGAGAACGAATTTTCAGAATGTCCTTGCTGGGTGGCTGGATGCCCTGGGAGGGTGTATTGACCAATGGAGAAGGCTTTTTTGATTTTCTTTTTTTTTTTCCCCCAAATAGAAGAAATTTCCCTGCCTCTTATAAAAGCAGACTTTGTAGAAGTTGATAGGATGCTTGTGGGTCCAAAATGACCACAAAAATTGGCTAGATGAGAAGGAAACCTGGCACCAGTCGGAGTAAATGAATGAAACGGTGGAAATAAAAAGGAGCAGGATTAGCTTGTGGCAATGGTCCCTTGCTAAATGTGTGCGAAGGGACAGAGCTGATGGGGTAGAGGTGGAAGTCATGCAACCAACAGTTTGAGGGTAGTTGGAGGTCTCCTGCCTTCCCCACCATGTGCCCTGTCACCTGGGGCACAGCCTCCTTCTCCTTGTCACTACTGCTTGACCCCATCCCAGCTCACAGCCAGCTGTTCCCACCAAAACCGGGAATGGCCGAAAATAATCGTGCAAGATGTTGATGGAAATGAAGAGGCTGCATTCTCACGGGGCCCTGCTTGGGGACTGCTGATGAACTGCGCTTTGCAAACAGCCTCCTGCCGGTGTTCTCTCTTTATTTTCAGCAGTGGATTAGATATTTATAAGAACAATTTAAACTTGGCACCACTTTAGCATTAATTTTAAATGGCTGTGAATAGCAGCCTTGGGGGGGCGGGGGAAAAAAGAAACTAGAGACATCTCCGTGCTGAAGAGGTTGAATTTCCTGCAAAGCCACGTGTGGAGCGCAGATGGTCCATGACAGTGGTGTCCTGCAGCTATAGCCCTTCTCAGAGATGTATGTCGGTTCCCAGGGGAGATGTGGGAGTGGGTTTGAGTGCTCCATGAGGGTGCTGGTACTTTGCCAGCAGGAGGAAAGATGTGGTGATGGAAAGCCCAGTTCTTGCCAGATGTGATGGGTGGGGAGATGCTGCTGTGCAGATGGTGGGGCACAAGCTGATATACAGGTTGCTGCCGTGGGGAGACAGAGCAAGCTTAGGATGGGAAGGCTTCAAAATAGTGAAGGGCTGCCAAATGTTGGGGAGGAGACCATGCCTTGGGGCATGGTGAAAAGGGACAATTGGAGGGAGAAGGTGAGGCTTGAGCTGAGAGAGATGCTCCCATGTCCTGCATCATCTGGGAGAAACCTGTCTAGGTGTCTGCTGAGCTAAAGAGCTCTTTGGAAGCTCTGTGCAATGCAGTACAGGGGTGCTTGGGTGAGGGATGCAAATATTTGCTATAGGCTTCAGCCAGGCATAGAGCTGAGCTTGCCCAGTGTTTCTTTATTTCTATTAATTCCTCTGCCCAGAGACACACATTGTCCTTCAACCTCATCACCTTGGTTATTGGATTAATGCAAAATTGAGAATAAAAGACTTGAAGAGTAAATTTTCAGTGAAGTACAGTTAAATAGGCAGTTGCTTTCAACAACTGCTGCCATCCTATGTGTTTATGAAAGGGGAGAAATGTTTATATAATGGGAAACAGAAGGCCCGTACCAATACCCTCTTCTCTCCCATCCCTTTCATAAAAGTCCTGCCTATCTGCTGCTGGTAACTGATTTGGAGGTCAGGAGGAGGGCAAGGTAGGCTGGGGAGTGGGATGCTCTTGCGCACTTTTTTCACTACTGATGTAACTTTCAATGCATATGTATCATCTGCTTTTATTTTCCTTGGGTGACGCATCCTACTGCTTTGAAAGCCACAGAGACACACAGCACTGTGTGAAAGAGCAAGTGTTTGTGTCACGCTGTGGTTGCCCCAGCCCCACTGCACACCACTGTACTGCCACAGCTTTGTGCTGCTTTGCAGAACGCTGTTGCATGTGAGAAGGTCCTTTGGATAAAAACGGTAGGGAAAACCCAAGTCCTTCTGCAGGACTGTAAAGTTTTGATTAACAGAGCCATGCAATAAGCCTTGCTCAGAACGCTTGGCAGAGGCGGTGGGTTTTGGAGCTCCTAAGTTCCTACAGATGCTGAAAATGAACATCTGGGAAGAGGGCAATGTATTGTACCCACATGGGAAAGCCTGCAGCTAAGAGTTCCCTTCTGTCTGGCTTGCCACCTGGCCCATAAGCATAAACCCAACTAGCATGGGGTAGATACACACTCATCCAATCCAAATGTTATACCCAAATAGTCATTGGATTTTCCTCCTCTTGTCCAGCATGAGGACTGGTCTATCTCAGTGGTCTCTGGCTTAGACCAGAAGTTGCATCCTGGATTTAAGAAATTTCCTGATGAAAGATCTTGTGGTTTCCTGGGAAACTTCCATAACTGGCACTTTTTTGGAAGGTTGCACTGAAAAATCCTGATGTGCTGTTTTCTTTTAAGCTGATTTTTATTTTTGTTAAACTGAATTTCTTGGCAGTTGGGTGTGCAGGCTCTCCTCACAAGGTATTTGTGGGACATAGCTCTAAATGAGGCACATCTTGCCATGTCTGAAGATGAGTGGAAACTGCATCATGCTACAGACATGTCGACATATTAAGAATTAACTTGTAGGTTCTGGTGCTATGTTCTGAGTGCTCTTTCATGGTTTTGATGCTATTTTGCAAAACAGCATCATCTTACACTGCGTTTGGCCTGCTGTTTTGGAGAGCGGGTCGCACTATTTTGAATTGTCACAAGTCCTCTGTGGCCTTAGGGAAAACTGTAGGGGTGGTTTAAAGTCTGCAGCAACTGTCTTCATTTGCACTGATGGACATAATTTTGCTTGAACCAGGCTCTAACAATTCTTCTTGAAAGTGGATTACTTGGATCTATTTCTCCCTGTTTTACGCAGGCAAGGTTTAGGATTTTCAGTCTCCAAAAACCATCAGATGCCTTTTCAGAAAGTGTGCCTAGAAGCCATGTTTGGCTGTAGCACAATAGTAAGTGGGTGACGTTCAGCTGCCTTTCTTGTACAGAAGTCAAGCTAGATGATTTAATGGTCCCTTTGGTTTTTAAAATGTATGTGTTTTATTTCATGATGTAAAAAGCTTCTAAACTGAGGGCAGAGGTTAGCTTGCCAAATACATCGCAGCTGTTCATCCTAATTTGGAAGGAGAGGCTGCTAGAAGTCCTGGAACAGAAAGGCTTGGAAGCTGAAATGCTTTTGCATGATAATATCTTTCTGCCTTTTAATACAGATGTTCACATTCATGCCTCCTATTCTGGGACTCTGGCCAAGTTCCTGCATAGAGGAACTGCACATAGTTCCTGGTCCTGTCCTTCACCCCAACATCATCCCAGAACAGGTACAGCCTGAGATTAATTTACTTGCTGGAGTTTCCAATCTGTTTAATAAATCAAACAATGCGCTATTTCAGACACATAGTTGGTTTTTGCAGTAAAAGGGTAGGTAGAGCATATTTCCCTATGGGGCAATTGCTCTTTGTAGTTTGCAAGCTAGTCCCATTAAATTAAAAAAGCCACCACAAACTGAAACTCTGCAGCTTTCTTGCAGTGTGTGGGTTATCGCAGCAATGCTCGTTCAGGGGGTTGAATCTGGCAGTTGTGGCTGTGCCTTCCTCCCTTGTTTACCAGGAAAAGGCTGTAGCAGTTCAGGAGGTTTTATTTTGTATGTATGCTTATTGCAAGCATTCTTGGGGAGCAAATCTCTGCATCAGAAGACTCTCTATTTCCCACTGTTCAAGCAAAGCGCTTTGGCATCTGGAACGAGAGGAGATGGCCTCAAGTTGTGCCAGGGGAGGGTCAGGCTGGATATTAGGAAAAATTTCTTTCCTGAGAGAGTGGTGAAGCACTGGCAGAGGCTGCCCAGGGAGGTGGTGGAGTCACCATCCCTGGAGGTGTTCAAGGAACGTGTGGACGTGGCATTGTGGGACATGGTTTAATGGGCATGGTGGTGTTGGGTTGGTGGTTGGACTTGATCATCTTGCACATCTTTTCCAACCTTAGTGATTCTGTAATCTAGAAACATGTTGCAACTGCACTTTTTTGATCATGGCTATATTGTTTAGGACCAGAGCAGACACCTTCTCCTCTGCCAGGCTGTGTGTTCTGGCCCAGGCTTTCATGAAGCTGCAGTTTGGGTCTGGTGAAACATTGGAGATGACTGCAAAATTTCCTTATTGTGGGAGTTCAGTGATGCTTACAATGGGATTTTTCTAAACCTCCAGGATGCATCATCCGAATTGCATTTGACCCCTCTCCCATCCCGCCGTGCACACAAGGGCAGTGAAGCCATGTCAGAGATGAACACCACTGCAGCAGGAGCTGGATGTCTCCTGTAAAGTCTGGCTCTTCAGCAGCTGAAGCTCAAGAGCATCACCAAAGATTTTGAGACATGTAATAAATAGGAGTTGGCAGCAAAATCTCTCCTATGTTCTTAGCATATGTGAACAAGCAGCTAGGCCAAACAGCGCACGTTTAATTCTCCCTGAACTTTTGCTCGTAATGCCTGCTCTGAATCCTCTTCAGGTCTCAGCAGCGATGTGGTCATAGCCAGCCCCACCAGACTTCTCGCAATGCTTTCCCTTGTGCTGGTTGTGTGGTGGAGCCAAGGAAAATGCTCTCCAGAACGTGCATGCAGGTGGCCAGATTCTGACCTGCAGCGAAGGCCAGACTCCTCCTCTTTGAGCAAAGACTGGTTGAAGCTGGAAAGCTCATAGCAAAGGCTAGGGAGTACACAGATGGGTTATGGTGATGTTTTGGGGGTTGTTCTTTCAAGCTGCTCTTGATGGATGTTGAGCAAACACCCAGAGTGGCTGCCAGACCAGCTCTGTCTCCTGACCCAAAGGCCTGTGCACTTGGGGGTGTGTGCGTGCATGTGTAAAATCTTGATATTAGACGTTACTAACGTCAGAACTTGGCTGTAGTTGCTGCAACCTCATTCCTGCTGGACTCCGCTAGCAAACTGTGCTGCCACAATGCTGTGTGGTGCTGTTGGCTGCCTGTTCCCTGAGGTGCCATCTGCAATTCAATTCTCAGCTCAATAAATGCATTAGTGGGGTGAGGAGGGGAAACATTGCTGTGCAAATGGGACTAAACTGACTAATGAAGCTAAATCCTTGGCCTGTAGGAAGGTCCTCTGTGTAATCCTGCACACAAGATTTGAGCTGGCCACACCGTGGTAGTAGCCTCAGCTTGCTAACGTGGGGGAAAAACCTGAGAGCCCACGGATGTCTGAGTTACACCTTGTTTGGGTGCTTGGGTGTCCTGTGGTGCATGCAGGTTTCCGATGCTTTCAAAAGTGTTGTTGGGGTGTGGGTAAAATGAGGCTGTGCACCGTGACCATGTGCATGGGGGTGGTTTGGTTTCTGGTAGGTGGCTCTACAGCGTTGTGTGGTTAGCGGAGAGGAACTTGAAGATATGTGGAGATGTGGCTTTCCTGGCACCCATCACAAGACATGTCAGTAATCTGCCAGTTTGTTGTTTTAGAGATGAATTGGCTGCTTGTGGGATCTGGGTGGGGATCCAGACTGCCTCAACACTGAGGTGCTCAACTTGGATGCCAGAAATGCTTGTGGGGTTTTTTTGAGTTGGGAACCTCTGCATTAACCTGTTGGCTTATTAACAACATTGATTAGCAAAGCTTAAAAATGTGACTGTTCTTCAGTGTTGGCTGTGAAGTTGTTCTATGATTTTTGACTGTCTTTGCTGTCTTGTGAGTCCCTCTTGAAAAGGGGCCTTGCATTTAGGGGTGTTTGATTGCAGAGTTAACCTTTTCCTCCAGGTTGTTTCCAGGAGAACTACTGCTGAGCTCCAAAGTGTGATTTCAAGGGTATAACTGGCAGCTGGAGACATTCAAAAAGAAGCTGTGCTTGTCTGTGGCTGGAGGTTTTAATAGGTTTTTTGGTGACTAGTGTTTGTAGCTCATCTTAACCTTGAAAATTATTCTTTCCCTTCCTGCCATCTCTACAATGAGCTGTTAAAGGAGAAGAGCTGATGAACTGGTCTGGACTCATCATTTGTCATGTTCTCCTTGACATGTGGTTTTGAGCCTTTATTTGGCAGCACGCTTATTTGTAGATGGTGTCAGCCAGCACTTGAGAATCAATTGACTTCAGTGCAGTCAAAAGAGGCCCTTTTTCAGGGACAATTATGGGGGAAAAAATGAAACAGCTAAGGCTTTGTTTGAAGTCTCCTAAACTTGGAGTATTCAGACTCTTAAAAATGGAGTTAACTTCCTTGTGTGCTTTCCTGAAGCCTCACTGGCCAGTTGCAAAGTTGAAGTTTACTTTTGGGTGACAAAAAGCAGGACCAATTGTCATTGAATAAAGCTTGGATGGTTGTTCAGATCACTTGACATGTGCCAAAAATGGCCCCTGCTCTAAGGAGAGCAGCTCTTACCTCTCTACCCCATCCATTGGGTGTCTGAGGTTGCTGGGCAGGGACCGTGCTGTGATAGACAGCTCTTGACTCAAATGTGACTTGACTAGAAGAAGCCTGGTGCTTTTAACCTGACCTTGTGCAAAAGTCTCTCTTCTGGGATGAGATTCCCAAAGTGATGAAAAACTCCACCACCTCAATGGGTTAAAGTCGGTTGGACACTTAGCAAAGGGAGAGGAGAGGGACCCAGCTTCTCTACTCATCCCTTCCAGGAGAAACCAACACTTGATCGTGATGCTTGGGGTGATGCTTTTCTGGTATTGGTGTTGTGCAAGACTCTGGTGACGTCAGCCCTGTTGCCAGGCTGAGGGCTGCAGGTTAATGTCGGAGGAAGAGCATGTGTTGGCTTTGCCACTCTCCCAGACTGCTGTTTTCACTGCAAGACTGCTCTTTCATTCTTGCTAGCTGCTGTCTCTTCATGTTTTACATTTTTTGATGCAGCTATGCTGGCTTTTCCGGAAAAACAAATGACCTCCTGGTTCCTCTAATTCAGAACACGCTGCTACGCCTTACTTTAGAGTTTGCTTAACGAGCATAGTTTGTAACCACCTAAACCACCACGGATCTCGAGCAAACCACACCACTGTGAGCTGCACCTTATTGTTTTGGTGTTTTCCTTCTGCAGTAAGGTCAGGAGCCTGAAGTTGAATTGGGGGCGTGGTGGTGGTGTAGTTTTTAGCTGAGTGATATCTGGAAAGGGGATCTCATTTCATTGCTTTTCTTCTTGAGGTCCATGTGAATTAGTGTGCACATGTGTTTGCAAGACTTATTAACAATGCACCCAAGTCTGAACAAGCCATTTTACTGCAATTGTCTGCAGCCATCAGGGGTTCTTGCCTCTTCGGCAAGAAGTGATTGATAAATGGCACAATGCAAAGTGAAACCTGCCTTGATATTGCTGTATTATGCACTGGAGCATTTTATCTGTGCTGCGTAATTGTGGCACTGGTGTAGATATAAGTTCTTGAATAAGCTGGTATGTGAAGAGCAAACTCCAGCACTTAAATTATTCCCATGATGGATGATTTCTTTTTTTATCCCCCCCCCCCTAACATTTAGCCCTTGAGAGGTAAAAGAAAATAATACAAATATATAAATAAAATAAATCCCGCAAGCAAATCTTCTTCTGCCTTCTCTCCAGATGGATGCTGGCTTTGGATACTCAGCTGCTGCTGGGGCTTGTGACTTCATTTGGTTTCCCTCTGGCAGTGCACTGAACCCATTTAAATCTCTTACAGGGAAAATAAGTAAATCCCTTCCATATGTCAAGTATTAGAAAAATACATGATTTCTTTCACTTGCACAAAGCGTCCTGTTGTTTGGCAGATACAGAAACAAGTGCACTCTTGTTTTGGGGAGGCCGAGCTCTAACCTCATGCTGGTAAATCTGACATGTCACTGTCCACTATTTCAGACAGTCTCTGTTCACATTAGCTGGGCACGTGGAGGCTGTGGAGGACCCTGATCTTATCGATTTTCTCCTTGAAAGAGAGAGACTTCAGTTTTCCCCGTTCTAAATCTTTCTTATTATAGTCCTTCAGGTCACTGGGTTGCCCCCAAAGACAGGGGAGAAAGCATTTTGCATATTAGCCCCTTCAATGGCTTTTGTTAACAGCTGTGTCTTTGCCCTCTGGATCTCATCACGTGGGATAAATAAGTCTGTCTGTGTATTGATGGCACGATGTCTCGTGGAGCAAAGTGCAAGCACATAGGACTTGCCGACTGGGTCAGGCAAAAGGTCGTCTTGCCCGGCATCCTGTCTCTGCAAGGGTCCAGCAACGGGTGTTTGAGAGGAGCAAGAGATCATCCTGTTTGTGCTCTGTGCTCCCTTCTCTCTCCTGGCTTCTAACAAGCAATGGTTGAATGCAAACCATAGCATTGCTCCGTGAAGCTGCCTGTGCTCATCTGGAGTGACCTTGTTGCCAACAGCTTGCTCCAGAAATGCTGTAAAATAGAAAATGCCTCGTGGTGCAGAAAATGATCCTTGAATCGCGTTGAGGGAAATCAGGAACTGGCTTGTATTTGAATTGCGGTCTTTGTTGGAGGGTGTGTTTCTGCTCATAGGGCTTGCAAGGGACCGGGCTGTTGCTTTCCAGCCTGGTATCTCTGTCCAGAGAAACATTTCCTTAACAGCAAGCAGTACAAGCAGAGGTCAGGTAGGTAAGGGAGAGCCCAGGCCTCCTGTAATAGGGTAGCAAGTGCTCACTGCCTCTTCTTTTGCTGGTGAACAGACTAACTCCTTTCAGGGTAACTGGAAGGAGACGCAAGTTAAGCATCTGTCGTTACCCATTGCTCCCTTTAGGTACCTCAAGAACTAGGGATGCCGGCCAATGATGAATAATGGGATGAGAAGTGAACCTTGAGTATTTTCCTCTTCCCTGTGCAGTGGATGGTCAATTTGGCCAAGGGGAGGATGACAGCAAGGCAGACAGAGCCTTGGGTGGGAAGCGGTGGGATAAATGGGGTTGGGAATATGCACACAGAGCCTCAGAAAGAGCTTTTGGAGGTGCTAGAAGACACGATGCTGGCTGTGCAGCCGCGTGCTGGGGTCTCCATTCTTGCAGAGGACTTGCTGGGGACCCCTTGATCTTCCCTGTGGATGGTTGTCTAGCGTTAAATTCCCAGAAACGGTGGAAACAGGTCAGTGTATCTGGTGGTAGGAGGTCCCTACTTCATGGGGATGTGATGGCAGCGAGGTGGTGTGGAACAAGCTGGTGGATCAAGCTTTTGGTCTGTCCCAGAATAGGCTGGGGAAAAGTGCTCTTCTACCATAATAATTATTGTTCTTTTTTCCACCCCCTTAATTTCAAAGAGGAGGATTGTAAAGGGACGGCAACTTGCCTGGCACCCTTGTTTTATGGGGATTATGAGCAGCCCAAGGGACAGTCTTCAACAAACAGTCTGATTAAAATACCCCTGGAGATCCATTGACCTAAAAAAAAAAATAAACCAACCAAAATACCCCAAAACAAATAAGTAAACCAAACATACAGCAAGAGAAGGGTTGAAGTTTGGGTGCAGGTGATGGGAAATTAGCTTGGCTAATATGTGTCCTCAGCAAGAAAGTTCTGTTTGACATCTGCTTGAACTAATAGTAGCCCTTAACATGACTTCTGCAATTGAGGCATGGCAACATGAATTGTGTGGTGGTATGTCTGATAAGGGGATGAGTACTGGCATGAAGTTTCACTCCTTCCTTTCCTTTGTGGCTCTCATCCCATCTTGCCCTTTCTGCTCCTTTATAGCAGTTTTTAGCTATATGGATGGACTGAATTTCCAATCCTTTTTCTTGTGCTTATGAGATTGAGTTTCTTTTATATATGCGTGCTGTCTTGATGCACTGAGACTTTTAAAACCTCAAGACAAAGCCTGGGGAAGAGGAAGGGGGGGGGGGGGGAAATGAAGGGCAAGGAAATAAAACAGCAGTGAGGAGGGACGTGACTCTGATCCAATAGTTGGCTGTACTTTTTGATTTTAATTATCTGATATCCATCAACTTGCCTGGAAAGTGAGCGGAAAAACCTTTCCAATTTAATAGATATTGCTTGACAGTATCTTACAACTGGAAAAAAGTTCACTTTCTAGTGAGATTGCTTTGGGTTGGACACACGGACTTCTTGGAGTAATAAAATGGCATTAAGGTAATTTTTGAGCACACTCCCTCTGAAGACTGGAGAATTAGATGAGTGGTTGGAGATAGTCCCAGGGACCTCCTTCCATATATTGTATTCTCACATACTTTTTAATCTAGGATATTGTTCTGCTCCTCTGAGCCTTTTGCAGTACTGTAGGACTCAGGCAAGTTTACCTGCATGGGAGTAGAAACAAATTCAGGATCATCATTTCTTGGCTGTATTTTTGCTGTATTTCTGCTGTTGCTGTTTAAAGATTTTTATTTTTTTTTCTTTCCTTCCCCAAGGTAGTTTTTAGTTCTGCTCAGGGGTGCCATGCTAAAATATCATCTTCATAATGCTTCTAGGGAGCACGTGTCTTATTGGGTCTGAACTTGTGAATAAAGTGCTTTTTCTTCCAACTTCTTGTTCAGGTGTGGCTCAGTCTGATCTCTGCATTTTTGTTTCTCAGAAGCACGAACTGGGCACCCGAAATGCAGGTGACCTCATCTAAATCAGTGCAGTTTGTGCGCCTCTGACCTAGACCCAAGTTGTGAGCTGCTCATGAATGATATGACTCCATGTTCTGAGAGAGACAGCGTAGGTAAAGAGGATAAGGTTGTGGGTGCTGTAATGTACAAATTATGTGAAATAAATCCAAAATGTTTATTTCATGATGAACTTGCCCAGCTGGTTGAGATTTTGGGTCTGGACCAGTTCTCCTTTTGACCTGTGCTCTACAGGAGTAAATCCACATGCATCTGTTACCAAAGGACATAATGCTCTGATGTCCTGGGACTATCTGTAGAGATTTTTCCCAGGTTGTACAAGCGTAGGGGCAACTGCTGTTGCATTCACCCTGATTCCTTAAGGATGCTGTGGCAGGTCTGGTGTGAGGCAGTTGTCTTGAGGGAAAGTGTCAAAACATTTTTGCTACAGTGGGAGAGGTTGATGCCAGGGCATGACCAATGCAAAGGCACCAGGGGGTTCTGAGTATTTGTAGGTCTGTTTTCAATGGAAATGCTGATTAATAACAGTGACAGCTTGGATCACGCTGGAGAATTTGGTAGCTGAATAGTTCCCAAGAGGCTGGTAGTGTAAACACATTTAGAAGGAGAGAGATGAGTAGTGTCTGCCAGCCTGGATCATCTTTGTAATGCTTGGCATGAAAAACATCACAGGGCACTATTTATCCACCATGAAATGTGTGGTGTGGGGAGCTTGGCTCTTCCAAGAGTGACCAGCTTGTTTCTCCCTTGCAGTAGAAATTCCCCCAAAATAACAGACTTGGTTATTCCTCTTTTTTTTTTTTTAATCTGTGTTGCTGATTCTGGAATACAACTCTAAGTCTCGGCAATGTCCCTTTAAAACTTCCAGCCAATCTGGGAAGTAATCATTATTTTTTCCTTCCCCATCTTCCCTGGCTGCCTGGAACAGGGTTTTGAGCAAGTCCCTGCCTGCTTTATAATTCAGTGGATAGTCTCGCTGGGTTTAATTTTATCAGTTCTAGCATCAGTTCCTCACCGAGAGCCTGTCACTGTTTCCATAATAAACCCCAATATTTACGGGCAGCAGATAAATCTGTGAAAGGATTTCTTTGCGTATGTATGAGCCTTCAAGCAGAGATCTGGGAGGAATTCTATATAGTCAGATGTTTTAAGTTGAAGCCGGAGGAAGAAGTTATCCATTTCATTTGTGGTTGTTTTTATTATTATTTCAATAAAAGTCAAAAATTGCTTTCCCTGTTTTCTTTGAGTTGGGCTGCTTATGGTTGTGGAATATGGAAATTAATTTGAAAGAAAGTATTTCTGAAGTTACAGTTAGTTTTCACCAGCAGTTGTTGAAAACTGGAGTTGCTGGTACTTCAAACTTTATTACTGGTCTTGTGATGGGAGAATACAGTGATGGGGGCCAGCCTGCCCTCTGCAAATATATTAAACCAAACGGGAGGTGGCCTGGTGTTTCCTATCAAAGGCAACTGAGAAAATAAATAAAAATAGTCCCTCTGCCCACCCTGGGCTGAAGTGACAGCAAATACCCTTAAAGCAACCTGTGCTTTTGTGTTAGCATCCTAGTGCCCCAGTTTCATCAGGATGAACCTGGATGGCTGAACAAAGGGATAGCTGGAAAATTAATTTCTTTGGGGTTGATGACGAACTCTGCTGAGAGTGGTCTTTTAAAGGGTTACTCAGTGTAGAGGCAGTGAGCCTCTAGCTACGCTTAAGAGTTTTTAATTGTCTTCAGTGGGAATAACTAGTGAATAGTTTGATGTGTAGGTCTGGTGCTTGCTTTCACAAGTTCTAAATTTGCAACAGTTCTTAATTAAGAAAAGTAAATGGTAATCTCAAGGTGGTTTTTTTTCTGTTTTTCTTCAGATTTTTCCCTCTCATTTCCCCCCTCATCTCCTTTCCTGCTGATTTGGTGTAGGGTCCTACTCCAACCTCAGACCTGCAGAGAGGTGTTGTGCAGCAGAGCAGCACAAAAATGACCTGAACTGGGGGAACCTGGAGGAAGAAGGAACTGGGAGGTGGGTTCTGGCCCCAGCTCTGTGTTGTGCATCTTTGCAGATGCCCCTTCCTAAATGGAGGATGTGTAGTCATGGGGCTGTATCTCGTTACCTGATTTAACAAAGCCGGTTCATTTGGGGTCAGAGAAACTAAAGAGAGGGGGTTATTTCCCTTAGGACTTTGTACACGCAGTCTATCCTCGGTGATAGATTTATGCTGGGAAAAAGGATTGTAATTCAGCACTGTGTGACTCGTCAATCTGGAAGCCTATTGATAGCATTATAATTCAGACACTTTTACTGCCTGGATTTCCAGCCTAAAGCGTGTCCATATGGGTTGCAGTGGTGTGCAGGGGCACATCCCAGGCAGATGCACCCTCCCTCATGGGAGGTAGATGGTGGCTGTGCAGCAGATCACACAGGGACTGTTGGAGGAGACACAGCCTGGACCGTACTGCAGGACATGCAGCTCAGCCCATCATCTCTGAGACTGTCCAAGCCTCTCTTGCGAGTAGGATCATGGATGTGAAAGGGATGCCAAGCACTGCGAATGCATTCATGAGTGCTTTGCCTTTACTCTCCCCACTTCTAGACTCTGGGTGGAGGTGATGCAATGGATTTATTCTGATTTCAGCTCACCAAGGTCTGATCTGAGTGTGGGATAATACTCTCATAATCAACAGCCCACATGCTGGACCATCACCGCTTGTTGGATAATGTTAAGCCAAGCATTTGCATTTGGTGGTTCCTTTCAACTTAAATTTCTTATTTGACTTTCTGGTTGGGTTTGGGATCTGTTTGTGCCCTGTTTTTTGCAATATTTATTATCTGGGTTGTTGCGTGATCGGGAGCTTGTTTCTGCTGGGGAGTTTGGTGGTATCTCAGTACCACTTGAATAACAACTCCATCACTCCTTCCTCTTCCCAGTGCATTGCAGATGGGCAGAAAAATAATTATCACCAAAGTAATTTGCCTTATATCGCTTCGTTTGTCTGATAGAGCCTGAGGTAAGGAGCTAGTTGATGTTACAGTGGATTTATTAATGTGAAATACATCTGGCTCACCAGTTTTCCAAAAATCAATGTGTCCTTCAAGGTTTGATCAGGTTCCTTCACACCTGTAGAGCGCTGGTGATGTTGAGCTGATTATTGGTCTAGAGAGGTGCCATTTGTCTTGGAAACATCTCTCCTCTGCCTGGATGTGTCTAACTGAAGCGGGTATATTTCAGAAAGTAAATGGATTGATATGAAATAAAACCACCCAGGGGTTTTAGCTAATGAGCTTATTCCTGCTTGGGGAAGCCAGAGCACTATCAGGAGCCACTGCTCTTTATTGCTGCTTCTGATCTGTCTTTTTGAATAAAATAATGGTGTCTTTTGAATTGATATTTACCAAAAACCTTACCGACTTTTCCCCTGGTTTGCCAAGAACGTCCCCATCCCAGACTGCAAGGTGTTTCCTTAGGTGCTGTTGCTAAATCTTAAGCCTCCTCCATGAACTGCTAATTCTTCAGGGCGCAGGGAGCTTCTTGTTTTGTGCAGGAGTTTTCCGAGCAGAGATGTGGAGTATTGATGGCAGAGCTGTGCGTTATGCTAATAAACAGTGATTCAGTGCATTTCATTGCGTTTCATTGTACGAGATGACCAGAACTCATTGAACAATAAAAATTGTTCTTGGTCCTAAGTTTGGGGTTTTTCTGTAATCTTATCTTTCTAAGCAGCCTGGACTATGTTTGTGCTTCTTGCCTTAATAGTCTGTTTTTCTCCTGGCTTTTTTAATTGTAATAAAAGCCCTGAATGATGGATATGATGGGTGCCAGTGAATTAAATGTAGGCCTGGGGTCTGGCCCTTGTCTTACCAGTCTTTGGCTTTCAAGGTGTCAATTTAATCTTTCTTCATCTGCTGATGGGGAGCGCTAGCCTGATATCAATGAAGTGGCATTTAACACTTTCAGTGCTCTGAAAATATGTGTTTGGAAGTGCTAAAGTAGTGGAGAGCTGGTTAACGTGTGCGCGTACTATTGCTTGGGGACCAAATGTTGCAGTGGCCAAAAAGATGTGCTTTTGCCCATACCGAGGTGATGTGAATCACAGAATCACTAAGGTTGGAAAAGACCTGTAAGATCACCAAGTCCAACCATCAACTAACACCACCATGCCCATTAAGCCATGTCCCACAATGCCTTGCCCACACATTCCTTGAACACCTTGAAGTTGTAACTGGCTGTGGGCTATGCGACCCATGGTGAGGTTGGAAAATAAGTTAGGAATGCATGTAACCTGTCTAACCCTTGGTAGGCAGTAAGTATTATAGAATGATAGAATCATTTAGGTTGGAATAGACCATCATCATCAAGTCCAGCTGTAAACCTAACCCTGCCAAGTCCACCATTAAACCATGTCCCCAAGTGCCTCATCCACAAGTCTTTTAAATACCTCCAGGGATGGTGACTCCACCACCTCCCTGGGCAGCCTGTTCCAGTGTCAATTTTGATTTCTCTCTGCTTTTCTAGCATTTTAAGTAGAATCTGTCTCATTGGATATTTGCATACGTACAAGTTTATGAAGATTCTTTCTGCTTCCTCCTGTAGTGCGTGCCCAAATAACTGGTATAAATGTCTTCCTCCTGGGATCTTGTAATGAAAGTGTTTAATACCCTCCTGGTGTATATAAAGTGAGTAGAGGTGGATATGGAGTGGCAAGAAGAGGTGATATTTTTTTTGTCTCTGAGCAGGACAGCAATGCAATGATGCTGCAAAGGCTCTTCAGAGGGTGTTGGAGAGTGGAGCGGCTGCAGGAGGACGCTGATGTATGCAGGCACTTATGTGTGACATATGGGATACAGTGTCCTAAAGGGCTGTGATACATCCTGGAGCAATTCTCCAGGCCTGATGTCTTTGCACTGAGACCAAATGCCCTCCAGAGAGATGCTGTGGTTGAACATGCATTGCTGTGCTTAAACATAGGGATCAGTGGATAAACTGCTCTGTGGAGCAGCCAGGCTAAATTATTTAAAATTATTCCTTTCTCCCTTTCCCAGAAACTTTTGCAAAATTCAGGAAAGCACTTTTTCCTGCTCTAGGAAACAAAACTTTTCCTATGCTGAACTTGTTCCTTAAAAGCAAACCTATGTGAGAGCATCTCAGCAGTTACAGCTGGGGAAGACTGATGAAGAAGTGACCATCTCTTGCCCTTTTCTCTCCATCTTTCACATCAGTCAAAGCATAAGTTTTTGGTTGTTTTTTTTTTTTTCTAGCCTGGCTTTGCCACCTAAGAGGTTGGATTGGAAACTCTGGTTTGGGGGCAAGGTGTCTGGTGCATAGGCTGCATCAAGCTCATAGCTTGGTTTGTGGGCAGATGCTCCCCATAGACAAATGCTCCTGGGAGGAAAATGCATCTTGTGACTTGCTTGCAAATTTGCACCAGCCTTGGAGAACGGGATGCTCTAATTACATTTCTTGTCTCTTTGGCAAAATGCAAGCACTCCAGTCTAAATTACAGAGTCCCTGATTTAGAGAGCCTGTCCTCATTAACATTTCAATTGCAAATCTGTGGCAGTTGTCTGTCTGCTAGAGCTGGGTCTGGGAAGGAAGCTCTGGCTGAGGCTCCCTGCAGTTGTCTTAGTTCAAATCTTCCTTTTGCTGAGTGTTTTTAACCAGTTCTGCATCCAGTTAGCATGTTTCTTTTTCAGTTTTGCTCCCAGTTTTGCATCCTCCGTATGTTTCAGCCATTTCAGTGTAAAACAAGTTGGGAGGATGTTCTTTTTTAGCCTTGGACCATTGCTAAAGAGATCTGTGTGTTGGGTCATGGTAAAAGGGAACACTTGTTTATGCTGATGCTAGACACATTTTAGTCCCTGGCTGCGTTGACCTGTCAGGGTGTTTTAAGGTATTAAGCCACCTGACAACTGGAGCTAAACAATTATATTTTGCAACAGGGTTAAGGTTTAGCAGAGTTCTCCACCCTCCCTGTCTAGGTGTGATTCAGGAGATAATTCACTCCCTGTGCTCCTGAATTGTTTTCCTTATCAATTATCACTTGTTCACCAGCCCGTCATTACATGTGGTTGGAAGCACCGCTGTCAGTGTGGATGATGTGTGCTGGGCACACCAGCTTCCCTGGAGAAATGCATTTGCCTCCGAGGCTGCAGTGACGGATGGGTTCACCTCGAGTCAGGTGCAGGCTAGAAATGCTCCTGCCACTGCCTTCAAAATGATGCTGGGCAAGCATATAAGACCTGATGGATGGTGGCAATCTGTCACTGCAGGTGTCGGGGTGATGTGGTTTGCAGCAACCCACAACGGCTGCTGGAGCGAATTGCTGATTGATATTCTGTGACCTTTCAGGGCTGGTTTCTCTGCTGTGCGTGAGATGCTCTTGGACCCATTTTGTTCTCGGGGGTACCTGACTTGCATCCCTTCTGCTTATTGAGGGCTATCTTGTAAAGCACTACAGGACATCTTTGGAGATGAAGACCTGTCTTCCTCTCCTCCTTTCACTCCCTCGGACTTGTCTGCAAATGAGAATAGTCATCTTACCCTTAAGATGCTGCTCTTAAGGGTGTTGCTCTAGCTTAGCTTTGTAAATGACTCCCATCAGCAACACTGCATATCATACTGGAGGGGGAATTTTGGAAACATCTGCTGGTGTTTGCACATTAACTGGTTTATGAGCGGTTAGCGCTAAAACTGCTTTATGAGAGGCCAGCACTTAACTTCTTATTAGTCCAGTGCCTCTGTGGCTTGAAAACAAATTAAATTTGAGATTTTTTCAACACTTGCAATCAATGTTTAAAGCTATTAGAGAGTTAGAAGAGGCTGAAATGACTGCTAAAGCTCCCATTATAATCGTTACCACTGACTGAAGTGTTTTTCAGAGGTGCCTTGTAATGCTGAATGCAAGTGCTTAATAAAGCAAACAGAAAGCAATGATATGCTGTAATGGTTTTTGAAGCAACTTCTGGACTCTCCTTCTTCAGAAGCCTGCAGGGAAGCTGGGAGGGTGAATGTGGTCCAGGGAAAAAGGTCTCCCAGCCCTCGTGTTGATGCCCTGTGGTATCCTCTGTAGGGATAGCCATGGATGAGGGGACAGTGTCCATGCTGGGAACAATCTCTTTGAAGCTTCCAGAGCATCTGAAGTCAGAAAAAGCAACAGGGGAAAAAGAAAGGCTCTAGCTTCTCCTTTTCTGCTGTGCTTCCAGCAACAAGGGCTTGTTCAACATCTGATGTTGCCCTGAATGAACTCTTTTTTTTTCCTTCCTTGGCAGTAAAATTGCACATGTTGCTTTGGGTTTTTTATTTAATTAGTGCACATTTCTTCCCCTCCCTTCTTTCCTGTTCCGTTTTTCTCCCTCTCTCTGTGATCTCTTTTTTTTTTTTTGAGCTGCAATGCAAGCAACATCTGAGTTAAAAGGAGTTCACATTTGAACAGTCTGATATCTCATTTGCACTAGAGCTTGCTGAGGACAATGAGTTCTTGTACTCTTGTTCCTGATGACACTGATTTTAAGACAACACCAGACTGAGAAAGAGATTGTTTTTCCCTTGCTTTGAGATCTATAAAGAAAAGGGCTAGGTGACATTCATGGCACTTCTCAGAAGCAGGCAGTGTGTTCCTTCTGCTTTGCAGTGTTGTTCATATTTTTCTACTTTTTTTTAAAGTGTGAACAACTTTTTCAAGACAAACTTGCTCAGATACTGCTGGGCAGTAGGTGTTAAAATTGGGTGGAAACTCCTGGAAGGGGAAAAAAATAAAGAAAAAAATAACAGGCTGTCATTGTTTCTTCTGTGTATGTTTGTGTCCTCCTTGGAACAAGTTAAAACCTACCTGACCTCTGTGCCTCCAGTTTCTCCTCTCTACAGATCTTCTGTGCCCCATGTATCTCTTTCTCCATGGTGAAGGGAGATGCTGATAACAGCATAAAAACCTGTTTCAGAGACCAGGGGAAAGACAAGATTTAGCTTGAGGGGTACAAGTGAATTGAAGTGATTAATATGGTGTTAGACTTCTATAGACATTAGACATCCATAGTTCTTGCACAAACAAAGCTGCAGGGCACAGAGGTTGGGTTTTTCCTGGTAAGGGCTGTGCTGTTGCAGAAAATATAGGGGCTGGCTTTGGCCAGCTGTACATTTGGCAAGGCGTTAGGGTCAGAGGTAGCTGTGCCAAGTTGTGGTTGTTTTGTGACCCTTGGGTAGCGACGAGTCCAGCTGTTGTATTATAGAGTGAATATTGCCACCCCCATCACTTCCAGGCTTGTCTGTGCAGCTGCTGTTTGCGCCCAGATTTAATTATAGCGGCGATATCTAAAGATGTGCACGTCCTTCCTTGCGATACCACCCCCAAAACAGCGCCCACAGAGGAAATTCCCCTTTTTCCTCCTGCTAAATGCGTGACTGTCACTTGAGAAGCACTCTTTCTTCCCACGCAGGCAACCCGTAAGGGTGAACTGATCCATCGCTGTGTGCAGAGAGGTCATGGGCACGGGGTGGACCATGTCACCTGCGGTCTGATCTGGCGCGTGTGGATGGCTGCGCTTGCCAAAAGAGTCTTGGAGGTTTCAAAGGGGATAGGGGAGTGAGGTCTGTGTGCTGAAATGCTTCTATGGGGAATAAAGAGCTTGTAAAAAAAACCAGGCTGACCATCCAGCAGAGCAGAGTATTGAGTTAATTTTACAAATGTCAGTTGGACCTTTTAAAATCGCCTTTTCTCCATGCTGGAATGCATAAGACTACAGAGAATAGTGACAAAACAGTACATTTAAGGAAATCTTTGTAAAGAAGAGGGATTCAGGATCAGGACAGGACTCTAGGCATGGAGCTGAAAGGAAAAATTTGCAAGTGATGGTCTTCAAATTAACGTGTGTCTCCTGTAGATGGAGAAGGCCTTCAAGATGCAAGATCAGCAGATGCATTAAATGCCACCCACTTACCTCAGGGAAGTTGGTTCTTAGGTGAGAAATTTGTGTCTTTGGAAGGATGGGAACGATGCTGCTTTTGTGGTGGAGGCCCTGATCTTGGCAGGTTCCTCTGACATCTCCTTCTACAAGCACCCTGTGGTTCAGGCTGGTTTACAGGCTGCTGGGACTGTTTGGAGAGTTATGAGAGGTACATCTGGTTTGAGACTGCCTGCAGTACGTATATAGTCTTTTGTACCCTATGGCTGCTCGTGAACACATATAGAGGAATTGTAGTACAGTTGCCTGTTTCTTGGGTGTCTGAGGTGTGAACCCCTGTCCAGGGAGGAGGCTGGGGCCACATTCCTGGATGGAAAGCCCAGGGTCTGGCTCAGCATGAGAAAATGGGAATGTTGCACAATGTATCCCCCCTCCCTGGAGCTATCTCGGAATCGTTAATCTCCTTTATAAAGGAAGAAGGTTGGTTTTTTGTTGGGGTTTTTTTTTTGAGAACTTTGCATTCCCTGGAGCTCCAGTCCTCAGGGGTGAATGGTGTTGCAAAACCAACTCTGAAAATGTAGCGGTTTGTTTATTTAATCTAAAGCTGCTGCTTCTTGCTGTGATGATAACAATTCTGCAACCACGTGTGCAAGGGAAAAACTGAATTTCTTTATTTGCCTGTCAAATACAATGGTGTTCACTTGAGACATCGGACATGGGACTAGATGGGCAATACCAGAGTTTTTGTCCATTTCTGTTCCTAGGGTAACGTGGTCTTGGCATGCAACCGTGCAAAAATGCATCTCCTGGGCGGGTGTACAATAACATCTGGGTGAAAGCTGTGCTCTTTTCCATCCTTTATGTGAACAGGGATCGAGTGTTGTCCCAGCCCACTGTGGCTGGGTTCAAAACCCCAGGCTCTGTTCTGTGCTGTTCTCTACATCCTGGTCCTGCCTATCCCATGTCTTCTGCCAAATAGGCTTATGCTCACTAATGTGTTGACTGATGTATGTTTTGGTAAATTAAAGCTCTGGCTTTTCTGGAAAAGAGCCAATGAGCATCATGAAAAAGCTGCTGTTTGCTGCGCTGGAAGGTGGGGTCTGGTCCTTAGCTCCTGGTTTGTGACCACGCTTGCCTGTGAAGGGGGGACATACCTGCTGCTTTTCTGCAGCATCTTGGTGTGCCTCAATGCATACTTATGTCTATACACCCAGCCTGCCCCTGTTTTAGTTGTAAGGGGATGGGTTTAGAGTCTGCTTCCTCCTCTTCCTTCCTCTTTCTTTACCAAACTTCTCCTTTTCTATAGTCTCTATGCTCTGGAGGAAAGCATGAATGAGATGAAAGGTCCTAAAGCCTTTACAGACCAACTTCTTGAGTTTCTTATTTGATGGGAGGCCAAGGCTTTTGGAAGTGCAGCTTTCACACCCTCCCATGTTAGTTCTGAGGATTCCTGCTTTTCCCATGGCTCCAAGGTTGATGTATCCAGTGTCACCCTTTGAGTGCACAGGAGCTGATCTGCCAGGCTGGTGAGAAACCCTTGAAGGTAAAAATATTCAAGATAAAAGGTTCCCAATCAACAATTTTAACTCTTATTGATTGATGAAGGCAAAAATCTAAAAGAGAATACACTGAGTTTGATTCTTCTTGTGTACTGTCTCATTCTGCAAAAGGACTGCTGTGTTCTGCTTAATTGATCGGCTCTGCGGTTTTAACATAAGAGTGGTTTGGAGTTAGCAAAGAGCAGTGTCTAGCAGTGTGAACACTAGCCTGCGTGTTGTGTGTGAACAAGGCATGGCGCAAAGGGTCCTGGTGCTTTCTGGCACTTTTTGGCTTTTGTATGTAGACACTTCTCCCATTCCTGACATTGTAAGACTGCTAGGCTGTCTGAGCTGAGCAGCACTATTGAGTAGCTTATTGCTCCATATAGACCTTGCCTTGCTGTCCTTCGTTGGATATCACCAATGCGTGCTAGAAAGGTTATGGGGGCAAGTTTTTGATCATGTGTGGGCTGTCTTCTCTATTAACCTCTCGAAAGACAGGACTATTTTTCAGATGAGTTGAGCAGTGATGAATGACTCAACCCTTCGAAGTTCAACTCTAAGATCAGTTGGCTGAAGAGAAGTAGCATGTCTAGGAGGAACCATGGTATGTTATGCTCCTGGGTTGCCTGGGTGTAGGTTTTGTTGGCCATGCCAGCAGCCTCTGCTATAAGACATGAGATTTACTCTGGGTACCAGATTGGAAACTGGGGAACATTAAGTTTCTCACCCTAGCATGGCTTAAGATTACACTGTTTTCAAGGACTGGTGCTAAAATTAAATCCTGATACTGCAAGGACGCTGGGGCATTCCCAAAAGTCTCCAATTACCTCCTAATTTAAGGTAACCCACAACTCCTGTTGGCTTCAGAATGATAAGAGAATGTTAGGAAATCGTAATTCTGAAATGTAAGTTGCTGCTTATATAGATTTTGATGATGATTTCAGCTCTGTATATGAAAATATCAGCTCCCACTCTTCCCACTTCAGTGCTATGGGATAAAACTTCCCTTGGAAGAGATACCGTGAAAGTTGCATTAATACACAGCTGTAAACAAGAATCCCAACCCTTATTTAGGTCTTTTCTTCCCCTCCCTCTCCCAGTTGTCTAGGGAGAAAGAAGTGGTCTTTGAGCAATTTCTTGGTTAGAAATGGGTTCCCAGTGTTAGCGGGGAAAAAGACAAAAGTCTGAAGTCCTGGTCTCAGTATAAGGGACAAACGTAAGAGGCAAGCAGCCTAAATCTACTGGGATTTTTATTCTGTATTGGGCAAAGCACGGGTGCAAAACTGCTGCTTTTTGTATATGGTTTACCTTAATGGGATACCAGTTACAGTCATCGGCCCTGTGTCAGATTGGGCTGGGCAGATGATGTGTATGCAGACTGGGGCTAGATGACTGGAAGACAAGATGGTAACTAGAGGTGTGCCAACTTTTTTGTTTAAAACCACAAGTGCAAATGCACCTGCCTCCAGTTGGTGCCATGTATTCAGTGGAAACACGTGTGCACAGCCCGCCTGGATGCTGGGCCAAAATGGGGTGGTCCAAATATACAGAGAGGTGCAAGGACACCTGCAAAAACAGAGGTGACCTCGAATAAAAGGAGTGCCCTTGACTTGTCATCATGTACCCAGTGCTGCAGCTGCTGGGTGGATTGGCATGCCACCAGCCTGCTGGAGAACCTGGATTAAGGTGCACTTAAAATAATCAGGCAGCCTCCTGAGTTGGGGCAGTAAACAGTTGCAAAGAGTAATTTAATAATTTCCCATCTGATGAAGACCAAAATCCTTTCTATTTTGAAGTAAGGATCACGGTAGTTTTACAAATGCATTACAGCGGCTTTGCCAAATGCACCTGTAACTGCAAATCACTGCTGCGTTTTAGTCTCAAATAGTGCTGCTTTATACTATGATGGGTCAAAACTGAGTACATTAGGTGAAGTCCAGAAATGGCTTGTAAGCCTCGTAACTTTGGAGGTAGCTGTTCAAAATGCAAAGTGCTGGTATCTTCTAATTGGAAACAAATTCTTGTGTATCACCCTGCATTGTGTCCACCTTCCCACCAGGTCTTGGTTAGAGTGGGAAAATGCAGCTAAATATCCAGACATATTTTGATGTTGAGAGTTGGTGGAGAGAAACAGTGGATGTTTAGACAAGAATTCATCATGATAAAATAGCTATATATTCTTCTTTTGAGTATTTTGTGCAATAGCGGTCATTCCGGCAACTCTAGAAAAGTAGTATAAGTGCATCTCAAGTTCAGAGAAAAGAAAACAAAGTGCTAAAGATGCTTTACTGTGGGGCTCTAGGAAGTCTCTGCTTTGAAAAAGGGGCTTGGGAATCTGGAGTTTTCCAATCCTACCTCTGAGTTTGTTGTTTTTCTTAAAAATTATTATTCCTAGAAACAGAAAGTGCCTTTTTGGATGGCTTTGCATAGCATTGAGAGGATGAGCCAATGCCTATCCTCCTGGAGAGCACTGCGCATAGAGAAGAGGTCAACCCATCCCAAAACTGAGAGCTTACACCTTCTTACCTGGTGGTCAGAGACAAAAGATGAACAGGAAGGAATTAGTAAGTGGAGAAAAAAAAAATATGTGGACACACTTCAGGGAAGAGATCACTGAACGAACGTACTGGCAAATTTTTGGGCTGTTGGCTTGCTTACGGGGTTGTGATGAAATGCTTTTTGCTTGTCTTCTGAATTGGTGAAAAAGAGGCTTTGAGTTTAGTAATTCATGTGTCAACATTTTGAGCTTTGTTTAAACACTTTTGTCTATGATCATAGCGCTGGCTTGAAATAGGATTATGGTTTGTTTTTCTTGGCTTCCTCAAATTTTGCTTAAGGAGGAATTTAGCTCTCTTTATTAAGCCATATTTACTATGTAAGGACACTAACACCAACAATGAAAGCTTGTGAAATAATTCATGTGCTTGTTGTGTGCTTGGTTACTGCTTTATATTTGTTATAACTTTTTACAGTAGATTTGCTTTCGTATAATTTGGTGGAAGGAAGGTTATATACCTATGAATCTAATTATTTTAAATGGTAGGGAAGGGGTCCTCCATAGCTGTGTGCTCTGTCATTCCTGTCTGCAAAATTGCAGCTATTTATCCTCCTTGGGGTCCTGTTGCAGTCAAATTCCAGATGTCAGATTTGCTGGGTTTTAAAAATGATTTTAATTTTATCAGAGGTCTAGAGAGGGTGTCAGGATTGATTTGCTGTCTGTGAATAGAGACTTTACTTTTGTGGGCTCTGAGCTTGAAAAACAACTTCAGGGCCACTGTATATTTTCATAGGCTTTGGGAATATTGGAAACCAAATTATCCAGTTCAGTCTCTTCTTGAAAATGTTACTTTTCCTGTAGAGAAGTTGAGAAGGTTTGTGGGGAAAATGCAATAGGGTTGGGTTATCTTGATGCAACTGCTTGTGCCTATAAAATGTACCTACTGCTGTCATCTCAGAGCCAAACAAGTGCAGGCACCCTGTGATGGGCTTGATGTGAGATGCAAATATTTTTAATTGTTTTCAGGGCTCACAAATAGTATTGCGCCTTTTACAAGCAAAGAGACGTCCAAGTTGTGGACTCCTGCAGGTAGGGGCAAAAATAAAATATGGATGCAGCAGAGAGCTGCTGGGCTGTTGCATGAAGTTGTTGATCATTATGATTCCTCCAGAAAAGCTTTCCTGGTATTGTTTTTTAGGGAAAATGGGCTGGATATTAGGAAAACTTTCTTTACTGAGAGAGTGGTGAAGCATTGGAACAGGCTGCCCAGGGAGGTGGTGGAGTCACCATCCCTGGAGGTGTTCAAGGAACGTGTGGATGAGGCATTGTGGGACATGGTTTAATGGGCATGGTGGGGTTGGGTTGATGGTTGGACTTGAGGATCTTACAGGTCTTTTCCAACCTTAGTGATTCTGTGATATTTCTATGAATCAGTTGTGCTATTTTATCCCTGCTCCCTTCATCTCATGTAGTTCTTCCTTCTTACTTGGTCCCAAAGCTGGGCTTGCTCTGCTTGCTGCACTCGTTAAAGAAAAAGCAATTTTTCTGGCCAGGAATGAATCCTTGTAGTATGTGGTCTTTCCCATTTGTGGATGAGGAGGGGAAATGAAGTGCAAAGGGGTCAGGTTGCATTTCGGAAGGTTTGCTGGACGCTCTTACTGCAGGCGCCACCTTTTTCTTGGCCATTGAGCGACATTTCTTCTTTGTGGCTGAAGGCAGGCGTGATCTCCTTTCACACACCCATGAAACATGGAAAGAAAGGATAAGATCTTCTGCAGAAAGTGGGGAGAGTTCACATGTCTAGGACTTGCACGTGGTCCAAGCAAAACATCATCAAGGTATTGCTCCAGGCCAGTCTGGCCTGCTGGAGGCAATCAGAGTTCTGTGTTTTACTGGCACGCTGGTTTTCCCTTGCCTCGCTCGGTGCAGAGGGATGTTCAATACAGTTGTTTTCAAGATGCTCTTATTACTTATTGGCTGCTACTTGAGCCTTGATCCAGGTCTGTCGATTCCTTTTGGCCTTTCTGTGACTTTCCCTCTGGAGCATCTGGTAACGGTTCATCCTTGGAAAAGGCTGAATTGTTTTCTTTGAATATGTTACACTGAAAAATACTATGGTTGAAGAGTACAAAACTGGGCTAGAGCAGGTACCCAGGGTGGTGGGAAATTAATAAACTGAATTCTTGGGGGGGGCTTGTAAAAGGTGGAGAGCTGGCTGGGTTATGGACTAAGCAAGCAGTAAATCTCTTTCCACTGTCTGCCATGTGTTCAAATGCTGCTGTGTGTCTTCAGAAGACAAAGCTATGTCTTTGTCCCAAAGGACAACTTTTTGGGGGAATTTCTAGATTCAGGGGAGTCCCTCTAGCTGTTACAGTTGCTTTTTTAATATTGTTTATTTTCTTTATTTTCTACCATGTGTACTTCCAAGGCTACAAAGCAGCTTTGCTTGTGCATTTGTCATGTTCCGGTCAGCAAACTAGGACCATAGTGAAAAAGCCTCCAATCACATATCTTCAGGCCCGTGGTTTTCACATCTGTCTGTCCCCGGCAGCGGTGGCTGGACAGACCTCAGCTGAGGAGCAAGGCTGGTACAACTTTCCAAAGTTTGGAAGCTGCCAAGGCTTGCAGTGTGCTCTGGGACTATTTGACCAGCCAATGTTTGGGTAACATGAACCACAGTCAGGATTGTGGGAAGCTGTAGACACCACATTGGATTCACAAGAGATGTGGAAGAGGGAATGGAAACCTTACATCCTGCATGAACACCTGAGTCTTGGCAGATGCTGATCCAACCCTGGGGAAGAAAGTGGAAGCTACAGTAGGTTTGCCCCTCCCTGCTTGCCTTTCCCTTCCATAGAACTTTTCTGACTCATTAGACATCTCTGAGGTACTCACTCTAATCAAACAAAATGTTTATGCAACTTCCAGCACCTATTCATGCTGGTCTAGCCCATTGAGACAGGTTTGCTCCTTCAAAGAGCCCAATAAAAGCAGCATTTGCTAAGGCAAAATCTTTTTTTCCTCATTTAACTAGATCAGCTTGGGCTGTGTTGTAGCCAGGGAAGTTGGTGTGTGTGTTTCAGTGAAATTTGTCTGTGGTCCTGAATTAGTTGGGAGAAGTTTCTTCCCTTTCTGTCCTGTCTTCTCCATCAACCAGCTAAATGGGTTGGTGGAGATATATCCCTTGGATCTCCATCTGAGCTGTCATTGCTTCCTTATTTATCATCATGCAGAGTGGATCTTTTGCCTTCTGCCTCTGCATATCCCCCTGCATAGATGAGTAACTGTTGTGGTTTGTGGGGTAATTCCTCAGCCAATACAGAAAGATTATTTGGTTTAAAAGATGCTGTTGGAGAGAGATGCCTATGCTCCAGAATTCTTATCATAAAATTGAAGTGAATCCTAAATGTAATAAAGAATAGAAGGAGGGAGATGCCATGTGTCACTGTTTATGGCATTATGGTAATTATGCTTCCAAAGCAGATTTTTAATTTGTACCCTGCTAGAGTTGTTGACTTAAATTTATAATCCAATAAACCTATAGGTTGTTGCTCAAGGCAGGCAGGCATGTTACAGCAGGCCAAACCTAATAATTTAGAAGCAGTTTAGTAAGCTCAATAGCATCTACGGTGCAATTGCTTTTATGGGCTGGTTTATCCCATTTGGCACCACCTTGTTTGTTTCTGAATTTCTACCTTGTCTGTGTTCTGAATTTATTGCCGCAACCCAAGAATAGCTTGCTTAATTTCTCTTGATGGGGGGAAATGAGCCTGTCCATGTGGTGATATGACTTGTTTTCCAACATCTCTGTGCTGGAGAGAGGTGACTCTCTGAGAAGAGACTCTGAGGAATAGGTGTGAGATGACAGTGATGAAACTTGCGTACTCTTCCGAGTGGGTTTATTTCTGCCTTGATTTATAGTTTTTGTAGATCCTTTTGCTCTGTAAGTTTGTTGGCTGACAGAGCAGAACTTCCTTCGTTGCTCTTGAATGTTTTCTGGGGAGCAGCTTGGTGGAAGAAACTCCTGGGAATTTTTATGTTAAAGTGAGAGAAAAGTAGGACAGGAGTCCTTATGCTCTGCAGGAAGCACGGCCAAAGCTTTTAGTCACCCATACCTCATAGCTCTAATACCAGCTGAGAGTCTGGAGATGGTCAAGATGCTTGTGTTATTTACAGTCCAGTGTGGTGCAGATGCCTGCATTGTGCTTGAGGAATAAAGCCCTTGAACGATCTGAAATCCAGAGAAGGACAGGACTGCTTTGGCTAAGCCTTGACGAGCAAAGGCATGAGCCTTGCTCTAAAGTCACGTCCTGTTGCTTTCAAAGCTGTTTGGGGATGTTTAGCCCTTGCAAACAAGCTCTGTGCAGGGTATCTGGGTCCTGCTGATCCCAAGTCCATAGCTAGTGCAGGGATGGTGTGTTTTTAGAGTCTGCTTTGCACCAAATGGAAGATCTGGCTCTCCTTGTTAGCAAGTGTTTAGTGACTCTAACCTAGGAAACCTCCTAGGTTGTTTGAGGTATATATACATAGTAGTATCTGCTGAAAGGGTGGAGCTGAAATACTTGGAAGAAAGATGGGCTTATCATCCTGAGCCCTTTCTAATCCATCTAAGGAATGCTCCTTCTCAGTCTCAAATCAGGAAGGTTTCGCATTTAATGTGTGCCTTGACCACCCTGTGTGTGACAGTGGAGTAGTGGGATGCTCAACTTCTTACTCCACCAGTGCAAGCAACGGGTTGAAGAAATCCCCCTTTTTTTTACATCAAGCCCTGTGACAAAGCAGAGGAGAGAGATGTGATTTCATTCAGTACTGACTTGTATACTCCATTTATTACCGATGCATATGCATAAAGTATTTTTTGTGTGCCATGGAACTTAGTTTTGATAAGGTGGAGTTTGTTCTTTTTAAATACTTGCCAGCAGAAATCTCAGAGTACAACCTTCTTCTCCAAGCTATTGTGTAATTCTGACACGTTTATTTTATACTTTTTCTTGCATGACCCCAGGCAGCTACCGCATCTGTCTTGCGGTTTTCTACATACACATCTGCTGTGTGAAATGGCTATCACTGGGGAATGCTGTATGCTAATAACTCAGTTTTGCAGACAGAATTAAAGCATATCAGGAAGAAAAAGATTTGGCCACAAGAATAAATCTACCAGTTTCTCTGAAGTCGAAATCATTCGCTGGAGACTTTCTAATGCAGGAGAGAGCTTCAGTCTACTAATGAGCAGAACACAAACTTCTGGACCACAAGAGCTGGAGGACCACCACCAGTAAGGAGAAAGCACTGGGGCACTGTCTTTCCAGTTGTGCAAATGACTGCTGAATGAATACTTTCTGTGACAAGTCAATTGGTGCTGAGCAGAACTGAAATTGGTCTGGGCTGGTTCTATTCTTAAAACTGAATTAACCCGTGGGCTTTGGCTGAGAGGCGAGTGGATTTGGCTCATCGTTTCCCATTCATGCAACCTATGCCTTTGGGTATTTCCAAGCGGAGAGAGACCTTTCCGTTCCTTTGTTGCATTTTTCAGGGTGGATGTATCAAGCCAGAGGGAGGTGGTGTACTCTAAGATGTACCCAAGGACATGATGCGAGTAAGGGACCAGCAAGCTTGATCTGCTCTTGTTTGGTCCAGCATCTGTTATATTGGAGACTTGGCTAAACTGGATGTTTTAGCACCCGTCTCTGGCATCAACTCTCTTGCTGGAAATACCAACATCCGTATGCAGTTCTCCCTGTGGCTTCCTAATTTGCGGTTGAGGGGGGTCACGTTCCACCTTTTTCCTGTCTCCCACCTCCTGCAAGCTCAACTATAAATTAGGTTGGGCTGTGGTCACAGCCTGCTTCCAGGCTGCCACCATGTGATTTATTAACACTATTTCTTTTTTCGGTCTGGCATAGCACAATCGTTGCGTTAGGCCTTTTTGTGGGGGTCCTGGGCTGGAGAAGTCGGTTCTGATGTTGTTTCCTTAATGGATTAACAATTGGCAGAAAAGCTTTGCTCATCAAACATTCATGCCCTTTTGCTGGCAGAAAAAATATTTCTAATGCCAGTGAGGAACTGGCTCCATCTTTTTATCCTCTCAGTCTTTTGTGTTATTCCCAGGGCTATTGGCCACAGCCAGAAAATGCTTTGGGAAATGCCCCCTGTGATATGAGACAGGTAATTGAAAATTCAGCTGTCTTTCAGGCATGGGTTGACTGTGCTAGCAGTTGTTGAACTTTCAGCATCTAATGGAGACCATTTGGAGCTAGAATGTCGAGGGAGATGATGGAATAGCCTTTGCTTGAATAATTCAGGCAGAGTCTAAATCAAAACTGGTGGGCAATAATCCTGGGTTACTGGAAATCACAGTCCATGTGCATGCGATAGCTGGACAGCTGTACCCACCAAGGAGATGGGGCTTGGGGCCACCTTGCTTCAGTGACCAAAGCTCACAGTTCAATCTTTCTTTTCTTTTGTCATGAGTTTCCTAATAAAACATAACCAGTTTGATATTAAATGCGACAGGAGAATTCAAAAGGTTGCATCCCTTAGGGAGTTGGGAGCTACTGCTTGTTCTTAGCACTCAGTGCCTGGATTGCTTTAGAGCTGTTGCTTTTGCTTTTATTTGCCTCTTCTAATAGCTGCAGCATGTTTGGTACTGGAGTAAGTCCATGGTGAGTCTCCTGTTGAGCTTGTAGATTTAAACAGCAGATGCACCACCTACCTCTGAGCTTCCTTGCCTGTTTATGGATGGGAAGGAACAAAGAGGCCTAAGGCATCTCTGCAAAATACCTGTGATATTCTCTTAGCGGATTTGAAGCACTAATAACCTGACTGCTGATGAGTGATTTTCATCATGTCCATAAAAAATCAGAAATATGGCTTTGCATGTCCTATATTTAGAAGTTCCTTCAGTCCCACTGAAATGGGAGCCGAGGTGCTGTAGATAATTCGGATATTTCCAGTGACAAAGAAACCTGGATTGTTTGGATGGGCAGGCAGATGACAGCCACGCATTTTTGGCTGTGGGTTTGTAAATCGGGCTTTACTTTTCTATTGCCCCGTGCTTTGTGTAGGCAACGTTTACTGTATTGTCAGTATTAACAATAAGCAGGCGTCTTATACCTGATATGCCTTCATATAACTAGTTGTAATTATGAACCATGACTGCTGTCGCTATTAATTGAAATATTAGGCATCCTTTCCTCACCAGCTGTTTCTGGCTGAGGCTCTGAGGTGCACTGAAGAGCTCAGGGCCCAAAAAAGCCCAGCTAGCAAGTAAAATGAGAACTATGGCCCATTGCAGATCATCTGTCCCCCAAAACATCAACCTTGACAATACAGTCTTCTACTTAAGGATTTTGATGTCAAAGCCCACAGAGATGGCAGATGACTTTTCAGTGACTGTGCAGATAACTTTCCTGCTGTTTTGGTTTTTTTGTTTTATTGCACGAGCAATTATACGCTCGCAAGGACAGGGAGAGAAATGGTTTGGAAAGCTCCTTTTTTGTTGAGGTAAAAAACAATTTAATGTAAAATCCAAATTTTTTCTCTCTCTCTAACATGCATTTGTCTTCCTTTGTTATTCCTTCAAGTCCAAGATATTTCTTATGGTCTGAACAGAGTAGGAGGAGAAAAAATTGCTTCTGATAGCAATGTGGTCAGCAGCCCTTAGAGCGTCTTGACTGTCTGCCAAGGGTCCCTTCCATTATGTAACAAGGAAATAAAGATTGAAGAGCTGCTCTTAAACTTCTGAAGTGAAAAAAATGCCTGTGGCAACCTGCGTGCCAGAGCTGGCTGCTCAGCCTCTCTGCAAGGCTCTTTCACTTGAGGAAAGTACCTTGAAGGGTGTCCATGTATTGAGCTGTTAATGCCTGGATGGGTTTCACCTCCTTGCTTCTCTCCTGCCACTTCCACTGAAATTTCTGTTAGGGACAAGATACCCAACGAGGGCTTCTTTTGACTGTTTTAATGCCTACCTGGGAAGGGTTGCTGGACGCAAAAGCTTGAGCTGATCTCTGGAAACTCTAGATACCGAGTCCTACTATCCCTTGCCCTGGTACTTCAGCTTCTATGTTGAGGATATTATTGGCCTGTCTGCTGGGTTACCCTGTGCCTTAAAGAGCTTCATACAGACCATAACTTACTGTGGGTTAATTGGGATGGAAAGGGAGCGGTACCCTCTGATAGTGGATGTGGCAGCCTGTGGCCATTATACGAGGTTGTGCTGGGACAGTGGGGCTGATATCCCCACTGTTCAGATCATTTCCCTGTCTCTCTTGATGTCCAGTAAGATATGAGAATAAATTAATGCTGTATGAGAAACAGAGACTGTAACTTGTTAGCCTGTGGGGAAACAACTTTATTCCCATTAATCATCATGGGGAGCACTAATGGAAGACCAGCCAGAGAAATTATCTGGTGCAGCAGTTTTAAAAGATAAGATGATGGTATACCAGGATCTGAACTGCAGGGGTGGGATGTTGCTGTGATCTCCTCCTCTCTTTTCCCCCCTTGTTTGCAGAGCTTCATGGGTTGGGTTCTCCTGCATCTCTGATTCACAGCAAGGGGCTAAACTGTCGGGAAAGCGCCGTTGCCTGCCTGTCTGGACCATCTGTGAATTGGAGGTGGGTTTTATGGGTTGCGGTACAGTGCCTAGTAGATGAAAACCAGTGTAAAGTGGAAATAATTGATCTCCTTTCCCACCCCACGCTGTTCAGGGAGGAGGCGGCGGCACATCCATGAAATGCTGGTGCACGTAGAGCCCTGCAGCTGTCTGCCTCTGCAATCACACCCTTTCTCCCTCAGCTGCAAAAATCAACATTTACACCCAAGGAGGCCATCCTGCTCGTACTGAGCCCTTTGTCACGCTCTGGTGCTCACGGCACTTTTGGCTCCTCTATAAAGGAGCTTGTTCTTATGCCAATAAAAGCAACTTTGTTAGCAGTTAATTTTTTTCTAAAACTTGTGGACAGTTGAGGAAGTGAGTAATGAATATATATATAAAAAAGTCCTCTGGACATGTTAAATCTGTGGTAGTGTGTGGGAGAGCTCAAACTCTGCTGTTACTTATCACGTAGGGTAGATTATGACTTGACCTCTGTCAAGGAAAGATATTCCTTTGCTCCATGAGAAAGTTGGTGAAGGATCATCGAATGGAGGCTTTGTACCTTAGTACGATGCAGGTTATGCCTAAGTTTGGGCTGAAGCAAATGACTGCCTTAGTGTTTTCCACAGCAGGAGAGAGGTTGTGTTTTGTTTCAATAAGAGTATCTTTTGGGATGCTGTTGTTGACTCTGTGGGCAATGCCTGTGTCATGATCTATTCTTGTACTTGGAAATATTTTTTTATCAGCATGTATCCTAGATCTGAAGCCAAAAGCCATGTTGTTTGTTGTCTACAAAATCCCAGGCTGCAAAACAGTAATGCTTTGGGAATTCTTTCCCTGCATGCTTCCCCTAACTGTGTTTCCATGCACAGTATCTGTCTGGTCCATCCATCTCCTGGCTGGAACAGTGGCTTTATCTCCAACTCATGAAATACCTATGTTAGGTTGAGCAAGGAGATTGTGTGAAAGCAGGTTGCCCATGCAAGATGTCCAATGTCATTCTGGTGGGTTGACCCTGGCTGGATGGCGGGTGCCCACCAAAGCTGCTCTATCACTCTCCTCAGCTGGACAGGGGAGACAAAATACAACAAAAGGCTCTTGGGTTGAGATAAGGACAGAGAGATCACTCACCAATTACTGTCATGGGCAAAACGGACTTGACTTGGGGAAATTAGTTTAATTTATTACCAATCAAAATCAGAGTAGGATAATGAGAAGTAAAACCAAATCTTAAAAACACCTTCCCCCCACCCCTCCCTTCTTCCCCGGCTCAACTTCACTCCAGATTTTCTCTACCTCCTTCCCCTGCGTGGCACAGGGGGACGGGGAATGGGAGTTGTGGTCAGTTCATCACACGTCGTTTCTGCCGCTCCTTCCTCCTCACAGTCTTCCCCTGCTCCAGTGTGGGGTCCCTCCCACAGGAGACAGTTCTCCACGAACTTCTCCAACGTGGGTCCTTCCCACGGGCTGCAGTTCTTCACGAACTGCTCCAGCGTGGGTCTGTTCCATGGGGTGCAGTCCTTCAGGAACAGACTGCTCCAGCGTGGGTCCCCCGCGGGGTCGCAAGTCCTGCCAGCAAACCTGCTCCAGCGTGGGCTCCTCTCTCCACAAGTCCACAGGTCCTGCCAGGAGCCTGCTCCAGCATGGGCTTCCCACAGGATCACAGCCTCCTTTGGGCATCCACCAGCTCCAGCGTGGGGTCCTCCACGGGCTGCAGGTGGATATCTGCTCCACCGTGGACCTCCATGGTGCAGGGGGACAACCTGCCTCACCATGGTCTTCACCACGGGCTGCGGGGGAATCTCTGCTCCGGCGCCTGGAGCACCTCCTCCCCCTCCTTCTTCACTGACCTCGGGGTCTGCAGAGCTGTTTCTCTCATGTACTCTCACTCATCACTCCTGCTGCTGTTCTGCAGCAGTTTCCCCTCCCCTTCTTAAATATGTTATCCCAGAGGCTCTACCGTTGCTGATGGGCTCAGCCTTGGCCAGTGGCAGATCTGTCTTGGAGCCAGCTGGCATTGGCTCTATCGGACATAAGGGAAGCTTCTAGCAGCTTCTCACAGAAGCCACCCCTGTAGCCCCCCGCTACCAAAACCTTGCCACGCAAACCCAATACAGTCATGTAGGAGAGCTGCAGGATTAGCACTTTTGCCTGACATGTTTTGCAACCAATGAGTGGTGAACCAGGAGAAATCTTGAACTTTGACCATCTGGGTTATTTTCAGTGTGAGCTCTTTTGAGCTTCCAGGAAATGTCCTCTTCAGGTTAGCTACTTAAAGGGGAGTGGAAAGTCAGTCTGGCTGTGGTGCTGCTTTGAAAAAACTCTTGAGTACGGCAAGGTACAGAAACAGTGGTATGGCAGACTTGCTATTTCTGGAACACCTTCCATTGGAGGAATCGAAGTGCTTTAATCAATCTGCAGCTCTTGATGAGAGGGATAATTATTCCCATTTTTACAGAGTGAGAATATGAGAGAGATTAAAATGTCTCTTCTGAAATTGCAAACAATTTTATGGCAAGGAAATGAATTGAGCTTTCCCTCTAAAGAGCATCCTCCCAGCGTGCTTTGGTTGTCTCCAGGGGCACCCAGTGGGCATCCCAGCAGAAATCTTAAGTTTGCTCTGATTCTGGAAAGGTGAATCAGGACTGTCCCTCCCTTGGGGGCCCAGTACCTCATCTCGCTTGTGATGTCCCCTGCTCATCGCGTGTCTTTATGCTTTTGCTGCAGATGATCATATGGTAATAAATGAAGAGAAGAAAAATAGATTCATTTGGATAGTGCCATTATTTTGGGATTTGAACAGTTCATGTGCCGGCTTGCTGTTGGAAAGCACCAGGAGACAAAGCAGTTGCAATGCCTTTTTCAGCACATGCATAGAGCAGTCGGGCTCTGTTCCTGCTTAAAACAGGATGGCAACTACTTAATTCTCTTGTCTGCAAGTTGGCTGCTTGCATTTTAGTCATGGTGATGGGTACTGAAAGGAAATAGCTGCAGGGGAATCTCATGGCTTCTCTCTAGACAAGCGTGGCAGAGTTGTTGTTACACAATTCGACTTTGCTACGCCAGAATTATAAATGTCATAGAAAATGCCCAACTGCAACAACAGTGATGTGTGATTTGTCAGAGCTGCTGGAAAGTGGAAAGGGGACCTTGCGTAAGTCAGATCTTCACCTTCTTTGCTGAAGCTTTTACTAGTCAATTTTTTGCTTATTGTCGTCATCATCATTTTTGCGCCTTCTGGACAGTGATTTCTGAATAACACAAGCATGTGGATATCTACTGCTTTATAGCTTTGCTTGCTGCTGTCCTCAGCTGGAGTTTAGCTGACCCATCAGGCAGGGTAGCTGGATAGTCAGCCCTTGCAAATGCCTTTTCAAGCTGTTGTTGCCTGTCCCTTGTGACACTGATGGAGAGAGAAGAAAGAGCCTATGTGGATTTCCTCATGGGGAAATGTTCTGGTTTGCCTTTTGGTACTGCTTTTGTTGATGCTCCTGGTTTAGCTTTCTCCTTCTGCATCTGCGGGTGTGGGCATGGCCATCTCTGCTGGTGGACCAAAATGACCACTGCGAGACCAGCTTGGCTTTGGGGATGGGAGATTTCACGTGCATAGCCTGTCACCTTGTGTGGAGGTACAACATGTTGACATCTGTTGTTCATACAAAGCAGGGAGCCAAGCAAGATTTTCCTAGACTTAAATCGAGTCTAATCTGGGGCGTAATAAAGAGTTCTTTCACATTGCCACTGCCAGGGAGAGCTTTCTGGTCATTTTTGACTCCTTCTCCTTTCAAGTTGAAGGCTGTTTGTCTTTCCTTTTGAGGGAAGGTGGAAGACCTCATATTGATATCAAAAATGGCACCCATTGCCTCTTTCTCTTTCAGGTTTTTATCTTCCAGCACTGGCTGGTGATGCTCTCACCCTTTCAACCAGCAAAGAAATCCTTGAAGTTTCTTTGTGCCAAGCATCATGACAAAGTAGCATTTTTAGAGTTTGGTTTGCAGACATTTGCTGCTCAGAGTAAAATGCAAGGGAAAGAAATTGTTCAAGCAATGAGCTTACTGGCTGTTTCTTCTCCCAGTCCAATCCTTCGCCCTTGAATCTCTGACATATGTATCAGACTATGTGGGATAGGACTGTTTGCTCTGAACCAGGTGTTTTACAACAGAATTCCTGTAAACACTCCTGAAATACAGTAATTCTCTTTCCATAGGGATAAATATTCAGTATTTTTCCTATCCACCATTCTTCCTAATGAAAGCCATGCTTATTGAACTCATAAACACCAAACAGGAAAGAGCTGGAGGCACGTCAGAGCCTGGGATTAGGCTGAGCTGGACAAACTGCAACAGCAGTTGGGGGCCAGGACAGGAATAGGATCAGCAAAGACAAATGTGGAGCTATTTCCTCTGCTGTTGAGTGATCTGTTGAGCTGCAGGGTGGTTGGGCCACAGCTTTGCTGAAGGTGTCTGGGGGTTTTAATGACTACAATCTTTTCTAGCCCTGGCAGAGGACCCATCTAGCCAAATATCTTATTTCCAACAGGAGCCAGAAGCAGACAGCTAGGGAAAGACTTTCCAAAACCCCTAGGATGTGCACAAAATGATCCTCCTTCTGGTAATCAGTTTTTTCTGAGATTTCTTGAGTAAGAGGTGGTACTGAGGCCATTACATTTAATAGCCCTTGGTTGGCTGTACTCTTAGTTAACTTACATAGGTTTAATAAAAAAAAGGACTATTTTTAATCTTAAAACCCATTGCCCCAGGATGTTGGTGCTTTAATTAAAAGTGAACCATAAGCTGAATTCAAGTCAACAACATCATGTGCCTGCGAAAAGGACTGTCATGAGACTGGGATGTGTTAGCAGGAATAACATCCTCAGGAGGCATCGAGGATGCAGTCTTCCTGCTGCTTGATGCTGATGAGAGCTCAGCAGGGATGCTGTGCCCAGCAAGGTGCTTCACTTCAGGCAAGGCTTGGACCTCATCCAGTCGGTCTGTGCAGGAGTGATGGGCTGTATTTTTTTTTTCTAGATGAGCCTCATCAGTAGAGACTGAAAGAGCTGGACCTATTTAGACCAGAAAAGACAGCTACCTCCCCTTGGCCTCCAAATATGCGAAGTCTTTGGTAAAGAGAAAGGGAATAGTGCATCATCAGCATCAGTAATAGGTTTATAATGCACCAGAGGGGACTCCGGTGCAATACTCGAATCCTTCCATTAGTATGGTCAGAAGCAGTGGGTATTGCTGCTTATATTGTTTGGGAAAGATACAGCAGATTAAAAATGCGTTGTCAGGACCAGTGAAAGTAGAGTAAATCATGCTGTGGGGGGGTAGACTGGGGAACCTCTATCACTCTGTCCTGTTTTCTCATGAATCAGAGGCTCCCTAAGGGATTTTTGTTTACCTCTGCGCTGAACGAAAGAGGGAGGATGTAATTGCAGGAGGTCCAGGACATTATTATTGCTGCGGAAAGTCCCCTGGGGCCACTAATAGCCAGAAATGGCCCTGACCCCAGCTGTACACTGTCTCTGGAACAGCACAGGAATTCCCGTCGCAGCGCTGTTGAGAGTTGCCAGCATTTTTTGTGATGATTGTAGCTGCTGGGATACTCTTAGATGTTGCCTCTGTTCAATGAAGCATACCTAGAGAGAAACTGGTCCTCTGTAATGGCAGAGTGTGGGGGGAAGGAGGGGCAGGCAAGTATGGGTTATCGCTTAGTTTGGAAACCTTTATCCCTTTGCTTGCTACCTGGGCAAGCAAAACTGCCCGATTGCTCCTCAGCTTTGCAAGGCTGCAAGCCCCGAAGCCTGGAGGGAATTAGCAGTCCTGCCTGACTACCTTTTCTGGTTGTGTTTTTGGAGACTGGGAGCCGAGGTGTTTTACAAAGTGTAATAAGGGTATTTTTAGAGATTTGGCTCACTCTTTGTTGCGTCTGTTGATCTACAGTTCAATTACGGCAGCCCCAGCAGGAACACATATTTCAATAACATGTTCTCTGCCACTTTCTTTGACCTGCTAAATTGAATTGTAAACGGAGCATGTCACAGCTAAGAAACCTCGTTCATGGCCTTCCCTAACAAGGCGTGCAGAGAGTTATTAGTCTAGTCTTTACAATAATCAAATAAGATATGTCTGAGATGTACAATGACTTACTTTAGGAAGCATCTGATTAGCTATTGAAGCATCCGCAGCCAGACCAGCAGGAATATTTTTTTTCCTCCTTACTTCAGACCCATTGTCTGTTAGACCCAATTTCTTCCTTTTTCTTCGCACTTATTTATTGGCAGATGCCTCTTAGGCAAGACCACAGCATGTTACCTAGAAGTAGTGAATCAGCCAAAACCTTTGCCGCATTTATGAAGTGGCCAGACTGGCTCAAATCTGTTGTGTTGACAGATGTATCCTTCTAATTGGTCCGTCTCCTGCCTGGAGAGGGCTGTTGCGAATGGAAAAAGTCCTATACCTTATGAGATTTGAAGTACTAAGCAAAGATGGGGAGAAGAGAGAAAGTTGGGGATGAAGAGTAAAAAGCAAGAGCTGGAGAATGTGTTCAAGTGGAGTTCTGCACCAGATGTTCATGGTCTTGGTTGTTAGGTGGAGAGATAATGAAGCCTTTGGACAGGTTACAAAGTACTATGGGAACTGACGCGTTGTGGAGTCCTGCAGACTGCCGCCTGCTCTCTCTTGGGTTCACAAGTCTTAAATCCAACAGAAGGATGGAAGCCTGATCCCTCTGCAGCCTCTTTAAGGTGAGGGAATTGAAGCCCCGGCGCCTTGATTCTGTTCCCGATGTACATAAGGTCTGGTAGGTCAACGTCTGCTAGTCAAGTATATTGATTTGCTCACTTAAGGGCTTCAAACCCTTGGCGTGCAAGGTACTTTCCCTTTACTATATCCCTCTGCAAGACAAGATTCAGCTATTGGATGTACTTTTGGCAGCAAAGGCTGATTTGCATCCTGGGCTGTAATAGTGACAGTGCAGCCAGCAGCTTGAGGGATGTGGGTTTTCCGCTCGCTGACACTTGAGAGACCACATCTAAGCACTGGGTCTGGTTTGGGGCTCCCCAAAACCGGGCAGGCAATAACAGACAGAGACCAAAATGGCTGGACCTGGAGCCTGGGACATACGAGGAGAAGCTGAGAGCTGGGGTTGTGCAGCAGGAGAAGGGGGGATCTTGCTGCGCTCTGCAACTATCTAAGGAGTGGTTGTGGAGAAGAAGATGGAGCTGGACAAGAGGCAATGGACACAAGCTGTATCAAGGGAAATTCCAGTTAGATAGTAGGAAGGTTTCTCCCCATGAAGGTGGTCAAACCCTGGAGCAGGACCCAGAGGAGGGTGGGAATTTCCATCCTTGGAGACGTTCAGATCTTGCTAGGACATTACCCTGAACAACCCTGACCTGAGTTGGCCCTGCTTTGAGCAGGAGTTAAGAGCAGAGCCTGCCGGAGGCCCCTTTCTGCCTCAGTTATTTTATCTTTAAATGTTTATTGGGGTCTACATTTGACCTTTGACACTGTGATTAGAGCTAATGAGCTCAAAATTAAGCGGGATGGAAAATTGTTCACATTTACAGTACACAAATCACTGTTTTAAGGACTATGCGTTCACGTACTGTGAGTTATTAATGAAAATTTTGTAACTTCGCTGTAGGAACTGAAGTATTCACAGAATCACTAAGGTTGGAAAAGACCTGTAAGATCATCAAGTCCAACCATCAACCAAAAAAAAGCCACCACTATGCCCATTAAGCCGTGTCCCACATACATTGTATGCATTGACAAAATGCTCCAGCTGATATTTGTTCTTTATCCTCCGTTCCTGGTTCTAATGGGTGCAGCTGGGAGATGTAGTCATCTTTCATCTTCAGAGATGATTTAATAACTTGCTAACTTGCTTGAAGATTTTCTTTTGTTTGTTCGAATTAGGTCCAATTGGGTAATCCGGAAATGAAGCATCATGCCTTCAATTTTTCTTTTGTATTCACTGGATAAATGTTAGCTTGCCTCCTTTCCGCTCCGAGCTAATACTGATAAATGCCTGCAGGAAATTGATTCTTGAAAATGTCAGAAAATAGTGTAGTGAAGACTCATTAGTAAATTCTTCATTGTATCCGGGAGTGAATTTAAACGACCTGAAAACACACTTGAGTAATGCTCGTGCTCCAATTTGAGTCCAGCTCTCGTATTTTCTCTTGAGGTAGAGAGCAGTTATTTAGGACTATGTGGCCTTGATCCTTCAACAGAATCCATTCATTTGCTAAAGGCAGGTGTAGGCCTGGACCGGTGGATGTTTAGGGACACAAGGATGGTGTGTGCTGCAGGAAGATGAAATACCTTTTCTGTCTTGCTGCATTTGCAAGTTTGAGGGCCTGGTTGTCTTGGATGTCTCTGCAAATGCGAGTTTTATGGTGTCTTGTGGGAAAATGATAAATATCTTATGGCAGGGAGATGGAGATGAGATTCATCCACAGGTTGCTTGGCTGCTCTGGTCAATACAGCTTAGCTCTTCTGAAAGCTCTGTGTTTAAACTGGTGGGCGCTTTCTTCTGGGGTGAAGGCTTGAATTTAAAAGGAGTGATGGGAGAAGGAATGTTTAGATGTGTAGTGATGGGGCCGAGAACAGAGGAGGGATTCAGGGGGACCTCACCACAGCCCAAGGGAAGCCAGTGGGCATCTGGACATCTGATCTGTGTGGAGCTATGGAGGTACTAACCTAACTTGTTTGAAGTTGCTGCTTGCTTTAGTGGTTTTGATGTACTTCTAACAAAATTGAGTAACCCTGTTTGGCTCCTGGATGATAACCTTAGAATTGTAAGCAGATCTGACCAGGGTGTATTAAATCAACCAAGCAGTCTAAAATAGCTGTCATCTAGAGATCCTAGTCCTGGGAGGGCAGAACTGATGTAGGATGGTTTTCTCCAGCTGTGGATGTGACCTGTGATGGGGAAAAGACTGAAGCCAGCAGAGCATGGACCCAAGGTTGAGTGGCATGCAAATAAAAAGCAAATGAGATTGGTGGCTAGGGTTACGATAGCAGGCTAGTATTCAAGAGGCTGAGGTCTGTCACTTGCCCCTATCTGCAGCATGTCACATCACCCCTCCAGACTTCTGCGTTTTCCCCTTTGACTTTTCCGTATTGCCCAGTTTGCCGCTGCAGTTGTTCCAGCAGCATGGTAGGATGGGTGGAACTGGAGAAAGATGCCCGTGTTTCTTTTTTTTTGTGTGTGTGTATGTGGAGAACAACAGCATGTTGTTCTCCATCTGCTTGTGCATGTCCTGACCTATGTGCTGCCAGGTTTTGGGAGGGCTCAGTCTCCCTCCGGTTTCCTCTGACCAGAAATTCCAGCCTCAAGCTGAGATGCCCTTCAGCAAGAAATTGCTTTAAAATGGTATATTTCCTATAAAAGGCTTCCATTTTTCACAACTTGAATTTTTCTGACAAAAAAAAAGGGGAGGGGGGAAGACATTGTCAAAAAGCTTCTTCCTGTTCTAGTTTGATTTTTATTTACTTATTTGATTATTTTTAATGAATGAACAGGAGGCATACTGTGTTCAGGAGACAAAGAATGGGTAGGTTCTGGTGCAAAGACTGAAAGCCATGAATTCCCAGAGGCGCTTTGACTTGAACAAGAGCCCTCTTCATGTCGGATGACTGGCAATTCCAGAAACCAGTCTGTCTCTCCTATCACTCCTTCGTTTCTAGCTGGGGAGCGCAAGCTATGGTGGGAGAGGCTCTGCAGCAGGCACATCTGCCACCTTGCATGGCATACCGTGGTCCTGGCTGGTATTTGCAGAGATGCTGGAGGGAGCAGACTGAAAGTTGAGACTCTTTAGCACCCCTTGTACACAAAGTTATTGTGAAAATCATCTCCGGTCACGGGGACTGGAGGTGGAACATGTTTCTATTAATGTTGATGGAAAGAGACCCATGGGATGGATGGTGGGGAGATATTCACACCATCTAGTTGTAGGTGTTGAAAGTGAGAAGATGGTTTCAGAGGCTCTTTATATAGGCAGCAAAGAAGGCCATCTTCCTCCAGAGCAAATTTAGATCATTTAATTGAAACCTCTGTTTGAAGCACACCTCTGGTTGACTGTACATGGAGACCACTATAGCCTCACGTATGTGTAGATATTAATTCTTGTCCAGGGTAGCTATAGATAAATACACTTGCTATTTTTTCAGTGTTGAGTGACTTCCTTCCACATTTTTTCAATAGCTGGTTATATTTATTAGAAACAGGCTTTTAATATTTCTGATCACAGAAACCTCTGACCAGAACACAGATCCTATCAGCAGGTGAAATGGAAAAATAGTTTTAACTAACTTGTTAGGTTGGATTACTCCACACGATGTTTGCTATAACTCAGTGTTAATGTGGAGAAGTGAGTCAGATGTTTTTATGGCTCTGGTTTGCACTGAGTTTTTCCAAACATGGGATCACAGAGAACTCAGTTTTCAGGTTTGGAAAGCCAGCTATTCTAAGAGGAAGGTTGAAAAATATGTAATTTAAAGGAGGAAAGGTATCTCTGAACAGTTTTGGCAGCATAAACCTCATTTCTGCTCAAAGTAGCAATGAGACAAGGAGAGAGAGTCAGCTCTGCCAATAGCATGTAATGCCGAGTGATTTCCTGGTGCAGCGTGAAATATAAATTAACAGCCAAGAGGAATGCAGAATTGAAAGGGAACTCAATTTATCCACTTTCCTGAAATAATGAATCCAGCAATAAAAGATTTTTGGTACAAAGCCAGAGTGCAGGGAAGTGAGTTGGAGGTTTTTCTATTGATTTTAGTGGGCGCGTCTGATCCTTTTTGCTGCCCTTCAGCCTACCCTGGTCGGTAGCAAACGCTACCCGTCTTTCCTGTCTTTGCTCTTCAATGAAGGTTGGGTCTTTACATAGTGGTCTGTGGTGAAGGGCTTTTTTTTTTTCCTTGCTCTGTGGTTTAGGGTTTTTGGCTTCTCTTTGTAAATGTTAGTGATCTTTCTTGGTCTGAGCACTCCTGGCTAAGGGAGTTTTAAGTCTGAAGGGAGTCAATAGTCGGGGTTTTTTCTTTTTTATTTTTCTTTTGCATTTTGCTGTTTGAGCCCCTCTTTCGAAGAACTGTCTTCTGTCTTATTGAATGTTGTTAAAAGACTAAGGCACCTGTAGAGCCGACTCACTTGAACTGAGAATGCAGGTTTATTCTTGCCTTCTTTCAAGCCTCCTTACACTCCCTGTAAAAGGTTGGGGTGTTCTGAAGAAAGCTATGGAACCCCACTTGTTGCACTCGTCTGACTTAAACTTCTTCCACAAAACAGTATGCTGTTTCCTCTGACTGGTCTCAGTGGTGCCTTAGTGTAAAGTTGTTAACAGTTTCTGGATTTTAGTCTTTTAAAGAAAATATCTTTTAATCGGGGAAAAGAAATCTGCTTAGTTGTGCATCTCCTCACTTCCAAGCAACCACAAACTTAACCCTATTTTTAAGGCCCTTCGGGTGAAATCTTGCTCACTGTAGTGTCAGCTGCTCTGGGAGAGCTTTGGGGACCTACTGCCACAGAGGGTTTGATGTGAGAATCCGTGCAATCCTCCTCAAAAGGGGGACTGTAAAAAACATCTGTTTCCATCTGTGAGCTGCCATGATTATCTATATTGGTATAAACCGGAGCAAGCTCCCAGCAGCATTACAGCAGTGGCATTTGACTTCCTTCACCGGAAAGCTTTTAGGGATGTACAAGTTGGAAGAGACCCAACTTCACCCACGCTGATTGATTGCTGGACCGTTGTTTGCTATGAGCTAATCCGTGTAGGAATGGAGCCTTAATCCATCCAGCACTGGCATTTCCTCTTACCCATTCACCGTTCAAAGCAGGCTTCTCTCTTTCCAGTTCATTTTGAAACTCTACATTGCTTCTGGGTGGCAAAGAGGATGCTGGAGGCGGTGGGTTTGCTTTAGAGGGGCTCCTGAAGTTTTATATCAAGGCCAGGAGATGTAGGCACGTCTCAAGGATGCAAGTCCTGCTGCTCACTTGGGATGAGCTGACAGAGGTCTCCAGCAACCACTGCGGGTGGAAGGTGGGGGCATTTCAGGACAACTGTTGATTGAGGTGACTCCAGCAACTTCAGTGAAGCAAAATGTTTGTGCTTTGCTTCATCCATAGGCTGCCAGCAAATCAGCTGGCTCTAGCCTTTGCTTTTCTTGGCTGTAATGGAGCAGACCTCAAGCCAATGCAACCTCCTCCTCCAGTTGGGTACCAAAGAGGAGAGAGGGGGGCAGCTTAGCTCATTGCACAGAATTTCAGTGACCTTTGGGAATATACTTGGTAATAAATAAGCAATTGAATGTAATCTCGTAACATGATGTATCCCTCTGTTTTGCCTGCACGCCCCAGACAAGACTTGGGACGTACCTTCTGAAAGACGCAGCTTAATTATAAAAAATATTTAAACCTCAAGAAGAGGGGCATGTGTAAATGCAATGATAGCCAGTTCTGATCAATGGAGTCTTACGCTGGGTGATCTTGATTTGAAGATCTTAAATGTTCCTTCTCCATTCTGAGTCCAAATTGCACTCTGTTTAGATCCTGATGCTGTGCTGATCTGCCTTTTGGGAAGATAATGGGCATTTTAGTGATCTAAAGGCTTGATTAAGGGTTCATCAAGTAAACTATCAAATGGACGTGGTTCTGCCCTCTCTAGAACAGCACAGCGTTGTGTTTACCCCATAATTTAGCTGGGAATGGCTGTGGCAGAAAAATGTGCATTAGCTCTGCATGTGGCTAGTTTTGGCAGAGGATGACTTTCTAGTGACAGCCAGGATACCTTTTCTAAAGAAACTTTTTTAAAAAAAAGTATGGATGTGTTGGTGGTTGAATTCCTGTGGTTTACAAATGGTATCACACTAGAAGATGTCTTCCAGCATATGTGCGATCAGCTAGAATGTAGAAACAGATGAGAAATCTTATTGCTTCTAATGCAGCAAGCTTAACTAAATTGAAATAGTCCCTGTAGGAGGGGTAGGTGGGAGTGTGTATGTAGATGAACTTCATGATATGTCCTACAGATCTTGCAGGAAATAAAATAATCTTCCTGAACATCTCTGCTTTCCCGCGCCACTGGTGCCAGGTGGTAAATAATGCTGCGACCTTCGTCTGTGTTGGGGAGTTGCAGCAGAAGAGGCTGGCGCAGACTTCAGTTAACCAAAACCAATCCCCAAATTGGAAAACCTCTTCTGTGCTCTGTGATATGAAGTTCAGAGCTGTTTTTAACAATTATATGAAAACTTGCAGCACAAGAGCAGGTAAAATGCACGAGCCAACTTCACAGTTGAATCAAACTGGCTCTTTCTGTGGCAAATTCCTTTAATTTGTTTTTTCGCCATCATCCCTTACTTTGGAGTTGGTTATGCTCCCACCTGACATAGGGTGGGGATTGGGGATGCACAAAAGTGGTGGAGGATGTGAATGAAATGCTGATTATTTTTTTTGTTTGTGTTTTTTTAAGGATTCTGTGACTTGAAAAAATTAAAAAAATCACTGTCAAACTGCAACTTGGTAACACATTTCAGTCTTTCTTTGTTTCCTTTTGGGGCTCTTCTGATTGTGACTGTAGATACTCTTGGAGCAAGAAATCTTACTCCCATTGCTAGAAGTGGCCCCACAATAGACCTGAGGTCACAAGCACAGTGGTACATGTAAGATGTGTTTTGAAAGTGCTTCTTGCAGTGCAAAATCTTCAACCTGTGCCTGACACTTTTAAATATTCTCGCTTCAAAGTCACTTCTCTTATTTTAATTGATACACACTCCACCCTGCTTTGGGCTGTGGCCATCTCATTGGGTGTGCTCTGCAAAGACTTCGTGTACCAGTTGGCTTTTTTGAGCTTAACCAAGCCGATGGTACATGTGCTGGAGGAAAAAGGAGACTCTTCATTTATTGCTTTCCTTTAAGATTAAATGTCAGTATAATGAGGTTAATACTGGTTTGTGCCGTTCTGCAAGACACCATGGCTACGTCTGCATTAGCAAGTAGTGTGGCCCAAGAGAAGAGGTTTGTGGAAAGAGATAGTGCTGAGGTCCTGATATTCATGGTCCAAGCATTTTGGAGGTGGTGGTGTGGTCGCTTAGGACTAGCTTTAATTTGGTCCTGTGGACTGAGTGCCATTGGTGGTTGAGGTGCATTAGGTTCACTCCTGGAGCACATATTCTGGTTTAGCTTCACCCAAAGCCCTTTAGTGATGTGAACCAGAGCACAGAAAGCAGGAAAAAAGGGTGAGCTACTTCCAAAATGCATCCTGATAGGAATGAAGGTGCTAATGGAGGTGTGCTTGGTCAGGTTTATTTGCAGGACAACACTGAGTGCTGTGTGAGCTGAGCATGTTTAAGCTTAGTGCAAGTAATTGGTAACTAGTGAGCATGTCCATCTTATTCCTGTGGGAAGAGGGAAAAAATGAAAGGGAAGGGTGGTGAAGGGAAGGTTTTCTAGAAGAACTGCCAAAAACGTCAGTGCTGACAATCTTATCAAATCTCATGGAGTGGAAAATGTGGACATTTTTTCAAGCACCTTCAGACTTTTTCTAGTGGTTCTGCCTGAGTTTCTGTAGGTGAAGTGGCACCTTTTCCTCCACCTACTTGCGGCTTTGAGTGATTGGGATGACATGATTTTAAGTCTTTATTTTTTGGCAGTAGAGGTTTGAAGCTGTTGCACATTGCAGATTTCACCTTGCTTTAAAGCATGTGGGAGCTTGCAAAGTAGGGGCCTCTAAAGCTCTTCTGATGAGAGGCTGTTGGAGGGAGGTTGTGCAGGATCTGGGCTAAATGTGGGTGCTGGTGTCTTCTCCCAAGTGACAAGTGATAGGACAAGAGGAAATGGCCTCAAGTTGCGCCAGGGGAGGTTTAGATTGGATATGAGGAGAAACTTCTTCACTGAAAGGGTTGTCAGATACTGGAACAGGCTGCCCAGGGAGGTGGTGGAGTCACCATCCCTGGAGGCTTTTAAAAGACGTGTGGATGAGGTGCTTAGGGACATGGTTTAGTGGTGGACTTGGCAGGGTTAGGTTTGCAGTTGGACTCGATGATCTTAAAGGTCTTTTTGAACCTAAACGATTCTATGGTTGTACATGTAGGTCAGGTTCATGTAGGTTCAGATTCTGGTTCAGTTCGTGCTGAATAGCATCAGTGGTGCTGACGTTACCTGTTCTTCTGAAAGCCCACCCAGAACTGTGCTTGAACTTGCTGAAATATGTCAACCCTTGAAGAATTTGACTGGGTTTTCACAAAATCAGCCAGGCAAGTATATCTGGCAAGTGCACCATCAAGGACAGACCAAAAATAGCTTTTGTAGAGCTTGACACAAGCTATGCTACTTGCATGTAAGTGAGGGGGGGGGGGGGAAATATTAAAAAAAGCCCTAACATGTTCTCAAACGTTTTCCTTGGCTTGTTTATCAAATTAGTGTCATCCAGTGCATGAATACTGGCCAAGCTTATCCCATAATGACCTTTGAAGAGCTGGAGGATTATTTTTTTTTTTTGTAGCAATGTTGGTCCTCAGCACTTGAGATACTTTAAACCTCACTTGCCTTGTAAAAAGCTATCCAGTTAACCAATTCAGCAGTGTTGCTGATAGGTGCAAGAAGGTGCTAGATGCAAATGGAGAGGGAAAAAACCAGCAAACAGTAGGGAAAGTGAGGTTTGAAAGCCTGAAGATCTGCAGGCTGGAAGGCATCCAGGAGAAAATAGTCACAGTCCACTGGAAGGGGATGCAATCACTTCCTCCTGGGGAATTTTGGTGGGATGGAGTGAAGGTATTGAGTGGGTTTTGGTTTGAGTGTTTATAAAATCCACCCATGGAACATCTGGGTTATAATCTGAAACTCCTTGGTTGGAAAGGGTTGGCTCGGCTGTGCAGTGGTGGTCGGTGTGGAGGAGGTTCATCATGGAGAGATGTTGCAGCCTTGCTGCTGCTTTTGGGTCTGGGGAAGGCTGATGTTGGCTATGGGCACCAGAGCTGATGCAGATGCTATGGCTGGCATCCTGCTACCAAAGGTGGGGTGTTTTGTGGGGGAAAACTCCCATTCCAGTCTCAGTGCTTTCCCTCCAGGAGCTCACCTGTGCATATAGGTGCAGACCCGTGCATGAGGTGGGGAGATGATAGTCTTTAAACTTGTGGCAGAGCAGTTTGGCCATGTGATTTTGAACATGTGCTGTAGAAGTCCCTTTGTATCACCTTCTCGTTCCTTTTGCCCCATTTATCTGGAAGGCAAAGCCCCATGTGGGAATTAAACACCTGGTGGTACCAAGGTTTGATCGAAGTTGGATAACAGACTTGAGCTGAGTTGTAGAACAGTTTTAGCCATAACCCCTGGCCAAGAATTGGGAATTTCTAGCAGAAAACATCACTTCTGGCACAGTAAAAATTAAATAATTCCAACCCTTTTTATTGCTTTCTTTTTCTTTTGGCACTTTTTATGCGATGGAGCATATAAGGAAGAGCTGTATCACAAGATTGGTATCCAGGGTGATGCATGATGAAACGTAGTCAATACACAGTTAAGTAACTAGCTTCAACCCTTCAGATGGAAAGGGAAGGCAGAGAATAGTAGTGGTTCTTATATCCCCAAAACAGTGTGTATATTGGTTACATCGTTTTGTATAATTGAAAAGCCATGAGACAGTTCACTAGAGAAAAGGGCATGTTCAAAAGAAACTAATGGTGTGCTCAAAGGCTAGAAGGAAATTATAGTAGTACAGTTGCTCATACACTTTTTCAATTTTCATCCCTTCTTGCTCATTCTGGGAAGAGAGGATTCATTTGAATATTTTCCATAACAAATTTATTTCAGTGGTTTGTTCCAAACAGACTGGATGCTAGTTGAAATGGAAACATGTGTGGATTATTTAATGCCTGCAGAGTAAAACCAACAAGGAGCATGGGAAATGGTGCTGGTTAGGGACAGATTTCTTGCAACACTGTTCTCTTCATGGATGTCCTTGTGGTTTAGAGTTTTACCCATGCTATTGGAGCACGGCACTGAGCAGATGTTTTAAGGATTTTTTTAAATTTTATTTTGGGAAGGGGGTGGAGTATTAATTGAAACATTCACCAAAACTGAATGTTGGTGCAAGTATCTTTCATCCTGTGCTGGTGTGGTCTCTCCTCCTGCCGTATTATTTGCAAAACACTTAGATATGTGGGTGGTGGTGGGAATAAATGTTGCGGATGGGTGGTTTGGCTCTGCAGGATCTGAGTGCCCTGGGGAAAGGAGTAAGGGTTCATATGTCTGTGTAGTAGTAGTATCCCTAACCTGCTGCATAGTCTTTGCCATGTGATAACTACTCAGTCACTTAGGCTGAACCCATGAGAGAGTAAGATGTCAAGTTGCATTTATCACATGTGAATGGAATAGTTAACTAAACAATTGCCTCAAAGAAACTGTAAACAAAAAACCAAACCCCAACCAAACAATAAAAACAGCTCTATATCCAGAAACGCGCTCTCGTTCCACATGCCCTGAATTGAGAAATTCTGTCCCAGCCCTATGTGAGATAAATCTACCTAAGTGACCCCTCTGCCCAGGGCTGGGGACCAGGGTTGCATCTCCCACCTCCCTCCAGGGGAGAAAGGTCTGAAATCTGCCCTTGGAAATGTCTAGTTACTCCATCCAATCTCAACAGCTTCTAGATGAGATATGGGACAGGATGGGGCACTGGCCCTGAAACAGGATAATATTAATGCTGACTTCTCTTTCCATCCGCAGTGGGAGCGCCTCTGGTTCATCATCCTCACCTCGTCCTTCTTCCTAACCCTGGTCTGGTTTTACTTCTGGTGGGAAATTCACAATGACTACAATGAAATCAACTGGTGAGTAGAGTTTCCCTGTAGCAGAGGGGCAAACCCTTAGCAAATTTGGCTGCCATCATATGCCTCTAAGAGCCGTTTGACACAGGGTTGGATGCGGTTGGGTCCTTCAGATGGACTTGTTTTCCCTTTACTGTCATTAATGAGGTGGGAAGTGAGACTGAAGGAGAGTTGCTTCTGCCTGTCTTCACTGATATGTGTAATGTGTCCTCGTGTCTCCATTGTGTGGCTGTAACAGAGCTTGGGGTAGGCGTGCTCCCTGGTGAACAGCATGCAAAAACAAAGGTGGAGCTGAAATCATGTAGAAGCTTTTAGTTGGGTTTTTTTGTTGTTGGTTGTTTGTTTCTATGGTTGGCTGTTTTTGGAAGTGGCTGAGCAATCTGGCTGAAACTTTCCACAAAATACAAATGACAAAAATTCATCCTGAAGCAGACGCGGGTGCGGAAAAATTTGCAAAGTTCGGAAGGAGCTGAAAACAAGCTTTCCACTGGGACGTTCTGGGGAGTTTGGGGTGTTGCCAGCTCCCTCCAGTGCTGGAAGTTATTCTCCCTTTTACTATCTCAGCAGCATCTTAAAACATTTTGACGGTATCTTTGGCTCTCTTCTAACCAAACCGCTTTGACATTATGTCCTTGTCAAGATAATATGTAAACTGTATTTCAAAATGTAGTGGGTAGTTGATCCCTTAAACTGCCTGCTTTAAATGCTGAAGTTGTGTGAGGGAGAGTGTTTACTAACTTAATGACGTGAGCTGTCTCCTCCCACGAGTGTGGTTTTCCTCGTTGCTCAGACCCACACTCTGAGAACCGAAACCATCGCCATTGCTCTTGATTATTTATAATATTAGCATGAAAAAATTGCTGCTTTTTTCTTTTAAAGGGTATTTTTGAACTCCTCTTTCTTTCAGTTTGTTTATACCTTCAGTGCAGGATATGAACACTCAGAGTCCGCTCCACTTGCAAAGCCAAATCTGTTTTAGCTCAAAGTTGAGAAAGGGCTACAAAATAATGCGGAGACGAAGCAATGCCCTGGGAATGCTGAATGGGCATTGCAGCCACAGTACTGCAAAGTTTTGGTTTTCCAAATATTCATGCAGGAATCGGAGGAGATGTGCAGGTCTGCTCTGGATACAATAGGTATTTGGGCTTTAAAACACCCACACGTGTCACCTGCAGACCAAAGCCCCTTTCCCTGCCATGCAACCCAGTGTGCACAGGGTGCTGGAAGCACTTCTGGATTGACAGCACTGGAAAAGCAAGCCCTCTTGTGCACAACAGTCATGGAAGAGGCTCTCTGGATGCAAAATAGCAGGGCTACATCTGTTCAAGCGTTGCCATTCAGCACTGAAAATGGGTCAGTGCTTTCTAAGTGCTGTAACCCCAATTAGATGCCTGTTTCACGCACTGGCACCAGAGGTTGAGGATAACAGCAGGGTTTCTGAAAAACAGCCTGAAATACTGCGGACAGGCTGGGACGGAGGATGATAACATGGGGCGAGGTTTTAATTACAGCCATGCTGGCTCCAGGCAGAGAGGAAACAATTTCCACTGGGTCAGTTCAGGCTGAGCCTGGCCCTCTTCCCTCCCAGCGTAGATGTGTGGGCTCCATTAAAACTGAGCAGTTTTCAGCCAGACAGGCTGTAAAGGAGATAAAAGCATAATTTTGGTCCCAACAGGGCTGTGAGCCTGTCGCTGATGAGATACAGCGGGGTCCTGGCTCTTAGAAACCCCATCTTTGTTGTTCCTCAGTGACTATCACTTCTGGGCCATATTTGTGGACAAGGTTTCTTTGAGACATGTTCCTGTTGCTTTCCTCTCTGCTCCACTGATTTATTTGCAAACCACAACCTCTCTCAGACTAGAGGAAGGGTTCTTTGGGGCAAACCCCATCTCTGCACAGGATCTAGCACACCAACCTACTGGCAGGGGCTCCCTGGAGGAACTGGGACAAAGAATTGCTGTCACATTGGTATGATGAGCTGCTGAGCTTGTTCCTGCACACTGAAGCTCAGTCTTGTGAGCTCTCCTTCCTCATGTCATGTGCAGGCAACTATGCTGAACTTCTTCAACCTGTCTCACCACAGCAGGTGAAGAAAGACTGGAGGCATCTGTCCAACCAGCCCCTCAAAGGAGGACTACTGCCAGCAGTAGACCAGGTTGACTGAAGTCTTGAAATCCCAAGGACGAAGACTTCACCCAAACCTCTATGGGCTATTTCCCCTTGTGACAGTGTCTGTCACTCTTGAAGAGTTTGATTTCGTCATCTTCGTAACTGTCTGTCAGAAAGCGTAGGCAGCAATTAGATCATCTCATAGCCTCTTCTCTGTGAGACTAAACAAGCCCAGCTTCCTCAAGCTTTCCTAGCAAGCTGTGTTCCCTGGGTGCCTCACCATCTTGGTTTGGTAGTTCTGCGTTGGACCCCCTACTTTGCTTTGATATCCCTCCTTGAACTGGGAGGCCCAAACCAGGGCATGGTGGTGCTGGTGGCACCTCACCAGTGCTGAGCAGAAGGGAGAGCAACTTCCCTTAGTCTGGTGGCGACACTTCTCTTAATGCAACCCAGTAGTTTGACTTATTCACAGTGGAGGTACCCTGTTGGCTCATCCAACCTCATGGCCTCCATAACCCCAGGTCCTTCTTGGCAAGGTTATTAGCATGCTAATGTAAAGCCTCGTTATTCTAGTTGAAACTACAATGCGCTGCAATCCCTCTCTTCTGTGTTCTTTTGGCTAAAATGGTACTTGGAACCTGAATTCATTAGGATGTTCATATCTTAACCCAGATGTGCAGAGCTTTGCTAAATGCTGCTGAGCAGCTGCCCAGAGGTGACTTAAGAAGTAGCAGAAACCTACAGATGAGCATAGCAAACCCTGCCTGTGGTTCAGGCAGCATGTTCAGGCTCCAGCAGCGGATGCACCTATCTGTGTAAAACCAAACTGACCTAATTAAATTCTGGCAGTGGTAGGGTTTACCTACATAAAGGTGGTGATTTGGCCTTTAAACTTGTAAAGACTGAAGGGACTATACTGGGATTGAAAAGGGCTTCAAAAAGACAAGGCAAAATTATAGCCTGGCATGTATTGCTGCAGGCTTTTAACCTTTTTCTGCGAGGCTGAATATGCAATGAGGTCTTTGTCAGTGAAAGGGCTTTGTGCCTCTTAAATGTAAGTAATGTTTTTTTTTAATTTATTGCTTTGGGCATTTCCCTCTCTGATGTCTGCACTTAATTGCATTATACTTCAGATCTCCAGTGTGCAAGCTATATACTGCAACAGAAATCTCAATGTTGGTTAATGAAGGATGTGGGAGACGCTGTAATTTGTGAACCTGGTTGTGTTCCCTCTGGAGCAGGACTATAAATGCAAGCCTGTGTAGCAAATTTTTTCTTCCTTAGTTCTGGAGAAGGCTCAACTGGTTCATAACTACCATGGAAACAGCATTTAAAAACAGTCATTCAAGTGAAGAGCTGACACTGTCAGAGGGACACTTGGGGGGATATCAAAGCAAAAACTTAACTGTATTGATGCTAAGCTAAGGAAGCTCTTGGTGGTGGCATGAGCAAAGACTTCAGAGGAGCCCTCTTTTCTTTCTCCCCTCTTTTTTTACTAACAGCATGTCTGAATTCCTCCAGCTCCCTTTTGTTATGGCTTTTTGAATCCCTGAGCAGAACCTGGACATGGGTCATGTTTGCTGAACCCAAGGACTTGCTCTCCAAATCCTCCGTGGGACCTTTACTCCTGGACAGAATGGATGGGGCAGTTGTCAGGCCAGAGTTTGGCTGGTGAATGATGCTGGATTTGAGAAGTGGGAATGAGGTTGAGTCTTTAACCCGCTTCATGTGGCGTTTGTGTCTGTTGTAACCAAAAAAAGCAACGGAAAACCTCGGGTTGTAGCCTTGGTCAGCTCATTGAATGAGCTGATGAGTAGGGCTGAGGAAGGCCAGTGGGACTACTTGATCCAAGCCCTATGTTGTCAGACGTTGGAGAAGCCCACTGTCTACTGTGTTATGGGATCCTTTAATACAGCGAGGTCTGTCTCAACTCAGCCTTCTGGAGACTCTGCTCAGGTGTGTTCTGAACCTGCTTGCTCCTCTTCAGCAGGGCTCAATCCCGAGATGGGCAAAACGGGATTGGCCTCATGCAGTCCTTATGTTCAGAGGTGCACAGGAGATCACAGCAGCCAGGCGCTGTTCCAGGGCTTGTGTTTCTGCTGGGCATGTGTGAGCAGTCCTGCTGCATCATCCACCCCGTAACCACCTTGTCCTTGCTGTACCAGAGGATTTGCATGGAGATAAAGTTAGCCCCAATCCAAGTCAATCTAGCGATGTTTTTTCTAAAAGTCCCCTGGAAAAAGTTTTAATCCAGGTCAGGCTTGAACTATCAGAAGTTGCAAGAAGGGTTCTGGGATTTCGCTGCCTCCTGAGTGCCCTTCCGTGTTTCTGGCCAGGGAAGGTAGTGGGCTGAGTCTATCTTGTGTCTTGCTGTGGTTTTGCTGTAACGTGCTTTAATGACTCTTGAATCCAACTCCAGGACAGTTTTGCTGGGAGGCGTATTGCTATTTAGATGCAAATGTGACATCTGAGACGCACTGCTAGGCACAAGGGACAGTGTCTCTTACCCTGCTGCTGCTGTGAACAATGGTCTGCTTTGCCTGGTGCTCCTGTTCATAAAGCTTTAATTGCCCTTTGGCTTTATGAAAGTGATGAGGAGAAGCAAGATGCTGAGCTGAATCTGCCCTCTGAAATATAGGGTTGGAAAACCTGATAACTGAGAGTGGGGAGGATACCTGGATAAAAGGAGGAGAGGAGGGAAGAAAATCAGCTTAAGCAGGAGGATGAAACCTACCTCTTTGCCTGTTGGTTGGAAAAGTGGTGGGGGAAGAGCACTGCAATCCCAAAAGCTAAGGCAGGGAATGAACGTGGGTTCCTCTGTTCCTAGAGCAGCGCTGTGACCACTAGGCTATAGGAAAAACATTTGGTTTCTATGCTTTTGTGCTTCTAAGCCTTGATGAGGTGGCACTCCTACCCCCCCACCAAGCTGGGCGGGAGTGTTGATCTGCTGGAGGGTGGGAAGGCTCTGCAGAGGGATCTGGACAGGCTGGATCGATGGGCCCAGGCCAATTGGATGAGGTTCAACAAGGCCAAGTGCCGGGTCCTGCACTTGGGTCACAACAACCCCACGCAACGCTACAGGCGTGGGGACGAGTGGCTGGAAAGCTGCCCGGCGGAAAAGGACCTGGGGGTGTTGGTCGACAGCCGGCTGAAGATGAGCCAGCAGTGTGCCCAGGTGGCCAAGAAGGCCACCGGCATCCTGGCCTGTATCAGAAATGGTGTGGCCAGCGGGAGTAGGGAGGGGATCGTGCCCCTGTACTCGGCACTGGTGAGGCCGCACCTCAAATGCTGTGTTCGCTTTTGGGCCCCACACTACAAGAAGGACCTTGAGGTGCTGGAGCGTGTCCAGAGAAGGGCGACGGAGCTGGTGAGGGGTCTGGAGCACAAGTGTGATGAGGAGCGGCTGAGGGAGCTGGGGTTGTTCAGTCTGGAGAAGAGGAGGCTGAGGGGAGACCTCATCGCTCTCTACAACTGCCTGAAAGGGGGTTGTGGGGAGGTGGGTGTTGGTCTCTTCTCCCAAGTGACAAGCGACAGGGCAAGAGGAAATGGCCTCAAGTTGCACCAGGGGAGGTTCAGGCTGGATATTAGGAAAAATTTCTTCACTGAGAGAGTGGTGAAGCACTGGCAGAGGCTGCCCAGGGAGGTGGTGGAGTCACTATCCCTGGAGGTATTTAAAAGTCAGGTGAATGAGGTGCTTAGGGACATGGTTTAGTGGTGGACTTGGCAGTGTTTGGTTAATGGTTGGACTTGATGATGTTACAGGTCTTTTCCAACCTGAACAATTCTGTGATTCTATGAACTGTTCAGCATGTGTTCAGGAAAACTGGGGAATTCACTAGTGAGTGATGGCCTAGAGGAACAAAAGAAGCTGGATTGGAGGTACATGCTTTGGAGACATACCTGTAGGATGTCATCTATACCTCAGCACTGTTCTAACCTTGCTTCAGTCCCTGCTCTGACAGTCCAGTGCATCAAGACATTGCTGCTACCTCTTGCCGAGGTTGGATCACAGAGCCATTGAATTGGCCCATCTCTTACTTAGAGCTTTAAGGTAAATAGAAGGACCAGGACAAGGGAACCCACTGAGCCAAAAAACCCCACAGGCATCCTTCAAGTTGAGCAGATGAACCCTTCAGTCAGCTGAAGATGAGAAGGTCAGAAGGATGCAGTTCCTCTAGCCAGCCCCATTTTTGGGAAGTCCTGAGCCCAACTCCTGACAGTCTCCACTCTTGCAGGAATGGACCTTCTCTACAATCCGTTGGAATAAAAGACCGTCTCTGATAGGTACAGGAGAGCCAATTTCTTCCATCAGCGCGTCCCTCTCCAGGAGTTTGGATCTTGAGTATATGGCACAGCTATGCACAGCAACATTCATTTTCTTCCCGTCCTTAATACTGTCTCTATATTGTATTTATGAGTCTACGAGCACATGGGACAGCTTTGGATCTACTGTATAGGCAAACTCCACCATGTGTGGGAATACTCTTCCCTTGCTTGTAGGGAATATGTTTCTGAAAACTCAGGTTCTGGTCCTGTATGATTTTTTTTTTTTTTCCCCAAAAGTAATGCTGTTGCTGTGTTCAACATAATTGTCTGATTTCTCTTCGCAGAGTTAATTTCCCATGAGGGATCAAAGCACAAACACTGGGTTTTTGTTTCAGAGTGTCTTGTTCTTTTTGCTGCCTGTCTCCTGTCCGTACGGTGGAAACGGAAAGGTCCATTTTCTAAAGTTTTGTCTAATCCTAGTGAAGTTGCTATGGTGTTGAATCTCTTCTTAATCTGTCTTTCACACTAATCTTTCAGGTTTTTATATAACCGAATGGGATATTGGAGTGACTGGTCCATTCCAATACTTGTAACAACTGCTGCTGGCTTTACGTACATTACAGTGTTACTGGTGAGTAGAATAAAATGCCATTTCCTAAAGGCTTGTGCGTTTGTTTTAAAAAGGATATGAACTTCTCAGTCCACCTACGACTTGACCAATTTTCCTTTCAGAAGTGATTTCTCTCCCCCTCTTAGCCTTAAGTTACCTAAAATAAATGGAAAGTCAAAAATGCATGGTCTTTGACCTCAGATGATCAAGAGCAAAGCCAGAGACCCTGATACCGGTGGTGCAGCTGGCCTGAGGAGAAATACAGCTTTTGTTTCCCTTAGTATGGTCCCAGCCCCACTTTGGTGTATCTGCCGATCACAAGTACAAGTTGTTTCCCCTCATCCCAGGGTGCTGGCACCTTCAAGGTGGTGTCCGTTGAGGTAGTATGCCAGTACCTGGCCCCTGTAGTCAGTGCTTCCTGAGGTCCCAGGAGCTGTGCGCCCACGGACCAGACTCTCCAAGTCCCTGCCTCTTGGAGGCCAGTTTTCCCCTCCACGTCCTTGGCTTTGGAGAGGATCTGTCTGTACAGATGAGCTAGGTGTTGTCTGCTGGACCCGTCCCCACCTCAGCCCTGCTTTCTGCCCTGTCCTGTTGGGTTATCTTTTGGGGTGGAGGCATGTTCCTGCATGTGCAAACACTTGATGGTTGTGATGTGCCATTGTCTGACTCTTGATTTCTTCCTCCCAGATACTAGCGCTATGTCACATAGCTGTGGGACAGCAAATGAACCTGCACTGGCTTCACAAGGTAAATGGCTCTTCTCAGCTTGGAAAGGAGCAAGATCTCAATAAAACAAGAGTCTAAGGAGTGGGTGCTGTATGCGGTACTTGCTTTCATGGTGTTTTTGGGAAAAGCATAGACTTTAGATGTCTGGTGCATGCGTCCATCTCAGAGGACTGAGCAAATTGCACAGTAGGGGCAGTCAAAGCCTGGGGATAATAATTTTGCTCCATGGTTGGTGAAATGCTTTGGGGTACCTGCTGACAGGGGGGCCAGTTCTGGAGACTGAGAAACACCGTGTCATTAGAGCAGCTTGATTTTGGTCTCGGCTCATTGTGGAACTCCATTATGAACATCTGTGGTGCTCCTTTCTGTGCTGAACCCAGCCCTGGAGGAGGGGCTGAGTAGATACAAAGCTTTTCAGGATGTGCTTGTAGGAACTGACCGTGGAAAAGCCTTGGGAGAAGACGTAGGTTTTAAAATTGGGGGTATGCAATGTACAGCTTGCGTTTGCTGGAACCCAAGGAGGTCCTGATTTGTATGTAAAGCAGTTTGAAAAAAAAAATTGCTGTGAAATGTAAGGGAAGATGCAGGTCTGCTGTTTGGAGCATAGAAGGGGAGAGGAAGGGTATGTAGCAAGCTGCGGAGAGAGACAATGCCAAAGAAAATGGCTTGGCAGGATTTAATTTCTAACTGGCAATCTGCTAATAGGTAACTAAGGGACCAGTCCTGAATCTGCCAATACACTGCTCCTCCTGAAATTGGTTGTTCTGCACATGACAAGGTCTTGCAGGATCAGAGCCTGAACAGATGTACCACCCCCCAGGACAGGGAGAGCACAGACCTCCCTGTCCTCTTTTTTTTTTCGCCAGAAACTATAGAAATTATGCTTCCTTGGGAGGAGGGGATGCAATGTGAAGAGGGGGTGGGGGCTGTCTGACTGCTACTGGAAAAGAAATTGTCAATTCTTGAGTCTAACATATGTTTCTTCATGGGGGGGAAATGATATTTTTCAGACACGCTACAGGTGGCTGGTGGGTTTGGATGAGTAAGTCCAGAAGAGCAATGTGTTGGTGGAGACCAGTTAGTTCTTGCCTACAGAAATCTACCCTTCTTTCCCTTCTTCCAAAAAAGTCCACCTTTCATCACAACGGAGATGTGTTGCTCTGTCTCTCTCTTCCCTTCCCCACACCTCCCTCAGCTTTCTAAGGAGGTTTAGACTGGATTAAGTTAATATTCTTCCCTGCAACCGTGCCGAATTACCTTCAAATATAGATCAAAGCACATAGGAAAGGCTGGTATGTGCAAATAGCACGATTCCTTCCAATTTTCTCCTGCAATGCTGCAAAAAGAGCTGAGGATCATAAGCCAAGTTGGAGATGCATGGGTGAGGGTAAGAAGCTATAAATTGGAGCTGTTGGGAGGAGGAAATGATGAAATGGAGATACACCTGACACTTCTGTGCTGCCCAGGGCAGTGACATCAAGGGGAATTAGGGCTGTACTGGAGAAATCTAGTTGACAGTCTTCTTTTGCTGCTGAACTTGGAGTTCAGCTTTGGGGGATATAAAACAGATGAAAAGTAGATTCAATCCTGTCTGTGTGCTGGTGTTACACTCTGGCAGGCAGCTCAGAGGTCTGACCACAGGATGGGGGAGCAGAATGACTGCTGCATGCAAGGCCCCATGGCAAAGTGCCATTGTCCACATGCATTGCTTTATTAATTCAGAGTCCTTAATGAGGAAATATCTTGAAATAGTGTGGCTTGCCATTATAAGTAGCTGGGAGGTATCTTTTAAATAGGCAAGTAAATCCCATCCCTCCTTGGATGTGCAGAAATGGGTTGGTTAGGGTTAGCAGGTGGTTTGAACAGAGCCTCTTGGCTCAGGGATCCTCTTCAACCTGCAGCAGCTGGGTCTTTTGCACCCTTCTGCTGCCCATGTGCTTTGTTCGTGTTCCCTGAAAGTTGGAGGCTCAGGGTAAGCCACTGCTGTCCTATGGACACCTCTTGTGCTGTTGGCAGGTCTCTCTGTGGGCATCTAGGAGAGGAACAGCAGGTGGGAACCGAGGGCTAAACTAGAATGAGAAACCATGTCCTTATCTACAAAAGCAATTTCTGTAAACATTGGGAATGTGGGGTTTTTTATTTGCTTGTTTAGGGTACTAAGTAAATCTGAAATTGGTCTAGAGATGTCCTGTGCATGCTAGACGATTAGTTCACTGTTACGTATCAGCTGGCCTTTTCTGCCCAAGTCTCTCACACAGCTTTCAGATCTAGACAGCACATGAGATCGAGACACAGAGCAGCAGCATCCTTTTAATCCAGCACGCGTGTGGTACAACAGAGACTGAGATACCAGACGGAGAGGCGGAGGATGGTGAACTATTTTTTGACAGACAGCCCAGATTTTGGGTCTTTAAGGCTGGAGTTATTTCTATGGCAGTTTTTGATGGTTTGAACTTTTTGCCTTCAAAATGGAGGCGACATTTTCTTTTTGTGTGCTCCATTCAGACTTCTGAGTTCTTCCACGTGGAGGGAGGGGGAGGCTGGGGGAAGTGGCTAATGGACTGGGTCTTGTTCTGCCGTCTCAGGTCAGCCACTGTCATCCAGAGCCTCTTCTCAAGCTGCAATATCTGTTATTACTGCTCTGCCAACATGGCTTGGATGCTGACTGCACAATTGTGGCCATTTCAGACCCAGGTGAAGTCACATCCATGCACAAAGCTGTGCTGAACCACCTCGGAGATGATTGCTTAGTGGTGGGGATGCACAGCCTTGCTTGCACACATGTTCACCCTTTACTGAGAAGTGCGATGTTCATTGTCTATTGAGTGTGCTCAAGTTTTATCCCTGAACGGAAATGTTGGAGAGTCGAGCTGAGCGAAGTCCACCAACCTCCCATAGCACTGGTGCATCGCAGGCTGTTGCAGCAGGGCTAGGAGAATCTGGTATCATCTCCTGAAGTTGCCTGGCAGAACCCAATCTGTATTTAAGCTCTTTCTGATCCAGTTTGTTGGCAGGGCAAATCACCTGATCTTTCCATACCATTGGCCACTGTGTGAAGAAAGTGGGAGACAGTACATGAGATGTGCCCTCCTGGGACTATTTAGCTCAGGGTTATATCTTCAGTGGTGGAAAGGGAAAGTTATGTTGGGACAGCACACAAGCCCATCCTCTTTCCTTGTGGGTCCTAAGGCTTGTTGTTTTAGGCCATTTATTATGTAGAAAAGTTTTCTTTCTCCATTTCCCAATCTGTAAAACTTGGGCTCCAGAATGTAAATGCTCTCATTTGTTGCAGATTGGCCTGATGACAACCTTGATAACTACCGTGGTGACCATGTCATCGATAGCACAGCTTTGGGACGACGAATGGGAGATGGTATTTATTTCACTGCAAGTAAGTTGTCTGCAAGGATGCCCCTCTGGGTGGGGAGAGGGGCGAGTGCAGCTACATGTCATGGACTTTGTGTCTTTCTACTGTATAAAAACCCTGTCTTGATGTTTATCACTCCCAAAATTGAAAACTTGGCAATGAGAAAATTTGCAGCAAAACCCCCATGGAGTCCTCAAAGCCACCATACCATTTTGTCTCCTTCTCCTGGGCTCTTTCCTTTAAACTCAAACCAGGGCTTGGCTGCAGAGTTAGAGGTGGAAAATACTGATGCTGGGTTTGATTCAGAGTTGCTGGAGGGAGAGGGCAATTCCTCCACTTGCTTTAGCAAGCAATGTTCTGGACATTGGTGTCCAGGCACGGAGCATTGTGCTCTTCCCAGTCCTATGTGAGGAGCACTCTGGGTTTGTTTTAACATTGCACATAAATTTATATATATCTAAAAAAGACCGTAACTTCTGTGCTCTAGTCCTGTTTTAAGAAAGACTTGTGGTATGCTCAGGGCTATGTAAGTGTTAGAGGAAAATAGTTACAAACTGTTAATTTCTTGATAGACCGTCTCTCTATTCCTTTTTTCCCCTCTTCCTCAAAAAGGGGTCCAAAAATATTCTGCCCATGAAAGGCTTGAGAGGTTTTACTGGTGATCACTGCTGTGTATTTGGGAGTAGGCAAATACAAGGGCGGGGGGGGGGGGGGGGATAGCATCCACACAAGTGACTAATATTTCTCAGAAGTGCTTCCCTTTTCATGTTTTTTCAAGATTTAGACAAGCAATTGGAGAACAAAAGCATGACTCAGAGATGCCATCTCAAACTTTCTCTCGTGGTGATACACCATGGTGATGCATAGTCCAATGTGTTAATAGAATCACAGAATGGTTTGGGTGGGAAGGGACCTTTAAAGGTCACCTAGTCCAGCCCCCTACCATGAGCAGGGACATCTTCCACTAGATCAGGTTGCTCAGAGCCCCGTCCAACCTGACCTGGAATGTTTCCAGATTTGGGGCATCCACCACCTCTCTGGGCAACCTGGGCCAGTGTCTCACCACCCTCATCCTAAAACATTTCTTCCTTATTGTCTAGTCTGAATCTCCCCTCTTTTAGTTTAAAAGACCCCTTGACCTATTGCTACAGGCCCTACTAAAAAGTCCCTCCCCATGTTTCATTTAGGCCCACTTTAAGTATTGCTGAAAGGCCACAATAGGGTCTCCCCAAGAGCCTTCTCTTCTCCAGGCTGAACAACCCCAACTCTCTCAGCCTGTCCTCACAGCTGAGGTGTTCCAGCCCTCTGATCATTTTCGTGGCCTCCTCTGGACCCACTCCCACAGGTCCACGTCTTCCCTGTGCTGAGGACCCCAGAGCTGGACGCAGTGCTGCAGGTGGAGTAGAAGGGCAGAATCCCCTCCCTCGACCTGCTGGCCACACTGCTTTGGATGCAGCCCAGGATACAGTTGGCTTTCTGGGCTGCGAGTGCATGTTGCTGGCTTATGTCCAGTTTTTCATCCACCAGTACCCTCAAGTCCTTCTCCACAGGCCTGCTCTCAATCCCTTCATCCCCCAGCCTGTATGGATACTGGGGGTTGCCCCAACCCAGGTGCAGGACCTTGCACTCAGTCTTGTTGAACCTCATGAGGTTCACATGGGCTCACTTCTCAAGCTTGTCCAAGTCCTTCTGGATGGTATCCCATCCCTCTGGCAGGTCAACTGCACCACACAGCTTGGTGTCATTGGCAATCTTGCTGAAGGTGCACTTGATCCCACTGTCTATGTCAAAGATGAAGATATTAAACAGTACTGGTCCCAATACAGACCCCTGAGGGACACCATTTGTCACTGATCTCCATCTGGACATTGAGCTGTTGATCAATGTTCAACTGAACTACAAGAAATTTAAAACTTGGTGGCACAAACAGCCTTACTTGAATTTGCGTGGTGTCTAAGGAGGCCTTTTTCAAATATCTGTGTTATTGGGTGAGCTCTTCCCCAAGAAGAGGTTTAGCGCTTTCCTGCTTTGCCTTCATAGTGGCCTGAGTGCCAAAGGCAACGGTAGGGTTTGGAAGAAGAGATGGCCAAAACAGTGCAGGACCCTGATGTAGGAACGGTGTGAAATCCAACTGGAAACAGAGTGGTCGTCTGCACTGTGGATCCTGCAAGATCAATGAATTTCTAAGGTGCTGGGGTATTTGTCGTCATTGTTTCTCTCCTGTTCTTGTGTCCTGCAGGCTACAGCCCCTTTCTTGCACATAGGAGCACTTGCGGCGGTCACGGCTCTGTCGTGGTTGATAGCGGGGCAGTTTGCACGAACGGAGAAAGCCAGTGAGTACCCTTTGTGTCCTTGCGTGGTGGTCGGGCTGGTGGGTGGCTGTTAGGGCGTTGGGTCCTCCCGTTGGCAACCAGCTGGCAGGAGGCAGTACTGGTTCCTTCCCTGGGCTCAGCAGCCTCCAGCTGAACCACGCTGGGGAGATGGATGCTCTCCTAGAGTAACCTGGCCGAAACTGGAGTGGGTGAATCTGGTCTGGGGATGCATCCAGATCCCATGGCTGCTGCTTTGTGGTGAGAAGCACAGCAGGGTTGGACATGAAAGGTCTGTTTTCAATAATGCAATGAATACAAGCATCCAGATTTCCATAAATCTTTAGAAAACATAAATGCACCCTCTGCAGCTAAAGTGCAGTGTTTTTCTCTGGATCTTATATAAGCACTTCTCCCTTCCCCCATCTCCTTGGCTCTTGTTCACCTGCATTTCTAGGTGGATCTGGCTTTTGACAGCCCTCGTGGACTTGTTGCTTGTGGTGCAGTAGCACCCAGAGGGCTCAGTAGACATCTGGTCCCCTGATGGTTAGGTGCTTCCTTAAATGAATGTTGAGACATGGTCAAAAGTCTTAAGGGAGCAGAGTGGTGAAGGACACGCTGAACCTAGCTGCTCTTGTTGATGGTCCTGTCCACTGGAATAAGCTCTTCAGTGCATCTCCCCTGTCCCACCTGGTTGCCAAGGGCTCTCCTAAGCCTGAGCTGTTCCTCTGGGTTTTCTTGTGAAATAATTTGCTCCTTCTGTGCCCTCAGAAGTGTTATTCTTCAGGGCGTCCATGGATGTTCTCAGACATTTGTGCCAGTTCCAGAAAAATTATTTTAATTGGTATTTAACCTGCAGCAAAATACAAGCCCTGGAAGGATTTGGCAGCACTTGCAAAAGACTTCCAAGAAGTGGGAGTTAAGAATGAGGAAACGGTGTCTGAAGATGGAAAAATTTTGATATCCAGAGAGACCTTTCAAAGAAAGAATTGCTCTGCCTTAATTTATAAATATGCCAATAAAGATGTACCTGGTTCTTCTTAAATATGTCCTAGCATGTAATTAGGCTGCCAGTTGAGGGAGGATTTGTGGTTACGCCTAGAGCAGAGACTGCATGTGCTCCTTCTGAATGCCTCATGCTTTTTCTCTTGCAGCTGAGTTCCCTGAAAATGGCTTTTTTGTTTGTTTTTAATAAGCCAGGAAGCTGTTTTCCTTCTCTCTTTCTGATCCTGGGTGGGTTTTTTTAGTAGTTTGTTGTTGTTTTTAAGGAAAAACATTAATCTCATGTACCTTTGGATCTTAAAATTATTTCAGGGTCATTTGACTTATGAAAGGTGTCTTACCTGGAGGAGTTTACAGACTTTTTGGTACAGATATGTTTGATGTGGTGGTGTTAAAAATGGAAGAGAAGAACTGAAATCCCTGTGAAAACCTACAGTTGCTTGTAGTGGGAAAATAAGATTTCACTCACTAATAATAACCTTTTGGAAATAACTGCTGCAGCTGCAGTCACTGGTGAAACAGTCTGTTCTTGTCATTTTTTGAGGCATGTGACAGTCTTCAGCAACTGGCTTTTTTTCTGGGCAAATTTATATGTTGTTTTGGTTTTTTGTTCCCCCATGCTACTTTTTTCTGAACCTGGAGAATAGATGTTTCTTGAATAGCCACAGTGTTTTAAAGGATAGCAGCCTGTTTTCAAAGCTTGATTCTGAGGTCACATAGAAAACACTGGACTCAAAGCAGCCCTGGGAGCATTGAGTAGCAGATGGGAGTGTGAGAAATGTGCTCTTCCACGAGCCCAAACTAGGCTGGAGTGGTCACTAAGAGCAGGAGGAATGGAGGAGGAAGGCTTGGGGTGTCGGTGGTGTTAGATTTCTGTCCTGCTTGCTTGGCTTAGCTGGTCACCAGGAGAGCTTCTTCCATACAGACCATCCACCCTCAAATTGAACACTATGTACTTTGCTTGTATTTCGTGCATGTATTTAATTTCGGGGTTTTTGTGCGTGGTGTCTGTTCCCACATTTGCATGGCTGGGTGAGGTCTTCAGCTCCATTTTAACATGGTCTGTGACCCATGCTGGGGCATCCTTTCCTTGTGGGTGTAGCCTAACGATAAAATTATTTGGAAGCCTATACATTTCACGTCGTGCTTGCCTTTAGTCTGAATCTAAGCTGTTTAATCCCTAAACTGCAGTACCAGGAAGGAAGGGACCAGATTCTTTGCACAGCCTGAGACTTTGCTGACAATTAGGCTGATTTTCAAAGCCTGGCTGGTGTGTAGCGTTCCTGGAGTGAGCAAGAATTGGGTCAGGATAACGTCCTGTGTCTGTCTGGAGGTTTTGATGCTGGTAAAACACAACTCCAGGGCACCATACCTTTATGGTGCAGGACACAGCATGAACTCACTTAGCAAGATACCATTCAGTTCCTTGAATGCTCTGTGGGTGATTGACATCTCTTCCAGAGAGGAGGAAAAATTATCTGGCAAAGTTACTAGTGTTACTTTCTGGCTTGTAGGACCATGTTTGAATGAGGCTATTAGATGCTGGAAGCAAAAAGCAGTTTGTTTATGTGTGAAACCAGATCAGTTGTGGTCAGGACCAGAGCTGGGCTGTTCTGTCCTTCCCCTAAAAAAACCCACCTTCTCCATCTTGTGTCCATGGCAAATATTTGTTTTAAAGAATTTTTTTTGGAGGTTCTCCCTTGAGTTCCAAAGCCTTAATGAGTTTTCAAAATAAATAATAATAAAAAAAAATGAAGTCTTATGCTTTAATATCTGTGGTTTTAAGTGACTCCAAATAGCTCAGGAGTTCAAAGGTGCCTGTTGTTCTTTATAAAGAATACGCGTCTGTTGGGAACAAGGGGTGTTTCTGTTGTGCTGTCAGCACCTTTGAAAGATTTGCAGAGACTTTGGACTTTGAGAATTTACTGGTAGTCGGAGGCCAGTGGCTGAGACATGGCGTGAGAGGCAGGACTGCTCATCTGGCCCCAAGCGTTGCAGCCAATACCCTCTTTGCTGCATTGCCCGTCCTGTAATATTGTTGCTTGCAGAGACCCCGGGGAGTGCAGCACCATCATGACCCAAGAATTTATTTAAACATGTCCAACTTAATCAGTGAAATGTTGTTGCAAATTAACTCTGTTCTGGCTGGCACAAATCCTAATGCAGAAGCAGTTTAAGTGGCGTTACCCTGGCTGAAATGGGTGGTGTTGGTAAACCACCAACGTAAACACAAGTAGTGCAAACCCAAGTGATATTAAATGCACCCACATTGTGCCACGACTTATTTGTAGATATGTTTAACAGGTCATCTATTTCTGCTGTCAGGCAGGGCAAAATTTGGTGCTGTCCCACCCAAAGGGCTGGAAATCAGCAGCGTTTTGGGCTACGTTGTTGGGACTTTAAGCAATTCGCTTAACTTCTTTTTTCCTTAGTACCAAATGAAGTGAAAACCTCCCTCAGAACTTGCTTAGCTCAAAGAGATTTTTTTAAATAGAGTATGTTTTTCCCTAAACAAAGAGCTCTGCTGTTGTACTAGGCGTAATGGCTGTAGACCAGTCTCTCCTCTGGAGGGAAGATGAACCTGTCTTGACTTTGCTCCTGTGGCACGAGGAGGTCAAGACCAACATTTTCACCAGCTCTTTCTCTCTCTTTCTGTCTCAGCTTCTCAGATGCTGATGTTCACTGCGTACCTCGCAGTTGTAGTTGCACTTTACCTTGTTCCCCTCACCATCTCGTCCCCTTGCATAATGGAGAAGAAGGCTCTGGGACCGAAGCCAGCCATTATAGGTCATCGCGGAGCACCGATGGTGAGTAGTCTCATTAGTGTTGTCTGACTCTTCTGCCTGTGTAAAGGATGGTGCTGGAGCTGATGGTCTCAAGGCTGCTCTCCAGAGAATATATACGACAAATACAACTTTGAGACACCCCTCCTGTCTAGAATTACTGTGGTGGTAAATCAGTACATGAACCCAGAGTCAAGTCACGCCCTAGATGTTCTAGATGCCTTACAAACAAAAGGGCAATCCTTGCCTTGCTCAGGGTGGTTTCTGCCATTGCATTTTTCTGGCTGCTAGTTCTGCTGTTTTTTGCTTTCCAGGCTTGGCTCTTGAGCTGCAGCAGTAGAAGTTTGTGATATTTTTACTTTTTTTAGAGCTTGAGGCTCAGTCTTCCTGTACTTTGCAGGACCTCACCAGCAGTGGTTAAACTCGGCTCACAGCAAGATGCCTTGAGTATGTGGCAATCTGGAAAAACAAACAAACAAACAAGCTGTGCTGACCCTACATGACTGCACAGTACTCTTGCATTGCAGATCATCATGAGACTGGCTGAGGTGATGAAACATTCCTGTCATCTGCCTCTGGGTAGATCTTGAAATCATAATCATATAGTCCTTTCTTCTCCAAGATTTCTGGACATGTCCAGGCTAAAGATGGAGCGTGTTGGCTCAGGCACAGCCGTGGGCTTGGATAACGTTGTCCTGCGGTGTGTGGACGTACTGGTCTGGGTCTCTAGTTTGGGTGCTTCTGCACTTAGGTCTGTTGCATAGTTGTACCTTCATCTATCTCTGCTGGTTGATTGACTTCAGGCAAGATAGCATCCTGCAGTGTAGGCACTGGCCTCGTGAATGTGTCATTTTTTTAAGGCATCCAACTAACTGTTGCTGATGTTCAAAGCAGAAAAAAAAATTGTTTAGGCTGTCAGAACCTATTTGGCAGGCTAGAGCGTGCTTGAGTTCTTCAAGTCCAAGAGTGCTCACTAGGAGTTTGCTAGGTGAGATAAACACCTGTCATGACACAGAAGTATTTTATTTTAGTTCTCTCTATTTTTAATGGTTTCTTTCTTTAAGCAATCCCTTGAAATGCCAGCTTAATTTCATCGCTCTTAACTACATTGCCTCTGTGGGTGGTGGAATGAAGTTCTGGGCATGATAAATGCTTTTTCCTTTCCTACTGAGTTTGTCCCAACCATGAAGGCCAGAAGAAGCCAAATGAGAACCTGGGCTCTGCATGCTTTCTGCATGGCAGGAAATAACAAAACCTGTTAGGAGATTTCCTTCTTGTGGGGTTTCCAAGCCTGTGTGCCCCCCATAGCCTTCTAAAGAAACTAAACAGTAGACAAAATCCTTCTGTCCTCCAGATTGAACTAGTTTATGTAAACTTCATCTGGAGCAAGACTCCCAGCAGAGACTTGGCCCTTTGCTTTGCTTCATGTTCTTCCTTGGAGCCAGCCAATGCTCCTTGCAGTATGGAATAAACCTATCTGGGAAGATGCTTCTTGCATGTTAGGGTGCAGAGGGTTGCCAAGGTTGATCAAGAGCAGTGGTGGAGGACACTCAGTGCTGCGTGTGGACCTGTGGCCCAGTTGTTGTTCAGCAGGGTGCATCCCTCCCCTTCACCATTTCCCGATACGCAGAGCTGGTTGTCTGTTAGCAGCAGATGGTTTGCTCTGAAGCCCACAAGAAGCAAGATCAGAGACTAGCAAGCCTTGTTCCAACCTCTGCATGTCTCATGATGAGTTGGCAGTAGCTTTATCCAACTGCTTTGCCTTTGCTGTATGTGTAGTGAGTGTCCTCCAACTGTGCCCTTGAATGGCGAAGCTGAGACAGGATAAGAAAGATGAGGACCAGAGAGAGGTGGTCAGACCTTGTTCTGTACATCTATCCATGCCCAGCTTTTCGCTATATCAAATGTCACCATGAGTTTGAAGAGCTCTGCCTACAGTGCAAGTCCTCACGTTGTACTAAGTCATATCTGCTTGGAAACTAATGATTTTAAAGCCTTGCCAGAAGGCATTTCTGCTAACAGGGTCTTGTTTCACAGGGCTGCTTGCTGTGCTTTTGCTGTTGAGCCCAGCTGTATGTAGATTTAGTTTGGAGAAATGGCCAGGTGGAGCTGGGGAGGAAGAAACAGCCCAGAGAAGAATCTGGAGACTGGGCTGTAGGACACAGACATCTTCCCTTGGGCAATGTCAAGATCAAAAGTCTGCAGAGCCTGGGAGTTTGGGACCTGAGGTGAAACTAGATCTAGTGGGGCTGGAGGTGATAAAAAGCAATCCAACATTTGCCTTCAGATCTCCTAAAGCAAGACAAATGTGATTTGCTGTGCAAACCTGTTCTCTGATAGAGCCTGAGAGCTGGTTGCTTTGCCTGTCTGGCAGGACTGGGTCCCTAATATTGCATTTGCATGTCCAATGCTCTTATACTAGAAAGACAGGAATATAACTGAGTGCTCTTCTGACAAAAGCCAGCGAAGGAGATCCATGGGATGGTTGAAGACACTTGTTGTCCTGAAATAAAGGATTTGTTGGGGACATGGCATATGGGGCAAAAGGTGGTGAACTGGAGAGTTTCCCAGGAAAGCTGTAGATGTGTGCACTTCCTGAATGATACAGTACTGAGGGATACTGATCCATCAGTGCATGCAGCCTGCTCCTCAAACAGGGACAACGGTCTTCCTTTGCGCTCCAGAGCCTGCTTTCCTCTGTGCGTGCACACACCCTGTCTCTCTTCTCTTGTCCCTTTAGGATTTTTAAAAGCAGCATTCATAGCGTCTGTGTGAGTGAGACTCAACTGCTGTCCTTGTTCTGTGGAGGAAAAAAGTGTAGAACAGAGGCCATATGGCTCATATAATTTGTCTTGAAACACTGGAGGAGGGAAAAAGTCCTTGCATTTTAAGTAGCAAGAGAAAAATCAGAAACCATCCTGGCATCTGTACCTAGATGAAGTGTGGCTTTTTGCAGTGCAGGATTGCTACTGGTTCCACACTGGCTGGCCATTTGTCTGTAGTGGTAGTGCTCCTCCAAGCAAGGTCGCTTTGGTATTATCCTGTTCCCCGATGAGACTTAATTCACTGTTCTACATGACTACTCCTACCTTCCCTTGCCTAAATGTCACCCAGTCATGCCCACGTTTTGCTATACTAAACGCCCATTCCCATCAGGGTGCTCTCTGAAAACCCTTTCTCTTAGCAGGCATTTAGTTAATCAATCAGTTTCTCTTCAAAGGCTCTTTTAAATTATTCAGCTTCTAGATCTGTTTCTGTCCTTGTGGACTCCCATCAGGAGAGCATCAGGGTTGTGGCAGCAATGGGCTGGGAATTGAGGGCTCCAGCCCTCATTTGATGTCTGTGGTTTGAAAGGGTCTTGTCCTGATTGGTACAGGAATCGTCTGACACCCCAAAACATGAGATGGGGTTCTCTGTAAATTTTGCATGTTAATATGTTAAACTTTTCAGATGGTTTTATGAGCAGGTGTCTGTTGTCTTTGGTCTTCTATCTTTTTTTATTCTTCTTACAGAAATCTAGTTGCATGTTGTCTTCAATGGCAATAGACTTGACTGTCTTCTCCCTGTGATGGCAAATATGCCGCTTATGCTGATGATAAGCCACAACAAGGTTAGAAGGTAAAAGCTAGGACCAAATCTGAGATGGAAATGAGGAACTTCATCCAGTAGGACACCAACTTCTACTGCCATTTGCACCTTTAAAGTCTTCTCCCAAATGTCTTTCGTCACATGGTGCTACAGGTTGAGGCAGGTTGTCTTTGCTTTTGGGATCTGAAGACGGTGCTGTCCATAATGTTGAATCCTACTTGCTTTTAGGTTGTTAGTCCTAAATATACATTCCTAATAAAAATAATAAGGCTCATCATGATTTTTGATCTCAAATTGGAGGTAAATCACCCAAAGGATTAATAATAACAAGGACTTAACTGAGCAAGAGCTGTATCTGTCTCCTTGGAAACCTTCATGAAGCCTGGAAACTCACCTCCCGTTACTGGAACCAAAAAGGTACTGGTTGGTCTAAAAAAAAATCACGCTAAACCTGTGGAAACCATCCAAGCATGTCGGAGGCAAGAACAGCTCTTGATTTCAGAGCTGGAGGCTACAAATAGCATCGAAATAAACGCTCTTGGCAAACCACCCATACAGCTGGTTTTCAGCATGTCTAAACAGTGTTGAGAAAGACTGTGCCGAAACTGCTGTCTGCAGCGAAGTGTGTGGTGCTTGCACACCGTCGAGCTCCTTCCTGCATGGCAGATGATGTCCATCTCCTTGCCGAGCGCAGGCACCATGCCGGGAGGAGCGTTTCTTGGCGGTGCTGACTCACTGGCTTTGCGCAATTCCGGAGTGGAAAAGTACCCATTGCTGGGACAAAGTACCTTGGTGGGTAGCCAGCGTTTAATTGCGCTTGGGATTTGCCTTTGGGTTACTGCATGGGAATGTTTTGCCTCGACAGGGAGTGTGTCATGCTGTTCCCAGGAAAATTCCTGCAAATATGGCCTTGTGCATGTGGAGTTGTTTTTTGGGGTTTTTTGACACCTGAAGGTGAAGCCTCCAATGTATGTTGGCGTTGTCACAGAGATGCTGTTTTGTCATCTTGTGGTGCCAACTATCAATAGAAACAGTCATGAAGACTTCTGGTTGGGATTGTGGCTTAAAGGAGAGCTTTCAGCTAATGAAGAACTGGTGATTTCTTTCTGTTGTTTTGAGGCTTTTGTTTTCTTGGTGGTTTTGAGGGCCTTTATTTCTTCTTATCTTGGGTACCAAAACTTTGCCACCACCTATTTGGGATGGCTTTGTTTTTTAAGGACTCTGAAGTGCTAAGCACTCTGAAGGTTTGTACTGCTTGTGCTGCTGAAATCAAGAAGCATTTGCATTGCTGTACCTCTTATGCACGCCCACCTATTAAAAATACGGACAGTTAACCAGACTCCTGGTCTGATCGATGGTAACAAACAATCACAATTAGCACCTTCTGTCAGACCTGGAGAAAGGCTTGTGTTCACTGAAATAAATCTACGTAAGGTTAGGTAGTCTTTCATTAAATCAAGATTCAGCTCTTTTTTTTTTATGTGCAGTACAACAATAATGAGGTCTCATCTTCTGTATCTAGTTATTAAATTTCTAATGGTTTTTTGCTTATGAGTTTATCCTGTTCTCAAAAAATCCTTTATTTTCTTCTCTTTTTGTTCTGTGCTTTCCCCCTTCCTTTTGGTTTAGTTGAGCTGTTTCCTGAAGTGCTGGATATGGATGCTCTCTAAAATACCTAGAATTCCTAGGGATTAAAGTTAAATTTTATTTTATTTTTTGAACAGTGTTGTTACTGCCTCATAGTGACCTGGCGTGATGGGACACTAATGCTGAAATCAACATACTGGCAGATCCCACACCCTAAGTCCCATAGAGGGAACTTCCAAAGGGCATCTTTTTACAGGAAGAAAAATGCCATTTTTGAGGTATTGCCCTGATCATGCCTTGTGTTTTTGGTCCAATTATTGGCTCACAAGGAGATTGATACTGGAAAGGAGAGATAAGGGAGGGAACTCAAAAAAAAAAAAAATTTAAAATTATGGTCATGTTTCTAAAAAGATGAGAAAATATCCTTAAAGCTTGCCCATGAAGCAAAGATCAAATTCTTCAGTGCAGCTCAGCGTGCAATGCCAGAGGGGTGCAGTGGCTGCAGTTACACTTTAGAACAAATTTGGTTCTTCTATGCAAGCTTCTTCGTTAACCTCCCCAACATGCAAATGATGCAGTGATTTATTTATTTTTTTAAGGCCAGGCAAGGTGACTAATGAGGGGAAAAATACAGTGTAGTGATGTCCAACTGTAGCAAGACTACGCTGCTCTAACTAGCACGCTTTCATAATCTTCGTTAAGGAAGGTCCAAAGTTCTTGACTCCGTTTAAAGCATTTGCAATTGACTTCTGAGCACAAAAATAGTCAAGATGAGCTCACTCATGGGTAATTTTCTAGAAATTACTTGCTGCACGTCTCTGTAGCAGGAAGAAATGAATAGTAGCCTGATTTTTGCAAGGGATGAGCCTATCAAACCAAGCGTGAAGAGAAGGAACAGCTTCTAGAAACCCTGCACAGGGTCTGTCTGTGGCTTTCAATGAATATTAGCATGGTTTATATAGGACAGAGGTTTTAGAGTGAAATCATTGCTTTGTGCCCCAGGGCTTCCTTCACTTCAGCACTGGTTTCTTAAGAAATCGGTTGTGTCCAGTTGCACTGGATGACTGCAAACCTGGATTTGGGTTTTAGACATAACGTGCCTGAATGTATTGGATCAAGGAGGAAAACCCATCACAGAAACTGGAGGGAAACAAAGAGAAATACAAGCAGAACGATTATGCATTTATTTAGTTCTTGCAGTTTTGCTGTAAAACCTTTTTTAAAAAAAAAAAATGAGCATTAATCTCAGCAAGTAATTTCTATACCAGCAACTGTCCCACTTGGGTGCATCTCTGCCATAAACATGCTGAATTTGGGGCTTCAGCTCCCTCTTTCTTGGAGGGAGACAGGAGACAGGTTGGGATGATGGAAATATGTTACTCAGATTCTCCGTTTTCACAAAAAACTCTCACGTTGCACGAGATTTGAACTCCTGGTACAGAGAGATCCTGTCTCCAGAGTGGTGCCAGGGGAACCTCTTGGAATAGGCAGCATCTGATTTTATGGGACAGGGCTAAATTTGCTTTTCTAGCTTTCTAGTTGACCTTTACTGGGTTATGTCATTGGTGTGAGTGACTTGTTCAGTCCCCTCAAGGCTAGGATCAACCAAGAGGTTTAGAAACTGGGGAGGACAGCTTTCTGCATCGATGATGGACTCATTTGGAGATGCAATTATTTATATCAGGGTGACTGGCTCTGGCCAGGTTAGGAGCTTACCCACCACATGGTCACAAGAAGATGATGTCTTTGCCTGGAAGGCTTATAATCTACTTCTCAAAAGCTTCTCACATACAGGGAATTGGGCTGTGAAGTAATAGCATTGTGGTGTTACAGAGACTACCCAGCACATGCCATCGTGGGGCATGGTGTTACGGAGAGCACTTCTGCTGACGTCTGTGCTGTCTGCTGATTCAGAGCAGACGGAGATGTTCATCCATCTGTGATGCTCTTCAAGAGGATGCCCTTCACTTCTAGTGATGAAGATGACGTTACAGCTCCTAAGTGTGTATTTGGATGGTTGGACCTTAAGTGACAGCCTGTCCTTACAACAGTTTTAAAACACTGCTTCCTCTGCACAGCTGCATTTTTGACACAGATCTAGCCAGAGTTTTTCAAGTTACTTAACTTGTGTTTGGGATCAAGTTCCTGGAAAAGAAATGGATGTGCCTCGTATCTGAGCAGCCTCATGCAGCCCTGGTGGAGTCCAGTTAAGTTTTGCCCTTCTTGAAGGGTGAAGCGTGGTCTGCAGGCTCTGTAGGGGTTAGAGATGAGGCGGGAGTGGGATATTCCACTCCTGGTGTTGAGATTGTCTGTCCATGGGGTTAAGCTCAGTGGCATCTGTGTGAGTGCCGAGGATGGGACAGTCAGTGCGCTGAGTTTTAAAACTCAAAGAAATCTCAGGTTTTAGCTCACTGCAACCTGTATTTTAGCACTGCCCCTGAGATGCGTGAACATCATTATTATCTTTACATGGCCAAATTTGTCCAGTCTGGCAAACAGATATCCAATCCCCAAAAGTCTGTTTTCCTATTTGCCTTTCATCTATCCCTCTCAGTTCTGTCTAAATTTACTTTTCCCCAGGCCAGGTGATGGAGGTTCTTGCGTATTGACTTGCCACTTCAGATCTGTTTGGCTCTGTGTTTCCTTCAAATATCTCCAGCAGTGGAGGCTGGTACTCCTGCTCCTTAACCTAAAGTTAAGTCTTCCTCTGCATCTCAAACCCACTGCATCTGAAGAGGGCTGGTGTCCAAGCAAGGTCTGACCCTGGCCCTGCAGAAACTGAAATACATTGAAAAGAGGCAAGAAGCGTTTTTAATCTTTTTATCAAACAGCAGAGCCCGTGTCCTTTCTGGGTTAGGATTCTGCTGTGCCAGAGTTTGGTGTACAGGTAAGACATGAGAAGACCTTGGTCACACTGGTCCACCTCTACAGAGGTGGAATACTGTTGTAGCCGTGCTTGTTTGCCTTCATTAGCCCTGATTCATGCAATATGAGCTCTTCATTGTGTAGGTGGGTAACAGCAGTGTCATCCTACCCTTGTCAGTTCTACCCTTGTCAAAGGGTTTTACATTGATTGCTTAGTGGAGGTAGTCCAACCTGCCCTTTCCAGTCTCCCTTAGCCCGAGAGCTGATTTACAACTCAACACGCTTTGCTTTTCTATTCCTTGTACGTCCGCATCCCTGGCGAGACTGCTTACAGAAGTGTGGGTTTAGTTGCTGCTTGATGTGGTGTCACATCTTGAGCTGGGACTTGCATTGCAGCCAGCCAGCAACCCTTCCTGACTTAGGCTGGTTGTCTTGCATCACCCTTTGGTTTCTCTAGTTCAGCTGTCTCTAGTTTGAACACTACACACTTTATTTCCTTGTGATTGCTGCAGTCTCTGAAAGCAAATATTGAGCATTACCCTGTAGAGAGAGGATCACCTTGCAGTGTTATCCTGAAGAAACCTGAGCTACTTGGCAGGGGGGGAACCTGAGATGCTGCAAGCAACCCAAGGAGTTGGAGCAGGGCTGCCTGGATGGGATCTTTAGATCTTTATGTGGCTGCTGCTCCCTGCTGACAGCTCTGGGCATCATGCATATATTGCAAAAAGCTCTTTCAGCCCGACCTTGCATGACCCAGCGCTGGGCTGTGCAAGAGGGTGTGCTGGGGGCGTTGTCTCTGTCTTCTCCTAGACAAGTCAGGCTTTGATTGGGAGCTTTTTTAGGAAAATAATGTGCCTCTGTGTTGAACAAACAGAAAAATGAACTGGTATTGATGCGTAGCTTGAGCCAGAGGAATTCAGAAGGTAGATACCGGAGCTATGTGAAGGTTGTGTTGCTGACATTTGGTCTGATGATTTTACCCCAAAGCTTTGCTGACCTGAGCATGTAAGGTGATCAGCTAATAAGAAAACAAATGATTCTCAGAGACACCTTAAACTCTTGAGCAGCTTTTTGTATTTATTGTGCACGTTGCTCACATGGTGCATTTAGGCCTTTGTTCCTAATCATTCCTCTTTCCAAACCCTGAGTAATTCTTGAAAATCATGGGTTGTGAATGCTCATTGTATCTTGATGGAAACTTACTGATCCTGATGGTGGCAGAGATGAGTGGAAAAACAGGGTGTTACATGTGCTCTAAACATGAAAGCAAAATTGGAAAAAAGAAAATTATTTTTAAAAATAGCTTTATTTTGATGTGCTCATCTTTCAGTGCAGAAAACCTGCCAGGTTTTCTCTTGATAGTTGTCTTTTTTTTTTCTGGTTTGCTTGTTGTTGGTTTATGGACATTTTGGGGCTAGCTATACTGGACTGGTTTTGTAGAAAAACAAAGTATTTGTCTTCACACCGTATTGTTTTTAAACAAACCTGAATTCTGTTACCATCTGCTCCATTCAGCAGGAAGGAATTTGAGATAAAATTTGAGCCCTTATCTGTGATAGCTATAGGGATAAATTTTCTAGGCTTAAGGCTATTTTTAATTGTTGTTAAAACTAACTAGAACATTTGTTATTAGAGAAATCATCTGATTTTTAGACTGAGCAATAGATGACTATTGAATAAGTAGATGTAGAAATAAAACATGTGCTACAGAACCTGTGGTCCAATTGATCTCCATGGTATGGATAATACTCTGGTTTATGGACTTTCTTCTTTCTATAATGGCATTGTAATCACTGTTTGCATGGAAAAGTAGGAGATTGAAGAACTGTTAAGGTGTTTTAGATAGCTCTAGATATAGCCTGTGGATAGAGAATTGACATCACATTAACAATCACTTTCTGGGGATCTCCAGCAAGCCACTGTTTGGGGGGCCGTACTGGTGAGCAAATCTCTCCTATACTAATTTTGCACGAGACATCGAGCTAGCTGGGTTTCTGGTATTGCAGGTCATAACTGCATTGAGCTCTCTGTGTGAGAAAGGCTATCAGTAGAGTCAAATGCATTGGTCATCTTCAGACTTCAGTAAGATGCAATTCTGCCTGGGGGATGCTGGTACTCCAGTGTAACTGGCCACTTCGTAATCTGCAGAACAAGATTGTTTTGGCTCCCTAGTAACTCTACACCTTCCTCCCAGTATCCTCACTGACATTGCTTCATAAACTTTTCCACTTACTACTAATCTCTCATTGCTCTTTTTTTTCCCCCCATAGCTGGCACCAGAAAACACTCTGATGTCCTTCCAGAAGGCAGTGGAGCAGAAGATGTATGGAGTCCAAGCTGATGTTGTACTGAGGTAAGCCACTGTGCTGGTTGGTCTGAGTCTTGCTGTGGATGGCCCAAACTATGCTGGTGGGTCTTTCTTATCTGGTGTGTGTCTGGTTGTTACCACTTTTTCCCATTGAAAAGGGCTCTTGTGATGAACGTAGAATCATAGAATCATTTTGGTTGAAAAAGACCATTAAGATCATCTAGTCCAACCATTAACCTAACCCTGCCAAGTCCACCACTAAACCATGTCCCTGAGTGCCTCATCCACACGTCTTAAATACCTCCAGGGATGGTGACTCCACCACCTCCCTGGGCAGCCTGTTCCAATGTCTGACAACCCTTTCAGTGAAGAAATTTTTCCTAATATCCAGCCTGAACCTCCCCTGGTGCAACTTGAGGCCATTTCCTCTTGTCCTATCGCTTGTCACTTGGGAGAAGAGACCAACACCCACCTCACCACAACCCCCTTTCAGGCAGTTGTAGAGAGCAATGAGGTCTCCCCTCAGCCTCCTCTTCTCCAGACTGAACAACCCCAGCTCCCTCAGCCGCTCCTCATCAGACTTGTGCTCCAGACCCCTCACCAGCTCCGTCGCCCTTCTCTGGACACGCTCCAGCACCTCAATGTCCTTCTTGGAGTGAGGGGCCCAAAACTGAACACAGCATTCGAGGTGCGGCCTCACCAGCGCCGAGTACAGGGGCACGATCCCCTCCCTACTCCCGCTGGCCACACTCTTTCTGATACAGGCCAGGATGCCGTTGGCCTTCTTGGCCACCTGGGCACACTGCTGGCTCATCTTCAGCCGGCTGTCGACCAACACCCCCAGGTCCTTTTCCGCCGGGCAGCTTTCCAGCCACTCATCCCCAAGCCTGTAGCGTTGTGTGGGGTTGTTGTGACCCAAGTGCAGGACCCGGCACTTGGCCTTGTTGAACCTCATCCAATTGGCCTGGGCCCATTGATCCAGCCTGTCCAGATCCCTCTGCAGAGCCTTCCGACCCTCCAGCAGATCAACACTCCTGCCCAACTTGGTGTCATCTGCAAACTTGCCGAGGGAGCACTCGATCCCCTTGTCCAGATCATTGATAAAGTTATTAAACAGAACTGGCCCCAAAACTGAGCCCTGGGTGACACCACTTGTGACCGGCCACCAACTGGATTTTGCTTCAGTCACCACAACTCTTTGGGCCTGTCCATCCAGCCAGTTTTTTTACCCAGCAAAGAGTGTGCCTGTCCAAGCCATGAGCAGCCCTATCTGATAACTCCCAGCTGTCTCCATTTGTAATGCACAGATGCTACTAATTGTTTCACTTAGATGATGATTAAAGGTGAAGTTGTCCAGGTGGGGGAACCTGGATACCTTTGTCATGAAACTAATCTTCATTTGCAGGAAGACTGTAGTTTATCCTAGAGCTTGCTTTATTGCAGTGAAGCACAGCACCTGGTTTCTAGCCTGGCTTGAAGTCAGCTGGCCTTAGGAAGAGAGAGAAGTGCTTAAATGGGACTTTTGCTGAGGCCCCCGAGGTGCAGAGAGAGCAGAGATCCCAAACTGACTTCACTGTACTGCAAGTCTTCAGGAGAGTTTTTACCAGCCTTGAAAAACTGTCACAAGAATTTAGCAGCCCTTTCTCTTCCTCCCCTCCCTCGCATGTCGTTAATGCTGGGGGAAGGAGGAACCCTGTGATACTGTTGACTGTCAGAAAGTCATTCCTTGGAGGCAAATGTTGAACTGAATTAACAAGGCCAATTTAGAGAGGGTTATTTCAAGAACTGTGCTTTGTTCCAGGAGTTTGATAATTCTTTAATATTCTTGTTCCTTTTCTGAACTGTGTTTTTTGAGTGTGTTGCATAGATGTGCAAGAGGGCAGAAGTGGCATGAAGGGAACAGTATTGCCTTATCTTGGTGATTCCTCAGTTTGTCTCAGTTCCAGTTATCGGCTTTGAGTCTTTCTTGTATTTATATTTTCTTTTTCCCTGACCACTTTGGAGATCGGTGTTGATGGAAAGATACTTTTGCCTGGTGGAAGATGGGCTTCTGAAGTTTAATTGTTAGGCTGTTTTTTCATTGTTTGTATAATTGTTTGAGAACAAATGATATAAAAACTAAAGGAACTTATTCCACCTAGGGAGTGGAAGGTCATTGTGGAAGGATGGAAGGTGAATCGGGATGTTTGCAATACAATTCTTCTTTCAAAAATCAGTTCATTAACAGTTGTGAAGGGACAACTACTTGACTGTCCACACTCGCAAATGAGCACTCAGCTCATGCGGTGGCTGAACTTGTTGCTTCCATTAGTACTGGCCGGGGGAAAGCTGGACTCCAAGAGCTTTCCGTGTTGCCACTCAACAGCTGTCCCAGAGGAGCACTCCAAGGCTCTCTCTAGGAGACCCAAGTGTCTTTATAAAAAGGGGATTCCATTGACCTTCAGACCAAAAAGTTGAGCTATCAGTACAGCTGGCAGCAACTTTGGGAAGGGTTTGCAGCACAACACCCATTGCTGTCCTTATCCCTTTGAAAGATGCTCTTTGTGCCTGTGGCTTGATGGGTCCACTCCACCTGCGATGTCCCCAGGACATCCCTCCTGGGATGTCTCCATGTTCCTCTAGTCACGTATCAGCCATAGGTGGGCTGCTTGGACATAAACTCAGACCCATTGCATTCTGCTCCCTACCCCGGTACACACCCCAAACTGGGTGGCCCTGGTTATAAAGCCCACTTTGCTTCAAGCAGCAGGAGCATAGCATCACTGCGTGCTCCTCTCTCATCTTCTACCTCCTCCCACATCTCTTGTTCTGAAGCTCTGATTTCCATCTCTGAATTATGTTTTCAAACATGTGCCTGCTAATATGTTGTGGTTAGCCTTGGGTAGAGCTGAGTGACTCTGCAAGGGGAAGGATTAGATAGGAGGGAGCGAATGTTAAGTGCCCCGTAGGATTTCTGCACTGTGGTTAAGGCTTAGCAGTATCTGATGATGCTCTGCTATGAGATGTTAAGACCTAAGCTCCTAGCTCCCTTAAACACTCCACACTCTTAATTCTGCAGTTGCTTAGCATTTTTTTTAAACTGTATTTATTAAAAAACCTTCTGATTGCAGCAGTGTGGTGTGCTGCTGAGCATGGTATTGCTGCATCAGCATGTTGCTTTGGGTTGCAGGGGGAAGTAGTTGGCACAGTGCACGCTAGAAATAGCAAATAAAGATGCCAGTGACCTTTGTGATAAGGGACTTCTGCAGGCAATGGTAAAGCTGAGGCAGCATTTGCTCCATCATCTAAAACTGGTTTTTGTTTTCCCTCTAGCTCTGGGGGTGAGTGCTCCGAGTTGTTTCCTAATTCAAATGGGGTTTGTATTTTAACCCCATCTCCTTTCCAGCCTTAATGTGAATCTTCTATTAAGAATATGGGCTCCTTGATTTGGAAACTGTTGTTATAATCAGGCTGGCTATGCTGGGTTTATCTTGGTTTCTGAGTGCGGACAACTGTCCCCCTGCCCTTGACAGAAACCGTCACTGCCCTCTGTGGTGTTACCACTGATCCAGCCACAGAAAATTTGGCTGGAAGATAGTTTAAAGAGCTTTTTAGGTTTCCCAGAACCATTATTCTCTAATATCTAGAAGGCTTAAAAACCGCAGGGCATGCATTTGGCTACTTAGTTTCATCTGAGAGGAGGTTTTTCTTTAAGATGCAGGAACTTAACAACTCATGTGATCATAGCTGTTTCCCAAAACCAGTTTTCAACTGGAAAAGGCAATTTCAGAGCAATTTTGGTAGCTTGGAGCCCTTGCATCTTGCTGAAAACCTGTGAACATTAAGTACCCCTATAGTCTGAGAGCCTTTGAAAACCTTACTCATCATCTGCTATTAACAATTTGAGACTATTTGTGTGTCTGTACATACAGGGTATGGAAAACCTCTGACATTATTGGGAGCTACAGACATTGCAGAAAGCTTTGGTTAGTGTGAGCATTCAGGGTGGGTGTTCTTGTCCAAGCTACCTGAGTTTGGCACTCTAGAAATTTTTGAGGGGATAGTGGAGTGGTAGGGAGGGAGGGGAGGGAAGGGATAAATAGGGTTATGTCAGCATTTGAATGACTGCAAACATCTAGCAGGTATCTCACAGACTTTTTCCTCTGGGTGCATCTCGTTTCAACCGGTCTTGGGGATGCGTTAAGCTGCTTGAGATCTTCACAATGATTTTGATGTGAAGCTGTGAGAGAGGCTGGAGTGGGAACAGGCATTTCTCTAGTACTGTGTATGTGGTTGTGCACCTCCACCTGTAATGGGGCCCCTGACTGTCTTTGCAGCTATGATGGAGTGCCATTTCTGATGCATGACAAGACACTCAGGAGAACAACAAACGTAGAGGAAGTGTTTCCAGAGCGGGCCTATGAGCACTCCTCCATGTTCAACTGGACCGACCTGGAAAAGCTTAATGCTGGAGAGTGGTTCCTACAGGTGCGTTTGGCCATGGAGAAGGGTGATCTGGAGCCATGGCTGTGGGATGAAAGCTCATGCCTAAACCCTCTTTGAGGGGGAGAGGTGTAGATCCATCTCCTTGGTGGAGTGGTCTGAAGTGCAGCTGGACCAAAAGTCCACAAAACACATTTAGTTCTGTCCTCTACTAAACTTAGACTTGGTCTAAAAGACACTTTGTCTTTCTGTGCCTCTTCCACCACCTGGAAGAAGGGGCCTTAAGGCCTGGTTGACACCACAATGAACTTCCCCAAGGAAAGGGGAATGTGTTTATAAAGAGAACAGAAAAGGCAGCGTGTTATATGCTGTTCCCTTCTCCTTATTTTACTTTTGGAGACAATTATCTTTACAAAGAAAAAGCAAGAAATTCAGTCTTTGAAGTCCAGGGGGGAAGAACTGCTATAGGATGGGCTTGACCCATCCTTTAGCATGCAGCCAGGTTGCAGGTGGGATTTCTTCTTCCCAAGCTGCTCTCTGGCCAGTGGCCGTAACCTTCTTGGAGAGCATTAGCTGCTGTCTGGAAGGAGGGCTGCAGCACTCTGGCACACTCATGCAAACTTGAATGTGTCTTGCTGAGGCATCGTTGCAGTGATGCAAGCTCAAATACTACTTTCATGTGCCTGCTTGGTGTGCTTGCTCTGGGTGCTTGCTTGGTAGAAGCCTGAAACCACTGTAGCTTCATTGCCATTCAGATCTGAGCTGGTCTGAAGGTGTGATGGGGATGTTTATGTATTACAGCTGCATGTGCTGCTGCACAGAAACTTGGTTGGCCTGCAGATGTGGTTGTGGGAATGCAAGGAAAACTGCTGCTTGCCAGATGAGAAAGGCTAAGACAGCAGCTGGAAGGTTGCTTTTTGGGATGTACTTTGAAGCAGTCATTCCTGAATGTCCTTAAGTCAGGAGCCCATCTCTTCCAACAGCCCATAGCTCCTGTCTGATCATTCTTAGTTATATAACAGCTAGTCCTTTTTATTTTTGGATTCTGAAGAATCCTTGGTGATCACGTACATAGTGTGAGAAACTACATTTTTTTAGCTGACTACCTTGGAAAATTACGTTTCTGCCTTATAGCTCTGCTGTCCCTTTGAAAATGGGGTGACCTGCCCAGCACACCTTGCTTTTAGTGACCTCCCCTTGAGTAAGGAAACTGAGGCACGGAGCTTCAGCAAGCTTCAAGATGGTCATCAAGCGTAGCTGTCAGCTGTTGCCCAGGTGGCATAGAAAAAGATCTCCACCTGTATGGGAGGAATCTGGGCTTTGTGGCACTAATGCTGGGATGTGCTTTGCTTTCAGAACGACCCTTTCTGGACAGCTGGATCTCTCTCAAGGTCTGATTACTTGGAAGCTGCCAACCAGTCAGTCTGCAAGCTGGCAGATATGCTAGAGGTGATCAAGGACAACACATCGCTCATCCTGAACTTCCAGAACCTGCCACCAGCTCATCCTTACTACAGCACCTACATCAACATCACCCTGGAAACCATCCTGGCATCGGGAATTCGGCAACAGGCTGTGAGTTCTGTGGGTTTGGTGATGTTTCCAAAATTGCCCTCCTTACGGGTTCCCAGAATCCTTGAGTATCTCATTTGATCCATTTGAACACTTGATTTGCAATGCCACTTTATGCCAAGAAGTCATGCTGAGGAGGACTGTGCCTCCAGGCTGGTGGTCCCAGAGGCTTGATAGCATCTTGGACTGTACTCATGGTAGTATAGCTAGTAGATGAAGGAAAGTGATTATTAGTCTGACTCAGCGATCACGTGTTTTGTGTGGGGCTCACCAGTACAAGACAGATGATGTTGATAAACTGGGGCAAGTCCTGCAGAGGACACCAAACTGGTCAGGGGGCTGAACATATGACGAGAGGCTGAGGGAACTGAGTCTCTTCATCCTAGAAAAGGAAAGGCTTTGGAGAGCTGCTATTAGGTCTCTGCAGTACTGGCAAGGAGGTTGTTGAGAAGTTGGACCGAAGCTCTTCACTGAGCTGCATGTCAGGAGGATGGGAGACTATGGTCATAAATTGAAACAGGAGAGGTTCCTACTGGATATAAGGAAACTAATTTTCCCTATGAGGGCAGGCAAATCTTGAGACGGACCCAGAAAGACTGAGGGATCTCTATCCTTGGCACTTTTCAAGACACAACTAGACAAAACCCTGAGCACCTTGTTTGAAATCGGTGCTGGCCCTGGTTTGTGTTGGAGTAGACATCTCCTGAGGTCCCTTCCCACCAAGCGATTCGATAAGAGCCTTGGACACAAGAGAAGAGGCTGAGACCTGGAGGCCAGTTGTGAGCAGCAGAGAGCCTTTCCTCTCCCTCCGACTCCTTGGTTTTAGATAACACTTGTCCCTGGGCTGAGCAACTGTTAGCCTAGAGTCAGCTTCTGCTTGGAGGAGAAATGGATGTCCTGGAGGATAAGGGGTTTTCAGCAAAAGGAGGTCTATGTATATGCAGAGATCTCTTCCATTTCTGCCCCAGAATTGTCCTTGCTGGGTTATGCCAAACATTTTAATTTCCAGCTCTGAGTGGTTGCAGCCCAGCCAGCCGCCTTAGCTGTGTCCTCTCTGACCACAAGGTATAGACATTCGCCCAGCCCATCAGGAGCTCCCTCTGATGCAATGATCTCTTCTGGAGGGAGAGCACCACTACCCATGTGCCAGAAGGGCACCCAGACCTGGGGACTCTGGGCATCCCTTGGTAAACTTCTCTTCTTGACCTGGCTAGGGAAGAAGATCTGGTCCTTTCACTTGTCCTGTGCTCTCCCTTGAATATGTACTGCTTGAAAATGGCATAGTGAGGCTGGCAGGTGGAATGACTCCATCACTCGCAGATCAGATACTTCATCTGTACCAATTAGGTGCATCTGCAGGCAGACAAGTTCAGCACTGACTTGTGCAGTGATGGGCCCAGGAGGGAGCAGAGCTATTTTTCACTTCCATCTGTCTTTCTAATGACTGACACTGCCACCCAATTTCCAATTAACTACGTGGCTGCAGTGACAGTGTTATCCAGAAGCCTCTGCCAGCTTGGCTAGATCCAAAGGAGGACCATGGTGTCTTCTCCTTGGATATTGGAATGGAGAGCAGGAAAAAAATAGACAAAACATAGACCTGGGGTCGTAAAGTGGTATTTCTCACCCATGTTTTATGGTTCCCTATGGAAAATGCATATGGCTGCATCTGTGCTGCTCTGATGCTTTGGTAGATGAGTGTCACTGAGTTATTAAACATGGGTTAAAGCAATGCAATGCCCAGTGGTACTGCTGAGATCATCTGATTGGGCCCAGCCTCTGCATGGCACAAGTCATAAAACTGCCCAGCTTGGTTCCTGCATCCACTTTACATCTGGCAGCTGAGTGTGTTAACAGTAATTAATTTCACACGCTTTTAAAGCTTGATATGAACTTAGGGAAACCCTTGCCCTGGGTTGGAATAGATGTAGCCCTGATAAAAGAAGGTGATTAAAACTAGTCTTATCCATGGGATTATGGGAAGCATCTCCTGTGCATCCTGTCTGCACTGCAGATTTTATGTCCTTAGTTCTCTCTGTGTCCTGAACTGGGCAGGGAGGGCAGGTTTTCAAGGATACACCATGTCTCTTGGTTTAACGGGTATGGTGGTGTTAGTTGATGGTTAGACTTGATGATCTTACAGGTCTTTTCCAACCTTAGTGATTCTGTGATCCTTCTCACGAGCCCTTGGCCTGATCCCTTTGTATCTCAACCGTTTTCACGTCCAAGATTTTGTGCGTTACAGCCCTCTGGGGTTGCGAACAATCCTGAAATGCATTTGAATAGAGATGTGGGAGGCTGTAAGTGTCTCCTAGACAATGTCTATGACAAACAAGGTAGTCTTTCACATGATTTTGCTTCTGGCTTGGTGTAAACTGTCTGTCTTGTGTCACCAGTTTTGTGAATTGTCTTTGCCATAGCAGTCCTCTGTCTTGCTCCCTCCACAGGTGATGTGGCTGCCGGACACAGAGAGGCAGCTGGTCAGACAGATTGCACCGGGTTTCCAGCAGACATCTGGCCTCAAGCTGGATGCAGAGCGCATGAGGGAGAAGGGCATCGTGAAGCTCAACCTGCGTTACACCAAGGTCACAAACGAGGATGTCAGGTACAGCTCTGTTTGGACACTGCATGATAGCCCATGTGCTCCACAGCGGGTGTCCACGGCTCTGTGCATCCTTGTGCCCTGCACGCATCCCTGGCCCAGCAGCATCTTTTCTAATCATCCCAGGCTGTCTTATCCTCATAGAGGTTTCTTTTCAGATGGACTTGCTCTTGAAAGCTTGAGCTGTGGAAGCTTCTCCCTGCCTATCACCCAGAATCTAGGCTGTTCCCAGGAGTGCACAGCTGACTGTAATAACTCTACATGCTAATTCAGTATATGACAATCCTTTTTGAAATAAAAATATATGAATTGGCTGATTCTTATTACTTTGTCAGCTCCGGAAAAAGTGACAGCTTTTCACACCAAGTACCTCCAAGTGCTGTTTCATCCTCATTAGCAGCTGCCCTTTGCTTCTGTTTGTCTGCTCCAGAGTTGCTACTGCAGGATTTTGATTAGTCCAAAGTCTGGATATGATTTCAGAAATTTCTCTTTGCAGAGAATTCACCCATTTCATTACTGTTCTTTGTCAGCTATTTGGACTGGCCAGGTCTCCTTTTTAATGAGATTGGCACAGCGTGGGGTTCCTCTCCTTCTGCTTGAACTGTGCGGTGTTAGCTCCGAGCTTTGTCCCCTTCTCGGAAAGGGTGGATTGTCTCTAGTAGAGCTTTTCTATTTTTTAGAGTTTAATTTTTTTCCCTCAAAGAAATATTTGAAAATGAAACAGGTTTGCAGAATAATATCTTCAAAGGAGCTGTCTTACTATGTTTGGGCTGAAAGTAGAGAAGAGCTGAGCCTGCAGCAGTATGAAAGCGTGGTCCTATTTAGTGTAATCCAGCGGTGTCTTCCCGTGGCTGCCAGCAATCGGTCTGGTTGCTTGCCCTTAAAACCAAGTCTGTGCTTTACCTGCAGGATAATTCCTGCCTGGTTTCCCCCCTACGTATTTGCTCTATCTCATGGAGAGGACCATATGCCAACTCTCTCATCTAGCCCAGCTCATCAGCCCCAATCTCTCATCAATCTCACCTCAGCTGTCTCCAAAATCAGACCTGCCACCTAAGTGTTTCTTGAACCCCGAAGGCCTTATGGTGCCCAGTCAAATGTTGCTGCAGTCCTGTAGCACGAGCCAGAGCAGGCTCAAGAAGCCCTGGTATAACACAGTTTCCTCAGTCCCCCCAAAAAATCAGCTCAGGATGTAACATTGCTGTGACCACCTCTGCCCTTGAGAATCCTTTAGCCTTTGGAGCAGCTTGATCATGTTGCGAGCATAGAGATGTCCACCTCAAAGTGCTTTGTTTGATACCAAATTGCAAGGATTAATCTCTGTGCTGCCCATGCAAGGGAGATTAGTGATGCTTCTGCTTCGTAGATAAGGCAACAGAGTAATTTATGCAAATCCTGTGGGTACAGGGAGTCCACTATCAGTGCTTGGTTTGCTGCTGGCGGCTCCTGTACCCCAGCTTGCAGTTTTAGCTTCTTGGAAAATGACCTCAGGAGACTGGAAGCTATAACTCTGCGACCGTCCCCAAAACAAGGGCATGGAAGTTGTAGGAATTGATGTTGGAAATGCAGTCTGTCAGTTTTTAATTAAGTAAATTGCCTATGAAGTGTTACAGGCATCTGAGCCAGATGTTAATTTTACATCAACATGATGAGGCGGTTATTAGCAAAACATGATGTGCCCATCATTCATGAGGAAGTATCTCAGATAGGCTATGGCCTGGGTCAGATAGCACCCAAGAGGAGAAGAAAGCTTTCAAGTTCAAACCATTTGATTGCAATGCCCTTGGGTAGCTTATGAAGCGACCGTGCCTTGTTAAAAAAAAAAAAAACTATCTCATGCAATTCAAACCTAATAAATCTAGCCATGATTACAGCGGCGGCTGATGGCAAGAGCTCTCCTCTTGGAGATGAGGGTCTGACGTTTGCTGAGGGACTCACATCTCACCCTGTCTGTCTCCTGGCAGGGACTACGCCATGGCGAACCTGAGCGTGAATCTCTACACTGTGAATGAGCCCTGGCTGTACTCCATCCTGTGGTGCGCCGGCGTCCAGTCAGTCACCTCCGACAGCTCCCACATCCTTCGCAAGGTGCCTTTTCCCATCTGGTTAATGGTAAGCACGGTGCCTGGGAAGCTGCTGTTAACCCCTGGAAGGAGGGGATGCAGTGGAGGGGTGTAGAGGTGGCTGTTGGCCACTGCAGCAGTATGTTTAGTGGGTTTCTCCAGGAAGGTTTGGTTGGGTTCAACGTGCTGTTGGGCTTGAGTGTTTTCACCCTCTGTATGCCTGAGCCCCGAGATGGTAACGGATCGAGGCTCCTCTTGCACAATCCCTTCCTTCAGATGGCCTTGTCTGTCCCCATACAGGGTTTGGGAGCCTTGGAGATTGTGTTGCAATGCCCCATTTTAACCCATGTGATTTTTCTATTCTTCTGTAATGGAAAAACACCTTTCCAGCTTTGCTGAGCAGCTGTTAGAGTTGCAGGAGAAGCAGGCACACAGGTGAACCAGAAAACCTGACTTCCATGTTTCAGGCAGGCTTCAAAACTAGCTTTTTGCCTATTTTTAATACCAAATGAAGACAAGTGTTACCTCTGGCTACCCCATTGCCGGACAAGGAACAACCAGAGATCAAAGGTAGCCTCCTTACCCATCATATTAGCCAGTAAACTCTCTGAAAACTCCGCTAGTGCTTTTGGTCTCTGAACCAAACAGAAATATTCATGTTGGGGTGGAGGGAAAATGATGAAATAGTTGCATCAAAGTAGTCCCAAAACAAGAGCTCAGCTGCAGAGGTGTAAGTGCATGTGATGGAGAGGCTATTCTCTGATGACAGATCCTGTCAGGGGTAGGACAGGAGGCAACAGTTTTACCTGCCACTCTGGCAGAACTGCTTGGGAAAGGGGAGAATAAAATGAGCACAAGCAGAATTTAACATTGATGAGTTATCTGCACCTTTAGCTGGAGGTAGGACCTCAAGACTACTCTTGGATGAACATCTATGCTCGATGTCCTTAGCCTTAGCTTAACCTACTGCTTGTGTCTGTCTACGCAAATTCACACTGGTGCACGCTGAAGCTGGAGAACTGAAAATGGTTTTATAAAGGCAGAATCTGCTGGCAGAAGAGATTATCGTCATCTGAATTGCGCTGCTGCAACATCTGTCCTCCACTACAGCTGGCAGGAGTTGTGTGCACATCACTGGCAGCTTTTTACTCTAAAAACCCATTTGCGGCTGATACTTGGAACCCTCCTCCAAGGGCTCTCCCATTTGCTGGATTTCCAACTCTGATGTTTATATCACTGGCAGCATAAAAATTCCTTGATGTCCTGCATATTGAAGTGCCTGGGTGATGTCATCTAACCAGCTTTGCTATCTGAGCCCCCTCCACCACGTGGGACATGGCTCAGGAGCTGGAGCGAAATGGTTGTTTCTGCCAGGCTTTGGCTGCCCGGTACCCTCAGGGGCTTCGTTGGGCTTTATTGCCAGATGAGCAGTGCAAATCTGCTCTGCTCCGCTCCACTCACCCAGGGGCCATTTGCAATCGCAAAAATACCTTTAACTTGTGTTTCAGTTAAGTAAAAGGAAAAACAAAGAAGAAAATATGACAGTCTCTCTCCCCTCTACTCTTGATGGAAAGCTGCTGGTAAGAACAGAGGCCATCAGACACGGCATGGAGGAGGGCTTCAAAAAGCTTGAGCTGGGGTTCAGCCCATAACTTGATGTCCTTAAAGCAGGTGCCCAGTGTGAGACCCCTCTCTGCAATTTTGGGGATCTCCCTCAGAGCCAGGGTTTGAGTCTCTCTCTGCCCAATTACACTGAAGTGATGAAGGGTTTGACGGGCTGCAAATGTGAGGATTTCAGGAGCAGGACTTATTTTGGGTAAAGTTTATTTAAAAAAACCACCAAAATAATCCCACTGAAACAGCCCTGTCTAAAAAAGGGGAACTGCAGGTGAAACACAGCAAATTCCTGAGCAGGTCTTGGTGTGGATGGAGCAGGACAAGTTGTCTCTGCAATAGATGTTGCTGACCAGTGCTCCCTCCTCTGCAGCGCTGAGGAGGCATCTGTGCACCGGGCACTCCTACTAATGATGTGTGTGGGGTGCATGTCTTTGAAAAATTCCAGTTTTCTCCTTTTGATCGCCTTGAAATTCTGGTTTTATCACTTGATTTGGTACCAAAAACTTCTAGCTTTGAGCTTTCTGCAGGACTTTTAAAATATATATATATATATATATATGTAGTACCTGTAATCAGGTGCTGGAGTTTTCCCAGAAAGCTGTGTTTATGTCTACCTGTTGCTTGGGTATATCATAGGAAATGCAACTTTTGTCCCACAGGAAAACCTGCTATTTAGGTTCTTCGGTTGTGAAATACCAACAGTGGCATAAATAAAAAAATTTAGATGTGTAGATTTTGTTCTAACTTAGAAGACCCTTGAGTTTTCATTCAAAATAATTATGACGGCACTCTCCTGCCAAGAAAATGTGAAACATCAATTTTGTGTCTGTTGGTCTTAACAGATGCAGCAAACGTAACATTAAATGTCACCCTTCCGTAATTAAGCTGGAAAATACAAGCATTAAATCTCCATCAGAAGCATTGGCTAATTAAAGAACTGCCCTGCTAATTCTGTGGTACGCTTTTCATTGAGACATACGAAGATTCACTGAGCAGAAAAACAGGTTGTTCGCTGCTGGGAGACAGAGGTAGCAGAGTTGATGGCTCCCAACCGGTTTTATCCATGTCACACTACCATTGCATGAACTCGTCTTTATGCATTATGTATTCGATTTCTCTAATGACATAGTACTTGTGTGCATTAATGATGGTGGGGGCTGTGATGGATCTGTCTGGTATGAAATCAGCAACCTTTTCCTGGTTGGGACTAGTCCAAGTCTGGGATAGGAGAAACTCGTTAGCATCACTGGTGGCTGTCCTGGGTAGGTGCCTTCTGAGCCTCATCAGGAGTTTATTATTATCACTGTACTTTGTTGTCTTTGGGCAGCACAAAAATCAATGTGAAGTAGTGTGCTTCTGTGCTGAGTTCAGACGATGGGTTCAGCTGGGTTTAGCTGGTGTGATGACCGCAGCCACTTACACCGGCAAATGAAGCCAGAGCTACCAGTGCCTTAAAGGACAGAAACTGAGAATTATGTGCTTATAGCATGGGGACTGTGCAGAAGAGCTAACATTAGCACTCAAAATGGACCTTGCATGTCTCACGTGCAATGTGTATATATTTCTGTGTTTTCCCACAGAGTTGGATTTCCAAACAGCATCTTACCCTCACCTCGAGGTACAGCTGAGAGAGGAAACTTTCAGCCCCCAAAGCTCTGAGAAAATGTCAGCAGACAAAAGGAGCAAGAGTTTAAAATTGTTCCTGTTTGCAGTTCTTTCTGATAACGTCATTTTGGATGACCAGCTAGCATTAGAAATGTCATAAAAGTTGTGATCTATATGCCACCGCTGCAGCTCTGTGCTTTTCTTTCTGCCCTGGTGGTAACTTCAGCAATGTGATTGTACAAGCCGGAAGGTTTAAGGTCTGCTTCTGTTTTTTTGTCTTCCAGCCTCCAGACGAGTACCATCTCATCTGGATCACGTCTGATCTCATTTCATTTATCGTAATTGTAGGAGTTTTTATATTCCAGAAGTAAGTAGCATTGTTACAGCTCGACTCTTGTGTATTTGTGGCGTGTGTTTTTGTTCAGAGCGTGGGGTGGAGACGGGAGAGAGGAGCACCGTGCTCCTCAGGTGCTTGGATTGCAATAGCAGGGAAACTGTTTATTAAAAATCCCTACAAAGACTGCAAACAATAATTCCACTTCTGAGATGTGACACTGAATTGGATGTAGTCGCTACTTTTTAAGGAGAATGAGAGATCTCAAAATTGTAGCGATAGACGCCTTGCTCTGCTCATAAATGCGTGTGGGAGAGAAACTGTAAATGCTTTAGGGAAATGGACGTTGAGAAAGAAATTAAAATGCTTTGAGGAAAGAAGAGGGAGACGTTTTGAGATTACACCATTATAGTCTTCAAAAAGAGCATGTTATAGTTTTCTTAAATCAGTTTGTTCCCGTTTGGATGAAGAAATAGAAATATTATGATTTAGCAAATCAAATCAGTTGCTCAGGTTGATGCATAAAGAAAGTCTCCGAATTTTCCAAAGAAAAGGGAGGGCAAGGATTTTATGAGGGCACGGCAGAAGCGTCTCTGTTAGCCAGGTTCCCTGAAAACAAATGTGGAGCATAAAACCTAGGAGCACAGAGCAAGTTAAGACAGTGATAAATCAGGAGGAGGTAAATCAACTTCCTAATGGCAGAGTTGGCCAAGCTACAGTCCTCTTGATTATACTGGAGGAAACCACGGTGTCCTGCCGGTGATCTGCTAGGAAGCATTTTAGTTGTCAGTGGTGACAGTGTAATAACCCTCTCTGGGAAAAAATGTGAGCTCAGAGAGAGATGTGCTCCCTCCAGCGAGAAGCAGCAGCTTTCTCCTGGGAAAATGTGTCATTCTGAAATTGCATCCCCTCTTCCCCTGGCTCTACAATCTCATCTGCTTTGGCATGCACACATGACTGTCCTAGAGACATCAAGGGACCTGCACTTTCCTTTCTTCTTGATATCTGAAATGCCTTCGTGTTAGGAGCAGCAATTTAATTTACTACAGCCTCATGAGCTAGTGATTTTGTTGTCATGTTGTTCCAGGTCACCTGCTCGCAGCAATCTCTTTCCTTCCCCTGGGTGCATAACTACGCGGGTAGTTTTGTCGTGTTACAGTAGGCTATTGCTCCTGCCAGCACCCACTATGAATTTGACTTCAGGCCACATGTTGGGTCTGTTCATAATTGTGCCTAAATTCACGACTTGCACAATCCCACGCTGGTAGACCTGTGCCCAGTGGGTCCCCAATTCCAGCATGGGATAATGGAGTGAGCAGGTTCAAAACTCTCCTCTCAGACTATATTTCCTGACAGTCAATGAAACCACCAACCAAGATGAGATTAAAATTCTTCTAAGAAGTCTTGGGATCTGAATTGTGGCTGATTAAACCTTTCCTCCAGAAGGGCATTATGGCTGTGTTGTCTGGAAGCTTCCTCCATTCCCTCAAATTTGTCAGTTGCTTTAATAAGAGATGTCCCTGCTCTTTAGACCCTGTATTTCTCTGTCAGATACAGAAATGCACGTAGGAGTCTGGAGGCAGGGACTGACCTCTCTCAAGAGCAGAACTTGAAGGCAAAGATGATATTTGCAGTCTTCTGCATCATCTCCCAAAGTCTGTTTTAGAAGGCTTTCCTGAATCAGACCCAGGAGACCACAGCTGGAGAAATTAAACTGATTCAAACTGCTGAATGGGAACTCTAGGTCCCAGAGCAGAGGGAAACGTTGCATTTTTGGAGAGGGAGAAGTCACAGCTACATGGACTTTGCAATGGCTGGACTTTTCCTTTCTGCACAGATTTAACTTCTTCCAGTTTGGAAGGGGTTTGATGGAGTAGGGCAATAGGAGGAAGCAGGGTAAGGAAGGAAAGCGTTATTGCAGGATTTCCCTCAGTGTAAGTGTGATACAGGTGAGAAGAGCTGGAAACTGCCACCAGCTTTTCCCAGGGTCCATCAGCCTGGAGCACTGAGCTCCCTGCCCAGCCTCTGGACCTGAGGTAGAAAGGCAGTTGCTCAGAGAGGTCTGGCCAAATGTCGTCTTTTGAATCTCTCTTGGGACATCTCAAAAGTCAGTAAAAAGAAGGAGAAACTCTAGAACCAGAAGTTGGACTTTCTGCAGCAAAGGGCTTGCTCTTCCAAGAGCCTTATGCAGGAGAAACCCATTTCCCTGCCATTCCAGTTTCTCCACCACATGAAAGAATTGGTAGCAGTGTTGAGGATATAGCAAAACCAAATGGCAGCAGAATTGCCTGACTACTACCTGCTGATGTGATTCAGCTTTGGGAAATGGTGCTTGGCATCTGGCCTTCAGTGTCATGGTTGTCTTTTTGGTTTTGGGGTTTTTTTCCAAGTCCTTTTTGGGGCAAAACAGAGCTGCTTCCTTCATGCAAGGATGAGGGGGTGGGTGGGAACAGAGCCACCGCTTCGATGTGCTCGTCCTCTCTCCTATGCATGGCTTGTCTCTCCTCCGTAGCCGCGGGCAGGGATTGCTCCTGCTGTTCTGCTTCAGCCCTGGTGACAGGATCGTGGCAGCCTCTCCAGAGGGGAAATACCAACTGTGATGACTTCTAACCGATCTCTTTTTGCCTCTTTGCCTTGTTTATTTTCTTACTGCTCTGACTGTTGTGCATGTTCCTCCTCTTTCTCTCTCTGCTGCATTCTGGCATCTCACAGCTATCACATGATCAGGTAATTCTGGTGCTTTCTTCCTCTTTCTCTTTTTCATTCAACCTTCCTTTCTCTCTTTCTCCTTCTCTGCTATGGCTTCACTGCAGATGGACAGGGCAGGACGCAGCTTTTCATGATGCTTTCAAACATCTGGCTTCACAGGGGAACCATAAAGGTCTGAACGTTGCATATTCCATAGCATGAGCACCAAGGGAGCCTGATGCTGAAGCCGGTGGATGTTTTGAAGGCAATCTGACCTTCTGTTAACAATGATGCGAATCGCTGCCTTTTAAAACAGCCCTATTCTGAGGTCCTGCAGTGTGTTGTAATTGGGAAATTCCTAGTGGATGTAATGTTTTCTCCATGGAAATAATCCCATGCAAAATATCCCCCTCCTTCCTGCATTTACCAGAGATTTTTGAGACCAATCTCTTCTAAACTGGCCAATTCTAAAGAAAATATGGTAACCTGTTTAATTATATAAAGTAGCGCTTCTCTAGCCCTGGGAATGAATTAAGGCGGCTAATAGCTGTAAAGGTTTCGCTCATCAATTGCTGCACTCGGAGCTTGGGATCTTTCAGGAGCGTCTTCCCAGTTACAGCACTGTGAAACTGGAAATGCAGTGTAAAAATAAATAGCACTGCACCCAGGAAGGGAATGAGCCTGAGATGCTGGATTTGAAGTGCCATCAATTGGAAACCCAGATTTCTCCTTGCATTGGCTATTTTCTCACCAGTCGTCCTCATCCCCTTGGAGGGAAGCGCTGTCGCTTTTCTGCAGTAAAGCCTTCACCGTGTCCATACCCAGACTAAACTCTCCACATGTTACCTTCTCCATTCCTTCTGCTGTGTGCCACGGGGTTGTATTTCTGAGGACTTGGCTACTCCCTACCTGTGCTTATCTGCCCCTCTCCCTCTGCCCACCCACTGCCTTGGGGGTCAGGTTTGGCCACATGCAAGTATTGTCTGCTCCATGAGGTACCTTGGACTTGCGGCGTTACGTCCTCATGGCACCTCCCCAAAACAGGACCTGGCTATGGGGCTGGGCTGAGCCCTCCTACGCGTGCAGGGAGGTTGGGTGTTTTCCCCTTCTTGCCTCCGCCTTGCTCGTGGGTAAGGAGAAGACAGAGGCATGGAGGAGTTGGCAGGCTTTAGGCAAGAGCAATCGCAGGACGGGGACTCTATGGTTGTGGCTGGCTTGGCTCTTTGCTCGCTCCATCTCATCACCTCGGTACCAATCAACCCCGTTTTGTCCCCGACCTGCCCCTCTCCCATCCCCTTTCCCTGCCATTTAGCATCTCCCCTCCAAACCAAGGGTCTGGTCGTGGCCCTAACATGGTGTATGCTGTCTCTGTGTTGTTGTCCCAGTATTTTTTAGTCTGTTCCCACCCCGTGTCTGATCTGCTTTGATGCCAACCTCCCAGAACAAGACCTACCTGCTGTCTGTCTGGCCTTTTTGCACGCTGCTGTCCTAAACGTGGCCGATCACAACAGAGTCCAAGGGGGTAGGAGAGGTGCTATTTTCTATTAAACAAGCTTTCTGGAGACCCAAAGGCTACAGAACAGAGAATATTTCATATGGTGTTGGAGTTGCATTTTGGTTAAATGTACTGGTGGCTCTTCTAAGAGGGTATTTCAAAGTACCCCTGAAAAATGCGGTAACCCTCTCCTAGCTTGTTCAATCAACACCTGTGAGAGGAGTCATCAGCCCCTCGTACATATTTAACCGGCCTGGGTCTGACCGCAGCCACCACGGGAGATGGAGAGCAGAGAGCAGTGGTCAATCCTCTTGGCACAGGGAGAAAAGCCCTTGATCCCTGCACCCCTTTGAGGCTGGGCTGTCTGTGCCTCAAAATGGCCCATGCCCTCCATGGGACATCTAAGACCTATGGGCAAGAGATCATCATGCCTTTTGGCCACGCAGCCCACCCGATCCTGAAGAATCCAATGTTGTGGGCAAAGAAAAGACTCATTGTGGTAGCAATATGTTTTGGTCCTGATTATAGTTTAAGGGAGGTTTTATCCCGTGAGATCTTATGCACTTGCAACCATATTGACTTTAGTGGGATCTGCCTGCATGGGACATTAAGGGTAAAAATGGTCATCTTCCAAGTCAGAGTGGCTCAGCTTAGATGATGATGATAGAAGAGAAAAATTTCTTTTTAAATTTTTAAATTTTTTTATATACTTTAATGTCTTTTGCCTCCTTGTACTTCTTCTGTGTTGCTAATGTCCATGGGTCTGTGAGTTGTGTCATGTTGCCATCCCACCCCTCTTCTCTCTGTAGCAGAGCATCTGCCTTCATCCGTACCCCAGTCAGAGCCTGATGGTGCAGTGTCACCCGCTGGGATTTGGGAAGGGGATGGAAACTCTATGAAATCGGCACCAGATAGATTGCAGAACCTCTTTGGTGGATGTTGCATTGTCAGGCTGATGCTGTGGACCTAGGCAGGAAATGTGTGGGGCTCCTCAGATCCTCTGCTCCGTGGGGCTGCGGAGGGCATTAGAAACTTAAGAGAAGATGGTTTTTACCTTTAAAAAAAAAAAAAATATCACCTTCTCTTGTGGGTGTAAGCCACTAGATGGTGCCAGAAGATCAGAAACCCAATAAGCCACCCTAAATCCCTGCTGTTTCTCCATCAAATAGCCTTACAACATCCCTGGCTCCAGCAGGGAGAATGCAATTTACTTGAAAGCTTTCCTCTGTGGTCAGGAGGCAGGACAGATCGGTGGGGTGTGGGCTATGAAAGCCTGGCCTAACCAGCATCCCTTTGCAATGGGATCTTGGGTACGGCTGCTTCGTCTGAGCCCATCAAGCCCTGTTTTCCCCTATTGCAGCAGCAGCCCACCTTTCACCCCACTTTCACTCCAGCAGCTCTGCAGCTGAGGGTCTGCTACAGGCGTCCTCTCAGGCTGAAAAACAGCTTTAAAAGTAAAATTCCCCTTGAATCACAGAATCACTAAGGTTGGAAAAGACCTGTCAGATCATCAAGTCCAACCATCAACCCAATACCACCATGCCCACTAAACCATGTCCCGCAGTGCCACGTCCACATGTTCCTTGAACACTTCCAGTGATGGTGACTCCACCACCTCCCTGGGCAGCCTCTTCCAGTGCTTCACCACTCTCTCAGTAAAGCCATTTTTCCTAATATCCAGCCTGAACCTCCCCTGGCACAACTTGAGGCCATTTCCTCTTGTCCTGAACTTACTGCCATTGCTTATTACTAACATCAGTAATTTTCTTTACATGCATTCAGTAATGAGAATAAAAGTCTGGCTAATGTTAAGTCGAGCCAAGTTCCCATCGTCCTCATATTGTTCATATGGTGGAAACTTTTGGTGAACACTGAGTTTCATCAAGGCTTAAAAAGTGGAGAGTTTGTGTAGAAACATTTAAGTAAAGACCTGACGTTTGGGGAGGGAAGTGCACTAGGAGAAATTACATTTAAGGGCACTGTATGCGACAGCTACCTGCATTGGGACTGCTTGTGCTTTCCTGCAGAGCAGCTCATGTTGGTGTCTTTTGCTGTGTCTCAGACTTGAGACCTTAAATTGTCTTTGAGCTCTCTTGTCCCACAAGTGTGAGCATGTCATTCCAGTGAGGAAAAGGTTATGGTTTCTTTACTTGGCTTGGTCTCTTGTTCTGTTCCCCCTTTCCAACCCTAAGAGTCAAAATAGCCCTACCTCCTTTGGGCAGCTGCATAGCTGATGTGATAGAGAGGGGTTTGGGGCATCTCCAGTCTTTGGTGAAATTAGTGGAATTAGGATGCTCAAGGTGGTTAAAGATGACCTGCTTGTATGTTTGCACCCCTCTGAGATAACATGCTCATCTCTGAACATCCTCCTACCATGCGGGGTTGTGTGGTGCAAGGGAGCAAAGGCGTGAGGGTCTCTGGGACTTGTTGGTCTCCACATTGTTGGTGGCCACTTGCATTGAGGATGCTCCCGTGGTTGGAGAGACCAGCCCCTGATATCCCCCTCTTGTCTTGCAGGTGGCGCCTAGGAAGCATCAGGACCTACAACCCGGAGCAGATCATGCTCAGTGCTGCTGTCCGCCGGTCCAGCCGGGACGTCAAGATCATGAAGGAGAAGCTGATCTTCTCAGGTATGGATGGGGCTGGCTGGTCAGAGCCCTTTGCTCCATCCCTCAGCTGTCACCCTGCGCTCTGCTGATGGAAGAGGTGGGCTCGATATGGGTGTCATCTCCTGCTGGTGGGACAGGGTGACTGGACTGACCCTGCTACACTGAACCACTTGTGGGATATGGCCATGGCTCATCCGTCCCAAACTGGTGCAGGTCTGAGCAATGATTTGCTCAGAAATCCTGCATTTAGCTTCCCAAGTTATGCCATGCAGCTCTCTTATACTGTCTCACATCTTATAGAATCATGGAACCGTTTAGGTTGGAAAAGAGCTTTAAGGTCATTAAGTCCAACTAAAAACCTAATACTGCCAAATCCACTGCTAAAACATGTCCCTAAGAGCCTCATCCACCTCCCTGGCAGCCTGTTCCAGTGTCTGACAACCCTTTCAGTGAAGAAGTTTTTCCTAATATCCAATCTAAACCTCCCCTGGTGCAACTTGAGGCCATTTCCTCTTGTCCTGTCACTTGGGAGAAGAGACCAACACCCACCTCACCACAACCCCCTTTCAGGCAGTTGTAGAGAGCGATGAGGTCTCCCCTCAGCCTCCTCTTCTCCACACTGAACACCCCCAGCTCCCTCAGCCGCTCCTCATCAGACTTGTGCTCCAGACCCCTCACCAGCTTCGTCGCCCTTCTCTGGACACACTCCAGCACCTCAAGGTCCTTCTTGTAGTGAGGGGCCCAAAACTGAACACAGCATTCGAGGTGCGGCCTCACCAGCGCCGAGTACAGGGGCACGATCCCCTCCCTGCTCCTGCTGGCCACACCATTTCTGATACAGGCCAGGATGCCGTTGGCCTTCTTGGCCACCTGGGCACACTGCTGGCTCATCTTCAGCCGGCTGTTGACCAACACCCCCAGGTCCTTTTCCACCGGGCAGCTTTCCAGCCACTCGTCCCCAAGCCTGTGGCGTTGCCTGGGGTTGTTGTGACCCAAGTGCAGGACTCGGCACTTGGCCTTGTTGAACCTCATACATCTTCTCTGCTCTCAATTGTCAACAGTGTGTCAAAAGCTATAAAACCCATTAAAATGATTGCATAGATGATCACAAATAGTGGTGATGAATTTGGGGTAGACCGGGACTTCAGTGGCACTATAGGTTGAGGGGTTCCTGACATGCTTGTGCTCCCCTCAGCATTTATTTTTGTTGGAACATGCTGCCAATGTGTCCATCTCACCCCACCTCTGAGAAAGATCTCAGAAATGCCGACAAAAAGGGAAGCATTTAGCTTTAAAAGATTAAAGTTGGTGCGTGAAGCTGGAAAACTCACATTTGAAGGAATGTGAATATAATTTCCCCTTGAGCCGTGTTGTGGGTTTTCTTTCTTTGTATTTAGGAGCTGGAGACCTCCAGCAGGGATCAGGGTTTATTGTACTGGGCACGCACACAGCAAAAAGACAACTCTTGCTTCAAAGAGCTTATTGTGTGAAATGCAGGCCTGATTCTGCCTTCCAGAGGTGGTGAAAGTCAGCTGTAAATCCAGGGAACCCAGAGAGGGAAAGCATTTGGTCACGGCAGAATTAAGCCTCCCCAACATGTTCTAGACATAAAATATCCCTAGAGGCAGGGGATCTGTGTTAAAGTTTTGTACCTCTGAAACAAATGTTCTTGGTTAGGGTGGGTGTTTACAATTAAAATGTTGGTGGTTGCACGTTTTTCCCAGTGAAACCAGTGACTATAGGAGTCTCCTCTTTTCCAGAATGGCCATTTGGGTAGAGATTAAGTTCCAGTACTTTGCACCCTTTTCCCACAGGTGACTAATTCAACCTGTGAAATAGCATCATGTGTATGGGGGGGTGCAGTTTTGCCTCTGATGGTGGCAGGATTTCCAGGGTCTGAAATTTAGAGGTGAGCTCCTATTTGGAGGCAGATTCTGTTCAGAACTGGTTTTAAATGGGTGCAGTGTTACCAAACCTGGGGTGAAATCCCTGTAGGATCAAATGGATCACATGTGCTGGAACTATACAGCTGCTCAGTGCCTCAGTTTCCCCATCCATGGGGACGTCCTGAGACTTGCACCCCTGTGACTATGTCCCTGCTTTCTCTGCCCTCCCCAGAGATCAACAACGGTGTGGAGACCACGGATGAGCTGTCTCTCTGCTCTGAGAATGGCTATGCCAACGAGATGGTCACCCCCACAGATCATCGGGACACCAAGCTGCGGATGAACTGAGGGACTCCGGTCCAACCCTGGCGCGTGGCATCCCCCGCGTTTGCTCTGGCAGCAAGAGCCGTGCTCTCCTGCTTGCTGTGGGATGGGAACCTTTGAGGAACTGCTGGTTGGGCAGAGACCCCTTCCCATACCCCATCACTAGCTGCTCCGCCTCCCTGGTTGTGAGGTTGGGGAGCTTATTTTTGTAAATATGTAGAAAATCTGAATTTTTTTTGTCTTTTTTTGAGTGTAATTTTTCCAAGGCATGAGTGGAAATACCGTGTTCATTAAATCCTTGACCTTATGGCTGAAGTTATTTGAATCTTGACGTGACAGCCTGAGACCCCTTGGAGGGTTCTGGGAAAAACATGTTAGACGTGTCTCCCCTTTCTCCCTCTTGCCCTGCTCCACTCCTTCCCTTGGTGCAGCGACTGTGTAGCTGAATGTTGTGATGTTCTTGTGAAGTGTTGGTTTTGTTACTTTTTTTTGTTTCCCCCCCTTCCTGGGCAATGAAGTTTTAGCTGTAATCCAACAGGAGGCTGTTTGGAGGAGAGAAGCTTTCCTAGGAGAGGAGATAGCACTGCTTTTTCCCGCTGAAGTTCAGAGCCGGGGAAGGGGTAGCACTGGCTCAGTCACATGGGCACCTTCTCCTTATCCTGTCCTCCTTCCCCAAAGCCTGGATGCTCGCAGGGGAATGGCCTTCTTGAAATGTCCTGCTGCAGCCTTGAAGGCAAATCCTGAGCGTTGGCTGTAGATTGGCCTCTGCTGGCAGCAATGCTTCAGTTTTTGATTTTTTTTTTTTTGGTCCCTTCTTTCTTTCTATCTTCTCCCTGAGTTGGGCTCTGTCGGGAGCCCGGATGGCTTGCAAAAAGCAATGCTATGGGCACCATCACCACTCAGATCCGGCTAAAGTGCCTGCCACTCCAAGTGGCTTTTGCAGTTGCTCCTTTTCTTCCCTGTCCTTGCACCTGCATAGGAAGAGGAGGTGGTGATGCAGTGTGAGCTTCCCCTTCTCTGGGCCAAGGACATGCCCATGGGTGAGGGAGTTGTAAATAGTTTGGAAAGTGAAGCAGCCCCCGAGTGTAATTTATTCCTGCAAGGAGACCTTTCCTCCTTGCTTTAAAAGCAGGATCTTCGAAGCTGCATGTTCATGTCCTCCAAAGGAGTGACTGTCTTGCAGCAGATGCTGACAGGCTCATGAAGGGAAGAGCTCTCATCAGCACATTTCCAATGCAAAAGGCTTTAAACCAAAATCCTAGACCAGAGGTTTAAAAAAAAAAAAAAAGCTCAGAAACCAAGTAGATGGCAATTGAATTTTATCCCCTCCCTGAAACGGCTCGCAGCCAGCCCAAGGGCGGTCTCAGCTCTCTGCTCTTGACCTTCAAGGCCTTGTGGAGAGGAGCCTGTTTTTGGGTCACTTTGCTGTTTGCACGGAGCCAGTTCCCAAGGCAGCTGAAGCCATCCGGAAGGCTGCCGGAGCTGTGAATGGGTCTTGGCTCAGTTCCCGTGGCCTTCTGGTGTTGGGTTGCTCCCTTCCTTGCTGGGTCTTGGTCCACGCAATGTGTAACGTGGGAAATCCCATTGAGTGCGAGCTTCCTTTGAAGCTTGGTGTGCCCTGCCTTGAAAGCAATGGGACCATCAAAGTTGTTTACTGTGGAGGGAATGGGAGCTGAGGCTGAGTTTTCCGTTGCTGGTCAGGCTGGGTTGTAGAGACTGTGAGTGGTTGGGAGAAGTCACCTTGGAGAGGAGAAGGTGGTCTGGGGGGATGCTGCTGTGCATCGCGTTCGACACCCAAAGCAGGCTTGGAAAGGCTAGAAATAAGCCATGATAAAAACAGCCTCAAGCAGTTTGTCTTGTTTTGACAGCACTGAACTGCTCTACCTTTTTTAAGCTGTGCTCCAGTAGCATTTTGAAACCCCAAAGCCTTGGCCTTAGTGTGCATGAACTGGGGGCAAAAGTGGCCAGCTTGCTTATGTAAAAGAAAAATACCCCTATTAATAATGAAAATGTGAATTGTGATGCTTTGAAAAGCACCTCCTAAGCAATGCAAATCAAGACTTTAATTCACCTGCATCTACCCTGGGTTTTTATGAATGTAAGTGGAATAAGACTCTGGTCCGTGCTCCCTTTTACCTTCCCCAAATACTCTCTTTCTATATGGTACTCTCTCAAGTCTGTGAAACACGATGTGTTTTTTCTGCAGAATTGCAAGATTTTGGTGGATTTGAAGGCTTTTGAGAACAAAGTTGCTTCTCCCTTTAATGTGGTGCTGTATTGAAACATTCCCGGTGGATTGTCATTGCCAAGTGAGAGATGTTTAAATCTCAGCATCTCTTGATAATCACCTGCATGTTCTGTTTTTATCCTTGGACATGACTTTATTGAAAGGTCAAGTGCTTAAAAGCTTGGAAGTGTTAAAAGCAATCCAACAGAGTGTTGTTTTCACAATTAACTTTTTTCTTTCTTTTTTTTTATGACGAGACCCAAACTTTATGCGTAATGCACTGACTGTTATCGTTATTGTCCTGAATATTTGCTACCTTTTTTTTTAAAAGGATGATACTTTTTTGATGAAAATAGACCTAGACCAAAATAAACTCTGCAATGCTCTGTGAAATAAACTGTCAGTATTCCCCTGCCAGTCTGTGATGTTGTGTGTTCTGGGATCGCTTGCATAAGGATGATGCCTTGATCTTCTCCCTGTGTTTCTGCTTTTTCATGCTTCATGAGGGAGCTAAAGGTCTGACCAGAGAGAAGTTTGGAGATCTGTCCTTGAGATCGGCACAGTTGTGTTACGTCTCCTCTTGAAGACAACAAGCTGAGCAGTGCAGTTGACATGCCAGAGGGGTGGGATGCCATCCAGAGGGACCTGGACAAGCTTGAGAAGTGAGCCCATGTGAACCTCATGAGGTTCAACAAGACTGAGTGCAAGGTCCTGCACCTGGGTTGGGGCAACCCCCAGTATCCATACAGGCTGGGGGATGAAGGGATGGAGAGCAGGCCTGTGGAGAAGGACTTGAGGGTACTGGTGGATGAAAAACTGGACATGAGCTGGCAATGTGCGCTCGCAGCCCAGAAAGCCAACTGTATCCTGGGCTGCATCCAGAGCAGCGTGGCCAGCAGGTCGAGGGAGGGGATTCTGCCCCTCTGCTCCGCTCTGGTGAGACCCCACCTGCAGCACTGCGTCCAGCTCTGGGGTCCTCAGCACAGGGAAGACGTGGACCTGTGGGAGTGGGTCCAGAGGAGGGTCATAAAGATGATCAGAGGGCTGGAACACCTCTGCTGTGAGGACAGGCTGAGAGAGTTGGGGTTGTTCAGCCTGGAGAAGAGAAGGCTCGACCTTATTGTGGCCTTTCAGCAATACTTAGAGTGGGCCTAAATGAAAGGGGAGGGACTTTTTAGTAGGCCTGTAGCAATAGGTCAAGGGGTCTTTTAAACTAAAAGAGGGGAGATTCAGACTAGACAATAAGGAAGAAATGTTTTAGGATGAGGGTGGTGAGACACTGGCCCAGGTTGCCCAGAGAGGTGGTGGATGCCCCAAATCTGGAAACATTCCAGGTCAGGTTGGACGCGGCTCTGAGCAACCTGATCTAGTTGGAGATGTCCCTGCTCGTGGCAGGGGGTTTGGACTAGGTGACCTTTGAAGGTCCCTTCCAACCCAAACCATTCTATCATTCTATGGTTCTCTCCCATCCAGGTTTTATAAGACGGTAGCTGAAAAGCAGTCATGTGGAGAGGAGGCAACTGTGCAGACTTGAGTCTTGAACAGTAACTGTAGAATAATTTTTCAGTGTTTGTGGCCACATGAGGACAATGATGCACCCATAGAACCAATCAGGCAGCAGTTTTAAACCAAACAAACGGGAAGCAATTTATTTTTAATGCACATTATGTAAGTCATTGCCCCAGGGTGCTGTGAAGGCCAAAAACCATAAGCAAATTCAAAGAGAAATAAATGGCTCATATGTCCATTAGCACTTATTAAACACAGGAGTCTGGATGCAAGATCCTGCTTGGGAAGTCCCTGAGCAGTTCTTTGCTAAATGTGTATATTAAGGGAAAGGCTTGCTTGGTGCTTGCTCTATTTTTTTATTGTTTACCCCAGGATCTGCTCCCAGCTGCAGGCAGAGGGTGCTTTGGTTGAGAAGGGGATCTCATCTGGGTCAGCATGGGATTGTTCTTTGTCAAGGAACCCTTTTCTCCAGCCCCTGAATGGCTGTGTTTAACTGATAGTTGAAAGGGATTAAAGTCAATACAACACTGTGTCACTGGTTGGTGATGAGTAGTGAGTACTACGTCATGAATTTGACTGGCTCTGGGAATCTCATTTGAGTGTTCAATATAAAATTGCCCTAGGGGAAGGGATAGAGCTCCTGATATCTACAATATTGAATAATCCCTAACTGGGGGCTGTCGTTGCTGTACCCTAGGGAAAGATATTGAAAAGTTGAAAGGAGAGAAATGAGAGTCATGTAGGCTGTGTTATTCAAATAAAAGAGCTGAGGATTGGTTGCTGGCTCTAAGCCCAAATGGCTTGGGACAGCCAATGTTGTGCTATTTAACTCTTTTTCTTCCTCCCTAAAACTGCCCTTATTTATAAGAGCTTAGTGGTACAGCTGGGATAGTTCTCAGAGTGTCTGGGAACCTTTCCAGCCCTTTAAATTTGCCAGTAGAGTTGTAGTCCTGGGGTCTGGGAAGTGATGCTGATGTGGCCATGCCCTAGGCCTATACAGTTATCTGCCGTAAGAAGGATCTCTCATATCTCCGCTAAAGCCTTAATGTGATGCAGTGGCTAAGAGCTTGCAAAGTTCAAACTGAATGTGAAAAGTCTAGCCATGATGTGAGCAGCAGCAGTGACATGAGGCTGAAGGCTGGTTCCCCTCCTCTTGGGCTCTTGGTGCAAGCAACCTCTTCTTGGCTGAAGCTCTAGACCAGGTTTCAAGCTCAAGGTGAGTAGTGACCATGTGTGAAATAGGAAACTAAGGTTTTTTTCCTCTTAAGCTTCTTGCATTTTCTCCCACTCTTCCTTCTGGACCCTGTTTCTGTTCCAGTTACTTCTTTGCCCTTCTTCATCTACTTGGCTTTTCTGCTTCGGTCTCTTCTTCCAGATGCTGGTGACTGCCCTTCACTTCTGCTAACTGGCTGAGGTTGCAAAGAGGGTGTCTTGACTCTCTCTGTGGCAAGGTGGAGCGGTGGATGGTGCTGCTAGGAATGCATAGATATCTGTCCTGGATAGGACACATTTCCTTCTCTCAGACATGTGGTGGGGAGGTACAGACCAAAGCATGAATCAAGCTCTAGTGACCACCTCCCTCAAGATGTCTCACCATGGCCTCCATTACCTGATTTATCCAAAATTTTCTTCTACCTTTTCTCTTGTCCTTTCTGTTCTTTTTTCCTTGTTTTCTTTTCAGCTTAGCTGCACCCCTTCTCCTTCCTATTCCTTTCTCCTCCTGGCACGCGTCGTGTGCTGCTCCTTCAGGAAGCTTTGGTCCTACATTCACACAAAGCTTTCCCCAATAGATGCCTGGAGTTCCTGGTCCTATATACTTGTATTCCCCTTTTACATCTTTTTAATGCTTGTGGCTTTGTGTCTAATGGTTTCTGTAGGCCATATGCCAGACGCTGAGTATTTTTAATGTGAAGAAGGGATTTTACAGTAGAATGGGACTGTAAGATTACTGCTTCTGGTGTCTGTAGCTACCCTGGAAGACGACCCAGGGCACTGGGAGCAGATGGGAGGTTGGGCTCCTGCATAAGGTATCCTTCCTCTGGTTCTGCCTAGCAGACACCCCTTTTGAACAAGTCCACGTCCTCTTGCAGCTCTATGAGGTATTTAATGTCCTCAGTTTCAGGCAAAAAGGCCACAAGTGTGGGTTGTAGAACAGCATTTGCACAGTGACCGCTGCTTTGGGACATGGGGAGATCCAGGGCCAAGTGCAGTGCAGTCTAGCTGTAGAAATCTGTATGATAGGCAGCTTGGCACGGACATGGGGACAGCTGCACCCCGCAAAGCTGTCTCATTGTGGTCACTTCATGTGTTTACAACCCTTGGTAGCTGGTCTCTGCCCCCTCCCAGGGCTGCACACGCTGCTTGAAGCTGGGGTTTGGTTTGGAAAAGGTTGGTAGCCCTACGCTTTATGGCTGCAAGGAGATGACAGCTTTGCAACCTTGCTGAAGAGTTTCCAACACTCTGGAGACATTTTTGCTGCACCCCACAGGGGCAGGATCAGTGCTGTGCTGACGTTTATCCTGACGACCCACTCCCAGCCATCTCTAGCTCCATCCGTGTGCAGATATGGTTGCAACCCTGGTTGGTGCAGCCTGGCAGTGCCAGCTCCGTCAGGGTGGAAGGTCCTAAGAGCAAATCCCCCAACCCTCCCAGCCCACTGCGCAGGCTGGGAAACCAGAGTCCCTTCCAGGTTGCCAGTGATTCATATGCAAATGTTGGGAGCAAGCAGGATGCCAGCTTGTGCCCTGCATCCCAGCGATGGGAGAGGAGCAGAAAGGAGGCAGCCAGCAAATGCAGCAGTGGTGCCCTGCAGAAAGGCGATTTCACTCGGACGACAACATGCAGGGGTGGTTATTACTAATGTTTCTCTTCTGTCTAGTGTGAAATAATACAAGTGGTTCAAAGCGATGCTGTGCAATGGAGGGCAGGCTGGCTGCGTCACATTAGGGAGTTTGGTAATCTTCAGCAGAAGGGTTACTTCGAGGAGCTTCCCCAGGGCTGCTTCGATCCCTGCCATAAGCACTTAAAAATTCAGCCAACAACTGAGACCAAGTTGGAGGGGAGGGTGCGGAAAGCCACACAGGGCAAACCTCCCCTTCTGTCCTCATCATCCTCAAGGACCTAATTACCTAATTATCACATGTTAATGAGGGGGACTGCAGCTCCTCGCTGACCCAGTCCATTCCTGCTCCGGGTGTCTTTTTGCTCACAGAGCCGTATTTTATTTATTGGCTTTAGTGTGGTTTTCAGCCAGCCGGAGACTCTATCAAAGGAATTGTTCCACCTGGACCCCAGTTTGCTCTCCAGATGGCTCGGCTCTCTTAAGCTGCCCTGGTGTGATACATTTTCCCTGAGCTGCGATGGGTTTTCCCTGGGTCCTGGCTCCTCCCTGGCTGGCTGTTATTGACAGCTGCATGGCTAATGCCCTGTAGCTCTCTGGCATGTCATTCAGGAGAAACAAAAGCAGATTTCTCCCCCACCTCTCTGGCAGTGAGGATAAAGGGGATGCTTTTGTGCTTCCCCAAGCATTGCTGCAGAAGGGCTGAGCGTGCTTTGTGGAGGGGACCTGTCTCCCTGCAGAGTCCTGTTGTGGATGGGAGCTCTCCGAGAGGGAAGTTGAGTCTTCGCTAGGTCCCACCTGGACAACACAACCTGTGGGCCAGGTAACGTTGGACTTCTTGCACTAGTAGCTGGGCAGGCTTGACAAAAAAAATTGCAGCATTTGCTGCTGTCTGGTACTTGGATGGAGAGGGTGACCTGGAGAGGAGTGTGCATGGGTGAGGGCAACGGGGCAAACCCACTCTTTCTTTGGCGTTGGCATCGTTTGTCTCATGGGTAGACAGGAGGGGTGTGAGCTGGGGAAAGGCATTTGGATTAACTGGGGAGAAGAGGGGGGGTGTTTCTTTGTAAGGAGGTCAGCCCAAGCTGTTTCTTCCCAGCACTGAGTGGTGCGGAGCTGTGCGTGACCCTGATGGCTTGGAAACTTGTGTGGATCAAGGAGAGAAGTGGGATATAGATGTGTTTTTCTTTCTTGGCTGGAGCTGCGTGAGTTGGCGAAACGTGGAGTCTGACGTGCTCTTTGCAAAAGCGTCTCTAGAGAGCTGCCTTTGTTGTAACTTCTCTAAATCGCTTTGAACCGACTAACAGCGGTTCCCTTCTGTACACAGCCCTGAGCACCCGTCAGTGGTGTTCGGGGTGTTTAGAGCCTACTCCCACAGGATTCCTTAGATATTTAGTTAGGGCTTGTCATGCTGCTTCGCTGCTCTTTAGGTCTCTGCAGCTCCCCCGTGGCACGGGCAGAGGTGTTTTTCCCCACTGCTGAGGGATTCTGGAGGCACAAAGGATATGGTGAGACTTTCTCGGGCCGGTGGGGTGAAGATCCTCAGGACTAGTTCTGGTTGTAATACACACAACTACCCTGGTGCAGGTGCAGCCAGGAGGTGTCTTCTGGAGCATGGGAGAATCTGAGCACCTTTGGGGTCTGCGGTAGATGTGACGGCTGTCCAGGAGGTGTAGGAAAAGAGATGAAGGACTAGAGCTAAGACGGGGATTTTGACTCATGAGAAATTCAAGGTAATCCTCCTCAGGGGATGTGCCTTCCTGCAGGGGAGCGTGTGGACACCACAAAGCTACTGATGTCTAGTAACTTGTCACCCCGTTGGGGACGTGTGCTCCTGCCAGACACTTGTGGCGAGATGCTCCAGAGCCTGACTTAGGCGGCCCTTAAGAGCAGAGCTTGAGCCACCCCCAGACAGGCTCTTTGCTGTTACAGAGCCTCAGAAAAGCAATCTAAAACCTGCATGGCTGTGTTAGAAGTTGTGAACAGGAATGCTCTGCTGATGGCCCTCACCGGCACCCCCACTCAAGGAGTGGTGCTGGCTCTCTGCCATGCTTTTAAAACGCAGGTGGTGGCATTGCTGTGCCCCTTTTATTTAACGTCCAGCTGGTGAGAGCAGTTGGGCAAGCACCGGGAGATCCAGCTTCAACCCTGTACTCGCTCTTCCCCCGGCATCTGGGTCTGTGCAACAGCGATGGGTCAGGGCAGGCTTTTGGGGAGAAGTGGAGGAAAAGGGGCAGAGCCAACCTGTTAGTGAGTCTAGGATGGTGGAGGCAAAAGTTGAGGGTGTGGGGTCTCTGATTCTCTCACTGTTGTCAGAGATGGTTGATTCTTGTCACTATTCCAATGCCATGATGCTCCCCTGCTTTTCAGACCTTGCCTCTGCAGGCAGAGGTCCTTTTCCCCAGGGATGGCTCTTTATGCATGATCTGGCTGCCTCCCCTCCACTTGAGCAGGGGTCCTTTGGGATGTGCAGCTATTTGCAGCCTCTAGGCTGAGCACACGGGCGCTCAGGATGGGTCCTGCTGCTCACGCTGTCAGTGTGAACTGTTAGAGCTCGAATGAGAGAAGTCTGCTGTGCTTCATTGCAATCACTTTATGAAGTCCTTTAGGAAAGATTTAAAATCATCTGGAGAACAAATGTAGCAGAAAGGTATGTCAGATGTAGACATCTCCTCTGCTTTTGGGCAGGTCATGTCATAGCTACCTTTGGCAAATCTCAATCTCACATCCTTATGTCTTCTTCCCCCCCCGTCCCCCGGCTCCTGGAATCAGACATCTGGGGAAACACGGTGGATAGAAAAAGTCAAAATGCTGCATTGCTCCCAGCTGGGCTGTAGCATGGAGCGCTTGCATTTGGCAGGATGAGGAAAGCAGTTCATAAGAGCTGCAGGATGTCAGAAAGAAAGGAAAGGGTGTCGAGGTGTTAGTACAGCATAGGTTGGGCAAGGCAACTACTTTAGTAGAAACATCTCCTAAAAGCAGAAGTTTGTCTGCTGAGATGGGGTTGGATTGGAAATATCCTAGTGTCCCTCACTGTGCCGTGGTTTGGAGGAAATGTTGGTTACTGAGGAGGAGCCGTGTGTGCGGATGAAGGGGCAGAGTCTGACTGTATTTTGGCCGGAATATGTACTTCCTCACGGCACCGAGAAAGATGGTGTTGGATATTGCAGTCAGATATTTTAATAGCGTACTGTTCTCTTGTCTCCTTCACTGCTTCCCAATCAGGATGCATCGAATGATGAAAGAAGAATCAAGTTTTAGAACAAGCAGCCTGGAAAATGTGACGCGGGACCCGAGCAAAGAAAAGCTGCACATGAAGCTCTGCAGTGGGTCCTGCCATGCTGAGCAAATCCTCCAGACGTTAAACTCTTACCGGCAGAGCGGCATCTTCACAGATGTGGTGCTATTAATAGATGGACAAAAATTCCCCTGTCACCGTGCCACTTTGTCAGCCAACAGCACGTACTTCCGGGCCATGTTTGGTGGCAATCTCAAGGAAGGCCACCAGGATATCATCAATATCCAGAAGATTTCTGCTCCCACCATGTCTCTGCTTCTTGACTATATGTATGGGGGGAACATCATCATTCAGGAGGACAATGTTGAAGGCATCTTGGAACTGTCTGACTTGCTGCAGATCTCCAAGCTGAGAGATGCTTGTGTCACGTTCCTTGAAGGCCAGCTTCACCCATGCAATTGCTTGGGCATCATGAAGTTTGCTGATTCATTTTCCATTGTGTCCCTGACAGAAAAGAGCAAGAGGTTCATGCTGGAGTGTTTTGTAGAGGTGTCGTGTCATGAAGAGTTCCTGGAGATGGGTGTGAAGGAGCTGGTTGAATATCTGTCTGATGAGCAGCTGGTGGTCCGCAAGGAGGAAGTGGTCTTTGAAGCAGTCATGCGCTGGGTACGGCATGACATACCTGCCAGGAAGGGAGCCTTGAAGGAGCTCCTTGAGCATGTGCGTCTGCCCCTGCTTGACCCCACTTACTTTCTGGAGAAGGTGGAAATGGATGAACTCATCCAAGACTCAAAGGAGTGCATTCCTCTACTGCATGAAGCCCGCAAGTACTACATCCTTGGGAATGAGGTCAGCTCTTTGCGATCAAGGCCCAGAAGGTAAAACTCAGCATCTTCTTCCCTAGACCTGCATGGCCTAAGTTGGTGGATCTTAAAGTTTCAGTGTTCCTGGGTTGTTTTTTCTTTTTTTTTTTCTCCTCCAATTGCTTCACTTTTGGTATTCCTGTTTCCAAAATTGAGACATTGGAGATGTTTGCCTGGCTTAAAGGATTCCTGTGAAATTTATACTAATGCATGTGTCACTTTTTTATGGTGGCAAGAAGTGCTCTAGTCACACTGTTCTGTGCAATGATGCTCTCCAGATATGTGTCCAGACTATGGGCAGAAAGGGGTGTTAGTAGCTCTTTATTTCTATCTGCTTTCACCAAAGGGTAGAGCGCTGGGTTGAGACCTGTTTTCCATTCCCAGCTGTGCCATTGGTCTGCTCTCATTTCTCCTCTTTTGGTCTCTCTCTCATCTTCTCCAAGCTGTCTGTTGGCAGGAAGGCTTGGACCAGTCTGTCCACCTGGCCATCAGCATGGTGCCTAGCTCAAAGGCATTGCTGCAGGGTCAGGAATTAATGTCCAATGGAAAAAAGCAGTTACTGTCCAGGTGGCTACCTAGGCATCCCCAAGTTGTTACCATTTTTTCTTTTTGTCTTTCCATTGATTTATTGATGAACAGCTGCTAGTGTAAGGTGGAGGAAGCAAAGAAAAAATGATTTCTAGGTTTGGGTGTCTGTGTGGAAACCTGCACCTTTTTGTGACTGTGAAGTTTGGATTTGACCAGCCACGTTTTAAGTCTCTGCTGTTTCTCCATGGTCCCACAGCTCCCTTAGGGTGTGTTTGGTAAGAGTGCTGATGGGCATCTCTGTTCTGGGATGGGTTGCCATATCAGAGTGGTTTGCAAGGCTCCCCATCCTATTCCAGAGGACACCCATGACCATGGGGCTGCAGGGCCAGGTTCTCGTGCTCTCCTGTTCTTCAGCCCAAGGATTGCAGGTTTTTTTGCCGCTCAGTGGAGCATCCTGGGCAGGACGACGGAGGTTGCCCCAGTGCATCTCAGAAGTCCCAGCCTGGCATTTAGGGCATGTTTCTGTCAGGTGGAAGAGGTGGTTTGACACATCTTCTCTGTGCTGAATACCACAACAGGCTATTATATACAGAACTGCTCAACAACAGGGTCCGTGGTGACCTCCTCAAGGATGCAAACAGCTAAAATTCACTGGGGATAAATCGCACCCCCCAGCAGTCACATTTTACCTCCCTCCTTTTACAGCTTTGGTCTTAAGTAAATTGTCTCAGCCTGTGCAAACCACGGCAGAGCTGGGGATTGGACCAAGTCTTTCAAATCCTCTTTCACCCTCCTCCTTCCTCTCCCATCTCCTCCCGCAGAGCCGTTCCTCTCTTGCCACCTACTAGCTGGCAGGATTTTCCTTCCCCTGCTGTCTGTCGCGTCTGCTATTAGGGCTGGAGAGAGTGAGATTTCCTGGAAACACTTCTCTCTCCAGGCAGAGAGCTTGTTGCAGGCGGGCTGCCAGGAACGGCTTTCCATGCTTGTGGCTGTGCCTTGAGGATAAGGTTTGATTGTGCAGGAAGGGGGAGGGTGAGTGGCAGGAGGCAATCTCATGAAGGATTCTTAAAGGTCATTCCCATTTTCTTTTCCGATGCAGTTTGGACCCCTTCCCACCCAATCTGGGAGGTGCCTTTGATTTGAAGGTACAGGGGTGAAATGATTTGCCCAGAAAATCAGTAGCTGATGCAGGAGAGGACCCTGCTTTATCCATTGGACTGTGCTGCCCATGTCCTAGATAGGATGGGAGGGATGATGGAATGGAGTAGCCTGGCCTGGGCACTTACCCATGCCTTTCATGGTCTAGGTTCATGGAGCTGGCAGAAGTCATCATCGTCATTGGGGGCTGTGATAAGAAAGGCCTTCTGAAGTTGCCCTTCACGGACCTCTACCACCCGAAGAGCAGGCAGTGGACAGCACTCTCCAGCGTGCCTGGCTACACCAAGTCAGAGTTTGCTGCCTGCACACTGAAGAACGATGTGTACATATCAGGTGAGATACCTTGGACCAGATGGTCCCTTCCTGGTTGCAAAGAACAGCACAACCTCTGCTTGGACAACCACTCCTTAGGTCTATTCACTAGGACTCATTCACATGCATCCCAGCTTTGGAGGAATGTCACTTCTTGGTGAAGTTTGTCCTTCAGTGGTTTGGATTTTGCTGTCCCAAGGAACAATTTCAAGGAATGAGCTGGTTTTGGTGTGTGCTGTCAGAAAGGGTTTCCTAAAACCTCAGGGTCTCCTGCCTGTCCCACACTTAAAATACAATGCCCATCAGATGAGTTCTATATAAAGGATGGTGCAGTGTAATAAGTGCCTTGAAGTCCAGAGGGTATCTCCCTCGGGAACCTGAGTTTACATGGCCATAAGCCAATAACTGTATTCTGGCCTAAGTTGTTCCATTGCATGGAGGAACTATACAATATTGTGGGGTAGTGAGGTGATGGGGCTGTCCTTCATCACCAGCACTCCATTCCTGTTTTTCAGGAGGACACATCAGCAGCAATGATGTCTGGGTGCTGAGCTCCCAGCTGAATGTCTGGATCAAGGTTGCTTGTCTGCAGAAGGGCCGATGGAGGCACAAAATGGCAACGCTTCAGGGCAAGGTAGGCAATGGCCTAAATTTTGGAAGAAGCCATGTGGAGCATTGTCCCCCACTTCTGCTTCCCTGTACGATGAGAAACTCTCAGTGTGTGTTTGTCTTCTGGGTCATCTGGAGATGGTTTTGATGGGAGAACAACTAGGGCATAACCGAGACGTCATTGGTTTCATTTGGGTGTGTGTTGTCACCTCAAGAAGCCACAAATGAAGTTGTAGCAATAAGATCTACCATGGGATGGTGCGAGACTTCTGCAAAGAGCTGTGTTAAGTCTTTGGGTGAAAGCTATAGAGTGTGGGGTGTGTCATAGAACAGTTTGTGTTGAAAGGGACCTTTAAAGGTCATCTAGTCCAACCCCAAGGTTTTATCATGACTTCATGTCTGTGTTCTGGCCAAGTCCTAGCCTCCCCTCGTGTATGCCATGACACCATAGCCCATTAGGTGAGTCCAGGAGTTTCTAATCATCTTGCTTTGCTCCTTTTGTGGCAGATCTACGCTGTGGGAGGCTTTGATGGTTTTTACCGCCTCTCCAGCATGGAGTGCTATGACACCTTCTCCAACAGCTGGTCAACCTTGGCCCCACTGCCTCAAGCCGTGAGTTCAGCAGCTGTGGTCTCCTGCCTGAACAAGCTCTATGTGCTGGGCGGTGCTGTGGATGACACCGCTAACACTGACAAGGTATTGCTGGGGCATCAAGAATGGACAGAGACCTAGAAAAGGTTTGCCAGGGAACATGGAGGGAAATGGGTTGTCCTTAAGCTACAAGGGAGCCTTTTTTTTCCTGAACACTAATGAAGGCTCCCTTATAATAAGATGAGAAGTCATACATTTAAATGGAAGCCAGTGAGAGTTCAGGACCAGAGAGGGAAAATGTCACAATTTGACATTACATTAGGCATGGTTTCAGTAGAGCTGGTTCTGCTCCGAAGCTGCCTGTGATGTGCTGAGCCTGACAGGGCCCTGCTCGTGGTCAGCCCTGAGGCACCACGGGAACAAACCTCTGACACTGTGGGCATTCACTTCAGATAAATAACAACAGTAGTAACTGCCTGGAGAAGACCTCTGCAAGCCAGAGATGATGCTTCTGGTCTTCTGAGCTGCGACAAGAGCCATTAGTGCTTCTCAGCTCAACCTCTGAACGTTTAACAATGAGCTGTCTGGGTCAGGGGCAGCCACCCTGGGGGCCTGTAGGTTGTCTTGAATGCAAGAGGGAATGCTAGAACCTCTCATCCCTTTGCTCACTGCACTGGTGTCTGGGTGTTGAAGTTTCCATCCGTGCTTCTGTCCCCATGCGCTTTTATTTCTAGTGAATAGCAACTTCATCCAAGCAGGGAGATGTGGTAAATTCATGTTCCCATAGCTGCATTTCTCCTCCCAGGTCCAGTGTTATGATCCAGAGGACAACAAGTGGACGCTCTTGTCTCCCACCCCTTTTTACCAGAGGTGCATCAGTGCCGTCTGCTTGGACAGCATCATTTATGTTGTAGGTGGACTCCTCAGTAAAATCTTCAGCTATGATCCAAGGAAAGACAGCTGGCGAGAAGTGGCCACCCTCCCTGGGCCTCTGGTAAGGAAGAAGTTTAGGAAAGAAGCTCTGAGCCTTCTCTCTCTCTCTCAAATAGGAGCCATCTGTGCTTTGCTGAGATTGAAGGCAAGGAGATTACGTTGTGGGTTTGCTCTGAGCGTGTGAACGGGACCTTGCAGTGCAACTCAAACATACGTATGCCACCAGTGTCGGTACTGCTTGGAGGATGTCTCTCCCATGGCAAACCCAAGTTTTCTTGCTGAGGCTGGGTCTACACTAGTTATTAAAGCCAGAGTAGTGGATCTGCGGGGTGAAACCGTTGGTGTTGAGGACCGTTTCTCCACACTACGTGTTTCAGGTTAAGGGTTATACTGGTTCTAGTCTGGTCTGTGGACTGAACACAGACTGGCGATGGTTCTGTATCTTGGTTTGGTGTCGTCACAGTTTTGCACTCCAAAGCTATGCTGCGATGTGAGCCGTGGTGCAGTGAAGAGGAATGATGGGATGCATTTCATCCCAATCTGAATTAAAATGCCCATGTCAATGCACCCTTATAAGTGGCTTTCACAGGGAGGTGCTGGCTGGCTCTCCGGGCAATTAGTGTGCTTGTGAGTCTGTGCCATGCCTGGGGGACTGCCAGAAACAGCAACAGTCCCATCATTGGCTTGGGGCATTTCAAGTGCCTAAACTCTTACTGAAATGGTAAGATTGCAGCACCCCAAGAACCAGACATCACTTATTTTGCCTACTTTCTCTCCCTTCTGCTGGGCAGGTGAGAGTTGAGCCCGTTGCAATGACTCACGCACCTGCTCAGCCCCATTGCCTAAAGCTGGAGGCTTGCTCCTCAACTCCTGGGCTTTCCTTCTGCTTTCCAGGAGAGTTGTGGCCTGACGGTGTGTGGAGGGAAGATTTACATCCTGGGTGGCCGAGACGAGAATGGAGAAGGCACTGACAAGGCGTTCACTTTCGACCCGGTAACGGGGAGCGTGGAGCAGCAGCCACCGCTGCAGCGCTGTACCAGTTATCATGGCTGCGTGACCATCCTGCAGCGCATGAACAGATGACCACGGGGCTTCAACTGCATCCACCTCCCACCCAGAGCCTCCCCTTGAGACAGTGACCACCCAGCATGTGGACAGACATCTTACCTTTGTGTGGGGAAGGGCAATAGAAGCCACTGAAGATGATGTGCTCCAGCCAGCCCCTGAGCGGCCTTTATTTTGTTTTTCCTGGCCTCATGATGCCAGTGGCTTTGATGCTGATCTAGGTCAGAGGATGAAAGGGTGCTGGGCTGTGTGAAGCTGCATCAGAGACCTTGCCACAAGAGGGTTCAAGTATACTTGCAGACCCTAGAACTACTGAATATGACCTTCACTTAGGTTTTCCTGGCTGTAGATTACAGGTTTCTTTTATGTTGGCAACAGAGGCTCGCTGTTCTGCAAGGACACCTTTTTGCTGCTTTCTGATAGCCAAGACTGTTGCAGTCACAATTACAGTTGCAGGATCCAATTCTTTAGCTAAAGCTATCGGATATTTGTGCATTTAGCTCTGTAGTACCCTGTGTGAAACCACGGTGGTGACCTAAAAGGCCATTAATGTCTATGAACAGCTAGTCCCATTACAGTGGAGAGCTGAGATTGAGACTTCAAAGCTGATATCCCAAGAAAATTTCTCCACTAAACCCCCAAAAGCGTGGTTAAATAGTCCAAACTCTTGACTTCATTCTGCACATGCTGTATGAGGGCCTATTCCCCTAAAGCACAGAGTGCTGTCTCTTTTCATACATGTTTTGTGGTTGGACTGCTGTCTCACTGTGCCTTTGTGATTGAGAGGACAAGTGAATCGTGTAGCCAAGAGTTCCTTCTTCAGAGAGCAGAGGTAGGGGAATATTAACATGTAGGAATTAAACATGAAGACCTGAAGCACAGTAGCCACAGAATCACATCTGGCTCATTTTGGCTCTGGAGTATGCTAGCAAGTATTAAAATAAACTCAATATTTAACAGGTTTGATACAGAGTCCCTGGGAGCCTGAATGTGCAGCTCATTTGGAGGGCAAGAGTTCGATTACGCAGACTGCGTTGCTCCAAGCCATTTGGTCTCAGGTCTAGAAATAATCCTGAGCACATTTGATTTGGTAGAATAGCCATAGCTTTTTGTGTCAGTGTCTTTAGTCCATGACTGGAAGTGGTAATTTCTGATGGGTCCATGTAAATGTTCATGTTCAATTAGGGACTTAGTTGCTGCCAAATGTAGAGTGGGGTCTCTTAAAAACTCCCATTACTTGTACATTGCAGGGTGCATTGCTTTACAGCAGGCTGCTGGTTGGCTGCTGTTTTCTCTGCACCTTCCTTTCCTCACCCCAATGAGGACTTCCTCCTGAAGCAGAGGAAACAACTATGTCCACTAGCGCAGATACTCCCCTTTTCAGGGCCTTTTAATTGTCTTAAACCCCGTGTTTTTGCCTGCTTCCCCCATACAGCTGGTTTTTATCTTGTCCTCTTTATTAGTTCTGTTTTCTGTGAGCTCTGAGAAGTTCACCTCTTTTTTGTGATGATATCAGGCTTAACTGTAAAACATGGCAAAAAGAAGTCCCTGCTGAAGAACCAAAATTGGCTGTAACTGGGGCACACTGATCTCCTCTTCTTGTTAGGAAATGTGTGCTCTTCCATTGCCCAAGCGATGAGCAAGGTATTTCATTGCATGAAACATACCTGATGCTCCTCATAGTCACGTCTGAAAAGTCTCAGGGCTATGGTGGCCATTTTGTACATCAAGGTGCACTATTTGGACGTTCTCAGCCTCAAATTCTCCTTAAGGCCTGTGCATGTGGGTTAGCCCTTTTATCAGATCATGAGCAGTACAATGTGTCCTTTAAGCAATATAAAGGAGATTCAATGCTGGTATAGGTTATTCCCATGAGGAGAGAAAAGGAAATTCATACTGGTAAAAGGCAATTTTATTTGCAATCAAATTTGCATCCACATTTGGGTCTTTAATGGGAATGGGGATTTCAGGAGAAACCGGCACCTCTCCTTCAATTAGTTAAATTGTCACAAAAGAAAGCATGAGCAGATCAACCCATGCTGTGATAGTCTTTAGGGCCAGAGGGACCTTTATCTTCCTATAGCCTGATTTCCTGAGGACCTCAAATCACAGTCCATCTCTCCTCCCCATTTTTGCCTCTCTTACTGCTCCCCAGTGCCTTAAGCAATTCACCGCTTTGGTACGTGTGCCCCTTCAAAGTGTGTGGTTTGGAACCCAGTATCTCCACCTTGCCTCATGATTTATAGAATCACAGAATCATTAAGGTTGGAAAAGACCTGTAAGATCATCAAGTCCAACCACCAGCCCAACCCCACCATGCCCATTAAACCATGTCCCACAGTGCCACGTCCACATGTTCCTTGAACACCTCCAGGGATGGTGACTCCACCACCTCCCTGGGCAGCCTCTGCCAGTGCTTCACCACTCTCTCAGGAAAGCCATTTTTCCTAATATCCAGCCTGAACCTCCCCTGGCACAACTTGAGGCCATTTCCTCTTGTCCTGTCGCTTGTCACTTGGGAGAAGAGACCAACACCCACCTCACCACAACCCCCTTTCAGGTAGTTGCAGAGAGCGATGAGGTCTCCCCTCAGCCTCCTCTTCTCCAGACTGAACAACCCCAGCTCCCTCAGCCGCTCCTCATCAGACTTGTGCTCCAGACCCCTCACCAGCTCCGTCGCCCTTCTCTGGACACACTCCAGCACCTCAAGGTCCTTCTTGGAGTGAGGGGCCCAAAAGCGAACACAGGATTTGAGGTGCGGCCTCACCAGTACCAAGTACAGGGGCACGATCCCCTCCCTACTCCCGCTGGCCACACCATTTCTGATACAGGCCAGGATGCCGTTGGCCTTCTTGGCCACCTGGGCACACTGCTGGCTCATCTTCAGCCGGCTGTCGACTGACACCCCCAGGTCCTTTTCTGCGGGGCAGCTTTCCAGCCACTCGTCCCCAAGCCTGTAGCGTTGCATGGGGTTGTTGTGACCCAAGTGCAGGACCCGGCACTTGGCCTTGTTGAACCTCATATCATTGGCCTGGGCCCATCGATCCAGCCTGTCCAGATCCCTCTGCAGAGCCTTCCGACCCTCCAGCAGATCAACACTCCCACCCAACTTGGTGTCATCTGCAAACTCACTGAGGGAGCACTCAATCCCCTCATCCAGATCATTGATAAAGATACTAAACAAGACCGCCCCCAAAACTGAGCCCTGGGGGACACCACTTGTGACCGGCCACCAACTGGATTGAACTCCATTCACCACAACAATCTGGGCTCGGCCATCCAGCCAGTTTTTTTACCCAGAGAAAGGACGTGGCCTTATAGCCAAGGAGGTTCTTAATTCTCCACAGACTGTCCCGTTAGTATGTCCTTCCTCTTGTTCTGCCCTTTGGAAAACACTGCTGGTGTTTCATGAGAATGAGCGCACTCAGAGCTTGCAAGGGCACGCATTGAGCAAAGTCTGCTCAGCTGAGGATGGCGAGAATCGCAAGGAACCAGGCCTTATAAGAGGGATGGTCCTCATGCCAAATTTCTGCCTTGCCTAATGTATATAAAACAGGACTGTAAATACAGACATAGCTTGCTTGGCTGCTGTCAGATCTTTGTGCTCTTTTTCTTAAAAAGAGCGTAGTAATGTATTTGAATATAGCAATAGCCTTGATAAGAAAAAGGAATTTTTCCAGTTTCACTTACAACTTCTATTTCCACAGTCTTTCCTGATTTTCCTAATGCCTCCTGGGAGTCTCTTGCTGTACATCACACCTTATTCTTGTAGAAATAAGCACACTCGAAAGGGTAGAAGGTGTTCTCATCAGCTTTCCCATGTGCTTTTGACATGTGTGGTGTGTTGCAATAGGTGTAACATGGTGGTGGAAGTTGTGGCATAGATACTAAAATGTTTACCTCGTTCTTGGTCCTGATATTCATTGTACCACTGAAATGTGTTTGTATTTTGTAAGGGCTGTGGGCACGCAGAGGCAGGTCAGGGAAGGAATTTAACTTGGGGTTTTTTTAGAAATAAATACTCACCGTGACTCCTAAGTGCTTCTGCTTAGGAATTTCATTGTGCATATTGCTTCATGGCATTCCAAAAATACGTTGTTGATGGAGCATCAGAGGAGCTTTGGAAGCACCATTCTTGAGGTGTACCAGCCTCTGTCTGGGATACCCGAATTCTTGGTCTAAGCAAGTAGGAAGCTCAAGGTATTGCTTTCTGTCTGCAGGGAATGATGTCTTTAACTATTATATGGGGCCATGGCCAAGTCAGTGTAGAGAAGGTGCTTGGATCATTCAAACTCAGATGAAGGATAGGGAAACGTTTACTCACGTTGTGGCACAATGGAAAGAGTATTTCCAGAGAAAATGAAAAATTATTTGTCTTGGCTGATTCTTGCTTTTCCTTGGTGTGGCAGAAGAACACAAAGCATGAAACTGTCTGCCACTACAGCCTGCTTCATTTTCTGAGAAGACTTTTCTCAGACCACATGTAAAGCACCTCCTTGCTGTGTTTACAGTAACACACAGACTTGCTGTGGGAGCTCTATATAGCAAAAGATGTAGAAGAAAATAGCGATCATCTGCAAAGCATGTGCAGTAGTTTCAGCTTTATGTATTTAAGCTTTTAAAAACAAAATAAATGGCTTTTTATTGCACTCGAAACAGCGACTGTCAGTTACTTCCAAATAGTACTTAAACCATCCCTTCTTCCCCCCTATTCTTTTGGTTTTCCTGCTGACTGTCTCAGCAGTTGTGTTATTTTGGGTATGTTTGTATTTTGGATGGGAGCCAGAGGGAAGAAAAAGCTTTTTGTGAACAAATCACATGGATGGTGTAGACAGCAAGATCTTCAGGGACTGATAACATTTGTCCATGACACACAAACTAGAAGAATTATAAAAAACCTGGAAGACAGGGCTGCTTTGGAAATCAAGCTGGACTGCTTGGTAGCCTTTGCTACCTAGTAAAAAAAAAAAAAAAAAAGCCTTTTTCATGAAGGCAAATGAGATGTGATGCAACTGGGCAAGAAACAAATGCCGCCCAGAGCTAGAGAATGATCCTGTCGAGCAGCATTCAGAGAGAGATTTGGTGGGTAGAGTGGACAAGCAGCTGAAATAGTTTCCAGTGTGACATTGTTAGCAGACATGTGATACCGGGATGTGTGAGCAGAGAGATGACATGGAGGGCTGCGCTGGGTCGCTGACATCACTGCAGTGGAGAAGTGACCATGGGAGCAGATCCAGAGTTTACACTTGGTGGAGCATGTGAAAATCCTGAGGAGCAGAAGAGCCATCAAAATTATTCAGGAGTGGGATAAGGATTACAGGGTGCTCCGTCTGTGGTATTTAGCAGAAAGAAGGCACAAGCACGTTTGGTACCAATTCTTGATCTCCTGAGTGTCATATAGGTACCTTCACAGACACTACTGGGTCCATTAGCTCCCGCAGAAAACAAAACAAGATTGTGGGAAGATCGACTCATGTAAACTTAAATGAGGGTTTATCTACGTGAGCTGAGGTTCATAAGCTTCAGCTTTCACCCATCAGAAAGTCTGGCACACTTCTCAAAGACAGAAACTGGACCCTCCTTCAAAGTCACTTGTTTCAAAGGGGGAAAGGGGCCCCTCTAAAGACTGAGTCATAGAATCACAAAATGGTTTGTGTTGGAAGGTGCCTTTAAAGGTCGCCTAGACCAACCCCCCTGCAATAGAAGGGGCATCTTCAACTAGATCAGGTTGCTCAGAACCCCTTGCCTTAGACGTCCCTCTTGGAGCAAGATAAGTAGCCCATTGGAGCTGCCTCTCACTCTTGGTGGACTTGGGAGAGACTTTGATGACTACTTTGAAGTAGCTACCTAACCTTTAGGTGGAAAAGGCTTCCTTCAGGAGGCAGACTCTTTCCTACACTGCAAGTCCTTTATGTCAAGATTAGAAGCGTTTTTGAAAAGTATGTTTTAGTTCTGCCCAAATTATCACACTCTCAGGAACTGTGATAAATGAGGCAGTAATTATAGCACTTGTCTCAAAGAAAGTTTGAGTCTGCTGCCGTGTGGAGTGAAACCATCTGCCTCCAGCTCTCATCCACTATAGCATCATGGAGAGGTCACTAGTCTGTGCTTTGGCAGGAGGTGAGAGCCATCAGTGCTTCGCAGTGGGCACCTCGGGGAATGTTTTTCACCACCCAATGCTCTCTGCATAATGCGAGGCTGAGATAGCTGCACTCAGGCAAAGCTTTCTCATGGGAGGTTTACTCAAAGCTTGCTCATGGGAGATGACAACAGCTCCCTACTGTTTTGCCATGGACTGGGGTTGGGCTAAGCCCACCGCTGACTTCCACAGACCCAGACAGAGACCACCGTTAAGATTGCCATTGACTTGCCATCTACCTGTGATGCTATCACTGCTCGTAGAAACCATTTTCTCCTCTCACTCCCTGTGCTGCCCTTTCACCTCTCTCAAGCCCAAACCTTCCTCTCCTATTTTTTTCTTGTCACATGTAGGCTTGGTCTCCAGAGATATATCACTTGCCCTGTGACATCCCCCTGACCTGGGCTGTTTTGCTCGCTCCTGTTCCTCCTTGCCTGACCACTTCAGGCCTGATGCATGTGCTGTCTCTAATGAATGCAGCTTATTTGCTTAGATGGTAATTGTTGTTTTTAACACACAGAGATGAAAAAACACCTCCCCAGCATGAATGTGGCAGGACATCACTACGCTCCAGCCCCTAGAGATGCTGAAGCTGTCTTTGCATTTAGCTGTCCAGCTGGCAGGAGATGATAGCTTTGTGGGGCAGGAGAGCAGTGCGCAGGGATGCAAGTCCCATCTGAAAGGATGAGCTAGTGCTGATTAACTCAGATTAAGAGTCACAATAGCCAGCTGGGAACTGGTGAACAGAGATAATAGCAGTTTCGGTGGCTGTCTCTCTAGCTTTAAATATGCCCCTAAGAAGGAAGGGGAGGGGGGAACTGTGTCAGATTTATTGCAAGGTTGATGTGACCAAATTTATTTCTTATTAAATGCAAATAATGGTAGGACCAGCAGGGTCATTCATGCCCAGTACCTAGCTTCAAATCCCCACTTCATGTGGAGTAAGATGTTCACCAGTTCGTAGTGATAAGGATTGAATCCTGCTTTTAGGACTCGTACACACAGCGTGGCTGTTCATGGGTGCAAGCTCTGGGTTGTGTGTATAGACACAAGAGGGGTTGTCCAGCTGTTGAGCTTCATGTGTTGGTTCCCAACCACTTCATCTCACATGTGGTGTGATGGCTCATCTAAGAAAGCTTGTGCCTGAATGCAAGGAGAGGATTCCCAAGTTGTGGGACTCAGAACCGAGCTGATGTTTTATGGTTTATATACTGTTTTTCACCTGTGGCCTTACAATATCAGAGAGTAGACTGAGAACCATTGCAAAGTAGAGAAAAACCCCATATTCCTAGGCATGCAAACAGCAGATAAAACTGGATGACCTAAAAGTCCTAAACATTTCAAGTTGAACTGAATACTTACTTACTTGAAAGGCAAAGAGTTACACTAAGACCCTAGATCCTCTGGAAGCTTTGATGGTCTCTAGGTATTCTCTCTGCTGGGTTATATATATATATCTTGGATTAACAAGAATGAAAAATACTGATTTGATGATCTCGGCAGTCTAGGAAGTGATCAAATTCTTCAGACTATATCTGAAAAATGAAACAAAGAAGAGGACAGCTTCCCCTGAAGGGAGGGTGAGGGACTTGGTGCTTCATTACAGAGCAATCGGTTGATGCATGAAGAACTACTGTTGCTGAAAGGTCATCCGAAAATGAACCCACATGAGCTGGAGCATAAATGATAGAAGACGACATGAAGGAGACACCTTGCTCAAGCAGATACTGGGCTTGGAGCAAGCATTGCCCCACCACGCCTTTGCAGAGATATTGAGATATAAAGTACGTGAAGTTCATTTTGCACCAGCCAGTTGTGATGACACCAGACTGAGACACCAACACTCACCCAGCCCCAGAGAGTTGGAAATCTGCACCTGAGCAACCTTGATGTGAGCAACTTACCCCAAAACACCGCTAGCTCCAGAAGGGGTGGTTGGAGTTGGGGTTGTCCCCAAGGACCGCACCGCACAGGTGTGCAGGGGTTACCACACGTAACATCTCCAAGGAAGGTACTCCTTGTCCCACAGAGCCGGCCAAGCGTACCCCACTGCTCTGCATGGGAAGGTTGGCTCGGCCCTCATCCAGCCTGGGCTTGGCAAAACGCTGGTCATTGACAGTCTGCGCGGGGTCTCCCTTTTCGGTTCCCATTAATCGCTGCAGAAAGGGGATTCAGAGGCATGCCTGGGCTGTGGCCAGCAGCCTTTGTGCTCACCGCTTTGGTGGCAGAGCCTGTTTTCAATGAACTGCTGAGACACCGAAAGGAGACTGAAGGCCTCTGTGTGCAACAAGCCCCACCGGCAGCAGAAAAGAGGGGCTGTTCTGCATGGAGGAGCTGCAGCCGCTCGAGGAGGCTATTCTACCCACGTAAGCTGCTCAGGCAGCTCTGTCCTCTGTGCTGGGCAGGGATGCTCAAAGGAGCAGCAAGAGCTAGATGCAAAGGCTGAAGAGGAGGTGAAAATCCAGGATGTGGAGCAAAATGGAGGTGATTCTTTGTGAGAAAGTACAATAAAGGTATATAAGAGCTAAACTGTGGTTGCTTCAGTAATTAAGTAGGTCTGCCTAGCTCACCACATGAGGCTCTCACTGTTGGAATATGCTTTGCTCCTTTTAATACTTTTTTGGGGTAGGCAAATACCCTAGTCAGAGGGGGCATTGGAAGCACAAGAGATGCATGAAGACCTAGGTCCGCAAAGTCGTTGGGTGCCCTGAAGTATTTCTCCAGCCTAAGGAGCAGATAAATGTCTGAATGACTTGTCCAAGGACTCGGGTAGGAAGCAGAGGTGGGGGCTGGGGATAAGAGTCTCCCCACCTGACTTAAGATACCTCTTCCTGGTATCTTATTTATCCATTAAAATTGTACCTTTAGAGTCAAGTGTAGCCAAAAGCAACAGTAAAAATTCTGTTTTCCCTTTGTCCTTATCCTTAATGACAATAAAAAAAAAAAGATTTACGTATATTTTTAACAAATGTTTCTATCATCTCTGCACTGCTTTTAAAATGTCATAGTTATATTTGTCCCCCTAACAGCTGAACTCGATTTAGGTGGCTTATTGACATTTTGCTTTGGAAATGATGAGCTATATATATTGATGGACCCTGGCTTTTTCTCATTCCAACCCACAGCTCAAGACCTCAACAGCATGTGGTACAAAACCTGCTCCTGCATTGACCCAGCCAGCCAAAC